>NC_082684.1:170320727-171625455 GCF_949987515.2 Delphinus delphis
CCCAATAAGTCCTGGAGATCTAATGCACAGCATAGAGATTACAGTCAACGATACTGTACTATAAACTTCAAAGTTGCTAAGAGACCAGATCGTTAATGGTACCCATATTGCAATACACAAATGTATCAAATCAACACACTGTACACCTTAAACTTAATGTTATACGTTAATCATATCTCAATAAAAAACGAAGAAATATCAGGCCTCTGTAGTGAAACCCCAATAAAACTCTGGACAGTGATGCTCAGTGGAGCTTCCTGCTAGGTGAACACGTGGTTGCCCTGAGAGAGTGATGCGTCCTGATTCCACAGGGAGAGGGCACAGAAATTCTGCATACGGGACCCCCCAGACCTCATCCCACGTGTCTGAAGGGCGGGTGGTCTGGCTGGGGACGGGTGGAGTCTGCACTAACTCCCAGTGGTTGGTGTCAGAAACGCACTGTGCTGTTGCAGCCTCCTTCCTCCCATCCATCCACTCCCTCGCCATGTGACCCTGTGTTGCCTTGTGAATGTCACAACCTGAGGCTTGGTCAGTCACAGATCGGCTATTATTACGCAGCTGAGCGCTTGAAGGCAGAGGTGTTTAGAGGCTAAAGAACAACCAAGCTCAAGGTTGGCTGGATTTTAGGAATGAAAATGATTATCCAATAATAATTTAGTGAGCCTGTCCCCACTCCTATGTTCCTCTCTCTTTTTTTAGTATATCTAGTCCCTACGTTTGGATTCATTGAAAAAGAATTTAGTTGCCCCTTGGTCACAATAATTAAATGAGGACAGAGGTCCTAAATTGAAGAATCGAGAAGTGTTTGCTTTGAAAGCTATTCATTCATTCGTTCATTCGTTCAAGAGCGTGGAGTCAACTTTTGGACGAAAGCAACCACCATTTATGGGACACCCGTGACTAGGGTGCTTGGTTTCGTCCTTTCTTTCTTTTTAATTAATTAATTAATTTTTTTTGGCAGTGTCGTGTGGCATGCAAAATCCTAGTTCCCTGACCAGGGATCGAACCCGTGCCCCCTGCAGTGGGAGCACGGAGTCTTAACCACTGTAGTGCCAGGGAAGCCCCGGTTTCATTATCTCTAATTCTCATCACAATCCTGCAAAGTAGTTATTACAATTCCCATCTTAGCAACAAGAAAGCTGAGGTTCATACAGGTAAATGTTTCCCAAGCCCACACACCATCCACATGGGAAGAGGGAGTCAGGACTCAAACCGGGATCTGACTTTATCCAAAGTACAAGCTTTATCACATCGATGGCTCCTGGAGCCCTGGTCCAAATGCTTACATACATTAATCTTATCTTCCTTGTTTCATCACTGATCCTGGTGCATTTCACCAAGGGTCAGTGGTGAAACAAGGAAAATAAGATTAATGTATGTAAACGTTTCATAAAGCGAAATGCATCCTACTTAAAAGACTGCTCTTTATTCTGCTTTTATATCCTTTTTGGTATGTTTTTCTTTTTTATTAAATAAATGAACGTTAACGTAGTCAGCAATATTTTTTAATACCCTTACTTGGCAAAAAGAGAAAACATTCCAGCCCTACTTTCATCTTTATATTTTATAGTCCCTTAAAGCCCAAAGTCTGGGAAACACAGCATCACACTGGCCCTAACTGTGAGCCCCAGAGGGAAGCTCCAGAAAGGTGTACAGATCTGGACTTTCCTCTACGTTAGATTCTTACTGCCTTAATATACAGTGTGCCGGGTGAGCACGCAGGCTCCAGAGGCTGGCTGCACGGAACCAGATTCTGGCTCCATCACTGGACCCCACTCCCAGAGTCTCTGATTCAGTGCATCCCGAGTGGAGCTGGAGAGTCTGCATTTCTAACATGCTGCCAAGTGACGCCAGTGCTGCCCATCGAGGACAACAGTTTGAGAAGCGCTGGTTTAAGCCCATCCCATCATTTCTAGTCCCTTTGTCAGGGACTGGTTCAGATACGGGAATGTGAACCAATTAAAGTCTGGGGTGGGTAGGGAAGTAGGGGACAGGGGAGGCTCTTCCTCCACGATAAAAGAGTTACAAGAGGAGAAGCTCCCTTCCTGCTTTGGACCGTGGCTGCGTGAAGACGTGGCACTTGGAGTTGCTGCAGCCGGCTCACGACCACTTGAGTCAGGGAGCCTGAGAACTTCCGGAGAAGGAACTGCACTTAATCTCATTGAGGGCAAAGTGAAGCGGAACAGAAAGATGATTGTTTTTGTTCTTATGAATACAATCTGGTGAGAGCACTGCTTGTTGAACTCAGGGTTCCATGGAAGTGCTACGCCCTAAGATACATACAGTGTGTGTGTGTGTGTGTGTGTGTGTGTGTGTGTGTGTGTGCGCGTGTGACAAAGCCAACTGAACGGTGCAGGCATTTCGATATCACATTAGTGATATTAGTTTCACTAATGTTAGTTTATTAGTTCACTAAATATTAGTTCACTAAATATTAGTTTCACTAATATTTCACTAATATTAGTGATATTAGTTTCACTACTAATAGTGATATTAGTATTCATTAGTTCATGTATCATTTTACTAACCTCCGAAAGGCGGGTGAGAAGGCAGTGATGTACCCACACCTCTCTGACTCTGTTACAGATATGTTGTTAAATGAAATGGAGAACTGGGGTCATTTGGGGGATTATTAAAGTCCAACATACCTTTGTATGAGTCTACTGATACTCTTTCTGCTATTTTAAAAATCACTGGCTCTATTACAGAAGTAAGGAAAGCTAATAAAAGATTTTTATAATAGCGACATATGACTAGCTTTAATCTCGTAATGCATCCTAAGATCAACAGTTTAAAATGGAAGAATCATTGTAGTTAGATTGAGAATCTGGGATTGACATGTACACACTGCTGGATTTAAAACAGATAACAAACAAGGACCTACTGTAGAGCACAGGGAATTCTGCTCAATCCTCTGTAATAACCTAAATGGGAAAAGAATTTGAAAAAGAATAGATACATATTATATGTATAACTGAGTCACTTTGCTGTACACCTGAAACTAACAATGTTGTTAATCAACTATACTCTAATATAAAATAAAGATTAAAAAAAGAATCACTGTACTGATCCAAGCCACTGGCAAAGGACTCCGCGTGAGATTTTAAAATCTTCCCCCCAAGAAAAAGGTTGCGACCAGTTTTGAACTGGCAGCTAGGTGTTTCCGGAGCCAGGCAGTTCTCCTGGGAATGATCTCAGATGGCTGGGATTCCACCAGGCCTACTTCTGCACATGTTCTTCTGAGCCTTGCGGAGTCGCAAAGAACGCATTTGAATGCCCAAAAATGTCCATCCCACTCTGGGCTACAAAATCTGGCAAGCACACCGCACTCTCTGGGAAGGATACGGCCCTTAGTGGGAAATAACAGTTAACGCGTGAACGTGTGGAAACTTGAGATTGTGAATCATGAGCTGGGAAACCAATCACTAACTTGCTCATGAGGCGTAGCGTATGCCTTCGGTTTTTACACTCCCACACGTCACAGCCGTTTATATATAATTATGCTTCAAGATCATTTTAAATGTAAAGTATTATGGATAGGGACATTTATAAGACACCAGCCTGCAACCATCAAAATCATTTTTTTCCTATTTTATCCCCCAGAATGACGAGTGATTAGCATGCTTTGACATAATTGGAAGTCACAACTGAATTCACTCAGCTAGATGCTTGTCAGTACTCGGCATGGTTACATGTCCACTGATATCCTGCCTGTCCTCTACGACCTTGTCATATGAGCTGTATATGACATTGGAAGGATTAGAAGTGATAACCAGTGTTCATAAAAAGATCGGGGGACAATGTGCTGGGAAGCCTAAAAGGTTAAGCAATTAAGACATTTTTGATCAACACTCAACCCCATCACTTGTCAAATGAATTTGCACTGAACTCTAGAAATACTCCATAAAGCCTTGTACAGCGTTATAAGGAAGACCAATTACTTCCTAGGCATAATAACACCACAAATTACGTAGCATTTCCCCAAAGGCCGAGGTAGTTAACATTCCCATTTTACAGAAAGGTAGCAAAGCAAGTGGCTTGCCCGGGGTTACCATAGTTACTAAGTGGTCCAGCCTGGGCATCTGATGGCCCGTGATGTGCCAGGAAGTCTTCTGAGCATGTTGCATGTTCTAATTCATTGAATCCTAATCATAACTCTATGAGACGGGTTCTAGTATCAATTTACAGATGAAATTATAGCAGGAGGACTGGAGGCAGTTATGATTCCCAGGTTACTATTAAGGAAACTGAAGCTTAAAGAGGCTGGACGATTGACCAACATGATGGAGCTACTGACTGTTAAGCCGGTAACTTCAGCACCTTGACTGATTTGAATTCCAGCCAGGTTTTGAAGCCAGGCCATCTGGCCCCAGAGCCCGTACGTTCAGTGTACTGGTGACAAGCGGCCCTTCCTCAGAGCCAGACGGCCTGATTTTGAATCAGATACCTACTCTTTCCCTGCTGTGCCACCCTGAATAAATTACTTAACTGCTCTGTGCCGAAATTTCCTCATCTGAACCATGGGAAGAATAATGGAGCTAATTATCATCTGATGATTCAGCTTATAGGAAACACTTAGAACAGTCTGGTATAGAAAGAAGTACTCAGTTAGCTCATGTGATGATGAATCTCTAAGCTATAAAATTTCCCAAAGCATTTAAAAATTGGCTTACGCAATTAAACCTGAAGTCACATTGAACTGTTCAGGAACGTGTTCATTTGCATAAAGCAAAGGTCACTTATATTTTCCATCTGCTGGTTTCTATCTAGAATACTGATTTCCAAACCCCAGGGGGTCTGCGGAGACCCCCTCAGGGGAATCCTTATCAGGCGTAAGGAACAAGCCGGAGAGGTTCAGACTTCCTCCATTTGGATGATTTTGGACAAAGGATTTTGGAACTAAAAGCAGCTTGAGAACCATTGGTCTAAAAGACTAGACTCAGGTCACGTGGCTGCGCCTGTCCATCACTATGCATACAACTGCCTGCGATGGTAAAGTTTAGGACCCCAGCTCTGCTGGCCTAAGGGTAGCACCTACGACACCACAGGGCACACCCAGTGGAAGAGGCAGTTTGGGGCAAAATGACACCCTTCATCTCTTTAATACACTGCTCTTGACAAAGTCAGGTTATGCAGGGAAGTAAGAGTCCGACAGAAGAATTCAAACAGGATGGACGACTGAAGGCTTCTGGGCAGAGATATGTTACAAAGCAGTAGTTCAGAAAGAATAACCTGGGTGTGATGTGCAGGACAAACTGGGGTGGAATTACGGAGGTGAGCAAGGAGGCTACGACAGGACCAGAGCAAACAGAGGGTGACAAGGAGCATGCTGGCGATGGCAAATCCACAAGGGTGACGGCAGAACTGGAGAAGGAAGGTATTTCCTTAAGAGGGAAAAACGCGGCAAGACTTCAGGAAGGGAAAAGCGTTGAGGAATAAGGCAAAAAAGGAGGCTGGGTTCCTAAGCTTGGTTGCCTTGGAGAACGGTGGGCTCACCTTTAAAGCAGGTGCAAGGAAAAGATGACCTGGATTTCAAGAGGAGCATGGAAGGTGCTGGGGCTGGTCTGTGGAGCTGGAGCTGCCACTTAGATGATCACTTCCACACAGAGCAAAACTTGTTTCACTGCACATCAGTTTATTGCACTTTGCAGATATTCTGTTTTTGTTTTGTTTTGTTTTTTTACAAACTGAAGGTCTGTGGCAACCCTGAATTGAGCAACTCTATCAGACCCATTTTTCCAACAGTATTCGCTCACTTCATGTCTCCATGTCGCATTTTGGTAATTCTCATGATATTTCAAAATTTTTCATTATTCATTGTATTTATCTTTGACGTCACTCTTGTAACTGCAGATGTGGTGGAAACCCCAAGAGAACTAGAATTAGAAGTGGAGGCTGGGGGCTTCCCTAGTGGCGCAGTGGTTGAGAGTCCGCCTGCCGATGCAGGGGACGCGGGTTCGTGCCCCGGTCCGGGAAGATTCCACATGCCGTGGAGCGGCTGGGCCCGTGAGCCATGGCCGCTGAGCCTGCGCGTCCGGAGCCTGTGCTCCGCAACGGGAGAGGCCACAGCAGTGAGAGGCCCGCGTACCGCAAAAAAAGAAAAAAAAAAAAGAAGTGGAGCCTAAAGATGTGACTGAATTGCTGCAATCTCGTGATAAAACTTTAATGGATGAGGAGGTGCTTCTTATGGATGAGCAAAGAAAGTGGTTTCTTAAGATGGAAGCTACTCCTGAAGATGCTGTGAAGGTGGTCGAGATGACAATAAAGGATTTAGAATATGACGTAAGCCTAGTTGATAAAGCAGCGGCAGGGTTTGAGAAGACTGTCTCCAATTTTGAACGAAGTGCTACTGTGGGTGACATGCCATCAAACAGCATTGTATGCTCCAGAGAAACAGTTCGTGAAAGAAGAGTCAACTAACTGATGTGACAAGATTCACTGCTGTCTTATTTTAAGAAATGGCCACAGCTGCCCTGGTCTTCAGCTACCACCACCTTGATCAGTCAGCAAGACCTTTCCACCAGCAGAGATTATGCCTTGTTGAAGGCTCAGGTGAGGGTTAGCATTTTTTAGCAATAAAGTATTTTTTTATTGAAGTATAGTTGCTTTACAGTGTTGTATTTGCAGTAAAGTGTTTTTAATGAAACTAGGTACATCATTTTTTTAGACAATGCTATTGTACACAATAGACTAGTGTAAACGTAATTTTTAAAATTGAAGTATAGCTGATTTATAATATTATATTAGTTTCAGGCGTACAACATAGTGATTCGATGTTTTTATAGAGGGGCTATCATCAAAAAGACAACAAATGATAAATGGTGGCGAGGGTGTGGAGAAGAGTGAACCCTGGTACCATTGCTGGTGGGAACGCCATTTGGTGCAGTCACTATGGAGAACAGTACAGAGGTTCCTCAAAAAACCAAAAATGGAGCTACCATAGGATCCAGCAGTCCCACTCCGGGGTATGTATCTGAAGAAAATGAAATCACTAAGTTGAAAAGATATATGCACCCCAGTGTTCATAGCAGCAGTATTTACAATTGCCAAGATAAGGGAAGCAACTCAAGTGACCATCAACAGATGAATGGATAAAAAAATCACGATACACACACACACACACACACACACACACACACACACACAGAGGAATATTACTCAGCCATAAAAAGAATGAAATTCTGCCATCTGCAACAACATGGATGGGCCTGGAGAGTATTATGCTTAGTGAAATAAGTCAGACAGAGAAAGACAAATACCGTATGATATCACTCACATGTGAAATCTAAAATATGATACAAATGAACTTATCTATGAAACAGAAACAGACTCACAGACATAGACAACAGACTTGTGGTTGTCAAGGGGGAGAGGGTGTGGTGGAGGGATGGAGTGGGAGTTTGGAGTTAGTAGATGTAAGCATTTATATAGAGAATGGATAGACAACAAGGTCCTACTGTACAGCACAGAGAACTATATTCAGTATCCTGTAATAAACCATAATGGAAAAGAATATATATCTATGCATAACTGAATCACTTTGCTGTACAGTAGAAATTAACACATTGTAAATCAACTATACTTCAATAAGATAAATTTTAAAAAAAGAAGTCATGACACACACACACACACACACACACACACACATACACACAAAGTAATATTACTCAGCCATAAAAAAGAATGAAAAAATTTTTGCAACAACATGGATGGACCTGGAGGGTACTATGCATAGTGCAATAAGTCAGACAGAGAAAGATGAAACACTGTGCAACTTGCTTTCTTGCAGTCCCTGGAACAAAACCTGCAATATCTCCGCAGTCTGCCTGTACCTAGGAGGTGGCTGAGGTGTGAGATGGGGGCTTTGGAAAGACTTGGAAATCTTCTGTGTTGTTTGACAGCTAAATTGTTAGGTCTTCGCTGGGCAAGTGAGGAAACTGGACAGCAGAGAGATTCAAGGGCTCTGAGGCAGGGCCACAGCGGCGGAAGAGGCAGGGGAAAGCACAGAGCAGCTGAGACGTCCCCAGACCTCCGATTCCTTCTCCACCACCTCTGATACGGATCACACCGTGTTTCCCAGGAGAGGCGATCGCTTCCCCCATCTCCCTCCCTTCCGTCCATCTCTGGGCCAGATGGGACAAGTTGCAGCAAAGGCTGCCAGAATGCATAGCTCTGTCCCCCGAATCCTCCTGCACCCTCTCCTTATTATGGAGGACAGGGTGCCCTTGGTATCACTGCACAGAGAAAGGGGGGCTGTCGCAGTCACTGGGGAGCAAGTCGTGAGAACATGCAGCCCGTTTTAGAATTAAGAACACCCACCCCTGGATGTGTAAAAAGTCGTACAGCCCGAATAATCATTTCTCACCTCTAGACGTGACCTCCTGCCCCAGAGGGAGGCACGTTGAGATCTGCGTAGCGTAGGGAAAGATGAATAATAGAGATTCACCAAATGCGCAAGTACTTGAAATGAGCCATGTGCCAAAAGTCAATCTGTGAGTTAGCGGCGGAAAAACAAAACAACACCCAGATTTGTTAACACCCCGATTCCCGTGAAGCCACCCTTCCCAGGTGGCCAGCCCTCTCTCCATCTCCACACTCTCTTGGGGGGTGGGGTGAGGGTGAGGGCAGTGGGTACGCATGTGCGTGGGTTTTATAAACACAGTTATTCACATTTTGCTGACCTGCACCGTGCGTTAAGCTCGTCTTTATCACTCGCCTTTCTCATCCCTCTTGAGCAGAGATGCTAAACCAGCAGCCCACAGTTCCCACCCATCTCCCAAGGCTCCTTTCTGCCAACACTGCCTTGTGCTACCTTAGAGAGTTGGTGGAAACGAGTTTGTAAAGGGATCAAAGAAATAACTCAGCAGTAACACACACACACACAAAACAAAGCCGCAATGTCAACTTTCCAGAGGCTCGTTCCTGGGAGGGGAGGAGATGCACTGTCTTCCTCTCTTAAATGTTCCTTTCTCGTCCTCCACACAATCCCATAAAGCTGTCCTTTCGGCATAACAAAGTCAGCCAAATATTGGCCGTTTCAATCGTTCCAAGTAGTACATTTAAAGGCTGGTTAAAATTAACATCAAGGGAGAATGGGGCACAGAAACGGAGGGGTGGGCATGGAAGGAGGGTAAGGTAGGGGAGGGGGGCAAAGAAGGGGATACCGCTAGGCAACCAGAGCCTGGACCCCAACTGCCTGGGAGATGGCTTCCCCTCCTCGCCCTGTGGCCGGCTGAGCTGTCTGCTCCTGGAGCTGTGTGCGCGTGTATGCTGGGATGCGTGTCTGGGTGGGGTCCCTGGATGACTGCATCAATCTGCTGTATCCTGACCCTCCTCTGTCACGGCCCCGCCAGGAGACTGGGATTCTCCTTTGTTGTCGAGCACAGCAGAGTTCACCAACTTTTCCAGAAAGGTCCTTGATGCAGAAGGGAGGAGGTACAGGTCCCTCCCTCTTCTTGCCAAAGGCGGAAACTCGTGAGCTGCTTGTGGCTCCCAAGGGTGTACTTTAAGGACTATTTCTTATTTCTCCAAGCCACTAAATGAGTTTTTGATTCCACGTAGAGTGACCATTCCGTACCATTATGTTCGCCACCTCTAATCTATACTTTAACATCTATTTGCTTCACCATGTGCCTTTAAGATTACATATTATCAGCCACCCCCAGGGGCTGGAAAGACATCTGTCTGGCTCATTTGGGGGAGTGCCCAGCTTTGCAGCGAGAAGCTTGACAAATGGTGACGGTGATCACGGTGACGTCTGAGGTCAGCCCAAAGCAGTGCTGCTTGACTCCCCCTCTGGCTCGTTTTATGAGGTGGGCTGGTGGCCTGGGAGGTCCCGGACAGAAGGTTCATCACACCCCACCCGGGCCCTCGGTCTGCTCCCAGCTTCTGCACAGGGCTTCCCACCACTGGCTGAGGCTGTACCTCCTGGTGACTTCAGACCAGACAGGAGCAGATGGCCGAGGCAGCTCACGCTTCAGCAGATGGGCCAGCGGGTGGAGCAGACCACCCTTCTCGGTGGAGAAGATACAGAATCAACTCTGTATATTTCTTCTCTTGGCAAAGTGCGTTCTGGGGGAATTCCTGGCTTCCTCGGTAGAGAACAATCCTTTGTATTTTTACAAAAGAACGTGATAAACCCCGGAAGTAGCTGAGGATGGGGGGTGAGCGTATCTGCCTGTGTATGTGGGTATGTGCGCACGTGCAGAGAACCCAGGGCTGTTCACTTATTCCACGCAGCACTAGCAGAGCTCCAGGTTTTCTAAAAAAGTCATATCCAGCTTGTATTTTTTAAGCCCATTATAGGTAATGGGCTTTGCCTTCAGTGCTGCTTTATTCAGAGCTCATATTAACTTACTTAACCTTTAAGCCAGTATCACTAGCATCTTTGTCAGGCAGAGAAAAGTGATGACAAGGCAAGAATTATTTAATCTGCTGCTGCCTAAATGTCTTCCACACCTGATACCCTCAGGCTTCACACGATGCAGAAACTCTTCGTCATGTGTCAAATCTGTACATCTTCACTGTAGCGATTAGAAACTGAGTTCAAACAGACGAAATGACCCAGGGAAGCCTGTCTTCAGTTCTCGACCTGAGATGAGGTTTTAAGTCTTTAATTCCGGTAATTTATGAAGCTGGTGTTGGGGCCAACATGGCAGCCACATTATACACGAACTACCTCACATCTCAGATATTTATCGTATATACTTCTTACTTGTGCAGTGAAAGAGAACAGGCTGAGACATCAGAGGACCAGTGTTCTAGCCGCATATTCTACTCTGTGACCTTGAGCAAGTTAATCGACCTTTCTGAATTTCTGTTTCCTCACCTGAGTCAGCATCTTCTTTACACAGTTAATGTGGAGATTAAATGAGATACGCTCCAGAGAAACTCTACTGTGAAGAACGGTAAAGTCCCAGCATTATTGTGGAGGACATCCAGTAGGAAATCTGGATAACCTTAAGTCTATTAGGGTCATCATTTTTTCTCTTACTTAAATGCTCTACTCCTAATCCTTCAAAGATTGCTGAAAAACTGGAGAAATGGGGAGGAGTCAAGATGGTGGTGTGGGAAGACATGGAGTTCAGGTCTCCCTACAACTAGGGCGCCTGCCAAACGCTGGTGGGGGACCTCGACACCCAAGGAGATGGGAGGAAGCCCCAAGGGAACCTGCAGGACATGGGGGGACTGAGCGGGGAGGAGAAGTGGAGGCCGGACAGGACCAGAGCCCCTGAGGGGTGGCTGAGAGGGGGGAGGGGTTCCCAAGGCTGGAAAGACCCTCAGGGGCTCAGATCAGGGGAGAGTGCGCCCAGCGTATCCCCCACCCAATCGGCCGGGGAAGTCTGCCTGGCTCTCGGGCCAGGTCCTAGGCCCTGAGTGGTCCCCTCTGGGCTGCAGTGGTCCTGGGGGCATAGGCAGGAGGCTGGGGGAGAACAGGAGGGGCAGGTGGGAGGGGCCCTCCAGGAGAGGAGCAGAGGGCATTTGCCCCACCCACTCAGGCCAGGGAAGACTGCTGGGCTCCCAGGCTGGGTGCCCTGCCCTCCAACCCTGCCCCCCAACAGGCCACATGGGACCTGGGGACATAGGAAGGAGGTGGGGGTGGGGGGGTGGAGGAGAGCAGGAGAGGCAGTTGGGAGGGACCCTCCAGGACAGGAGGAGGGGGAGAGGAGTGGAGGGCCTTTCCTGCCCTCTGAGACCAGAGGCAGGAGGCAAGCCTGGGCCCCTCTGGTCCAGTGAGCCTAAGCTCCACCCTCCACACCCGCCCAGGGCCTTTTCCAGTCCTGTGGGTTGTAAGCATAGGCCCCACCCACCACCCCTGCTTAGGCCCCGCCCTCCACAGCCAAGGTCTTTTCCACCTTTGTGTTTTTAACTATTATGGTTCTGTTTTACCTTCCGGTTGTTGATTCTTATATTCTTTCTAACATATCTGTTAGTTTCCTAGTCTAATTTTACTTTCTACTTTGTTATTGTTCTCTTTTTTTTTTCTTTTTTCTTTTGCTGCTCTCTGTGGCTGGTGGGATCTTGTTTCACGAGCCAGGGGTCAGGCCAAAGCTCCTGCGGTGGGAGCTCTGAGTCCGAACCACTGGACTAACAGAGAACCTCAGACCCCAGGGAATATTCATCAGAGTGAGGTCTCCCGGAGGTCCTCATCTCGGCACCAAGACCTAGCTCTACCCAACAGCCTACAAACTCCAGTGTTGGAAGCCTCAGGCCAAACAACCAGTAAGACAGGAACACAATCCCACTCATCAAAAAAAAAAAAAAAAAAAAGGAGACAGCAAAAAAATATGTCAGATGAAGGAGCAACATAAAATCCTACAAGATCAAATAAATGAAGAGGAAATAGGCAATCTACCTGAAAAAGAATTTAGAGTAATGATAGTAAAGATGATCCAGAATCTCAGAAACAGAATGAGAAAATACAAGAAATGTTTAACAAATATCTAGAAGAACTAAAGAGCAAACAAACAGAGATGAACAACAAAATAACTGAAATGAGAAATATACTAGAAGGAATCAATAACAGAATAACTGAGGCAGAAGAACAAATAAGTGAGCTGGAAGACAAAATGGTGGAAATAACTACGGAGGAACAGAATAAAGAAAAAAGAATGAAAAGAATTGAAGACAATCTCAGAGACGTCTGAGACAACACTAAACGTACCAACATCCGTATTATAGGGGTCCCAGAAGAAGAAGAGAAAAAGAAAGGGTCTGAGAAAATATTTGAAGAGATTATAGTGGAAAACTTCCCTAACATGGGAAAGGAAATAGTCACCGAAGTCCAGGAAAAACACAGAGTCCCGTACAGGGTAAACCCTAGGAGAAACACACAAAGACACATATTAATCAAACTAATAAAAATTAAATTCAAAGAAAAAATATTAAAAGCAGCAAGAGAAAAACAAAAAATAACGTACAAAGGAATCCCTATAAGGTTATCAGCTGACTTTTCAGCAGAAACTCTGCAGACCAGAAGGGAGAGGCAGGATATACTTAAAGTGATGAAAGAGAAAAACCTACAACCAAGATTACTCTAGCCAGCAAGGATCTCACTCAGATTCGATGGAGAAATCAAAAGCTTTACAGACAAGCAAAAGCTAAGAGAATTCAGCACCACCAAACCAGCTTTACAGCAAATGCTAAAGACACTTCTTTAGGTGGGAAACACAAGAGAAGAAGAAGACCCACAAAAACAAACCAAAAACAATTAAGAAAATGGTAATAGGAACATACATAGCAATAATAACCTTGAATGTAAATGGATTAAATGTCCTAACCAAAAGACACAGCCTGGCTGAATGGATACAAAAACAAGATCCATATATATGCTGTCTACAAGAGACCCACTTCAGACCTAGGAACACATAGAGACTGAAAGTGAGGGGATGGAAAAAGATATTCCATGCAAATGGAAATCAAAAGAAAGCTGGAGTAGCAATACTCATATCAGATAAAATAGACTTTAAAATAAAGACTGTTACAAGAGACAAGGAAGGACACTACATAATGATCAAGAGATCAATCCAAGAAGATATAATAATTATAAATGTTTACGCATGCAACGTAGGAGCACCTCAATACACAAGGTAAATGCTAACAACCATGAAAGGGGAAATCAACAGTAACACAATAATATAGTAGGGGAATTTAACACACCACTTACACCAATGGACAGATCATCCAAACAGAAAATAAATAAGGAAACACAAGCTTTAAATGACACAACAGACCAAATAGTTTTAATTGACATTTATAGAACATTCCACCCAAAAGTGGCAGAATGCACTTTCTTCTCAAGTGCACGTGGAACATTCTCCAGGACAGATCACATCTTGGGTCACAAATCAAGCCTTGGAAAATTTAAGAAAATTGAAATTGTATCAAGCATCTTTTCTGACCACAATGCGATGAGACTGGAAATCAATTAGAGGAAAAAATCTGTAAAAAACACAAATACATGGAGGCTAAACATGGAGGCTAAATACATGGAGGCTATTTAGTGTGCTACTAAATAACCAAGAGATCACTGAAGAAATCAAAGAAGAAATAAAAAGTACACAGAAACAAATGACAATGAAAACACGATGACCCAAAATCTATGGGATGCAGCAAAAGCAGTTCTAAGAGGGAAGTTTATAGCAATTCAATCTCACCTCAAGAAACAAGAAATATCTCAAATAAACAATCTAACCCTACACCTAAAGCAACTAGAGAAAGAAGAATAAAGAAAACCCAAAATCAGTAGAAGGAAAGAAATCATAAAGATCAGAGCACATATAAATGAAATAGAAACAAAGAAAACCATAGCAAAGATCAATAAAACTAAAAGCTGGTTCTTTGAGAAGATAAACAAAATTGATAAACCCTTAGCCAGACTCATCAAGAAAAAAAGGGAGAGGACGCAAATCAATAAAATTAGAAATGAAAAAGGAGAAATCACAACTGACACCACAGAAATACAAAGGATTATAAGAGACTACTACCAACAACTATATGTCAATAAAATGGACAACCACGAAGAAGTGGAAAAATTCTTGGATACGTACACTTTTCTAAGACTGAACCAGGAAGAATTAGAAAATATAAACAGACCTATCACAGGTAACGAAATTGAAACTGCAATTAAAAATCTTCCAACAAACAAAAGTCCAGGACCAGATGGCTTCACAGGCGAATACTATCAAACATTTAGTGAAGAGCTAACACCAATCCTTCTCAAACTCTTCCAAAAAACTGCAGAGGGAGAAACACTCCTAAATTCATTCTATGAAGTCACCAACACCCTGATACCAAAATCAGAAAAAGATATCACAAAAAAAGAAAATTATAGACCAATATCACTGATGAACATACATGCAAAAATCCTGAACAAAAAATACTAGCAAACAGAATCCAACAGCACATTAAAAGGATCATACACCATGATCAAGTGGGATTTATCCCAGGGATGCAAGGATTCGTCAATATACGCAAATCAATCAATGTGATATGCCACATTAACAAATTAAGGAATAAAAACCATATGATCATCTCAATAAGCGCAGAAAAAGCTTTCGACAAAATTCAACAATCATTTATGATAAAAACTCTCCAGAAAATGGGCATAAAGGGAAACTACCTCAACATAATAAAGGCCATATATGACAAACCCACAGCCAACATCATACTCAATGGTGAAAAACTGAAAGTATTTCCTCTAAGATCAGGGAAAAGATAAGGATGTCCACTCTTGCCACTCTTATTCAACATAATTTTGGAAGTCCTAGCCATGGAAATCAGAGAAGGAAAAGAAATAAAGGAATACAAATTGGAAAAGAAGAAGTAAAAATTTCACTGTTTGCAGATGGCATTATACTATATATAGAAAATCCTAAAGATGCTACTAGAAAACTATTAGAACTAAACAATGAATTCGGTAAGGTTGCAGGATACAGAATTAATGCACAGAAATCTCTGGCATTCCTATATACTAACAACGAAAAATCAGAAAGAGAAATTAAGGAAATAATCCCACTTACCGTCGCAACAAAAAGAATAAAATACCTAGGAATAAACCTACCAAAGGAGGCGAAAGACTTGTACTCAGAAAACTATAAAACACTGATCAAAGAAATCAAAGATGACATAAACAGATGGAGAAATATACCATGTTCTTGGATTGGAAGAATCAATATTGTGAAAATGACTATACTACCCAAAGTAATCTACAGATTCAATGCAATTCCTATCAAACTACCAGTGGCATTCTTCACAGTATTAGAACAAAAAATTTTACAATTTTTATGGAAACCCAAAAGACCCCGAATAGCTAAAGCAATCTTGAGAAAGAAAAATGGAGCTGGAGGAATCAGGCTCCCCGACTTCAAACTGCACTACAAAGCTACAGTAATCAAGACAGTAAGGTACTGGCACAAAAACAGAAATATCGATCAATGCAACAGGATAGAAAGCCCAGAGATAAACCCACACACATATGGGCACCTAATTTACGACAAAGGATGCAAGACCATACAATGGAGAAGAGACAGCCTCTTCAATAAGTGGTGCTGCGAAAACTGGACAGCTACATGTAAAAGAATGAAATTAGAACACTCCCTAACACCATACACAAAAATAAACTCAAAATGGATTAAAGACCTAAATGTAAGACCAGACACTATAAAACTCTTCGAGGAAAACATAGGAAAACCAATCTTTGACATAAGCCACAGCAAGATCTTTTTTGACCCACCTCCTAGAGTAATGAAAATAAAAATAAACAAATAGGACCTTAAAACCTGAACAAATGAAACTTAAAAGCTTTTGCACAGCAAAGGAAACCATAAACAAGATGAAAAGACAACCCTCAGAATGGGGGAAAATATTTGCAAATGAAACAACGGACAAAGGATTAATCTCCAAAATATACAAACAGCTCATGGAACTCAATATCAAAAAAACAAATAATCCAATTAAAAAATAGGTGGAAGAGCTAAACAGAAATTTCACCAAAGAAGACATACAGATGGCCAAGAGGCACATGAAAAGATGCTCAACATCACTAATTATTAGAGAAATATAAATCACGACTACGATGAGGTATTACCTCACACCGGTCAGAACGGCCATTATCAAAAAATCTAGAAACAATAAATGTTGGAAAGGGTGTGGTGAAAAGGGAACCCTCCTGCACTGTTGGTGGGAATGTAAATTGATACAACCACTATGGAGAACAGTATGGAGGTTCCTTAAAAAACTAAAAATAGAACTACCATACGACCCAGCAATCCCACTACTGGGCATATACCCTGAGAAAACCATAATTCAAAAAGAGACATGTACCACAATGTTCACTGCAGCACTATTTACAATAACCAGGACATGGAACCAACCTAAATGTCCATTGACAGATGAATGGATAAAGATGTGGCACATATATGCAATGGAATATTACTCGCCATAAAAAGAAATGAAATTGAGTTATTTGTAGTGAGATGGATGGACCTAGAGTCTGTCATACAGAGTGAAGGAAGTCAGAAAGAAAAACAAATACCGTATGCTAATGCATATGTATGGAATCCTAAAAAAACAAAAATGGTACTGATGAACCTAATGTCAGGGCAGGAATAAAGAGGAAGACACAGAGAATGGACTTGAGGACATGGAGAGGGGAAATGGTTAACTGGAACGAAGTGAGAGAGTGGCATGGACATATATACACTACCAAATGTAAAACAGATAGCCAGTGGGAAGTAGCTGCACAGGGAGATCGGCTCGGTGCTTTGTGACCACCTAGAGGGGTGGGATAGGGAGGGTGGGAGGGAGACGCAAGAGGGATGGGATAGGGGGATATATGTATGCATATGGTTGATTCACTTTGTTGTACAACAGAAACTAACACAGTACTGTGAAGCAATTATACTCCCATGAAGATCTATTTAAAAAAAAAAAAGATCGCTGTCCAACAGAAATATCATGGGAGGCCAATAGGAAATTGTAACGTTTTTAGTAGCCAAATGAAACAAGGAACAGGAAATAGGTGAGATTAATTTTAATTATGTATTTTCTTTCACCTCACCCCAAATATTATCATTTCAACATGGAATCATCGATATAAAAATCATTAATAAGATATTTTCCTTTTATTTAAAAAAATATGAAGCTTCAAAATCTGGTGCATATTTCACACTCACAGCCCATCTTGACTGGGACTGGCCACACTTCAAGGGCTCCAATGTACTCTGCAGTGTAGCTTTAAATCTCTCCTGATGTTTCCGTCCCACTGGTTTTCTCAAGATTAGGGACACCATGTAACTGAGAACAACAGTGTAGCTACTCTCTTTAATTCTCTGGAAAAACACTGACTCGTTGACGTTTGTTCCGTTTCTCAGAATCACAGGACACTTTGTTCCTCTATTTTAATGAAGTAGACAGTTATCAATGTGCTGCCGATGGCCACTTAGAGATGGGGTTAGAGAGACACGGTAATCCTAGGATCTGCCCCGCATCACAGCTCCCACTGTGGCAGAGCTGCGGGGATGGAGAGGACTCTGATTTGCTCTGTCATCAAAGGGAAGAAATTCTGCCAACAGAGCATAATACCCACTCATCTAAAGTGCTGGGAAAGGGCTTTAAAAAACAGGTCTGTTTTTCTTGCACTGGCCTTTCTTCCTGGAGGACAGGATCTCATGTAGTATCATAAGCCTCAAGAGACCCTAATAAGGAAGGACCACACCTCAGGCATTCCAATCTAGCGAAAATCTATTCTATTTTTAAAAAACCCAAGAGATAGGGCCCAGAATCTTCCCATTTATGGCTTCCAGTTCTCCACCGACCGACCCTCACTGTCAGGAAATTCTTCTCCATCTTAATGCAATGACTCTTACTAAGGCTAAAGCACATTTCCCTTTCTTTGCTTCCAAAATGCTCCCTTAAACACGCATTCAGGTCAGAAAAAAAGTGAAGAAAGTCATTTTAAAGGAATAACTGTATGCAGAGCAGACGTGAGGAGTTCAGTTTAATACAAAACATGCATGACGCCCTCTTGTCTGGTTATGGAAGCGTCAAGAAGAGGTTGATTGAGAGACGTACATGATGGCGGCCTCTCTCATTTTGATGCGGGCTTTTTCGAGTACACTTCTAATTGGTTGAAACAGTTTTGGGCAACAGCGCAAATGCCACTGTCTCTGGGTTGGATGGGAGTGTGATGCAGCTGAACGAAGTCCAAACGGATGAGCAAAGTTGAAGGCTTGACTTGTTACCGAATGACATCCTTGTGTTGTAGCATCGTTCCAGCTGTCCTTAAGTGCAATTTAAGGACTTAGGGAGGTACATGGTAATGTCATGGTGTCAGGGACCTGCCTGTGGATTTAGGGATAAGCCTTTCAAATGTTAAATTCCCGTGTGTGCACTCCTGACCTTTGCTCTTTCCCCTGTACAGGTAATGTGGGATTTACTCAAGGTCAACAGGAATTTGGATGTGCAGATTCCACTACGTAATCTCAAACGGCTTTATAATAAGCCTTCGATGTTGGGATTATCGCCATTGTGCTCTGTAACCCAGAGAAGGGAAATGCTTCCATTCAGAGTGGCCAGGTCTGCACCGGTGCAGGAAATAATCTCTGTGGTTGTCTAGTTACAGTAGGTTCTTATTAGTTACCTATTTTATATATAGTAGTGTGTATATGTCAATCCCAATCTCCCAATTTATCCCTCCTCACCTCCCTTTCATCCTTGGTAACCATACATTTGTTTTCTACATCTGTAACTCTATTTCTGTTTCGTAAATAAGTTCATTTGTACCAGTTTTTTACATTCCACATACAAGCAATGTCATATATTTGTCTTTCTCTGTCTGACTTACTTCACTCAGTGTGACAATCTCTAGGTCCATCCATGTCGCTGCAAATGGCATTATTTTGTTCTTTTTTATGGTCGAGTAGTATTCCATTGTATATATGCACCACATCTTTTTTTTATCCATTCCTCCATCGATGGACAATTAGGCTGCTTCCATGTTTCCTTTTTTTTTTTGGTTCTCTGCAGAGCAATTGGTTCTGTGGTCCTTTGGGGAGGTACTTCCACGGTTATCTTAGGATTTGCCCATTCTTTCATTCCACAAGGATCTATTTAGTGACCTATGTGCCAGGCACTGGGCTGAGTGCTGGGGACACACAGTGATCATGACACAGACCCAGCCCTCAAATTGTTGGTGGCTCTGGGAAACGCTGAGAAGTAAACAGGCAATGGCAGTGAGTTGTGATGAGTTGTGACAGCAAGAGGGAAACCTCAGGGGGAAGGGTGACAGCTAATGTCACTGAGCAGGACCCCAGGAGCCTTCCCGGACAGACACCCCATGGCCTCCGCCTGCCTCTTGTTTATAGAAGAACTTTAGCCTCCTAGGCCTTCCCCAAGTTCCAAAGAGCAAATTTAATCAGAGAAGTGAGAAAATGCAAAAACAAAGGAAAACAGTCAAGTCAGAGAAAATAATAATCGTTTAGCCATTAAACAAAATCAAGGACTCAAGGGTCACAGATAATATTCTGAACCATATCCTTTGAGCCGTTCTGGAGGTACTAAGCCCCTCACCAGGTGGAAGAAGTTAAGTGTACGCTGACCACAGGCACGCAGACCCCAGACTGGTTGGAAGCAGAAGGTTGATGATGTTGACTCCCGATTACCTCTCCACCAACCAATCAGAAGAATGTCCATGAGCTGATCACACACCCCGCAACCCTCTTCCTCATCCTGTCTTTAAAAAGCGTTCCCTGAAAGCCGTTGGGAGTTCAGGCCTTGTGAAGATTAGCTTCCCAAACTCCTTGCTTGGTGCCTGCGATAAATGTTGCACTTCCCTTCACCACAACTTGGTATCAGCAGCCAGCTTTACTGCATGCAGGACAGTAGACCCAAGGCTGGTTTGGTAACAGTAAGACCCAGACCTGGGAGGGGCAGGGGGGCCGGGGAAAGCCTTGGTGGGGAAAGTGTCTTCTAAGCTGTGAACTGAAAGTTTAACAGAAACCATCCAGGGACAGAGGTGAGGGTATGGGAAGGAGTGTTCTAGGAAGAGGGAATAACATTTGAAGCATGTTCTAAAAAGGGATGGGAAGAGTATGAACTTCTCTTGTTTAGCCTAATTCAACATTTTCTTGACGGTCAAGGGTTGAGGATGACCTTTCCAAAACTGCTGCACATCAGTAATTACATCTCTTTTCTGTGACTCGAGTCCACTTCAGATGCCCCCAATCATACTTTCCCAGGGCAGGCTGGCCGACGGACTGTCATTTCACTGCCACTTGAGGTCTTATTTCCTGTTTAAGAGAGCGGCTGCTTTCTAAGAGTTGGTATAAAAAAAGCAACTAAAACACACCAGACCGCTCACCTCTAAGCATCTGAAGATGCTTCTTAACAATTTAAAGCTCCAAATGCTTTGTTAGTTAGTGACGCTGCTAACTGAAGAGACCTTGCTCACTTTGCAGTCCTGTCCACTGCCCCACCCTCCAAAGCCAAGCGGAAGTTTTAACTCTTAATATGAATGTGATCCTCTGAATCTAATCTAACAAGGACGTAATCCAAAATGTGAAAGAACCCTACACAGGTAGATAAATTAATCACAGCATTTACTTGTAATCGTGGAAAAATTGTAAAGAAACCTTCAATGGACCCAAACGGGTGAATGATTTGATACTAATGGAATATCCATTTCTGGAATTTATGCAGCTATTAACAAAGATGACAACTTACAGTAACTTGGAAAGGGCTGATGAAAGACGTTAAGTGAAAAAAAATACAGAGAATTAGTCACACATTATGATTACAACCATGTAAGAAATACAAAGATGAGAAAAAGCTGGAAAGAAATCTGCTAAAGTGAGAATAGTAGTCAAACTAGTATGTTATGGTTTTGAGCTTCTTCCCACGGTTTCTCTCTTCCCTATGCTGCATTTGTAATACCTTTATAATTGAAATCTTATTAAAAGTATTCACTCTTTAAGTTGGCAGTTTGAACATTTTCAAATCCCAGCAGCAAGTACAAGTAAGAGATCTGAGTGTCTGGGCATCATTTCAACCTCCTGATGTACTGTAGCTCCTTCAGGGCAAAATATGAGGGAGGATGAGGGGCACTGCCCTGAGAATTTTTATAGACATTGGAGAATATCAAGCAAATCGAGTTAGAAAAGCTGGAAGCAAGCAACAGATTTAGAGAGAAGTTCTTTAAATCAAGTTTGGCAACGTCATTCTTTAGGGCTTTGAGGAAAACAATGATACATATTTTTTGAAGCTGAACAAAACCAGGGTCTATGATTCTAATTCCTGCTCTGACTTCTCTGCCACTGATATGTTCTTAGTTTGGGGATAAATGGATTGATTTCCTGTGTGTTAACTGACGTATAGATGGTCAACAGCGATGGCAGTGATGACCTATGGGAGGGGATCGGGGGTTACTGAGCCCTTAGAGGGAAGACAGAGCCAGGAGATTGTTTTTCTTTCTTCACATCTATGAAGGCGTAACTTGAAAACAACGAACTGTTTTCTATCCCCTCTGAGCCAGGAAGATGACAAAATCAGTCTTAATTGTAGCAAGAGTTCTCTAGGTTATATTATAGTTAACTCCTTCCACGTAGAAAGATTAGTTAATGGCAGTTGTGGAATTTCCTTTTCTAGAGGTTTGTAACAATAGGTTAGATCTACATCTGGCCTCGAATGCCTTAGGTGTGGCGCACAAAGACACAGAATGAGCAAAAATAGCACTCACACACACACACAGATACCACCGTGTGCCCCGGTCCTCACTCGCAGATTTTAACAGAGGTTTTCAAACAGTTTATATTCTCACCCACCCTTCAGCTGAATCAAAGTCTGAACTGCATCAGTCACAGAAGAGACTTAGAAAGTTGGCCGAAAGTCATTTACCTGTACTAGGAGTTCCAGCTTCCGGTCATCAAGAAGATGTACTTGACATCGACGGCCTTCCGTCATCTAAGAAAAAAGACAAATGACGGTCACCAAGAGCCTAGCGGCCTTTCACAGGTTAGAGCGTCCCCAATGCTGATGTCACCAGGCACGTTCCTCTGGGCAAAGCTTCCCCTGGGAGTTGGAGCCATATGAGGCCAAGATGCGGCAGGACTGGGTCATTCATTCATTCAACAGTATTTATTGAGCATATTCTGTGTGCCAAGCACTGTTCTGAGAGCTGGGTGTATAGCAGCACACGAGACTAGGTCCCTGCCCTCATGGAGCTTACATTCTAACGGGGGAGATGTAAAATAAACTAGCAAATGCGCGTCTATACCATAATATCAGGTGGTGACGAGTGTTCTTCATTCTTGAGTCATTCTTCCATTCAATAATTTTATCACCGTGCATTAGGGACACAGTTCAGTACCTGGTCTCTGCATCTCTCGACTTATCCCCCTAACTGATCAAAGGGAGCAGACGACCACCCCGCTGCCAACTGCATTTGATTTCTGTGTTACTCATCCCCTCTCCTCATTTATGACTCTACTCCGTACAGAGCTTTCACTTATGTTACAGGAACCCTGGAGATAAGTGCTCACAGCTGAACTTGACCCCCGACCCTCGTACCTTTCACCACTAACATATCTGTGTAATAGGAAGAGCATCTTGGCAGGAACTGGAAGACCCAAGTCAAATCTTAGCCCCGCTTATTATTGGCTGCAGGACTTTGAACAAGCCTCTGTTCATCTCTGCACCCCAATCTCAGACACAAAAGCGAGTGGGCAGGCCCGATGCGGGTGCTGGTGAGTGTTTAACAGTTGGCTTTCTGGAAGGAGAGAGTTTTACTTTGTAGCATTTGCTGGAGCCCTGGTATCACCCTCAAAGGAAATCCTCTAAAGAGCAAGCCTTCTGGTAGCTGTCACAGCTGGCCACCACTCTAACCAAAAGGTGTCTTGCCGCTCCAAGTATCTTCACCATCTCCGATTTCAAGCTACTGTCCGGACAACACTGAGTGTTTCTAACAGACAGATATGACACATACCACCTGCAGATAGAATGCCGCTGGGAGAGGGCATGCCCCTTCCCCATACCTTCCCTATGCATCTCTTCTACCTGGCCGTTCCTGAGTTTTGTCCTTTTATAATAAACCAGTGATCTAGTAAGTTAAAAACAAAACAAAACAAAAACCGATACACACTACCTCAAGAGTGTAGATGCTAGCAAAGGACAGTAAAATAATTAGGAAGTGGATTGATTTATGTAGTTATTATAGTATTTATTACCCTTGTTTTTAATATAATTTGGTTAACTGTAAGTTTATATAATTTAGTGTTAATAATGCCTATGTTTTACAAGCGGAGCACAAAATTCCTGAAACTATAACAACTGGTGCTCATGAGCTGCCCCGGTACAGCTGCCAGGACCAGAAGACCCAAGGACTCCTTTCGGTCCTTGGATTTTTATATGACTGTAGCCCCCACTGAAGCCACCTTCTTCCTCCCCAGCTACCAGCCACTTCATGCAGATCCAAAGGAAGGATGCACATGGGCTGATTCCGGCCCTGCCTCACGACATGGGCATCAGAGTCCCTTCCTGGAAGCGCCTTCTCCAGGAAACACGCAGAAGGCGGCCTCTTCTCTTGTTGCCCAACCCAGCTCATTCCCTGACCATTGGCACGTGCAAAGCTGCTGTGTCCTCCTACGAGAGAATTCTTTCTCCTTCCCCTGGAGAAGGCAACGAAGTCATATTATTATTCATGCTTCCATCAAGTCATATTATCACTCACAGTGATTCCTAAGAATATGATTCAGCTGTAAAAAAGAGGAAATCTTGCTATTGGTGACAACATGGATGGACTTGGAGGGCATTATGCTCAGTGAAATAAGTCAGACAGAAGAAGACAAATACTGTATGATCTCACTTATATGTGGAATCTAAAACAAACAAACAAACAACAAAACCAAAAAACCATGAGCCCCTAGATACAGAGAACACGCTGGTGGTTGCCAAAGACAGGGGATGGACATGGGGGGCGGGTGTGAACTGGGGAAGGCGGTCAAAAAGTACAAGCTTCCAGTTAAAATAAATAAGACTTGGGAATGTATCGTACAGCATGCTGACTACAATGAATAATACTGTGTCATATATTTGAGAGTTGCTAAGACAGCAGATATTAAAAGTTCTCATCACAAGAAAAAAATCTTGTAACATATATGGGGACAGATGTTAGCTAGACTTACTGTGGTGATCATGTCACGATATATACAGATATAGAATCATTATGTTGCATGCCTTAATATAATCTTATAAGTCAACTATATCTCAATTTAAAAAAAGAAAACAACTTTTACAAAATAAATAAAAAACTTTGCTGGAAAAAAAAAATCCATTGGCTTCATCTCAATCATTCACCCCTCTAAGTTCAAAGAAAACTACTATAATTATAAATTACACAAAAATATATGCTTCCATAACAAAATGTATAAATTTTTCTTTCAGCAAAAAAGTGCACCCAGGGCTTCCGTCTGGGTGCACCCAGGCAGGCCGTCTGCCAATGCAGGCGACACGGGTTCGAGCCCTGGTCCAGGAAAATCCCACATGCCGCGGAGCAACTAAGCCCATGCGCCACAACTACTGAGCCTGCGCTCTAGAGCCCGTGAGCCACAACTACTGCAGCCCGCGTGCCACAACTACTGAAGCCTGAGCGCCTAGACCCCGTGCTCTGCAACAAGAGAAGCCCCCGCAATGAGAAGCCCGTGCACTGCAACGACGAGTAGCCCCCACTCACCGCAACTAAAGAAAGCCCACGCGCAGCAACGAAGACCCAACGCAGCCAAAAAAAAAAAAAAAAAAGAAAGAAAAGGGTACCCAAAATGTTCAAGTTTCAATAGGGCAGCTGACAGCAACTGCACAAGTACTCTGGATAACATTTTAGATATTCAGCACTTGAGTTCTCATTAGGAAGAACTCAAGATCAACAGAGAGGGAGTTCTAGAAAGGAGAGTGCTACAATCATCTGGCATATTATTTTGGAATTCCTTCAAAAACATTTATTAAGAATTTGAGAAAATTCTCTGAAGGGTGGGGACAATTTTAAGGAAGTTTTAGAAAGCAATTCTGCTTGTCCTGTGCATATTTAAAGCACAAAGTTTTGAACTTCCTTTTACTGTCAAAGGTTAAGGGTATAAACATGTTCTTGAGTTACTTATTCACGTTCTAATAAGCTGTATAAAAACCAAGGAAAATTGGTATCCAAGACATTACTGTATCAAATAAAGTTCTAATAACAGTCATAAAGAAGAGGTAGCCTATCATTTTCCCAAAATATTTCCAAGCATGCCAAGTGTGACGTGACCCCGAGTTCATACCCATACCTAAAAGTGTATCGTGAGATTCTCACTTTCATCTGAAACATACAATTCCCATTCCCTTGATCTCACCTCATCTGCTCAGCAGTTTAAAGAAGTAGCTATGCATCCAGATGTTAAGATCTACCCAAGGAGCTTCCAATTCATTCTTCTCTTCAACAAAATCTCATTACTAAGCCCAGAGGAATTTATAAGCACACTCCCTAGTCTAATAGGAAATTTACAAGCTGCCTCCCTTTTGGAAGGCAAACCGTCCCCGAGAAAAGTCAGCACAGAGAAGTGAGTCTGAACCGAGACTCAACTCTGAATCATCACGTCTTTGAAAGCACAACTTTCTTTTGACAGCACAGCTGTGGCTTTTTTTTCTCAAAAGGGAGACCTGTCTATTGTTCTACACGGATGGGAGATCGGAGCAGCCTGTTCTCGTCATCAGTTCAGAAGAAGGTTGCCGTCCTGGGTGTGTTCGGAGAAAGAGTGGTTGGACATCTGTAGCTCTGTCTGGCTTCCAGGGCACAGTGAAATTTTCTTTTGAATACGAACAACTGTAAACAAATATTCCTTTCCTTGTTCTTGTTTTCAGCTGCTCAGGCACAACTGAAGGGCTGGCATCACCCTCAAAGGAAATGCTTTTGGAGAACAAGGCTTCTTGCAGATGTCAGCTGGCTACCGCTCCAGCCATAAATCGACTTGTTACGATACAATTCCATACCAAGCAGAAGCCCGCCAAGTGCACTGTGACCCCAAAGGATACACAGAAAAGTGTTATTTTGAAAGTGAGGCGTCCACCCCATTTATCCAACTTTGCTGTTAAGACACACACCGAATCACGAAAACTACATTTAAACATGGAAATGCCTTTGTAACACGAGCTTAAGGGAACACAGTAGAATATGAGACGTGCACTATAAAGGCAGCCAATAAAACTGTCATGAACATGTACGGGAACGAAGAGGCAAAAATAAGACAGTTGATGTGCTAGGTTAATAGGCTTATGGGTGGTTCCCATCCCCACCCCTACCCAAATATGACTTCACATCTTTTTTCTTCTTCAGTTAAAAAATGTAGAAAAGAAACTTAATCTAGAAAAATGAAGGACACTTTGAGGTCAGCCATAGGAAATGGAGCTCGAGAAGCTTCGTTCTCAGAAAATTCTTCTTAGATTGCCTATATTTTAACATATCAAATCAAACGAATTAATTTACAAATGAGAATTATGATTGTCACAGATGTTAGAAATCTCAAGACCGGAAGTCTCACACCTTCTCTCCCTGCAGGAGGAATTCATGGGAGACCGACTGAGACCAGAAAGGATTCAGGGAGCACAGGATCTGAAAGGCGGGGTGTTTGAGGGCCTCCATCTACCAGAGCCTAACACATTCCTGATGGCGGAAGGGGGTTCTGTCCAAGTATGACAGAGGAGTCCCCTCTGCAGGGCATCACCGAAAAACAAATAACTACCTAACTAGCAATGACAAACTCCCCCAAAGGGCGATTCTGAAGAGCTTTACATGGAGGGGTACAGGGTTCAGCATGTGAAAATATGTTTTATTAGGAATGTTTTCTCTTCAAATTCAAAACTAAGTAAACCCCATTCCAATATGCTTCTCGTTATCACCTTTTTCTCTACACATCACCCCCTCCTCTCTCTCCCTCTTTGAGTCACTTCTTGGATGTCCGCTCTCCCCTTTTTCTTGCCCCTTGTCAAATGTGTTATCTACTATGGTATATACAAGAAGAGGAAGTACTCTGAAGAAATAACCCTAGTTCCCCTGTTCATAATATTTTCAGAGAAAACTAATGCAATTGTGCAAATGACAACAGGGTAACATAATAAACTTAGAAAAACATACGACTTCAAAAAATAAAAACTGAAGTACATTCAATTAATGCATGTTACCATAATATTTCCTGAGACTAATTTACACTGGAACTGTTATCACTAAGACACTGGGGGCTGAGGTGAGGGTAGGGAGGGAAGGAGAGCCAGGTTTCTAGTTACCACGTGCCTACTTGTTCATAGCTCTGCACAAGTTACCAAGCTGTGATCCGGATTCACTTTAGAGACAATACCTCATGGACAATAAAATAAGAAATATTAAAGACTCATTGGAATTGCACAAAACCAAGAATTCACATTTCCAAAACACACTTTGGAGAGTTGTCAGTACTCCCCCAAACAACCCGAAATCTGACCCTGTAAAACGTTATCATCAAAGAGAAAATTCCGATTTCTGAAGTGTCCAAGCCAAGGCCCAAACCCAGAGACGTAAGTCTTAGAGCACGTCCTGTGAGCACGGTCCATGAAGCCACGGAGTGTCCCGGGGATGCCAGAAGTATGACAGCAGCACCTCACAATCCGCCCTCTGACCCAGGCCATTCTGTGGCTGGGAAGGAAATTCCAGAGACATGACTACAAGTTCCCAGGGAAACTCACTGCTGGGGCTTCTGCTGTTTGGGTCACCTCAGTGTGTCACATCCCTCTCTCCACTTCAGTTTCCTCTGCAGATAAATGAGGACCCAAGGACTCACCTAAGTACCAGAAAGTCACAGGACACCAGAATCGCAGTAATTATGAAGCTGTCACATCCAGGGGACGAATAAATGCCACACATTCACAGTGGCCTCAAGAAAGTCAACCCCACAGTAAATGACGACACAGATAGAAAGGATTTCAGGCAAATTAAAAGTTGTTAAAAATATTCATCCATCTGCTGCTCACACCTGACCTGTACCATGGACATACCAGATATAATATAATAAGTTATTATAATGTATATTTCAAACATTATAATAAAAGTGCATGAGGGTCAACAGGGAGGGGATAAGGGGATATATGTGTATATATAGCTGATTCACTTTGTTATACAGCAGAAACTAACACACCATTGTAAAGCAATTATACTCCAGTAAAGATGTTAAAAAAAAAAAGTGCATGAGGGGCCTCTGCTTATAACCTTTAAAAAAAGTTAAAGGTATATTGTCCATTTTTACTATGGTTTTTCCCTCTGTCTGATTTATCTCAAGCTTATTACCTTTTTTTTTGTCTCTAAGTGACATCATATTAAAATAAAGATGCTCATGGAAAGAAAGGAGATATCAAGTATTAGACAGCAGAAGTCTGATTCAGAGAGAATGACTGGGTCCCAGCTTTGCTCCATGACCTCTGGCAAGTTATTTCACCTCTGTCTTCATTATGAGTCTCCTGGGTTCAGAAGGACACACACAGGCATGTTCTTGAGGTTCTTGGCTGCTGAATAGTCAGAACTGATAAAACCCAGATGAAAGTGATTAAATGTGTGGCCCTATTATAAACAAATTCACCTGGCAATGGAACGTAATATAAGAACTGAAGGGACTTCCCTGGTGGCGCAGTGGATAAGACTCTGTGCTCCCAATGCAGGAGGCCCGGGTTTGATCCCAGGTTAGGGAACTAGATCCCACGTGCATGCCGCAACTAAGAGTTCGCATGCCACAACTAAGGAGCCCGTGAGCCACAACTAAGGAGCCCGCCTGCTGCAAATGAGACCTGGCACAAGCAAATAAATAACTAAATGAATAAATATTAAAAAAAAAAAGAATGGAAACAGCCTTGCATTCTTCAAAGCCTGACCCTCTGCAAGTGTGCACTTGATGAGGTCATGAGTGCGGCCAGTGTCTCACTGGAGGATCTTTGGAAACCAGACCGTGGTGGCTGCTGCCCGGGTCTCTGCCTCCAGCGAAAGGAAACTGGGTTTTCTCTGGTGACACAAGAAGAGGAGTCGTGGTGTTGTGTGGGTACTAAGGGATTGGGGACAGCAGAGGGCCGTGTGGGCAGATGTGTCACAGGGAAGATCAAATCTGACTCCATATGGGATCTGTCTCTTTTTCTTTAAGCTTCGTATCCTATTGTTTTTCCTGAAAGTTAATCACTGAAGGAATGTTGCCTACAGCCTGCAGTGCACAGGATACCCCATTCTCAAGGCTCTGACCTTTAAAGGTATAACTTTTCCATTCATAAGAGATAAAAAGTTACAGAACAGAAAATAACATGTCTTTTTTCCCCAAATCCATTAATTGCATTATTTTTTGAATTTTATTTTATTTTTTTATATAGCAGGTTCTTATTAGTTATCTATTTTATATATATTAGTGTATACATGTCAATCCCAATCTCTCAGTTCATCCCACCACCCCCCTGTCCCCCGCCCCGCTTTCCCCCCTGGTGTCCATACGTTTGTTCTCTACATCTGTGTCTCTATTTCTGCCCTGCAAACCGGTTCATCTGTACCATTTTTCTAGGTTCCACATATATGCATTAATATACGATATTTGTTTTTTTCTTTCTGACTTACTTCACTCTGTATGACAGTCTCTAGATCCATCCACGTCTCTACAAATGACCCAATTTTGTTCCTTTTTATGGCCGAGTAATATTCCATTGTATATATGTACCACACCTTCTTTATCCATTCGTCTGTCGATGGGCATTTAGGTTGCTTCCATGACCTGGCTATTGTAAATAGTGCTGCTGTCAACATTGGGGTGCATGTGTCTTTTTGAATTATGGTTTTCTCTCGGTATATGCCCAGGAGTGGGATTGCTGGGTCATAATAACATTTGTCTTGTTGGAGGTTTATAGGAACACTGTGACCAGACCTATGGGGACAGCTGCAAGAATAAAGGATTCTGACAACAAGAAGTCTGCAACAACCAACCACACCCCCTCCCCTTTTAGTATAAAAGAAGCCTGAATTCTAACCTGGGCTTGATTCTTTGGGACACGAGTGCATCATCTTCTCGACCTGATGGCTTTCTGAATAAAGCCGCTATCCGTTGCCCCAACAACTCATCTCTTGACTTACTGGCCTGTCATGCATTAAACAGCATAAGCTTGGACCCGGTAACAGGTGGACCGTTTTAGTCCCTGCCTCTGCCACCTTGCAGACCACTGCTGTGTGTGATCAAGCCACAAGTCCTACTGGACCATCATTTCAATCCTCTCCAGATGGGACTGCAGGGGAGAGGGTAAAAAAACATTAATAATTGGTCTCTGGGCCTAAAGTTGAGAAGAAAGGGATAGACTCAGATAGGTTGGAGGAGAGGACAGCCAGGGAGCTCCACTGATGGGCTCGTGTGACCCCAGTGGAGACGAACTCCTACCCAGAGCTCCTCTGTGGGATGTGGGGAAGAGGGGACTCTTTTCCCCTTCCAACAAGACACTGCAATCTGAGGACAAACTATAGACATGGAGTCGGACAGGCGCGTCTCAGATACAGAAGGTCAAGGCCAGTGGGGAATTTCAGCCCAGGGCCAGAGTGTGACAGATGATGGCTCTCCCCCATCTGAGAGCCAACCCTCTGATTAAATGGTCAGGAGGAAAGGGACACTGCGAGAGCCACATGCAGGGGCCCTGGTTATGCACCACGGACACCACCTTGGCGACCACAGAGCAGTGAAGCCACTGCAGTTCCGTTAACGGAAGTTAACGGAAGTTTAGGTGAGGCCTCCAGCCCCTGGAAGGCAGCAGAGCTTTCTGAATTACATTCTGACCATCTGGACACTGAAAGAACGATAACCTGATTGTCCTTTCTCCTGCCACCGCCAGAGCATCTTCCGAAGACAGGATCTTCTTGACCACCATTTTGAGTATATCAGCAAGATCTCCATCCATTATTCTACCCAAAATACACATATTAACCCAGATTCACCTCATTCACAGCACATCTACAGGCAAGCTTTGGCTTTCTACCCAGGCCTAGGGTCCCACAAAACCTTGCTTCTGCAACCAGAAGAACTGAAGTGTCTGAAGATCCAAGGAGACTCCATGCTACCTGACGCTCCATTATTGTTGTTATTATTATTTGGAGAAGGACGGGCAAAGGGAATAGAGCTTTCTCATAGGTGACGGGGAGTTCGGGGTTTCGACCAGTGAGGGAGTCTCAGGAAGCCTGGATAGAGCCCGGCTGGAAACAGAAGGTGGGAATGTCTAGCCAGCAGAATCCTGAGCAGATCTGGACGGAAGGCCTCAGGGAATAACGGCCTGAGGAGGAGATTCCTGACGTGGTTATAAAGCATCCCTCGTTGACTAGCACTGTGGCTACCATTGTGAGAGATGAGTATCTGAACGCTGGATAAGGAGCCCTCTGAGATCCGGCCTCACCTCACCACATCTGGTTTTTTCAAATACTCTCCTTCCCCCGGCTCCACCCCTGCAATTCCAAGACCAGTCCAAGTCCAGGACTCACCTGCCCTGGACTTCTAAGTTCTGTTTCCCTGAGGGCCACCCTTACCTCAGGGCCTGGCCCATGCTGTCTCTTTTGCCTGGAAACACTTTCTCTTCCTTCATGTATACAAAGGACCATCCCTGCCTGCCTGCAACAGGCCACCACCAAGCCAGGGGCTGGAGACACAGCAGTGACCAAAGGAAGCATCATCTTGATTCTCAGAGGTCACTGGCTTGAGGGGAAGATGGACATGACTTTCACTCATTCTTGCACACTCAGCTGTGCTGATACACATGCTTTCTCCTCCCCGTGGGGGGATTTTCCCACCCCTGGCCGGCAGCTACAATGCCAGGCCTGTAGCCTTTCCTCCTGTTGTCCCCAGGTCACTGCACCGGGGTTTACAGAGGATGGAAGGAGGGCTCTGGGGCCTGACCACCTGGGTTCGTGTCTTATCCCAGCTTCACTGGGGGCGAGCTGGGTGTAATCCCCCACAAGCACTTTGCCAATTTGTGCCTCACTCCCCAGTCTATGAAATGGAGACCATCATCGTGCCAACCTCGTGGGGCTGCTGAAAGGAATAACTAAGTTAACACACACAGAGTGTGCGTGGCACGGAGTAGGCTCAATATCATCTTTAGAAGTCTCTAGTCAGGGGGCTTCCCTGGTGGCTCAGTGGTTGAGAATCCACCTGCCAATGCAGGGGACACGGGTTCGAGTCCTGGTCCGGGAAGATCCCACATGCTGTGGAGCAACTAAGCCCATGCGCCACAACTACTCAGCCTGCGCTCTAGAGCCTGCGAGCCACAACTACTGAAGCCCGCACCTCCTAGAGCCAATGCGCCACAACTACTGAGCCCACCTGCTGCAACTACTGAAGCCCGCGTGCCTAGAGCCCGCGCTCCGCAACAAGAGAAGCCACCGCAATGAGAAGCCTGTGCACCGCAACAAAGAGTAGCCCCTGCTCGCCGCACTAGAGAAAGCCCGCACACAGCAATGGAGACCCAACACAGCCAAAAAAAAAAAAAAAAAAAAAAAAAAGAGTCTCTAGTCAGGGAAGGTGACGCTCCCCTGAGCAGCAGCGTCAGGAAGATGAGAGACTACGTGTCCCGCCCTGCAGGGTGGAACCCGGTTTTCATCAGCTGCTGCCACTCCCCCACCTCCACACCTGCAGGACGGCCTGGGTGAGGCTGCAGCTTTCGGCCACTCATGCCAGGCTGTCTGCCGCTGTGGCCGGATGGGAGAGGACAATGGCCTGGGCGGGCAACATCTGGGTGGCTGTCCCCAGCGCTGAGCAAGTACCAGGTCTTCACAGAGCAGAGTCCACGGGGCCGTGGCCCTGGGTAAAAGGCCTACTCCCCCCAGACAGAGCACCTGGAGGTCCAGCCCTCCCCCAAACAGCCATGGCTGCCTGTCATCCCACGCCCCCTGCCAGCATCCACAGAGAGCTGATGGAAGGCACGCCGGAGCCGGACGAGGAACGGAGGTTTAGGGGTGTCAGCATCACGCGTAAGATGACAATGGTGCAGACCACAAGAACCGCCAGGCCACGTACACAGTCTGTTACTGGAGGAGGAGATGAAGGCCTCTTGCTGGCAGGGAGGCCTCGCCTGTTTCTCCTGGCAGATTCAGGGTGTTACTCTTACTGAAAACCGTTCACAACACAGGTGTCTGTGCAGAGATCCTTCAAGGCTGGCTGAGAAGGTATAAACTCCGAAGAAACAAAACATACAAAGCAGCAGCAAGAACCCTTCTAAACCATCCAACATCCCGCTGTTCTCCTTGAAGGGAGGAAAGAAGAAAGAAAATGACACCTGGGCTTTGGCACGTGGAGCTCTGGCTTCAGTACCTCAGTGACAGAGTTTTGGTTGGAATGGAGATGCTTTTTCCAAAGGAAAAGGAAAAGTCCAAAAAAAAGATAAGGTTGACTCTGTGGATCGAAAAGAGTATTTTTTGTATGAGATCGAAACTTTAACACATAAACCTTAAAGATAAAAATAGCATAATAAAAATAAAATTGAATGAGAAAGTGAAGACCGTGACATCCAAAGAACACAAAGTATCTGCACAGAGGATTCCCAAAGGTGACCAGATTGTAGTATAATATATACAACGTGTCGGGGGCACAGAGTACATTATACGTATTCTGTATCGACACATAGATGAGAAAGTGTCACAAGTTTAGAGGAACAGAGGTGGCACTGAAGCTTGAGATTTAAAATAAGGAAAGACTAAGGACAATGAAAGAGCCTTTAAAGATCCGTTCCAGGGCTTCCCTGGTGGCAAAGTGGTTGAGAGTCCGCCTGCCAATGCAGGGGACGTGGGTTCGTGCCCTGGTCCGGGAGGATCCCACATGCCGCGGAGCGGCTGGGCCCGTGAGCCACGGCCGCTGAGCCTGCGCGTCCGGAGCCTGTGCTCCGCAACGGGAGAGGCCACAACAGTGAGAGGCCCGCGTGCCGCAAAGAAAAAAAACAAAAAACAAAAAAACAGAAAACGATACGTTCCAAGCAAGAAGAGCAAGGAAAGGAGTTTCCATTGTTTGGTGCTAATGGATTTTTGTTAAAAGATGAGCTGCTGGACCACTCAGTTTAATCTTCTCAACCAAGAAGGGAAACAGTAGGACTAACGACTAAAAGAATATAAACTAACTGCACCTCTTTCCCTGGAAAACATCTCAGGTGGTTCATACAGTTAAATATTCAAAATAGAAGGTTTATCAGGTCTTTCTAAGCATGAAAGCAATGGATGAGCCAACAGGGAAAAATGTATAGATCTGATTACATTTTTAAATAATTTTACTCCATAAATTACCGTCAGCAAAAAGAAAAAGCAAATGCAAAGGTGGGGGGGGGAGGAGGAAAACAACTATAATGAAGGGTTACTATGTTAAAGCTAAAATTCTTTAATTCGTAGATGACTACAAGTTAAGTAGAAGACTACTAACAGCCTACAGGAAATAAAACTAAGATGCAAATGGCTAAAAAGGTCATCTTCTTCTTTTTTTTTTTTTTTTAAATTTTATTTATTTATGGCTATGTTGGCTCTTCGTTACTGTGCGAGGGCTTTCTCTAGTTGCGGCAAGCGGGGGCCAGTCTTCATCGCGGTGCGCCGACCTCTCACTATCGCGGCCTCTCTCGTTGCGGAGCACAGGCTCCAGACGCGCAGGATCAGTAATTGTGGCTCACGGGGCTAGTTGCTCTGCGGCATGTGGGATCCTCCCAGACCAGGGCTCGAACCCATGTCCCCTGCATTGTCAGGCAGATTCTCAACCACTGCACCACCAGGGAAGCCCCAGGTCATCTTCTTTGACAGTCATTTCTCCTCTAGAAAAGATCTATCCGTCTTTCTAGTAATCCAGAGAGTAATCTAGTGACCGCCCCTCATGAAATAAGAGAAATGGGTTTAAAGGATTATACATAGTGTGTATTCATTCTGCAAATGTTTATGGTACATAGTTATGTGCCTAGCATTTTATTAGATAGATAATGATGAACACAATTTTGTTCCTATACTTAACGAGCTTCTATGTCCAACAGAAGAAATACCCAAGTTAACAGGAGATTACAGTGTAATCTGTGTGACCGTGGGGTGAGTGTAAGATGCAATGAGGCAGAGGGTCGGGGAGACCCTCACTCATACCTGGAGGATGGGTGAGTGCTCAGGTGAGGAAGTGATATCTGAAGACAGGACATCCGGCAGAGACAAGCTGACGTAAGAAGAGCTGGATGGGAGAGAACGTGGTATGTTCTGGAAACATCAGTCAGGCAGTAGAGCTGGGGCACAGGGTGGTGGGTTGGTGTGGAGCAATGAGAAATACAGCTGGAGAACCCTACTTACGACAACGGGTAGAAGGAACAACGTATATCAGTGGTCTGAGGATGGCTAAATCGTTGATGAAATCGTTAAGTATCCACTGGACAACGTTTCCAAATCAATTTAATCCTAACTGGTGTAAAAATGAGGGGAACCTGGAAAGAGGGTTCTAATTGCAGGTGTTGAGGCTCACTGCCTTAGAAAACACACAAGCAGTTGGGAAATTATAAAGAGATACTAAACATAAGCCCTCAGTATCCATATTACCCCCCAGCGATTTGTAACCAGACACAGAAAGTGTGCTGACCGAATGTGCAGATGACAAGAGGCTTGTTTAGACTGTAGCTTCCACGTCTACAAGCTGGGGGTCATACTGCTTATGGTTCCAGGTCCTGTTCTTAGTTCACGTGTTAGAAGTACAGCATCGTGAATAATGAAATCAAGAGGTCTCCTACACTCTACTACGATTAAACTATTTCTAGAAATTTGTGTTTAATTCTGGGTACCATATTTTAGGTAGGACATGAAAGAAAGTGGGGCAAGATCAAAGAAGGGTAATCAGACTGGGTAAAGATATGGAAACCATGTCTTCTCAGGGCTGACGGAAAAGCTGCATGCTGGCTTCAGTGATAGGGACCCTGTAATCTATCCCCCATGCAAGACACCTTTGCGAGTGAAAAGGGAGGCTATCATGGATTCCACGGGGGCACTAGGTATAAACTGGACTGTCCTGGGAAGGCTTGGACGTGGGGACTTGCTAATTTGATGATCTAAGGCTAATGTGATGTTTAGGTTTGATAACTGAATGAGAAGGGAGAACTTTGCTTTGGCTGGCAGAAATGGAATCTATGAGTAGAAGTTTCAAAAGACACATCAGATTTCAATAGAAGGGAGAACTTTCTAACAAGCACCACTGTTCAAGATGGAACAAGTTGCCCTCCCACCACTGCAAGTAATCAGGAAGGGCCAGAGACTGTCAGCCTGCGATGCTGTAGAAAGGTTTACTGGACTCTGGGAGAAGGTGGATGGACACATTCTAAGGTATGAGCCATGGACATACGTGCACACCTATAAACAAGAATTCCCCCCAAAATAGATTCATTCTAATAACTCACGTATTTACTTATAATGCTTCCTGCTACAGTATTACACGTACTTTGATGAAACAAATAGTTACCACATCCACTGACTGCTTCAGAAGACTTTAAGAAAATCACACTACAGATGGTAGGCACAAACATATTATTCTTCTTTTTCCCTTACCAATTTCCTTTGTATAAATGTGCAATCAAAAGTCCTCTATTTAGGGACTTCCCTGGTGGCGCAGTGGTTAAGAATCCGCCTGCCAATGCAGGGGACACGGGTTTGATCCCTGGTCCGGGAAGATCCCGCATGGCGCGAAGCAACTAAGCCCGTGTGCCACAACTACTGAGCCTGCATGCCACAACTACTGAAGCCTGTGTGCCTAGAGCCTGTGCTCCGCAACAAGAGAAGCCACTGCAATGAGAAGCCAATGAAGAGTAGCCCCCACTTGCCACAACTAGAGAAAGCCTGCGTGCAGCAACAAAGACTCAACAGAGCCAAACGAATAAACAAATAAATTTATTTTTTAAAAAAGTTATCTATTTAAAAACACAATGCTCATTGCAGCACTATTTACAATAGCCAGGACATGGAAGCAATCTAAATGTCCATCAACAGAGGAATGGATAAAGAAGATGTGGTACATATAGACAATGGAATATTACTCAGCCATAAAAAATGAAATAATGCCATTTGCAGCAGCATGGATGGACCCAGAGATTGTCATACTGAGTGAAGTAAGTCAGAGAAAGACAAATATCACATGATATCACTTATATGTGGAATCTAAAAAAAGGGTACAAATGAACTTATCTACAAAACAGAAATAGAGTTACAGATGTAGAAAACAAACTTACGGTTGCCAGGGGGTAAAGGTGGGGGAGGGATGAATTGGAGATTGGGATTGACATATACACACTACTATATATAAAATAGATAACTAATAAGGACCTACTGTATAGCACAGGGAACTCTACTCAACACTCCGTAATGGCCTATATGGAAAAAGAATCTAAAAAAGAGTGGATATACGTATGTGTATAACTGATCCACTTTGCTGTACACCTGAAACTAACACAACACTGTAAATCAACTCTACTCCAATAAAAGTTAAAAGAAAAAACACACACACACGAAACTGCAATGCTGTGTGGGGTGGTTATGTTTCTGTAGTTGGTTTGCTCTTCATGTAATAGACAACCAAGAACCAATGACATTTTCCTGGTAATATGAATCTGCCTGTTTTATTCCAGTGTCTGATTCAATCTGTCATTTTAAATTAATTTTTTGTTTTTGCTTATGTTGTGCTCAGTGGGATGAGAAAACACTATTTATAGCCATGGGTCTTATTAAGCAATAGGTTACCACATTTTTATTGTAAATTATTTTGTTGACCTTAAATTATATATATATATGTGTGTGTGTGTGTGTGTGTATATATATATATATATATATATATGATTGAAATAGAATGACATGACTGTCATAACAGGCACTCAGTAAATATTTGTACATGCATTAATAAATATGCACTCAAATAACATATATCCTTATATATCATTTCAAGGGTAATTCCAAACTATAGGTACTACAGAACCTGATTTGCATTTAGTGAGCTATGTTTTAATTTGCCTATTCTGTAGAAACATACCCTTAAACCCAGGCTCAGAAACACAGGCATTCTTTGTGGTTTATATCATCTGTGTGATGACATGGCACATGAGCAGAATTATCAACAGTCTGCCATCAGTGATAGCTGGGGAGCCTTGCCACACAGATAAGAGAATTTGGGACTGGGCTGTCCCTCCCACAAACAACCCCCTTTGTGTATTATACAGTCAAACTCTCCACTACCCCGAGGGATGTGAGGGGCAGAAAAGAGTATTTTAGACATCCCCAAGCTCCTGGAGTTCCATCCTTGGGTCTTGGTGACTCTGAAGCAAGGTGGGACAGAACAGATGCCTAAGACGGTGGATTGGTCCCCAGGCCACCTGCTTTCACAGAACCTGCATGAGATACAAAGCGGCCACATGCCACTCGTGCCTGAGTCCAGGGGCCCAGGGCGCAGATGCCACATCTTCCAGGCTTGGAAGGAAGTGCTCCAGCCCAAGAGCTGATCCTTCTAAGACTCACGCTTAAATCAGATCGTACTTCCAATGGCATCACAGCACAGCGGACCCGGGGCACATGGGTGCCCTTGATCTGGAAAGCCACAGCCCTGCAGGATGGTCCCAGCTCCAGGAGGCGGGAGCAAGCCCTTGACCCTCCCCAGCTCAAGGCCCCTAATAAAAAAGCTCTCCAGGGAGCGCTTGGGAACCTGGACTGCTTGCATTGAGGGAAATTTTCACAGCTACCTTAGACATCGGCACGGGGCAGTCCGTCTGGGCTGGAGGCTGCCGCCTGGATGTTTACGTAACCGAGTTCTCTGGAAAGGATTCGGCTGGAGTGTCGCTGGCAGGGACTGCTCACTCTTGCACGAGCTGTGCTGGCAGATCTCACCCTCCATTCATCTTTGAGGTTTCAACGCTGGCCGGCTGCCCGGGGCGCCACCGCAGAGGCTTCCTGAAGACCTGCTCCCAGGTCTCCTGCTTCTGCTGTGGCAGCGTCATGGACAGGACGGGACCCCTTGTTTCCCAGCACCATTTACAAACAGGGGTGGGGCATCAGACTAGGAAAGGAAGGGAAATGCGGGGGGGAGGGAGAGGATTCCAAAACCAAAGGAAGGCTCCCCCCCTCCTTTTCACCCCAGGATGCCTCTCGGTGGCAAGGCTGTCACTGGGTGTAAGGCGCTGCTGTAACATGCAATGGCCACGGCAAACGGGAGATCTAAAAACATCCAGGGTGCATCTCACTGAGAGCAGTTACAGAAATAAAGACATGATCCTGGATCTGTTAGTCAAACCAAAAATTCTAATTGGACACAGAACGATTTCTCCAAGCTTTCGGCAGGAGGTAATTATTCTGTTGCCTACACAAAGGAAAAAAGGAGGAAACAGAGCCTACTGTTTGGGCTGTTTCCACACAAGAAGGAACGAGAGAAGTTTCTGCTTGTATCGGAACTGATTAAAAGATGGCAGGGTTCCTGATCTTTCCTCTTTCCTGATTTAACCAGGAACGCGGGTGTCAAATGGTTTACACATGTCATTCCAAAGCCTTTGGAACCGAACTTGAGTGTATTTTCAGCGTACGCTGGAGAAAAGACCTGGAAATGAGTGTGTGATGAGATCACTTTTTAGGGAAAGGCAGATATGAACAAATACATGAGGCAGGGATTTCATCTTATATCCTTCATAGTGTCCAGCGTGGAGCTTGAAACACACGAAACTCTTGGGAAGTATGATTGATTGAAAATACGGAGTTACAATTCTTGACTGTGGTGACGGTTTCACAGGTGTGGATATATGTCAAAGCTCATCAAATGGTACACTTTAAACACGTGCTGCTCATTGTGTGTCAATGATACATCACTAAATCCATTTAAAATATGAGAGACTCACTCCTTTCACGCATCAGAAAAGGGACAGACCATCAGGATGATCTGAAAGGTCCAATTTGTTTTTGTTGTTGCTGTTACTTTCCTGAATTTTATTATAGCCATGTCTGGTGTACACACACCATACACTTGGCACCTAAGGAATGTTCGTTGAGTGAATAAGTGACCGAAGAGTGCAATGTATGGAGACATACATCTCAGCAGAGTTCTTCACACTTTGAGGAGAAATTACTTCATTTTCTATATCTTATATTTTTTAAATTTGAAGTGTGAATTTGATTTACGGTGTTTCTCAGATGTTGTCATATCCAGGACTGAGCCACAAAGTCTTTAAATATCAACTCTACCTGGCTGAGTCCCACTTCGTGTCTCTGCCTGGAATTTCTCCTTCCCCAGGCCTGTATATGACATACGTAAAGCTGCCCATTCAGCGTCTCCTTCTGGATAGCTGTTAAATATGTCAAACTCAAAAAGAATGACTGACCTACCTTCTTCTGCAAACCATCTCCACCCGCAGCTCTCACCTCTCAGCTAACAGCCATTCCAGCTCTGCATCACCACGTTCTGTCCTCTCACATCCCACTTCCAACTCACCAGAAAATCTCAAAGTATCCAGACCCTGGACCCTTTTCATCACCTTCACTTTATCACTTGCCCCATGCCTGCAATGGCCAGCCAAGTGGCACCCCTGCCCTTCCCTCTGCCTGTCTTGCAGTCTGGTCCCCACACAGCACCCAAACCATCCCTGTGCAGCCCAAGTGGGATCAGGGTGCCGCCCATGTCCACACTCTCCAGTAGTAAGTCCCATTTCCCCCAGTGCAGAAGCCTTCAAGGCCCCGCGTGATTCCTACCTTTATAACCCCTCACTCACTCTGCTGTTCCGCCCTCATCTCCTTGCTGTTCCCTACAGGTCACTCTTCTGCCCGGGGCCTGTGATGAGCTCCTTCCTCTGTCTGGAATGTTCCCCCCAGACACCCACATGACTCACCTCTTCACTTCCTTCAAAGCTTTGCTCACAGATCACCTTTTCATAACGTCTCCTCCGACTCCTGAATTTAAAATAGCAACCTTGTCATACTTCCCAGCCTCCGCTTTATTTTTCTTACAGCAATTACAACCTTCTAGCACACTATATAATTTACTTATTTATTATGTGTCTTGCCTGCCTCTTCCTCGTAGAGTACAAGCTCCATGAGGGCAAGAAGTTTGGTTCGTTTTGTTTGCTGACACATTCCTGGGACAGAAGACGCACATGAGTAAGTGCATGAGTCAGAATGACTGGCTGACTCACCAACTGACTGAAGGAAGGAATAAATGAAGGAACTGCACGCGCAGGCACGCTCTGCCATTCTGCCGGCTGGGGTGCAAGGCTCACCCTCGTATAAAGGATGCTAGCTGGCTGCACCATCCTTGTTGTCTTACTGTTTACTCTTTGACACAGACACGTGCAGACAGAGAAGGGCTGACAGACAGGTAAGGACACAGGCTCAAGCAGGAAAAAAAAAAACAAAACAGTTCCAGCTACATGCAAGCAGGGAAAGAAATGAGACACCACGATATGTGACAAATAATCACTCATTCATGTTTCTGAGCACCGACCAGGTGCCGAGCATAATACAAGGTGCTTCAGATCAGAAAACTAAGTGCACCCCCTATGGAGAACAGTACGGAGCTTCAGAAAACTAAAAATAGAACTACTATATGATCCTGCAATCCCACTCCCGGGCATATATCCGGGGAAAACTCTAATTCGAAAAGATACGTGCACCTCGATGTTCATATTAGCACTATTTACAATAGCCAAGACATGGAAGCAACCCAAATGTCCAATGTTCATAGCAGCGCTATTTACCATAGCTGACTCACCAACTGGAAGCAACCCAAATGTCCACTGACAGATGAATGGATAAAGAAGATGTGGTATATATATATAGAGTGGAATATTACTCAGCCACGAAAAGGAATGAAATAATGCCATTGGCAGCAACATGGATGGACCTAGAGATTATCATACTAAGTGAAGCAAGCCAGACAGAGAAAGACAAATACCTTACGATATCACTTCTATGTGGAATCTTAAAAAAAATGATACAAATGAACTTATTTACAAAATAGAAACAGACTCAAAGACAAAGAAAACAAACTTACGGTTACCAAAGGGGAAAGGGAGGGGGGATAAATTAGGAGATTGGGATTAACAGATACAAACTAGTAAACATAAAAGAGATAAACAACAAGGTCTTACTTGTTGGGAACTATATTCAATATATATATTCAATATCTTATAATGACCTATCATGGAAAAGAATCAGAAAAAAAATGTGTATATGCATATATACATATCTGAATCGCTTTGCTGTACACCAGAAACTAATACAATATTGCAATCAACTATAATTAAATTAAAAAAATAAAGACATGCTCCTTCCCTTAGAAGCTACAGTGAGAGACATACACATTAACGGGTCATTCGAATTTGAGATCAAACTGGAACAGCAACCTGGTGAGATTCCTGTGGGAGAACAGAGGAGGATGACTCGCTCCACTTGGAGGGACAGGAGGAGGTAACTCTGCAGGCTGGAACTGAAGAACGAGCAGGGGTGCCGGCAGACAAGGGACAGGACGGGCCTCTTAATCTGAAGGGTGAGTATTTGCAAGAAGCTGACGTCCAGCAAAGGTCAAATGTGCATGGGGAAAGGCAAGAGTGTGTGGTGGTGTATGCACAACAGACTGAGTATCTGTGTACCCCCCAGAATCCATATGCTAAATCCTAACTCCCAATATGATGGTATCAGGAGGTGGGATATTCGGGAGGTGATGAGGTCATGAGGGTGGAGCCCACATGAGTGGGATTAGTGCCCTTAGAAAAGGGGCTCCAGAGAGCTCCGTTGCCCCATCTCACTGTTTGGAGACACAGTGAGAAGGCACCATTCATGAACCAGGAAGCGGGTCCTCAGAAGATACCAAATCTGCTGGTAGATTTGGTATCTACCAGCAGATTTGACTCCCCAGCCCCCGGAAGAGTGAGAGATAAACGTCTGTTATTTATAAGCCACCAAGTATTTTGTTACGGTTGCCTGAACAGACCAAGACAGGGTATGAAGGAGAGCAAGACAGTGTATGAAGGAGAGTGTGAGAGAAGAAGTTTAAGAAATAAGAAGCTACCAGGTTGTGGTGAGGCCTTTTATTCCATGTTAAGGGCTGTGGTCTCCAGGGAATGAAGCGGGGCGGCAAGGAGAGGTAGAGAGAGGGGATGCCTGTGTGCGTGCTTGTGGGTGCGTGTGTGTCTGTGTGTGTGTGTGTGTGTGTGTGTGCGCGCGGTAGGATGGTGGTAAAGGGGTAAGTGGTGATCATTTTACAATAACTCAGAAAAGAAAGAGGAAACCTTGAATCATGGCAGTGGCAGTCAGCACCTCACCCCAAAAGAACTTGGGAAGAAAACATAGTAATAAGGCTTTGGAGAAACTGATGGTAAAAGGCCAGAAGAGTTTGATGCTAGTAATGTAGCAAAGAGGAAGAGGGAGGAGACACGGTGAGTCATTTGTCACAGGACAATGATTTTTAAGCCTTAGGAGGAAGAGGAACAGGGTAATCAAAAAACCACAGGTGGAACTAGTAAAAACAAAGGGAAACTCAGCGAAGCATTGGCTGACCCTGGACTACTAGCAGAACGAGGTTCCTCTGGGGAATTGTATTTACTGAACATTGATAACTAGCCAAACAAAGACTCAGCTGTTTCAAAGCCAGTCTGACTGGCAATCTCACCGGGGAGGGTCTGATGGGAAAGGGCAGGCAAATGCTGTGCTATTTCATCATCACCTTCTAGGCAACAGAGAAAGCTGCAGTAACACGAGCTTCCCCGCTCTCACCTTTCCACAAACAAGAAGCAAGGATGCTCACACATTAACTGTTTTCTATTTCCAATATAAAACCCAAAGTCACGGTACAAAATTTATAGTTTTTAGATTGTTTTCAGTTTGGTTTTGTTCGTTCTTTAGGAGTGTGATCAGTCCTACCGGCAAGACAAAAAGAACTTAGTCCTTTAAAACAACCAAAGGACTGTGGTTTGGGATATTATCCTTGGATATTATTATCAAGATATATTTGAGTATCTTTCCAAGATATCTGTATCTAAAGGGCACAAAATCTGCACTGATAAAGTTATAACCTTAGGAACAGGAGGGCAGGGAAACTAAACTGTCGTGCGCGAGCGAAACCACATATTCCACGATAAAGATGGAACCACAAACAAATACCAGTTTACAATTTCTGCGTAAAATGACAGACACACTCCACCCTGTCTAGGCAAACGAAGCCTATAAGCTATCCCTGAAGATCCACCTAAAATATAGCCTTGTTCTGGATGTGGCTGTTATGTTCTATAAATACTTTGCTGTTTTTACATTTGTTTAGTGCTTTTATTCTGCTGCCCATGTGTGTGCCTGTTTAATCCGTCTCCAGAAGATGGACCATCTCTCATTCTAATTTATTTAACACTTTGAAGGTTATTACGTGCTTAGATAATTTTTGATGAATATTCTGCAAATTGGCATGTTGATTTCTCCTGCTGTGAGGAAACTCCCCCAGTATTTTCAGAGCGGTCAGATGGTGCGTACAATTAATAAAACGCACAAACATCTGGTACACTCAGGTTCTAGGCTTATTTCTTCCATTCACTCGGTGCGTTAAGTACTTGGGTGAAATATAAATAAGAAAATTGGAGGTGAAAATTTTTCTAATTGTTGACCATGAATGGAAAATAACCAAAAATTTTATATACTGATTGGATTGTTGCCTTTGTTGTTAAGAAATAGATGGCATAAACAGGCACATGAAAAGATGCTCCACATCGCTGATTATGAGAGAAATGCAAATCAAAACCACAATGAGGGGACTTGCCTGGTGGTGCAGTGGTTAAGAATCCGCCTGCCAATGCAGGGACACAGGTTCGAGCCATGGTCTGGGAAGATCCCACATGCCGCAGAGCAGCTAAGTCCGTGTGCCACAACTACTGAGTCTGCGCTCTAGAGTCCGTGAGCCACAACTACTGAGCCCACGTGCCACAACTACTGAAGCCCGTGTGCCTAGAGCCCATGCTCTGCAACAAAAGAAGCCACTGCAATGAGAAGCCCGTGTACCGCAACGGAGAGTAGCCCCCGCTCGCCACAACTAGAGAAAGCCCACGCGCAGCAACAAAGACCCAACTCACCCAAAAATAAAATAAACAAAATAAATAAACTTATTTAAAAAAACCCCCAAAACTACAATGAGATATCACCTCACACCAGTGAGAATGGCCATTATAAAAAAATCTACAAACAATAAATGCTGGAGAGGGTGTGGAGAAAAGGGAACGCTCCTACACTGTTGGTGGGAATGTAAATTGGTACAGCTGCTATGGAGAACAGTACTAAGGTCCCTTAAAAAACTACCATATGACCCAGCAATCCCACTCCTGGGCATATATCTGGAGAAAAACTTCATTCAAAACTATACATGCACCCCAGTGTTCACTGCAGCACTATTTACAATAGGCAGGACATGGAAGCAACCTAAATGTCCACCGACAGATGAATGGATAAAGAAGATGTGGTGTGTGTGTGTGTGTGTGTGTATATATATATATATATATATATATACACACACACACACACACACACACACACACACAATGGAATATTACTCAGCTATAAAAAAGAATGAAATAATGCCATTTGCAGCAACATGGATGGACCTAGAGATTACCATACTAAGTGAAGTAAGTCAGACAAAGACAAATATTATATGCTATCACTGATGTGGAATCTAAAAAATAATACAAATAAATCTATTTATGAAACTGAAATGGCTCACAGATGTAGGAAACAAACTTATGGTTACCAAAGGGGAAAGGGAGGCGGGAGGGACAAATTAGGAATATGTAATTAACAAACTACTCTACATAAAATAGATAAGCAACAAGGATTTACTATATAATAAAGGGAATAATATTCAGTACCTTATAATAACCTATATTGGAAAATCATCTGAAAAAATACATATATAACTGAATCACTTTGCTGTACACCTGAAACTAACACAATATTTTAAATGAACTATACCTCACTTAAAAGAAAAAGGATGGCATAACCATTGACTGACATACCCTTGTTTCTACTGGAGCATTTTTTCAAAATAAAAGCCCTAAGAGCTTTCTGATCAATCCTGACAACTGAAGAATTTCAGAAAGTTAGGGTGATAGAATCCATGAGTGCAAAGGCAAAATCATACTTCTTCTCTTCCTTCCCCTCCCCCAACCAATCCTCCCCAGTTTAATGTTCAAGGGCTCACTCAAGACTCACGGACGCAGCAGGATGCCGCCCATTCTTGGTAAGCCTCCTCCGTCCCAATAAGGAAAGGATCACTAGGGTGATGTCTTTACCTGCAGAATCCTTTCTGGAAGGCTCGGTGACATTTACGGAGTATCAGAGCTAATGTTTTTTGTGTTTTTTTCTTACGCTACTTTCTATTTATAAAATTCACTCCAGGATCGTAGGTAAGGAGGTGACATTATTTCAGCAATACCTCCACCTCCAGGGCCAGTGGCCTTCTTACACCCCTTGTGTTTTAAACCTCCTGCAGTTAGTACTGTTGGGTCTTCCAGGGACATAAGCAAGCCAAGCCCGGAGGGGAGAGTGCAAAGACAAAATTTCTGATTCTAGAAGAGGCTCCCTTATTTTTTTTGTGCTGGGTGCTTCACGGATATCATCTCATTGGCTCCACTGAATAAAACTTTTCTGATAAATAAGAAAACCGAGGCTCAGAGAGATTCAGTAATTTACCCAAGGCCTCACAGCCAGGAAGGGGCAGGGCCAGAAGTCCAAGCCCGGGGCACACGACACCACAGCCCTACCCGCTCTGTGCGCCAAACCACGTGGTCAGGGACTCTAGTCTTGGCCCTGCAACGGGGACCCCGGCGAGGTCCCGGAACATCTGTGAGCATCTCCTCATTTGTAAAAATGATCTCTGTGCCCTCTTTTACTCCAAAAATTCCATCCGAGATGTCTAACTTGACGGAGAATCCCCAAATTTCGTATGTGCATGGTCCACAGCCTCTGCTCAACATTTAGTGTGACTGCAGCCCTTGATGCTTTGCTCTTATCCGTGGTCTCTGCTCTCCTGCCAAGACCTGCCGGCTACATCTGTGCTACTGGTCACTCTGTAGTTACTCTGTTACAAAACACTCAACCACCCCAATAAAAGGGGATTGAGAAGGCAGAACACTGCCCTGCATTGTGCTCCGCTCCCATCGTTCTTATCCTCACAACCCTCCCCTCTTTTCTGCTCTCTCTCTGAGCAACAGAGAAATAAGTATCCAATGCCTCTTGGGGGTAACCGGAGGCAGCAGAGAAATCGGTAAGCCCGCAGTGCACTACCCACTGTTGGTAGGTGTGTCGCCCAGCCCCAGGTGACTCCACACTATTAGGGTTTCCTAGTTTGGGTTTGTCCCAACTGTACACTTTTTCACAGGCATGTGGGGAGAGCATAATCGTGCATTTTATGGTTATGAGTGGCACAGCCTGGCAATTCTCCGATTATTATTTCCATTTGTTGTCATGCATTATCAATCTAATTCCCCATTACGTGCCATGTTTTTCATGCATTCCTCGTACAGCAAGGACAAAGAAAGGCAAAAGCCCTGCAAAGAAGCCTGTATCACCAGAAGAACAGGCTAACTCTGATGGAAATTGTGGAGTTAGAGCCCAAGGTTGAGAGGACAGCTTTTGGCTAATTCGGAGTGAAAACTATCGTCAAAAAGTTTGGTATTTGGCATGAGTACCAAGACGGGCAAGGTATTGCTAAAGGGGAATGAGGGGCCACACCACAGAACAGACTTACAAAAAAAGTTAGATACAGAAGGACCTAAGAGGACATTTTTCTTTAGACCACTGGGTTTTCCAGGTTTCTGAAGATGCTGAAATATATCAGCATTGCGGTTGGTGTGAAGAGTCACTCAGTGATTTTTCTTATTCAGATAGGATCTATTGAGTGCCCACCATGAGTAGGGGGTAAAGGTAGGGAGCCTTCGGTGAACAGAAAGCGCGCAGTAACTACGGATCGGCAAATAATCACTAATACGATGGCGCGTGTGGAGGTAGTCAGAGTTTGGGGAGAAGGATGTAGGTGTGCAAATGTTCTTGACGACCCACAACTCACGTCTTCTTGCACTACATCAAGGAATGGCCAGAGCTTCAGTCTTAAACCAGAAAACCAGAAACCACCACATACGATGGAGATCAGGCTTTGTAACAAGTCGGCTCCTATCAGCTCCATCTCCGAACTGGCGTTAGAGATGCTCGATCATCTGCAGAGGGGTTACCCATTCAGTTCAAACGGAACCTACAAGCCCATTTTTTCTTGATTATTTGGTAGTCATAAGATCACTGAACTGAACCAGATCCCTTCAATCCCTTCCAACAATCATGGCCTTTATTCTGAGCAGTAATTTCCATCTTCAAGGAGAAAAGTGTTTCTCTTTTGGGGAAAAAAAGACCTAATTTCTACTGATAAAGTTAAGAATTGAACACACACCCTCCGCCCACAAACACACATACTCACTCAACAGCACCCAAAATAAGCATTAATGCAACTCACTAAATGGTGGCGAGAGCTCTGATCATCTTCTGAGCAAGTAAGAGAGGCATAAGGATAGATACTTTTAGGATAATGCGGCTAATGGTAGAGCTGGTAGCCTCGAAAGTAAGGGTGTGTCTAAATTATTCCTTATAAGAGAGAGACATGCTGATCCCACAGGATAGGGGAAAGAGTGGCAGCTGATGGATTTAGGGAACCAACAGGAAAGTGCTGTGGAGAGAATTTCTGATAAGCTGGATTCATGCTGATTCGGAAAACTTGCAAAAGAGAGTAGCCAACCCGGCAGGCTTTGTGTGCAGTGGTGACCCTGGAGCCCAGAGTTCCAAGAGCTATTGTACCCGCTCTTGAGATTAAATGTCCTGGAACAAGCAAAAACAAAAATGGAAAACACGGCCAATACACTTCAGTCTGATTACGGCTAGAATAAACAGCATAAGATAAAATACTCAAATCTCATCCTTCCCCAACAGGTTCGTCTTTTAGTGGCCACTTTTTCCCAGATTCTTTAAGTCTTCGATTTTGCTTATGGTAGGAAAAGTTCAAGCATCTATGTATCTTACATAACTGATGGAATGATCCTTTCAATTCCTTTTCTCCCATCAACTCCTACCTTTTAGGAGACATCCAATATCTACTTTTGTTCCTTTAACTACCTATTCAGAGAGCAACGGACGTCCAAGAATCAGAAATGGACAAGATGGAGAGAACGGATAACCAGTGTCCGGGGAGCTCAAGAGGAATGTAGTTTTTGAAATTTAGATCAAAGATCTTTATCCCATGGCTTCTCTCCCCGTGAGGTCTCAGAGATCCTTTCTAATAGAGATGCTGGAATTTTTCACAATGAATAAACCCAAATAGAGAATTTCTGCCACAAACGTTACTGACACATCAGCTGATATCCAAAAATAAATAAATAAGTAAAAGACAGGAATGAAAGCCACCGGTGAATCTAGACTTATACTTTCTGATACTGTGTAGAACGTGGTTTAAACTAACTTCAAAACCTAGTTTAACTGTTAGCATGTCTTTCTCACTTTACCTAGTTTAAATGGAAATTCTCCAGAAGCTACACTGTTCCTTTTTTTTTTAAAAAAGAGTACTGACATATGCAAAAATTTCTCAGAACAAAGCTTGAGCTCTGAATGTGCCCCATCGTATTTTCAGTCATTCAGTGTGTCAGGCTACATGCAACTCTTATAACTGATAAGTATAGGACAAACGAATAAAACTCTAGGTCTTTTACTTATACACACACACTAGCATTAATAACGTGAGCGCGAGTGGTATATTTATGCAGGAAAGTCAGTCATGATCTTCTTTTCAGGCAGTCACACTCAACCCCACATTAACTAAATATAAAGGTACCCTGACAGGTCCCCTCAATTTCCTGGACCTTTCATCTCATCACTGCCTCTCCCATCACAAATCGATCACACTTTCTCATCAGCTCATCGAGGCTGACTCAAGGACCCCTTTCTTTTACAACTCTGGCATTCTCACTAGTCCACAGAGCCTTTTGCCAAGTTCCAGAACACAAGCAAAGATTCATTCTTTTTCTGTTTTTTTTTGCCGCGCCGTGTAGCATGCAGGATCTTAGCGCCCCAACCAGGGATCGAACCCGTGCCCCCGGGGCAGTGAAGCAGGAAGTCTTAACCACTGGACGGCCAGGGAAGTCCCAAGGACTCATTCTTGGTTTATTCTTTGACCTCAGACTGTAACTGGGCCATTACAATACGGCTGAGCACCACCCACATCTGGGAGGCAGATCTCATGGATTATAAAGTCAGTGACTCACTGAACCTCAAGGGGTTTCGGTTTCTCCCATGACAAGATAATGCTAATAGCACTTACCACCTGCTAGGCTGTCAGGGGACTTGGCAACAATGTCTACAAATTACAAAGAGGCCCTAGGCCATAAATAACAAGTCTCATTAATAAAATTAGTTCAAGTGCCAGAAAGAATATTACCAACAACAGTGGCAGATCACACTTGGTCAGAATAAAAGCGGGTGGAGGAATCAAAAAACGGGCAGAAGATCTAAATAGACATTTCTCCAAAGAAGACATACAGATGGCCAAAAGGCACATGAAAAGATGCTCAACAACGCTAATTATTAAAGAAATGCAAATCAAAACTACAATGAGGTATCACCTCACACCGGTCAGAATGGCCATCGTCAGAGTCTACAAATAACAAATGCTGGAGAGGGTGTGGAGAAAAGGAACCCTCCTGCACTGTTCGTGGGAACGTAAACTGGTGCAGCCACTATAGAGAACAGTATGGAGGTTCCTTAAAAAACTAAAAATAGAGCTACCATATGACCCAGCAATCCCCCTCCTGGGCATATATCTGGAGAAAAACATGGTTCGAAAGGATACATGCACCCCAGTGTTCATTACAGCGCTGTTTACAATAGCCAAGACATGGAAGCAACCTAAATGTCCATTGACAGATGAATGGACAAAGAAGATGTGGTACATATATACAATGGAATATTACTCAGCTATTAAAAAGAATGAAATAATGCCATCTGCAGCCACATGGATGGACCTGGAGATTATCATACTAAGTGAAGTAAGTAAGACAGAGGAAAACAAATATCATATGATATCACTTATATGCAGAATCTAAAAAAAAAAAAAAAGATACAAGTGAACTTATTTACAAAACAGAAACAGACTCACAAACAGAGAAAACAAACTTATGGTTACCAAAGGGGAAAGGCGGGGAAGGAATAAATTAGGAGTTTGGGGTTAACAGATACACACTACTACGTATGAAACAGATAATCATCACGGACCTACTGTATAGCACAGGGAACTATATTCAATATCCTGTAATAACCTATAATGGAAAAGAATCTAAAAATGAATATATATATGTATATATGTATACACACATAGGTATTAATCACTTTTCTGTACACTAACATGACTGAAACTAACATGACATTGTAAATCAACTATATTTCAAGAAAAAAAAATTTTTAAGTGGGTGGAGGGATTTTCTGATCCTCATTTCAACTAACACTATTCCCTTTTAACACAAGAAGAGTTTAACGTTGTTGTTGTTGCTTTTTCTAAAAGGTTACTGCTACCCGCACAGTTCACATCAAGCATCACTTTTTTCCAAGTTATTTGGAGGCAACACTGTATTCACTAGCAGGACAATATAGTGTTGATTTCACAGCAAGTCCAAATATTGCTTCCAATCAAATTAACTGCAGCTATTTAACCTCTGGGACCAAAGAGCTTCAAGTCTATCTGCTGCGGGACCCTCCCATTCCTGGTGTACCTTAAATAAACCCAGATTTCATTCACAGCAGAAGGGACCCCTCAGCCAACAGAAGAGGCCCATCCTCTAACCCTCTAGGTTGCAAGAGATGAACACGTTGAGAATCAAAATCAGATTTCTGCTGATCTGAAGGTTTAGTCTTCCCACCGTGTCCAAGTCAGACTCCAAAAGGAGGCCAGACGCTAGGAATGAACTTGAAGTAATTTAAAAACCAGAAACAAAACAATGAAAGGTGTCCTCCCATCCCCCCCCCACCCCCCATCAACCTCCCACTTTGTTGCACATTGGAAAAATGGCACACAGAGCTAAGTTCTACTAAGTGTAAGGAGTAGATTTTGCATCCAACTCCTGAGACACTTCCCCCAGGGTCAGCGGTGGCTTCCCTGGATGAAGTCATAAGTCTGCCCCTGGCTCTTGGACTGGTGCTTTCCCGAACATCACAGTCATGCTTTCAGAAAAGGACCAGACTTACAGTGCCGAGGTGCTAGGGGTATGTGAGAAGCTGTTGAAAACCCACTCAGGTAAATGCAGATCAAATCAGCCTGACCAGGTGTCTAAATACAGCTGGGGCTACTCCAACACTGAATAAGCCACCGAAGAGCTCGGATTTAGAAAATGTGGTTGGCTTAGGTGTTCTGAGAATCCCTTTCATCAGAGGCTGTGAGGATTCAAACTGAGAGAAGCCAGAACAGCGGTAACAACGTCTACTGGGATGTTCCATTCATAGGGGAGAAAGCCTCCTCCATCCACGGTGAGGTCTGGGGATCGCCCTTCTCAGCAAGCAGAGCTTCCGGGGGGACTGGCATGGCTGCACCATTCAGAATGAGTGTGTCTATTAAGAAGCCACCGCCAGACCTATTATTAGAACAGCCATCCCTTGGAAATTTCGCAGAATTTGCTTGAATCTACTGAGCAGTTACTCTCCTAACGAGGTACTGGAGAAAGGCACCGAGTTCCCGACTACACACGGGCAGCCCACACGGCTTTCAAAGTACAGGACCGGTTCATCTTTTCTAAACGCAATATGCGCCCACGTTTGGGCAGTTGCCTGCAAGACAGAAGCCCTGCGTTTGGGGGGTTCGTCCTGAAGGGGGTTCCCTCCTCTCCTCCTCCCGCGGTCTCCCTGCATTAAACTTGCTGCAGCCATTTGGAGTGTGAAAGAGCAATCCATTTTAGCAGTCCTAGGCAGCCGGCGATCTGCAGCCTGCCTCCTGAACCCACCCAAAGAACAGGACTTCCCTGTCACTTCCAGAAAAACGGTTAGAAAAAAAAGAACAAAATCACGCCCGGGTCTGCCGGCAGCAAGGTCCTTTCCTTTCTCCCCGGGTAGACCTAGCCAGTGTGAGGTCGAGATGCCAAAGAAAGTGGGTGTGGGGAGAGGGGGTAGCACGAGGGAGTAGAGTCTGTGCCGCACGTGGGGTGTGCACTGGAACAATGTCACATCTGCAGCATTAAATGCTCTACGTCCTCAGTAAAGCAGAAGTGTCATGTCCCTCTCACCGGCCCAGAAACGGACCCAGAAGTGCTGCAGAAGCCGCCGCCTGCCCGCAGTCGCGGCTGGGAAACAAAGACACATTACCTTTTATTCGTGGTGCTTCCCAGGGAGCCGAGGAACTTCAGGTTTGCAGCGGCGCCTCCGCCGAAACGGCCGTCCCATGCGCCCGGGGTGCGCAGGCCCGGGGCCTAGCCGGCGGCATCCGCGCCCGGCGCCTCCGCCTCCGCCTCCGCCGCGCGGCGCCCGCAGCCGCCCCGCCGGTCCCCGCGCGCCCCCGCCGCCGCCGCCCCGCCGCCCCTGCGGGTCCCCAGTCAGCCCATCGCCCGCTCGCGCCGCTCACGCCGAGCCTGGCCGCGCGCCAGGGCGCACCGCCGCCGGCCCGCCCCTCGCCCGCGCGCCGAACACCGTGCCGCCGCGCCCGGCCCTCCGCATCGCGGTCGGCCCCGCGCGGCGCCCCCGGGCACGGCGAGCGCGCTCGGGGCCGCCGGCGGCCGGGGGCTAGGCCGGCTCCGGCGAGTCCCGCGCGGCCGAGCGCGCCGCCGCCTCCCGCGCGCGCCGCGGGGCACCCCCGAGAGCCGGCCTAGCCCCCGGACAACAATGAACGCGCCGGCCTGGCCCGGCCCCTGCGCAGCCCGCGAGCCCCCGGTTCCCGCTCCGCCGCACACGCAATCTGGACCAAGTTAGGTCCCGAATCAGCCGCCGAGCCGCAGAGGCTGCGCGGAGCCAGAGGCGTGCGCGAGAGGAGCGGGGAGTCGGAGCCCGAGGACCGCCCGCGCACCCGGCGCCGTCCCCGACAAACCCACCGAAACCCGCCGCGGGAGGCCCCCTCCCACCCTGGGAGCCGGAGGAAGAGGCTACCTTGGCTGAACTTGGCGGAAGGTGCAGCTCTTATCCCTCGATCTAGTCCAGTTTTCTTGCATTAATCTCCCCTCAACTCTTTGGAAATGGAAGTTCCTGTGAGATAACCCAGTCGTGGGGCTATTGTCAGGATTCGCAACAATTACTGCGGAGGGGAGACTCCCATTTCCAGAGCCTGGGGGAGGAAGACGGCCTGACACGTTCTCTTTCCAAAAAAGAGAAACACACTGGGAGACTATCCCGAGGAGAACAATAACTCAATTCACATTGTATGTCTAAATGTTTATTACTTCAGGAGCTCAATTTGCCTTAGACACTTTTTTTTCCTCCTTTTTCATGAATTGTCAAAACACGGGTGATGAAATAAAGGGAGAAGCAGGCGGGAGCAGCCGCTTAGCGAAGGTGGAAAAGCCAGCTTGTCTCAGAGGTAAAATCTTTCCCTAGAACTCACTCGTCACTTGAATCGCCAATATCCATCCACCCGTCCATCCACCCATCCACCCGTCCATCCGTCCATCCACCCATCCGTCCATCCATCCATCCATCCTTCAAGGGAGGGACTGTTTCCCCTTTTACCGTAGTTTGAAGGAGACCCAGGTATACTGATACCATTATTTCCAGGTCATTGGCAGGAGTGAAAACTTACAAACTTTATAATAAAAAGAAATCTCACACATGCTGTCTTCCAAGTGATCTTTCCAGACACAGCCTGTGTGTTCTCTGATGATCTCTGGTGAACATTTTTGACAGCTCAAGAGGCCTCACAATCCACAGAAGGGAAACATCTAACTTTTCCTCCAAGTCAGTGTTGGAGGAAAAGATGAACGCCTGTGAGGACTACCCGCCTTATTTCAGACGGTGGTGATCACATGCTCCTGGCTGGGGGACTTGACTATCTGAATCTGAGGAATGGGAAGCTGAATGGGGAGGCTTCTGTATTTTTGAAGTCCTTGAGGATTGTTCTCATGCCAAGCCCGGTTCTTTCATGTTGCAATTGAAGCCCATCTCCTCGCGTTCTGAGGCCTTTACAGGGAATATTATTTCTTTGGAAGCAGATTATTTCCAGTGCTGCTTTCTTTTGACTGCAACACCCAACAGGTAGTGATCGAGGAAATGTTCAAACCTTTCTCTTCCGATAGTTTGCATCCTTAGAATAGTCTTTGGATTCCATCTACATCCACCTCCTGCCTTTCCACCTTGGCCGTTGGAATTCTCAGTATGTCCTGAATCAAGCTGACCAACTGGTAAAGCCCCTTTCCAGCTTCCCTGTCTTACGAAACGGCATCCTTCCTCTCCCCACAGGGATAGAGAGATCTTTCATCTCCTTCCTTTTACTCATTCCTCACTGTCAAATTATCACCAAGCCTATCCTCATAAATAGATCTGGAAAGTTCCTTGGGAGCAGCCCCTTGTCTGACTTGTTCCAACAGTGCCTGGTGCCCATTGCTTACTCTTTGTTGCATGAGTAGGCCCTGTTCCTAGCCTCCGTCAGTGTACATCACCTTTCACTGCCATGTCTCTAGCAACCTCCTGACTGGACCCCAGTCTTGTCTCTCAAATGCATTCACCACACCACCTGGAGTCACTCTCCTGAAACTCACACCTGATCATAGGATTTCTTTGCTTAAACCCATTCAAGGTTTCCCTGGCTCTTAGGCATAAAGTCCTCGCTTCCTTAGATGGCTGGGATGTCCCGAGCATCAGGTCCTCCTTATCCATCCAGCCTTGTCTGCGGCCACCAGTCCCTTCAGCTCCATAACCCTATTCCAGGTCCCCTGTGTTCCTGGTTCTCACTGGTCCCCTTGTCCCCCAGCAGCCCATGACTGCAGAAGCCACTCCAATCATGTCACATCTCTGCTTACAACTATCCGGGCTTCTCACTGCTCCTGAAGCACCCTCCCCATCGTCATCACGTGTTATTCTCCGAGTCCCTCTCTATGATTTGCCACCAGGCCACTTCTCTGCCCATGAATGACTCTTTCCTTCCCTTGGCTTTTGCGTGTCTTGTTTCTCCTGCCTGGAATGCTCACCGCCCGCCTTCGCCCCGCCCACTCTTTGTATAGCTGGCTCCTTGCCATCCTTCAGGTTTCAGCTCAAACCCTGCCTCCTAAGTAACCTTCCCTGATCAGCACGTGGGAAGTGACCTCCCCAGCTGCTTTTTGTATCATTAGCCTGTTTATTTCCTTCTTAACTATGATCGGTATTCACAGCTGCGTGTGAAAGGCACAGACTGATGTCAGACTTCCAGAGCCTGGCTCTTGCCTCAGCCACCTCCTAACTGTACAACCTTGGGCAAGTATCTTAACCTCTCTGCGCCTCAGTTTTCTCACCTATGAAATGGGGATCGTAATACTACCTACCTCATAGCGTTGTTATAAGGATTAAATGAATCAATATATGTGAAAAACTTAGAACAGGACCTGGCAATATAAGCGTATACATGTGAGGGCCTTTATGTGTTTTATTGTCACTCTGTCCCCATGGCCTGGGCTAGTCCCCGACACAGGCTCTCTTTACCCCCTAAGCCTTTTGTGTTTGGAGCCCAAACTGAGAATGGATACAAATTTAGGGAAGAAAAACTACATTTGAAGAATTTAAGTACTGAGAGAAATAGGCCATGGTAAAGCTTGATGAATGAGATAAAAATTCAAACTTAAATCATCTGGAAGTTAATGAAAATATGAAGGAAATATATTCTCTGTTTCACCAGCAGTGATCCTTGGAGTTCATGGATGACAAGCTTTGCCAGTCAGAATTCTGTAATGGTCTGTTTTCCGAAGAGGCCAATTCTACCACTGACAATTCAGGCAGTTTCTTGCAAAGACATAAAGAATCAAAGGCTCTTTGCAAAGTGTTGGACCATCGGTCAGCCCTAGCATGTAGTTGTGATGAAAGAATAGAGCATGTTTCCATTTTCAGCTCGAGTGTGATGCTTTTTGAAAAATCTAACTGAAAAAAGAAACGTGGAAGGCTGGTTTCTGGACATATGCCTTTGTGTTTTGCTTTTACTGCTGGAGAAGATTCAGAAAGAAGGAGACATACTTTTCCTTTGGTTCTTCCAGAGGGCAAGCAGGACTTTGAGACCTGATTACCTCGGGTTCTCACAAAGAGTTAGGGAGCTTTGTACTGAAAGGAGCTAAAGTCTCCAAGAGAGGAGAGGTGCTCTGAAGCTTGAAAAATGGGGAATGGAGAAAAGCATGGAGAGAGACAGTAGCACCCCCGGAGGAAGGAAAGGGGGGGCCACCTGCAGTTGGAGAGGCCCATCCTCCATGTCTACAGAGCGCCTCAAGAGGACGCTGGTCATCTGCCGGGGCAGCCTGAGGACAATGGAGGAAGGTACCAAACGCCAAGAGGTGTGTCTTAGGCACAGCAAAGGATCTTGGGGTTCTGCCAGGAGGGATGGCGTCTTTGGCTTTAAAATGGACCTCAAGTTCTTGGGTACGTGAGCATCTCAGTGGCACCTATGCTGGATCAATGACAAGAGACCCTTTTCCTGTCATGACGTATTGATAGAATGTGAGTTGGTGGAGAGGAAAGAATGAGTGAATTTCTGCCACCTTGGTGAGTGAGGACATAGATTGAACTGGGTTTAGAGGAGTAAACTAATGTGACTGTTTTACACCCAAAGTTGCAGAGCAAAAATTAGACCCACTTCACTGATAGAAAGTATCTGGTTCTTAACTCTGGGGTCTGCAGTCACAGCTTTCCTAACAAGCTCGGGGCAGTATACGGAGCACTTAGGAGAAGATGCCTCAGCTTGGGTCTTAGCCAGAGAACCACTGCTGCTGGAGAAGGATGACCCACTCATTCCTTTGTGGATCTGCCCCGCTGAGGACAGACCCCAGCGTGGGCTGGATCTGAGTCTGGGCTACACAATCCTTTGCTAAGAACCAATAACATGGGACAGCCCTGGAATCCTGCTCTGAAGGCGCAGTGTGACCTTGAACAAGTCTCTTCATTTTTTGGTGCCCGTTTCTTCACCTTTCAAACTGGCCTGAGAATCATCTCTCTCTCTCTAGCCTTATGAAGACCATGGATTCAACACATATTAAATATTTTTAAAACCACACAACTGATGACAGTTGATAACTAACATTATTACGAGTACATATTCTGTGCCAGACACAGTGCTAAGAACTTTCCAAAACATTCATTGATCGTCACAAGATTCCTATGAGGTGGAAGTTATTTTTTCTCTCTCTTCTATGGAGGAGGAACCTGGGGTCTAAAAAGGTGAAGTAACGAACTGAGGGGACTCTGTTCATCAGATTTGAACCCAGAGTCATCCTTTTGTGACCTGAGCTCTTATCTCGCAAGCTTGACTACCTCATACTAATACAAATGAAATATATTGGCAATCACGGCGAGCGTGGCCACGCGCTTACTTTATGTACACTATTAATTACAGATTGAGCCACAGTTGGAGTTGGGTAGCATCTATAGGAGGTGATAGTATGTTGTACTGTTACGTTCGTTTCTAAGCTGCACCAAAGAGACATTGATTTACATTCTGTTCGTATGTTTCCGGAAAATAATACTGTCATCTTTTCCTTCTACTTTCACCAGATTTTGAGGATAGAGTAAGACTCCTTTGGGGCAGGTTAAAGTCCTTGACTGGTTTTAAGTGAACCCTATTATATTTTTATACCCAATCCTTTTCTCTCCTCACTCCCAGGTCAATTAAAGGCCAATCCTGAGCCACTTCAATCAAAAAGAAAGAATTCCATCTCCTCTCCTGGCCAGACAGCAAGCACTTAAGACCGCGGCCCCTGGGGTATACGAAGAAACCATCTAATAACTGTGTTTTAGTTCGTTATTTTTTTAAATAGCAATGTCATTTTTAAATAGCTATGTTTTATAATCTTGTTATGTTCTCATTACGTGAGATTGTTGCTTATTGTTTTTTCCTGGTTGGGGATCCTGATTTAGACTGTCTCAACTCAGGGCAGTAAAAACCCAGGGCAAGTAATTGCGAAACACAAACAAGAATCAATCAAAACATCACAAGCTAATTAATGTCATTTGGAGCCCCTGGGAGCAGCTGTATTATGGTGAGTACCACACTATAAAATCGGTGTACGTTAGAAGTACACTCAAGGACACAGGTTAACACTTTCACCAAACCCTTTCTGTTTATTTGCCTCGAAATATATATTAACCGTAGTTAAGACTTACTTGGCACCTACCAGCTGCCAGATACTGCTTGTGCACTTTATATGCAATAACTCATTTAATCTTCTCAACAGCCCTGGGAGGTTGGTGCTATTATTAGCCCCATTTGGAAGGAAGGGAATACGTCAGGGAGAGGGTTTATAACCCACCTCAGGTCCTACAGATGAAAAGTAGGCAACAGCCAGTTATCAAACTTGGGCGGTCTGAGTTCCGAGTTGAGATTATTAACCCTCACTCAACTCACCGTCCATGGGTCAAGTATTTGGAGGCACTGCATCCCTTATTACCTGACACAGTGCCTATCAGCTGGGACTCAATACTCATTATTTATTCGTGGGCCCATCACCTCGTTAGGAAAGGGAGTTAAAACAGAAATATTTGTGAAATTGAATAGAAAAAAAGTTTCAGCAAGCATTCCTTTTTCGGTTGGAACTTATAATAGAGAGAAGGCTTCTGTGCAGGTGACATCAATTACTCAATCTCTCAAGCAAGCAATAAGAATGTATTGGAACCATGAGCCAGTTTAGGAGGAAGGCCCCCAGGATTTAAGAGAACAGAGGCACCTGTGCCCCAGGGAGAAAAGGCAGGTCAGTTTCCTAGAGTTGAGATGGGGCTGAAAACTGTCATCGAGTGATGACTTGTGATGTGATGACATTTTTCCTGCCACCAAATAAAGATCAACCCACCCCAAATCATAATGGCAAAGAATCTGCTATAACTCACCTTATAAATAAGGTGGGTTCAGTGAAGCAAGTTTCTAAGGTTCTGACTCAAATAGGCAGTTGGTTAGGTTGTTTGCTGAGATACGGATTGGATATGCAAGATTAGAACTCAGAAAGAGATATCTGGGTGGAAAAGAAAAAAGGTTGGCGACGCCTGTACATAGAGGGCACTTAAACCTATGGAAATTGACGAGGTTGTCCAGGAAAGATACTGTCGGGGGAAAAGAGGGCTCAGGACCCAGCTCTCAGGCAGACTTAAGCCAGCATCGGAATCACCTGGAAGGCTTGTCAAAACAGATCACTGGGGCTTCCCTGGTGGCGCAGTGGCTGACAGTCCGCCTGCCGATGCAGGGGACACGGGTTCGTGCCCTGGTCCGGGAAGATCCCACATGCCGCGGAGCGGCTGGGCCCGTGAGCCATGGCCGCTGAGCCTGTGCGTCCGAAGCCTGTGCTCCACAACGGGAGAGGCCACAACAGTGAGAGGCCCGCGTACCGCAAAAAAGCAAACAAACAAACAAAAACAGATCAATGGGTCTCACCTCCCCCAGGCCCCCCAGAGTCTCTGATTCATAAGTCTGGGCTGCGGTGCAAGAATCTGCATTTCTAATAAGTTCCTGGGACGCTGATGCTGCCGGTCTCCAAGCATCTCTATTCTGCCAGAGGTCTTCGCTCTGTTCCTGGCACCCTGGCCTCCCTGCCATTGTCCAGACTCATCAGACTCTCTCTAGCTCAGGACCTTTGCACCTCCCTGTGCCTGGAATGCACCTCTCCAGATATCAGCCCAATCAAGCCCAAACCTTTTTCAGGTCCCTGCTAAAATATCACCTTCTTAGAGAGATCCTTTCTGACCTTTTTTTTTTTTTTCCAGTAGCAAGAAATGGTAGCAACTTTTGTTTCTTTTGTTTCTTTGTTTAGCTGTCACTCAATTCTTCAAATGCCAAATTCACTGTGATCTATGGCCATTTTTTTTGCAGTACACGGGCCTCTCACTGTTGTGGCCTCTCCCGTTGCAGAGCACAGGCTCCGGACGTGCAGGATCAGCGGCCATGGCTCACAGGCCCAGCCGCTCCGCGGCATGTGGGATCTTCCCGGACCGGGGCACGAACCCGTGTCCCCCGCATCGGCAGGCGGACTCTCAACCACTGCACCACCAGGGAAGCCCTATGACCATCTTTCTTAAAAAAGCAACTCCTCCCACTTGCCCTCCTGCTTCTGCCCCTCACCCTCATCCCTTCTCTGGTTTATTTTTCTCGGTTTCCCTTATCACCTTCTAACAGACTATACAACTTATTTGTTTGTATGTTTTGTTCATTATCTGTCTCTCCCAGGAGAGCAGGGATTTATGTCTGTTTTCTTTTTTGCTGACTCTCTTGAGCCTAGAATAGTCCCTGGCACATATTAGACGTTCAATGAGTATTCATTGAAGGATGAATTAAATGAGGGAATAAACATTCTTGCCTGTGGAATTGTGGTTTTAAGAATTTAATTCTGATGGAAACCCTTCATAACTGGTTGCCTCCATATCAAAAATGAATATGACCATGTTGTTCCATTCTGAAAAAAAAAAAAATCTCCTCTTCTACCCGGGATAAAGCCAAAAATCCTTGGATATTCTCCAGTAGGCACTGGTTGGGGCTGAGACATGGCAGGGAACAGACTCTGACGTGGTCCCCGTCCCCCTGTTGCCTACAACCTGGTTACAACCCTCTCCTGCTCTGAAATAGCCCATGCATCTCTCTACCCATTTGTAGCACTTTATTGTAACCATTTCTGCATTTGTCTATATGCCTCACTCAGTTTCCTCCAAGGCAGGAATCGTGGTGGTGCTTTGTTTTTGCTTTGATTTTATTCGAAGTCCTTGAAGTTTGTTCATCTGTACACAGTATATTTAATGCTGCTTTATCACTTTCTCTTGGCCAAGCGTTATGATCACTACCCAATAAATTTTTAGAGTGAAATCCATTCAGCTAATAAAAAACAGGAGAAGCGTCTGTGATGGTAGGAAACAGCATTTGACCGGTGTTTATATGCAATTCCGTATAATTGTTTTAATAAAGGCGGCCTAAATTATAGTCAATCTGAAGCTATCAATGAGCTCTGTCGCTCATAACTGAGCCGGGGCGAGTCGCGTGGTGCGTGCAACGCCAGTGGTGTGGAACCTTCTGCAGTGCGTTCTGCAGATTTCTAAAAGCGTTTGTGGAGGCCTGATAAAGACACTTAATAATCCCGCAGCTGTAATTTCTATCTTGAAATGGATGTTTTTCCATCTCTCCCCTCAGTCTCTACCTAGTAAACTCTAAATCGTTTTGGTGTTGGCTTTCAGAAACATAAGGTTCTTTCTTGGCGTATACTCTTATATTCATATTTTATATTCTTCTCTAATGGGGTCTTGGGAAGATCTTCACAGGTCTTTTCTTGGACTTCACCCTCTTTTTCACTGTCTCAAAAGTGCAAAATATAGCAAATAAACACCACCTGAATAGCTGATCCTAAGCAGAGGTGAGGATGCTTGAGGACTGTTTTGATCTTGAGTCCTCAGTAGAAGAGGGGATACAGCGGAGAGAAAGGAAAGTATCTTTAGAATCTTCAGAGGATGACTTCTGTGCTATCTGCAAAGAAAATTCCCTTGGAAATGGGTTCTAACCTAAACTGGGATAGGATGATGATGATAATGGCTAGTATTTATTGAGTGGCACCAGGCACATGACGTGAATCATCTTTAATTCCTGCAGCAACGCTGCAAGTAGGTATTATTAATTTCCATTTATAGATCCAGAAATTGAGGCTCAGAAACATTAAGTAACTTGCCGAAAGTCCATCCCCAGAAAGAGGCAGATATGAATCTGAGTCTGTATTCAATTCCTCCAAAACTAGAGGACTGTATTTGTGACTAATTGTGTAACAGGTTATTTTAGTTTCTGTTCTGTGGAAAGTGGAAAGCATTCCAACATAGGGTTTTCATGTAGATTTTTTTTTTTTAAGCCTCCAAAATGCGAGGCTTAATTTTGAGCAAAAGCAGAAGTTGGTCAACCAAGGGCTCACAGCGAGAAGTCTCAGGATTGGTTTCTGGTGGAGTGGATGGATGGCAAGGGAGCTCCCGGAAGGGATGGAAAGCAGGAAACACCAAAGATGATAGGATCTAGGTGACGGGTTTGCCGATCCCTGCCCCGAGCTGCAGGGATCTGGTCATCAAAATCATCCCCACCCAAGCAGCGCTCTGCAGACACCAGGAGGTAGTCCCCAACGGCAAGTCCAGTGACAGGATGTAGCTGACTCGGCGCTGCCCCGAGCTGGCTAACCCCGGCATAACCCCTGGTGTGTACTTTTGCCAACAGTTATCTGGCAGATGCTCTCTGCTCTCTGCTTTCTCTGTTAGCGCCTCTGATTCTGTTCCTCGTCCCTGTACAGCTTTGAACAGGTCAACCGAAGTCTTCAGGCAGGACCTTCCTTATCTGTCTACACAGCAGGCTGAAACCAGTATTAGGATGCACTTTCCTGCCCCAAGACACTGAGAGACACAGCAAAGGGGTTAGGAGTGCAGGCTATGGCACTGGACTTCCTGGGTTTGAACCACAGGTCAACCACTTACTAGTTGTTGTACTAGTCATCCTAGCAATCTTAGGCTAATGGGTTCTACACTTCTTTCAGCCTCGGTTTCCTGAGGGTTGCTATGAGGATTGCATTGCAAAACGGATAGTTTTTGGCACAGAACACAAGCTTAATAAAACACATGCTATTAATATTCTTATTTGCATTACCTGTGTCAACTAAGGGCATGAAATCTGGCAGCTTTTGTCCACGTACAATACCCCCTTGGCTGCTGTGTTAGATGTCGATATTTGGTTTAAGCCCTGTACCTAAGTGTTGTGAGCTTTAATGAGATGCCAGGTGACGTAATTCCTGTAAAATAAATCATAGGAAATACCCTGATCCTAAAGAATAGTGTCCTGAATTCCATCCCTTTCTTCTGAGTGTCCCGCGTGCCCTGTCCTTGTAGGGAGCGTTCACCCTGATCATCTGCGATTAACTTAAAAGGGGATTCAGGTCCATTCAGGACGCCTACAACTTCATTCAGCCACTGAGGGCACACTGGAGAGAACTAGAAAATAAGCCTGACTTTTTAAAGTCTGTTCAATCTCCAGTTCAATGGGAAAACCAAGGTGGATCGCAGATTAGACAAAACTAAATGCCCTAACCCTTCATTCCTCGGACACTTACAGTGCCTGTCCAGCTGTGTCCGTAAGCATTGTTCACAGAAGCGCTCTGAGGCTTGAGGGCTTGTGTAAGCACCTCTGCTGGACAGATGCGGAAATGGGCAATAAGGAGTTCGTGGCCTGCCCAAGGGCTCCCTGTGAATTTGTGGGACGTTCAGAATTAAAACAGGTAGCCTTTCCTGAGCACTGCTCACCAACACTGTCCCCTCCCAGTGTGTACGCAGGGCAGTCGCAAGACCAGATACGTACACACTCCTAAGCTCCTTACCACTGTAGTGGGTCCCTCATAATACAGAAGTACCTAAAATTCTTTTCTTGTTAAATTTTGATGGGCCTCTTTAAAAAATAGTTTAAAAAATGAAACCTAAGCATTCAGAAGAGTACAGAAAATAGACTGCTGAATACCATTAAGACTGAACATTTTGCCTTATTTGCTCTAGACTTTATTTTAATTGAGATACAATTGACATATGACATTGTGTGTGTTTACAGAACACAAGGTGCTGATTTGGTACCTATATACTTTACAGTTTGGCTCCTGTGTGTTTACAGAACACAAGGTGCTGATTTGGTACCTATATACTTTACAATTTGGCTCCTGCTGTAACACTGCTATCACATCACATGATTATTACTTTTTTGTGCTGAGAATAAATAAGATCTAGTCTCTTAGCAACTTTGAAGTTTAGAGTACAGTGTCGTTGGCTGTAATCACTATGGCGTGCATTAGCTCTCCGGGACTAATTCATACTCCAGTTGTGAGTCTGTACCCTTAAAAAAAATCTCCCCAATTCTCCCATCCCCCAGTCCCTGGTAACCACTATTCTACTCTCTGTTTCTATTCCTAGGAGTTCAGCTCTTTTAGATTCCACGTATAAGGGATATTATATAGTATTTGTCTTTCTCTGTCTGACTTATCTCACTGACCATAATGTCCTCAAGGTCCATCCATGATGTTGCAAATGGTAGACTGTTTTTATTGAAAGACAGAAACAGAGACAGAGAGACAAGAGACAGAAAGGGGGGGGAGAGAGAGAGAGAGAGCGCGCGAGCTCTCGTCCTTTCTCCTTCCCTCCCCAGAGGCTGAGACTCTTCTAAAGTTTCTGAATATCATTCCCATATTCCCATGTTTGTTTTATCCTTTGACTACATACAAACATAGCCATAAGCATATACTATTATATATGCATACATATATGTACTGTAAATATATACTATTATGTGTGCTTTTAAACGCTACACAAATGCACCAGAACAGGTCTATCTTTTCACAATTTATTTTTCATTCAATAGAATGTTTTTGAGACTTGTCCATGTTGACACATTTAGACCTAGTCCATCCATTTGAATCCACTGTGCAAATAGCCCACAGGTCATTTATCTTTCTCCTACTGAGGGATTAGTGACTTCTAAGTTTTCACAAATACAGTTGGCCACAGGGCCTTGGCTCTTACTCTTTCCCCTGCCTGCCATGCTTACTTCTCAGTTATTCCTTCATTCAAGAACATTCTTATAATGTCTGCTTAATTTGCTTCCTTATTCCTTCAGGTTTTTACTCAATTGTCACTAGGATGGCCAGAGAAAATGTAGGATGTTCAGTTAAATCTGAATTTCAGATAAACGACAAATAAATGTGTAATGTAAGCATGTCCCAAATACTGTATGGGATAGGCTTATACTTAGGAAATTCACTGATGATCTGAAGTTCAAATTTAGGGGGGTGTCTTGTATTTTTATTTGCTAAACTAGCAACCCCAATTGTCACGTGCTCAATGAGGCCATTCCTGTCCTCTTCAAGTTTTTAACCCCTTCCCAACACTTCCTATTCTTTTTCTCTGTTTTATTTCCCCTCGTAACACTTATCACGAATTTACCTGCCATGTATTTTCCTAATTTATTTTGCTTATTTTCCGTCATCCTTCCTAAGCTCTTTGAAGGCAAGATTTTTGTTTGTTGTGTCCCCTGCTATATCCATAATACCTGAAATAGTATGTGAGGCATAGTACGCGTTCAATAAATATTTGCTGAATGAAATAATGCAGAGACTATCTTTGTGTACGTCTCCTGAGTATATGTCTGAGAATTTCAGTAAGATAAACACTTGGAAATGGAATTGTTTTTTGTAGGATGTCTATCTCTACTAGCTATTTCTCATTGCTATTCAAAGTGGTTGAACTAATTTCCATTCCCATCAGCGATGTGTAGAAGTCCCCATTTCCCCACTATCTTCTCTTCCTTCCTTCCTTCTTTCTTTCCCTCCCTCCCTCCCTCTCTCCCTCTTTCTCTCTTTCCTTCCTTCCTTCCTTTCTTCTTTCTTTCCCTCCCTTTAGAAGTATACTAATTTAAAATTTTTGTAGCAATAGTTGAAACCAGCATGAAAACATATGATACTCACTAGTGAATTACAATCAATGAATTCATAAAAAACAGTAACTGTTCATCGAAAAGGTTTCAGATGTTTTTCAGTGCTTATTTAAAATATGAGTTAATTATTACAGATGCATTCCTAAGCCACGGTACCTCTTGTGTAAGAAAACAAACAAAAATTGCTCCAACCCGTTACTGTTTCAGTGACACCGAAAAGGTCATTATACACATTTTGAAGAAAAGCCACCTTATTATTTTTTCAACTAAAAAGGAGGAAGTCTTATCTGAGAGCCATAAAATGAAAACCTCCACAAAAATTGCATGGAATGTTCTTTGGGATCAGATTCAGAATTTTCAGAAACTTGAAACCCATATCAAAAGAGGAAATTTGACACAGTCCTTTGTTACAGATATGGTCAATCTCTTTAATGTCCAAAAGAAGAACTTAAGTTATAAGTTTTAAAAGCTGTGTGTTGGGAGTTCCCTGGTGGTCCGGTGGTTAGGACTTGGTGCTTTCACTGCCAGGGACCAGGTTCAGTCCCTGCTCGGGGAACTCATATCTCGCAAGCCACACAGCATGGCCCAAAAGAAAAAAGAAAAGGCTGTGTGATCAGAGAATATAACGAAATGACACATTTTAATGTGCTCTTAATACATTCTTGAACAGTCATAAAATAGGTTGTGATCTTTTGCAAAAACGGCCACAATCCCTCCCTGAATCTAGGCTCCTTATAATGATTGTGAAGGGATGTGTAGAGGTGAAGTCTGTTTTCCTTCCTCTTGAATTTGGACTGTACTTCTGACTGGCCTTGGCCAGTAAAATGCAGAAGCAACAATGTGCCTGTTCAGAAATTAGCCCTCAAAAGGTCTTTCGTGCTTGTACTTGATCTCTGGGAACACTGCCTTCCTGTCCTAGGAACAAGCCTGGAAGACATGAGACCTAGTGGATCAAAGCTGAGTCAGCTGAGTTGTCCCAGATGAATTCCTAAAGAGGTGAGAGAGCTCAGCTGAGATCGGCGAAGCTGCCTGCTTGATTGGCCACTGAGCACAGATGCATGAGGAAGACCGGAAGAACTGCCCTGCTGAGCCCAGCCCAGATTGCTGACGTACACGATCACAGGCTGACTAAAGGCAGGTTGTTTGAAGCCGCTACATTTTGCAATGATTTGTGACACAGCAATGGTTACTGATGCACAGGCTCACTTGGTTCCTCACCCTACAGAAAGCAGAGCTGTTAATTTCTTCAGTTTCTTTCCTTTTGCTATATTTATGCTGATGAAATGGGTAAATATATCTTAATTTGCAAAGGGCTTGATGGCCAAATAACATAGTTTTTTTTCAGCAAGATCTGTGAATGTTTCATTAAGCATGGCAGCCGCTGGAACCAGTGAACGATCACGTACCCAGCTTGGTACCCGCCTGTGACGGACACACAGCTGCGTCACACCATGCTGCCCTGGGTCTGCACCAGCAGTCACTGCGGCATTCACCAGGAACACTCAACTCTTAAGCCTCTGGGAGTTTCAAGGCAAAAATCTAGTAGTTTGAAAACTTGTCATTTTAAGGAAATTGTAAGAAAAGTGCCTCTGAAATTGGACTTTCTGAAAAATAGCATTCTAAGCATATCTTTTCCCTCAGCCAGAGAAAACGGCCAGCTGGAATTTTCAAACTCAGAGATGAATTGTTAGTTTTCTTCATGGAAAGCAAATAAAAACAGACAAACAAACAAATACCCCCCACCCCCGGCGACTACAAGCTTTAAAGGGAATCCTTATACATCGCTGGTGGGAATGTAAGTTGGTGCAGCCACTGTGGAAAACAGTATGGAGGTGTCTCAAAAAACGAACAATAGAACTATCGTATGACCCAGCAATTCCTCGTTTGAGTGTATGTCCGCAAAAAACAAAACACTCATTTGAAAAGATACATGTACCCCAATATTCATAGCAGCATTACTTACTGTTGCCAAGACACAGAAGCAACCTAAGTGTCAATCAACAGATGAATGGATACAGAAGATGTGGTACTCAGTCATAAAAAAGGACGAAATTTTGCCATTTGCAGCAACATGGATGGACTTGAAGGGCATCATGCTAAGTAAAATAAGTTAGACAGAGAAAGACAAATACTGCATGATATCACCTATTTGTGGAATCTAAAACTACAACAAACTAGTGAATATAACAAAAAAGAAGCAGACTCACAGATACAGAGAACAAACTAGTGGTTACCAGTGGTGGAGGGGGCAATATGAGGGTGGGGAAAGTTGGAGGCACGGACTACTGGGTGTAAGATGGGCTCAAGGATGTATTGTACAACACGGGGAATATAGCCAATATTTTGTAATAACTGTAAATGGAGGGTAACCTTTAAAAATTGTATAAAAAATTTAAAATTTTTTCAAAAATTTAAAAATCCAAACAAAGTTACTAATGTTGAAGAATAGCTCACAACGTTTTTTTCAAGGCTGACCTTTCACAGTTAAACAGTGGTAAGCAAAGCTATGAATATTTTTTCTGAAAATGGATGAGCACTTCCATAAAAAGAAGGTTCCGGAAATGAATGCAAGGAGTTGATGGGCAACAGTCTTATGTAACTCTAAGTTCGTTCATATTATGAAAACCCCTAAAGAAAAGCACCCTCAGTCATCTTACTTCACTGAAAGTCTGAGGTCCCTGAGGATTGAAAAGAGATTGGCTAACGGACCAGAGACCCTCCCCGTTCACCATATGCAAGAGGAAGCATTTTTGACATTTCCATCTGCAGAAGTCTAAAAATGCTCCACAGTTTGGTCGCATCCCTGGGAACCTCTAGCGATTATGCTGGTGGAGCATGAAAGCAGGGAGAGAAATGTGGCTCTTCCTACCGACATATTTATGGATGTCTGAGTCCTCAAAATACTGAAGCACCAAAACAGAGAAGAGAAACTCTCTGGACACGGAAACAGACATTTTTAGCTTTCTTCAGTTTTCTTGAACGCAGCTCCGTTTTCCAAAATGAATAGGCACAATCCAAATCCTTTCACTTTGGGGTTTCGCTTTATCTTTCCTCATAGTAACGAACTGACATTCAACAAAGGAACCTTTGATGTTACAAAAATAATGCAAAGTTGACAAGGAATGTATGATAGACAACGAGACTAAGAAGAGGCAGCCTACCGAAACAGGTGTTGGTGAGGTTGGGGAGAAACTGGAACCCTCACACGCTGCTGGTGGGAACGCAAAATGGTGCTGCTGTTTTGGAAAAGAGAAGTTCCCCCAGGTTTTAGGAATATACCCAAGAGAAATGAAAACATACATCAGACAAACTTGTACATGAATTTTCATAGCAACGTTAGGCATAAGAGGCAAAAGTAGAAACAACCAAAGTGTCCATCAACTGATGAATGGATAAACAGAATGTGGAGTATGCATACGATGGAGTATCATTCAGCTGTCAAAAGGAGTTACGTCCTGAAACAAGTTACAACACGGATAAACCTTGAACCCACTGTGCTGAGTGAAAGAAGTCAGTTACAAAGGACCCTGCAGCGTCTGATTCCATTGACATGAACTACCTGAAACAGACAAGTCTATCTATAGAGAAAGTAAATTAGTGGTTGCCTAGGGTTGAGGGGATGGGACAGTTGTGGCGTGTGTCGGGGGGTGATGGTTAAGGGGTACAGGATTTCTTTCGGGGAATGAGGAAAATGTTCTAAAACTCATTGTCCGGGTGGTTGCATTACTCTGTGAATTTGTTGAAAATCACTGAACCGTACACTGTAATGGGTGAACCATGTGGTACGGGGATCATAAGCATTCTGCTTTCATTAGGGCCACTGTGCCCAGGCTCTGCAACATGTCTTTGCTCTTCTCTGCCATTAGGGTCCTTGGTGCTGGAGGACCCTATAATCATAACAAGAATTCGGGAGACATTTAAGTAGAGCTCTAGATAAATCCTCTCCAGGACATGATCCCCATTCATTCATCTAATAAACATCTGTTGAGATCCTACAACAGGCCAGGTGCTATTTTTAGTCCTAAGGAGATAGTTAGTGAACAAAAGAGACCCCCCACCCCCACCCCCAGAGTCCCTGTCCCTGCACTCATGAAGCTGGCATTCCTGCAGGAGAGCCAGGCAACAAACGGATAAGTAAATAAGTCCATAGTCTATAAGATGCGAACGGTCTGTGGCCGGGGAGGGAGGTAGATGCTGTGGAAGCCGACTGCAGGGAGAGAGGGCAGAGGCTCCAAAAGGCGAGCGGGTGTCACGAGCGGGTGAAGAAGTCTGAAGGGAGATGAGGCTGTAGACCCAACACCTCTCCACCGCCTTGGGGCATCTTTGCATCCTGGGAAGGGGATGGCCATGGGCAAGATGCAGGACCTATCGAGCGACTCAGCTGTGGCCCTTGCTGTGCCCAAAAAGGGGAAGGCGCCAGTGGACACGTCCATCTGTAAGGGCGTCAGGAGCTGGCGTTAAGCCCTAGCCTCGTTTCCGTTTCGCTAGGGCTGATCAGCAGAGTATATACTTCAGTTTCAGTGGAACGTTTTACAAAGTTTCTCGTATGTACTTGAATTCTAGAATTGTAACGTGAGGTCTGGAAACGTTCAAATAGGGGTATACTGGGGGGAGGGATAGATTGGGAGTTTGGGATTGACAAGTACACACACCCAACAAGGACCTACTGTACAGCAGAGGGAACTCTGCTCAATATTCTGTAATAACCTAAATGGGAAAAGAATTTGAACAAGAATAGATATATGTATATAACTCAATCACCTTGCTGTATACCTGAAACTAACAACATTGTTAACCAATTATGACCCAATATAAAATAAAAATTGAAAGCAAAATAAAATAAAAATGAAAACAAAACAAAACATATAGGGGTATATCCTTACCATGGGTAGGTTCATAACTTATAAAATAACCATACACAAAGAATGTCAAGTAATGAAATCATATAGTAGATACTAAGTAACTGTATTCAATATGCCTGTAATAAGTACTGACAGTAATACCATTATCAACAGTATGCCCAATTAATATTGTTGATTAATATCAATAATCAATGGCATTCAATATTATTAAGAAGAGTAATAGTCGTAGTCTAATAAGAGTTTCATTCGTCTCTGGTTGTGTAGCAGAGAGCCTTGTTCCTGGTTATGTACAGATAACTACTTTTAGTAATCCCTTGGCTGAAATTATGAAGAATTCTTATCAATTTTTCAAAATGACAAACACTTAAAAAAGAGAGATAAAAAGCAAGATTCAAAAAGGTCTGAGAAGAGAGAATGATGGAATTAACAGTGGGAATCGTGGGTTTAACCAAACTAGCTGCATAAACTTAGGATGAAAAACAGCAATTAATATTTTTAAAATCCTAATTTTATTGACAACATGCTTAATTAGGAACCTGGAGTGTCATGGGGTGGGCTTGAAATCTAGTGCAATAGTAGTAGACAAAATAAATCACAGTGTTCTTGACAAGGGCGTTCACAGGACCAATTCAGAACATATGAGAATTACTGTGTGTAATTTCATGGGCTACATTTTAAGATGAATGCTTGCAAATTTAACTCTGTCAAGATGAGTGTAATTAAGGATGGGGAACTTTCAGGGCCAACTTCAGTGACTGAAGGGAACAGTGGTGTTTAGTCCCTGAAAGAACAGCTCTGGTGGAGGGAAGGTGGGAGCCAGCTACCTGGAGAGTTGATCTTGGGGAGATTCAGTGTGTTAAGTGCTGGTGCAAGACACTAGGACCCCTGCCGGGGTGGAGGGGGCTTTAAGAGTGCAGGCTTTACCGTGACTGTGTAATTCAGATGTGCTAACCAATGGGGTGGCTTCCCTGTGATACAGTGGGTGGGTGTCCCGTCACCAGGAGTGTCCCTGCAGAGGCCGGGCACCACCTGCGATCCTGCAGGGGTGGGAACCCCTCCCAGGGTGGGCAGATGGACTCCCGACCCTGAGGTTCTCCTGACTCTCAGAGTTGGGGAGCAAGTACCACCAACAAAGAGTTCCAGTTGACTGGTTGGCTCAGGCACTGTGGCTTCCCACCACTAGTAATTTGTATTTAGAGAACAAATGTAACATTGTCTGAATTTAAGCACCCCTGAAGCCTTGACTTTGAGAAGTAAACGCTATCTGGAATGGTGCTGACTGCAGGTCAACTAGAAATGCAAAATCTCTCCAAGATAGAAGCCTGCTTTTCATTTGTTGAGCCCCTCATCCTCCATGGCTGCCTGACCTGGCTTGGCTTGGAATCCTCTAGAAGGTTTCATCTTATCCCCTCTCCCCTGTGGACAATTTCAGGGAACCCCTCTCAGCTCTGTCATCTGAACCACACACTCCAATCTGCCTGGTCCCTGCTGCAGACTCTTTGCTCTGGGTTTGCTTTCTGCCTCCTCTCTTGGGTTTTCTGGATTGTTCCTCACTTCTTGGGGCTGCCTTCGTCCAGCTCCTGGACCTCACTGCTCCTCTGACTCCTTTGGCTGCTCTTGGGTTTCAGCCCTGTCTACCCCCTCTGGCTTTGGGGGTTCGTAGCCCAAGTCAAGGTCTTCATTGCCCTAGAGGGAAGGCCAACAGGTGTATAATTGGCACTCAGTAGCCACACTATCATGCCATTTATTGACTCTCTACTTAGGTGTCAGACACATAACAGTCTATATTTCACTTAGTCCCTATTGTGACATTTCAGAGCAGGTGTTATGCCCACTTTACAGAAGAAGAACCTGAGGCTCAGAGGCTAACTCGCCCAAGGTTAGTCAGTGAGAAGTGGAATTGGAATTGAAACCTCTCCATCTGCTTCTCACATCTATATTTTTCTCTAGTTACGAGTCAGCACCTTACTAAAATGATGCCAGGTTTTCAGTAAACATTTGTTGATTACTGCTTTTTTATTCATTCGCTTGTTTTTAGGGGATGAAGAAAAACATTCTACTCATTTTCCAAAAAACAGGCCACGATCTTAGGATTTTACCTAAATAGTGGTTGAGCACATTTAAAATGAAAGCTCTGTGTATGACAAATTTGCTTTGAGATTTTATACTTGGATAATTCTAAATGGGAAAAGAATCATCTCTGAGGGTCTACTGAAGTTTTGGCTCTCAAAACTTAATTGAAATTATAAATGAAATTTGTAAAAATTCAGTATAGCAGGGATAAGTCATACTATCTGATAAAGACTCTCATCACCAAGAGGTGGCTTGAGTTTGATGAATAACAAGTCAGGCGATGGCCCAGACGACAAATGTGAGCCGCACCAATGCGGCAGCTCCTAGCTAGGGCATAATTCAAGATTTATAAGTACAGGGCTTCCCTGGTGGCGCAGTGGTTGAGAGTCCGCCTGCCGATGCAGGGGACACGGGTTCGTGCCCCGGTCCGGGAAGATCCCACATGCCGCGGAGTGGCTGGGCCCGTGAGCCATGGCCGCTGAGCCTGCGCGCCCGGAGCCTGTGCTCTGCCACGGGAGAGGCCACAACAGTGAGAGGCCCGCGTACCGCAAAAGCAAACAAACAAACAAAAAAGATTTATAAGTACAGGATGGATGAGGAGGGTCATGTCCAGATTGTTGGGAAATCCTTCAATTTTACCCAATTCCCCTCTTTTTTTGTATCTTAATACGGTGCAGATTTTTTTAAAAAAATAATAAGCATGCACTGTACTTTTAATCACCTTAGGGAAGAAAAGAAACCCCAAACCCAGAAACTGTAAATATCAAACTTATGTAAATATCAAACTTCATGAGTCAGCAACTCTGAGCAGAACACAAACACAGCATCACAGTCTTCCTTAATTCCCCTGTCGGCAGGAGCAACACAGACGGACACTGTGTATCACCAGGCAGAGGGGACAGGAGATCCGGGCCAGCACCAGGCGCCACTGCTCACTGTTTCATCAGCTTCTGACCCTCAGTTTTATCATCAATAAAATGGGGGATAAATCAAGAAAAACATGGGAGAGAGCATAGTAGACTCTAAAGCACTCTCTACGGAAAGTGGTTACTGTTACTTTCGTCCACAGACTCTCCAGTGGGGAGAATTCACCTCATCTGCTATTAAAAATTTACAAAACAGAAATAGATGTAGAAATAGATGTAGAAAGCAGACTTGACGGTTACCAGGGGGTAAGGGCAGGGGGATAAGTTAGGAGATTGGGACTGACATATACACACTACTCTGTATAAAATAGATAACTAATAAGGACCTACTGTACAGCACAGGGAACTCTACTCAATTCTCTGTAATGGCCTATTGGGAAAAGAATCTGAAAAAGAATAGACATACATACATATATGTATAACTGATTCACTTTGCTGTACATCTGAACCTAACACAACACTGTAAATCAACTATACTCTAATAAAACTTTAAAAAATAATTTAAAAAGGAGATCCTTGATCTGAAATTGCCCACAACACGTTCTCCCCCCCATTACTGATCTGTTTTTCTCCTTTGTGCTTATCACTTCCTAACATATGTTTGATGACTTGTCCATTGTCTGTTTCCCCATCTTTGATGATTTCCATGATGGCATGGTTTTCATCCATTTTGTTCTGTGTTGCATCTCAGAGCCTTGAACAGTACCTGACACCCACTAGGCTCAGTAAATTCTTGTTGAATGAATAAACGTCAAATGATATTTCTAGTCTCAGTGATCCCCTCCTAGCCCCCAGCTCTAAGACTGAATAAGCAGTCACAAACTCATCGATTTAGGAACACCGTTTTGGAAGGAGGTTTTGAAAGTGGTTTATTCATCTATTTATTCATTCACTTAACTGATGTTTATTGAGTGTCTACTATGTGCAATGCTCTGGGCTAGGTATTGAAGGAACCATGCCAAGTGTGAGGCGTGAATGTCAGTCAAGAATATTGTAAAACAAAGCAAAATGGACTTTGTTAAAAAAAAAAATTCAAATACATATTTAAATGACAAATGTCCCCGTAATACCCAGGGTCCATTCTGTTTGGTATCTTCACAGCTCATTTATAGATATCTTGCTTTTGGTGGCTTCTTTTTAGATTTAGGAGGTTTCTCATAATTTCCAAAGTGGCATCGGGTTGGATGCTGAGGGGGAGATGCTGTACTCTTTGGTTTCTTCCACACTTGCTTTGAAAATGTTTGCAATTACTATATATATGTGGGATTTTCTACACAAAAATTTAGGTAGAATTGATTTTTATGATATTAGATATTGACTAACATTCTTTTCTATGTACACATAGGAATATATGACATTCTTTAAAAACCTCTGCCTCTCTCACTCATTTTTTTTTTAGGTTCTTTGATGTGGACCATTTTTAAAGTCTTCATTGAATTTGTTACTATATTGTTTCTGTATTATGTTTTGGCTTTCTGGCCCCGAGGTATGCAGGATCTTAGCCCCCCGACCAGGGATCAAACCCGCCCCCCGTGCAATGGAAGGTGAAGTCTTAACCACTGGACCGGCAGGGAAGTCCCCTCTTACTCACTTTTCTTAATATATATATATTTTATAAATGTATTTATTTTATTTTTGGCTGAGTTGGGTCTTCGTTGCTGTGCATGGGCTTTCTCTAGTTGTGTCGAGCGGGGACTACTCTTTGTTATGGTGTGCAGGCTTCTCATTGCAGTGGCTTCTTTTGCTGCGGAGCATGGGCTCTAGGCGCGCGGGCTTCAGTAGTTGTGGTGCGTGGGCTCAGTAGTTGTGGCTCACAGGCTCTAGAGCGTAGGCTCAGTAGTTGTGGAGCACGGGCTTAGTTGCTCCGCGGCATGTGGGTTCTTCCCGGACCAGGGCTCGAACATGTGTCCCCTGCACTGGCAGGCAGATTCTTAACCACTGCTCCACCAGGGAAGGCCCCTCCTCACTCATTTTTAATGCAAAAGTTAATACCTATTTTACGATAAAAAGGAAATAAAAATTTCCAAGCAAAGCAAAACTTGAACTTCAGTTCAGCTTACTGCCAACCTCCATTATGAAGGCTGTTGAAGTTTGACTTAACAGAAGCAGGAGAAAGTTTTGAGTGTTTGTTTGTTTTTTTTTTAAATTAAAGTATAGTTGATTTACAATGTTGTGTTAGTTTCATGTGTACAGCAAAGTGATTCAGTTATATATATGTGTGTGTGTATATATGTTCTTTTTCGGATTCTTTCACATTATAGGTTATTACAAGATATTGAATATAGTCTCCTGTGCTATACAGTAGGACCTTGTTGCTTACCTGTTGTATACATAGTAGTGTGTATCTGTTAATCCCAAACTCCTAATTTATCCCTCCCACCCCCCTTTCCCCTTTGGTAACCATAAGATTGTTTTCTGTGTCTGTGAGTCTATTTCTGTTTTGTAAATAAGTTCATTTGTATCATTTTTTAGATTCCACATACGAGTGATATCATAAGATATTTGTCTTTCTCTGCCTGACTTGCTTCACTTAGTATAATCTCTAGGTCCATCCTTGTTAGATGAGTGGGTTTACAAGATCACATTAATGAATAAGGTTGATGTGCAAAAAAAAAAACTTTTCCCTTAGTGGAAAAGGTTAAAAAGGAAATCCCTGTTCTAACGTGATGACTTTTAAATGAGCCAGTTGTCTGGTACTCTGTTTACACTGCAGTTGGGTATCGTTTTACTTAGGAAGTGGCTCATTCATCATTGTACTAATGGGTTAATAAGCAAGTAGATGCCTGTATTTTCCAATTATGTGCCCCACTTTACTTCTGCACAGTAACAGTGTAAACAGTTTGAAAGGAAGCATGGAGAAGGAAAGAAAACTCAGAAAGAGCTAGAGACCTTCAGAAATATGTTGGTGGTATGCGTATCTCAAAGAATAACACATTATTGCTGGAGTTAAGAGTGTAGAAAATGCTTCCAATGACATATATACACATACAATCGAAAGTACCAATAAATGCAGAAGTAGCAATTAAGTGGAAGAATACCTATTTCGAAATCCTAAGTAATTCTTTAAACTTTGGATTGAAATTATGCCCCTACATGAACATCTGACCATCAAAGAGGTCCCTGATAACTCCAGAACCTCTCCCCCCATAGACCCAAACCTCTCCTATCAGAAAGGGAGCAGGGTTTTTAAATTGGTAAAGAGTTTACATCAATGGGAGAAAGCCTTCAAGTGTAAAGCAATTCCAGAGTCACAGCAAATCTTTCTGAAACCAGTTAGATGAAGAAAAATCAAGTCAGGCGTTTTAGCATTCCTCTAACACCCAGGCACTACTTTGGTGGAAGCAAAACTACGTAGCTACTGACACAATGTTACCCATTCCAGACAACACTGCAATACTGTTCTCAATGTCAAGATGAGGTTCTTTAACTGAACACCTGCATCGCCTCCCTCACATCCCACCTGCCCTTACTTACATCTACCCAGTTATTTAGACCCAATTATTTAGTATATTGACCTAGTTTGTCCAGAATTCAGACTTTCAAGGTGATTTATAGGAATCCTTTCTAGGATGTAAGAACCTACAGTACAATATACCCTTTGGTTGCATCCAAATTTGGACATACTATCAGAACTTGAATTTTAATACTGTGAATGTGTATTGGAAAACCACTGTATCTAAGAATATTTCCCTGACAGTACTAGGAAGTCAGAAATTAAACACTGGTTCTCCCATGGGAGCATTCTGTTTTAGGCAACTGCCCTTCACTATTATTTTACACATATTATGTTTATTAGGACCTGAGAGCCAACTTTTATATTTAATGCATCATTTTCTTTTTCTTTTAAAAATTCTTCTGCAGCTCTTAGAATGGGATCAGTTCAGTACAGGTGCTTCAACAGCAGAATAATAACAAACATATAATAACTTCTTACTGTGGGCAGGCACCGTGCCAAGCACTCTATTTATCTTAATTCACGTAACCCTTGTAATCCCCATTTCACAGATAATGAAGAGTCACAGAGCTAGTGAGAGCCGAAATGAAATTCAAACTGTGGGGTTCCAGTGCCCTTCCATCATTCCACATTGTTTCTCTAGCAAGCTTCGCCTCCTTATATGTGAAGAATTTAGAAATTTTGTATGGTGGATGCTACAGACTGAATTGTGTCCCCCATCAAAGCCATATATTGGAGCTTTAACCCTCAGTGTGATGGTATTAGGAGGTGGGACTTTTGGGAGGTGATTAGGGCTGAATGAGGTCATGAGATTGGGATTAGTGTCCTTACAAGAAGAGGAAGAGACACCAGAGCTTCCTTTCTGCCATGTGAGGACACAGTGAGGAGGTGGCCGTCTACAAGCCAGTAAGAGAGCCCTCTCCAGACAACAAGTCTGCCGGCACCTTGATCTTGGATTTCCCAGCCTCCAGAACTGTAAGAAATGAATGTCTGCTGTTTAATCCACCTCGTCTATGGTATATAGATATATATTTTTTTATAGCAGCCTGAACTAAGATACGGCAATTCATCTGTCCATCTGTCTATCCGTCTACCCCTGATGTTGACATACGCAGTGAAGAATAAAAAGTTAAGGAACTATGAAAGTAAGCAGATGGACAGTGATCTTTAAGATCAAAGTCAGTGCACATATTATAACAGCAATTAAAGGCATTTAGAGAGCCAGAAAATTTGTCTGAGAATATGTGGTCCAACCCCTTTATTTTATAGAAGAAAGTGGAACCCAGAGAGGTTAAGTGACTTGTCAAAGTCACATAGAAGTTAGAACAAGGTTGTTTATTTTGCGGGATTTAGAGAAGATTGAGTTCTATCTATAAGGTAAGTGGAGTCTACTCTAAAAATAAAAAGCTCTCATCCTCCTCCCAGCTTGACTCAGAGTAGTAGGTACAATTCTTGTTTTATTATTCTAATGACAAGATCACACTGCTTCTGACTAGAAAAAGCCAAAATATGAGACACAATTAGAATCAGATGATGCCATTTAAAAATGATTTGGAAACTGACAAGTGCAGTGCTTTGTCCTTTTTTTCCCTCTCTCTCTAGGATATGGTCAGTAGAACTGAATCATTACAATGAAGCATGTCAACTATTTCTGCCATGCCTGTCTATTTATGACTTCTTCAGACTACAGTAACTTTCAGCAATAAATAGACTATATTCAAACAGCAGGCTTGATTTGCTATTCAGTATTATAACCAACTGTGAGGAGTTCATTCTTTAGTTAAATTATACTTGTAAGAACTGAGAAAATGGGATGAAAAAAAATGTACTCCATCCATAATGATAACCCAGGGTCATCATGTATTTTCTTGAAAGAAATAACAAGGAACACACTTGGACACAGAAGAAATCATGTAGTAGAAGACTCTAGAGTGGGAGGTCTATGGGAGCTAGGCTTTCCAAGGGCAATTTTATATAAAAAAAGTCCATCTCTTTGAATTTTATAAACTTGCACACACGTTCCCTCGAAGGGGATACTTAAGTAAATCAGGCCTCCCTGTTCGTCTCAGGGGATACTGTAGTGTACATGCACACGTACAGCTTTCTTCCGGTGTTTACAAAATCCGAGGCCAAGTTAAAAGGCCAAGGACGCAACACACCCAGCCACCAGACAGGTGTTCCTGAGTGTGGACTTTTCTGCTTCCAAACTACTGGCATCACAATTTCAGATGAAGGCTCTGCCGGCCGGGCTCTTATTCTGATGAAAGAAAAGATAACGCTGTTTCAGCTCACACGTGCACACACATACCCATATAGACACCATTATATACGCAAATCCAAACCAGGTGAAAAGTACAGCATCATGTGTCCCATACAGAGCTTTTGTTCTGAGCAGCAAATGGCTAACCTGCTTAGACCACAAGACGTCACCAACTTTTTTTTTTTTTAAAGCAGCTCTATCACATGGATACCTCATACTGAGTTCAAGGTCTGCTAAAAATCAGATTTTTCTTTCACCTGAACTTTCGTAACAAGGTCAGCCTTATCTATCGTATGCATAAGCAGTTGATTTTTAATCTATTTCATCTCATTGGTTCAGATCCGTCCTTACAGACTGCTGAAGAATTCACTGATCCAAAGAAATTTTACGAAATCCCTACCTTGGAAGGTGACTAAGGCACCATCCTGTTTTCAAGGATGGCTCAGCGTTGAAGGGGAGAGAGAGGGCTAAACCTGCAAATCCCAGAACGTGATGACTGACGTGGGTGCAGGGTTAAGGGAATGTCCCCCGAGAGAATCTACCCATCAGGACGGGGCGTTGGGGCTAGGGGTATGGGGCCGAGACAGGCTGCTACTTAGCTGGGTTTTAAAAGTTAAGAAGAAACGTTTTAAGATCTTGATTCTATTATTTTCCCTATCTTGTACTGTTTGCAAGTCTCATGGACATGCTTTCTGTGCTGGCCAGTCAGGGGATGATTAAACAAAGTGGACTTTAGAACCTGGCCTCCGGGAGCCTATTGTCCAAGCAGCAGTTGGAACAATTCTTTAAAATCATAAGCCAGAGCACATTATGCCTCAGCTCAAATTCCTCCAATACCTCCCATCTAATTCAGAGTAAAACCTAAAGTGTATACCCCAGCCCAGAAAAGAAATCAACATTATTTGGAATACCTTTTCCCAACTCCCACTCATGTCTTCCCACTTTCCTTCTCTCTCCCTCCCTTTATTCCAGTCCCTGGACAAGCCATGCTCCCTCCTCCAGACCACTGCATTTACTGCTCCCTCTTCCTGGAACTCTCTTTCCCCAGATAGAGTCTCGTGGTTTATAAAGGACTTCTCTCAAAGGGAAGCCATACTGATCGTCCAATCTAAACCACATCCTTTCCCCTGCTACCCCGCTTTGTCCTCCTAGACTGCCTCACTTTTCTTTATGGCATTGCCTATCACTGGACACAGTACAGGTTTGTTTATTTTCTGCCTACCCTGTTCCACGCAAAGGGACTCCCATGACAGTGGGGTTGGGTGTGTTTTGGTCTCTGCTTTATGCCCAGTATTTAGAGGAGTATTTGGCATATCACAGCCATCTGTTGAAAGAAGGACTTCATAGAGAATCTGATTGGAGTGTTTCTTCATTGAATGTTGACTGCATGTCTGTCTGTGGCACCACTGGAGAGACCCTGCAGTCACTTGGAGAGACCACTCGGATGGCTGGGACTGGTCACATCACTGGTCAGGATTTAGATTCAATCACTGTACCAAGGATGGGGCTTGAACTTGACCACTGGGCTGAGAGAGAGAGATGCAGACATCATATGAAGGAGTTCCTCTAATCGCAGTTTTTTTAGTCAGCCGAAAGCACTTGCATGTTTATTTTTGTGTAAAAAATTCATCCTCGCAATGGACAGTGTGCTATATGACTCTTTTTGAATTACGGTTTTCTCAGGATTTATAGCACAGGGAGATCAGCTCGGTGCTTTGTGACCACCTAGAGGGGTGGCATAGGGAGGGTGGGAGGGAGACGCAAGAGGGAGGGGATATGGGGATATACGTATACATATAGCTGATTCACTTTGTTATACAGCAGAAACTAACACATTGTAAAGCAATTATACTCCAATAAAGATGTTAAAAAAAAATTCAGCCTCGCTGATCTGATCACTTCCCACTTACAGCTCCTGTTTATTTAGACCATTTCCCTAAGAAAGTTAATTTTGGCAAGAGGGGCATGTCAATGCTTTGTAATCTCACCCTTTCTCTCTTCATTAAAACCCATTTTTAGTGTAACACTATGAAATTTTCCATTGTAGTGTAAGGTGTTTGTTATTTGTTTTTTTTGTTTGTTTGTCTGTCTGTTTTAGTATAAAGGGTTTTTATTTAGGTAATCTCATGTTACCAATCAGTAAATGTATTTGACTGATTGAATATGGTACGTGGTAAAAATTTGCTGCTCAAGGAAATCAACTTTGCACTTCTTCCTTTTAGGCATCTGGTTCAAAAAAGAAATTCTTGGCTACAGAGATGTGAAGACCAGAGCGAAAGAATATATTCAGCTTTGACCTGTTTCTGCTTTGGTGTATTGGACATTAACTGAGAGCTACGTGAAGAAATGGAAGAGCAGAGAAAGCAAGCTGGGTATCTGGAAACATTTCCCAACCTGTGAATACATATCCCCAGAGAGCTGGTGAAAGCCTCCTTGTTGGAGTCATTTGCAGTCAGGCTGGTCTGAGATGTAGGGAATACTTGAGATGTAGGGAATAATACTGCCTGGACCCCTTAAGGTGCAGGGGAAGGCAGGCTAAAGATGACCTAACAGGCTGTTCTCTTTTGGAGTGGGTATTGATTAAGGGCAAGGCAATACCCAAAGCAGCTCCTGTCTATAGTAAAAAACAACAGCAGTGCCAATGACCAGCCAGCAATTTAGAAGCCAAAGGTAAAGGTCAGAAACTTGGCTTTCATTTGCAGGCTTCTTAATGCCACCTCCTCCAAACACCAGCGTAAAGCACAATATTTCCTTTGTGGCCCCCAGTTGCTGTTGAAACAGTTTTGACTGGAGCAGTAAGAGAGGACGCTTCCTCACTCAGAGCTCCCTGAATACACTGATCTTTCATGTGTCCTCCTCGACTTAGACAATTTCCTTACATAGACAAATAAGAAAAATGGGCTTGAGGTGAGAATGTAAAGGATACACAGAATAAAGGGAAGAAAGACATCCAGAGGCACCACTGAGCAGCTGATACTTTCAGAACAGAGAAATAAATAGTCACTGCAGGGTCACTCGGGAATTTCTATGTTTATTCCTACTTATCGAGTTCCCCACCTTTCCAAAGAAGATAGCCTGGTTAAGTTCTTTCCAGTCCAAAGAGTTCAAAATAAATCTCTATTTATGATTTCTATTTAGAATGAAGCCCAAGGTCATTCATTCATTCTTCTCTCCCCTAGCATGTAAAATCATCTATTTAGAAAGACCAATTCCATAATAATGGAAATGCTTCCTAGAACCTAAATGTCTTAGTCCGTTCAGGATGCTACATAACAAGTACCATGGACTGGGTAGCTTGTAAAAAACAGAAAGACCTTTCTCAGAGTTCTGGAGGCTGGAAGTCCCAGATCAGGGTGCCAGCATTGTTGGGAACTTGTGAGAAACTTCTGGGTTACAGGTTGCCAACTTCCCTCTGTGTTCTCACATGGTGGAATGGCTCGGGATCTCTCTGGGTTCTCTTTTATAAGGGCACTAATCCTATTCATGGGGGCTTCCCCCTCGTGACCTAAGCACCTCCCAGAGGCCTCACTTCCTAACACCATCACATTGGGGGTTAGGTTTTGACATATGAATACTGAGGGAACAGAAACATTCAGATCAAAGCACTAGACTTAACCTAAATTCATGTCTGCCCATGAATTTCTGCTTGAAGACTGATTTGTACAGCATCCTGAATCATATACGGGTATCCGATTTTTCTCACACCACTGAAGAAGTAAAAAATCTGAATTTCAGGGCTTCCCTGGTGGCGCAGTGGTTGAGAGTCCGCCTGCCGATGCAGGGGACACGGGTTCGTGCCCCGGTCCGGGAGGATCCCACATGCCACGGAGCGGCTGGGCCTGTGAGCCATGGCCGCTGAGCCTGCGCGTCCGGAGCCTGTGCTCCGCAACGGGAGAGGCCACAACAGTGAGAGGCCCGCGTACCGCAAAAAAAAAAAAGCCAAGGCATACCCTCGGTAGCAGGAAAGGATCAGGAAAAGAGTCTAGTTATTTCCATTAGGCTGGCTCTTAAAAGTGAAGCTAACATGACCATGAATGCAAAGACTCTATAAATTCTGTGTATGTGGAGAGACGGTCAGCACAGAAGAGGGGCTGTAATTTCATAACAACATATGAAAAGTGAACACAATTTGATCTTTAAATTCTAAAGTAGTTGGCAGCATTAGAAGTCCAAGAAGTTTAAGTTTTTTGGAACATGTACATTAAGCTGGAGATCCTAAGAAGTGAAATTGATTTTTTTTCCTAGTATCATTTTGAGAGTCCATTTTCACAATTCAACTGAATTGCGTTTGGGATTCAAAATGATCACTCAATGATCTATTTTAAAAAGTAGAAATTCAGCCAGAAGAAAAAGGATGGTTCTACTTAACACATCTTTAGCTAATTTCACAACTGAGCCTGTTTTCCTCTTCTACTTAAAAAAAAAAAAAAATCCTGAACTGTGAATTTGAGTCAATGAAAATCCAACTATTTGCAAGTATTTGGATAGGCATTTGTGTCTTGGGTTGAGGCAAATGATCTAAGGCATTTTTTTGTTTAACCTGTGGAATTAAAAGATTAAGACTCTTTCTAGAAGACTAGCAGGTGGGTTTTTTACTTTAGTGGCTCCATTTCACTTCATTTTCTATTCAGTGATAAGTGGAGATTATGTATTTTCTTTAATAGCCCATTGTGTGATTTCACACGAGCTCTGAGGCTGGCTGGAGGCTGCCCAGAGGATGTGTGGCAGTGTGGCGGGGCAAGGGATGGGAACTTCTGGGAATGGCCCATCACTGCTCAGTCCACCCCAGGGCTAGAGGACCAAGTGCACACTCAGAAGGCCCAGGGGGTGTAAATTACGGGGCACTTTCTCCAATTCCCTTCCCTCTTCCTTCCACCTTAACGGATATGTGTAACAGAATAACGCGAAGCAGGAGGCCTACTTGGAATAGTGTTACGTGGAGTTTTTACGTAGCCACGCCTCCAGTGCGCTCCAAATATGATTGGGCATTTGGTCGTGTATTAGAAATTGACCTGAAATTAACTGGACATGCTTGATATCCTTTTCTTCCTGTGCCAAGCCATCCTGTTAGCCTCACGTTTTATTTCCTAATTATTTGTAGAAGTGTTTGGCTTGCCCAGCAAGCTACACATTACTTGTGGGATGGCAGCCTGCGGCAATTTTTTATTTTTAAATTAAGTTACCGCTTGACGTACAAAATGTCAATTTTCCTCGTCCTATAGTAACGGTGACAGCTCCATGGTTCACAGTTTGTCCAGCCCATTCCTTTCCATATGGGATAATTAGGAGGCAGTCTGGAAGACTTCCTTATATGTTCTCCAGGACGAAGTCTTGCTGAGGACCTTCCTGAGCTCCAGGTGCAGCCCCCTTGGCATCAAGCCTGCCCGTGTCTTGGGTTTCCTGTTCACAGGAGTGATGCACCTTTAAGGCTTCCAATGGTCAGATCCAGAGCAGGGAAGTGTTGTTGCTTCCAGAGGGAAAGCCAGTTTCTGAAGATGACAAACAAGGTCATCCATGGAAGGAGAACCCTGAACTGCAGGAACACACGGCACGTAGCCTAATTCTACCACTGGAATAAAAAGAGGGGAGGAGACAAGAGCTCCCGAAGCTGGAGGTCTAGTTTCTGATATTGTCCCAAATGTGAACTTATGCCCACTTTTTACAATCTTTGGTATTTAAATTCTCAGCCGGCAAAATGACAGTAAGGTGCAGCGGTAAAGAGGCAAGATCTGGGGTCAGCCTCTGGGGGTCTGGGTCTTGGCCGTGCTACTTCCCAGCTCTTTGACAGGGCGAATTAAATTAAACCTTCGGTTAGTGCCTCAGTTAGCTCATCTCTTAAATGGGGACCACAACTGCCTTATAAGGTTGTTGTGGAGATTAAATGAGATACTCTATGAAAATCACACAGACCAGAGCCTGGTACATAATCAGCATGCAATAAATATTAGCCAAAATGATTATAATAATTATTATTCTGGGCCAGGACAGAGTGTGAGAATTAACCTTTTTCTCCAAGAAAAAGACTTTGAATTTCCATCAAGAAGAGTTGCGTGTAATGATGTGGAATTTCAAACTTAGTCAGAAGGCAGAGATGATCTTACGGGGGCGCAGAGCTATGCGTGGTGGGGGCACTTCTGGCTAAAATCCCAATGGCTAACTTCACGGGGCAGATTCGACGCGGCCTCTGTCACTCATGGCAGGCTGCTGTGATCAAAGGCAGCTCTCTGGATATGGTGGCTTGTGCGGTTGGCTGAGAACCTTGTGCGGCTGAGAACCTCTAACAAAGAGGTGTTGAGTGAGCAGAGGGTAGTTCCTGCCACCACCCAACTTCCCCGTTGAGTGTTTGATAATGCTGGTCTCCGCCAGATAAGCCACAGGAGTTTCCTGTCCTGTGTGAGCCTTCCAAGGAATCAGGGAGGGAGCCATCGGCTCCAGAGGCCAGTTGCGGCCCGTGGAGGCTGGTAAACAGCTTTCGGATAGTTTTGCAGCGAGGCACGGTTTGTTCCTATGGGGTACAAGAGGATTCTCTCTAATCAACTGTAAAATCCAGTCAGAAGCAGAGCCTCCCTGCTAGATAGTCCCCAAAGGGTGGGGGCGGGGGGGGTGGGAAGAGACAGATAAAGGGATGTCAGCTTTAGGGAAAAATGTGGCCGGAGGGAGAGAACACTTAATTATGGAACATCACAGGGCAGAGTTAAGAATAATAAGGTAAACGGGCCCTTTAATTACCATTGAATCCCAGAGCCTAGCAGGTTTAGTCTTTGCCTAAATGATACTGGTCCTGGGAAGTCTTTCTAACATTTTAATCTTAGACCCAAAGCGTGATGCAGCTGTGTAGAAGTCAAGGGGGGAGAGAGGTTTTGAGATAATTCAGTCTTTCAATATGCGGCCAGGAAAGAGGAGACCCTGGAGAGCCTGGGCCGTTGCTCAAGGTCCCACAGCTAAACTGAAACCAAGGGAGGTCCAGGATGCAGGTCACTTGATGCCCCCACCAAGGCTCAGGCCACTGCACTCCCTCCTTCAGGGCTGGGATGGCTCCAGGCAGGGCTGACCAAATCCAGTCTCCGTCCAGTCTTGATGCATTTCTGCACCCCCAGGACCTGCTGACTGATGAATCCCACCTCCCATTTCAGAGCTTTCACCGCATTATTCCTCAGAATGGACTTGCCTGACCCCCGTGTGCTGGCTGCTCGCCCCTCAACCCCCACCACCCCCAATCACCACGCATCTCCCACTCGAGCATAATTGTCTGTTTTTGAGAAAGAAAAAAAAAAGCAGTTACAAAGGAACGAAAGGATACAGAATTACGAAACAATAAGGCAAACAGCCTCTTTTGCCCACAGAACTGTAGAGAAGCAGATCCTAACCAAACCATACGGTCCCCTCAGAAAACCTTTTCTCCTGGTTCTCCCACAACTAACTCCCCTCTCTTTTGCCTGTGGTGTCCCTCCCCTGGTACACAGAAGGTGCTCCACAAATGTTTGTTTAATGAAAATTGAATGAATGCATTAATTTTAACTGATGACAAATCAACCATGTCCTTCCTATGTCTTTTCTTCTTTAAGCTAAACATCTCCATTTTTTTTTTCTGTTGCTCAAAAGACATGGTTTCCAGACTCTTCATCACCTGAAAACCTCTTCTAAGCAAACTACAGGTTCTCAAAGTTCTGTTTAGATGGTGACTCAGCAGAGGCTACACCGCACTCCGGATGGGGAGGGCTGGCCAGTCTGATTAATTTCTCGCACTCTCTGGTCCCATGATTCCATGAATGAGGTTTAAGGTTGCAATGGGCTCCCTTAACCGCTGGCAACACCCTTGGCTCATCTTGAACTTACACTCATCCAAGCCCATCGTGTATTTTCAGAAGGGACATTCTCAAAGAACTTTCAGTTTATCTGAAGAAATTACGAACACATATAAAATGATAGTGGATAACACATTGCAATATCTAGGCATGTGAATACTCAAGTAATTGATTTTATTCACTGTAATTAAAAGAACACTTCTGGGGCTTCCCTGGTGGTGCAGTGGTTGAAGATCTGCCTGCCAATGCAGGGGACACGGGTTCGAGCCCTGGTCTGGGAAGATCCCACATGCCGCGGAGCAACTGGGCCCGTGAGCCACAACTACTGAGCGTGCGCGTCTGGAGCCTGTGCTCCGCTACAAGAGAGGCCGCGACAGCGAGAGGCCCGTGCACCGCGATGAAGAGTGGCCCCCACTTGCCGCAACTAGAGAAAGCCCTCACACAGAAACGAAGACCCAACACGGTCCAAAATAAATAAATAAATAAAAATTTAAAAATTAAAAAAAAAAAAAAAACTTCTGCCTGCATTTAGAAGAGTGACTGGTTTCTAAATTATATACAAGACAGAAGTCACACTCCAAACATGACAGGAAGGAATCAATACAGACAATAGCAGTAGGGGAACAGGATGTTTTAAAAGGTTGGATTTATCTATGTTTAAAAGTTTCCCTTTCAGAGAAAAAAAAAAAAAGGTTCCTTTTCAGTTTTTCAAGGTAAGGAGAAGTTTCATTGTTTTTGTTGATGTTTTAGATGATCATGGCCAATGTGCGTTGCCTACCTCCCGCTTTTCTTTCCGGGGGGAACTAGGGGCAAAGAAAGAAAGGACCTGGCATCCCCAGGGACGTGGGCAACAGATGAGGGGGAGGCAGGTGGTGAGACAGACGTGGATGAGAAACTCACTTCTGTGAACCATCAGGAGAGCTGAACTCTGGGAACAAAATATAGAAACATCACCCATGTAAGTGTGTGGGGAAATATAGCATCCTTGACAGCTCAATAACTGTTATGCAGAAAACAGCAAGAGCCGGCATCACCCAAGGTTGTAAAGTAACATCAAAACTGTTATGAATGAATATCTAAAAGGCGTGAGCCAAGAAAGCACTACAGGACTTGGCAAGCACCTGTATGCGGGGTTAATTAAATTTTCACACTTTGGAAAAAATATATGAGTTCTAGGCCTAAAAAACATTGATGATGACAGCATCCAGGGTGGTGAAAAATATGGAAGGAGGTCTTGAAGAGAGCTAAAAGGAGTTCAGTTTTAGGGATGCATTAATCTGATTTCTTATATCCAAATCAAAGGACTGAGAGAACAAGGAACAGATCCTAGTAAGCAGACGATCCAGCCTCCGATTGTGCTGGTCAGCAGGACGGAGGGAGCTATTCGTTTCAACACGTGGACATCAGAATTTGGAGAAAAGTTGGAATCCTTCCCCCAACAAATATCTGGGGATCCACTTTATTCATTTAATTGCTGGAGAGACAGGCTTACTTTCAGAGCTGCAAAAACAGGGTTCTCAAAGTGTCCTTACCATCCATTAAAAAGTCACAAATAGTAAATGCTGGAGAGGGTGTGGAGAAAAGGGAACCCTTCTACACTGCTGGTGGGAATGTAAATTGGTGCAGCCACTATGGAAAACAGTATGGAGATTCCTTAAAAAACTAAAACTAGAGCTACCATATGATCCTGCAATCCCACTCCTAGGCATATATCTGGAGAAACCCATAATGTTTGTTGCAGCACTATTTACAATAGCCAAGACGTGGAAGCAACCTAAATGTCTGTCGACAGATGAATGGATAAAGAAGATCTGGTATACGTATACAATGGAATACTACTCAGCCATAAAAAAGAATGACATAATGCCCTTTGCAGCAAAATGGATGGACCTAGAGATTATCATACTAAATGAGTCAGACAAAGACAAATATCATATGACATAGCTTATATGTAGAACCTGAAAAAATGATACAAATGAACTTATTTCAAAAACAGGAACAGATTCACATACATAGAAAACAAACTGATGCTTACCAAAGGGGAAAGGGAGGGGAGGGATAAATTAGGAGTTTGAGATTAACATGTTCACACTACTGCATATAAAATAGATAACCAACAAGGTCCTACTGTATAGCACAGGGAACTATACTCAATATCTTGTGATAACCTTTAAGGGAAAAGAATATGAAAAAGAATATATATATGTATATGTATATGACTGAATCACTTTGTTGTACACCTGAAATTAACACAACATTGTAAATCAACTATACTTCAATTAAAAAAAATGCTTTTTAAAATTGGAGAAGTTGACTGTCCTTTCATATTCATTAACCAAAGCACAGAGGAAAACAAACTTTGCAGATAATCCCAGTTACATCTGGTTAGTAAATATTGATGCTTCCTCAGAGTATAAGCTTTGTCTCTACACATCTGCTGAAATAAAATGATCTGTCTCTTTTCTGTCAGTCACTTGCAGAATGTTTTTACATGTACAGCATTAGACTAGTACAGCATTAGACTAGGATGCTAAGTAGTATTTTGGCTTTCTTGAAGAGAAACTAAAAATGGACCACATGATAATTACCTTGTAAAAAATTCGGGGACTTCCCTGGTGGTCCAGTGGTTAAGAATCCGCCTGCCAATGAAGGGGACACGGGTTCGAGTCCTGGTCTGGGAAGAACCCACATGCCGCGGAGCAACTAAGCCCATGAGCCACAACTACTGAGCCTGTGCTCTAGAGCCTGTGAGCCACAACTGCTGAGCCCACGCGCCATAACTACTGAGCCCGCGCACTACAACTACTGAAGCCCACGCCCCTAAAGCCCGTGCTCCGCAACAAGAGAAGCCACCGCAGTGAGAAGCCCATGTACTGCAACACAGAGTGGCCCACACCCGCTGCAACTAGAGAAAGCCTGCACGCAGCAACGAAGACCCAACGCAGCCAAAAAAATAATAATAGTAAATAACAAAAATAAATTAATTCTAAAAAATTTTTTTAAAATTTGGTATCAAGTTATGACAAGAACTATGTAGATTTAAGACTAGAACAGCAGCCCTCATTCTGGAAATGATACCCACGGATGGATGGTATTCCAGAAAGTCCCCGGATGATATGCGTGCAATGGGTTGTGAGAATATCTTTATATAAAGTGTGCCTATGTTTCAGGAAAAGGGTCAAAACAAGTGGATCATCTCTGGTATGAGTTTTTCAGAGGGGACGTGAAGCAAATACCATCGGTAGAGAACAGCCACTGGGAGTCCTGTCCTGAGAATCCCATGTGCTCTTTGCACTTTGTCACCCTGTTGCCATCTCGCACCAGACACGGTCCCTTAGGTTCCCTTCCTTCTTACAGACTGGAAATGGAGGTTTAGGAAGTCACACGAATTTCCTGAAGATACGCATCTTTTAAGTGGAAAAACGGACTTGATCACAGGCTGTCTGCCCCTCAAGTCCAAGTGCCCTGCACCAGCTTGTCCTGTCCAGGACGCCCCTCTCTCCTCTGCTCCCTTTGACTGTTCCCCCCACCCCCCAGCAAGATTTGCATAAATAAAGGAAGATGTGTTTGTACAAAAAGAGGTTCTATAGATTCTCCTTTTTCCAAGCCAGGGGGTCAGTCAGACATTGCAAACAAGATATAAGGAAATGGATATAATTCCTACCCTGACCTGCTGGTTCACAAATAACCGTAAGACAGACATGGACGTCCAGGAAAGCTTCCTGGAGGGATCAGCATATGAGCTTAGGGGAAAGTCAAGAGCTTCAGCCTGTTTCAGGCTGGATAGTAGAGTCACAGTTTTAAATCACCAAGGGGTGGTGGAGAGGCAAGAACGGCCCAGGGCTAGAATCTGAGCACCCCACTGGGTTACTGGACCCAGTCTCTTACTGTGGGTGGGGTGAGAACGGCCCTTCATTGTCACTGAGGCGGAGAACCAAGGATGCCCAGGTTGCTTTGAGTCCTAAAGATCTACCAGTCCATGTTCGACTTTGATAAAAAAGAAAAACACATTCTGTTGTTACGCTTTCATCACTCATGCCGTAGACTCGTGTGTTAACTAAGCTTTTCCCCTTAAATAAATTGTTTTGACATTTCTTTGTGCTGCCTCTGATCCATTTAATAAATGCAGCTGAAGCCTCTTCTGCCAGTGGCTAGACAGGCAGCGGCAGCGACCTTGGCTGCGCTAGCCCAGGGAGCCTTCGCTCCTCAGCAAGATGGAAAGCCTCCCGACAGCAAACGAGAGGTTGAAAAAGGCCTCCGGGGGTGACATTTTTGCAATCCTTTTGGCGGGTAACCCCCTTTATCCCTGGAAAGCATGAAATGCTTGCCATCCCCAGAAGCTATGCCTCTTTGGAGAGAGGAAACAGGAGCTCTCATTTTGCTAATAGCAAAGCTCAGGTAAATTGTTAAGGGACTCCTGATGACAGAGGTGCTTCCAGCAAGATCTGGAATAATTGACCCCATGGAGAATGTACTTAGCGAAGCAGAAAGGGGAGGTGAAACAATCGTTAGCAGATAAACGGAAAAACAGCTTGAGGTTTCTGTGCTGATAGCTAAGAACTCCTTAAACAGTGGAAGCCAAAACCCCTCCCACTGCAACCCAGTGACAAGCCTCTCAACGCATCCTACGTACACTTCGGGCGCCGTTACTTTAAATGTGGACACTTCGGGCGGCGTTACTTTACATGTGGTAGTGGAGGAGGACGGCTGTCTTTTTGCTTTAGCCCTACTTCAAATTGAGCAGCAAACTGTCAGGTTCTTTCACACGCTGCTATTTGTGAACTGCAGTAGTGATCTTCATTATCATTTGTGAGAGGCTACGCTGAGGCCCTTGGGGCATCGGTGCTCATAAATTAATATTTATGGTGAAGATTAATAAAATCTAAATAAAAGAACGGGGACTTAAAATTAAAAAAGCTCTTCAATCTGTAAATCCATTTCCAGTGAAAGGGATGGAGGGGCCGTTAGTAACACGTGTGTTCTGAAACATTTACCAGCAGGCAAGTCTCTTAATTGTAACCATTATATTCTGTTATGAATGATCCACTAATCTCTCCATTTCTTTCTCCACTGTTTCTCATTTAAGCATACTCTTGGTGTCTTTTTTTTTTTTGAATGCCTAGTTCTTCAGTTAAAGAAGGAAAAAACCTCTTGCAAAATAATCTACTTTTCCTTTGTATTCTTGTATACTCACATCTTTTCTGTTGCATATAAAAGAAAGTAAACAGGAGGTTTGAAAAAGGACTTTAAGGAAATTCTATTCTATTTATGTGCCCTGACCTAAATCATCCACTACCTACTAGTCTTCTAATAGAATTTTTAAAGACCTTCAAAGAGTCCTGCTATCGGATATATGTCATAATTAATGACCCTCAATATGAGAAAGTTTTTCTGGTGTTCAGAATCACTCCTGTTGTGGTGTTTTTTTTTTTTTTAATAAATTTATTTATTTTATTTATTTATTTTTGGCTGCATTGGGTGTTCGTTGCTGCGCGTGGGCTTTCTCTAGTTGTGGTGAGCGGGGTCTACTGTTAGTTGTGGTGTGCGGGCTTCTCACTACGGTGACTTCTCTTGTTGCAGAGCACGGGCTCTAGGCGTGTGGGCTTCGGTAGTTGTGGCTCGTGGGCTCTAGAGCGCAGGCTCAGTAGTTGTGGCGCACGGGCTCAGTTGCTCCGCGGCATGTGGGATCTTCCCGGGCCAGGGCTCAAACCCGTGTCCCCTGCATTGGCAGGCGGATTCTTAACCACTGCGCCACCAGGGAAGCCCTGGAGACATTTCTGATTGCTACAGCTTGAGAGCTACTACTGACATCTGTGGGTAGGGACCAGTGACGCTGCTAAAGACCTTAAAATGCACAGGACGGCGCCTGCTACAGAGAATGGTTTGGACTGAAATGTCCACAGTGTCTGGGTTGGCAAATCCTGGATTTGGAGGAAGTGGGGCTACATGGGAAGGAGAGACCCCCTGAAACAGCTGCAGGAAATTCAACTCCGGTATTGACTGTGCAGTTTAAATGTTTCCTAGTCTTGCGGGATTAATCAATGCAGAGTGAGATGAGAGACAGAAACCAGCCTGGAGATCATTTGAGGTTTTGAAAATTCTTACCCACATGACTTTCGTTATACTTTGGACCTAGTCCTTATTTTATTGTCGGATTACCAGCCCAATTTGCCTCTATTTTTCATCAGGTAAAAGTTACAGTTCATTATTTGGGAATTCTAATTTTTCAGGAAACATTTTGGCTTGGCCAGCTTCACTGTCAGCCTCTCGACATACTTCCCTGGCAGAACGTGTGGGATTTATCTGCAATAGAAACTTCTGGCTGGTTAGTCCCTGGCTCTGACCTTAGAAACTGCCACATTTGGTGGTGGGGGGTGGATTGGACTTTCCCAACATTAACAAGAGAACTTGAATGTTTTTGGCCCTCCAGAAAAATGTCTATGTGTCAAATGTCAACGATATAAAAGTATTCTTAACTTCATAGCAGGCGTGACTAAATATAGAATGGAACAAAACCTTCCAATGGGTTTCTGGAGCCAAGAACAATAACGATCTACCGTGCTGCAGAGTGAGTGTCTTGCCCGACAACTTCTAAATGTGTTACATGTCTTTTCAACAGGATGGCCACGAGGGGAGTCGGTACAGAGCCTACGTTAAAACAGATTTCCCTTCCTGGCAGCAAAAAGATTTTCCCATCTCATCACCAAGGTTGGAAAATAAGGTTCCATGTCCTAACAGGCCGTTGGAATACTCTGTAAAACTTCAATGGGATCCACTCTTGTAAGGCTCACCAAGGTATTCACGTCCAATGCGTTGGCAAAGCAACAGTGCAGCTCTTTGATAGAAATAAATACCGGAAAACAACTTGATACTTGTTGAAGTCCTGTACCACAAGCCATGTGGTCCTATGGTTAGAAAGAGAGAACTGTTACTGCCGCCCTTGTTTTGCTTGGTGAGCCTGAAGGAGTTAGGAGCAATATCCTTCCTTCCCTGTGGGTCTGACACTGTTTCAGGCAGAGCCGTGTCATCTGAGGTCAAGATCCTGGGTTGACTCGTCCCATGGGCAGCCAGTTTCTTTAAGGCCTGTGGCCAAAGCCAGCCCTGTAGCCTTCCCTAGTGTCCACTTATGAATATGAGACCGCTGTAGTTGGGAGGGGCAAGAATGTAGGATTACTCCTGGTCTACTTCCAAGAAAGGACATCCTTCAACGTTGTGTTGATTTCATATAAAAAATCAGGCGCGTTTACATTTAATATGATGCCATATATGTAATTTCTTGTTCCATTAAAATAAAACTATGTCCTCGTGTCAAAATTAGATTTCTGCATCATGTCCATCTATTACCCTGGGAAGACTTCTCTTTCTCAATCTCGAGGTTATGAGTCTGGAGCAGAAAGGGCTCCATCTCTGCTTCTTCACACCCTGTTAATTCTCTTAACCTGGTGGATTCTGAAGGGATCGAGGAATGGGGGGTGATGTGGATAGTGTTGGGAAGAGAACACTGCCAGGGGAAGGGTCTGGTTGATGCCCTAGGAAAACAGCTACAAGATGGGGCTTATCCATTTTGCCTCGCCAGACAACCTGACCCTGTTGTCTTATCCACAGGCTCGTGGAAAGTTGCAGCCCAGCAATGTCCTTAGGGCTGCTCAGTCCTACCCTCCAGTAAGCTGTAGGCCAGAGTTGTTAGTGTGTCAGTGATGACACCACCAGTCAGAGGCCAGGATAGGACCAGTTCTCTACGGTGCCACTGACAACAAAGTAAGAAAGTGGGATGCGTGGATTCTAGTGAACCCATGAGGAGGATGGAGAAAGACACCAAGAATTCAACATTCCAGTGTCCAAGGACCATGTGTTGAAAGAGTCCAATTAAATTCAGTTCAAAGTGCCAGTGGAAGAGAAAACGCATAGCCCTGCTTTCCCAAAACAGGGCACACTCATACGAAGGCTCAGAAAAACAAAGTGACATATACACACTACTACATATAAAATAGGTGAACAGCAAGGCCCTACTGTATAGCACAGGGAACAATACTCAATATCTTGTAATAATCTATAATGGAAAAGAATCTGAAAAAGAATATATGTATACACACACACATATATGTAAGTATGTAACTGGATCACTCTGCTATACACCTGAAATTAACACAACATTGTACATCAACTATACTTCAATAAAAAACAAGAAAAACAAAGGGAAAGTAAACTGAACTAAATTAAAAGGTGAGGGACGAATCTCAGGTGGTAGGTGAGCTAGGGGAACTTTTCTGCTACCTAGAGGCTCAGGCTGGTAGAACTGGGGTTAGGATTTGTGCTTGCGCTTTCAGAGAAGGCGGCCGCAAACTCATGAATGCCCCTGGAATGGAGAGAACCTCTCCTGCAATCTCAGTAGGATCAATCTTGCCCCGGTACAGAATCTCCCTGCTTCTGGGCGGTGCCCACAGGAGGAGAACCAAGTGGCAAAGGGTGATCCCAGAAGAGGCTTGAGGTCTCCTGGAGTGGTGACTCTAGCTTGCTCCCCAGGGGGTCCCTGAGGACACTAGACCCTGTTCCAAGCCTATTAGTAGAGACTGGAGGGATCACTGGACATGCAGGTTAGGGGCCAGCACACCCAGCTCGTACCCGTAGCCCCTCGTTCAGGTGAGTTTGAGGGGCAGGCGCCAAAGGCAGGTGCCCAGCATCTCCAGGCCAGCGCAGCGACCTCCGTTCTGGGCGGTGGTACATTTTCACTGCAGTCTCTCTGGGATGGAGGAATCCTAGCCTTTCTGAGGATGGTTACCTGCTCTGAAAACTGCTCTGTGACAGGGTAAATGACTCAGAAAGGTTCTGACTCAGCCACAAATGAAACCAGGGAAGGCTCATTAAAGGCACTAATGAGCTCTCCCTTTCACCGCCACCTCCCAGTGCTATCGTGCTATCTTGGCTTCTCCAATGCTGTCTCACTGCAATGCTGTGTCCCTGTGCCCTTCACAGGAGAGCGGACTTGCTGAGACTGAACTCTGTGAACCCAGGATGCCTTCAAGTCTGAAAGTCACGTCCACCTTGAAGGCATCTGAAAGAGATCAGGGGCTCCCTGCAGGCTACCTAGGCTTCACCAGGGAAGGAGGGAGGATGGTTGAAGGCACACCTGGGTTTCCATGATTGGAAAAGTGTACAGGACATTACAGCACTACAGACTACAGACTGCATGTTTGTGCTCCCCTCCCTCCATTCATATCTTGAAACCTAATCCCAATGTGATGGTATTTGGAGGTGGGGCTTTTGGGTGGAGCCCTCGTGAATGGGATTAGTGCCCTCCTAAAAGAGACCCCAGAGAACTCCCTTGCCCCTTCCACCATGTGAGGACACAGCAAGAAGATGACCATCTATGAACCAGGAACGGGGGCTCACAAGACCCCGAATCTGCTTGCACCTTGATCTTGGACTTCCCAGACCATGAGAAATAAATTTCTATTGCTATTAAGTCTCCGGTGTTTTGTTACAACAACCTGAAATGGCTAAGACATTCGGCTTGATTTTTTCTGACTGTGATGCTTAGAAAAAATGTGGATGAATTTTACAGAGGTCTCTGAATTTTCTGCAAAAACAGAAAAACTTCTTCCCATATAAAATGAATGGGTTAGAAAAAAAAGATGTATCTTTCGCTTTTATTTGCCTCGAGAGAAGCAGATATATTGTGGTTTCTGTCATAAAATGTCTGATCTTACACAGAGTTGGGGAGGGGGTATTTCGTGAATTATAAAACACTGTTAAGTCATCCTAAAACTATGGGTTATATATTTCATTTTGTGAATTTGCAAAGAACTGAGCTTTTTCACATGGCAAAACGTCCAGCATGAGGACACAAAAGCCAACTCCAACTCTTGATCAAAACAGATAATGTGATGAAAAACAGACCTAAATCCCAAAGTAATGTTTTTGGTGTAATCATAAAGCCAATAATTTTTATTCTTTTTAAATAATACCAAAGCCGAATAGCTATTATGCCTTTCCAAATACCTGATATGGCAGTAGGTTGATGTTTGTGGGTTAAACTGCTGTTGAAAGTCTGACTCAGAGGGGCCTGGAGCAGGGGTCCTGCGAAGTCAGGTGGGAAGGCAGGCAAACTCACGTGGCCATGAAAGGGATAAGGTCATGTATCACTGGGACATCAGGAAGAACTTTCTGTGTTTCTTCCATGTTGAGGCAACAGAATGAAAGACTTGGAGAAACCAGGAGAGGCCATCTGTCTAGGACCCCCTTCCGCAGCAGGTGAATATTGAAACCATCCGGGAGGTCTGCTTATTTCGTGAGGCTCTTTTATGAGCTGGGGAACCACACACCCATTAGCAGTGTGTGACAGAGCACACCACTCTTTGATCTGCTTAACCTTCAAGGTGTTTTCCCTGCCATTGAACAGAAAACTCCCCTGTTTATAAGTTCGTAGTGATTTTTGGAGACCAGTGCTGTCTCAGCTGCTGACTGTTCTGGAAGCTTCTTTTGTGACATGGGAAGGCTTGATAAATACCTCCTGGTGCTGTGACCTCTCTGCCTGTACCCACAGCAACATGAAGAGAGAGACCCTTAGCCCTCCAATCAGGAACATGGAGTCTTTGCGAGAGCCAGGCTGCTGGGGACAGTCCTGTGGTGTGGCCCTCATTGAGGGAGGTGGAGCCACGTTTAGGTGATGTCGCCTGGCCAGGGATCAGCACTGACTCTACTGGAGCATCTCTGTTATTACAGTCCCTTCATGCCTCTCTACCAGCATCGGTGCTGTAAGAGTAACAGCTGCGAAATATACCTGAGCTGGAGGGAAGCTGGGCGAAGCCAAGCCCAGACCCAACAGGCAAGATGTAGAGTAAATACACAAGGGGATTAAAAAAAAAAAAAGATGTTTCCTGGGTGTGGCAGATGAAAACTGCCAAGTCCATGTTTTAAATATTTTCTGATCAGTAAAATTGTAATCTGTTACCTTGGGATTGAGGTCTGTGTGGTTAGGTCCCTCCTAAATATGGATCTGGCCGCTTGGTTTGGTCCTACAAGCTTCTTTTTCTTTTTTATTTAAAGCAATGGTGAATTTTTCATAAGTTCCTTTCTTTCCTTTCCCTCCTACAACAGACCTGGGAAAGGAACTTAAAACCAGAACGCTATCAAATCCTTTATGAAACATTTGGGGCTAATTACCCTCGCTGGAAGTCTCGGGATTTTTTTTTTTCCTTTGCCTCTCTCTCTCCTTTTTTTTTTTCATTTTAATGGAACACAGTTCAAGTCTCATAAATGCTTAAATATGTAGTTGTAAAGTTTGAGATGTCTCATGGGCACCGCTGTCTGCAAATCTGCCAGGCAGGGCTCTGGGGAGGTTCAAATTCAAACCGGTTTCCGCCTCTGGAAGAGTACGTTATATAAACTGGGCTGGGAGAATTTTCATGCTCGATGTGACAAGTAGTTCAATAAAGCGTGCTCTATTATATATCCAGGGTCAGCCCTAGAAATCCTGCCACCTCCACAGTTAATCAGTGCAGGGGTCCATGCATTTAGCTGCTGCTTCTCTCCTTATCCCGTTATCAGCAGCAACTAAGTCCATTTTTTTGCTGACTTCTCCAGTCTGCGAGGAAGAAGCCAGACCAGGCCAGGTTAGATGCATCAGTTTTACGTTCCTTTGGCTGAAACCAGAGCCATAAATCAGAGCCCGAGCGTTATTCGCACATCCTTAGGCTTTGCCTTCCCCACTCTCAGAGCGCTACACCAAGTGGTTTAGGGAGGTAAAAATAGCACTGCCCAGGTGTGGAATAATTTTGGGTCCCACAACGATGAGTTGGGATCCAAATGGGCAAAGGAAGGGATCCGATCTGCTTTTAACTCTGTTTGGTGGTAGCCCTAACCTGACACAGCATGCCTGGCCATGAGGAGGCTGGGATAGCCAGTGAAATCAGAGGCACACGTGGATGCTTCCTGAAGCTCAGAGCTAGAAGAACAGACTCAGCTGGACTTTTCAGGCAAGTCCTTCCCTGAGCTTAAGGAACACGTTTGATGGGTTGAAGGTCTAAGGCTGGAACCAGGAAGCTGAGATGTGCTGGTTACCCAGAATCCCCTGCTCTACCTCTTCCTTCTCGGAAGCCAGCTGATGCCAGAGGTGTCTTAGGACCGGGGAAAATTTTTCTCATCTTTGCAAAGATTCCAGGTGCTCTGGTGTAACAGTCACTTGTCTGTTTCCCTCATTTCCCCAAAGTCACATAAATGTGTCTTTTATTCAGGGAATGCATTCCATCTCCCCTGGGTCCCTCCACAGACTCTAGAGGCCGCTGACTCACTTTTTAATGGAACTTTACCATGGGAATAGAATCCAGTCTTTTTTTCCATCTTTTCTTTTACATCCTCCAACTTGCACTTCTTTACTTTTACTACCCTTCTCCTGGCTGAGCTATAAAGTGATCAGTTAAAAATCAGCATGTATCTTTTTAAAAAAAGATACAAATGAACTTATTTCCAAAACAGAAACTCACAGACATAGAAAACAAACATACGGTTACCAAAGGGGAAAGGGGGTTGGTAGGAGGGATACATTAGGAGGTTGGGACTAACATATGCACAATACTGTATATAAAATAGATAATAGATAACCAACAAGGACCTATTGTATAGCACAGAGAACTACACTCAGTATTTTGTAGTAACCTATAAGGGAAAAGAATCTAAAAAAGAATAACTGAATCACTGTGCTGTACACATGAAACGAACATGACATTGTAAATCAACTACACTTCAATTAGAAAAAAACAGACAAAAAAAGAGAGATCATTTTGGTTTCTTTCCCCTCTCCCGCCCAGTATCAGCATGGACAGCCTATAATGATTATAGGAAAACAACCAGCAAAAGCCAAACTATGGGACAATAAAAAGATCGGGTTCTTTGGGTGGGGGTGGGGATGAATAGGCAGAGCATAGATTTAGGGCATTGAAAATACTCTTATGATATTATAATGATGGATACACATCATTACACGTTTGCCTAAACCCATAGCACGTATAACACCAGGAGTGAACCCTACGATAAACTATGCATTCGGGGTGATTCCAGTGTGTCAGTGCTAGTTGATCTTTGGCAAAAACTGCGCCGTTCTGGTGAATGATGACACCCAGGGTAAAGAAGTTGTTGACCCTGTTAAGGGGGGATTTGTGAGAGGAACTTTCGTCATGTTCTAAATGAGAGGTTTTCTGCTTGCATTTTCTAGAATTTACTTTTTCTAGGTAGAGCTTTGCTTACTTACATAGCAAGTTAGTGTAATTAATTCACACATGAATTAATACATGACTTCAAGGGGAGTTTTCTTTTTGTACTCACCACCCTGATTTGGGAAATACAGCATGGGTCCCAGCAGCTCATGTCCAGGGCCAGATTTCATCAAAAGGAACACCACGTAGACAAGAATCGATACTGCCAAGATTTTTCAAAAGCTTCAAACTTACTTAAATTTTGTAAGACATTTTATGATTCACAAAGCAATTTCACAAACCAGTGATCTTCACTCAACTCTACTGGGTAGATTTTATAAATCCTTACTTTTGTAGACAAGGACACTGAGTTCCAGAGTGGGTGACAGTTAATAACTGCTACCACGCCAATAACTGAACCTAGGTGTGATACTGTGATTTATCAGAAATCTATATTTGGTCTTCAACCCTGTTCCTGGCACAGAGCTCCTAAAACCCTCGGATATCCTCAGTGATAAGGTGTCTTTTGCTATTCATAACAAGCCCCTTCAGCCACATCTGAGTTTATGTTAATGGAGTGACTTTCGGAAAGCCCCTAAGGACGGGGGTGGGGGGGGGCTGGTTGCCAGGGGAAACCACTGCGTGATTAGAGGGTTGCGACCTCCAGGAAGGGCAGAGGGGCTGGAGGTTGAATCAATCACCAATGGCCAATGATTGAATCAACGATGCCTACTTATTGAAGCCTCCATAAAAATACCAAAGCACGGGGTTCAGACAGCTTCCGGGTTGGTAAACACGGGGAGGTGCTGGGAGCGTGGTGCCCAGAGAGCGCATGGAAAGTTTTCCCGCCTTCCCACATACCTTGCCCTATGCGTATCTTCCACCTGGCTGTTCCTGAGTTATATCCTTTTATGATCAACTAGTTATCTAGCAAGTGAACTGCTTTCCTGAGTTCTGTAAGCCACTCTAGCAAATTAACAGAACTTGAGGAGGGGGTGGTGGGAACCTCTGACCTCCAGTAGGTCAATGCACAGGTGGCAACCCGCACTTGCATCTGAAAAGGGTTGCGGGGGAGTCCTGTGGGACTGAACTCTTAACCTGTGGGATCTGATGCTATCTCCAGGTAGCTTCTCGATCTCAGAATTGCGTTAAATTGAGGGACATCCAGCTGGTCTCACAGAATTGCCTGGTGTGTGGAAAACCCACACTTCTGGAGTCAGGAGTGAAGCAGTCTCGTAGCAGAGTACTGAGAGTAGAGGGGCAACGTGAGTGTTTTCCCTTTATACTCGGTTTTCCAACTCCAAGCTGCACCCTACGCCACTGAGATTTCTCAGCGTCTTGTTTCAGAAGCGATGGGGTGGGGGGAGAACAGACATTCCCATCTGTGTATCTTTCTCTTTGGAACGCACGAAATGAGATGCTAGTCATTTTCCATGTCATCAAGAGTCAATACTTCTTATGACGGATCACAGAATCTCAGAAAATGTTTCTTTAATTAGCAGTGTTACTGACTTCGCAACATGTAGCCGATTTCCCCAGGAAAGAGTCTCCTGGGTTAATGCAGTGTGACCTGATCCTATGTGAGGAATTCTCCTCCACCCACAGCTGGTTCTATGGAGATGAAAAACAGGCACACACCCTAAAATCCTGCCCCAGATGAGTGGCTCTGGGGGATGCTGAATTGCCAGCCAGGAGGACGCAACAAAAAGGGGGCACGCCTGCCTTAGCTGTTCTGGCTGAATTTTACTGATGCTTCAGTGTGATGTTATTTCTGGCCTCGTCTAGATTAGTGACTCAAAGACTGGTTTTAACTTGGGGAAAGTCTGCATCTGAGCAGATTTCATTTCTGTCTTCTCTTATCTCCTTCACTGAAATTCAACTAATTTAGTACTGTGCTGATCTAGTGGCAGAGACGCTAGAAAAATAAGTAAGATCTGACCTTCTCACTTGAGATGCCTCCTGTAAGATGTGAGACATTCTGTAAACAATGCTGTTTGAAGGCATAATGATAACAAAAATAAAGCAACCTAGGGATGCCGAAATTTAATATTTCATGGAGGAGTCTACCCTTCCATCCGACCTTTCTTCTGCTCTGTCCTTTGCTCACCGTACCCTAGCCATCCTGTCTTCTTTCTCTTCCTAGAACAGGTCAAGTTTGTTTCTGCCTCAGGACTTTTGCACTTGCCCTTCCCTCTGCCCTCTGTTCTTTGCTTGCCTGGTTCTTTTTCATCATTTGGGTCTCAGCTCAGATGCCAGGTCAGGAAGTCCTTCCTGATGACCTTATCCTGCTTATTTGTTTAGTTACCATCTTTCTCGCCCAATAGCATGCAAGCTTCCCATATATATCCTTGAGAGTCAAGAAGAAACTATGCCATGAACACGCAGCACTAAAAAAAGACTGAGATTCAAAGTGAGAGAATAAAACAAGCCTGAGAATTGATCTTTGGTTTATCCATTAGATGGAATGAGCAGCAAGAGAAACTGGCAATGCAAGCTGAGAAGGAAGAGGAGGATAGCACAGGATGGAAGCCAAGGGTGCTGAGTGCCTCCAGGGAAAAGGGGATGAAAGCCACAGACACATTAAGGAGGATGGGAACCTGGCATTGGATGCAACAGGTGGCCAGGGGTGATGTTTGCGAGAAACGGGACAGGAGGGGCAGAGGCCAAGATCACAAGGGCTTAAGAAGTGGTTGGCGAGGATGCAGGGGACTCGAGGAACAGTGAGCGCCACCTGATGGCTGGCAGAGGAGGGAGGACAGAGTTCGTGTGCTATCTTGGAATCCTAGCGGCTTGAGAGGATGTACTTCTGAGGTTAGATGGGGAGATCTCAGTTTGAGTGTGAACCAGGAGGAAGCCAAACCAGTGTTCAGGAAACACTGAAGATGAAAGAAGCAGAGGAGAGTTTATAGAGGCGAGGTCCTTCTGAAAGGGGTGAGAGAAGAAGGAGAAAAAGAGGACAAATGAAGGGCTTCCGCTAGCCACGTTTGGGGGTGGGCAATGTCATCCTCATCTGTGGGAAAACATTAGGGGTGGTCAGGTACTATGACCTAAAATGTTACAGACAAGTGATAGGTGAGAATAGCTGTTCTCTTTGCTTTTCCATGTTTTGGAGTTAAGATGTTCTTTAACATTTTCATCTTAAATTAGAAATGGCTCACTTTAGAACCAATTAAATCTGGCTTAATTTAACATCTCTTAGACGAAGCAAGATTTTTTTTTCCCCCACAACGTATATAGTTACCCACCCCTCTTCTTATGCTGTTTGTTTTCTGATTTTTCAGGTAATACGTGCTCTCCGTAAAAAAAAGAATTGGAAAACACAGAAAAGTGGAAGGAAGTAAAAATGTATCTGTAATTCCACTACCCAGAAATAACTGTTAGATTACAGCATGGTGGCTTAAGAGCGTGAATTCCAGGAACATCTGCCATGGTTCAAATTTGGTTCTATTACTTCTTACAGAGGGACCCTCGCAAATTACATAAACTTTAAAGCTTTGGTGTCTTCATACGTAAAATGAAGATGGTGGGGGCTTCCCTGGCGGCACAGTGGTTGAGAATCTGCCTGCTAATGCAGGGGACACGGGTTCGAGCCCTGGTCTGGGAAGATCCCACATGCCGCGGAGCAACTAGGCCCGTGAGCCACAACTACTGAGCCTGCGCGTCTGGAGCCTGTGCTCCGCAACAAGAGAGGTCGCGATACTGAGAGGCCCGCGCATCGTGACGAACAGTGGCCCCCGCTTGCCACAACTAGAGAAAGCCCTCGCACAGAAACGAAGACCCAACACAGCCCAAAATAAATAAATTAATTTTTTAAAAAAGAATATCCTTAAAAAAAAAATGAAGATGATGGTAAGAGCCACTGCCTAGCAGCACTGTGGTGAGGACTGAATTACATGAAGATAAAATTATGGCTGAGAACACATCGCCTCGTACCTGACATATGGGAAGTACGGATATCCCAATTTTGCGATAACAGCGTTTTTCACCTGACTTTTCCATAGAGATGTTCTCTTTGGGAAATGGGAATTTCTGTGCCTGAAGAGTTGTATATCCTGTTTTTGTTCCCACATAACATTACCTTGTGAACATTTTCCTATAACATGTGCAACGTTTCCCTTTTTATTCTAAAGTGAGCTACGGCATGTTTCCTCAAAGAAATGAAAGAACTACGTATTGTCACTACCCTGGCAGGATCAACTATTTTTACCCTTTGTAAAACCTCAGAACTCAGCCTAGCATAATCAGACAAGAAGTTCACTTTGCAAAGAATCACCACAGGGCAGCTGCCCATCCTCATTCTTCCTTTACAAAAAACAAATCGGGAGCAAAAATGAATGACCTGGCGCTGTGCTAGGAGGTCGGCGCAGAAACAGACCCAGATGTGTGCAGTCTTCACTTCTCCACCAAGTCCTCACTGCTCTTCTCTGGGCTGGGCTATGTTTGTACAGAAATAAACAAAAGGAGCGACCTCTTTCTGATCAGTTTCCTACGGTGCCCAGTGGCTCTGGCTGTTCAGGTAACGGGAAGGCGACTCCAAGTGAGCATCGCGGTCCCTGCACCCTCAGAGCTCGCCCAGACACAGGTGTCACGGTCCCACGGCAGGACACCCCCATCCCCTCCTGCTGGCAGCCTGTGTGATTGGCTGGGGTCATCAGCCAAGCTCCTCCAAGGTCACACCCGGAGTATATCACAGACCCGCACACTGGGGTCAGAAACCCCACACCAAACCCGCCCAGAGCGTGAAATGCAGGGTCTCCACGCTATCTTGACTCTGTTGTTACCCTTTTAATTGGTGATATTTTAGGTCGCAGGTAGGCTAGAAATAATCAGCACATTGTCTTTAAAAGCAATTCGCATTTTCTCCTAATAAAGGACCTTGACTTTGATTCTTTTAGCCATCGACGTGATTTTCTTTCCTGGACTGGCTCCATTTTTCAAACGTCACAGGATCTTAGCAAAGCATACGTCATACTCAGTTGTGTAAGGCAGTCATTCTACCCAATTGGAATACTTCTGCTCCTAAATGCTATTTAATCATTCTTCTGACCCAAGCTCCTGAGGTGTAAACGCCCGAAGAAGAATCTGGTGGCTGGTGAGGCTGAAATACCTCAGGGGTGGAGAAAGCTCTCTCTGGCTCCAGGCACCTCTGTTCCCAGATGAGTGGTACTATTAGCCCATGGGCTTTCACGTGGGGCTAGGAGCTAACCCTTGAAGTCTGGCATGACAATTCCTTCCTTAATTAAAAACACATTGTAAAAAACAAAAACAAAAACACATTGTAACAGCAGCGGTGTTGCCTGACGGCAGGCTTACTTGCCGACATGGACCCAGTGCCCTGCTGAGGTCTACTTTGTTTTAGAATTTCTAGCGTATTAAAGGCCCTACAGAAAAACCGTGCTCCATACGTGGAGATATCCAGCCTTCCAGAAAGGCACAACTCGGGGGAAGGTGGGTATTGATTAGTAATCAGTGTTGGGAGAAGAACATGGTTCTTATATATAACGCAGTTCGTCAAAAGTATATTTCTATATTTTTCACGCTCTCCCACTCTTGGTTTGAAATTGGTAATGCATGTGAAAATTGTCAAGGTGGTTTTTATTTTAAGCCTTTTCACACTTATCTCTATAGCTGCTGCGAAGGGCCTTCCTAGCAAAGCTGGACTTCCATGAGTGCTTTAGTGACAAATGAAGGATTAATAACAGAATGACTACCCTTTACTGAGCATCTCGTGTGTGTATACAATACGCTGAGTGCTTTAGGTAGGCTGTCTTATCCTCAAAACAATCTTAACAAGAAATTGATTTGCACCCCCATTCTACAGAAGAGGAAACCGAAGCTCATCACAACTAAGGAGCCTGCCAGGTTCATGGGTGAGAGAAGGGGTGAGAGAAGAAGGAGAAAAAGAGTACAAACGAAGGGCTTCCGCTAGCCACGTTTGGGGGTGGGGAATGTCATCCTCATCCGTGGGAAAACATTAGGGATGATGGACCTGTATTTGATGGAGACAGGTAATCTGGACCTGTATCAGTGTGACACCGAAGTCCCTGCTCATCTCAGACACGCCACGATGCTAATCTCAAATTACAAGTGGCTCTCCTATAGTTACTGCAGCATTATTTACAATAGCTAAGACATGGAAACAAACTAAGTTTCTGTAGTGATGGATACATAGAGGACTTGTGGTGTAAATACACAATGGAATCTTATTCACCCATAAAAAGAAGGAAATCCAGCCATTTGTGACAACGTGGGTGGACCTTGAGGGTGTCAGACAGAGAAAGACAAATAATGTATGATGTCTCTTATGTGTGGAATCTAAAAAACACAACAAAAACACCCCCACAAACTCACAGAAAAAGAGATCATATTTGTGGTTTCCAGAGCCAGGGCTGGGAGCTGGGAGGAACTGGATGCAGGCGGTCAAAAGGTACAAACTTCAGTTACAAGATAAATAATACTAGGGATGTAATTTAATGCACAGCGTGATGACTATAGTTAACACTGCTGTATGGTGATGAAAGCTGTTAAAAAAGTAAACCCCAAGAGTTCTCATCACAAGGGAAAAGTGTTTTTTTCTTTTTGGGAGGTATCTATTCAAGATGATGGACGTTCACGAAACTTATTGTGGTAATCACTTAACAATATGTGTAAGTCAAATCATTAGGCTATATGTCTTGAACTGCTATATGCCAGTTATAGCTCAAGAAAACTGGAAAAAAAAAACTACTAGCTGAAAAACTAAGAAAATAATCGTGGCTGTATGGCTGTGTATTTTTCTCAGTGGCACAGAAAATGGATTGAGCGGTGAGTTTTAAGAGCCAAATGAGTTGACGTGCATTACTGAGCATCAATAATGATTTGGAGAACAGTACAGGGTTGGAGGAGAAAAACAAAATGAACGGACTCCTTCCGAGTCTTGGCCCTCAGCAAGCGCCTGCGAGGGGCAGAAGCAGGAGATCTGGAGCCTTTCTGAAAACAGATTCACGAGTTCCGCATTCAGCTCTGAGCCTCCCTCCAGCCTCCACACCGGGTACTTCCTCAGTTCCTGAGAACTGAGTGTCTTCTCCAGAACATTCTTGTTAAACAACTGGCTAAGAAAGTCATGGAGAGCATCAGTAGGCCCTGAACCACAGGGTAACCCAAACGGTCGGTGAACAACAAGATCGGCGCTCTCTCCGGAGGTTGTTCTCTGCCTCTGTACAGATGCGGGTGGGAAGGGAAGTGTGTCTTGAAGGGTAAAGATTCAACGAATAGGCAGGTACTTCTGAGAGGCTCTACTGCCTGACTGTTGCTGTTTATTAATCTTTCCACTTCTCTTTGGCTTCTACTTTATCATAAGCAGAGTCTAAAGAAACAGGAGGGAGTGTAAACCCTCCTTTGCTGGGGAGAGCACGGTGTCCCACATTCAGAATCTAGCTGGAAATTGGGAATCCTTGGTGCTATTTCTAGCTGTGATAGTAATTCACGGGGTTGAGCAAATCACTAGTTTTTTCCTGCTTTCAGTTCCCCCTTCCATTCAGTCCTGTTCTGGTCCTTGTATCTCTTTGGCCCCCAGCTCTCCCTCTCTCCCTCTGTACTATAAGCCCCACTTAGAAAGTGGATCATATATGGAAACCGTGAATACATCCGACGTTGTTTCTCTCACACCTTTTCCCATACTTGCAATGATTTTTCTATCTGGGAACCTTCCCTTCACCTATAGCCTTGCTAAATCCTGTCTGGTCTTTGTCTTCCTCCCTGAATCCGGCTCTGAGCCCTGGTCCCTTCTTTCTCTGAAATCTAACAGGATTTGTTGTCTGAACTTCTCACTTGGCATCTATCGCCTACTGCCACACATCCCTAGTTATCTTTTTACTACTTACCTGACTGATTGACCTGGCTGCTTTGAAACTTGTAGCAAATACCTTAACCTAGCCTTTTGTTTTTCTCTCAGTATTAGCACACTGACTGGCACGGGACTGAGTCAATGTTTGTTGATTGAAATGTAAAACAGCAATGTTAACAACGGCAATGGCCACCTTTTATTGAATGCTTCCTGCCCACCAGATTGATGCTAAGAGCTTTATGTCAATATCTCACTCATGACGACACGATTTTGAGGTCTTATTTATCCCCATTTTACAGTGGAGGAAACTGCACCTCAGTAACAAGGTAACGATCGCACAGCTATTACATGTTGGAACTGAGATTCAGCCCTAGAGCTACAGGGTTCCATCAGTACCATGCTACCCTGCCCCAAGCAGGAACTATGTGATGACTGACTAAAACAACAATGAAACAAGGCAGGGACATTTCCACTTATGGTTAACGTGGCTGTAGACGGGTGACCGTGAAACTGAAACAGAAGCAAGGAGATAATGCAAGGATTCCATGGAAACAGCTTTGCAGTTAGCGGTTTCTCATATGGGACCTCCCCAGTGCCTTGTACTTCAAACTCTGAACTCTGAAGTCAAACTGACTGGGCTTGAATCTTGGCTCAACAGTTCACCAGCTGTTTGACCTTGGGTGAGTGACATTAAGCTCCTGGCGACTCAGTTTCCTCGGGTATAAACGTGGACAATCATGGAACCCTCTCATATTGTTACCTTGAAGATTAAATATATACATGTGAAAGGCACATATATGGAGCCTTAAATAAATGTCAGCTATTATTATCAAGAATCTCTAGGACTTCCCTGGTGGCGCAGTGGTTGAGAATCCACCTGCCAAAGCAGGGGACACAGGTTCAATCCCTGGTCTGGGAAGATCCACATGCCGAGGAGCAACTAAGCCCGTGCACCACAACTACTGAGCCCATGTGCCGCAACTACTGAGCCCCGCAGGCTGCAGCCCATGCTCCTAGAGGTCGTGCTCCACAATGAAAGTGTAGCCCTTGCTCGCCGCAACTAGAGAAAGCCCACACACAACAACGAAGACCCAACGCAGCCAGAAAAAAAAAAAAAAGAACCTCTAACTTAGACCAAAGTAATAGAATCTAGGCTGAAAGGCAGAAATGGTTGTGTATTTCACTAGATTTCAGGCAATGGGAAAGAGCTCTGTTTTTATCCTTCAATCCTGAACACAACAAGGAAACTGCCGGTAGGGAGTTTTAGAAGAGACAGGCCACCCAAGGACTGTATCTCAAGGATTACCACATATGCCAATGCCACGCTGACCTGAAACTCATCACTCAAATGGCTGTAGGAACCAAGAGTGGCAACAGGAGGGACCTCCTGGTGGTAGACGATTAATGATGCAGTATGTGAATAGGGGTTTTCTACAATCACTAAACATCTGGCCTCTCATTGTTTCTTACGAACTGCGTGACCTTAAACTGGGTGACCTAACCTCCCTTTTCTTACCTATAAAGTGGGATAATCATTGTAGGATCATGGAGAAAATTAATGTATATGTAAAGCGCTTGGAACAGAACTCAACAAACGCCTTCAATTTATTTTACTTTTATAGTTATCACCAGTCTAGACACATAGTTTCCTTGGGTGGTTGAGATGTAGCCTCAACAGAAGAGAAGAGGTTACTCTTGACCAGGTTAACGAGATTCCCCAGCACTTCAAGTATTTCATTCTACTAAGTGGCTTAAATAAGGGAATTTTATTAGACAGCATGGGCTGGAATTCTCACAGTCTCTTCTCTGAAACCCCCTCCTTGGTAATCAGATAATGTCTATCCGCATTCTTCAAAAGCTGGGATTTTTTTTTTTTTAGGATTTGATCTCAATACCCTGCAGAGACCTTTTAGAGGAAGGCCAGGTTGTGACACACAGCTGAGCCAATTTTTTTGCAAGGGTTTAGCTACGGCTTCATGGGCACGGGAGGAAACGAAACATAACCTCAGGTGTTAAAGGAGGTCAAACCCGCCTCATGGGGGTCCTCCATGCCTGCCTCTGAGCATACAGTGAGGGCTGGCACTTGTGCCCTTCCACTGCCAAGCCTGGATCACAGCCCTCAAACGAGGTGTCAGCTGCAATTTGGCGCCCAGGGCTGAAGAGCGACAAGCACATCCTCTTGCTCCAAAAATGCTGGGGGGCGGGGGGTGCCCTGTGCTCTGGGCTTGGCCAAGAGAGAAAGCAAACTGCAGGTTATCTGGCCCAGACCAGCAGACACTGTGCAAAAGCCTCAGTGGCCACCCTGAAACAGGGAAATCACAAACCAAATGCTCGCCCAGGGAAGCACCAACAAAGCTGCCTGGTGTGGGAGAGGCAGTCCCCACACTTGGATCCTGGCTCCACAGGGAGGAGAGAACAGAGGGCCCTTCAGATTTCTAGGAACCACCAATCTTGGGACTTTCATTCAGCACTAGGTCTCCAGAGGCCACCACTACCTAAGACACCAGAATTGCCTACTTAGATCTTGGGTCATAGCTTGTTTATTTCCTGACACAATTGCCGGTCAAAAGACTTCCTTAAATTTCCCCTAGAAACTTAAAGGACGCTCATGAAGAATACTCTTGTACAAATTTGGAAACTGAGTATTTTTTTCTTCTTTCAGAAGTTAAAGAATATTGTTTTATATCCCCGTTCATTTCTCAGAGGAGAGGATACGAAAGGCTCTGGTACCTTTAAATTTGTTTTCATTTTGTAGCCAATGAATAAATTAATAATAATGGCTTAACATCTATTGTGCTGGTACTATTTATCAGGCTTGGTCTAAGTATTTTATATATAATGCCTCATTCAATCCTAAAGATGACCGTAAGTGGTAAATAGAGTTATTTCTGTTTCCGGATAAGAAGATTTGGTCTGGGGACTGGGATTTTATACTGAATTCACTGACTCAGGGCACAAGCCCTAAACCCTTTGTGATAGGCAGACCAGCTGCCCATCCACCGGATCTTCCCAGCATCCCTAACGGTTGGGGGTTGGCCATGTGACCACCTTCTGGCCAATGGGATGTGAGGATAAGGGAAGAGTTCTATTTCTACGTCTGACCTAGAAAAACTCTCAGGGGTGCTTCCCTTCCATGTTCCTCTTTACTAAATAAATAGGTCACTGAGACCCTAGAGGAGGGATGAGTCACAAGTTGACCCTGAACGATCCTGGGGAAGGCCGTCTAGCAACCAGAACATGTTGGACTTATTATGAGTGAGAACTAAGAGAGAATTGCTGTTGTGATAAGTCACTGAGATTCCCAAGGTATCTACTGCAGAAGCCCAACTCACTTTAATTCATGCACCCTTTGAGAAAAACGAATCGACTGTCCACAGTTAAAACGTTATTGTTAGTGGACCCTTAGGGCAGAACTGCCACCTAGTTCTACAATGTAAGTTTTCTCTCAAAATACAGGGTGTGCAACCATAAGAAGGAGATTCTCCTCCAACTTAGGAAGATGATAAAGAGACCCCAGGCCCTGCTTCCATCTTCCAAAGAAGGTTAGCATGACGCGAAAATAATCAGATTGCACAATCATCATTTATTAGGAACCCATCTGGTGTGGGGATGAGCTCATACCCTTGAGAATAAAGGAAATTTCCAGCTGAGGCTGGAGGGTGAGGCTTCCAGAACAGGCCAGCTGTTTTCAGAAGGTCCGGTGCTAGGTTAGGACAAGGCTCGTGAAGAGCGACCAGTGATGCTATGGTCACCATTATTGCAAATGATATAAATCTCGTTACACTTATTACATAAGGATGCATGACTGTTAGCCTAACAAATTCAGTCTAATTGTCTTCCTTTTTTCTGCAGCAGCTTTGGGCTGGTACATTGTGTTATTTCTGCCCATCCCCTTTGTCTAGTTAACCCTCACTTGTCTTTAAGATTTCTGCTCATCTGTTGCCTTCTCAGGAAGCCTTCCCTGATGTCTCAGAACAAGTAACTTCTCCTGTTAAACCCTCCTAGGCTATTGGGTACCTTGTCCTCAAAGCACTGACTTCCAGTTTTAATTTCCCGTGAGTTTGCATAATTATTATGTTCGCACTGTTGAGTGAATGATTGTCAGAACTCTACCAGTGGAACATAATCTCTATACAAATATGGAATCATGTTTGGTTTTGTTCACCATCCTATCTCTAGAACTCAGCACAATAGCTGGCACTTAGCAGGTGTTCTTTAATTATTTGTTAGATGAATGAACAAACACCTGAGTGAACGAATGAATGAATGAATCTTCATTTAGTGAGGAAACTGAGGCAGAAATATGTCGTACCCCGATTTATTAGTATAGCTACAAAATATAATTTAGAATATTTGATTTCTGTAGCTACTACTGCCCATCTTCTCCCAAATCACTCTGTAGAAAGAGGTGCCTTACAATCAGCTGACACTTGCATAGGTGATCAGCACCCCAGAACAAATGTTGATAACATTTGATATCAAGAGGCCAGCCACTAACTTCTCCGAGCCTTGAGGTGGTACTCTCATTTATAACCCCTCTCACTGGTGTCAAGAGTCAAAAATAACAGAATGCACTTGACAGTACTCTGCAAACTATAAAAAGATGCATGTATGTTTTTCTTGAAGTTAGAAAGTGTGAAAAATTGTCTCTCAATTGATGGGATTTTGAAAAGACACCACTTTGTGAAGAATAGGGCATTCTGAGGAGATTAGGCGAAGACTTGCCATTTAGTTAAATAATCATTTCTAGGCACTGGCAGAGAAATTAGATCCCCCAGTCTCCATCAGCCCCAGCCCCAAAGACCCCTAAACAAACATATAATTTAACCAAAAAACTGGCTACTCTCCTTCTGATGGGATTACTGTCTCCAAGCCCCACCTGAGTAGAAGTTTAGAAGCCCTCACTATTCAGAGGTAGTGTGTGATATTGGTCAAAAGAAAAACTTCTGAGTTGACTTCCACGATGCTTTCATAGTAAATTAGCATATGTTGGGAGGGACTGGCCCGAAGTGAGTTGCTTGATGTAGTGACTGACAGCTAATTTTAAACCTTGAAAGTATTATTTTCTCACTGGAACCAAGGAAAGTGCTTTCAAGAAGGATGAAAACATACCCCATGTCAGACTCAAAAATATTTTCTGAACAAAGTAAAGACTGAGCTCCTGCTTTGTTTGTAAATATGTTGTTAGAAAATTCAAGAATGAGTTTTTCAAACTCAAGAGTTTTGAATGGTCCTATTGCAAAGACGTGATTCTCTGTCAATGTAAGAAAATGCTGTTGCAAACACAGGGTGTGTAACATTCAAGCACATCTGCAGAAACGCAAACACATCATCCTTTACTGACAGGCACCAACAGCCATAATCGGTGGCAGAAAAGGTTGAAGCAAACAAATGCACAAACTTGACAAAAGGTAGAAAGGAACGGGATAAATTTGCTAATTGTTCTTCTTGGTGCAAGTCTATTTTTTTTCCACTATAACCATAACACATGTTACAGATCATCAGAGAAAAGGCTCAGCCCCGTACCATATGTGGGCACTAAATAATATGAAAAGCACAGCCCTTGGAAAACATACATTGCCGGAATGAAATGATGAAAGAGGAACAGCAAAAATAGCAAATTGAGCATCAAAGCCCAGCTTTGCACATGTGGGAATGTTTTTTGAAATCAGGCATCATCCATCGGTCCCAGGCTGGTTGTATTAGTTGCTTTAGAAGATGCAAATGAATCATTGCAAACCCAATCCCCTTTTAGAGGAATTGTTCATCATTAGGAGAATTTACCACTGATATCATTATAAGTCATCATGCAGACAGTTGATAAAGTTGCAGTTTCAAAATGATTCCTATTTCTAGAACCTCTCAGTTTCAGAAACACAATTCCTACTAAGAAGTAAATGCACGACTCATTCTCTGTGACTATAAACCCCATCCTGGGGTGATAAAGCAACCTCCTCTGTTGGCTCACCTACTGTCGTTTTTTTGTTTTTGTTTTCTGGCAGCGTTTGTAGGAAATGCAGTACATACAGGTCAATGTAGGCCTGGTTCTGTGGGCCACAGATAGTCAGTGTCAGAACATTGGGTCAGAACCACTCTATATAATTAAAAAAAGGACGCTTCCCAAATTCCTGACACTTGGTTGTCACTCTAGCCACTGGTCTGTATTTTCTTCTAGAAGAAGCAGTGATGGGTGGACCACGGATGATTTTTAAAACCATGTAAGAAACCACACTTCTTGGAAGACGATGGGAACGTACACTGGGACATTTTCCCACTCCTAGTTTCTTCCCTACAGCTTATATCTTAAAGTCAGGAAGAGCAGGTAAGCTTCCTCTTTGGGCTTTGTTCAGCAGGTTTCAGAAAATAAAAAACAGAAAGAAAGTTGACAAGTCTCATGAAGGGTACTGTTTCTACAAATAGACCAAAAATGAAAAAATTGAAAAAATGAATGACATCCAACTGAAAAAAGAAATAATCTAAAACAGGCTCCATATGCCTTACATATGTGGTCTCCATCTTTGGGGCCAGAAGCAATTCATGGCACAGCGATAATTCAGGTTACTGGTCTTATTTATCTTAATTTTCCCATAGTTCATACTGGTGATAAGGGGTGGGGTGGTAGGATACAAAGGTAGATTCCTCATGATGCGAATGAAGCTTAAACTTCAGGGCCCGTCACTTCTTGGGGTCTTTTCCAGGTCTTTGGGGTGATACCCAGTAATATGTGTACGTAGCCCTATTTGCATAAGGCAGCTATTTTAATTGCCGTCAGTTATGACTACTGTCTCTTTCTGCACTGACCTACCCTCTGTTAAGCTTCCCATCTTGATCACGTAGCACTGGAATGGCCACAGGTATTTTTTGGAATTGAGTTCAGGGAAAGTTGAGTTGGGATACGTGTAGTTTGGGTTTAGAGGGATATATATATATGAAGTTCACAGTCATTTCCACCTATCTATGAACATATGGAAATGGATGATACCATTGAAGGAATGGTTTCCAGCCTTACTCCTCACCCTTAAGTGCTGACTTACCTTCTGTTGTCCATGAAGGTACAGGGCCTGGGGTCTTACCCAGATATTACTACATCTTACAGCACCTGGCTATGGAAGTGTGTGGCCTCCACATGGGAGAAATCAGGTTTATAATGCAAGGAGCCAATATGCAGCAGCATGGATGGACCTAGAGATTATCATACTAAGTGAAGGAAGCCAGACAGAGAAAGACAAATATCATATGATATTGCTTATATATGGACGCTAAAAAAATATGATACTAATGAACTTATTTGCAAAACAGAAATAGACTCACAGACATAGAAAACAAATTTATGGTTACCAAAAGGGAAGGGGGGTAGGGATAAATTAGGAGTTTGGGACTGAAATATACACACTACTAGATATAAAATAGGTAACCAATAAGGACCTACTGCACAGCACAGGGAACTATACTCAGTATCTTGTAATAACCTATAACAGAAGAGAATATTAAAAAGAATATATATTTGTATATATGTGTATAACTGAATCACTTTGCTGTACAACTGAAACTAACACAACATTGTAAATCAATTATATTTCAATAAAAAGTATGTATATATAAATGCAGGGAGCCAGAACCTAGTCTGCGGAAAAATCTTCCATTCAACAGACCAGCAAAATTGTAAGTAGAGAGTTTGGTTCTCACAGCCCCCAGTCAAAAGTGAAAGTGTCGTCTCTGTCAGGAGTGTACATAATATAAAAAGGCAATTGTAAAGGCATCATGTAATTTTTTCTTTATCAAAAGAAACAGAACATAACTGAATTTTTCCAGAATCCCTTTGTTTAGAGCTCTTGTTTATCGTAGTTTTACTATAAACAGTATGTTTGATAATAGACCATGCATAGAAGAAACTTGAGAGAAGGATTTCCAAATTTGACAGTCCTACAAATGCGCCCAGTATTTCCAAAGACAAGTTGTGAATCTGAATGAGACCTTTCTCAACTAACAGTAATAAAAACACAGATTTTGATCAGCCATGTTAGAGGAAAGACCAACTTCTCCTTCTCTTCCCTCGCTACAGAAAATATTACAAAGTCATTGCCTCGTGAAGAACAGACGGAAGAGTAGGCAGCTGAAGTACGTAGGAAAAAATGTATAATAGAGATGTATTTGGCAGTTAATTAATAAATCTGTTACTATTTTGGACTTCATGATGCTTATGGTATTTGTCACCTTTCTTCTGTTTGTAACATGTTGTGATTTTCCTTCCACACCTAAGTTTGTATAATTTTCTATTATTTTTCTTTTAAAACATCCTCACCCCCAATTATATAACATTCAGGCTCCATGATTAACCCTCGTGAGAAAGAAGTCCTGAGGAAGAGTCACTTCGGGAAGACAAAAGTCCCTGCAGAGAAGAGACCTGCGTTGCCTGACATGCTCCAGCAGAGCTACAGCCATTGTTTTGAGACTGGGATGGGGATCTGGAAATGAGGAAGGTTTCCCTCCAGAGCCACACTTGAGTCCTGCTCTAGAGAAAGCCACTGCTGCACTAAGGGTCAAATCATACCCTTTTCACAGTTTTGACCATGGGTGATCACGTTTATTCTTGTAATAATGAAAGCCACTAACACTTACTGAGTGCTTCTTATGTGCCAAGCCATGGGTTTCTTTTGAACTGAGTTAATCCTCATGATAACCTCGTCAAACCATTATTTGTGACCCTCATTCTTAGATGTCACATAATCCCTTTTGCCCTCTATTAGCGCTTCCTACTAATCTCATGAATCGCATGAAGTAAGTCAGAAAGAGAAAGACAAATACCGTACGCTAACACATACATATATGGAATCTAAAAACAAAAAATGGTTCTGAAGAACCTAGGGGCAGGACAGCAATAAAGACACAGATGTAGAGAATGGACTTGAGGACACGGGGAAGGGGTAGGGTAAGCTGGGACCAAGTGAGAGAGTGGCATGGACATATATACACTACCAAATGTAAAATAGATAGCGAGTGGGAAGCAGCTGCATGGCACAGGGAGATCAGCTCGGTGCTTTGTGACCATCTAGAGGGGTGGGATAGGGAGGGTGGGAGGGAGATGCAAGAGGGAGGAGATATGGGGATATATGTATATGTATAGCCGATTCACTTTGTTATACAGCAGAAACTAACACAGCAATGTAAAGCAATTATACTCCAATAAAGATGTTAAAATATATGTATATATATATATATATTTTTAAAAGTAGCCCCCACAGTGACTCAGACGTGGCCTCTTGGGGTTTTTGTACGCATCTGCTTACTATCTGACAGTGGAATAAGCCTCCTTCAGCTCAGAGGCTCTCCAGCTGGACTGCACAATAGAATCACCTAGAAAGCTTTAGAAACATACATATGTAGGCACCAGATCAATTAAATCAGAATCCCTAGGAGTCAGACCTGGGCATGGGTTGCTTTAAAAGCTCCCCAATTGAATCAAAAGTCCAGCCAGGGACTGACAGCCATCACTTCAGCCAATGGAGAAACTGTAAACCATGAAAACATTGCTATGAAATAATAGAAAAAAATATATATGGTTCTCTGTCCCCCGTTTCTGGCACAGAGCTCCTCAAACTCTTATAATTTCCTAAGAGCACTAGGGGCATCTTTGGTTCTACTGTTTGGTCTTTGACTCTGGTTCCTGACACAGAGCTCCTAAATGCCTTAGAATTTCCTGGATGACAGGAATGTCTTTTGTTCTAAGGAGGTGACTCTTGCTGGGCTCCTGGATGGCTTCAGAATGGGGACTGGTCACCAGAAAGATCAAGCCATGATTAGAAACTTGGAACTTTCAGCCCCACCCCCATCCTCTGGGAAGAGGAGAGGTGCTGGAGACTGAGTTAAAGACTGACCATGCCTATGCGATGGAGCTTCCACAAAAATCCCCAAAATACGGGGTTCAAAAAGCTTCTGGGTTGGCGAACACATCCACGTGCTGGGACAATGGTGCCTGCCAATTCCATGGGGACGGAAGCCCCTGCACTCAGGACCTTCCCAGACCTTTGCCCTCTGAATCTCTTCATCTGGCTGTTCATCTGTATCCTTTCTCATCTCCTTTATCATGTAATAAACTGATAAATGTGTTTCCCTGAGTTCTGTGAGCTGTTCTAGCAAATGATCAAATCCAAGGAGGGGATCGTGGGAACCTCCAATTTGTAGCCAAGTCGGCCAGAAGTTGTGGGTAAACTGAAGACTTGTGACTGGTGTCTGAAGTGTGGGGGAAGTCCTTAACCTGAGCCCTTAACCTGAACTCGTGCTAACTCCAGGCAGTTAGTGTCGGAATTGCTTGGTGTGGAAAACCTACCCATCTGGCGTCAGAAGCACTGTGAGTATAAAGCAGAGTGAGAGTAAAGGAAAACAGAGGGTTTTTCCTTAGACAATTGCCTAAACGAAATACATAAAGACGGCCATTAATCACCTTACCACTAGTAAATAAAGGCACTTTGATGAACTTTTCCCAAGATAAAAAGCGGTAAGAATACAGTACATTAAAAAAAAATAATAAAAAGCTAAAAATAGAACTACCATATGATCCAGCAATTCCAATCCTGGGTATATATTCGAAGAAAATGAAAACGCTCTCATGAATAGGTAATGCACCCCAATGTTCATAGCAGCACTGTTTACAGTAGCCAAGATTTAAAAGCAACTATCATCAAAAAAGAACACAAATAACAAACATTGGAGAAGATGTAGAGAAAAGGGAACCCTCGTACACTGCTGGTGGGAATGTAAATTGGTGCAGCCACTGTGGAAAACAATATGGAAGTTTCTCAAAAAACTAAAAATAGAATTACCATATGACCCAGCAATTCCACTCCTCGGTATATATCCAAAAAAAAAACAAAACACTAATTCAAAAAGATATGTGCCCCCCAATGTTCATAGCAACATTATTTACAATTGCCAAGATATGGAAGCAACCTAAGTGTCCATCAACAGATGAATGGATAAAGAAGATGTGGTACGTATATACAATGGACTACTACTCAGACAAAAAAAGAATGAAATAATGCCATTTGCAACAATATGGATGGACATATGCATTATGCTAAGTGAAATAAGTCAGACAGGGAAAGGCCAATACTGCATGATCACTTATATGTAGAATCTAAGAAACACAACGAACTACTGAATATAACAAAAAAGAAGCAGACTCACAGATATAGAGAACAACCAAATGGTTACCAGTGGGGAGAAGGAAGGGGGGAGGGGCAATATAGGGGTGGGGGAGTAACAGGTACAAACTATCAGGTATAAAATAAGCTTCAAGGATGTATCGTACAACACAGGAAATATAGCCAATATTTTATAATAACTATAAATGGAATATAACCTTTAAAAATTATGAATCACTATATCACCTGTAATTTATATAATATTGTACAGCAACAATACTTCAATAAAACAATAATAACATTTCCCATTTGTATATACTTTAGTATTATATTTACAGCACACTTTCACAAATATGCCCTGATTTATCCCTTATACTGCTATGAAGCTATACTCTATAATTGAGAAAACAAAGGCTCTGAGGGAATAAAAGACTTTCTGAAAAGTCTTCCCTGAGCAAAATTAGTTTCTCCCTTGAAAACTCGATTTGTTTTCTTGACTCTTCCCCAGGAGGCTGTGAGCCTCCTGTGAGGACGGGCTGGTATTTTGTACGTGTCCCATTAAACCAACCCTGCTTGGTTGGTGTCTGAAGTGTGGGTGAAGTCCTTAACCTGAGCCCTTAACCTGAACTTGTGCTAACTCCAGGCACTTAGTGTCAGAATTGCTTGGTGTGGAAAACCTACCCATCTGGCAGGTAAAAGGTCTGGGAGCAGGTAAAGCTGCCCAGGAGACGGTAAGTCTCATCTGGGACTCCTTCAGTTCACCCAGGCCCAGTGCAGCTGCCTTTTGCTTTCAGCTTCCCTGCCTTCTCCAAGCCCCCTAGCCCGGCTCTGCAGACAGCTAACTGGTCAACCTGGCCTCTTAGGTCAGTGAACTAGTTTAGACCTGCCGTCCTGACTTTCCCCTCCACAAATGCTTTCCAGACCCACCTGTGGGAATTAACTGCTGGCTGCAGACAGGCTGTGTGGGTCACAGGCATCGGCCCTCTGGCCACCCTGGCTTGGCTGACCAGTGCAGCTTGGCCAGAGACAACCATGGTCAAGCATGAGGTGTGATTAGCCTTTGATTCCCAATTGCCTACCAAGGGCCAGGCACACAACTGTCATTCAGTAAGTGTCTGATGCATCGAGTTGAGGTTGAAGCAGGAGGAAAATGTTTTCCAGGCCTGGTGTCCAATAATCCAGTGTTCTCTTCAACACACTTGTAACATGAAGGGAGGTTCCTAAAAAAGTCCCCCTGCAGCGGGGCTAGGCCACCCTGCTCGCTTGATTTCGAATCTTGATTTTTATGTAACTTGAAACATAAGAGAGGACAAATAGGAGATAAAAAGAAAGTGGGAGACAGATGTAAGAAGCCAGGACCCCCAAACTCATTCGTAATCAGCAACAAATAAGACAGACTCATCTGGACTCAGGAATTACCCCCAAACACCAAGCTGTTGGAGAATTGACTCTAAAACCAAGGCTTCAAAAAAAAAAAAAAAATGGACCAACTAACCATGTTAGTTACTGCTTGAATCTCCCATCTGGGAGATTTTTTTCCAGAAGTCTTTCAGATTCACAATTCGTCATGGGAAATATTGTGTAGACTTTCCAGATTGTTGTCAAATTTGAGAAGACTTCTCTCAAGTTTCTTTTATATATGATCTATTACAGACATAGTTGCTGTTTACAGTAAAACCATGGGTATGAGCCCTTCAGACACAAGAATTCTGAAAAAAAAATAAAAACAACCCTTCCTGCAAGCCACTTGAAAAGTCTTCATCCCACCTGCCCGTGGGCAGAAGAAGGAATGGGGGCTCTGGGAGGACTCTGCCCCTCTGTAAAATCAACTCAGGGGCTCCTGGGTGTGTTTTTTCCAAGGAGCCGTCCCTTCAATGCAAGTCTGGACATTCCATGAGGAGGGCTTGGGGGGAAGGGTGGCTACACGGTCCCGGGTTGTTCAGCCATTACGGTTCATTAAGGGATTCTACACCGCCAAATGATGCCTAAAACTACAAAGGCCAGCTGTGCCTGCTTGCTTTCAAGCAGTTTTGGAAGCAAAGAGAGAGGACCCAAGCCACTCAAGTTAAATGAGCGAAATAAACTGCGTTATAAGAAAGCATCAATGAAGGAAGAGCTAGCGACACCTTCCTTCAAGAACCAGGCAGGGGCACAGCTACCCCTCTGCTCCTCTGCCTTCACCCCCCTCGGTAAGGCTGGGCTGTCAGGACTGAAACGCCCGTGGCCGGCAGGGACCTGGCTTCATGCCACCAGTCTGGATGGGAAAGCAGACTCTCTTGTCTCTCCCTTTTTAAGAGCTCTGCATCCCCAGCCAACTGATTCAGAAGGGCCGCCCTCCTGCAGAAAACGTTCCCTCTTTCTCACATTTTGTGTGGGGATGTCTGACTAGGGGAGCCACCAGAGGGGAGGGAGGTGAGGATGGGCCACACACACACACACACACACACACGCACACACACTCTCTCTCTGAGAAAACAGCATCTCCTGTGAGAGGGGCATGCACTTGTGGAAAGGGCATCCTCGTATTTCGCTTGCGTGTAAATCACAGGGCTCTGCCAGTTACCAGCTGGGTAACTCTGAACAACTTACGTCCCTCCCTGACTTTCAATAACCTCATCTCCAAAAGGTGCCATAAATGCCTAGTTTATCAGGCTGTTTGGAAACTGAGTTCGATCCTGCTTACGACACGCCTCTCCCAGCGCCTGGCACCTAGGAGACGGCAGCTGAAGCGAACCCCTCCCTTTATTTACTGGACATACTACACAAGTGACAACAGCTGACGACCCTTCCCCACCATCCCCTATGGGTTTCTCATGCTGCAAAGAAACAGAAGAGGAGCATCGGGTCCCACCTGGTAGACAGCCCTGGAGATGCACCATGGTTTCAGCATCAGCTGCAGGACCCGCAGGTTCCCCCCTCGGCACGTCCTCAGCACCCGGCAAGTCAGGCCCCATACCAGCCGGTCCCAGCCACTCAGCAGGTCCTCGGAGCCCTGCGGCCCCGCAGCCATGCCAGCCCAGGCCCCGCCTCTGCCCCTCTGGTCCCAGGACCCACACGCAGGGCTGTGTTCTTTTCCTAACGCCAAGTTCAAATGTCACTGAGATGTCATCAGGCCGGGAAAATGCAACCCAAATAACTCTGCCTTCTCCTGGTCCTTCATCCTCACCCCCAGCTTCCCTCCCCACCACCCTCATTAATCTTCTGGGACTGTTTTCCTTCAAGGATGAGCAAATGGCTCTTAAATGCAAATGTTTTCCCGCTGCCTCTGGGAAGTCCCCAGGGACTAGGTAAAGATAAGCCTCCCCCACTGTGGACAGGCACTCGGTGGACCTCGGTGGACCTCCAGCCGACAGCCGGCACAGATCAGAACAGAATTTAAAGAAGAACGCGAACCCGGAGTCATCACTGTGCGCTCCTGGTTCCGGGATTCCATCCAGGGTGAGAAACAAAGGGGATGGAGTTTCAGCCTCTCTGCCAACATTCCCAAGGCATTCCATCTAGGCTCTTAACTCTTTAAAACTTTGAGAACCAGAGTTTCTGCACCGCAAGCCAAAAGGCCAGTTTGGGTGGGGTTTTTGTTTTTTTTTAAATCAACACTGGGAAAAACTGCTATTTCTGTGGGCAATTTGTAAAAAGCCAGGCATTTACTTTGGGAACCTCCCAAGTTTAGGTTAGGAAGAAAAGGGCAATAAGAAAACTTATCTATTAGATGTAATATCCACATCTGCGAGTTTGGAGGGAAGCAGTTAAAGGGGGTAAGTGTAGCCTACATCCTTTTCCCCACGAAGGGTCATTTTCTATAAATGCTCTGTGCGTTTATCACGTATTAGATAAGCCCTGTGGCGACCTTAATCCAAGGAAGGACCTCCAGTTAAACAAGGTACAGCTATTTGAGACGTCAATCAAGTTATTTTGAGTTTTGATTATTTTTGATTATTGTTATTATTATTTTATTTATTATGATTATTTTAAACCATGTTTCAGAACGGCATCTCCTTCCTAATTCAATAGCTTATAGACCAAAAGATGAGAAGCCCAAGTCAGAAGAGGAGGGAAGAGGTAGGAGAAGATTCCATCATAACACAACCTGTACAGTTAAGAGAAGGGCGTGTTTAAGTCTCAACATCATTTTGAGTGCATGGTAGTCACTGAGGCATATCTGCCTTCGGCACATTCTTTATATTGATTGATTGATTGATTATCTTGTCTCTTCAACTCAAACCTTTAATGTCATCAGGAAACTAGTAGAACATAACTCACAGAACTCATAACTCACTACCTTCTAGAATGTCCTGACGTCAGACATAACAGTTTGAATTCGGCCCTACCACTTACTGCGTGAGGTCAGACAAATTAACTTCTCCGATTTAGTAGTTCTTTATCCATAGTGATGGAAATCATACCAACCTCACAGGGCTGTTGTGAGGGTTAAGTCAGGGGATATTCTTTTTTTCTTTTTTTAAAGATTATTTTCTTTTTTTAAAGAAAATTATTTTCTTTTTTTAAAGATTTTGATGTGGACCATTTTTAAAGTCTTTATTGAATTTGTTACAATATTGCTTCTGCTTTATGTTTTGACTTTTTTTGGCCACGACGCATGTGGGATCTTAGCTCCCCGACCAGCGGTCGAACCCACACCCCCTCCATTGGAAGGCAAAGTCTTAACCACTGGACCGCCAGGGAAGTCCCTGTCAGGGGATATTCTTAAAGTGGATAACGCAGGGTGTGGCATGTACACTAGTTTAATTTTTTGGAGCGTTTCCCATGATCAGGTAATTCTAGGATATCATCTATCACTGATAGTATAAAACTCTTGAGATCATTTCCAAATTTGTGTTTCTCTAAGTCACCTTCGTAGAATCCCTTTTTTTCCTTTTGCTGTGGATCCACGTATCCATTCATGTAATGAGTATGTGAAGACCATTTTCATTTAAACTCTTCTTGGATGAGTTTTATCATTTTTCCCTGAGTCATGGCTCCAGGGTAAAACTGCATGATTTCATTCCTGTGTATTATTCCTTCATTTTCACACACCCCGTAATAAAAGGCAGCGGGGGTTACAAAGGAATCCTGTCTTTCTACAAAGACATCAGCAGAGATAGTTTTACTAAAGAAGAAAGAAAGAAAGAAAAAGAAAGAAAGGAAGAAAGGTGGGCTTCCCTGGTGGCGCAGCAGTTGAGAGTCCGCCTGCCGATGCAGGGGACATGGGTTCATGCCCCGGTCCGGGAAGATCCCACATGCCGCGGAGCGGCGGGGCCCGTGAGCCATGGCCGCTGAGCCTGTGCGTCCGGAGCCTGTGCTCCTCAACGGGAGAGGCCAATACTGAGAGGCCCGCCGTACCGCAAAAAAAAAAAAAAAAAAAAGAAAGAAAGGAAGAAAGGTAAATTAAAAAAACAAATAGTATATGGACAGTGATTGTTCCATTAACATTAGCTAACTGCCTTGGTATTTTCAAAAAAAACCAAGGCAAGCTGTATCATAGTTAGCATTGTCTATGTCCCCAAGCTCACACTCTCCATCCTCTGGGGATTTTGGCTGTGAACCAGGCTCTTATCCAGAGCATGTAATTATGGGATGGATAGGGATAATTTTAAAGCCACTGCTTTAATCTATGATTAAATAATGTGACTTTAAAACTTAAAAAAAAAAGTTAAATATATATTTAGCTTATGGTCTGGGAATCTCTGAAGTCTAAATGTGCCATCATAAAGCTTTTGTAAAACATGCCTGAATATAAACATATTAACTCCTGAGAAGAGCAAGACCTACTCAAACTGCCCTGAGGGCTTTACCGCACATGGGGACAGCCATGCCCTCTGCGGAGGCTGGCTCTGGAGCCTGCAGTCTGAGCCTGGTCGTGTCAACAGATGTCTTCGAGCCCGTGGAGGCACAGGTGACAGGGACGGGTCACGCCCAAGTGCATGTGGAGGATGCTCCCCAGTTTTGCTGGCCCCGTCTCTTCAGTCATGTCTGTTTCTGCCCTAGACCTTCGGTTACTAATTCAGACTTTCACAGGGCAGCTTCCCCGATGGCATCTGAGGCTATGCGTGCAAACAGCACTGCTACCATTGACCGTGATACCCTGTGCTTTTAAAGGGATTTATGATGCTCAAGCGATTAGATACAGATGCGTGTATCTCTGTGTGTCTGTGTGTGCATCTGTGTGTACATGCGTCTCTGTGTGTGCACCTTCAGGTTGCAGAGAAGGAAATCAGAGCGACCTGTCCAGGCCATGTGAATATTGCGATGGTGTTGGGACATGATACCAGGGCTCACCAGGCCAACAAATGACCTGGATTTGTCTTACTGACTCCCAACTCCTTTAAATCATTTTTTTATTCTTTCCTCAAAAATAATAGAAAATTGGGGTTTTCCAGGTGATTTACCATTTAGACAGTTGATCACTAAACCTAAGGAGTAATGAATCGGTGACCTGCTGGGTATCTATAGGGAGAGGAGCACCGTGAGATGCCCAGGAGACATCGTCCAGATCCACCCTGCATCTCCCCTGCTTTCAGGAACGTTTTTGCTAATGTCTGGGGTGAAGAGTCTAAGTGTTGAGTTAGTTGGCAGGACTGGGTCAGCTGCTGCCTGTTTGCCTACCGTTTGCCCAGGGTTGGGGGGGGGGGGAACATCACAGGGAGAACTGAAGTCCTGGTTCTGTGGTTCCACGTTTGGGAAGGGAACCGAGGCTGGGGGCTCTAAATCAGGTGCTAACCCTGGGGAGAGGCAAGCCTGGTGAATCCAGGAGTTCGTGCCCAGGTCAAAGGCAGGAGAGGTGGGTGGGGCCTCGTAGGGCACGGGGAGCGGGGGGAGGTTTGGCAGGACCCTACCTGAGCCCCCCTCTCTCAGCTGCTCTACCCTTGGTCCAGCTCCCTCCAGCTCCATGCCTTTTGATTTTCCATCCCTGCTCCCAGACTTTCCTTACTGTTTTTGTAAAGACAGAGGAATTTTTAAAAAAGCAATAAATGCCTTTGGTTGACTCCAGGGATGTTTTCAGACATAATTACTGCTTTGAGAAGAACTTGGAAAAACTCTTAAGTTGGAAGTAATGCGTAGTGTCATTAAGAACAAAATTAGCAAATACACAAAGACAGGAAATGGCACACATGCGGAGAAGTCTATTTAGAGCAACCAAAGAAATACGTTCAGAAAGGCAATCTAATTAACCCATCTTAATTATTCACTGATTATTTACTGACATCTATTTTAGAAAATGTCAGCCATAAGATTGACTGGAGAACTCCCATACTCTATGTCAGGTTAAATTCAGCTACTGGGAGGCATAAATAGCATTTTTTAAAAGATTCTCTTAGATGCGTTATGTCAGCAGTCCCCAAACTTTCTGGCACCAGGGACCAGTTTCGTGGAAGACAATTTTTCCACAGAAGGCGGGGGACGGTTCAGGCGGTAATGGGAGCAATGGGGAGCGATGGGGGGCGGCAGATGAAGCTTCGCCCCTCCATGGCCGCTCCACTCCTGCTGTGCGGCCCGGTTCCTAACAGGCTGCGGACCAGTAGTGGTCTGCGGCCCGGGGGTTGGGGACCCCTGTGTTATGTTATCCTTTGCTGATAGAACCTGAAGGGAAAGGGCACTTTCTCCAACATCAAGGCCCGGTCCAGTTGAGACCCAATGCCAAGACGTTTCAGCCAGAATTAAGGCCTACTAGAAGCCACATCTGTTCTTTTGGAAGACCTAGAGGATAAACAGGCAACGTATTCCAAAGTGAGCCTGAGAAGCTGCTGGAAAACAAATGAATCCACAACAGTGAGCGGAAAAGCAGGGGTGTGCTCAGAAACACTTGTCAACCCTATCTTTAGCTTTTGTAGAAAGCAGATTTCTTTTGGGTTTTGTGTACAGTTAACATTTCTGAGTCACAGACCTTTCCAGCCTTAGCTACTAACTCACGTTTTAATTCTATATCCCCTCCCCGCCGTGACTTCCAACACAGGATCAAACTTGGGTTGAAGTCTATTGCACATAGAGTTCTTTCCATCCATTGAATGCTTTTGTTATTCAATCTCCATGTGCAACCAAAAATGCCAGTTTGGGCAGAACTGGAAACTTTACTTGTTAAATGAAGGTGGCCCATCGTTCTTTGTTAGTGTTCTTTAATAAGGAACACATGATTGAGATATAATTTATATACCATACACTTTACCCATTTAGAGTATACAATTTAATGGATTTTAGTGTATTCACTGGGTTGTACAACCATGACCATGACCTCATTTTAGAACATTTTCATCACCCCAAGATGAAACCACATACCTACCAGCTACCCGTTTTTCTCCCTCCTTCCTCCAGCAACCCGCAAACACTAATTTACCTTCTGTCTCTATAGATTTGCCTATGCTGGACGTTTTACATAAATGTGATCTCTGTGCCTGGCTCTTCTTACAGAGCATAATGTTCTCAAGGTTCATTCATGTTGTAGCCTGTATCAGCACTTCATGTCTTTCTCTTACTGAATAAAATTCCATTGTGTAGAGATAACACATTTTGTTTAACCATTCATCCATTGGTGGGCATTTGGGTTGTTTATTCTTCGGGGCTATTAGGAATAATGCTGCTATGGACATTCATGTACAAGTTTTTGTGTGGAGGTATATTTTCCATCTCTCTTGGAGAGCTATCTAGAAGTGGCATTGCTGGATCACATGATAGCTCCATGTTTAACCTTTTGAGGAATTGTCAAGCTGTCTTCCCAAGCTGCCGCACCATTTTACATTCCCACCAGCAGTGTCTGAGGATTTTAATTTCTCCATATCCTTGTCAACCTTGTTAGCGTCTGTCCTTTTGATTATAACCATCCTAGTGGTTATGAAGTGGTAGCGATCTTACTTTCCTGGTTGGGTTCTAAGATATGGCTTTGGGTAGAGTGGGGCATGAGCGGCCAGCAGGCAGTGCTGCCTTTCGAGGGCTGGCCTGCTGTCTTCCCTGACTTAGCCCCAAGCATGCAGATGGACTTTGGGGAAGCAGAGGCAGAAGGCACAGAAGAGCCCAGAATTTCCCCTCCCCCTCCTCTCCTTCTGACACCCTCACGCCCACCATCGGGATCAAAAGTCCAAACGCTTTTGCAAGTTCCCATTTGTCACTTTATAATCCCAGTGCCAGCTCTTCGGGAAAAGGATATTTAGAAATAGCACTTGTCTGGTGAAGTGAGTGGGAGACATGCAAAACCCAAACCCAAACAATCTCTTGAAATCCCGAGGCGTTTCAGAACTGCTCACTAGCTCACTGAATCCCATATTTGGGTCTGGAAAACATCCCAGCTCTGACAAAGAGTCATCAGTGCGTCATCATTCCTCAACCTGGGATCCCAAAAGACCCGTTGATATAAATGCTGGGGAGCGCACTCTGATCATCTGGGGGTAGGAGAATAATTTTTAAAAAATGCTCGGCTGTGTACATAAAAATATTTTGGGTCCCTGGGAAAGTAGCAGAGAGGCAGGAGCTGCCCTCTGGCTTAAGCGCTCCAGAGCTGCACGCCAAGAGCTATGTTTAGAAATATTTCCCGCAAGTGCTACAAACCATTATACAAGGGATCCTAGGACCATAAGAGTGATGTCATCCTATCAATTACCCTGGTTATGAAAGTCAGTTCTCATATACATGCCAGGCCCCAGTAGAAATAAAATCAGGGCTGCCTGAATCAAATCAGTCCAGACCCTGAAGAGAAAGTAAATCCCCCCCAGCTCTTCTCTTTCTTAATCTCCTGTTACTTGGTTTCCATGGGACTCAGTGGCCAAGGATGATTTTTGAGCATATATTTTGCAAGCCTGTGTTTATGCGATCATGGCCTTCTATGAAAAAAAATAGATGCCTTGTTTTGTTTTGGGGTTGTGAGCGCTTGGAAGGGCAACGGTCTGGGGCCTGTCGGGAGTGAAGTTGTAAAGGTGGGAGGAGGACCTGCCCTCCGTTGAGAACCATCTTTTTTTCCTTCTCATGGAGGGAGATTAAGATGAATTAACTGCTCAGAGGAGAGCTGTTGAGAGATAACTTTCCCTCCAAGTGGGAGCCAAGATATTAGAAGACTTGTGTCTAGAAGCTGTGAAAAGGTTTAAGGATAACTCAGTGAGGAAGGAGTTAATGTTTCTCCTCCAGACATAAAGGAAGGCAAGTAGAATTGGTAAGAGGTGAATCAGGAGGGGAACACTTACTTTTTTTACCTATAGCCTAAATTCCTTTGAACCCTTGCCCCAACTGCGGGCCTGATGTTCTTACGTCTTCTGTGGTTCGTAACATATTAGAAGGTTTGAAGAAATTTGTTACTCATTTCTCTAAAATTCCTTCTAACGTAGCAAACCTACTTTTTTTTTTTTTTAAATCCTCAGCGTCTTGAGCTTAATAGAAATGTAATGACAAAGAATGAATGAAAACGTGTACTTTATAGAAAAGCATAGGCTTGTGGCTTTTCCTGCTGCTCTCGGGTGACATGTCTTCATAAAGTCTACCCTGGAGTAGTTTAAGATCCATAATAGGAGTTTCCGTTCTTCTTGCTTTGGTTTCTCAAAGAGCAGACATGCAGGATTAGCCCTACATCCCCTTTCTTACTTGGCTGTGAAGACATGACGCACCATGACAATGGCAATGCTGGAGGCTGGCTGAATGGGGATGGAATGGCCTTGCTAATGGACGTGTGGTCAATGCCACTTTTGTAGGTCAGATGCCATTTTGGTGAGATAATGACTTTGGGAAGCCATTCTCTAACGCTACATTTTCCCCTTGCTTTCTTGGAATGCTTTTCCCAAGGGGAAAAAGCAAGCGGAGAAATAAAGGATGTCTGCCATCCGAAGAACCCAGCTGGGAGACTATCTCCTGACCATCACATTGGCCCACCCCAGAGCTCTTCACCCTTAGTACCACCAAGTCCAGAAGTCCTGCAGCTATGCCTGGTTCCACAGACTGTATTCCAACATGGTTGTGTCAATACATCTGTTTTATTCTAGTCCATCACATTTTCGAGAGTTAATAAAATTCCTCTCATGAAACAATCTTCATAGTAATGACAGAAAACCCCAAAACACATAAAACAAAACAAAAAGCAACCATGAGTTCTTTAGTTGAGCTTGCCAAGGGGGACTGGAACAGTCCATGAACTGGACGTTTGTATTACAAATTCAAGGCGAACCAAGAAGCAAATCCTTTGATATATACAAAATTAGGCCTGTTTTAGGATAAGCTTGTTAATGTAATGAGTTACCTAAACTACCACTGAAGAGTTTAATACTGTACATTCTCATGAAGATCTCTTATGGATAAAAATATTTATTTGGAGTGCTGCTTTTAGGAACCATTTAAATTAGCCTGATTATGGGTAGCATGGTCTGTTCTGAAGCCATGGCTGACCAAGGATAATAGAGATAGCTTAGGATTTAGCAACAGAGGTGGAAAACCAAGAACTATATTGGGGTTGGAGATGTAGGCAAATTATGGCTAGGAAACCATGTCAGTGGTCACAGATATCCAGAGTCACCCAGAGTTTAAAGGTCAAGGTAAATCAATGAGTTCAAAGCGGGCAGTCAAAATATCTGTGAACGATGAATTTAGAGTTCAGGTCAACCAGAAGGCTGGAAACTAGGTGGGCTGAGAGCAAACAGACCAAAAGATATAAGGAAAGACAAGCCAGGGGTTCACAGCTGGATGCAAGGTTGGAGGGAAAGCATGGCTGGCTGAACCCTCCTCCATCTGCCTGTGCCAGGGAATTTCACATCCTTCCCTTTACAGCAGTGGTCAAGCTCCTAGAGGGGCCTAATGAACTGCAGGTAGAAGCAGCTGAGTTGGGACCTGCCAAAATACAAGTGCACAGACAAGGAGGAAGTAAGGCTCCAGCAGGTACCGTATCAGCCATCTAAAGGTCCTCTTATTTAGATCTCTCCTATGTCTTCCCAATTTCTGACAGAGGCCAAGCGGCCCATGTAAGTGAAACATTTACTTAACCCAAGGCTCACTGTGTCTCCTAATTTGCAAGAGGTCCTTTCCCTCAATTGGCAACCCTAAAATTGCACAGGAAGGAGGGCCACGGAAACAGGAGATGGAAGGAAATGTAATGCCCTTTAATGATGCAAGTGGAAAAATGTAATTATACCCACCCAGGCCATGAAAGCATCTGAAAACCTACAAGGAAAACCAGCTGAGACTTTATTGTTTGATTTGTTACCAAAGGTAAAATGAATTCTTCCCTTTTTTCAAATGAAGTCTCTATGTGGCATAATTTGAGGTAAATTTCTGCGAGAGAGAAAGGAAATTGGATCAGGGGACTGGTTATTTCCCCCTTGATGCAGAAACAAAGGTGATGATTTAAGATTTGGCTGTAAGGAGACACTTAGGAGCTAAGTGCCTTCTGTTCCTGTCTCTTAATAAACCCAGGAAGACGCCCTCATTGTACCACAGCTGGGAGCAGGCTTCTTGTTAATTAAGCATGGGTAATGGGCAGGTCTGAGATCTCCTTCATGAGTTTGGCCTCGATTAAGTGGCCTGAGGCACTCTCTCGAGGGAATACTCTACCTTCTCCACCAAAACTCGGGCTGCATTTCAAAATGTGAAAAACAGAGCAGCCTATGTGGCAGGGATTTCATGAAACTGAATGTGTGTTCAGAGCCCAAGCCAGGATGACAACCCCTCCCCATTTCCTTTGCGAGGCGTGGAAGTATTTACCTGTTGGGTTTCATACCCTCCAACCCTGTGGGTTTCAGATGTTGATCTCTTTTAAAAAAAAAACTGTGGTAAAATATACATAAACATAAAATTTACCATTTTGACCATTTTTAAGTACACATACAGCTCAGTGGCATTAAGGACATTCACACTGCTGTGCAACCATCACCACCGCCCCTCTTTAGAATGCAAAACTGAAATTCTGCGCCTATCGTACAATTCCCCCAGCACCTGGCAACCACGATTCTACCTTCTGTCTCTCTGAATTTGCCTGTTCGAGGTACCTCATGCAAGCGGAATCACACAGTATTTGTTCTTCGTGACTGGGCTTATTTCATTTAGCATAATGTTTTCAAGGTTCATCCATGTTGTAACCTATGTTAGAATTTGCTTCCTTTTTAAGAGTGAATAATGTTCCACTGCATGTGTAGACCACATTTTGTTTACCCTTTCATCTGTTGATGGACACTTGGGTTGCTTCTACCTTGTGGCTTTTGTGAATAATGCTGCTATGACATGGAAGCAACCTAAATGTCCATTGACGGATGAATGGATAGAGAAGATGTGGTGTGTGTGTGCGCGCGTGCGTGTGTGTGTGTGTATATATATATATATATATACACACACACACACACACACACAATGGAATACTACTCAGCCATAAAAAAGAATGAAATAATGCCATTTTCAGCAACATGGATAGATCTAGAGATTCTCATATTAAGTGAAGTAAGTCAAAGACAAACACCGTATGATATCTCTTATATGTGGAACCTAAAAAAGTGATACAAATGAACTTATTTTCAAAAGAGAAATTGACATAGAAAACAAAATTATAGTTACCAAAGGGGATAACAGGGGGCTGGGTGAGAGATAAATTAGGACTTTGGGATTAACATATACACACTACTATACATAAAATAGGCAAATAACAAGGACCTACTGTATAGCACAGGGAACTATATTCAATATCTTATAATAATCTATAATGGAAAAGAATCTGAAAAAGAATACATACACGTACATACATACATATACATATATATACATATATATACACACACACACATATATATATATATATATATATATAAAACCGAATCACTTTGCGGTACACTTGAAACTATTACAGCATTGTAAATTAACTATACCGCAATAAAAAAATAAATAAAAAACAATGCTGCTATGAACATGGGTGTACAAATAGCTGAGTCTCTGTTTTCATTTCTTTTGGGTCTATAGCCAGAAATGGAAGGCTGGATCTTCTGATGATTCTATGTTTAATTTTTGAAGGAACTGACATACCCCTAGATAGTAATCTTTTTCACCCACTGCTTCTGCTCTGTCCTGTTCCTGGGTTGCTCCTGAGACAGCCTGGGACCTTCCCTGCAGGCAGACACACAACTGCTGACCTCCAGGACTTGTTTATGTAAACGGGCTCTGCCCAGGTGGCCCTCAGGTGAACCTGTGCTACTTTGCATGCACCTGCCTCAGCTGCCCTGACCTTTACTATGTCTGTTTGATTTGCATTCTCATTCCCAGGCTGGAACCAGAGTCTGGCTCTGAAGCCCAGTGCAGGTGGCACCTGGCGTGGCCCTCACAGTTGCCTCCTCCTGGACCCTCAGCGTGGACCACTCTGCTCATCGTGACCCAAGGGACCTTAGCCATGAGGTGGGCTAGTTCCTCCAGTGAAGGCCAAGAAAAGGAAGTTGGGAATGGGCGGTGCCCTCTGAGCAGATCGCACTGGCCTAGGGTATTTTAGCTTCAGGCTGAGGCAGGCTGTGACCCCATTGAAATTACCCTGAACATAGGTTGGCTTCTGGTGGTGGGTTTGAGTGAGACTCAGCATCAGGATGTGGACAGATGCAGGAGACGGACTGGGATCCTTTCTGGTCTGAAGTAGGGGCCCCAGCTAGAGCAGGGTTAGCAAGACGGCAGCCCCTCAGGCTCCAGCTTCCGTGGGAAAGCAGACGCAGAGCCGGGTCACGGGCACAAGCCCACTGGTTTGGCTTGGGTTTAGGGGGTAACAACTCCAACCCGGGGACTTGAGGGTCCCGGGCACCACCTAAGCCATTGGGTACCAGGCTTCAGAGCCGGTAGATGCTTCCTGCGAGCGTGATTAGCCTCCTGGAACTTGGCCAGACTTGACCTGTGCTGATTTAGGAACGGGGTGTTGGCAGCTTTCACATTTGTACCTGGAAGGTCTAGCAAGGTGGGGTCTGACAACCACCAAGTGGCTCCAGATGAAACTCGCCCAGCCCCACTGTGGCCACCGTTCACAGGGACGCCACCACTGGCTTTGGACATCTCCCTTGCCTGGAATGTCAAGTCTGCAGGGCCTGCCTGGATCCTGCCCTATGGACTGCAGCCTCCCTCTCCCCAGGCATCAGCATTTCAGCCAAGTTAGCAACCCTCCCTTACCTGGTCCCTCCATGGACCACTGGTTGCCAACCCTGGCTGGCCCATTAGAGTCAGCCGGGAAGCTTTTATGAAATGCATTTACCTGGGCCCCATCCCTAGAGATTCTGACTTTATGAGTCTGGGGGAGGGAGTCGGTATTACTACTCTTAAAAAAATATCCTAGTCATTCTAACGTACAGCCATAGAAAAGAACCATGGCCACAGACCAACACTGAGTTCCCTGCGTCTTGAAGATGAGCTCCTTTCACTCATAATGTTACCTAAGAGCTCAGGTCAGTGTTCTCACGCTTTAGCTTGCATTAAAATATCTGCAGGATGTGTTCAAACACAGACCTCCAGGCTTCACCCCAGAGTTTTTGACTCAGTAGATCAGGTGTAGGGCCCGGGGATTTGAATTGCTAACATGTTCCCAGGTGAGACTGAAACTCTGGCCCTGGGATTACACTTTCCGAGAGCCACTGATCGAGGCCCATGACACCCCTTGATTCTTGGATTTAGGGCGATGGGGAGAAATGGAAATGAGTCAGTCACGGTTTTTACTGTTTACAATTTCATTCTTGGACATTCTTTTCAGAAGAACTGCCACTTACCTCTGAGTGTCATGGTAGGGGCTAGTAAATGAACTTTTCCCCATTTGGGGAATGGAAAATCAACACTTAAGGACCTTCCACCCAATGATTCCTTGCCCACCATTGCCCCCCCCCCCCACCGACCCCCCGAAAGATAATTCAGTAGTTAAAAGAAATATTTTGTTAAAAGGCATCCAAGTTTTCTTCCCACCACAAGGACCTGCTCGTTGACTTGAAAAGCCTGACTCTTAGTAATGCACGTTTATTTCTAAATTAAAACGGTTTCTCACTGATGTGATATTTCAGGACTTGAGTTCCCTAAAGGCAGCCAAACCGAGAGCCTGAATCACTTACTCCTTTGTCTCTGTGGCCGGGAGGGCAGAACATTTCAGAGGTTACAATCTGCCCTCAACAAAGGGCGTTTAGGCTCTTGTTTTAGAAATGAGTGACTCATCTCTGGGTCATTTTCATGTCTCTATCTCCCCTCTCCCCTCTCCCTTAACCACGAGGAAACTGCAGGCGAAACACTCTTCTTTATCTCAATGCACAAAGGACACAAATGGTGCGGATCTGGAGACCTGACTTCCTGTTATTAAGGAGGACATCCTACAATTTAACGGAGCGGGATTTCCAAACGAAGCACAAAGTCGAACGATTTCAGAGTTTGCTCCCCACCTACAATTAACTAGGTCACAGCTGTAAAGGAAGAGGGAAAAAACATTAAATCACTCCAAGGCAGGAGCACTTGATATCATCCATGGCCGAAAAATAAACACTTCATTTTATTTTTTAAAAGGAAGAGCAATACATCTAACAGAAACATGTACATCTGAGATGCGATAGAAAGTGGAAAAAAACATCTGATCGGACAACAGGCCAGGGCTGGTGTCTCAGGCCTAATTATTTTATTTAATATTTGTACCAAAACTGAGAGGGAAATGGAAATGATCTCCTTCATATATACGAACCATGATCTGCCCTTAATCTGTGCAGAGGACTTCTTAGGATTATGCATAACCCATAAAGATTCCCATTTGGTCATGCAGGGGTTAAAGACTTTTGAAGCCCCAGAACTGTTTCAGGTCTGTTGGACTTCCACATTTGGCAAATGCAAAATTCTCACAGTGGACTCTCTGACCTTGATTGGACATCAAGGCGGGAGGGGCTATTTCCGAGTGGATTAGATATTTAAGAACCCACAGTACCCCAGGAAGGAATACTTTTCAGAAAGGAACATCTCAATGTGCTGTGCCCCTTTCTTTTGCTCTTACGACCCGCTGGCACCATGCGGATTTCATTGCTCATTGAGTGGGCAAGATCGGTGTGAATGTCACTAGCCCACTGACCGAAGATAACTCCTTTCTTTCCTGCATCTCAATATGAGAAAATCTATTCCAAGAAGCCCGTCTAAAATACGGTTCCTCATTCACAGATACAGGTATTACACACACACACCAATTCATGGATGTGCTATGGAGCACAACCTGTGAGAGACCCAGCTGAGGTGTCTACACAAAACCGAGGGCTTCCCTGATGACACAGTTGAGTCTCTTACACGTTACGTTTCAAAGCAATGTTTCACTTAGAAAATGACTCTATTCAAGAAGGCTCTTTTGTTGGGATTGATTTCCAGTGTAATTCCATCATCAGCAAATGGTCTAATAGAAAAAAAAATGGGTCAGTGACATTCACACTGATCTTGACCAAACATTTGTATAAAATAGTCATGGTAAAGATGATAGATGGATAGATGGATAGACAGACACGGATTGACAGAGGACAGAGAGATGACATGTGAAACAAAGATGGGGAAATAAATCTATGTCCATGTACATCAGTTAGGACACGAGGTACTGAAAATGTCCTCTGTGGACATGTTAGTGCATCTGCACTATTTGGAAGCCTATTAGAAATGCAGGCTCCCAGACCCTACCCCGGAGCTGCTGAATCAGAATCTGCCTTTGACAAGATCCCCAGATGATCCCTTTGTCCATTGATGCTGGAGCAGTGCTGCTTTAGAGCAGAACAGCCTAGAAGAGTGATCTTCTATAACTGGACATCTTTGCCCAAATGAAACTGTGGGTGGAAACACAAATATCTTAGAAGCGGAACTCCTCTGGCTGAGTCAGGGGTGAGTTATCTAAGGCTTCTCGGCCCCCTAGTGGCACCTCCCACCTGCACCAGCAGTTACTTCTACTTCTTTGGGGGAAGCAAGGATGCCTAATGTTTGTATCCTAACACCTACTGTTCCAGAAGACACAGGCCACCACTTCCTGAACAACATCTAAGCCCTGGCATATTACGGATACTCAGGTAGTATTAGGTCACTGCTAACAAGTGATTCTGAAGCAAGATTATGTGCAGAAGCACCAAAGGACATAGGAAAAATCAAAGAGAGCAGGCTGATAGCATACTTAATATGGGAGAAAGACAAGGCAAAGAGAGAAACAAAAGTGGCCCTATAGTCAGAGCTACCAGATAAAATATAGGACACCCAGCTGAATTTGAATTTCAGATAAACAACGTGAGACAGACCTACCACTAAAGCACTATTTGTTTGCTGTTTATCTGAAACTCAAATGTAACTGCGCATCTGTATTCTCATTTGCCGAATCTAGCAACCCTCATTCCTTCCTCGAGGACACTCTTCTCTGAAGCTCGGGCCCTCCTTCCAGATTAGACCCCAGTCAGATTCCCTCCGGAGAGGTCTCTGCCTGGATTCAAACCCCGGACCTGCCAGTGCTGGCGGTTGTGGGACCCTGGGCAAATGATTTCATCTCTCTCTGTTCTGTCTCCCTCCTCTGTAAAGTGGGGATGCACACGGAAGCCTGCCTCATGGGACTGTTTGGGGGTTAAAGGAGAAATTATCTGTAAGGCACAAAGTAGGAGCTCATTGAATAAATGTACATTGTTGTCTATCTGGTCAAGATCTTGTGGGTTTCAGCAACTTCCTTTCTGTCTGAATTGGCTCCTGGTCATTTTCTCGAAGACCTGAGATCAATCTGCAGAGGGAAGAGAGGGGAGAAGAGGACATGGTGCCTGAAAAACCGTAGAAGGATGCTTTCCTCTCCTTTCTGAGGGGCCTGGCCTGGTGCGACCATCTAGTCCCTGCATTTCTGCCCCCTCTCTCCCTGGGGGCCGAGTTGGGGGACGCACTAGGGAAGGGGGGAAGAAAATGTGTCACTTGATATTTGCTCCTTGACCCCGGCTGACCCCGTTAATTGACTGCAGGATGGAAGGAAGTGCGCTCAGGAGACCTTCCTTTGCCAGAGCTTCTTGGCCGGATGTCTTAGCCATCAGGGAGCGATATCTTGCTTCCTTGACAGTCAGCTGAGCAGTGGGCACTCTGATAGCCCGGCAAGGTGGACAAGCCCCAGGACAGTGACACCTTATATTTCAAGGTCAGAAATTCTCAAAAAGCTGCTGAGTACCGGAGCCAGCATTTGGGATGTGTTACTTCTCCCTCTCGGAGTAAACCTGACCACTGAAGCCTCATCGCCTCCCAGCTTTTGTTTTCATCTTTGTTCCCAGGAACGCCAAGATCAGAGACTAGATTCTGGTAATGAACTGTTCTTAAACGTTAAACAAATAAAACAAGAAAGCCAAGGTATCGGGGGGTGGGGTGGGGCGCAAGTCCCCCCACCACCCAAAGAGGAGATATTGGAGCCAGGTTTCACGGCGGATACTGAGCCAGCGTCCCTCATGGAAATCAAACAATTCTCCCGAAACTGCGATCTGAATGCTGCAGTTTCCCTGAAACTGTGTTCTGGGGTTTCCTCCTCTGCTTGGCACTGACCCAGCACCTGCAGCAGCAAAGCTTTCCCAGGAAGCTATTGTTATTTGTGCATCTGATCATTTACAGCAGAGCACGCTGACAGCAAAATTTAGAAAGGAAGAGAAAAAAGAAGCGGAGGGTGAAAAGGACAAAACGGAGGCTTCCAGCGTCCCGGTGGGAACTTAAAAGCAGAAACACCTCTCTTTTCGGCCCTCAGCACAAGTTAGGACTCTACAGAAGAACCATCCTCGGGCAGAGCTGCAGCCTGTATGGAAGGAAGGTGGGCGTCAGACACGGAGATTCAGAATGAGGATGTGCACCTCTGCTCCTCCCCTGGGGATACCGTCTAGAGTGTATTCTCTGATCTTCCCCAGAGCATCCCTCCAGCTGCCACCAAGGAGCTGCACTAAGTTGCTGAGTCCACACAGCACACAATGGAAGGGCTCTGTTTTTCAGGACCAGACATTCCAAATGAATTCATTTCCTTCTGGGAAAAAGCACTGCCTTGTTCGGAGCACGAAGTTCCCAGGGCTCGGCTTACCTGGCAGCATTTTGGACACACCTGTTGGGACCATTAGCCCTGCCAAGAGAAGGGAAGCAGGATGCTTTGTTCTACTTTTACTCCCAGTCGACTCTCTTCCCACTGTGTTGGTTTCCCTTACGGAATCTAACCCAAACAGAAGAGAAAGTTACAGGACTCCACGCTGCTTGGCAGGGAGCAAAATAAATGCACATAAATAGACAGCAGACCCTTTCACAACACGGTTTGGACTGTGTGCGCCCCCTTACATGTGGACTTTTTTCAGTAGTCATATTACAGTACTACACAACCTGTGGATGATGGAATCCACAGATGTGGAATCTTAGAGGCGGAGGAATTGTGAATAGAAAGGAACCGCAGATCTGGATGACTAACTATAAATTACACGTGGATTTTCCACTGTGCCAAGAATGGGCTCCCCTAACCCCTGGATTGTTCAAGAGTCAGCTGTATATATGGAATAGAAGGGTAAACTAGGAAATTAAGGACACTGTGAGATAGAAAAAAAGAAAAGGACAAAACTGAGTTAAAAGGATGAGATAATGTGAAAAGGCAGCTAGAACAAGCAAGTTGGGCCCCAACTTTAGCTCTGAGTTTCCTGGCGGCAAAGGTAAAAAAGGTAATAGAGAAGAATCACATACGTCTTATTAGCTCCGAAAGGAATGAACAGGATGGCCTTTATAGAAGGAATACTGAAAAACACAAGGAACATTATTTCTGTCATTTTGAAAAAGGCTCAGAAGCATTTTTACCGATGTTTCTTCTGTTGGCTTTCTAATCAGGGTGGCACCTTACTCACTCTCTGCCTGTCCATAGCCCAGGCTGTGCCCAGACATTGCCCTCGGCTCTGTAAGCGGATCAGAGATTCCTCCAGACTCTTCCTCCTACCTTTGCTCTGAACCTACTTCTTCTCCTCTAATTTCTCTGGTCTCCATCGACCATGTCATTCCAGATTTCTCCAGCTGAAGCCAACTCTTTCGCACTCAGGACCCATTAACCTCTCCATGGGGCTTGTTTTAGGGATTCCTGCCACCAGCAAACTCTCATTCCTTGCCTTGGTTTTATATTCTATAAATCCTGCCCACCCCACTCCATGGCCCGCCCAAGTCCTAGCTCTCTTGGCCCGAGTTCAGGCCCAGAATGGGGTGCTGCATGATTAAAGAGAAGGATATCAGCCTTCAATAAGGACGAGTTAAATCTTAACTCAATAAAAGAATCTCAGCCGGCAGCTGAGAACATATGGTCCAGGAATATTGATATTTGATTATTTAACTTCATAAGAATAAAGTAAAAAGGATTGGTAATGAATAGCTACCACATCCCTCGATCTGCTTCTCTTAGGTGTCAGATGTCCCTAGGAAGGCTCTGGTTAAGTGCTGGAGGGCAGGCATTTCACAGTGGCCTCCTCCAGCAAGAGGTAGAAATGAAGATATTCTGAGATTAAAACTAAAGAGATACATCTCTGCTGTGGGTCCAAGTGAGAGCTGCCACTCAGAAGGCATAGTTGAGAAGCATGCCTTGTATCGTCCCCCCATTGGAGCACCACTCTACCTTGACATCCTGGTAAGATCAAGAATTCCTGTGGGTAGAGCCAATGCTTTCATCAGCAAAGGAACTGTGAATCCATTCAAGCTCTTGCTCAAGGACTTGGCCGAGACCCCAGAATTCTCCTCCATCGAGCATGAAAGAGATGATTGAAAATGAAAAAAATTTTAGTTCCGTTGTTACGGCCAAACACCTGGATCATAAAAGAACCTCATTTTGGCTCTTGTGCAATGTCTGGTTTGGGGTAAGACCACACACTGCTGGTCTGTAAATATGTGTTAGTAGCAAAGTAAACCTCGAGGTGATGGAGCAATTGCTTCATTGGATGAAACTGTTTGATACGGTCCACTTTGATACCGGAGAACATTTGCCAAAAGCAAAAGAATGTGCTGGCACTTAGATGCCCCATCAGGTCCCAATTAGATCGTAGGTTCAGTAACTTCTTCAGTGCTGTTCCTCTTCCTGGGTGACAAAACCACGCACTCAGCAAACAGGATGCTGTCTTCCTACTCCCTATAGCTGGAGGACATGCATTCAATTTATTTCAATGTATTTTAAAATTTGCATTTGATCTATCAGAAGAGTTTTCCTTAAAATTCTGATTTAGCAGTAAGATTAGGATGCCAGCTGGAGGGCCTGAGGATCTACAACAAGATTCATTTTTGTATCGCGATGTCTCCCTTTTATGATATTCAAGACTGGGAAGAGAGAATACATAGATATTTGGGGTGGAATCGTGCTCATTTCATTGTAGAAGTTGAACACTGGCATCTTGTGGGCCAAATGTAGCCTGTAAACATGCTTTCTTTGGCATGCGGTGTTTTTCTTTAAGCTTGGATTTGTTGCCAGCATATAAAAATTGAGATATTTCATCTCTTTCTCACACACACATATATATATTTTCTTACTTATAAGAAAATTGCGTAAAGATGTCCCTTTGAAAAATCAGAAGATCCAGGAACACCAGCCCCAGTTTCCCCGTGGTGAAGCTGAGTAGTAGGTGTTCATTTGCTAAGATACGAGACCTCCAGTTTGCAAGGTACAGCTTTCCTTCCTGACCTCCATGTATTTGACCTGCTTGACTCCTGTAGTCATCTGAGTTATAATGCCTGTGTAGGGCCCGATTTTATAAGGATGACGAGCATGAATAGAGGCAGCCCAGGATTAAGATGAAGGATGAGGTCCTAAGGGTACCACAGGAGATGGATATTAACTCTTGAAAACAGCCAATTTCTGATGGGTGAGTCTCGGAAGGAGAAAGAAGAGTGTTGCCCTGCACAGGCCCTATTCTAAGACACGTGATACGTGTTTCTCTCATGCCACCTTAAGGCCATTTGACTGAGGGAAAAAGGAAGTCACAGAGTCCCGAAGAGCCTTTATTTGCTGTTGGGCTCTTCAGAGGGAACCTCAAAACACACGTCCAGGGATTGTGCTAGAAATAAGGACTATTAAGATGATTAAGAACGGACGCTGGGGCTTCCCTGGTGGCGCAGTGGTTAAGAATCCGCCTGCCAATGCAGGGGACATGGGTTCGAGCCCTGGTCCGGGAAGATCCCACATGCCGCGGAGCAACTAAGCCCGTGTGCCACAACTACTGAGCCTGCACTCTAGAGCCCGTGAGCCACAACTACTGAGCCCGCATGCCACAACTACTGAAGCCCGCAAGCCACAACTACTGAAGCCCGCGTGCCTAGAGCCTGTGCTCCGCAACAAGAGAAGCCACTGCAATAAGAAGCCCGCACACCACAACGAAGAGCAGCCTCTGCTCACCGCAATTAGAGGAAGCCCGTGTGCAGCAATAAAGACCCAACGCAGACAAAAATAAATACATAAAATAAACATGAAAAAAAAAAAAGGACTCTGGCCAAGCCAAATGCTGCAGGATTTTGGTATTCACCACGCCCCGCCCCCCTGCCCCCAGGTGATGGAATGGGATGGTGTGTGGCCTGGGGACCCTGGCTCCTGTTCCCTGGGAGAGGCCCTCAGGAGGAGGACAGAGCTGCCATCCGGGGGCCCTGGTGTGAGCATATCATTCTATGCTGCTGATTTCGAATCAGCGAGTACCCCTTGTGTGTTTCCAGAGGAGTTTTTTCTTTCTGTTGTAGCCCCTCTCCCTAAATGCTCTGCTGCTTGAAAACCCAAAGCTTGGACCCAGCAGCATGGGGGGGGGGTGTTCCCCTTCCTCGTTTTTCCCTTAGGTTGACATTTTAACGAGAAGGATTGTAAAACCTGGCGCCCGCATTGCTGCCTACATGGATGGACCTGGCTGTGCAACACGGCAGTGCAGGCGAGGAGATGAAGAGCTTTCTCGGGGCACTGGGCTCTGAGCTCGTCCATACCCAGACACACCTGATTCTGCTTGGAAAATGAACTAGCCTAATTCCCCAACATCAGCCTGGAATCGCGGCAGGGACTCACAACACGTCTGCTTTTAAAGCTTCCCTTTCACTAGTCCGAATTTGACGTTCCTAAAAGGAAGATGAAAGGGGGTGGGGAGGGGAGCTATGCAAGTGCCGACTGGGTGGATATTCTCAGTTGTCCCAGGTGGAAACCCTTTGATTGACGGGATCCACATAAAGGGCTATGTTCCCATTACTAAAGGCTGTTACCGTCCTTCAGCCCAACTGGCAGATAAGACCAAGATTTTCTTCCGTAAGAAACACCACGAAAACCCAATGATTCAGAACCTGATGTCAAAGATGTGATTTCTTGCAGTTCGATCCAAATCCATTTGCTTTTACAGACCAGGTCTAAACCCCAACATTCAGGGTTCAAACCAGGACCTGCTCGTTTCAGGCATTTCGTAGCTGGCTCAGCCCTAAATTATACTTTCTAAATCTATTCTGGGACTCGGGTGGGTTATGAAGCTCTGACACACGATAGCAGCAACCCATTTTTAAAATATTTTCAGAAGCGAAACAGAACAAAACAAAGCAAAAGAAAAGAGGTTTTCTTCAGAGAGATCTCAGGAAAGCTAAGGCGGAGCGGTGGGGTACTGGCTTTTGACGCAGGTGATCAACGTAAGATGTTGAAGTCTGTCTTTCATCTTCTCTCTTGCCTTTTTCTTTCCGCTGGACTAGCTCTAAGGGACTGATTGCAGTTTTATTTTTCTGACACAGTGGTTTAAGTTGAGGGCTGTTTAAAACAGGAGCACTGAGTTTCTAGGATGGTGTAGGGAAGAAGGTTTGCTACTGGTCTTGGCTGTCATAACTTTCACCCATTATTCCTTATCCTGGTGTCTACTTGCTTGTTCCAGGACTGACCTCAGGTTGAGTAAGAATCGTCCTGAGAGTTTCTTCCTTTTCCTGTCTCCATTATTTCCCCCTCCCTATGCTGTGCTCTTTTCTCTACCTCACTGGTGCCTTTTTTTTTTTTTTCTTTTCTGGAAAGCTATACTTCCGGTACCATTCTCAAATTTTAGTCCACGTTATAACCCTCAGAGGTTCAGATTCAGTATGTCTGGGGAGAGACCGTGCATCTATGGGTTTAGAGAACACACGGGTGATTCTTCTTATTTTTTTAACGTCTTTATTGGAGTATAATTGCTTTACAATGGTGTGTTAGTTTCCGCTTTATGACAAGGTGATCCCGGGTGATTCTGACGCACACAGCTTGCACACAAGCTCTTTCACGACACAGCAATCAGATGATTTCTTAGTCCGTATCGCACTTGATTACCAGCAGCATTGGACAGTCCAACGTTCCCTTCTGAGAATTTCTCTTCAATTCTCTTTGCACCTCACTGGACGCACTTATTTGTCTTTCTTTGCTGGTTCCTCCTCCTGGAAATGATCTCTAAACTTGGGTCCAGCCCTGTGATATTTCTTTGTGCCACCAGCCAGGTAACATCACCTAGTCTTGTGGCTATTAACACTATCCTCCAAGGGTATACCAGAAAATGTTCAACCATTGACTCCCCAGAAAAAAAAAAAGCCCTGATTTGTAATGTTTGCCAGTTTCCACGGTGTAAATTCTCCCATCACTGCGCATTTCAACCTGCCCACATGTGGTCACTGCATGTGGCGTTAGGAAGAGATGTACACAGTCAGCTCTTCAGAGCCTGGGATAAGTCAGCTCTGTCATCCCCCGGATTACCGTCCACATTTATATCTCCAGTCCAGACTCTTGCCTAAACACCAAACGTGTTTTTAACATCCTCCGTTTGCGTTTTTAACTATCATCTCAAGTTTAACACATCCAAGCGGAACCCCTCATCTCCCCGGCCCTGCTGTCATCACCCCAAGCGGGTCCCGCAGTGCTCCCCATCTCAGCGGCAACTCCACTCTCCAGCTGCTCAAGATGGGGATTCCTCTTCTTGGTTCCTCTTTCCCTATCACCCAATCCATCGGCCAATCCTGTCAATTCTACACTGCAGACCAATCCAGGATCCATTCATTTCTCACCAACTCCAGAGTTAGCACTTCTCATCAGGATTCTTACACTCATGACCTAATGAGTTGCCTGCTTCCATGCCTCGTTGCCTATCAGCCTAGTAGCTGCAGGGACTCCTTTAAAACCTGTCAGCTGAGGTCATCCTTCTTTCCCCAAACCACTCATCTCCTTCTGTCCTGCTCAGAGTAAAACCCCGAAGTCCTTATCATGGCCTGAGCAGCCCTCTGTCACACGGGTCCCTAACGCTTCCCTGTCCGCTGCTCCTCGCCGCTTACCCCCGGCCCGCCCCCCTTTACTCCTCAGATCCATCAAGTGTGCTCTTGCCTCACACCCGTGCATGTGAAGCGTCCTCTGCCCGGCGTGTTCTCCCCCCAGATGGCCGCATATGCCCTGCTCCCTTTTACTTCTTCAAGCCTCACCTCCGATACCCCTTTAACAGAGAGCCACATCATAGGAAATGCAGCCCACCCTCCTCTCCTCCCTCCTTCTCCTGCTGTGTATTTCCCTACAGGCCTTAGCCCCAATTACAGTCATCCCTGGGTATCTGTGGGGGATTAGTTTCAAGACCCTCGCAGAGACCCAGATCCACGGATGCTCAAGTCTCCTCTATAAGGTGGCACGGTACACAGTACTTCAACCTCCTGTATCTGCAGGTTCCACACCAGCGTAAAAGGGAGGCCCGCCGCAGCATGAAAGCAGAGATTCTGTTACAGCCCCTGGGCCTCCAACACTGCCTGGTATGCAGTAGGTATTAAATAAAAATCTGTAGAATTAAAAAACAGAGTGCTGGGTCCTAGATATTAGATCCTCTGGGGTATTTACCTTCTGAGACTGATTTGTTTTAACTGAAGTTGAACCATGTTTTCTAGAAATGATTAATATACTTTTAAAAGCCTCATTGGCGTTCCTGATTAATGTTCCAATAGAGGGACGGGAAGAACCGTTTGGAAGCAACCTATCCATGTGGAAATGTGACCTTGGCACGTTTGAGAAAACTCAGCAGGCAGTGGAGGAAAATGATCAGGGGCGTATTTACGGACTATCTTGAAATATACACACAGATTCTGATTGGGAAGGAAAACGGCTGCCCACATACTCAGAAGGGTTAATTGTGTAGAAGGTTTCAAGAAGTTTTTCTTTCTTTTTCCCACTCTTTTTTAGATTCTTTTCCCATATAGGTCATTACTGAGTATTGAGTAGAACAAGAAGTTTTTCATGAGCAAGTTCTCTACCAAGAAGACCTAGCATCCTAAACTGAGTCACTTTGTTAGAACTGATAGTGACACAAATATTTATCGGCATAAGAAATGCAGGCACTCTGCAACCCTATTCTTTGAGTGACAATTCTGTTTGAGTTTATGACCATAAAAACATTCTTTTCATTCATCTATTCGCATTCATTCAATAAATGTATAATCACGCTGTGGCAGGCATGGCTCTAGGCTCTGGGACTTAGTAGAAAAACTGATCAAGTCTTTTGAAGCAGTTAGTAATTGAGTGCCCAGGAAGGGAAAAGAAAAAAGAATGAAAAATCCACAGATGTGATTCATCCACTCCCAGATTAGAAAACACAGATCCCCCCGCACGGCAGAGTTTCTCCTATATTGCTTCCTACACATAAGATGCTATCGTTCTCAGAGGTGCATTGATAAATCAGTACAAATAAAAGTGGATTGTTTTCAACTATGTGTTCAAAGAAACTCTTATATCACACAGGTGGATAGCATTCACTCTGCTAGAGCAATTTATAAGAGATCTGCTTTCAAAATACCTACAGTGAGGGTCCTGCGAATACAGGATTGATTTTATGAACGTGGCTGCAAGATGGTGGGTTGAAATACACCCGGAAGGGGCTTTGTCCCTGCTCCAGTGGAGAAGAACTTTGCTGGATTGGGTGTTTCTGATCTCAAATTATCTAAAAGGAAGTCCTGTATGGTACTAGCCACTATGACTTCAGAAGGCTGTGTTCAACTATCCGGAAAGTGACCTCAAAGTGTTGGACACTTCATAGGATGTCCCAGGTATATGAGCACACTTTCAAAAGATGAAGTTTTTTTTTTCCTGTTGAGAATGACACTCTTGACTAAAAATCCAACACAACTGACTCCTTTATTTCCTTTTTATGTGAAGACACCGGAAAGCACAGGAACTAGCTAATTTCTTTAAGCTAGTATCTTGCCCAGACAATCCATCTTGGCAACAGTCTCCCCTTGGGCCAGTGGTTGTCAATGTGGCCACACAGTAGAATCAGCGGGCGCTTAACTACTGATGATGCCTGGGTCCCTTCTCCAGAGATGCTGACATTCTTTGGTTTGGGGTACAGCTTGGGTGTTGGGATTTTTAAAGCTTCCCAGGTGCTTCCAGAGTGAAGCCAAGGTTGAGAAGCACTGCTGTAGGATGAGTGATGTCATCTGACCCAAGACATTAAAGAGAGTCCTAAGAAGGATTCAGGACCTGGGGATGAGTAGTCTAAAGAGGGAAGCCATCACCTAGTTTCATGCTGAGCTTGAGAGCTGTAGTTCGGGGCAGGACGGTGAGGTTCCTGGGAGTCTTGACCATTTCAAGAGAGATTTCCAGTCCTGCCTTCCCCACCAGCCTGAGGAATGAGAACCCTGGAGTGGTACCCAGTAGAGGGACAGCCTTTCCATTATGCCTTCTCATTCTGGCCAGGATGAGAAGTCATTGGTTTAACTTGACATGAGCTGCTGTGAGAAATAAAATAAAGGTTGGTGCACCGATCTGGGGGTCACTTAAAATCACACGGGACTCATCAATGTGGGGAACACGGCCTCCAATGCAGCCCGTGAACCCGAGAATCGGAGTCCCTGAGATAGTGCGTGTTCTTTCTCCTCCAGAGAGGTGTATATTTATAGAAAGGATAAAACCTATGCAGGATGAGGGGGTTGGATAGTAGTATGTGTGGATAAATACACTGATCTGTCTGAACCGTTTCTGGGCTGTCTGCTTTCCACGGTAACACACATCCGCTAAAAGCCGTCTGCTGTATGTGTTTCTGCTAAAGTCTCACACTTCCCTGCATGAATACATCAGAATGTAAGCACCACACACTCCACGACAGAGACTCTGTTGTATTCTGAATTTCTAAGTTATGCAGCTTAGCAGCTGTGATAATGTAACGGTTTGCAAAATAATAGACAGGCCACACGTCAACCTGGAATAACACGTCAAATAATGAATAATGTGGGTGCAAAAAGGTTTAATTTACACTGTGTTAAAAATACTGCTCCAGAAATACCACACCAATTCAGTCTTTCCAGGACAAAAAAAACCCCAAACCAAACCAAAACAAAAACCCCTTTTACTTAGATATTTAAATAACTGTGGTAAAAGAGAATGCTTTCTTATTTATTTTTTTCAAGAAAAGTGTCCAATCCCTATTACTCTGTGAAGAGACATATAATGAATCTGATTCACATACACACATTGTTCCCCTTCAAGATACGTCTCAGATTTCACAATAAACAGGAGAAAAGCATTTGTCTCCTCAGTCCGTATTAACATGTAAGTGTGGACACATTTTCCACCAGCAAAACTGGGGCTGGTGGTCATTTAACATAAGATGTGAGGCTGTTCCTGTTTATGTTTTCATTCTGATCCTCTTCCCAGATTTTCTTCCTGAGGGAAGTTTCTAGCAACTTTCAGATTTCAATCATTCTCTCATCTAACGAATGTTTCGCCCTCCTGCTAGGAACCAGGGGCCGAAATGTGTTCCCTGCCCTCAAGGAGCTTGTCATCATGGGTGTGGAGGAAACAGGCAGCAGGCAGGCTCAATGCAGTGTCATTTGTGTTATTGTAAGGGAGATACAGAGAGCTTTGAGAGCCTGAAGGAAGGAAGAGCCGTTATTCATACTTGGGGAGGGGGTGGGTACCCGGAAAGGCTTCCAACAGGATGTTATCTTTAGGCTGAAGTGTGGGAATCGGAAGTCAAGAAGGCGGAGGGAGCATGCAGTGTGTGTCAAGCCTACAAAAGCACAAGCAAAGGCCCTGTGGCAAGGGAGAGCACGGTAGTTTGGAGGAACTGCAGATGTGTTCAGTATGGTTGGAGTGTACGATACCCGGGGGAAAGGATGGGGAGAGACCAGCTGGAAAGGGTAGCAGCGTCCCGATTATGGAGGGCCTTATAATTATGTTCAGACATTTGTACTTATCTTGAGGCAGGGATTTTAAGTAGACAAGTGGAAGATGATGGAGGCCTGAACCAAGAAATGGGAAGGAGGAGTTAGACGTGATTAGATGGCGGACCCCAGGGAAAGGGAAGAGGCAGGGAAGAGGCCTGGGTTCTCACGTGGGTGCTTAGACGGCTGGTGGTGTGGAAGGAATTGGAGCAGGACTGTGGGTAAGAGCATGAATTCCACCTTGAACATGCTGAATATGAGGGATTGCGAGCCTCAAGAGAAGAGAGACGTCTGGTCCACCCTGGGTCGTCCGGACCCAGGATACGTGGGTCTGGATGACAGAGAGGATAAATCAGTGGGGAGGTGGGCATCCTTAATAAACACACACACTAAAACAACGCGTGCTGGGCCACATACAGCTTGGCCCGCTTACTCCCAGGTTTTTGACCTATAACGGTAATCTCCAATGTGAAACAATTTCCTCATATTGTAGGGTCATAGAAACTCAATACAACATTCTCCCCATCTCCAAAGCAAACTCCCCCCAAAAGGTCCACCTTTGCTCTCTCCTTAACTCATTTATATGTTATGTTCTTACATTCTTAGAATTTTCCCTGAAGTTCATTTTTACCTTACCAGCTCGAGAAGGAAAAGACCCTACTGAAGTACCTGGGCTTGAGTAAGTTTACTTACTTGGCACTGGTGTACAATGAATTTGAAACACTCTATTTTTTATGTCTTACATAAAATTGGGGGTTCAAGGGATGTTATCACCAGGAAATACTTCTGTCTTGGCTTTATTGGGTGAATATCCCTTAAAGGACATCTTTGGGTGACAGTAAGTGTGACTAAGAATGTATGTAAAAGGCTACTGGTTATTAAAAATACAAGCCAAGGGGCTTCCCTGGTGGCGCAGTGGTTGAGAGTCTGCCTGCCGATGCAGGGGACACGGGTTTGAGCCCTGGTCTGGGAGGATCCCACATGGCACGGAGCAACTGGGCCCGTGAGCCACAATTACTGAGCCTGCGCGTCTGGAGCCTGTGCTCCGCAACAAGAGAGGCCGCGATAATGAGAGGCCCGCACACCGTGATGAAGAGTGGCCCCCGCTCACCGCAACTAGAGAAAGCCCTCGCACAGAAACAAAGACCCAACACAGCCATAAATAAATTAATTAATTAAAAAAAAATACAAGCCAAGTGTTCCTCTACTCAAAGTCAAACTTCAAAAATATGCCTATCAAATGGAAATTGGTGCAGCCACTATGGAAAACAGTATGGAGGTTCCTCAAAAAATTAAAAATAGAGCTACCATATGATCCAGCTATTCCACTCCTGGGCATTTATCTGGACAAAACTATAATTTGAAAAGATACGTGCACTCCTATGTTCATAGCACTATTTACAATAGTCAAGACATGGAAACAACTTAAATGCCCATCGACAGATGAATGGGTAAAGAAGATGTGGTACATATATACAATGGAATACTACTCAGCCATAAAAAAGAATGAAATAATGCCATTTGCAGGAACATGGATGGACCTAGAGATTATCACACTAAGTGAAGTAAGTCAGAAAAAGAAAGACAAATACCATATAATATCACTTATACGTGGAATCTAAAATATGACACAAATGAACCTATCTACGAAACAGAAACAGATACACAGACATAGAGGACAGACTTGTGGTTGCCAAGGGGTGGGGTGGGAGAGGGATGGATTGGGAGTTTGGGATTAGCAGACGCAAACTCTTATATAGAAAATGGATAAACAACAAGGTCCTACTGTATAGCACAGGGAACTATATTCAATACCCTGTGATAAACCATAATGGAAAAGAATATGGAAAAAATATCTATTTTTAATATAAAAAGTTATATATATAAAAATATATAACTGAGTCACTTTGCTGTACAGTAGAAATGAACACAACACTGTAAATCAACTATACTTCAATAAAATAAATTTTAAAAATATGCCCGTCATTAATGATTACCTTCTTTCTGCACGCCATGTATCATGGTAGGGCCTTACACACATCACCTCTAAGCCTTAATAACCGTCCTCAAGGATAGATAGTGCAGATGAATAAACCAGGCTGAGAAGGCCCGAGTCACTGCCAAAGTCACACAATTAGTGGGCAGTGAGGCTCTTGTTTCCTGGGACAGTGTGGCTGCAAGCCCCACCCTTTCCACCCCACTTGGCTGCCTCCTGTTGCACCTGAATCACCTTCATTACTTATTCTGGAGCTGGATTAGAGCCCTATTGTATTGACTTATAACAGTTTCATTTATATGAACCTCAGATCTCCTATCTCCAAACACGGCATCTTAGATTTCTTTTTCTGCCATGCCCAGTATGGTGAGGGGTTGGTTGATGGTTGTCTGTGAAAACATATGAACAAGAACCAGGCTTGGTCAACCAGCCTGAGCACGTTGTAATCAGGATTTGACGGCTGTCTAAGCAGCAGAGTTAGAAAGGTGCATTTCTGTTTTTTCTACTCAACTTCCAGGCAGTTGGAAAACAGAAGCCATTGCTTAATCCTGGACACGTAAGGGCCCATGACTGTCAGTGCACTAGGTCATGAGTTCTTCTCTTTGGTTGTCAGCATCTCTGCCTTTGGTAAGTTTCCTTTCCTGTGAAGTACTAGTGACAGGTTGGCTATAACCCATTTCTCAGGGCCAGGCTGCAATGTTGAAGCTCCCTCAGGGAGCAAAGGTGATGAAACACTGGCTCAATGGCAGGGATGTAAGATACCAGGTCCCTAGTTTGAGGTCCTGCTCTGTCCTTGACTGTATGTCCCCGGACAGAAGATTAAACCTCCACATGCCTTGGTTTCCCTGTTCATACAGGACAAGGGTAATAATCCCCATTCTCTGTGCCTCATTAGCAGCTCACGATCGTAAAGGGAGGTAACAGATAAGAAAGTGCATTGGGGCAAAGGTGTTATGGAAATGCGAGGTCTTACCATCATTAAATATCGTGAGACCATAGGAATCACTCGGCTGTCTGGCGCACTCTAGGCTGCAGATGCAACTGAGAAAACTGTTGCTGCTTTTAATTCAGGGAGTCCTAAGAAAAGAACGCTGCTTCTCAGTGTCTGCCCTGAAAGCAGATGACATTTCTCACCTTTCCTGCCCCCCTTTTATATAAATAGATGACGCTGATTGTGAAAGTTGTCATAAAACCAGCGATGGCACAAAATATCCAATTGAAATCGACATGATGTCACATGTTCCAATTAGTCTCACTCTTCCCCATGGTGGAGGCTGAGAGGGTAGCCTCGTAGGAACGCAAGGGGGCTCTTTTGTGAGTGATGCTGTCTCAGCCCCACCACTTCACAGCTGGCAATGAAGATTAACAGGACATCTGATGCTCCAGCGATGGACATGCTTCTCTTAAGGGCCTAGACGTTTTCAGATCAGACTCCTAAGACACTGGTGTGTGCCCAAGGACAGGACATAGGTCTGGGTCTTGAATGTCAGTATACACCAGCACATACAACAGACAGGTTCTGTATCTGACACTGTGTTCATATACTGTCAGTTCTTCTTAAACGAATAACGGAAATGGTACGTGAATACATCTGGATTTATGAAACATACATGATTCATGAAACAGCCATCTGGAGATTCTAATGGTTAAATAGGTTACTCTGGACTATTTGTGCAAATGTGCAGGGTGATTCTCTCCTTAGTTGTGTCACGTGGTGCAACTCCAGTGCGGGCAACTCACATTTCCAAGGGAGTTTTTGTGAACAGAACGTATTATATAAACTTAGTTACCATACAGGAAAAAAAAATTTCACTGGAACCTAAAATCACATTCAAGATAAGCTACATTTGTAAATATAATGATCGATTTGCAAATTTTCCTCTAACAGTTGGTCCTATACTGTAAAACTCTTGGTATAAAAGGGAGCACGCGTTAGGCCCTGAATACATTTAAGCTGATGACCCTGACATGGAGCCCAAGAAATATGTCTCAGAAGAAAGACCTCCACACGGCCAGAATAGGAAGAGAAGTTTCTTCCATTACTACTCAAATGGCAGAATAAAATGTAACTCATCAGACGTCAGGAGGTCAACCCCACCTGGAAACCTCGATAGTTTTAAAGCCCCTCGTGGTTTTAAAGCTTGACTCACGTTCTCCGTAAATTTAAAAATCACCGAGTAGTCAGTATACAAACCGGAAAGAGTCGCTTGAATTAAATGCCTTCCCCTTTATAAGATGCGGCAGGTCGCTCATCTATCAAGACAGCGGTTTGTGAGGCGCTCTGCCTTATTGATTTTAGATTACACCTTAACCTAAAATGTCTAAGCAGACATCCACAGCCCACAGAGGGATCTGCCACCATGCAAACAGGGGCTTTGGGGGTTTCTGAGACCCGCAAACCATTCCACCCCTGCGTGAGTACAGGCGCTGTCCCCACGTGAATGAGCCCAACGTCCTGAGGACGATCAGATTGGCATTAACTACCGTCATCCCCCAAACTACATCAGTCACTCCGGAGGAGGACAAATCCCTGTTATTGTTTTACAGCATCTTCTCTGCCAGGTGCTACCGTAAAGTAAGTATGTTTTCAGAAAATGAACAGAGAGCCACAATCCATGATGGTAAAAAACCCCAAATGACAGCAAGGTATTTGAAACAGTACAACCACAACTAAACAACAGAGGGGATTTTAATCAACCAGGTGCATCATTGAAACCCTCAAAGCGTCACAGCCCCTTGTCATCATCACCTCCTTTGCAGACACTGTTACTCAGCAGAGGAAAGGAAATTGGCAGCCCTGCTGCACCAGTGAATCTGTTTCACTAAACGGAGAGGAAAACAGGTTTTGCAGCCCGAAGCTTTTCTCAACAAGCACTCTCATCGTCCATGCTCTTTCCAGGGGGCAGAGTCCCTACCCCAATCTTTTCTCTTATGTTTCATCTCTAACAGTCCCAACCCCCATGCACAGCCGACCAACATTTGTTTCAAATTTCTCATCATTATCTACAAAGAAAAAAAATTACATATGCCATAGTATTCTCCCGTCGCAGGAATTTGAATTTTTCAGGAAAACATGACTACCAGAAGGGATGCTATGTACGACGAAAAGAAACCTCTCCCTTTCTTTGGAGCAATTGCTCGGGGGAAGAACAAACAGCCCGCCACGTCGCTTACCCTCTCCACGCTGCGTCTTCTCAGAGATCCATAAGGAATTTTCAGTAAAAGTCTCTGGGATCTATTCGGAGCCACTGCAGCCTGAACCACCATGGTGTAGAGCCGTGGGTGAGTGTGTGTGTGTGTGTGTGTGCACGCGCGCGCGTGTTCCCAGCCAAGGGAGAGACGGAGGCGTCCTCAAAACTGGGAAACTCCTGGAGGTTTCCCAAATATCAAATAACTGAAAGAGTTTTTTTTCTTCCGACCGATGAGCCAAGATGTGGTGTGTCAGGAGGTGGGGGGATGGGGAAAGAAGAAAAAGAGCCCAAGTTCTGCAACTTCAGCGCGTCTCCCGCAGCGCAGCCCAGCTTCCTCCTGTCTGCCCCTGCCTGTCAGTCAGTCCCTCGGTGAGTCTGCACGTCCTAGGGGTGGGCAAATGACGCTTCTGGGGAGAGTGATCCAGAAATGTCAACTTTGCTTCTCGTGGCTGCAGACGGTAACCAGGTCAGTTGTCTAATCGAAGCCCTATCAGACGTATTATTCATTCCATCACGTGACTCCAAAGCCCCTTGGCCATACAGTAGGTCACATGCTCACCTTAAAAAGACTATTTGGAATATCACCATCTGGTGTAGAGATTAATGTGCAATCCTGCATTCTGATTTCACTCTCTTCTGGACACAGGAAAAATATCTGAGGGGCAGTGACATAACACAGTGGGGACTTGGTGGGGAAACGCTCTTCGCAGTCATAAATTATAAGTATGACCCTGAGCATCAGACAGGCATATTTTTTCCTTCCTGCTTTCCAACGGATAGAAAATAAATGTAGGCATACAGTTAATTATATATGTGAATGGCGTCGACAAAGAGGAAGTGTGAGGGAAGAAAGGAGAAAATGTTTGTATCCCATGGTTCAGATGAATCAAATCAAATATACCAGGCAGACTTGCATTTGGCATCTCCTCATTTAAATGTTTGCGTTACAGAGCATTGATTTTTATGTGTGCCAATAAATATGAAGAAATTATGTTTGATTTTTACAAGGCTCTGAAAAGGACTCAGATTTACCCATCACATTTGTCTATTCTCCTCTAATCAGATGGTATAATTTCCACACTGGACAAGCTTCTCAGACTGCTGGTACACATGCTCTAAAAAATTAAGTGTCCTGTAAGATTTTGTTTCCGATATATCGCTCACTTGTGCAACTGCTCCCATCTCTACTCCTCCCTAAATCTGCTTGTTTCTATAGCAGAGAAAATTACTCCGAAGAGAAAACAAGTAAGGGGCTTCCAGGGTTGGAGGTATTTTAGTTTTTTTCTTTTTAACGTATTTCTGCCTCCGCGGCTTTGCTCTATTCTGGGGTTTTATGAAAGGGATGCCATTTCCTTTGTAAAAAAAATCCCATGCTTTTGGGTGTTTGCCTAATATCACTCTTAGGCTTTGGGAACCAGTTTTTATTTATTCTCTACAGACCCGTTTATTGAAAACGACGGAAAAGAAAGTTCTGTTTATTCTAAGAGTCTGATGGGAAGTGGGCGTTGGGGGGGGGCAGGGGAAAAAAAGTGGAATTCTACACTGCTCGAAAATGAATCAGGAAAAAGACGCTTAGAAGCGGGGTGCTCCTTGCGGTGGGGTGGGAGGATGGAGACGTGGGTCTGGGCACCCAACTCAGACACACATTAAGAGGCAGTTAAAGAAAGCATCAAGTTGATGTGGGAAATTCCAAATATACAACAATCGGGCTTTGTTCGTAATGGGTTCCATATGTGCCGTTGAGAGTTGTGAAAGGGTGAGAGGGAAGGGGGGAGACAGGGGAAGATGGAAATTTCTCCAGCATGACCTGCAGAGTCTTTGGCGAGGTGGCTTAGGCTCACAGACCCTGCTTCCTCTTTCTCACTTCCTTTCTGCACTGCCCCGTGGAAATATGTCTGGAATGCTACCCAATAGCTTGGCCAGATCGATAGACCCTCTGTCCTTTATAAAACCCCGTTCGATTCCATAATGGTTTTGAACAAAGGATAGGCACATTTTCTAAACCCTTATCTGTCCAAAGCTCTGGGATTCTGTTTGCAAGTGCAGTTCGAGAGGGGGCCGTGGGTCAGATCAACTGAGAAGTCACCGTCTCTTTCCTGACCCAGGCCAGGGCAAAGCCCCTGGGAGCTGGATTTATTTATATTTGACTAAATGCAACTTCCTGTTTCCCAGGGGTATTAATGAGTGTTTCGCTGAAGAGCTCAAGGCTTCGTGGCATAGTTCAGATCATAAGGGACACTTTGATGAACTAAGTGCAAATAAAACAAAAACATATGCCTTTGATTAAAGTTAAAATACATATAGAAGAGAATGTTAATGGAAACAAAAATAACCGTTGGCCAGACTCCCACACATTTGAGCCCCACTCATTCTACCCCCATTCCCTACCCTGGGGGTGTGGAGACCAGGATCATTTCTCATATCAGCACTGGCGCCTCCTCCCAGCTAATAGAGAGCCCTCCCCAGTCCCCATAGAGTAGGTGGACACCTCCTCAGAGAGGTTTGAAGGCTCTCAAAGTTCAGCTTGTGCAAAACAATCTTTCTGATGGTCTTGCTGTGGGTGTTTGAGATTTACACATTTTAAATTGATTATTGAGTCTAAATTATTTCCAGAAGACCACTGTTAACACTGTTACAATACAAATATGTTTCTTGGGAGGGGACATGCACCCATACCTAAGCGGATATGACCACTTTAGGAGAGGCGAGGGTAACGTAGGCTTACTGAGTACCCAGCAGTTGCCAGGCAACATGGCGGAAGGTCACCGAGGGCTGACTCCATGGCGGAATTAAGTTCCATTATCCATGTTTTACAAGTGATGAAACCGGGGCCCGGAGAGGGTTAGTAAGTTGACCAAGGTAGCACAGTTAGAACTGTCAGAGCTAAGACGAAAGCCAAAGTCAATCTGGGTGACCTCGGGGCCTGACTCGGTCCCTTGTACTCTCACCTGCCACTGAGGACTTTATCAGATGACAGCACTTTGGAAATTTAGAAAGGAGATGTGTCCATGGGGCCCATCAGGGAAATGGAAAGACCACTGTCTTTGAAAAACAGAGAACTGCAATACAGGAAATGGCGTTATATTGAGCAGCTGCTAGAGCCTCCGGAACCGCCGCTTTGACGTCCCTGGAGCTAAGCCTTCGGAGTGGAGTGCGGCCAGTCCTCTCCACCCGTGGGTTCTGCAACCATAGATTCAACCATGGATAGAGGTTTTGATCCGTTGTTGGGGGAACCTGCAGACGTGGAACCTGCAGATACGGAGGGCCAACTATCAGGGACACGAGCATCCACAGGTGTTGGCATCGGCAGGGGTCCTGGAACCAATCCCCTGGGGAGAGCAGCGAGGGAGTGTATCACTTAAAGAGAGCATGTTTTTACCAGGGTGGTGGATGACAGGGTTCCCTGTGCATCAAGGGAATAGCCTAATGGGCACGGGACAGGCCGGGAGGATGCTGCCGGGTCGGGGTGTCAATGAAGGCTGCTGGGAGATGACGTGGGGAAGACGCACCTCTCTTCTAGAGTCCCTGAAGCTGCTGCTTCTGATGACTCTGGCAGGCCAGCACCCACTCAAGGCTGGTGGAGCTTTTTCTTTAAAGATTTTTTTTTAACGTGGACCATTTTTAAAGTCTTTATTGAATTTGTTACAATATTGCTTCCGTTTTACGTTTCGGTTTTTTGGCCACAAGACACGCGGCATCTTAGCTCCCCAACCGGGGATCGAACCCACACCCCCTGCATTGGAAGTCTTTAACCAATGGACCGCCAGGGAAGTCCCTGGTGAAGCTTTGTATTTGTTCGTTTTGAATATTTCCTTCCAGTCTCAGTGAAAGTGTTCACATTCGAACCCTGGAATGAAAATGCATAGGAGTCGATGGAGCCGTGCTTCAGGAAAATCAATGGTCTTCACACACCAAAGCAAGCTGTATCCAGTCAAATGGTCAGGGATAGCAGGAGGGGAAAGAGGGGGCTGGGGATGATGGCCGGTCAGGGGCAAAGCCTCTGCTGACGCCAGTGCTGGTGGGAAGGAGAGGGAAGGTTCCACGGGGTGACGTGTGCACGGGTGCGAGCGCTGACTCCCATGTCGGACGGCTGACCGTGCTGGCGCCTGCTAGGCAGCCCTGCGGAAGGCGGGTGACCTCCTGGGAGGACGCTGGCAACAGAAATGGGGACCGGTCATCGCACCCTCCTGCCCAGAGTGAGCCTGACCTACCAGAACCAAATGCTCACTCCAGCTGCTGGCCCAGGGCCCGCAGCGACCATCGGGGAGGCTAATCTTTTCGGCCCTTGGCGGGTCCACGCGGATGCCTGTCTCACCGCAGACTGTAACTCACCCGCACCAGTCAGCTCACTCGCACTGCTTGATTTTGTTCATTCGGCAGAACGTGAGAAGGGGTCAAAGGACACAGAGGTGTCGGCTGGGGGAGGTGACTGAGGGCACGCTGTAGGAGAGGGGGAGGGCTGCCATAATGAAGCTCCAGGGTCAGAGGGCAGCCTGAGGTCCCTGTGAGCCTGGGGTCAGGGTCAAAGGGCAGAGAGCTGAGAAGTGTTGGGAGGCTGAGCTGAAGCGCCCTTCGGGAAAGAAGGGCAGAATCAATCTGAAGAACGTCATCTCTGGCCTTTCTGTTCATTTTCACTCTTTCTCTGGTGAGAAGCGGAATATGGCTTATATTGGGGAAACGAAGACAACAGAAAGCGGACAGATGAGATGCTTCCCCTAAAGTCCATCTCGAGCCACTATCTCTTGTCAGTTAGGCAGGATGTGAAAGGGCTCTTTCTCGGTTTTATTGGCGGTTTCAAGGCAGCAGGGGCCAGCTTCGCCTACCCCTGCTCCAGGGCGTGCGAGGGAGGGTGTGAAGCCCTCAGGTGACCTCGCCCTGCAGGCTGTCCGGGCAGGGGGAAGAGGCAGAAGGGGGGGCCGCTGGCCCCTCACCTCAGGCCCGGGGAGAGGGGCTGTGAGGCGCCCACGGGGAGGGATACGGGGAAAGGGACCCAGTGGAGCCGCCGCCCGCAGCAAAGGGAGGGGAGGTTAAGTCCCATCCCATCCCATCGCCCTGGTTCATCCTAGGTGCTCAGTGTGCTGTGTGGAGGGTGGCTGACAGAGGCTGGGGGCGAAGACTTTACATGGCCAGCTGGGAGAGAGTAGAATATTGTGATCTATAATCAAAAATATACATTTGGTCTTAGCCTGCTTTCCCGGCACAGAGCTCTTAAAACCCTTGGAATTTCCTAACAGGTGCCTTTTGTTATGTTCACGGGTGACTTTTAGCAAGTCCCTAGGACATCTAAGGATGGGGCTTGGTTCAGAGGAACCAAGCCTGTGATTGGAGGGCTGGAACTTTCAGTCCTACCCCACTGACCTCTGGGGAGGGGAGAGGGGCTGGAGGTTGAATCAGTCTCCAGTGGCTGATGATGTAATGAAGCCTCCCTAAGGATCCCAAGAGTCTGGGGGTTGGAGAGCTTCTGGGTTGGAGATTTGGGGGAGCCTGGTGCACTCACACCTTGCTCTATGCTTCTCTTCCATCTGGCTGTTCCTGAGTTATATCCATTAATAATCAACTGGTAATTTAGTAACTAAAATGTTTCTGAGTTCTGGGAGTTACTCTAGCAAAGGAATCAAACCCCCCAAAGGGGGTCTGATTTGTAGCCATCTGGTCAGAAGCTCAGGTGATGACCTGGACTTACAGCTGGCGTCTGAAGTCGGGGCAGGGAGGTCTTGTAGGACTGAGCCCTCAACCTGTGGGATCCAATGCCATCTTCGGGTAGACAGTGTCAGAACTGAGCTGAACTGTAAGACAGCCGGCTGGTGCTGGAGAACCGTCGGTGTGGGGACCACTAAGCCCCGACACACTGGTACTGGGTTCGAGGATGTTAAGAGGTATCACCTGTGCCTGGGAACCCCAGTGAGAAATCCCCAGCAGTGAGAAAGGGGTCAGGGCAGGGTCTTCAAAGAACCCACAGGAACCCTGCAAGGACAAGATTGGGTTTAAATACCTGCCAGTCCCAGAGAGAGACTTTCCTGCCCTGACCTCTCCTACCTTCCCCACACCCGGCATCACCCCACACCAGCCCTGAGCTGGAGCCTTGAATGACATTTGGAGTTTCTAACGACTGTCATGTAAAACGGATGAGAGAGTAAATAGGCAGAGATTGACCCAAACACACACGTGAAGACAACACATTCCTAACCAATTTGGAAAATTCCTCCAGCAGGAGGGAGGGAAGCTCTGTCTTTCTTCAACATTCCAGCACCATTTCCATTAGCTCCTAACTCGGCTAACCTGCGTGATTCATGTCACGTCTTGTTAGAGTAAACTGTGACTGAGGCTATGCAAACAGAAATACTGCTGACAGCCATAATTTTCTGTTAGAAAATGGCTGGAATTTAGGCCAAACACGAAAGCCAATATCCCTCAGAACAGAACGTGGAGTCACCAGACCTCACGTGCCCAGGCCCCACGGGATTACTGACAGGTCCCCGCGCAGGACACTTTAGGTTTCTCTTGCTTGGAACTAAGGTTTGCACTGATGCTATGCACGGTTGGTATTATCCATCTTTGGACAGACGTTCCCTCCTGCTACGGCATTTGGAAGAAACAGTAGGTAGAACTGTAGGGAGCCTGGGTAGGCAGATGAATTTTTCCTTCCCCATTTCTCTCTCTCTCTCTCTCTCTCTCTGTTTCAAGCTTCCTTTGCCTAGTTGGGCCCTGTCCTGGGCTTCATTGAACAGTTCTCCTCCATGACCAGCCTGGCAAAGAAAATAAAGGAAGCTTAATCTGAACCCTTCAGTGTGACCCCCAGTTATCCTTGCTGGGAAAAGGTTTGGTGGATGAGGGTGAGTTTACTATTTGGTTCTGAGATGATGCTGTCTGTGGTCTTGTATTCCATACCACGCTCCACACTGGCCTTGTCCTTGTCTAAACCAATGTTGTCATTTCTTTTCATTGCCTGGGCTGCACATCCTTCATTCAACAATTATTTGACTGAGTGTCTAATGACATAATGGCAACCCCCTTACCCAGCACATTCTATTACAGGCGCTCTTCTGAAGGTTTTTAAAAGTACGGTCATTCGTTTAATTCTCACAATACCTTATCAAATAGATAATCTTGTTTTCCCTGGATGAAGAAACTGAGGCAGGGAGCCTTGAAGTCACCTGTCCGAGGTCCCCTGTAAGCGGCCTCACAGTCCATGAACTGTTACCCTCTCCTAGATGGCTACTGTGTGTATCAGGTGCTGGGCCAAGAACTGAGGACACAAGAGAACTTTTGCTTATTGGAAGACTTTTTTGTTCCTGAAACTCAGCTCCTCTCTGCGATGGGGAAGTGAAAGGACACTGGCCTTATACCTGAGTTGGCACCTGGAAGGTTACTGCACACCTGCCTACCCTACAGGAGGAAATGAAATCATGTTTGTGAAAGTTCTTTGTAAATCACACACACACACACACACACACACACACACACACACACACAGAGTTTTCCTGCTAACTCTGTCACCACAACAGCCTTCCTGGACCTCACCATCTACCTCTCCCCCTCTTCATACATAGTCTGCTATGATGGCCATGTTTCATCCGTCTGAATTCCCTAAGGGTCATGCAGCTAGGCCCCGTTTTTATTGGGGGGGAGGGGTAAAGAGGCTTCTTCTCGGAGCTTTGAAAACTCCCACTTGAGGATGTTTCATTTGAGTAGAGAATTTAGCCCAGAATAAGACCCTCTATCCCCATCAACTCAAAAACACACATCCCATCACAAAGGAAACCAGATCTCACCCTCTTCCAGGATAGGGAAGAAGATGTAGCCTGTGCTGATGGAAACCTTGTGTACTAACCAGGCATCCAAGCATCTCCTTCAATCTTTATGGCAATGATCAAGCCAAAGAGAATGTCAAGTGGAAAATATTAATGGCCTATGAGGTAGATCCATCCATATTCTGTCTTAGCAAGCCTTGCTTCATGGACATCAAGTAACAGGTTAATCAGCATGGTGGCAGGATTATTCAACTATTCACCCATGGAAAGAGGGAACAGGCGGACCTCCTGACGGCAAGCAGCTGATGGATCTCACTGCTCCTTAGGAAGGTTCTTCACATGTGGCCTGGGTATGATTTGCCCCCATCAGAGCTTGACTTGCCCTTCCCAGCATGAGGCTAAGTCAGGCAACCAATGGCCGCAGCCTGGGATGATGGCTCTTCTGCATGGTGGTAATGGCTTATCGCATGTGCTATTAGGAGTGATGTCGTGGCCAGGTCCTGAGGAATCAATAAGATTGCTGGGATGCCTGTGTGATTAAGCAGTAAATAGCCTGACCTGTGTGGGGCTGGCAGTGTAGATTGGCTTTCGAGGCCATTTGCAAAGCCCTCTTTCATGTGCTATCGGTTGTGGATGGATTTTGATAACTAGCATTGATTTTGCTATATTTATGAAGTGCTGTTTGCACTGGTTAAACTGTGTAATTGCACCTAGAATGGACAAATAAATAATGTCCTTATCTGTGGTATTGACTACCCAGGATTAGCTTAATATATATATGTAGTACACTTCCAAACAGTCAATGGATGTTGACTTTTGATTTTTTTTTTTTTTTAGCTCTCAAATTTCAGTTAAGCATTGGGTGGTAAATGACCAACTCTTAAATCTGCTTCTAATTTCCATGCTTCCTTTTTCCAGGAGGAGAAATTTAACATGTAATTTTCTTCAATAGGAGCATGGTTCATCTTGGTTTAACTGATCCCTCTGATGCTGCAAAAAAGGGTGGTTTTCATTCTGGCCATCAGATTGCTTTCTTTCCTGTGCCCAGGAACATGTCATTTACAAGGGTAACTGCCCATTTGCCCAGGGGTCTCTGGAATGAGCCACACGGTCTGTATTTTCCCAAGGAGAGGAAAGAAGGCATTTGAATCTGCTAGGAAGATGGGTGTCCAGGAGTCTCATATAGTAGAAATATGCCTTATCTTAAGTGTGCCCTAGAGGGGTTCCATAAGTCAAAATGCCAAAGGGTTTCCCAATATCAGATCATGGCCAAAATGGGCAAAATTCCTTCAATGGGCAAATCCTTAGATGTAAATTAGGATGGGTAAGGGATTCTGTTACTCTTTGCTTGGGGTACTCCATTCTATTTGAACTTTAAACCTCGGCAGCATGAATACAGATAAGAAGACTACTGTGAAACTTGAATGAGGCAGTGGAATCACATGTGTAACAACGAGGATGGTCAGAAATGACAATGAGACCAGATTCTGACTTTCATACTACAGAAGAATATATTTTAGATCTTATTCTATTTGCAAGAGGGATTCATTAAAAGTTACGTTTTGAAAGGAAGTGATACTATCTTCCTGAATATTTTGAACTTGAGTGATAAAGGATGAAGTGTAGCATGGAGAACCAAGGTGTATAGAGACAGGAAGAGCAGTTACAATGTCACTGCAATTGTCCAAACGAGTGATGATTAAGTCCAGAACTAGGATGGTGGTGAGAGGTTGAATACAAGATGTTGGCGAGTTATAAATGCTGGAAGGAAGAAGAGTGTTCCTGTTTACTGAGGGACTAGAGGAAGGATGGTCCTATTCAGTTAAGATAAGTACACAAGAGAAGGGGGAGGTTTGGAGAGATGATAACGTGTAGCTCTGGATGGACAGAATTTCTGGTGCCTGAACATTTTGACCTGGAACTGAAGAAGGGAGTCAAGCCTGGACATGTAGGTCTGGATTTCAAGAGCAGACAAATAACCACTAGACAAGTTATTAGTCAAGTGTGAGGGCAGACATTCAAGAACACAAAAATTTACTTCTCAGGCACCTTTTCTTAGGAGCTTACTGGAAGACAATCTCCAGCAAAAGAAAGCTAAACCTACAAAGAGGGGAACATGAGTTCCAAGAAAAGGAGAGCAGATCACGGGACTGGTGCAAAGGGAGCTCCCAGAGTATTGGAAAAAAAGAGCCTCAAGAAGACAGTGGTACAAGAGACGTACAGAGCTAGTCCAATTGGTGCGGGAGGATGGAGGGAGCCAGGAAGGATGCCTCAAAAAAAGGAAGAAAAAAGGAATAGGTTGAGGGTCTAATGAGTTTCCCAAATTGAGAGGAGAGACACAGCTCTGCTGAAGATCGTAGAGAAAAATGCTTGATGGGTACAATAGAATATTAAGTAAGTGAACAATGAAACAAGGCAACTGTTAATTCCTGGAAAAACATAAAGTTGGAAAATCCAGGATATACAATGATACTATACAACTGTCCTCAGCTGTAAATAATATCTTGGTAGTCACAATAAAACTGAATTTTGATTTAAACTGTGATATAGATATATTGAAAAGATAGTAGAGAAGAGATATGTGTGTGCCGGTAGGGATGTGGAGTACAATGGAAGTAAATTTTAAGCCTCATCTTTCAGGGTGGCAGCATAAAATACCAAAAATTGAGGAATTAAGAAATCACAGTATAGGGACTTCCTTGGTGGTGCGATGGTTAAGAATCCACCTACCAATGCAGGGGACATGGGTTCGAGCTCTGGTCTGGGAAGATCCCACATGCCTTGGAACGACTAAGCCTGTGCACCACAAGTACTGAGCCTGTACTCTAGAGCCTGCGCGCCACAACTACTGAGCCCATGTGCCGCAACTACTGAAGCCCGTGAGCCTAGAGCCCGCGCTCCGCAACAAGAGAAGCCACCGCAGTGAGAAGCCTGTGCGCAGAAACGAAGACCCAATGCAGCCAGAAATAAATAAATAAATATATTAAAAAAAAAAAGAAAGAAACCACAGTATAAACAGATGACTGAGAAATCTGAAGCAACAGTTGAAAGTCTATGAGTGCCCCTGGGGAGGGACTCAAGAGATGGGAAGAAGGGAAATGGAGGCTAGTGTTTTTCTTTGTAAGTTTTCTAGTACTCTTCAACTTTAAAATGTTGAAGTTTTATAAGTTATAGGTTTTTACTTTATAAGTTTTCTTTATAAGTTTTCTAGTACTTTATAAGTTTTCTAGTACTCTTCAACTTTAAAGTTTTCTAGTACTCTTTATAAGTTTTATAAGTTTTCTAGTATTATTTGTAAGTTTTCTGGTACTCTTCAACTTGAAAGTTTTCTAGTACTCTATAAGTTTTTGTTTTCTAGTACTTTTTAAGTTTTCTAGTACTCTTCAACTTTAAAGTTTTCTAGTACTCTTTATAAGTTTTTGTTTTCTAGTACTTTATAAGTTTTCTAGTACTCTTCAACTTTAAAATGTTATGAAAATTGCCACATACACATATGATTTTGATAAAAACGAGAAATTGTAAGGAGAAGGAGCAATGTTCAAGGCAGTTTGAGCCAGACGAGGCCCTGGGAGCAATGGGTGGCAATTAGAAGGGCACCGACGGCCTTGAGAAGGTGTGCATGGAATGCAGATAGCAGACACCAGGCTGTGGAAGGAGACCTGGGTTGCCTGGCCTCTTTCTGAATGGACAGATCTGAGTCCAGATACTGGGTTACTTAATCCAACAAGTAAAGGTTTCAGGAGACCTGCTTCGTTTCGTCTGGTTTCTTTTCCTTCAGTGTATGTTACAGGGCTCTCCGTCCACAGATCTGCTATTGAAATAGCTGCTGAACGCCTAGCCTTTAAACTATACCTCGGAAAGGAGCACCTTAAATCCTTTGAAAAAAGATGAGGCTAGACAGACAAAAGGAGAAAGACAAATACATCAGCAAGGGCACTGCCATCAGTTCTGGAACCAGTCCTGAAGGGTCATTCATGCTTTTGACTGATCACACCTTCTTTTTTTTTTTATCTATGCCACGTGGCATGTGGAATCTTAGTTCCCTGACCAGGGATCAAAACGGTGCCCCCTGCAGTGGAAGCGCCGAGTCTTAACCCCTGGACCGCCAGGGAAGTCCCGATGTCACCTTTTGAGCTCTTTACTTCAGTGTGGTGTTGTGTGTGTTCGTATGTGTGCACGAACACATGTACACACACGTGTGTGTGTTATTTTCTCTTGTGAACCCGGCAGCATCTCAGCTACAAGGGCCCCAGACTGGTGACGACTAATTACAAAACACCAGGCCTGATGTGTTCCTTTTATCTCATCTTGCAGAAGCCTTGCATTCCCACGAAACCCCCAGCGGCCCTTCATAATCCTGGAAAGGAAGTGTCAATATGGAAACAGCTGTTCTTGAGATAGTGAGATGACAGTCTAATGAGCTATGGAGGAAACCCAAGGCTAATGGCACTCGAAAGCAAATATTCTTTCTAGACAATCAGACGCACGTGAGAATGCCTGTAGTCCCTAGGAAGGCGGAGAGGGGGGACACTGGGCTGTAGATGTCACGTCCCCTCATTCTTACATGGGTTTTTATCCTCCTAAGCCCTATGGGATGTCGAACACTCCCTGGCTCTCTTCTGGGAGGTGGAGACCCAGGTCCCCTTGCTAAATGGCCCCACCAGAAGAGCCCAGCTGGAGAGCAGAAGCCAAGCGCAGCCCGTGCCCAGTGCCCCTGCCGGCTGCTGCATGAGTTCAGGACCGGGTACCTCCTGCCACTTTGGAAGCAGGTGGGAGAAACGGCCACAGGCAGATCTGGTTGAGGCAGGGAGCCAGTGCTGTGCCTTGACAGAACCCAAATCCCTGATCATTCAAAGGGGAAGGTTAGGTGGTGAGAGTGAGAGAGAGCTTTAAGGGCGAAGAAATGGGAAATTACTTTTTATGGTTAGGGACTTAAAGCCAATCAATGCCTTTTCCAGGGGAGGCATAGGGAAGAAGAAGACTCACTTGCCCAGTGCCTCCTCTGCATCAGGCATGGCCCTGGGCACTTGCTCTAAATGAACTCTCTAAACTTCACTGTGATCCTGTAACCTGGGTAGTACTACCTACACTTTATTGACAAGGAAATCAGAGCTCAGAAAGAGTAAGTGCCTGCCAACCTGGGGTTGAGACCTCAAGTCCGTGTGATGTTGAAACTCATTCTCAGTATTCTTTAGGGATGTGTATGTGGGGACACATCAGAGCATTCTGTTCTTAAGCAGAAGAAAATATTTCACCAGAGCCTAAACAGTTGAGGTTGTATCAGAGTGTAACCTACTTGGGGGAAGGGAAATGCCCACTCCAGCTCCCTTCTCCACCCATCCTGTCGCACCTAAAGGAGGGAAAATCCCTGAGAAGTACTGTAAAGTTCACAGTCCAAGGGCACAGGCTCCTAAAAGACTGAGACCTCATGTAGGAGTGTAGAATGCCCCATCGCTGGCCTCACCACCACGTCACTAAAAGCCTATTCCCCACAGGTCTCTTTACACAGTACATCATGTCCACCATGGAGTTACAAGGCATCCTCAGAGGCGAGAAACAGTTTGAAGAGACTGAACAAGCATCAGAGCCAGAGTCAGCTAGGGCAGGAATGTTGGCATTAAATCAGACCAGGAACTAACAAACAGACAAACAATAACAACCACAACAAAAACAGTGATTTTTATCCTAAGGGCCTTAATGGAAAAAGCTGACTATATAAAGGAACAGACAGATAACAAAAACAGAGAGATGGAAATTCTAAGAAAGAATCAAACAGAAACTCTAGGGATCAAAAACACTGTGACAGCAATGAAGAATTGCCTTTGATGGTTTCAGCAGTAGACTGGACACTGCTGAGGAAAGATTCTCTGAGCTTGAGGATATGACAACAGAAACTCCTAAAACTGAAAAGCAAAGAGAAAAAAGACTGGAAAAAACCCCCCCAAAACAGAATAGAATACCCAAGAACTGTGGGACAACTACAAAATGTGAAACATATGCATAATGGGAATAGGAGAAGAAAGAGAGGAAAAAACCCAGAAGCAACGTGTGAAGAAATAACGACTGAGAATTTCCCCCAATTCAGTGTCAGTCACAAAACCACAGATCTAGACAGCTCAGAGAATACCAAACCACATAAATCCCCCCCTTACCTAAAAAACCCCCAAACCAACCCCCCCACCACAAAACCACACACACAATCACACACCCCACAAGAAACCAAACTACACCTAGGCGTACCAGAGTCAAACTTCAGAAGATCAAAGATAAATATCTTTTTTTTTAAAAAAATTCTTTTCCATTATGGTTTAATTACAGGATATTGAATATAGTTCCCTGTGCTCTACAGTAGGACCTTGCTGTTTATCCATCCTATATATAATAGTTTGCATCTGATAATCCCAAATTCCCAGTCCTTCCCTCTCCCACCCTCCCTCCTCCTTGGCAACCACAAATCTGTTCTCTATGTCTCCTGAGTCTGTTTCTGTTTCACAGATAAGTTCATTTGTGTCATATTTTAGATTCCACATATAAGTGATATCATATGATATTTGTTTTTCTCTTTCTGGTTTACTTCACTTATGATAATCTCTAGGTCCATCCATGTTGCTACAAGTGGCATATTTTCATTCTTTTTTATGGCTGAGTAGTATTCCATTGTATATATGTACCACATCTTCTTTATCCATTTGTCTGTTAATGGACATTTAGGTTGCTTCCATGTCTTGGCTATTGTAAATAGTGCTGGTATGAACATAGGGGTGCATGTATGATAAAGAAAAAAACTTGAGAGAAGCCAGAGGGTAGATGGATTCACTGGTGAATTCTACCAAACATTTATAGAAGAAAGTACACCAATTCTCTACAATCTTTTCCAGAAGATGGAAGCAGAGAGAAGACTTCCTAAATCATTCTATGAAACCATCATTGCTCTAATAGCAAAACCAGACAAAGATATTGCTAGAAAAGAAAACTACAGGCTGATATCTCTCATGAACATAAATATAAAAATACTCAACAAAGTATTACCAAATTGAATACAACAGGTATAAAAAGAATTATATACCATGCCCAAGTGGCATTTATCCCAGGTACACAAGGCTGTTTCAACATTCAAAAATTAACTAATGTATTTCATCATATCAAAAAGCTAGAGAAGAAAATCACATGATCATATCAGTATATGCAGAGAAGGATTTTGACAAAATCCAACACCCATTCATGATAAAAACTGTCAGTGAACTAGGACTAGAGGTAAACTTCCTTAACTTGATAAAGAATACCCTCAAAAACCTACAACTAACATCATACTTGTGAGAAACTTGAAGTTTTCCCAGTAAGACCAGGAACAAGCCAAGGTTGTCCTTCTCATCATTCCTTTCAACATCTTACTGAAAAAGTCCTGGCTAATACAGTAAGACAAGAAAAAGAAGTAAAAGTTATATAGATTTGGAAAGAAGAAATAAATCTATCTTTGTTCACAAATGACATGATTGTCCATGTAGAACATCTGAAAGAACAGACAAAAATACTCCTGGAACTAATAAGTGATTATAGGAAGGTTAAAAGATACAAAGTTAATATACAAAAGTCAATTGCTTTCCTATATACCAGCAATGGAAAAGTGGAATTTAAAATTAAAAATACATTACCATTTACATTAGCACCCCCCAAGATGAAAAATTTAGGTATAATTGTAACAAAATATGTACAAGATCTATATGAGTGAAATGAGAAAACTCTCATGAGAGGTAGCAAAGAAGAAAGAAATAAATGGAGAAATATTCCATGTTCATGGATAGGAAGGCTCAATATTTTCAAAATGTCAGTTCTTCGCAACTTGATCTATATGTTTAATATAATCTCAATCAAAATCCCAGCAAGTTATTTTATGGATATCAACAAACTGATTGTGAAATTTATATGGAGAGGCAAAAGACCCAGATTAGTTGGTGGAAAAAAACAGAGTCAGAGAGCTGACACTACCTAACTTCAAGACTTACTAGAAAATTACACTAATTAGGGCAGTATGGCATTGGTACAAGAATAGATAAATAGAACAATGTAACAGAATAGATAGCCCAGAAATAGACCTACATAAATAAAGCCAACTGTTCTTTGGTAAAGGAGCAAAGGTAATAGAATGGAGCAAAGGCAATCTTTTCAACAAGCGGCGATGGAACAACTGGATATCCACATGCAAGAAAATGAATCTAGGCACAGACCTTATACTCTTCACAAAAATTAACTCAAGATGGATTACGGACTTAGATGTAAAACATGAAACTATAAAACTCCAGGAAGATAATATAGGAGAAAACCTAGGTGACCCTGGATATGGTAATACCTTTTTAGATATAACACCAAGGTAAGATCCATGAAAGAAAGAGTTGGTAAGCTGGACTTCATTAAAGTGAAAAACTTCTGCTTTGCAAAACATAATATTAAGAGAATGAGAAGAAACTTCATAGACTGGGAAAAAATATTTGTAAAAGACATATCTGACAAATGACTGGTATCAAAATATACAAAGAACTCTTAAAACTCAACAATAAGAAAACAAACAGCCAGATTTAAGATGGACAAAGGGGACTTCCCCGGTGGCGCAGTGGTTAAGAATCCGTCGGCCGGTGCAGGGAACATGGGTTTGAGCCCTGGTCCGAGAGGATCCAACATGTCTTGAAGCAGCTAAGCCCATGCACCACAACTACCGAGCCTGTGCTCTAGAGTCTGTGAGCCACAACTACTGAGCCCGCGTGCCATAACTACTGAAGCCCGTGCACCTAGAGCCCGTGCTCCGCAACAAGAGAAGCCACCGCAGTGAGAAGCCCTTGCACTGCAACGAAAAGCAGACCCCGCTCACCACAACTAGAGAAAGCCTGTGCGCAGCAACAAAGACCCAACACAGCCAAAAATAAATACATGAATAAATAAATAAATAAATTTATATATAAAAGAATGATGGGCAAAGGACCTGAGCAGACACCTCACCAAAGAAGATATACAGAAGTGTCAGCACAGCCATTTCTCACCGGGCACTCCGATCTGACGTGCCACGTGTGAGGCCTCTGCGTGAAGCACCCTGTGAACAAGTGAAACTAGACGAGGCACAAGGGAAAAGAAAAAAAAAAAAAGCAAGCTGCAAACCCTCCGAAAACAATGCCTCTGCACCTCTAGCTCTCGCGGATGGAGGTTGGTGTCTCCAGTGGAGTCTCCTATTGCAGGGGGACCTTCAAGATGGAGGAGGAGTAAGACGTGGAGATCACCTTCCTCCCCACAAATACATCAAAAATACATCTACATGTAGAACTACTCCTACAGAACACCTACTGAACGCTGGCAGAAGACCTCAGACTTCCCAAAAGGCAAGAAAATCCCCACGTACCTGGCTGTGTGGCTGACAGGGGCTTGGTGCTCTCGCCGGGTGTCAGGCCTGAGCCTCTGAGGTGGGAGAGCTGAGTTCAGGACATCGGGCTACCACAAACCTCCTGACCCCACATAATATCGAACAGCAAGAGCTCTCCCAGAGATCTCCGTCTCCATGCTGAGACTCAGCTCCACCCAACAGCCAGCAAGCTCCAGTGCTGGACGCCCCGTGCCAAACAACTGCAAGACAGGAACACAACCCCACCCATTAGCAGGGAGGCTGCCTAAAATCACAATAAAGTCACAGACACCCCAAAACACACCACCGGATGCAGCCCTGCCCACCAGAAAGACAAGATCCAGCCTCATCCACCAGAACACCGACACCAGTCCCTTCCACCAGGAAGCCTACACAACCCACTGAACAAACCTTACCCACTGGGGGCAGACACCAAAAACAATGGGAACTATGAATCTGCCGCCTGCGAAAAGGAGACCCCAAACACAGTAAGTTAAGCAAAATGAGAAGACAGAGAAACACACAGCAGATGAAGGAGCAAGGTAAAAACCCACCAGGCCAAACAAATGAAGAGGAAATAGGCAGTCTACTTGAAAAAGGATTCAGAGGAATGATGGTAAAGATGATCCAAAACCTTGGAAATAGAATGGAGAAAATACAAGAAACGTTTAACAAGGACCTAGAGGAACTAAAGAGCAAACAAACAATGATGAACAACATAACAGATGAAATTAAAAATACTCTAGAAGGAATCAATAGCAGAATAACTGAGGCAGAAGAACAGATAAGTGAGTGGAAAAAACTACCACAGAGCAGAATAAAGAGAAAAGAAGGAAAAGAATTGAGGACAGTCTCAGAGGCCTCTGGGACAACATTAAATGCACCAACATTTGAATTATAGGGGTTCCAGAAGAAGAAGAGAAAAAGAAAGGGTCTGAGAAAATATTTGAAGAGATTATAGTGGAAAACTTCCCTAATATGGGAAAGGAAATAGTCAATCAAGTCCAGGAAGTGCAGACAGTCCAATACAGGATAAATCCAAGGAGAAACATGCCAAAACACATATTAATCAAACTATCAAAAATTAAATACAAAGGAAAAATATTAAAAGCAGCAAGGGAAAAGCAACAAATAACATAGAAGGGAATCCCCATAAATTTAACAGCTCATCTTTCAGCAGAAACTCTGCAAGCCAGAATGGAGTGGCAGGACATATTTAAAGTGATGAAAGGGAAAAACCTACAACAAAGATTACCAAGTAAGGATCTCATTCAGATTCGATGGAGAAATTAAAACCTTTACAGACAAGCAAAAGTTAAGAGAATTCAGCACCACCTAACTAGCTCTACAACAAATGCTAAAGGAACTTCTCTAGGCAGGAAACACAAGAGAAGGAAAAGACCTACAAAAACAAACACAAAACAATTAAGAAAATGGTAATAAGAACATACATATCGATAATTACTTTAAATGTAAATGGATTAAATGCTCCAACCAAAAGAAAAAGACTGACAGAATGGATACAAAAACAAGACCCATATATATGCTGTCTACAAGAGACCCACTTCAGACCTAGGGACACATACAGACTGAAAGTGAGGGGATGGAAAAAGATACTCCATGCAAATGGAAATCAAAAGAAAGCTGGAGTAGCAATACTCATATCAGATAAAATGGAGTTGTTTTTTTTTTCTTAACATTTTTATTGGAGCATAATTGCTTTACAATAGTGTGTTAGTTTCTGCTTTATAACAAAGTGAATCAGTTATACATATACATATATCCCCATATCTCTTCCCTCTTCTGTCTCCCTCCCTCCCACCCTCCACATCTCACCCTTCAAGCAGGTCACAAAGCACCGAGCTGATCTCCCTGTGCAAAATAGAGTTTGAAATAAAGACTATCATAAGAGACAAAGAAGGATAGCACATAATGATCAAGGGATCAATCCAAGAAGAGGATATAACAATTGTAAATATTTATACACCCAACATAGGAGCACCTCAATATATAAGTCAAATGCTAACAGTGGTTAAAGGGGAAATCGACAGTAACACACTAATAGTGGGGGACTTTAACACCCCAATTTCACCAATGGACAGATCATACAAAATGAAAATAAATAAGGAAACACAAGCTTTAAATGACACATTAAACAAGGTGGACTTAATTGATATTTATAGGACATTCTATCCAAAACAACAGAATACACATTCTTCTCAAGTGCTCATGGAACATTCTCCAGGATAGATCATATCTTGGGTCACAAATCAAGCCTTGGTCAATTTAAGAAAATTGAAATTGTATCAAGTATCTTTTCCGACCACAACGCTATGAGACTAGATATCAATTACAGGAAAAGATCTGTAAAAAATAAAAACACATGGAGGCTAAACAATACACTCCTTAATAACGAAGTGATCACTGAAGAAATCAAAGAGGAAATCAAAAAATACCTAGAAACAAATGACAATGGAGACACAACGACCCAAAATCTATGGGATGCAGCAAAAGCAGTTCTAAGAGGGAAGTTTATAGCAATACAATCCTACCTTAAGAAACAGGAAACATCTCGAATAAACAACCTAACCTTGCACCTAAAACAATTAGAGAAAGAAGAACAAAAAACCCCCAAAGTTAGCAGAAGGAAAGAAATCATAAAAATCAGATCAGAAATAAATGAAAAAGAAATGAAGGAAACGATAGCAAAGATCAATAAAACTAAAAGCTGGTTCTTTGAAAGGATAAACAAAATTGATAAACCATTAGCCAGACTCATCAAGAAAAAAAGGGAGAAGACTGAAATCAATAGAATTAGAAATGAAAAAGGAGAAGTAACAACTGACACTGCAGAAATACAAAAGATCATGAGAGATTACTACAAGCAATTCTATGCCAATAAAATGGACAACCTGGAAGAAATGGACAAATTCTTAGAAAGGCACAACCTGCCAAGACTGAATCAGGAAGAAATAGAAAATATGAACAGACCAATCACAAGCACTGAAATTGAAACTGTGATTAAAAATCTTCCAACAAACAAAAGCCCAGGACCAGATGGCTTCACAGGCGAATTCCAACAAACATTTAGAGAAGAGCTAACACCTATCCTTCTCAAACTCTTCCAAAATATAGCAGAGGGAGGAACACTCCCAAACTCATTCTATGAGGCCACCATCACCCTGATACCAAAACCAGACAAGGATGTCACAAAGAAAGAAAACTACAGGCCAATATCACTGATGAACATAGATGCAAAAATCCTCAACAAAATACTAGCAAACAGAATCCAACAGCACATTAAACGGATCATACACCATGATCAAGTGGGGTTTATTGCAGTAATGCAAGGATTCTTCAATATACGCAAATCAATCAACGTGATACACCATATTAACAAATTGAAGGAGAAAAACCATATGATCATCTCAATAGATGCAGAGAAAGCTTTTGACAAAATTCAACACCCATTTATGATAAAAACCCTGCAGAAAGTAGGCATAGAGGGAACTTTCCTCAACATAATAAAGGCCATATATGACAAACGCACAGCCAACATCGTCCTCAATGGTGAAAAACTGAAAGCATTTCCACTAAGATCAGGAACAAGACAAGGTTGCCCACGCTCACCACTATTATTCAACATAGTTTTGGAAGTTTTAGCCACAGCAATCAGAGAAGAAAAGGAAATAAAAGGAATCCAAATGGGAAAAGAAGAAGTAAAGCTGTCACTATTTGCAGATGACATGATACTATACATAGAGAATCCTAAAGATGCTACCAGAAAACTACTAGAGGTCATCAATGAATTTGGTAAAGTAGCAGGATACAAAATTAATGCACAGAAATCTCTGGCATTCCTATACACTAAGGATGAAAAATCTGAAAGTGAAATCAAGGAAACACTCCCATTTACCACTGCAATAAAAAGAATAAAACATGTAGGAATAAACCTACCTAAGGAGACAAAAGACCTGTATGCAGAAAATTATAAGACACTGATGAAAGAAATTAAAGATGATACAAATAGATGGAGAGATATACCATGTTCTTGGATTGGAAGAATCAACATTGTGAAAATGACTCTACTACCCAAAGCAATCTACAGATTCAATGCAATCCCTATCAAACTACCACTGGCATTTTTCACAGAACTAGAACAAAATATTTCACAATTTGTATGGAAACACAAAAGACCCCGAATAGCCAAAGCAATCTTGAGAACGAAAAACGGAGCTGGAGGAATCAGGCTTCCTGACTTCAGACTATACTACAAAGCTACAGTCATCAAGAAAGTATGGTACTGGCACAAAAACAGAAATACAGATCAATGGAACAGGATAGACAGCCCAGAGATAAACCCACACACATATGGTCACCTTATCTTTGATAAAGGAGGCAGGAATGTACAGTGGAGAAAAGACAGCCTCTTCAATAAGTGGTGCTGGGAAAACTGGACAGCTACATGTAAAAGTATGAGATTAGATCACTCCCTAACACCATACACAAAAATAAGCTCAAAATGGATTAAAAACCTAAATGTAAGGCCAGAAACTATCGAACTCATAGAGGAAAACATAGGCAGGACACTCTATGACATAAATCACAGCAAGGTCCTTTTTGACCCACCTCCTAGAGAAATGGAAATAAAAACAAAAAAATGGGACCTAATGAAACTTAAAAGCTTTTTGCACAGCAAAGGAAACCATAAACAAGACCAAAAGACAACCCTCAGAATGGGAAAAAATATTTGCAAATGAAGCAACTGACAAAGGATTAATCTCCAAAATTTATAAGCAGCTCATGCAGCTTAATAACAAAAAAACAAACAACCCAATCCAAAAATGGGCAGAAGACCTAAATAGACATTTCTCCAAAGAAGATATACAGACTGCCAACAAACACATGAAAGAATGCTCAACATCACTAATCATTAGAGAAATGCAAATCAAAACTACAATGAGATATCATCTCACACTAGTCAGAATGGCCATCATCAAAAAATCTAGAAACAATAAATGCTGGAAAGGGTGTGGAGAAAAGGGAACCCTCTTACACTGTTGGTGGGAATGTAAATTGATACAGCCACTGTGGAGAACAGTATGGAGGTTCCTTAAAAAACTACAAATAGAACTACCATATGACCCAGCAATCCCACTACTGGGCATATACCCTGAGAAAACCATAATTCAAAAAGAGTCATGTACCAAAATGTTCATTGCAGCTCTATTTACAATAGCCCGGAGATAGAAACAACCTAAGTGTCCATCATCGGATGAATGGATAAAGCAGATGTGGCACATATATACAATGGAATATTACTCAGCCATAAAAAGAAACGCAATTGAGCTATTTGTAATGAGGTGGATAGACCTAGAGTCTGTCATACAGAGTGAAGTAAGTCAGAAAGAGAGAGACAAATACCGTATGCTAACACATATATATGGAATTTAAGAAAAAAAAATGTCATGAAGAACCTAGGGGTGAAACAGGAATAAAGACACAGACTTACTAGAGAATGGACTTGAGGATATGGGGAGGGGGAAGAGTAAACTGTGACAAAGCGAGAGAGAGGCATGGACATATATACACTACCAAACGTAAAGTAGATAGCTAGTGGGAAGCAGCCACATAGCACAGGGAGATCAGCTCGGTGCTTTGTGACCGCCTGGAGGGGTGGGATAGGGAGGGTGAGAGGGAGGGAGACGCAAGTGGGAAGAGATATGGGAACATATATATATATATATATATAACTGATTCATTTTGTTGTGAAGCTGAAACTAACATACCATTGTAAAGCAATTATACTCCAATAATGATGTTAAAATGAAAAAATATATATATAAGGCACATGGAGACGCAAGGAAAAAAGACACAATGTCAAGAGGCAAAGAGGGCAAGAAAAATAGACTCAGATATGACAAAGATGTTGGAGCTATCAGACAGAATATTTACAATAACTTAAATGTTAAATGTTAAAGATTTTGGAGGAAAATGCGCAGTCAGATGGATAATTTTGGGAGAGAGCTGGAAACTATGAGAATAAAATGAAAATGCTAGAAATAAAAAGCAAAAAATATATATATATACGCAAATCAATCAATGTGATACACCATATTAACAAACTGAAGGAGAAAAACCATATGATAATCTCAATAGATGCATAAAAAGCTATTGACAAACTTCAGCACCCATTTATGATAAAAACTCTCCAGAGAGTAGGAATAGAGGAAACTTACCTCAACAGAATAAAGGCCATATATGACAAACCCACAGCCAACATCGTCCTCAACGGTGAAAAACTGAAAGCATTTCCACTAAGATCAGGAACAAGACAAGGTTGCCCACTCTCACCACTATTATCCAACATAGTTTTCGAAGTTTTAGCCACAGCAATCAGAGAAGAAATAAAAGGAATCCAATTTGGAAAAGAAGAAGTAAAACTGACACTGTTTGCAGATGACATGATGCTATACATAGAGAATCCTAAAGATGCTACCAGAAAACTACTAGAGCTAATCAATGAATTTGGTAAAATAGCAGGATACAAAATTAATGCACAGAAATCTCTTGCATTCCCATACACTAACGACAAAAAATCTGAAAGAGAAATTAAGGAAACACTCCCATTTACCACTGCAACAAAAAGAATAAAATACCTAGGAATAAACCTACCTAAGGAGACAAAAGTCCTGTATGAGGAAAACTAGAAGACACAATGGCATTTTTCACAGAACTAGAACAAAAAATTTCACAATTTGTATGGAAACACAAAAGACCCCAAAGACCCAAAGTAATCTTGAGGAAAAAAAACGGAGCTGGAGGAATCAGGCTCCCTGACTTCAGACTATACTACAAAGCTACAGTCATCAAGAAAGTATGGTACTGGCACAAAAACAGAAATACAGATCAATGGAACAGGATAGAAAGCCCCGAGATAAACCCATGCACATATGGTCACCTTATCTTTGATTAAGGAGGCAAGAATATACAATGGAGAAAAGACAGCCTCTTCAATAACTGGTGCTGGGAAAACTGGACAGCTACATGTAAAAGAATGAAATCAGAACACTTCCTAACACCATACACAAAAATAAACTCAAAATAGTTTAGAGACCTATATGTAAGGCCAGACACTATCAAACTCTTAGAGGAAAACATAGGCAGAAAACTCTATGATACAAATCAGAGCAAGATCATTTTTGACCCACCTCCTAGAGAAATGGAAATAAAAACAAAAATAAACAAATGGGACCTAATGAAACTTCAAAGCTTTTGCACAGCAAAGGAAACCATAAACAAGATGAAAAGACAACCCTCAGAATGGGAGAAAGTATTTGCAAATGAAGCAACTGACAAAGGATTAATCTCCAAATTATACAAGCAGCTCATGCAGCTCAATATCAAAAAAGCAAACAACCTAATCCAAAAATGGGCAGAAGACCTAAATAGACATTTCTCCAAAGAAGATACACAGATTGCCAACAAGCCCATGAAAGGATGCTCAACACCACTAATCATTAGAGAAATGCAAATCAAAACTGCAATGAGGTATCACCTCACATCAGTAAGAATGGCCGTCATTAAAAAAATCTACGAACAATAATGCTGGAGAGGGTGTGGAGAAAAGGTAACCCTCTTGCACTGTTGGTGGGAATGTAAATTGATACAGCCACTATGGAGAACAGTATGGAGGTTCCCTAAAAAACTAAAAATGGAACTACCATATGACCCAGCCATCCCACTACTGGGCATATACCCTGAGAAAACCATAACTCAAAAAGAGTCATGTACCACAATGTTCACTGCAGCACTATTTACAATAGCCAGGACATAAAGCAACCTAAGTGTCCATCGACAGATGAATGGATAAAGAAGATGTGGCATATATATACAATGGAATATTACTCGGCCATAAAAAGAAATGAAATTGAGTTATTTGTAGTGAGGTGGATGGACCTAGAGTCTGTCATACAGAGTGAAGTAAGTCAGATAGAGAAAAACAAATACTGTATGCTAACACATATATATGGAATCTAAAAAAAAAAATGGTTCTGATGAACCTATGGGCAGGACAGAATAAAGATACAGACGTACAGAATGGACTTGAGGACACAGGGGCGGGGAAGGGTAAGCTGGGACGAAGTGAGAGAGTAGCATTGACATATATACACTACCAAATGTAAAATAGATAGCTAGTGGGAAGAAGCTGCATAGCACAGAGAGATCAACTAAGTGATTTGTGACCACCTAGAGGGGTGGGATAGGGAGGGTTGGAGAGAGACAGAAGAGGGAGGGGATATGGGCACAGATGTATACATATAGCTGATTCACTTTGTTATACAGCAGAAACTAACGCAACATTGTAAAGCAATTATATTCCAATAAAGATGTTAAAAAAAAAAGAAGATATGCAGATGGCAAGTGAGCACATGAAAAGATGTTCAAAATCATATATCTTTAAAGAAATGCAAATTAAGACAATGATGAGATACCACTACATACCTATTAGAATGGCCAAAATCCAAAACATTGATAGCACCCAATGTTGGTGAGGATGTGAGGTAACAGGAGCTCTCATTCAATGGGAATGCAAAATGGCGCAACAAGTTTGGAAGGTAATTTGGCCGTGTCTTGCAAAACTAAATATACTCTTACCATACAATCCAGCAGTCAACCTCCTTGGTATTTCCTCAAATGTATTGAAACTTATGTCCACACAAAAGCCTGCAGATGGATTTTTACAGAAGTTTATTCATAATTGCCAAAACTTGGAAGCAAACAAGTTATTTTTCAGTAGGTGAATGAATAAATAAACCGCAGTACATCCATACAATGGAATATTATTCAGCACTGAAAAGAAATGAGCTATCAAGCCGTGAAAAGAAATGGAGGAAACTTAAAATCATATTGCTAAGTGAACGATGCCAATCTGAAAAGGATACATACTGTATGATTCCAACTATATGACACTCTGGCAAAGGCAAAACTATGGAGTCAGTAAAAAGATTAGTGGTTGCCAGGCGTTAGGGGGAGTGATGGATAACAGATGGAGCACGGAGGATTTTTAGGGCAGTGAAACTATCTTGTGTGATACAGCGGTGGTGGATACATGTAATTATACATTTGTCCAAACAACACCAAGAATGAACCCTAATGTAAAATACCGACTTTTTGTGATAATGATGTGTCAGTGTACGTCCATCAGTTGTAACAAATGTACCACTGTTGTAAGGGATATCCACAGTGAGTGTGCGGGGACGGGGGGATATGGGAAATCTTCATACTTTCTGCTCCATTTTGCTGTGAATCTAACACCTAGTCTAAAAGTATTTTGTATAAATTAAAAAAATAGTGTGGGGAGGTTGATCTGGAGACGATGATGGTAGGATGAATCGGAGGAGGTTCGCTGGACGCAGGGGAATATTAGATGGTTAGTCCAAGTGAGAGGTAGTAAGGGCCTAAACCGGTGCCGTGAAATTATGGGTTGTGTTTACCGAAAAGGATGGAGTGTATGACTGCAGTCCCCTCCAGCAGCCTCCAAACAAGATTATGGAGCTGGAAGTATTGGGGAAAGAGCACAGGGATGGGGGCAGTTAAGGAGAGAAGGGCAACGCATTAATGACTTTGTGGTATTTAAATAAAACAGCTTCTGGATTAATTTCCTCCCCTCCAAACCAAACTCACCCCAACCCTTTGGTATGCCACAGACACCCCCCGCCACGGGACCCCAGAGCCACTGCCACCCACCACCAGCCCCTACCATGGCAGGCAGAGGCTCTCAGCTATCAAAGAAACTCCCCATTCTGCTGTTCAGTCTCTATTTATACTTCAGGTAAAGGAAGGATGCCGGCCGTGGATCTCCCATCACTGGAAACCCAGAAGGACCCTCTCCATTCTTGACAGCTTTCTTTCTTAAGGCATAACTTCCCGAGCCTACAGTCAGAACGGCCGCGAGTCACTGAGATCCTGGTACCCAGCCCTGGAAAGGCTGATTCCCTCTGGGAATCCTGCCAGCATCATGTTGCCTCAATTTGAAGACAAATTATAAATTAATAAAGAAAAAAACCCCAGACTTTCACGTCTGCCAAAACACACCATTCCCCGAAAGGTTCCTGAAAGGGCCTCAGTGATGCATAGTATAGCAAGAGCCAACCCTCTAAAAGCCTTTTCCAGATTCAACAGGCAGACTAGCCTGTCCTCAAAGTGTTACCCCAGCTGCCTTTCCCAGGGCAGAGCCGGTGTTGTTCTTGGAAGGAGAACACCTCCCAGCTGGGTTACCACCTGCATGTTTCACACAGTCTGGAGTTCCCTAAGCTCCCGCCAAGAACGCAAAACAGACAGACCTATCACGGACAGAAAACCTCCAGAGAAGACTGAGAAAGATCGTGGTCGGCGCGGAGGTAGCAGTGCTGTTTGGGTTGCTATGAACGCCAGGGGTTTTCAAAGGTTGTGTTTCTGAGCTCATCACAGGCACAGAAGTGTCCTTGTCAGCTGCCTTTTCTTTAAAAGAGAGTCACTGGAACAGCCTCACCCCATAAAATCAACTCCTGAGGAAGTCTTGGTAACCTAACACCTACGGAAGAGGCAGGGATCCAGGCGCTGGAGAGGGGAGTTCTCACTCTACCCTGTCTTCCGCCTTCTCCATTGGAAAAGCACAGACTTTTCAGTATACCCTCTCCCGTTTTGCAGGAGCGATGACTTCACTTTACAAATGAATCTGATTCTCCTAGGCAATGCCTTCTGAAACTGCCTTGGTCTCTTCTGGCAAATGTTTTCTATTTCTTCACCCCATTCATTCGACTTCTGCACATTACTTGGTTTAAAAAGCTGCCTCTCTGCTATGTAATCTGTAATAGACCAATCCGCACAGCTCAGGCACTTACGGTTTTCTCCCCCCAAAGGCCCACAAGGAAGAAATTAACAGCATGGTGAGCATTGTATGATTGTGGAAGAGAATCAGACTCAGTGATGGGAACAGGAAGATTCTGAGGGTGGCAGAAGAGGGTCTGCCTTTACTTACAAACACATCCATGAGCAGGTGTTCCAGCGTCACCTCAAAGTCCTCCAGTTTGGCAGCTAAAGTCATAACGAATGATCCGATGGGCGAGGAGGCCCCACTGACGGCCCAAACTTGCACACTCTTCCGCTCAGAACACGCGGAGACAAATTAGTCACAAGGCAGAATCGCTGCTAATGGGAGGCGGAAACCCTCAAAAGAGAACAGAGCATTGCAGACTGTCCGGCTGGAGCTTCGTAGCCAGAAATATTAAAGGATTGAAAAAAAAAAAAAGAAGAAGCTGTATTAAGGATGCTGTGGGACCAGACTGGGCACAAAGTGATGTCACCAGGTGAAGAATCCAGCTACTGCCTGGCTCTTGGTAACTTCACGGTCCGAGGTGCAGTAGGAAACACAGGGAAGCCCTGGCAGTGGGTGAAAGAGAGAGAGAAAGCAAGATGGGGTGAGTAGGGAGAGTGGGAAAAAATGGACTGAACCGTCTGACTGATATTTATAGGGCCACATGTTTTTGACTCCAGCCCATTTCTCAGTTCGTTTGTGACCTTTCATGAACGGCCAAACACACTGGAGCGTATTGTAGAATGGGGGCAGTGGGTCCTACAGAAGTTGGCTGTGACCAATGCTAGGGCAATTCACACAGACACGCCATCAATGGTTCTTTGTGAGACACCCATCAGACCTTGTTCTGTACACGACGACAGAAAAGCACATAGTCTTGTGAAAAACAAGGAAACGAAATTTTTCCTCAGAATATTATTAGCTCCTTAGACTCTCCCCCGTCCTGCGTCCTCCCCGCCCCCTCCTCTTCAAGAGTAGATAAACTTCAAGGAAAAAAATTGAATCTCTTGTGTCAACTCCTCAAGCTTCTGCCAGTGAAAGACAATCCAATCTTGCAAAGGCCATTCCTCCTTTTCTGCTTCTGAAGTTTGCTGCAGCGTCGTCGTCGTCTTCTTTTTTTAACTTAAAAGATTTTAATTGTGGTAAAATACACACAGCATGAAACTGACCATCTTCACTGTGTTGAAGTGTGTCGTTTGGAATGTTAAGTACATTCACGTTGTTGTGTAACCAACCTCCAGAACTCTCTTCATCTTGTAGAACTCAATCTCTACGCCCATTAAACAACTCCCCACCCCCTGACCCCAGCCCCTGGCAACCACCATGCTACTTTCTGTCTCTCTGGGTTTGACGATCCTTGATACCTCCTATAAGAGGAATCATGCGATATTTGTCCTTTTGTGTCTGGCTTCTTTCACTTAGCATCATGCTTTCAAAGTCCATCTAGGTTGTAGCCTTTGTCAGAACATCCTTCCCTTTTAAGGCTGAAAGCTTACATCTTAAGAAAGACCATTACTTTGGACAAGTTTTCAGGCCTGAGTCAATCTCTCAGGAACACTTGGTTGTCAAGCCTACGGTGGCCATCCTTCCTGTGAGTGTTCTAACAGAAACAGTCTTGGTCTACTAAGTGAGTTCTGTTCTGTTCCCTAAATAATTGCTGAACTGAATAATCCATCCAAATTCTAGCCTCTGACTCCAAACAGGCTATGACCACTTAACAGTCAATACTTATGCCAAAGAAGAAGGTGGCCCACACGGTACGGAGAAGGAAACAGAAATATGAAACCCTCTGGACTATAATAAAACTCCCCCCACCACTTTTTGTCAGAGCTCTTTAAAGTGGGAACAGCTGATACTCCAATTTAGTATCTTCCCATGAATTTTCATTTTCCCAGAGGACATGCAGACCCACTTCACTAGGCATATAATATTTAAACAAAGCATAAAATAAAGGACCAAGAAAAAAACCGATACAAAGCATCATATTATTCATAGGGCAGATTTGGAGTCTCTCAGAGTAGACAAGTCGGTCATAAATTGTATATAAATGTTCCTTGAATTATGGCTTCGATTCCATTTTCGAGCCTCTAATAGGGGAATTAGAGTGGGTTTCATGACAAGCATCTCTTGTTAGGCAGAGGCACCAGGGAGGGGGCGGCACTGTGGTGATGAATGGCTCCTATAGCCAAGAGTGTACAGAAAATATATTTCCCTGATGGGCAAACTCACATTCACAGACCTCCCTATTAGCTAATGTGTTTCCCATGTCTGCAGCCGAGGCGAGGACCAGAGCAAACGACGTCAGGCACCAAGACTCAGCACTAGCTGATGTCTTGCCATGTAGTTGCCGTCTTTTGTTAAAACTATAGCTGCCCTGAAGGAACTCAAAACGCCAGGTACCTTCTCTTACCAGGTAAGAGAGCGATGGGTAAACAATCGGCCATAACCAGGAGACTGCTGGAGAGGAGAGATGTATACACAGTTGCAAGGCTGTTCTGGTCTCCTGAGACTCTCAGGAGAGCTTTCAAAATCAGGTTTTCTTGAGCCTCTTGCCTTAAGCATTCAGTTTGGACAAGGTATTTCAAAAATCTGGAATTTCAAAGAAGATATACTGGTGTATTTCATTAATCCTCTTCCTGGGATGGACAAGGGATGAGCCAATGCAGAACAGTTAATATTTTTCATTTAAGGCAGCCAGTCTCCCAGTCCCAGCAATGACTTTACACGGTTTTACAGTCAGTCCAAGGCATGGCTCCTCTTAGACTATAAACAGCAAAGCTCAGGACAGGAGACCGTGCATAATTGGGGCAGTGTGAGTAGTTACCATTCTTGAGCTAGAGCTCTCAGGAGGATGTATCAAGAACATCCTACTTTTTAGAAACAAAGTCACCTTAACAGTTTCCAAAGGGGAAACACTGCCCAGAAGAGAGCCAGTATGAAGAGAGAATGAGGAAATAGGTAGTGGATTGGACGCCACCCACAAGAGGCATTTGGTATGAGTTCAGCTATTAGTGGGTGATATGAACCATGGGGAGAAAGCTGGGTACCCTGGAGGCAGCAGGACCACACTAGTCCTAAGGCAGGGAAATTGCTGAAGATGGATCATAAGGCAAACTCGCTGGCATCAGTGCTTATCAATATATGAGCATATGGTAAAGGACGGCTTGGGCAGATTGAACGCGGAAGTTTTTTTTAGTAAATATATTCTAATTGACAAACATTTTTGGTAACTGTGGAGACATTTTATTGATGCTTATATAAAATGTGAACATTCATTTGTTCATTCATTCACACATCCTTTTGACAAATATTTACTTAGCAACTGGGCCAGATATTGGGATGAGTCCTATTGCTGCTAATCAGAAGGTCAAGACACGGCCCTTTCTTCAAGACTTACAGTCTAGGGAAGACTTGGCAAGGGGCGCTGGTGGAATTTTATACTTTTTATTGAGAATATGAAAGAAAAGCGTACTTCCTTATTGGGAAGCACTCACTCTGGGACTTAGGCGATGAGAGGGCTCATTGGTAAAAAAAGAAAGGACATTACTCCCACCCCATGGGAAATGAATGAGAGTGAGTCAGGTATAGAGCATGCCTCCTGAGGATGGCATTTGCAGCAGTAAGTGGCAAGGGCATGGCTGGGGGCACTGATGGATCCTAGGGGTCTGAGCCCAGAGACCACTGGGTTTGAGAAGGCAGCAGCCAACATCTTGATATCGGCAGCACAGGATCCTGACACCATCGCACAGACATCACTTTGATGGTACACATCTCATTTAGAAAAAAAAAAATACACTTCCAACTATTGATCAAAACTTAGTGGCCTCCTAAGGAGGACCTGACACTCACCACCGTGCTGGAACTGAGGACAGTTAATCAGCAACACACCTGACGCGGTAGGCAATGGCTAGAATTTGCTCTGCACGTTCAAACAACCTTTGGGGGTATGTTCTTAAATTTCGAGTTTCATTCTGTTTCAACCTCATTGACCATTTCCTTCTCCCAAGTCCATGAAAAACCTCCTCCAGCAGCCTCGATATTTTGCTGATAGGATGCAGATGAAAGGGGAATCTTTGGAAGGCAGGGATTGGCTGGATTCCCTGTACGGACATGAAGCCAGTCTCCTGTCCATCCTCCCTACGTAAGCTGTGGGCAAACCAGTCTTCCAGAGAACTATGTTATTCTGCAGCCCTGGAAACAAATCATCCACTTCTAGAGTGTGAACACTCTGCACAGGTGAGGTCCTCAGTTCAAAGAGATCATGGTTCAAGTCATATCAAACAATCTCTATTAAGTACGATGGTGCGCAAACCCAGTGCAGTAAGTAATTGAATATGCAAAGATGTTTTCCTGGAAAGTTCTCTCTGTTCACTCTACTGCAGTGAATTTCTACTCAACAAAACCCTTTGAAGGTCAACTACAAAGCAACGGATCAGACCACCATGCAGGTGATCAGAATTGGTCACTAAGATAATCTAGTTAACCCTTTTAGTGCCTCGATTGGTGAATGTGAGCAGTGATTTGAAAGTGATGAAATATTTACTGAGATTTTTTTTAAAAAAAGCAAAACCACTGGCTCTTATTTTGATCACTCAGTTATATCCCATAAGCCCAGTTTATAGTGCAAAAAACTCCCAATGATACATGTAAAAGCAACTGACATCACTATCCTATTGATATACTTGTCTGTCAAGCTTCTGCTAGAAAGAGAGGGTTTTTAAGGATATGCATGTTTAAGTAGAACAGGCTCTTTTGATGGCCCTACAGACAGTTGCCTGTCTGGGTCTAGTAATAAAGGCTCGCCTGTCTGCTTGAGCTGTCTCTCGGAGGACGAACACTCCAATAAAGATCTATTAAAAAAAAAAAAAGGTTTGCCTGTATAGAGCCCCTGGCAGGCTGGCACTGCCGTGGCTCCAGGCGGTGGTATCTATTAGCAGACCATGCTCGCAGTGTCTGCCTAGTTCCTCCCATGTTTGTGTCACAGGGCTTACACAAGCAACCTTGTCTTCCCTACTCACCACGTCTTTTCGATTTTGACAGCCTCTCTGACAAGTACAAAGGCTCTATTCCTCCACATCTGTCCCCCCCCGCCCCGTGACACTCTGGCCTTGCCTCTCCCACCTGCATCCCCTGCCCATCCACAAGGGTGAATTTCAAGACTTTCAAAACTAACAGGCTGTGCAACTCGTGTCAGGCACATGCAGTGGTGCTCTGGGCTGATGACGGAGAGAACGCACAAATAACTCGTCTGATTTCTTTCAGTCTCGACACCTGTCACTTGCTCTACTGTTTGGAGTAAAAGAGGCTTGTGGAGCTTCTGAGCTCACCCCCAGCAGGGTGCCTTGGGAATTCACCAAGGATAATCACCCCAGCTCCCCCACCTGCACCTTCCAGGGCACCTTGATTTCTGGAGTTCAAATGCAGGCTGTGGAAGCACAGATCCTTACCAGATCCTCCCAAATATTTTACAGACACTTTTGATAACTCTTTCTCATCTGTTCAAGTGGCACAGGAGTTGAAGATTTCCATGCCTTCCAGGGTTGTTTTGAACATGAACCCGATAAAGCACTTTGAGCTAGTCTAAGATGAGATGCTGTGGGCATGTGAACTATGGGTTGGTTACTACTTGCTATGAACTGAATGTTTGTGTCCCCACCAAATTCATAATTAGAAGACTTAATCCCCAGTGTGATGGTATTTGGAGGTGGGGGCTCTGGAAAGTGACTAGGTCATGGGGGGAGACCTTGTGAATGGGATTAGTGCCCTTAGAAAAGAAACCCAGAGAGCTCCCTTGCCCCTTCCTTCTGCCACGTGAGGTTACAGCTAGAAGATAGTCATCTACAAACCGGGAAGTGATAGGACTATGAACCAGGAAACAGGTTCTCATCAGACCCTGAATCTGCCGGCACCCTGACCTTGGACTTTCCAGCTTCCAAAACTGTGAGAAACAAATTTCTCTTGCTTAAAAGCCACCCGGTCCTAGGGTATTTTGTTATAGAGTCCAAACGGCTGTTACAGCTGTGGCAGGCTGGCCTCCTGTGAGTGTAGCTCTCTTAAGAGTTTACAATGAAGTATCACCTCACACTGGTCAGAATGGCCATTATTAAAAAGTCTACAAACAATAAACTCTGGAGAGGGTGTGGAGAAAAAGGAACCCTCCTACACTGTTGGTGGGAATATAAATTGATATGACCACTATGGAGAACAGTATGGAGGTTCCTTAAAATCTAAAAATAGAGTCACCAGGTGATCCTGGGCATATATCCGGAGAAAACTCTAATTTGAAAAGATACATGCACCCCAATGTTCACTGCAGCACTATTTACAATAGCCAAGACATGGAAGCAACCTAAATATCCATTGACAAATGAATGGATAAAGAAGAAGTTGTGTATACATACAGTGGAATACTACTCAGCCATAAAAAAGGAGGAAATGATGCCACTTGCAGCAACAAGGATGGACCTAGAGATTATCACACTAAGTAAGCCAGACAGAGAAAGACAAATACCGTATGATGTCACTTATATGTGGGATCTAAAAAAAATACAAATGAACTTATACACAAAACAGAAATAGACCCACAGACATAGAAAACAAACTTATGGTTACCAAATGGGAAGGGGGGGAGGATAAATTAGGAGTTTGGAATTAACATATATAAACTACTATACGTAAAACAGATAATCAACAAGGACCTACTGTATAGCACAGGGAACTCTACTCAGTGTTTTTAAATAACCTATAGGGAAAAGAATCTGAAAAAGAATAGATATATCTATATGTATAACTGAATCACATTGCTGTACACCTGAAACTAACACAACACTGTAAATCAACTATACTTGAACTAAAAAAAAAAAAAAAAAGACTTCACAGGTGGTCAGGTCAGCGTCCAGAGACTGACTCTTCGCTTTCTCCATCTTTCAGCCGGCAGAGCCCTGCGTTTTCCACACCTGACCCCCAGAACTTGGAAAAGCACTCTGGGTACAGCTGGCTGAAAAATGGCAATGGGAGGATGATTCTTAGCTCTTAAGGCTTATGAGACTGATATAATCCCATCACTGAGAAAAATGAAGATTCCACAAGACAACAAGACAAATATTTTCATAAGAAGTACTCGGGGGTTGGGGGGAAAGGATGATCAGATCTTGGGCTTTGGGTGGGTCTTTGGGTGGGTCCCATAACTCACAGCCCTAATCAATAAACAATCTGAGTTCCTCATGCAGTTGACAAATCCCTGTTCCAGTTTAGCTCAAGTGCTAACCCCGAAGAGAGAAGGACGTGAAATGGCCTGAATTTATCTCACATTGGCAGCCTTGCTCCAGAGACCAGGCCCTTACATTTTCACTGAGGCCTGACCTAGAAGGGCTAATATCGCTTCTCCCCCTTTTTACAGAAGGACCTTTGGCTGAAGATGGAGAGGGAGTGATCTGAGAGCTTTATCCCATGGATGGCTTCGCAACGGCCAGGATTTGCCATAACTAGGTTTCCATGAGGCTACCGGTGAGGTCTGTGCTCCCTCTCACCCTGCAAGGAGGCTGTTCTAGTGCAGCTGAGGCAGGATTGACACTGGGGTCCCCTCATCTGTGGCCTGAGGCTCACAGCCTCTTTGGGCTCAGTTTCTGCATGTGTCTAAATCCGGGCTGAGCCTAGACAAGGGATCCCAGACGGTGGGTATCACGGAACACTACAATCTGTACATCGAATTAAATATTGGGAGGACCAAGCAAGGGTTGCCAATATCTTATACGCTAAGTTGGGGCATTAACAAGAACAAATAACAAAACAAGGCCATCACCATCTGCCATCATCAGGATTTTATTAAAGGAAAGACATTTTAACACACACCAAAAATAGGAGAGGGGGCTTCCCTGGTGGAGCAGTGGTTAAGAATCCGCCTGCCAATACAGGGGACATGGGTTCAAGCCCTGGTCCGGGAAGATCCCACATGCCGCAGAGCAACTAAGCCCGTGCTCCACAACTACTGAGCCTGCGTGCCACAACTACTGAGCCCACGTGCCACAACTACTGAAGCCCATGTGCCTAGAACCTGTGCTCTGCCACAAGAGAAGCCACCACGATGAGAAGCCCGCGCGCCGCAACGAAGAGTAGCTCTGGCTCGCCGAAACTAGAGAAAGCCCGTGCACAGCAACAAAGACCCAACGCAGCCAAAAAAAGAAAAAATTTAAATAAATAAAATTTAAAAATAGGAGAGAGATCATCTCAGAATTTAAAGTGGATGGCATGTAGTCGGATGGAGAACTCCCTCTGTTGTCTGTATTTTCTGTGCTGCTGACTGGTGAGGAGTTTATCACAGGCAGGCATTGGTGCCTGGAGCCAGCGGATCGTAAGCTACAATTCAGCTCTAACATCTGCGATTATATCTCTGGTTTTTAATGCATCGTCACCCTGCTACTAAAACACAGGCTAAAGATACGCAGAAACAGTTCACAGGTGATCGCTGCAAACATCCTCCACCTTCCTCTCCATGTGTTTCTTCTCTCCCACAAGTTCAATGCCAAGCCATGGAAGAGAACATCAGCCAGGCAGAAGAGTGAAGCTGAAATAAACACTCTGCCTTCAGATTTAGAAGCGCGGAGAAAGGACAAAGCCAGACCAAGGGGGAGTGTAGTGATCTTATTTTGCTTCTTGGTCGACCCAAGTCCTTCCAGGTGTGTTCTGGAAACATCAGCGCTCTCTGGGCGCTACTCCTCAACACGATGGAATCTCTTCCCTACGCATGTGCTTGCGAATGAACAACTGATTCTTAGGCACAAGACTGAGTCCGTCTTTTTTCTTTCTTTTTTTTTTTTTGTGGTACGCGGGCCTCTCACTGCTGTGGCCTCTCCCATTGCGGAGCACAGGCTCCGGACGTGCAGGCTCAGTGGCCATGGCTCACGGGCCCAGCCGCTCCGTGGCATGTGGGATCTTCCCAGACCGGGGCACGAACCCGCGTCCCCTGCATCAACAGGCGGACTCTCAACCACTGCGCCACCAGGGAAGCCCTGAGTCCCCCTTTTTTGAAACTCTTTTTGTTAATGGTTTTTGAATGGTAACATATGCAGATGATACAAAATTAAAAATGAACAAGAGAACAGGTGAAAAAGTTTCTCTGTTTTATATCTCTGACCTACAGCCACTCAGTTCGTGCTAAAGGCAAGCACCTTTACTGTGTCTGGAGATGTTCTAATCAGACTCAGGCATAAAATATTACCACTTGTGTATGTTATATGTATCAATATACAGAAGATATATCACAAGTATTTACAACTGCAAATAGTACTTTACTGTCTGGAATATTTCATTAATCTGCACCCTATTGATGGGAATTCGAACGTGTCACTAACACAACATGAAAATGCATTTTGGGGTGTAGACTTCTAGACGTGGAATTGCTGACTCAAAAGTCATGTACATTAAAAAAAATTTTACCCTCCATAGAGTTTGTGCCGATTTATACACCCCAGAAAACAGAGAGTGCTTGATTCCCGACACTGTCGGCCACACGGTGGGACAGTTAATTTTTTGACTCTTGGCAATATGATGAGTAAAAAATGGCATCTCGTTCTTATTTCAATTTATAATCTCCTTTATTAATTGAAAATAGTGGTTCACAAAAATTCCCTAACATGAATTCCATTTTTTTAAACCAAGTCTTCATTGATCCAGGTGGGTCCAGCTGGGCTTCCCTGGTGGCGCAGTGGTTGAGCGTCCGCCTGCCGATGCAGGGGACGCGGGTTCGTGCCCCGGTCTGGGAGGATCCCACATGCCGCGGAGCGGCTGGGCCTGTGAGTCATGGCCGCTGAGCCTGCGCGTCTGGAGCCTGTGCTCCGCAACGGGAGAGGCCACAACGGTGAGGGGCCCGCGTACCGCAAAAAAACAAAACAAAACAGATGGGTCCAGTTGTGTCTCATGAACATTCTGGTAATGGGCATAAACTAATGATTAGCAGCAAGATGTTAGACCCATGTACCCACTGAAGTCCACACTTAAAGGCAATTTAAGAGAATCTGTATTAATGGCTCCCTTATGCATCTCTGTATTACCTACTCCAAAATGCACCTGTTAGGATGACTGGAAATTAAAACAACACTAAGCAAGAGCAAAGGGTAATTCATTCTTTCGTAAAGTTTCCCTTTGCCCTTGAGAAGAGATGTCAAAGCAATGAAAAGGTTAAATCTTGAAAGACTTTGGACCATGACACTTGATCAGATGCGGACTGTATAAAATTGATAACATTTGTCAACTACTCCATTTCAAATCTACCAGACTCAGAAGCTAATCTCATAAAGGATCAGCAGTGTAGGCAATAAAGGTTTTCAGAACTTCCCCTATGTGCCAAGATATACGAGAATGTCAACTCTAGGTACAGCTATAGATTCCCCGGTGACTCTGCTGATCAAAGATTCGTGACCACTGACTTCCGTCAGTAAAGTTGATCCTACTACCTCACTGAATTTACGATGGGCCTCTATTTTCTACTGTTGCTCATCTCTGTTTAGGTTTCCACTTACTTTCAAGGTCACTAGCTGTGTTTGGACAAAACGATAATAATATTGATCTTCAGGACACCATTTCTTGAGCATTTTTCAAAGGGACAGTGTAGATACCAGTTATTTCATGGACATGTAAAAAAATCATTATAGATAGGCAGCCAACAAACTAAATAATTAATTTAATTAATTTAACTTAATTAAACATATTAAATATTTACTGAGCTCGTTGTTTTCTATTGGATTTGCATTGAGGTTGTAGTGATTTTTTCATGTGCTGCAAGCACCAAGCTATTAATCCTGTGGCTGGAAACGCTTAGACTCATGAATGGTTAGAAGACTATTTTATAGAACATGACCTGTACTTAGACAACTTACTTGTATTGCTATTTAATAATATCCCTTTTTGCTCACAAAGGGGTAGATGTTATATATACTACGGGTGAGGCAGGTCTTTCACATCTAAGAATTTGTATTTCTAGTTTCTGAGTAAGATCTTATTGCTGTTTACTTGCTTATCTATCTATCGATCGATCAAGCTATCCTCTCTTTCTTTTCTTCCATCCATCCATCCATCCATCCGTACATATATACATACATACATACATCTATCCATCATTTATCCATCATAGATCCATTTATTATCTATCGATTGATCTTTCCTTCTTTCTCCCATTCATCCATCCATCCATCATTTATCTATTATCTATCCATCCATTTTCTATCTTTCTTTCCTTCTCTCTCTCTCTTCCTTCCTCCTCCTTCCCTCCCTCTCTTCCTTCCTTCCTTCATTCCTCTTTCTCCCATCCATCCATCCATCCATCCATCCATCATTTATCTAACATCTATCTATCCATCCATTTATCTATCTATCTATCTTTCTATCTACCTATCTATCTTCCATCTAATCTCAACCCTGTGCCAGGCATTGTTCTAACTGCCTTACAAATATGAACTTATCTAATCCTCACTATAGCCCTACGAGGTGGTTATCATTTTTCCACCCCCATTTTACAGGTGGGAAAACTCAGGAACAGAGAGACACTTGCTAACAGTCACACAGCCAGTCCAATGGTGGAGTCAGAATATGAGCCTAAGCCTTCTGGCTCCAGATTCACTGATGTAACCACTACACTGGGCTTGTGTGTGTTCAACATTCTAGTTTTGTGAACCATCACTTGTTCCCTGTCACGGAGGGAAAATCATTCTTCTGTTGGACGAAACAGAGAGTTCTTATGAGGAAGCAAAGCTGGTTAAAAAGTGTGTGGTGGTGGTGATGGTGGGGTTCATTGGAAAATGTCTGGTATTCATGTACAAGATAATCTTAATAGCATCTCCATTGTGTAATGGAGAGATTCAATAATGGTACTAAAGAAATTCAGTTGACATTAATGTTGGAGCAAAAAACACAGAGTGATGCAATTCTTAAAACTGGGAGGAGTGTAAGATTCATCTGAGACTGACTGTGTTTTGGAGATGAGAGAACAGGCCCCGGGGACTATGGCCTCATTTGGCCTGTCTGCTGGTGGCCATCTTGGACCCAGGGACCCGGATCCAGACGTAACATCTCCAGGTGCAGTGCTCTCATTTCCATCCTTTCTTAACAGAACTACGGACTCCTCAGAGGCCTTGGATCAGCTCAGGCATCTCCCTGACCTGCTCTGAAATGCATCCTTCACGGGCACTGAGGGCATAAGGAGAGAGTTCTGGCCTGCAGTCGTCACAGTAGTTCAGTGCTCACTCACACAGGTCTTCCTTTAAAGGAGACACTGATGGGAAGGTGGCTGGACCAGAAGAGGCGGGGGGTGAAGAGATGGAATGGCCAGGTCACAAGCCTGCAGAAATATATTTCTTGGGGCCGTGAAGTAACATGTGCCAGGCCTTCAGAGTGGGATAGCTATTTTACTACCTCTTAATTAAAGGAATTATAGGACTCCCTTGTGAGAAAGCAAAATGACTTATCTGACCCTAATGCAGTTTTGGAAACAGCAACTAGGAGGGCTTTGAAAAAGTCATAAAGTATGTGGAGTTCCAGTCGCTTCTTTTCGTTTTGTTTTTAGTTTTCATGCTGAAACGGGGCAATTGGAACCCTTCTGCTTTCTCCAAATAAAACAGAGCTCTTTCTGTCCTTTGAATTCTTCAGAGCTGCTTTTCAAGGAAGCTAACTTGGCTTCCTGGTGACGCTTTTCAAAAAAGCCTTTCTGATGATGTTCTCTGAAAAGCCTTGCTTTGCTGTGGTACTTCCAATAGTTCGACATTTTAGTTACAGATTAACTTTCTGTCATTGAAATTCTGACTAATTGAAATTATTTTCGTCTGTTTATAAATGAATTTGTTTTCTGCACCAAAAGGGAAACACATTATAATCTTCATACTTGAGTTATTTGATTTAACAAGATTTAAAGTTAGGAAACATTTGCAAATAAGTTTTACATCTAGGCATGTACCACCCCACAAAGTAAGTTTCCCATAAAAATAAGTTCCCCCCAAATAAGTGTCCACATAAGCACCAGAGGACAGGCCCAGGGATTTTCATAGCAGCGTTATTCATGGAAGCTCCAAAATAAAAACAATCCGAATGCCCGTCAGAGGTATAACAGATAAATATGGAGTATGTTCCTACTGTGTAATCGTATAAGGGAATAAAACACGGCAATGAAAATTAAGACACAATCGAACTTTACAATCCCCACTGCACTAAAGTGACTACAGTGATTAGGAACTGAGACACTTTTTTCTGCATAAAGCCTGGAGGCGAAAGCATATTGACGTCACAAGAGAGGCCACGATTTTCCTTTTCTATATTATCTCGTAGGAATCTTCAAAAATAGTATATAAGGACACACGGCAACATGCAAAACTGTTCTATAACTTTTTTGGAAAAACTCCTTTTTCCAGATCAGCTGAGTCCACGGGGCCTAATTTGACCACATTTTAAGAAAACAAAAGGCAGAATTGTAACTTCCCTGGCTGTCCAGTGGTTAGGACTCCGTGCTTCCACTGCCGTGGGCCTGGGTTCAATCCCTGGTCGGGGAACTAAGATCCCGCAAGCCACATGGTGTGGCCAGAAAACAGACAAAGGCAGAATTATTTTACTATTTGTTAATGCTAAGGTGGAGGTCATATTCAACTTTGCTGTTTCTTTCATGAGATTCCTGACTCCAGACTTTCTGGTTCGTGACTCAATAAGGAAATCATTTGCTTACTCAGCGTGACGATCAGGCCTTTGGTGCTCACAGCTATCATGCTTTGATGGTCAGGCATTCAGTATCCCGCCTGGGTTTGCCATGCAGCAGCCCAAAGACTGGTTAAGGGAGTGATTTTCTGGCTGCTCTAATGAGGATAATCCAAACTGATCCAAATGTGGGGATGTAAAGTTCCCACCCAGTGGTAACTGCTTCTATTATTAAGCATGGTCATCAGGGCTGGTCACTGGAGATTATCTGGAGAAGAGAGAGACTCATAAACCGTACAGTTCTGTCCTGAGACCGTGCAAACCAAATTCCTTCTGATTCGTCAGGAGATGCAGTGGTGGGCTTCCAGCTCCAATGTCGCTCTCAGGATACTGTGGAATGACCCTCTGTGAGGCAGAGTGATGTCCTCATCTGAACAGAATTGTCTGTGAGGCAGAGTGACGTCCTCATCTGAACAGAATTGTCTGTGAGGCAGAGTGACGTCCTCATCTGAACAGAATTGTCTGTGAGGCAGAGTGATGTCCTCATCTGAACAGAATTGTGATGGCTCTTGTGTTAAAATATTAATTCCATTAAACAGGTTTGTTGAGGAAAGAACAGGTTCTTCATGGTGGAAATATACCAATGCATACTGTTTTGTTTGAACTTCTTTATCCTTTGGAGTTTCGCTTTTATTGTTGTCCTTGCCTGGTGGAAAAGATGTGAAGAACATCTCCTTGGTTACTTGGGAGCAAAGGTTGCCCACTGATTCCGATGTGCTTTGGCTGTAGTAGACCAGCACCTCGCAGTGAAACCCCCGAACAATACCACAGTCTTGAAGCGCTGGGCTCCAGGCTGTGGCAAGAAAGTTCTTCAAATGCCCGTCTCCCAGGGTGTAGTCCACGGACACTCTCTGCTTCCTCCTCTCGTCTCCTGATGGGAATGTCTTCCCTTATGGAACTCTGTAGGAATTGGCCTTTGTGGAAATTTCTGGAGTGCCAGCTAAGTGTGCCTGTGAGAGGCAAAAGGTCCAGGCCTAGCACACTGTAGACCACACTGGAAAGTGGCCCAGAGCTTGATACCCCATCCATCCAGGACAAAGTGACAGGTTGTTCTCTGCAACCCAGGTCTGAGGTGGTGCTGCATTTGCAAAAGGCTGGGAGAGAAAGAAGAGAGCCTTAAAGCTAGAGTCACACCGGACCCACTGCCCAGGCCTGAGCTTGACCCTCTGATGGCTTTGCAGCATGTCCTTTCACAAACTGTCGATTCAACGTCGATTGTGTTTATAGGGATTCTTACCTTGTGACCCTTGTCTTCAAGAGGACTGAGCAACTTCAAAGACCATAGACAAAATTTGTGTAAATAAATACAGGTGCCCGATTCTAGGCAGAAGGGCAAAGGTTTTACCAGCTTATCAACCAGGCTCTCAAGATCCCAAACAGAAGAACATTATCAACAACAAAAGAAGACAAAAACAAACAAGGGAAAGAAAGAGGAAGGAAGGAAGAAAGGAAAGAAGAAAAAGAAGCCACTGGGTTCATTTCAGTTTTTCAAACCAGAGCACAGTCGGTTTTATTCATTTCAGAGGCCGAAGGGTCAAGGAGGTTGATATAAACTCTCTCCAATCTTTCATTGATACAATCTCAAATGCTCAACAGCTGCTTCCTATCTCAGTTGACAGGAAGATAATTTAAACATTCCTGTTGGTTTCTCTCCTATCTGTGTTCTGAAAACCCAAATGAGAACCCCCTTGTACTAGTGCTGAATAATCCAGGAAGCAAAACTGACTAACATGAAAAGGGAAACTTTAGGATGAGAAGTACTTTCCATCCTAGAAATAGTCCCCTTTGAGGGATTTCCCAGTCCAAGAAGTGTGGGAGAACGTGACTCCTTGGGGTTTGAATACCAATGAGGAGCGAGGTACTGGCACGGAATAGAAAGAAGTCTTGCAGTTAGACAGGACAGAGAATCGTGGCTTTGCTGCTTCGCCACCGTGGGGCCCGAGGTAGACTATTGAGGTCAAGTCTTGGCTTCCTTCCCCACCAAGGGGTAACGACAGTGTCCACCTCAGAGACAGGTTCTGACCACTCAGTGAACAATGTATAAGGGGTTGAGCACACAGCCTAGCATATGGTCACTCAGTAAACATTAGACATTATTTTTGCTTTGTTAGTCAATAAAATCCCAAGATAATGGGGAAGGGGGGTAGACTTCTCATGCGGAAGGAGGGAGAGGAGGAACGTGGGAATGGGGATGGGCCAGTAACCAAAGACCCTGGATAAGGCTGAAGAGTGAACCAGTCAACCAAGATATTACTAGGATGGACGCCAGTGCTCTGAAGTCCCATCCAGCTACAGAACCCAGAATGGTCCCCATGGATACTCACGCCAGAGCACACAACTTCTGGGCCTGGAATGGATCTGGATGGAGAAGCGGGAACTTTGGAAATTCTGGTCAGTGAGCTTTGAGAATGCCTGATTCACTTTGTTTTCCCCTTACGAGTATAATCCCTCATTTTGTATGACGGATTTTTGTAAGCTTCCCCACTATTACATAGGGCAGCATTTTACAGTAATAAAAACAACAGTGATTTTTGGAAATAGAATGGGCTCTCCCTGGTTGTTATTAAGACAAATCTATTTCTTTCCTTCTAGCCCTGGAGACTGCTACTCACTAACTGACCTCCAATTCCTAAAGTTTGCTCTTTAACGACAAACTAAAAGTTGGTCTTTAACGACAACATCTATTATTGCAGAATGTGGAGAAACCCCCCTGTAGTTCAAAAAGGATGCATGAAATGACCATGGCCACTAGGATTTTGTGTTCAGGACCAACCGAGGGCTCATAGAGTCATGTGGAAAAAAGCTGAGAAGCCAGTCACTCTGGGAGATAAGTGTTGGATTTGTCCACTGCTGCATTCCTCACCTATGGATGTGCTGGTTTAATTTGTACCTGAGACCTTTCTCCTACCTTTTTTCAAATAAACAAGTTTACAAGGATTGTAAACAGAGCAATTAAGATCATTAGAATTACGAATGTGCATTGGGGACTTGGGGGGGGGGGTGAGGAGATAATGATCAATATAAATAAGGAATTCATGGTGAAGCAGACAGTTTCACACTAGCCGGAGCCTTCAAAACAGGCTGAGAACAGGAAGTTGAAGAAAGATGCTGGCAAGCATTCCAGAACTTTAAGAACCAAAGGTAAACCATGGCCTTTTAAAACTGGAATCCAGGGACTTCCCTGGTAGTCCAGTGGTAAAGAATCCGCCTTCCAATACAGGGGACGTGGGTTCGATCCCTGGTCAGGGAACGAAGATCCCACATGCTGTGGGGCAACTAAGCCTGCATGCCACAACTACTGAGCTTGCACGCCTCAACTAGAGAGCCCACGTGCTGCCAACTACAGATCACACGTGCTCTGGAAACTGAGCACCACAACTAGAGAGAAGCCCGAACACCACAACGAAGAGCCCGTGCACTGCAATGAGAGATCCCACGTACCACAACTAAGATCCAATGCAGCCAAAAATAAATAAAATAAATACATAAATAATAAATAAAATCTTAAAAAAAACACAAAACCCCCCCTGGAATCCACCCCCATCTCCTTACCCCCTCCCGCCCCCAGTTTGGTTGTTGGCATATCAGGAAAGGGGTCAGCCAAACTGTGTCCTTCCCCTCCTCATAATTCACAGTGGTCTACAGTAAATCTCTTCTCTTAAATGTCCTTAGGGGCTATTGGATTTTATCTGTTTTTAAAATTTGGGCCTTTGGGGCTTCCCTGGTGGCGCAGTGGTTAAGAACCCTCCTGCCAATGCAGGGGACATGGGTTTGAGCCCTGGTCCAGGAAGATCCCACATGCTGCAGAGCAACTAAGGCCCATGCACCATAACTACTGAGCCTGCGCTCTAGAGCCCGCGAGCCACAACTACTGAAGCCCATACGCCCTAGAGCCCGTGCTCCGCAATGAAAGAAGCCACCGCAACGAGAGCCAGCACACCGCAACAAAGAGTAGCCCCCGCTCACCGCAACTAGAGAAAGCCTGCGCACAGCAACGAAGACCCAACACAGCCAAAAGTAAATAAATAAAATAAAGTTATTAAAAAAAAAAAAAGTTGGGCCTTACTCTGTAAAGATTTTTTTAAACATGAGGGAAAATCTTGCTTTTATGAATTCACCATGCTTTCACAGTTGCCTTCCCCAGCATGCTTACAACACCTCCATCCAGCCCATCTTTTCATACCAAGAAGTATTTATTGAGCACCTATATGTGGAGGCAAAAAAGTCATTGTGTGAGTGTAGGCTCGGCTCCATCACTTACAACACACACACTGGTGTTAGGCAATTCTTTTAACGTCTGTTGGCCTCAGTTTTCCCACCTGTAAAATGGGGCTAATGGTATTTATCTCCCAGAGTTGTTGTGAAGATTGAGTTAATCCATGTAAAGCAGTCAGAACAGAGAGCAAAGTCACATTAGGCAGAAACAGGTCTCACTTACTGGCCTCTCCCTTGTGCCAGGAGCAGCTGTCCTGAGAGGTCTGTGTGAATCAACTCATTTAATTCCCACAAGCTCCCTGTGAGGTGATTACTGTTATTATCCTCCCTTTTCTGGATGATGCAACAAAGGCTTAAGAGAAGTTAAGTGATGGCAGAGCATGGCTGATTGGCTGTGCCAAAGGAGGGTCACATCTCCATGAGTAATTCTGCTCCTGCACAAGTTAACACCTTTCAAGACGTGTGGATCTAGGGAATTCCCTTGCGGTTCAGTGGTTAGGACTCTGCACTCTCACTGCCGAAGGTGCGGGTTCAATCCCTGGTTGGGGAACTAAGATCCCGCAAGCTGCACAGCAGGGCCAAACAAAACAAAGAATGTGAGGCTCTTGGGGACAGCGTATGCAGGAAGCACCGTGTGCAGCCTGAAAATCTCATCAATCGTAGGGCTCTGATATCGGCAGGGGCCAGCCTGCAGTTTTCCCCAGCTGGAAGTTGGGATGCTTTCCTTTCCGAGTCCCCATTTCCCTAGAACTTCACTTCAAATACACCTTTCCTGTGACTCTTAACTCTCTATTCTCACCCAACTCAGCCAACCCCTTTCTTCTAGGTTCCCTGAGTGCCTTAGTCTCTTTGGGCTGCTGTAACAAAAATACCATAGACTGGGTGGAGGGTGGAAGTCTGAGATCAGGGTGCCAGCCTGACTGGGTTCTAATGAAGACCCTCTTGCAAGTTACAGAGGCTGCCTTCTCCTTATATCTGCCCACAGCAGAGAGTAGAGAGGGCAAGCAAGCTCTTGGCTCCTATTAGAGCACTAATCCCATCATGAGGGCCCCATCCTCATGACCTCATCTAATCCCAATCACCTCCCAAGGCCACACCTTCTAATACCATCATATTGGGGGTGGGGTTTCAACACATGAATTTTGGGGACATAAGCATTCAGTCTGTAACTCTGAGTACTTGGTTTCAGTTGTTGATTTTTCACCCCTATAGCCTAGGAGTCACCCACCTTTGCCTTCTAGACAAGGTTACACTTTTTATACCCAGATTACTATGGTACCAGCCCACCTCCATCAAAAGGACCCCTGCTATTTCTGAGCATTTTCTGAGGCCCTGTCTTCAGTATGTTCTGGAACAAACAGCTCTGGGTGCTTGGTTCTAGCCCCTCATCTATAGTTATGTCCCTGCCACCTCCTCCATTGCTGGTGACCCTGGAGACATTGCCTCTCCTAGCCCAGACCCTGAGACTCCAATTCTGGTTTTGGGACTGGGGACACTGCTCTTTCTTTCTTCCCTGCACAACTCTGTCCTAAGCCTAATTTCCCAAACCACGACTGAGACCAGGCTGCAACTTTTATAGGCCTTACTGAACATTCAACAAGAGTGCAAAGAAAAATGGAAATTGCCCTATAGGCACAGTCCCACCCTACCATCTGGTACACATCCAGCATCCCACATAGAACCTGGACAGTGTCCAAGGAGTGAGCCCAGGCTATCCAGCATCACCCCATGCCCAGGTCTCTCCAGGCCTCAGTTTCAGAAAAACTGTCTTCTCGGATCCTAAGAGAGGGAGTATTTATTCCCAGCCCCCATCTCAAATCCACTTCGCTGGGGCTTTGATTTTAGCTTCCTCTCAGGAAGATGGCTGGAGAGAGCACTGATTCACCCCAGAGAAAACCCCACCTGTAACCACCCAAGTGTTATCTGGTCCTTGTCCCCAGAAACTGAAACACAGTCACTTGGTTAATAAAGTAATTAATACTCTGTGTTCTTCCAAGGAAGATTCAAGGAGGTTAGGGTATCAGGTTCCTTTATAGGAGCATGCATTAATGGATCCGTTCCTCCCAGATGCCATGTTCGTCTCCATGTCTGTAATGATCTGTGTTCCCATGCAGACAGTAAGCTCCTCAGGAATAGCAAGTAAGGGTTGCATCTCCTTTCCTGACTTCCCTGTACCCTCCACCCCTACACTGTTCAAGCTACACACACACACACACACACACACACACACACACACACTCACACACACACACTCTCACACACACACACACACACGCACACACACACGCATACATACTCAAAACCTAAAATCAGGGAACTGTGCACACAGCAGGCACTGAAGGGTCCCCAGATCTGTTTTTCTCACAGAACTTCTGAAACAACTGAAGGATTAAAACGACTAAATTATGCCTGCCTTCATTTTAAAGATATTTGCTCTTTTCAGTTTTAACATACCAACCTCCTGAGCTTTTCTCAATTGAAAATAATTTTTTTTTTTTTTAAGATTTTTTTCCCCCAGTATTTCTTTAGGACCAGTCTCGGCCCCATTTGCCCCTTCTCCGTACCCGCCGTGGTGTGCGTGGCGTCACTGCTTTGCTATTGGCCACCTAACCTGCCACTCACGCATCCTCCATCCTATCCGAACCCACAGCCCGGGGAAGGCCTTCCCCCACCATCTGCTCCGGTTCATTCACGTGCAAATACTAAGGCGTTTCAAATGCAGAGCTCAGCTCTCTGTTGCGTCTTTGTCTCTTCTAGTGAGAGAAAAGCAGTCGTGCGAGAGTTTTTGCTTTCTGCCCCTCATACCAATATATTCAAAAGAAAAAGAAAAAGTATTGCTTATGGGATATTTTGAAAAAAATCATTGTTGCCGACGTCTACCTTAGTGAGTTTTTCTATGGTTATATTTAGCCCTGCCAGGCCTGGCAGACTTTCTGCCACAAAACCTTGAAGCCTCAGTAAGTGGGCTGACATATTCTGGACTTCTTTGGGCTTGTCATATCTAAAAAGCAGCCGACAATAAGAATGCAAGAATTTTCAGCCAGGCTTGGGGAACGAGGCCTCAAAGAGCTTTGCAGTCAGTGGAAGTTTCGTCATGTAATATTGTCGATACAGACCCTAGACTCGGTTATTTATTTGCCTCTCCGTTGAGGCAACACAGGCAGAGAACACACTGGTACCTTACTTTTCAAATCTCAGTAAATACAGCAACATTCTTAATTAGATGAAAGCAATAAGACAGAGAAAATGTCTTATTCAGCACAATCTGAATATAGCATCTTCCTCACACGTTATCTTTACTCTAGAGCTGGATTTATGAGAATATGTCATGTTGACAAATACAAGAAAATAATAAACATCAGGTTCTGTGGCTATTTTGCATTTTTGCTTCAACTCAAGACATTTCAAAGAGAGGGAAACACAAAGAAGTCAATGTGGGCTCAGCCAGTTTTGAAACCAAAAGACCCCTTTCCCGTCTAGTGTGTTTGTTTATACTCTTGACACTCATTGGATGCATCACAGTCTCTAGAAACCAAACTTAGTTTGTCTGTGTTGGTGAACGTGATTAAAGAATAACCGTCAAACTCATACAGAAATAACAGTTTTGATCAGAGAAGTAATATCTAGTTGCCTACAAAGGAATCAATTAATTCACCTTCACTAAGGTCTTAAATAGAACCCACCATAGATGTGTGTCTATTTCTGGTTCCTTCAAGAGGTGAAACTGGAGAGAAATGATTAGAAAAACTCAGGCTTGGTTGAAGGAGATGGTGGTGGGCAGAGATTCCTCTTACCAAATATACCACGTTCCCAAATGCCAGCTTCCTTTCCTTCTTTCTGCCCTCAGAGATGAGAAAGCAGAGGAGATGTTGGCTATTTTCATAATGAATTTATCCATCATGTTGAATTCACTGGTTTAGGGCCAATCTGAAGTTTAAACTTACATATCTTTTGCTTTTTTCAAGGACAAAATGTAGTTGGATATACGCAATTTGAAATGCATACTTTCAAGATCTTCATTTCTCCTTCTAGAATCTTTCCTTCATTTGTCTTTTAGGTACATTGTCTAGTCTGGATCAGTAAGACTGGCAGAGGGTGGAAGAGTCTGAGAGAGAAGAAATATGAAAGGTATCTTTTTAACATCATGTTACTATTCAAATCCAGGTCTTTCCATTTACTATAGTGTGGTAGAAACTAGAGAAAAAATTAACTAAGTTTCACAAAAAGGATAAATACAGACATTCGCTGTTGACTGAGAACCTCATCTAGGTGAGCAGGGACTGGATTCTCATGGTCATTTCTCAGCAGCTTATTTGACCGGAAGGGGGTCGGCTGGTGGGAACACTGTACACATCCCAGCATGGCGGTCTTTGAAGTCCCCATGAAGCCCTTTGGTGAAGGAACATGCCACAGAGAACCCTGCAATTGTAGGGTCTCCGGAGAGCAGACTGGCTGTACATGTTTACACACACCCACCAGCTAAACCACAGATCCAAATGGGATATGAAGCACTGAGAGGCCCAAAGTGGCATTTCAGGCTGCCATAATCACATATAATATCTACCCTTGGTTTAGAAGGTGGGTGGAAGCAGGGAAAAAATGCTGTGGTCAAACTAAAAATGTTTCTTGTAGTCAAGGCAATAATGATGAATTGAGATATAACAGAGAATACAAAATGCAAAGCATATCTACTTTATCCAATAATTTTGGTTAAAAACAACTAAAAAAAAATCAAAAAGAAAAGAGCTTTTTGCAAATCTTATCAGGACTGAAAGAGGGAGCAAACCTGGTCCAAATCTAGTTATGTTTTGTGAACGTCACTGTGGAATCTAATGTTCGTGTGTAAATGAAACCAGGTGGCCGGTATTAGCTCCTGTCTCCTCTGGAGTCCCAGTGCTATTACCTTAAAACCAAGAATAATGTAAAAGCTAGAGGTGGGATTTCTTGGAAACTATCTGCTATGACTGAATTATGTGTCACATCCAGCCCAGACACTGTCCAGAGAGAGAAGAGAGGCGTCCCTTCCTGTAGCTCTGCCAGCCGCCTCCCAACAGACTTCCCTTTCATCTTGTTAACCACATTCCCACTGCTGGACTGGAACTAATAGCTACAGTAAGGATGGTGTTGTCCTAGCCCAACGGGGTTGACCATTAGAACTGCGGGCGGGTTGGCTTTATCTGAGTGGTGGGTATTGAACAAAATCAGGGTAATATTCAGAGGAGGTGTTGGTCACATGGGTGGTGGGTGGACATACTATAGTGTCCACTAATCCACTCTGCTGGCACTCATTTTATTTCTCCAACTCCCTTGTTTTAATTCCCAGTGGTTTTGTCTCCAGGGACACAATGTGCTGATCCTACAGACGTTGCATATTTCCTGTTTGTTTGTTTTTTTCCACATCTTTATTGGAGTAAAGATGCTTTACAATGTTGTGTTAGTTTCTGCTGTACAACAAAGTACAACAAAGTGAATCAGCTACATGTATACATATATCCCCATATCCCCTCCCTCCCACCCTCCCTATCCCATCCCTCTAGGTCGTCACAAAGCACCGAGTTGATCTCCTTGTGCTACGCAGCAGCTTCCCACTAGCCATCCATTTTACATTTGGTAGTGTGTATATGTCAATGCTACTTTCTCACTTTATCCCAGCTTCCCCCCCACCCCACCCCGTACCCTCAAGTCCATTCTCTACATCTGCGTCTTTATTCCTGCCCTGCCACTGGGTTCATCAGAACCACATTTTTAGGTTCCATTTATATGTGTTAGCATATGGTACCTGTTTTCCTCTTTCTGACTTACTTCACTCAGATTCTAGGTCCATCCACCTCACTACAAATAACTCAATTCCATTTCTTTTTATGGCTGAGTAATAGTCCATTGTATACACGTGCCACATCTTCTTTATCCATTCATCTGTTGACGGAAATTTAGGTTGCTTCCATGTCCTGGCTATTTTCCTGTTTTTTTGACAGTGTTTTTCATGTTAACTCTAATCATACAACTTACATCTTAGTGATTATTTATTAAGTACTTAATATGAGCCAGACACTATTTTAGGAGCTTTATACATAAGGAGAGAATGTAGTTATTTTGCAGACAAAAATATTTCTAGTCGAAGTAATAAATCTCAAATGATAAAAATAAATCAAAATTTCTAGCATCTTGGTACCCACTTCAGTCTTCTGGATGCCATGGTTACCTTGTGTCCATCTTTCCAGCCTGAATTACTCCTGGACATTAACAAAAGTCAGTCTCCAACTCTTCAAAGCAGAGGCAAGATCCAGATGCTTCTTTTAATTTCAGCCCTGATTTGCCTCATCAAGATGAGCCAAATATTTGCTATGCCATTTACATTTAATATATTATTCTCTCAACTACACTATTAGGTTGGTTTTATTATCTCTGGAGATTTTAACATATATGGAAACAAAGGCTCAGAGAGTTCAAGTAACATACCCCACATTAAAGATAAAGCCAAAATTCTTTCTCCTTTTTTTCCTTTCCTCTTAAAAAAAAAAAATGTCTTATGTCACAAGCTTTAATTGCATGTCCTTAATTTAGTGATAAACTTGTTATTGTTCTGTTGAAACCCCACAAGGTTCAAACCATTGCTGGGCATGCAGTTATTTCTTAATAACTATCTGGCCATTATCCAATCAAACTAGGATGGATGGGGCATCATGGCTTTAAACCACACAATCGTGCACGTGGATTTAGCTAATGCCCATCTGATATGCGCTCTCCTCCTGATGCATTCCGAACTCCTTACAATTTCCTATCTGCCTCAGTAACATGAGAGTCAAAACATGAGAATTAAGTCTACTTGCTATATACATCTCATTAAAAAATTGCCCCATGAGTTTTAAGTGCACTAAACCTTAAGGATCTGAAAATAGACATTTTACAGCTTCCCTGAGACTTCTGAGGCCAACTGAATGGTTCAAAATCTTAAGAGCAGCCATACATCTACCAGGGATTTGAAAAATCGAGTCATATTCTTCCTGCTACTTAGGTCAATACCATGAGTAAAGATTTTGCAACCAGGAGCGCACTAGCAATTTCTCTGGAAAGCGCCCAACAATGGAATGCCGCTTAATCCTGCCCCCCAGCTGGATGGGAGCTGCAGCCCAACAGTAGCCAAGTGTGTCCTCATAACATATGACTCAGAAGCATTCATAGAGCCGGAGATATTGAGGTCCTAAAAATAGTCTATTTTTATATTTGTGTTTTCCCTAACTACAGCCTCACAGAAAGAATGCATGTGTTCACAGTTTCACTTTTCCTTCCATAGTGCTTTTAAATAACACGTCGTTATGACCACTTCCAGCAGCCTCAGAAATATTCCTTGTTGTAAAAGGGCGCCATGTGAAAGTGACCATCCAAGTCGCTAATTCCTCCACCCTGCATTGCCATGGCCACCAGTGGGGAAGGCTTCCCTTCAGCCTTTGGAAAACAATAAATGCTTATTCTCGGGAAATTATGATTTCTTCTGCATGAAATTTTAAGGGCACTTTGCTGGTGCCCGTTACCGTGGAGCTCCTGGTGAATTTCAGCGATCAGAATACTACGCTTATTTTGAACACTGAGGAAGTGACTGGTCATTCAAACAGCAACAGAGGCAATTTTAGCGTGCAAAACTGTAGTGATAATAATATACTATAATAATGTTACCAAGCACTTATCGAATGACTTGTCATTTTTAAGCATTTTCCCAGGGCTTTCTAATTTGAATGGTAGAGTATTATAAATCCTTGTTGGTGGCTTATGGGATCTTTGTTCACACCCATCTCTGATATTTTATTCTGCCAGTAATAGGAGGAGACAGATGGAGAATGGGAGACTAGTCTCATTCAGTCCAACTCTGTTTTTCTAGTTCTTGTTTGCAGTAGCCTATGAGGGGAGGCCTTAATGCAACCTCTCCAAATTCCCACTGAAATACCTAAGTCACAGAAGATGCTAAGAACTCACTCCAGTATCCAACATTAAAACATCAAATCACAGAATCCGGGAGAAATTTCTATTGGAAAAGCTGTTGGAACTAAAGTTAAATCAACAGTGGCCTAACATTGCTTAACTTGATGAAACAAAGAAGCCCCGCCCCCACGAAAGAAGAGGAACACAGTGGGTCCCTTCTTTTTTGGATGCCTCACCTCCTGGCTCACAGACCCGGGGACTGAATAAAGCATGAAGAATGTCACAGTACCCTCTTCTCCATGGGATGGTTTAGAGGTGATCAGAGTCCTAGCCCCGAATTCTCCCTGCTACCATAGTCATACTGGGATAAGAATCCTGTGACTTCCAGGAAACAAAAGCAGTGGAAACGTGAAGTGGGGAGGAGTGGGTGGCATCTGTATATATGCAAATGGACTCATCTCATCCGCAGGAACAGCAGCCGCAGGAGCAGGGCTGATTCTAGGGATCAAATAGAAGAATGAGCAGAGCAAGACTTGCGCTGGGCACGTTTCTTTCCACTCCAAATCTCTCTTCCATCCAGCGTTACTCCATCTGACATCCTATCACTAGAAGTTCATTTCAATAAATGAAGCCATGTGCTTTCTAGGATCATCTTTCGCAGCCTAAGTATGCCCGAGCGGAGTCAGGTATGAAGTCACTGACGCCTTAGCAGGAATTGTGGGGAATGTTATAAAGTCAGCCTTTTGCAGCCCCAGGCCCCCGGGCTTGGCTGATGTCAATGAAAGAAACAGGATGCCGTTTCCCTGATGACTCCACTAAGAGGTAATTATACCACATGCCTGAAGGAAACATTTGGGAGGCTGAACTGGCTGTGATCAAGAACGGATAATATAGACCAGATCCCCACTACTTATTTGTTTCCCTGTGATTTTATCATTCAAATGCGGTACAGAAAAATTCAAGCTCAATAAAGCTTTGATTAATTATAATCTAGTAAATGTCTCTATTACTGTATTTTGTTCATTATGTTTGTATGATATCACTTACGTATGTGTGAGTTTGAAGTTCTCACACATCTATTATCATACACTGCTGGGTAGCAGCTGAACTACCCACATATTAGGATGTTAGCTTTATTAGGGTTAATTGGAATTGCTTCCTGTTTCTTTTTCCCCCCTAGGCTAAGTGAGATGAAGGAAGCTGTCTTATCTAACCAGTTTTCTCTTTCTCTTAAAAATATCCTGAATGATTTGCGGTTATTTTATTTTCTCATGTCCAAGGGCATCGCTTTTGTTCTTTCTGTAGTGTTGTTCTGTTTCCAATCACCCCCACCTCCCCCCATTCCCAATCCCCACTCCTGCCTCCAGGGTAGGGAGAAAGTGGATTTGCTGATTTACTTTTCAGTATTGTTGGGGAAATATCATTTGCCCTCTACGTTATATTCTCGGAGTGTTAAGTAGTTTGGCTAAGTCAGTGTTGAACCTTAGATCATGTGAATTGTATTCCTCCGTCGGCCACTAATTCACATGGTGATAGACTGTAAGTTACTGAACTGCCAAGCCTTGGTATGCACAGCTATAAAATTAAGATAAGATTGCAAAGACGACTGGCCATGGTATGATGAATTTAAATGACTGATCTCTATCCATATAACGGTTCTCTGCAGCACAAGTGCTTATCTTAGAGATGAACTTCCTGAAGTTCTTTGCAAAAGCTTGTGTGTATCTGCATATTTTCTTGGGAGAGGGTTCATGAGTTTCATCTGAGTCCAGCCTGTTTGCCCTGGAGCCTCCAGGACAGCTGTGCATAAACACTGGTCTGGGGACTCATGAAGAATTTTGTATTGGTCCATGACGAAATGTGAAAAATAAGAAAAATTGTAAGGGAGTTTCCATAAAGCCAGATGGATTCAACTTTAAAGACTGTACTTTATTTTAAAAGTGTACTGTGACCATCTAGAGGGGTGGGATAGGGAGGGTGGGAGGGAGACGCAAGAGGGAGGAGATATGGGGATATAAGTATATGTATAGCTGACTCACTTTGTTATACAGCAGAAACTAACACACCACTGTAAAGCAATTATACTCCAATAAAGATGTTAAAAAAAATTGAAAAAAAAAGTGTATATTTTCCAATGTTTTGGTGTTTCACTTACTATTATGATGGTGTTAATGTAGGGTGGTCCCCACAGCTCTCTGCCCCAGTGGATTCCCAAGGCAAAATGTTAAGCTTAGGTTCAAAGATATTTTTAATATTTTCATGGCTCATGAAACCAAATATTTGGGAACTACAGCTTTTATAGAAGATTCTCCTGGCCCTTAATGTTCCTTTCAAACATTTGCTGTCTGTCTTTGGCTATTTTGAGAGTAATATGAATCAAGGAGCATTGGGCGGCCTCTAGGGCTGGTCTAACACAAATCAACAGCCATCAGCCCTGAAGAACAAAAGGTCTTCACTGGGGGTGATCTTGCAGGGATGGCTCACACGGAGCATCTCAGTGCATTTACCTTCCCTCCCCTCAAATCTCACAGTGACCAGAACTTAATGAAATTCTTGCTCCGCTTCTTTCCTTCTGTCCTCACACTGCCAACCACCTCCCTCCCTGTATCCTTCTGAGCACAGTGCCACACCCCATCCCATGCTCTTTCCTGGGGAGACCCCTGTGGGGTGCAATCCAGCATCTACTCTACCCTCTTTCCCCCACCTCCTCCCCAAGCAGTCATCCTGGAAATCTGGATAAGATCCTTCATCTTGTAATGGAGTTACAGTTCAAAGAAGTGGGACTCATAAAGGACAACTACTGTACAGTAAATCAACTATACTTCCAAAAAAAAAAAAAAAAGACAACTATACACTACATTCCTCACTCTTACTCTTTTATTTTACTTGTTTTTTCCCCCAGTATCCTTCTACCAACACTTTATTAGCAGTATAACAGGGCAGCCCACTGGAGAAGAATTGGATGAAAGTAAAACGGTCGAGGAGAGTAAAGCACTGAAAAGAGGCAGAAACAGGAAAAGTTAGTCTTCCATCTCAGCAAGAATGGACCTGATGATGCAACGCTGTCCATCTGGGGGCTTCAGAAGCAGCAGACCACTCATCTGTCTCAGGGCTCTGGAGCTCCTTTGGACTGTTATCCATGTTTTAATGCTATGTCTTGGTTCATTCATTCATTCGACAACTATCTATTGAATGTCTGCTGTGTACTAGACAGTGCTAGGTGCTGGGGATGCAACAGCAAACAGACGCAGACATGGTTTCTGCAAACATGGCGGCTCAGAACCCCACTGATCAGCAGGATCCCGGAGGAGGTTATGTTTCAAGATCACTGAGTTGACAGAGTCATTGCCAAAGGTAGTTTCCTTAGTTTCTTAAAAGGAGATGCAAGGATTTCAGATCAAGATTGATGAATCGAATCAAAGAGAATCAAAAAGTTGCAAGATAAGATATATATTGGTGAACCTTTATTCTCTAGGGAAAAGTAATTATTCTCTAGGGAAATAAAAGTAATTATTCTCTAGGGAAAAGTCATAAACTGAGGTCACTGATGTGCCAAGGCAAACACCCCTCACCAGGGAAAGAGCCCAGATCCCTGACCACTGGTACCCTCCTCATTTTCTTGAGTTGCCTTTCTGTTGCTCCTTATGGCCATTCCACCTGTGAGGGCGTTTAGATCACACTTTCTCAGAAGCTTGTCAAGAGCAAACATAAATCCAAGGCTGATATAATCCCCGCCCCCCCAAATTCCATGCCACGTTCAGAAAGGCAACCAGTTCTCCAAGAAATTCAAAATTAAATCAGGCTGGCATCTTGACCTAGCTGGGGATGAAGTCTACTTAATGCAGATGACTTTTAAACGGAGTTCACGTCAACAATGGCCACTGCGTAAATCCTGATTTTTCAGCTTAAAGTTAAGCTTAGCCTTCATACATCATGCCTCCGTTCCCAAAACACAGGAGAAACCTTTGGTTTGCAATGAATTACGTTTAAAAATAGAAAAAAAAAATACTTCTTTGGAAATGATCCTGAAATTTTCTTAACGTCTGAAAATACTTTATGTAAAGAATTAATTTAGGAGAAAAAAAAGACCTACTTTGGATTGGAAAACATTTTTAAACTAGGAGCGCAAGAGAAGGAGACAGTATAGGAAGAAAACTCAACTTCTGAATTATTATTGTCCCTAAACTCTGTTCTTAGGAGGTGAGTAGATAGGACTGGGGTGCTCTTGGTGGCTTAAGATATGGGTGGTAATGGGGCAGAGAAGATGACCAGACACATGTGTAGAAAGATATGTGCCTCCCAGGCATCTTCTCCAAGGCAATCATTGAATGAAGGATACTGACTCGATGAGGACACTGGGTGATGGTGACAGTGCGGTGGACACTTGCATGAGTGGGCGCTGGCGGCTGGGGTAGAGGGAGAGTGAAAGAAAGAGGCGCTGGGAAAGTATTTCTTTCCCTGTAGTATCACAAGGCTGCTTCTCTTAATTTTGTGGTTTTGCCATAAAGCCCAAAGATCTGTGACCAATGTTTAATAAGCCTTCAATAAATGTTGACGTTTCTACCTGAAATTCCACCTATGCGACATTGATTCATGCTAACAACGTCCTCTTTAAAATAAAAATTCTCTTGGGAAGGTTCAAGTCAATTGACCATTCATCTTCCATGACGCGTGTTTAACAGGACTGCTTCTGGATCTCTAGCTGAGGTCAGCTGCACAGTGAGAGTCCGATGACCAAGTGGTTAAGAAGAGGCAAGGCAATGTGGCGTCAAGGAGATGCCGGGGCTGAGTTCAGGCACAAGTAGGGTCTTGGGAAGTCACAAGTTTTTACTTCCCCAGGATAATGTCCTCAAAGTGCCAAGTGAAGGAGACGCGAGGAAGAATAAGCCAAAAATAACAACTGTGGCTATGCAACTTTTGGGCCCAATGTAGGGTTCACATAACCCTCACGCTTCAAAGTTGTAAGCGTTCTTTGGCAACTGCAAAATCTAAAATATTTTAAATTCTGGGAGCTGGCTTCAACTGGTTTTCTAAAGCCTAGTGCTCGCCGAACCTCAGTGGTGTTACCCAATGAGCGGGCATCCACATTTGCTGTCCACAGCTGCGAAGCTCTAATTTTCAGCGAGATGCCCAGTAGGCGTCTGACTGCATAGAAGCAGCACCACAAACCAGTACCACCAAGGATCATTTATCAGTTATTTTGGGAAAGGGGAGGATTTTTTTTTTTTAGAAGAGAGGAAACTATGCTAACAAGCCTTTTTTCTGTACACATTCCCCCCGGAGATCCCTATCTGTGCATCTCAGTTTGCTACATAGTTAGCCTTAAAGGAAAATGAGGTGAGATGGAGATATTTGAGTCATAAAAGTAATAAAAATGCTTCTGGAAAATAACTTTCTACTTTCCCTTAACCCCACACGCTTCCCAGTTATGTGGTTGGTTTCTTCAATGCAAGTCTTGGGAAATTATAGTTAGGGATACTGATTGCTAGAAAAATATATATATGCATTTATAATTTATATGAAGGGAAAGAGAGAGAAAGGGCCAAAAAAAAAGGATGAAAGAAAAATAACTTAGTATTAGAAAAAGAGAAAAGGATCAAGGACAAGACTTACTCTATGAGGATAGAGTAAGTCTTACCTGCACCCATATCAGTTTTCCAGGCAAAACAGGGGGTCCCTGTCTCTTGGCTCAGATGTTAGTGCCAGGCAGTGTCTTCTATTTACATGCTGTCTCTGGGGATCTTGCTGATTGATGTACTTCTTACAATTCCTTTAGTAGGTGGGGAGTGAGGGTGACCTGCATGCTGGGATGTTGGTGGAGCTGAGGGAAGGGTTGCGAGGAGATTGATGGGATGGGAAACTTGGAAGCATCTTTGTATGAAAGGAGGTGTTTTAGGTCATGAAGAACTAGATCCATTGGGTTGTCTGCAAGAAATGTTAACATTCCTCAAGTTCCCAGGTGATTCACTTAATTTGCCCATCATCTTTGGATGGTTGGTTTTGTGGTTGTGTGGTTGAAACTAAACACATAGGACCTTGAATATACCCTCCAAAACCAAAACATGACTGGGATCTGTGGTCAGATACTACATGGCTGTTATCCATGGTGGGAAAGATCTCAGAGGATGGCTGATGAGGTTGGGGGTGTCTTAGCTTGCCCAAGGACTGCTATAGGGGGAGGGGATGGAGCGAGGGGCAGTTCAGAGGAAAGAGTCTGCTCTTTTCATGGGCAGTCACCTGTCACCCAAGTGGTCGGGTTGAAATTCCTGTTAACTCAGGTGTTGGAAGGTTGGAAGTTGCCCTGCGTGAATTGAGTCACCAAAATCTCCTTTTAACTTTTGTGTAGGTGGTACCATGGCACCAACAAAGTACTTAGGTGGCAATCAGAAGGGTAGTCAAGGTGAATTGTAAGGGTGCAGGTTATGGAATGGGGTCTCAGAAGTACACAGAGCAAAATCGGAAGCAGTGCAAGGGGGAGGGAGGATGAACATCTCAAGGGTGCGTCAACTGCCCCTCAACCTGGGCTCTGTTCTCCACTCTTCCACTTGTCCAGAAGCTAAGGATGAGAGTCAGGCAGTGTAAATATTGATTTCAAGACCTGGGTCTTCAACAAGATGAATTATCAGCTGTTTCATGTCTGAAACGGATACACACAGTTGAGAAAAGCACCAGTGATCAAAGTCAGCAGCTGAGAAGACAATCACAGCTACCGTGAATGTTATAAACTGCTGTGCGAAAGCATTTCTGTGTCCAGGTACAACGCCCCTGGGGAGGAATGCGTTTAGAGTTCATACCTCATGAACACATAGAAGAGGAAATGTCTCATCCAGGAGGGAGTTGGCCTGACCTGCGGTCCATCTGCCTGCTTATGGTTATGCACAGCTGGAATGGAGGGGACTCCACTGGAGGAGAGAAAGAGACTCACACAGGGGTAAGACGGGTTTTAAAGATGATAACACAGGTAAACACCTGCTAAGCATGTGGGACTGGGTAACAGGAGGCATAACTCCCATTTGAAAAAGAGCCTTCAGGTCTTGACTTCAGGGGACTTACTCTTAGATGGTTTAATCTACGTCCTTCAGAAGCTTATAACACAGCAAACACTACAGACATGGGGATTACCCAGGACTAGCTGACAGTCTACATATTCCATAGAGTATAGTCAAAGAAAGATGCCCTTAATAATTAAAGAAAAAAGGGGGCTTCCCTGGTGGCACAGTGGTTGAGAATCCACCTGCCAATGCAGGGGACGTGGGTTTGATCCCTGGTCCAGGAAGATTCCACATGCCGCGGAGCAGCTAAGCCCGTGAGCCACAACTACTGAACCCGCGTGCCGCAACTACTGAAGCCCGCGCACCTAGAGCCAATGCTCCACAATGAAAACCCACCACAATGAGAAGCCCGCACACTGCAATGAAGAGTAGCCCCCGCTCGCTGCAACTAGAGAAAGCCCGCGTGCAGCAGCGAAGACCCAACATAGCCAAAAATAAAATAAATAAATTTATTTTAAAAAATAATTAAAGAAAAAAGCTACACCAGCTCAAGCCAACTTCTGGCCTGTAGAGCACTGTGAGGGAAAGGCTCTGCAAGATCGTCAGCAATGATTAGATCTGGCTTATTTTAAATTATACTCACATTTGCATACAAATAATCAATGACCTACATCTCTTAAAAAAAAGCTTTTTTTTTCTCTCTCCAGTAAGCACTTTATGTCCTGGTGAAATCCTGTTCATCTGATTACTTTACTATAATGGGAAAAGGAGAGGCAGGGCAGGGAGGAAATAATTCCTTGGAACCAATCAATCCAGGTACATAGTAAATACGTTCCCTCCCTTACCATATTCAATCATCAGAACAGCACTATGCATTACCTGCCATTCATTCTATTTTCCACGTCAAGGAACCAGGGTCTGAAGAGTTGATGTAGCTCTCTCAGGCACTAAGAACAGAGACAGAACTGGAACTCCCATCTACCTGTATCCAGCTCCACTGCTCCTTCTGGTAGACCATGTTGCTTCTCCAAACCAACAGTGGCAACGTATACTTTAGCTTAAAATGAGCTTGTAATATACCGCCTACCTTTAATCACAGGAAGGTACAAATATTTGCCAGAAGAATTTACTTTAGCTGGATGCCTACCTAGTCTTGGGTCTGTCTGCCACTCCCGAGCCTCTGAAAAACCAGCCTCAGTGCTATGAGGCCAGCCCCCCATGCAGCCCTTTACCTATTCATCCACCCAGCATGGGTCGCACCCAGCAGCCCGCAGCTGTGTCACGAGGGCCTGTCTGTGAATTCCTCCTGGTGTCTCTCGGGTTATCTGTGTGCTCACGAGGACTGGGGAGTTTGTGAGCATAGCAAGAGAACAGAGTGTGCTTGGGTTTACTTTGTCATTTCTAGGCCTGGGCTAAAACCATCACCTTAAGAAGCTACAATGTGTATAGTTATTAAATCTATTACTATTCTTTAGGGGTGGGGAAGGAACAAGAGAGATACAATCCACTAATTTGCCTTTTCCTACACTTGTCTGGATTTCTTCCTAGTCATGAATTATTTAATTAACGTCTTCATATGTTCATTCCACGCATATTCCCCGAATGGGACAACTTGCCGTAGCATACGAGGCTGAATGAAGTGTCATTCTTGTCCTCAAGGAGCAGCAAGCAGGAGAGACAGAGGGGAGAGCAACAGAGGAAGAGATACAGGCGCTGAGAGAGGATGGATACGAGATGCAGCGTGTGAACACGAAGGAGAGGGCAGAGTCCAGAGGCTTGTGGAGAAGACAGCTCTTGGAGTTTTGCACTTCGATCCTCTTAACAGAGGGCCTGGGTCTAGGAGTACTTTCTAGCAGCTTCCCTCAGGGCCAGCTCAGTGTCGCTCAAACACTTAGAGAAGTGAGGAGACTCCAGGGATCCCAGGTTCTGCCACGGTACCTGGGTAGCTATCGCAAGGGACTAAAAATGCTGCTTGGGACTGAGGACCATGTACGAGACAAGAAATAGACGCTATAAGAACTGTCCTCTGGGCCCCAAATTGCTTTTGCACCAAAAGCTGTTCTCACTGGGATGGAAGATTTGGACCCGGTCACCGGGAACGCTGGCCCTTCCTTGCTGCCAGATGCCCATGGAACCTCAAGGCTTTGGCTTTCTCATCCTCGAGTGAGGATAAGAAGAGGAATAACAATGCCTCCTCCATGATCTCTCAGGGCTGTCATGAGGCTCAAAGGGGATAATGCACAGGAGGATGCTTCCTAAGTGGGCCCTAAGCATTTGCAGTCACTGTCATTAGTACTGGCAAAATGTCAATTTCTGTATCCATTTCCAACCGAGTGGGAAGCCTTTTTGTTGCCCTTGTCTCAGGAGGTCACTCTTGTCAATTCTGAGATGCCCTTTACAACATGGAAGCTTGTCGGGAGTGATGCATTTGGAGTAACCGTCTCTTAAGGTTTAATAAATGCATTCATTTTTTTAGAAGCAAACACAAGGTGAAGCAGACCTGTTTGGACTGAGGTTTTATGTCTAATGCTGAGAGGGTTACATAATTAGATCAGAGATGGCGTCCCCTGGGACACTCGGGAGTAGACCCATTTTCATAGGCTCCACGTCCATCTCGAATATTCCTGGTGCCTGTGGCTAGGTGGTGTGTGTGCTACGTGGCGTGTGCACGTGCCGGCGCCCTCACCCACACGTGAGTAGGGCATGTGGTAGGGAAAGAAGAAGATGAGAAAGGGTCTTATGAAATGAACCCAGTTGTGCAAAACATTACATGATGGTGAATCATTTCAGCCTCAGTCCACCTGACGATCACCCTGGCTTCAGGGATTAATGACCCTTGTCATTAGATTTCTGAGGCAGACAGCATCCCACTGCAAAGGACCATTCCCATGAACGAATAATCATAATAAACACAAATGTAATAAATACAAGCCAGAGGTTCATCTTCTATAGTCTACTTCGCTGGATGCTAAAGGAACAACAGCCCTGGTTGTAATATTCTCAGGTCCGTTCCTTTAGAATCCAAAGGGAAGGAAGGACCTGTAGCGTGTCTCTGGTTTGTCTGTGTCTCCTGGCAAGATTACCCTGAAACCAAACCTAACAGGGGTAAGAAGGACCTTGATACTCCTGTGAGGATGCACTCCAGGCTTTAAAACCCTGACGCTCAGGAAGGCTTCCTACTGTGTGTCAAATCTTACACGCGAGGCTTCCCTGGTGGCGCAGTGGTTGAGAGTCCGCCTGCCGATGCAAGGGACACGGGTTCATGCCCCGGTCTGGGAAGATCCCGCGTGCCGCGGAGCGGCTGGGCCCGTGAGCCATGGCCGCTGAGCCTGCGCGTCCGGAGCCTGTGCTCCACAACGGGAGAGGCCACAGCAGTGAGAGGCCCGCGTACCGAAAAAAAAATAAAAAAATCTTACACGCATCTTTCATTTAGTCGGGGCCAGACTATGTCTGGGGCGACAGATTCACTTTGAGCGGCACATGAGGAAAGCCACCTTTCTCCCCATCTACAAGATACACGGGCACACGGAATAAAGCTGCCTCAGTCAGTCATGCACTGATCACCTACTACGTGTGAGGCAGTCTCTGAGACATGTTGCACTTTATAGTGTCTGACATCTGTTTTCCATGTGACCTTCACAACAACTCTCTGGGTTTGGGCATGGTAGGGGTTATGACCTCTAGATGATGGACAAAGGAACTGATGCTCAGAGAAGTTATGAGAGTTCCCCAAAGACAGTGAAGTTCAAACCCAGGTCTTCTGGCTCCAAATCTACATTTCCGGTTGCACCACTCAACCTCCTGCTGTCCTGGGCTGTCATCCCTCTCTGTGGGAATGGGTGTATCCTATGCAGCCCCTTCCAACTGGCCATTTGCTTTAAGGCTCCATGTTCTGGATGAGTCCTAAGAATTCCTCACTAGAAGAGGGAAACAGTAATAACCCCAGGTCTTGAAGGATTTCCCTTAGAGACTGGGACAACCCAGGTTTGGTCATCTTAGAGGGTCCAGGGTCCCTCATTTTCCTTCTCCCTGACCCCAGCAGTCAAGTGCAGCAGCACAGAGGGAAAGGACCCAGAGTAGCAGAGAGGTTAACAGTAGATCCTGCAAGTAGTCAAATCCCAACGCTCCCACTTGCCACCTGCATATGTAAACCCCAGCTTCCCTTCCCCTGTCTACATACTGGGGATAATAACAGCAAATGCCTTACGAGGTCAACGTGAAGATTAAACATGTGATGCCACAGAAAGCACTTAAAACAGGGGCCAGCATTGAGTAAGTGGCAATACATGTTAGGTATATTTATATATCTCAAAAATGTAAACAGGGCTGCCCTGGTGGTACAGTGGTTGAGAGTCCGCCTGCCGATGCAGGGGACACGGGTTCGTGCCCTGGTCCGGGAAGATCCCACATGCCGCGGAGCAATTAAGCCCGTGAGCCATGGCCGCTGAGCCTGCAGGTCTGGAGCCTGTGCTCTGCAACGGGAGAGGCCACAACAATGAGAGGCCTGCGTACAGCAAAAAAAAAAAAGAAAGAAAGAAAAAAAAACACGTAAACAAAGTAAATGAGATAAAAACAATAAAAGTGTTTCCTAATATTTCCATTAATGAAAATGATGGTTTCTGATTCCATCTTTCTTTGACATCTAGCACTAATTTTGAGATAATCAAGTCTATAGAGCAATGGTGTTTAATGAAATAGGTGAAACCTACAGTGCTTTAGACAACAGATCACTGGCCAGAGAGTAACAGGCCGTGTAGATGATCCTATGTGTCCTTTAGTGCCTCGAACACCTTTGGCGCTCAGCAAGGTTGTGATTCTAGTGTTGGGTCGCTTGATTACTCCTCCCCCGCTCCGCCTGGAGCGTCCTATAGAGACGGACTTCCAAACATCCACTTCTGCTGCTGCTTCCCCACGTTGCTTCTTACCCACCAGCTGAAGGCTGTGATGATATTCTATCCTTTCCTCCATATTTTCCCAGCGCGGACATGGGAACTGGGTCCTGTGCACGCATCAGTCTAGGAAGGGAGACCCCACCCACGATGTCGAGCCCTCCAGCACCTTGGACTCTCAGTCACTGGATTCGTGGGGATAAGTGCATTGACAAGCAGGGCATGTTCTTTGCTGGGGCCTCTCCTTCTTTGTGCCACGTGAGTGCCCAGGCTAAGATGAGACGGCGAGCCCCTCCTGGGCTGGGGATTGTTTCCCAGGACTTTGCTGGGCCAGAGGCCTTTGGATCCTGAGCACGGCTTGCAATTAGCAAAGGGACAATGGAAGCTAGGGATGCTAGCCCCTCACTTTGCAGATGAGGAAACTGCAGCCTGAGAGGAGCCCCGGCATGCCAGAAAGAGGCTGAGTTGGGAGAAGAATCCTGGAGGCCAGCACCCAGTCGGGGTCTCACTAAGGCTCATCTACTGCCTCCCCATCACCCGCCAGGCTCGTGTCATCGGACTAAGACACTGATCTCAACGAGATGTATAAATGCGTCAAGTCAGAGAGAAGGGCACGCGGCCTGAAGTGGGGAGGGTGAAGCTGGGCGTCTAGCCCAGCTCAGATGTTGGTGAGTAGTCGTCACCTCCGTAAGGGGAGACGGCAAGCATCGTCCTAACCAAATCACAGCTCTCGATGCTTTTCCAGAGAGATGACTCATTTTGGAATAATAGCCCATAAATTAATAAGTACCATTAAGTTTATGGTCAGAGTCCTTTCTAGCTATCAATTTAGTTTTTAATAAACTCCCCATGACTTGTAAAACCACAGCAGTCGATTTCTGGTCTGTGCTGAAGTGACATTTCTGGTATCAGCTTCCTCCTGCACATGTGAAGATGAAAGGGCCCAAAACGAAACAAAAACTAGGTGGAGAGACATTTGTCAGTTTACGTTAGGTGACCGGATGAAGGCCAGTGTGCCCGGCTGCCTCTGCCAGGGTCCGGGTGCCTGCACTGGGGGTCTTGTAAGCACCTCGCTGGATCGCTCAGATGGAAGAGGAGACAGGAAAACCACCTTCAACTGAGACTCTCTGAAGAAGAACTGGGTGGGAATCATGGCTGACCCAGCGGGTGACTTGTCATCTAAAACAGTACCAGCCGTGCATACCCTGTAGGGGTGATGGAGGATAAAGTAAGTGAAAGTTCAGTAGCAAGCTTTATGTCCTGGAAAATGTGAAAGTGCGATCATGTTGTAATAATAATATAATGATGATGGTGATGATGACGATGATAAGTATCACATACCGAGTGTCTTCTACGACGTAAGGATCTATGCCAAGCACTAGACATTCATTATTGTTTTTGATGCCCACAGCACTCTTAGGAGGCAAGTATCACCCTCCTTGGGCTCAGAGTGGATGGGTAACTTGCAGGAGGTGACACAGCGAATTCCTCCTGTGAAAATTCAGCCCTCCAATCTGGTCATCTGGCTCTAGTCATGGTCTTGCACTGCCCTAGACCATTCAACATGTAGTCTTTACTAAGGTTTATCTGCCTTAATTCAAACCATACTCTTCAAAGATTTTCTACTCATTGTTAAAAACACAGACACCACCTAGGATGTTTTCATTAATATTCCAGGCTTGGATTCTGCAAAAGAGGTGTCACCTGTGTTGCCAACCAATGCAAGAGGCTTCGCACAGGACTCAACCTTCCCTTTCCAAGAGTGGCTAGAAGCCCCACAGATGTGCAGGGTGGGAGATAGGGGTAGATATTGGGGGTCCCGAAAACTACTTATCCAAGGAGAGCCTAGAACTCCTAATTGCATTTGGAATAGATCTCCCATGGGTTGATAAAGTTGGAGGAAACTGTAGAGTGCTTCGAGTCCAACATCCTTGTTCTGCAGGAGAGGGTTCTGCAGTTCATGGAGTTTGTGGTACTGTGTCCAAGGTCACCAGCTACTTGGTGACAGAAATGGCTTAGTTATTTTATTTATTTATTTATTTATTTATTTTGCGGTACGCGGGCCTCTCACTGTTGCGGCCTCTCCCGTTGTGGAGCACAGGCTCCGGACGTGCAGGCTCAGCGGCCATGGCTCACGGGCCCAGCCGCTCCGCGGCATGTGGAATCTTCCCGGACCAGGGCACGAACCCGTGTCCCCCGCATCGGCAGAAGGACTCTCAACCACTGCGCCACCAGGGAAGCCCTGACTTAGTTATTTTAAGTCCTTTTACTCCTTCCTCCATGTAATGCTATCTCTTGGGCTGAGTGGTACAACCAATGACCCACTGCTCTGGCATTTCCCTGCAACCAAGCTGTGGTGAGGTGGGGCCAGGTGAAGAGGAGGCATCTGAAACTCAGGTGCGTCTGATTCGTGATTGGTCTTCATGGACACTGTCAACATGTAAAGGGAATGGCTTTGTAGCCCATAGCTGACTCTGCAGATCGTCTCTTCCATGGCATTTTCAGACCTACCAATGACCATGATAAATAATCATTAAATTGGGTGGGCTTGATTGGGAATTATCTATAGTGCCCTGCAAAGGTCTGACAATGATCTAAACAAACAGATTTTTCAAGAATGTTCACTCTTATATCCCCCGCACCAAGCACGTGTCATATACATGGCATCACTAATAAATATCTGTTGAACAAAACAGATGTTAATATCTCAATGTATTGAAACAGCGGCTGCCAGAGACTAGAAATCCAGTGCCTTGTTCTGCGTCACACAGACCCATCTAAGAGGTGCGGCGAAGTACCTTGCTCTGCATCACACAGACACATCTAAGAGGTGAGGCGAAATTTGAAGTTAGATCTGCCTGCCTGAAAAGCATCTATCCCAACCTTCAGTTTTAAGGTGTGGTTCTCACACGTTAGTGGGCTGTGTATGTCTAAGAACCGGCTGGGGAACAGAATCCTGGAACCTCCCCTAGAGACTTGGATTCTGTAGGACACTTGGCCACAGCAGCATAGGTTATTTTGGTGCAGATGGACCACAGGCCCCACTTGGACAAATGCTGTTCCAAAGATCATTAATAACAGCTGACATTTACGAGCCCTTCCTCTGTCCCTGTAACAGTCATTTCGTCCTCTCCCCAATGCTGTGATATAGGTTCTATTATTATCATTGCATTCTAGAGATTAGGGGGAAAAACCCTGAAGCACAGAGAGGTTCGGTGACCAGCCCTGGTCACTAAGTTGGTCAGGTACGGAGCCAGAAGAGAAACCCACGTGTCGTGCTGCAGAGCCTCTGCTCTTAGCCATCAGCCTCTGCAGATGGAAGGGTGAAGAGGGAGGGTGGAGTGTAATGCACTGTTACTGTCTCCACTCAGTTTTGTCTGAGCATAAAAGGAACTGGATCCTCAGGTGCTTCCAGGTGGAGGGAAGGCTGGCAAAGGTGACCCTATCAGTCATGGCTTCAGTCTGGGGACACACCTAAGGGCAGAGCTAAGCTGTGAATTGACAGAGGAATTGGACAGTGTCTCTAACCACCCTTCTAGTGCCCACCAATGGATAAGGAGACATTTAGAGTAGATTTTAGAGTAGATTCCTCTCTTAGCCACAGTTCCTTCATTTTGGGTAGCAAAGAAGGCAGCTAATGGCAAAAGACATAAATAAAACAGCAAAACTTGGTATGAGCATCCTACAAAGCTTATAACGACATCCATACTTTTGTTAGGCATCTCGTCCCCACCTTTGCCCCACTGAAACTCCAGGGAATGAAAACTTTGGTTGTTAAAGAAGCAGATGATCATATTTCTAAAGAAATATTTCCATGAGTCAAGCGCCCGAGCTAATAAAGACTCATTTATGAGAGGTTACACCCAGAGAAAAATAGCAAACAAGCCCATGTTTCAGTCCTCTTAGGCTTGTAAGCAGTCAGTCCATAGGCAGTGTGCTCTGAAAGCAGCAACACTGTCCCATAAAATGTTTGTAGCCATGACTGCTGCTCATGTTGCCATGGGGAAAAGTCAAAAAGGCACATGCACAGAGGGTTTTTTAGGTGCTCTCTTGAACTAATCAGAGTTTTTATTTTCTATATTTTATGATGCTTCGAAATCTTGGAGCCTTGTGGACTGGAGGACAGACTGCTTCTCCCAGGATTAATTGCTGTCCTGCCCCCCGCCCCCATCTGCAGGGGATACGTTCCAAGGCCCCCAGTGGATGCTGCAAGCTGCAGTTAGTACTGAACCTATATATACTGTGTTTTTTCCTATACATACACACTTAGGATAAAGTTTAACTTATAAATCAGACACAGTAAGAGATTAACAGCAATAACCAATAATAAAACAGGATAATTATAACAAGATACTGTAATAAAATTTATGTGAATGTGGTCTGTTTCTCTCAACCTCTCTCAAAATATCTTATTGTACAAATTTAACACCTTTTCCATCTTAACTAAGCACTCCCCACCCACGGTGGCTGTAGCTTTCGTAGTTTGAAGAACAGCAGCAAAACTAGCATGAACTTCTTTTTCCTTCTTCACAACTTCACGGATAGGACATTTGTTCTTACCTTAGATCCTAGCAACCTCAGCGTACAATTTTCCCGTCCTTATGAAGTCGAGGACTTTTACCCTTCCGCTTAAAGGAAGCTCTCTGCAGCTCCTTTCTGGCGTATCTAAATGGCCAGCATCACCCCTCTTGTGCCTTAGGGCTGTTATTAAGTAAAATACGGGTGACTTGAGCACGAGCACTGTGATAACTGGACAGTCGATCTGATAACTGAGATGGCTACCAAGTGACTACGGGGTATGACCGGACGAAACGACGACTCACGTCCTGGGCAGGACGGAGCAGGACAGCACAGGATTTCATCACGCTGCTCAGAATGGCTCGAAACTTAAAACTTACAAATTATGTATCTCTGGAATTTTCCATTTAATATTTTTGGACCAAGGTTGACTGTAGGCAACTGAAACCATGGAAAGCAAAACCATGAATGGGGTAAGGGGTGGGGCTCCTGTAATTCCTAGAGGCAGCAAACACTTTGCCTGCCAACACACCTTGGTATGCAAACCAACCAATTCCGGGTCCATACCCCGACCTACCTCCTTTTGTCAGGCTCCTGCAGGGGACGGTATCCCCCTGCCCTAACTCACCCCAGGCCCAGATACAGGACAGCTAGAGACCACGTCTCTATCCCAGAGTCTGCCAACGTGAATCAAAGTATTCAGTTGTAAGCCTGCCCAGCTGCTCACCTATCCTCGCCCATTCTTTCCCCTGGAAGACCACAATAAAGGTTTTTAGGCATGCCTTTCCCTTGCTCCTTCTGCCTCCCGACGACCCTGGTGCTTCCCTGTGTGACCCTGTGTGGCACGCCATGCCCCCTCCCCTTGGGAACTCTGAGTAACAATTTCTTTTCCATGGCAATTATCTCCTGCTCTGTTGGCCTTACCATACCTGAATAAAAACAAAATCTTAGGTCCATTTCGAAACACCTCCTTGCTAAATGCCAGAATAAGTTCTCCTAATTTTTATTAAGGGAATCACTCTTCCTTCTGTTTGTAAATCAAGAAGTTTTCCTCCCTTGCTCTGAAAGCCTTGCGAGGTAGGCTGCCCTGTGCCATTACAGGACAGTGCCTGGATACTGGAAGCGGCAAGAAGTGGCTCAATCCTAACTCCTATTTGCTGGGGGGTTATTCCCTCTAAGCCCCAGTTTTCTCATCTGTAAATGTTGATGTGAATCTCCACCCCCCAGGGTTGTGGGTTTACACGAGACGGTGTCTATAAAGGACACAGCCCCTTGTGTGGGTTCCAGTAAGTACTAACCTAAGGGTAGCTTTCAGGCATTCTTATTTTCTCCAATCACCAGTCTTGGTACTGTGGCTTGACAACGCCTGGGTGAGGCTCTGACAGTTTGCAGGGAACATTCCCCCTTAACAAAAATTCTTTCTGCCACAGAGAGATTAAACAGGTCTCAGAATCTCATATCCAGAGAGCTTGTCTTTCAACTCAGTGCCTTTGGGGATGCCGGGCAAAGAGGCTGCCTGCCTCATACGTTGGGTACCGCGACACGCCAGCGAGAGCTCAGCCTGTGGAGCTCAGAGAGGAGGCCTGTGGGCTGCTGCAATCGTCCTGGCTATTCATACGTGCTCACTGTTCTGCTGAAACCTCCTCTCTGTGAAATGGGTGTAGTCACGATTTGGGGGATGGACCATCGCCTGGTCCCAAATGTGACTCATGACCTTGGAGGGCAGCGCATTACCTGCTCATCTCAGCGGCAGGAATCGTGCATTCATGTCACAGCTCTGAGTATCAGCACCCTTTTGGACGGCAGCAGGCATGCAGTGGATCATGTTGAGGAGCATTGCAACCAATTTTTCTCTTCTTATGCAAAATCCTCTGCCTTCAACTTTAATGGGATTGGCAGTAAGCCTTTTGCGCCTCGGTCTTTCAAGAACCCTCCAGCATATATATAAAGGCATGTGCTTCCACCTTAGGTATATATTTCTGTAGTCAGTTATGAGTGTAAAATAAATGGAAATGACATACATTTCTATTTATCGCCAAAGAAGTAAAGCTAATTAGGTAGGCTGGGGAATGGGATATACTGATTAAATTTAATTACTATTTAACTAAGTCTAAACGAAAGTCTAAGTTTGGTTTCCACCATTCTGACAAAAAATCTTCCAAATGCACCAGCCTGCTTTTCTGCTTAGTAGACTGAACACTTGATTAATCTTGGATAATTCAGCTTCTGACAGTGGCTCAAATTCACTAATATGAACACCAGGTCTGCCAATATAAAAGATTTGAATCCATGTTCATGGATTCTAAACAAAGGTGAGAAAGTACTTATGCTAAGAAATTCTCCATAATGTACTTTGTTAGGATTTACATCTTACCTTCTGTGAGTGAGATGGGTCTACTTCCCGTCGATAGAATGTGGGAGAATCAGGTTTGATTAAAAAGTATTTTATCATAAACTCCCTCATCTCAGCTCAAAGGCTGTTTCCAACATTGATTTCATGGATTTACCATTTTTTTCAGGGTCATTTTTGGGGCAAAGTTTGTGGCCCTCCTTGACCAGAGTATAGTTTAATGTTGCCGAGAACGCCTACCCTGACGATGAGTCGTGTGTATGTCTCCTGGAGATTTTATTTATACACTATATGTTTTCTTAGAATTATGGGTGACCACCACAGCGTAAAGAAACATGGAGCGGACCCATTCTTGTTCTTCTGTCTGACTCCAGGAGATCCCTAGCTCTGCCACCACCATGACCCAGCAACTGCCGGCTTGTCTGGGAAGAGGAGAAGCAAGGGTTGCGGGGCAGCGGTTGGAGGTGTCGGGAAAGGCCTGTAAGATGAGTCCTCATTTATGAGGGAGCCAGTGGGGCTTTTTCAGCCAACTTCTGGTCACCGCCACTTCAAAGCCTCTTTCCTGCAATGTCCCCAGCGCTTGGAGTCCATTTACTTTCCCAGCTGATTTTACGAGTCACAAAGCCTACTCCTGACTTTACCTATGTTCCCACCAGCCCCTGGCGAGGGGTCCCTGGAAGTTGTTTCCACGGGGAGAGCACAGTGAATGGTGTGGCTGCCCTTGGCTTACTTCCCACCCATGATCCATTCTTTCCCTCCGGGGACCTGGCCAAGCAGCCCCTGCGTGCACATATCAGCACGGTTCCCAGAGAGGATATGGGCTGGTCCAACTCTGAACTGTCACCTGTTACAGGGAAAACAAAGACCCGTTCCCCCACCTTTCACACAGCCCACTGGGAACAGGGCCAGCCCATTCTATGTTTTCAGGAAGTTTCCAAACATGCCCCTTTCAGTGGCTGCTTTTGCGGTGGTGTATCTCTTTAGGGTCTTGGCCTCAAAACACCTATTTGTTGTGAACTGTAAAACAGGATACCCTCTCAAGCTTTTTTTTAAAAAAAAGAAAGCTCTAGTTTTACTGGAAATTTTTCTTGTGGGAAAACCTCTCCCTGCCCCGTTGAGAGATGCCCTCACCCACGGCTTGGACTGATTGGAGGGGCCTGGCCTAGCACCACAGAGCAGAAGCTCACAGCCCAGATGTCGAGGTAATTTCCAGACCTTGTTTCGTTTCCTCCCTCCTCTTCGTGCGTTCATGGATTAAACCACATGAGCTGACCGCCTGCTGATTGCTTTGTATAAACTGCACGGATTTTTCAGGCAACAAAAATAAATCTTGCCCTCTCCTAACAGAGCAGGGACGATATTCTCTAGGAGAGAGAGAGAGAGGAATAGTTGAAATGGCTCTAGAATGGCTGGCGGTCCTGTGACTGTGTAACCCAAACAGCCAGCATAAAACTGTAAAACTCTGCCGCAGGGGCAGATGGCTGCTGGGAGGATATTTATAGCAGGGACCTAGAAATAACTGTAAAGGAAAAGCTTTCTGAGTAACAGGAGTCGGGACTTCAAGGTAGCGTTCGGTTTAGAAGATATTCTTACTCTTCTCTGAAATCCTGGAGAGCTGTGCATTCCTCACCACACAGGAGAGAATATTTGGTACATTCACAGAGTGCACAAAAGTTAATCCTCTCATAGCTCTGCACTGCCCAGATCTGACAGATGGGAACTGGAAACAGGAAGGGAAGTAGCGAGAGTACTACAAGCGTGAGTGGGGCATTTTGCACTGCGCGCTGGAGAGCTCCAGTGAGAGAGCCCAAAGACACTCTACAATCTGCACGATAGCGGTCATCACATCAGGAAGGGGCCACCTTGCAGGGACGCGCACGAGGCAGGGGCAGGATATGCAGAATCGGGGCAAGCAGACCAGTGTGCGGGCTCAGGTCAGGATGCATCGCCCCAGCCAGCCCCTCTGTGCTAAAGCCTTTATCAGTGGGCCAAGGAGGAGGGAACCAGACTGCAACGGGGCCTGGGTACTATTTGTAATTCTTTCTCTATTTCTAACTTAAAAAAAAATTTTTTTTGGCTATGCCACACGGCATATGGGATCTTAGTTCCCTGACCGGGGATCGAACCTGTTCCCCCTGCATTGGAAGCGTAGAGTCTTAACTGGACCACCAGGGAAGTCCCTCTAACTTTATGAACTGCATCAGGGGTACTTTGTTATCATGGGTTCAGGGCTTTGCAATACATCTTTTTGTCACTGGTATAAATTCTTGAGCTTCAGTTCTCGTTACAGAGAAGCACCCAGATTAAGCACCCAAACCAACACTGAAGTCACCGCCCTTGAATCCTGACAGTGTAGACCAGCAAACCACGAAATGACACCAAACCTCTTAGCACTGTAAGGCATGCACGAGGCTGCAAGAAAGAATGTTCAGACTCCTAAAAGGGACTTCCTTGTATACTTAACTTCTTAAGTAAGTCATCTAATATTTTAAAAATGCATTAAAAAGTAGTCAGGTGGTGTGTGTGTATATATATGTGTATGTACACGGTAGACAAGGCAGCTCCACGCAGCATTCAAAACAAACCAAAACAAAACACTCCCATAACTGCAAGAGAGAAGAGCTGCCTGGCAACACTGCACCATGTGCGTAATGATTTCTTTTTTCTAAGAACTGACTGAACTGATTTTTCCAATCTTAGTTTCCCTGTGAGTGTATCTTTCTATCATGCTTGCCTCATTCCAATGGGAGCACCAGAGAGGAGCTTGGCTTTACTTATTTGCTTTCCAGCTAGTACATCACTAAGATTTACTATGTGTATCCAGCTAGTACATCACTAAGATTTATTATGTGTATCTTTAAGTCCCCAGCTGGAATTGCCGGTGTTATTAACAACTCACCCTACTCACTTAGAAGATAATTAACAAAGTATCCCAAGCACAGCTTTTCTAGAAGGTCCACTGTCATACTGTCATACAACTGCCCACTACATATTGAAACTTGACCTCAGTCAACTCTGTCGCCTTAGCAAGGGATGGCTTATTTTCAGCCCAGTGCCCCCTCGGGATCTCCTGATGACCTGTGCGGTTAACCCCAAGGCCGGGGTGATCTTACACTCCTGACACATTCATCTCTCTTACAGCGAGTTAATCAGGCAGAATGTGAGTGGTCCAGGGCTTCACACCCCAAGCCAGGAAGGTTCCTCATGTCTGCTCTGTGCTGCACTTGCTGGTGCGGACGCCTGACCCAGGAAGACAGTGATTAGGTGACTACTCAGCTCTCCGGTTCCCTGCACGCTGATTAACCACAGCCCCAACGTGCTGGAGGACAGTGACCGAAGGAGTTTTACCTGAGGCTGAGCAGGACTTTGATGGCCTCAGGCACAGCCAGCCGTACCCCACTTTGCAGCAATAGGACCGGGGACACCGGGATCGACCACACTGGGATCGACCGTGGCCTCGCACAGGAACAGACCCGGCCACTGGCTTTGGGCAAAGGTGCCGAGGCAGAACGCAGATCTGGAGGTGGGTGTAAGCTCTCTGATGACAGGGACCATGTCTGATTTCCACTGTATCTCCAGTACCCAGCTCGGAGCCCTGCACATAGTAACCCTCCCTAGAGTTCATCAAGTGCAGGCAACAGCAAAGCTGGAGTTTTTCATGGTGATCTCGTGGGAGGGGGTCCAAGGGGAATCACGTGGCATCCAAACAGCTCCGTGGAGGACACTCTCAGGGACCCAGAAATTAGCAATATCCAGCGATCAGAGACACTGGAGGGGGGGACGGTCTGCATCAGACAGTGGGGTCCTGAGACCAGGCTCAGATGTAAAAGTCTCGGAAGGTGTCTGGCAAGAGCAAGGCAGGAATAGAGGGAGTGGACTGGTTACCAAGACCAGGGCAGAGACCTGGATGGAGAGAAGGATCTAAAAGTTGGGAGAAGCCTAGTCATGAGAGCTGGACTCTGAGATCAGGGTTACAGCAGCAACACGGCTGCTTGCAATGATGCTGTTGGCCCAAGAATGTTTGGCTAGAAACAGAGCTTCCCGCCTCACTTCTGTTAAGTTCCCCAGGCCAGGGCCAGGGTAGGGCCGTGGGTAAAGACGAGGGGGTGCAAAGGCTGTGACACGACAGTGTCTGCACTCCTGATCCCAGTGAGGTCAACCTCTCCGGTCACAGGCAAGACTAAGTAGTTTATGGAAACTGCCTTTCTGGTTGATTTATAACTGTTTTCTTCCCCTCTTAACACAGTGCATTTAGGTTAAAAACCAGGCAGCATATCAATAAGCTAATTGAGAGCATAGGCACTAAGATTTTAGTGTCCTTTCATAAACTTGAAGTTTTAGAGTCTTCCCAAGGCAGAGGCAATATAAGATTCCAGGCTTCAGCTGCTGCGAAAACTGTGAGCCTAAATCTAATAGGGCACAAGGGAGGTGATGCTTAGCGTAGAGAAATTAATCAAAGGACAGCACCACCTAAATCTTCCAAGGAATCGTGAGACTCTCCTGCCCTTTAAAGAAAGCACGCACACCTTCACACACACACACACACATGGAAGTTTTGACTGCATGAGGAGGACCTGCTTGTGATCACTGATTTCTGGAAAGGTAATACGTTTATAGGGGATGAATAAATGCTGTCAGTTTCAACAATATTAAGAATACAACCTGAACAGAAATTAGCAGAGAGCTAAGAGGAGGTCTGACAATGAATCTTGCATTTCATCACTCAGTAAAATACGAGGTGTTCTCTTAAAAGTGCAGGCTGGTCTCTATTTGTAATTGATGTCGGAGCCCATGGCTCATAGATATCCTAGACTGTTCAGCCGCACTTACCCTGGAAACCCTTTCAAAAGCAGCCTTCTTTCCCTCACTGTTCGCTGCCACCTAGTGAATTTACTTGGAAAAGAAACCAGAGCTGGAAAGGAAATGCTTTTTAAAAGGCAAATAGACCACCTAGAGAGGTGGGATAGGGAGGGTGGGAGGAAGGGAGACGCCAAGAGGGAAGAGATATGGGGATATATGTATAACTGATTCACTTTGTTATACAGCAGAAACTAACATACCATTGTAAAGCAATTATACTCCAATACAGATGTTAAAAAAAAAAAAAAAGTTCCCAGGTGGCGCAGTGGTTGAGAGTCCGCCTGATGATGCAGGGGACACGGGTTCGTGCCCCGGTCCGGGAAGATCCCACATGCCATGGAGTGGCTGGGCCCATAAGCCATGGCCGCTGAGCCTGCGCGTCCGGAGCCTGTGCTCCGAAGCGGGAGAGGCCACAACAGTGAGAGGCCCGCGTACCACAGAAAAAAAAAAAAAGAAAGAAAAAAAAAAGCTGCCTTGGGGATCATGTGAACTCAAAATAAAGCTCAACTTATAGACAAAAAAAAAAAAAAAAGGCAAATAGCTTTAACAGGTGCTCAGAGCGGGAAGGTAGAAGCTCTTGCCAAAAGGGCCATGGAGGAGATAATGAAATTCAAGCCACTGGAGCAGAGCACATAGATGAAGCCGCTGTCCGGTGGAGCCTTCTGGAAAGAGCAGGTTGAGGTCAGCAGATCGTGACAGCATGGGGCTGCTGATCAGGACAGCCCGGCTGGACAGAATCAGTCTGTTCCTTTGCCCGCCCCTTGGTTGACCCCAAAGGCAGGGCCACATGTCGCATGGCCCAATATACAGATGTTAAGCGCTCGGTAGAGAAAAAAGGTGTTTAGAATGAAGCAGCTGGTGCCGAAGCTCCAGAGTTTGTGCATCGGAGGCATGAAAACTACGGTAACGGGACGATCACAGAAGTGAGGGAAATGTAATCGGAACGGAAATGCAATACTGTGCAGCTTTCCTAAGCCCCGGATGCCTTTGCCAATCTCCCTGCAGCGTGAAGACAAAGGCTGCAACCTCCCAAATCCAGAGCGGGCCAGGGTAACTCTGCTGCTCACTTCCAGGGTCACCGGGCACCGAAAGCACGTTGCTCCTCCATCACTCCACACACAGAACTGCGGGGGGAGGTGGCCGCGGGGTACTGTCTCTGTGAGCGCTGCTGTGTGGCTCGATCTTCTCCATCTGCTTCAGAATCCACCTTACCTCTCTCTCTACTGGGATCATGAGAGCCCTCAGCCCTGCCCAGATTCTCAGGCCTGCCCAGCTTCTGTGAACACGCTGGAGAAGTGGATTGCTCAGGTTCAGGTAAAGATACGTGTGCAAATAAGATGTGCAGTGGCTATTGCCATTGGAGTGTGTGTGTATGCACGCATGCGCACGCACGTACATGGTAGTATAGGTGTGCGAGTGCATGCGCGTGCGTGTGTGTGTATATGCTATGTGAACACTAAGAAACTGACGACATCCAGTCTCTTATTGTACATTGTCTCTGAAGGGTGAGTTTTAATGACTCTGATCATTAAGGAAATGGTGAGGCCGTTTGGCTCAGAAACTAAAGAAAAAGAATCCACTGATTTTAATAATTAAATGAGACCAAAATGAAACTCTAAGATTTGTTTTTTTCACTCAAGAGACCATGGACCATTCAATTCATGACATCTCTCCCCCAGGTATCCTCCAGAGTAACTAGTTCCGTGTTAAAAGACTCTGTAACTGTGTGTGTTTCCTGCTAGCCATCACTTTCACACTCAGAACAGATTTGCCACGTTGCAAAAATGGTGATATTATTATCGATATTTTAGCACTGGGTCATTCCCTGATTTGATGCTATTTGTATTGTAATTGACAGTTGTCAATTGAATTCGAATGCTTGCTCTATCCTTGGGGACCTGAGCTATTAATAGAGCAATGCATGAAGAGTCTAAGCATATCGCAGGGGATCACTCGGTTTGAATTATTTTACGTATGTACTTCTAAATGTCGTCTCAACTTTAGCACTGTGCAGCCAGTGCGCCAGTGCTGTTCACTGGATCCATTGCTCCAGAATCATTGTTCCTATCTTACATGGTGGATCAAATCCTTATACGATATGAAGGAACGAAACAAAGACCACATGTAAAGGTGTTAGCCCATATACGATGATGTGGCATATGAGTAAGCACAGCTAACATGCTTTCCAAACAACGTCCAGCTTCTCCAGAGTTTAATTACACTGTGCTTCATCCAGAGGTTGGTGTCCCCGCCCCAGGGCAAGTCCAAAGGGAACCAATGTGAGACTGACAGGGGACTCGCTCTCCAAGGGTCAATAAAACCAGTAGAACCACATGAAGATTTGAGGAGTAAAAATGAAAAACTAGAACACTCCAGGATGCTATGAATTTGGATTATCTGTGCCCAACTGAGAGAGGCTGTAAAAATAACCCTCACCATCCTGTTCTTGGGGAAAAAAATAGTGCCAAGCATTCTTGATTAGTACTTTCCCTGGCAACAATTTGGAGATTCTGTGATTCCCAAATCCCCCTAGAGATAGGGAGTTGACTTCACAGAAATGTAGGCAACTCTGCAAAAAAATGACTCCTTAACCCAACTTTGAAAATATATACGTTTTTAGTTATTAGATATTTCCCTCCTAATTTACAACAGATAATTCACAGAGACAAAGCAAATTTTAAGCAACTAATTTTGCCTGGGGTTCACTCTACTTGGCCATGAAAAGAGTCAGGCCAACCTGGACTCTGCTGTCCAGGAGTTGGGGACCCAGGGGGGTCTGAGGCAAAAAGGCAATGAAAAAGAAACACGACAGCAATGCATAATTCCCCACCCATCCAATGGGGGGCGTTAACAAGACGGCTTGTTTAGATGGACTACATTTTATTCATTCACTAAAGAACAACAACAACAAATGTCTATTTGTGGAAGACACCATGCTACACACCACAGATTCTCAACCCTACTGGTCCGAAGGAAACATGAGAAATATAATTTTCGAAAAATTTAAATTGTTTAAATGAGATCATAATGAAATTTTAAAAATTCATTAATTCTGTTTCTCTGCAGACTTTTGTTCTCTGGTTGATAGGAAGGACTAAGGCAGTAAGGAATATTAATAATTATTATAATGATAATAAAGTAGCTATTATTTTTTGAGCACTAACCATGTGCTAGGCAACTGCATTATAATTGTTTTTAAGTGATTCATCTTTTGAGATCCTAATTTTCACAATACCCTTTAAAATAACATCACTGCAGTGGATTGAAAGCTTGTGTGTACTCAGAAAATTCATATGTTGAAATCCTAATCCCCAATGTGATGGTAGTAGGAGGGAGGACATTTGGGAGGAGATTAGGTCATGAGGGTGGAGCCCTCATGAATGGGATTAGGGCCCTTATAAAAGGGACCCCAGAGAGTTCTCATGCCCTCTTTCTGCCATGTGAGGTTACAACGAGAAGCTGGCAGTCTGTAACCCAGAAGAGGGCTCTCACCGGAACCCAGTCATAATTGCACCTTGATCTTGAACTTCCAGCCTCCAGAACTGTGAGAAATAAATATCTGATGTTTATATGCCCCACCCCAGTCTATGGTATTTTGTTATAGCAGCTGTAACTAAGTAAGACAAACATTTTCTCTGTCTTACAAAGGAGGAAGTTGACTGTCCATGGTTAAACAATTAATATGTGACAGAACTGAGATTCAGACTTTGGACTACTGGGTTCCAGAGTCAGTGTCCTTAATTGTTACACTTATGGTTAGATGATGTCTTAGATCTTTATTTAAATATATATATACAATTTCTTTTCTATTCCCATTTTCCTAGCCTAGGAAGCTCTCAGTGGACTATTGTCACAGTCTTCAAACTGGCCACCCTGACTCCTGTCTCTTCTCCAACAAATCCATCCCCATAAGTTGCCAATAGAGTTCATGTTCTTAAAGTGCAAGTCAGATGATTCTCTCCAATATCCAAAGCTCTCAGTGACTCCTTTCACTTGACTGGTAAAGAAAATACTTCTGAATATGGAACTTATGGGCCCATGATCCAGCCTCACGTCCTTTTTATATGCCTCATAGTCACGTGAACTCCACTGTTCAGTGTTGAAAGGACCAAGACTTCTGTTCATGCTACGGCCCCAGTCTGGCTTGCCTTCTGGCGGGCAGTATGGCACAGTGGGCATGAATCTGAGCTTTGGGGTTGACTGGACTTCAACTGGAATCCCAGCTCTGCCACCTACCAGCTGTGTGACCTTGGGCTGCTTGTGTGACTTTGCCAACCCTTATCTGTTCATCTGAAAACATGCAGTGCTGAGAGCATCAAAGGGAAGAAGAGATACATTCCCCTTAGCATAGTGCCCAGCACACAGCATTCAGTAAATGGAAGCTAATTTTATCTGCCTCAGGAAATTCTGTGCCCTCTCTTCCATCTGTGTCTCAGCAATTTGGAGATTCTGTGATTCCCAAATCCCCCTAGAGATAGGGAGTTGACGTCACAGAAATGTAGGCAACTCTGCATACAGGGCTCACTCTACGTAACTGACCTGCACACTCTGTCACTGTCACATTCAGGCCTGACTTTTGGCTTAAGCTCCAAACCCATAACTATGGTTCATCTTTCTCTTGGTCTTCCAGGTGCATCTAGGAAAATAGTCATTCTAGTCTAAATTTCCAGGGCAGAGTTAGAAGAGAGATGGGAGGTGAAAGAGGGTGAAAATCAGAAAGTTGCATAATAATTATAATCAAAATAGCTAATATTCATTGAACATGATATATCAGACTCCGCTTTACATGATGTATGTATAGTGGCTTATTAAATCTTAAAAGATTGGTACCACTTTTAGTTCCCCTCTTTATAGATGGGGATGTCAATGGTCAGAAAGATTAAATCAGTTTCAAGTGACAGAGCCTGATTTGAACCAAGGCAACCTGGCATTCGGGTAAGCAGCATCCCCCGCTCCCCCCCTTCCACTGACCGACCCTCCCCTCAATTCCCTGTTCCTGACATTTATGGAAACTCTCAGGTGCAGCGCAGATCTCTGGTTTTTACCCCAAATGTGCCGCATTTTTCTGGCTCAGCCCGTCCTTGTTTTACAATCAGCCCAGCAAAGCCAGTTGCTCCATGTGGGGTGCCCTACGATTTATGTCATCTTCATTTCCACTCTCATTGTGATTCACCTGAACCTATGAATTTAAAATCACTTAACGCATGTGGTAAAAGAAGCATTTCCTTTCCTATTGCTTCTTTCTTTGAAGTAGCATCTGTGCTGGAGCTTCAAAGAATTCATTTGAAACATTCAGCTGCAGTCAGAGCTCGATATACTCAGACACTTGGGAACAACGCCTAGAAAAATGCCCCTATGCAAATATTTTAAAATTAGTCTATCATTCTCGGCAAGGATAGGTTAGGTTTGGGTGCTGGGTAACTGGTTAGGGAGGTTTTAGGACAATTTCTTTTCTTTTCTTTTCTTTTTTTTGATGTGGACCATTTTTAAAGTCTTTATTGAATTTGTTACAATATTGCTTCTGTTTTATGTTTTGCTTTTTTGGCCCCAGGCATGTGGGATCTTAGCTCCCTGACCAGGGATCAAACCTGCACTCCCTGCATTGGAAGGAGAAGTCTTAACCACTGGACCGCCAGGGAAGTCCCTAGGAAGAACAATTTCAAAAAGACTATTCCACCATAGATGTCTCCTTCCTAAAAATCTGAATAAATGAAACAGCTCAATCTTTCCATAAACAGTTACGATCTAGGGCCTGGGACGTTTGATTCTCCATATTCACTGGGTCTCAGAATCAACCACACATTTGAATCAACCTGAGAAAAGTCAAATCTGTCTAAGATTGTTGAAGTTAAGATTATACTGGAAATATAGCATGTACATTTTTTTGACTGATGGGATTTTAGGTGGATTTCATTTTTTCCCTTACACTCCCTACACTTTCTAGGTTTTCAAATAATCGGAAAAAATAAACATCGAAGGGAAAATCAGTCATTTGCTCACTGTTACAGGAAACCTCTGAACTAGAAGTTTAGAGTGTTGGGTCTGGTTTAACTCGGCCCCTCCTGGCTGTGTAACTCTGTGAGCAAGTCTTCTGGCATCTCAGAACTCAGGTTTCTGCATCTTTGCGACGTGTGGGTTAGATGCTGCCATGATGTTTAGACTCTAGGCTCCAAACCCCAGAGGTCCCTGCAAGAGCCTCTGGCTTTCTCTCCCCCTCACCCATCCTTCTTTCCTGATGCCCATCCAGGTTTACCCCAAAACAGCTCCGCTTTATCCATTCAACGTTTTACGTGTTAAGAATCCCATACTGTTTCTACTTAAAAATATTTCACTTAAGACCAAAAAGTTTGATAAACCTCTGGGCTAGGTGATAGCTCAGTGAAGTTAGATAGCTTCTCACCCGTGATTTTGTAATCCTTTTGTCAATTCTATATCTCATGAAGATTACAGGATCACCTAGAACTTCCTGTACTACACTGGGGGCAATGAAACTAGTGGAACTGACTTGCAATCTATAGAGAGTTGACTTTGCTAAGACACTTCCCAGGCTGTTTTCTGACAAGAGTTACTTGTCGATATATAAAATAGATAACCAACAAGGACCTACTGTATAGCACAGGGACCTATACTCAATATTTTCTAATAACCTATAAGGGGAAAGAATCTGAAAAAGAATATATATATATATATATATATATATATATATATATATACACATATACATATACATATATATATATATGAACAGAATCACTTTGCTATATACCTGAAACTAACACAACATTGTAAATTAACTCTACTTCACTTAAAAGTAAATAAATAAAATCAATGAAAAAAGACAAATCTATGATAAAAGGAAAAGTTACCTGCTACACAGATAGGCTTACGAATAGGTAAAAAAGATGTTTGTGATCTGCTGCTCAAAAGATCCTTTCTCAGATACTCATCATTGGCTGAAATTCCAATGGAATTCATTATACTTTATAACAATTTAGGTGTAAATTAGTTGTAACAGACTCCTTTGAGGCAAGGGAAGAGAGGAAAAAACTGACACTGGGAATCAAAGTAGAAAGGAACGTCAGGTGAAGAGCAAACACAACACAAGCAGACGAAGAGGAAACCAACATCCATTCTACCCCCTTCACGTCCTACTCGTATTTGGATCTGGTCTGTGTGGCCGCCATCTTTGTGCTTGAGAACTTCTGCCTTTCAGCGTTGAGCCTGGCCTCCATGCTAACACAACACAACACAACACAACACGTCTCTCTTCGTGAATAATGCCCACAAAGCACTCACGGAGCAAATCCCAGAACTACACTCTCTTCCTTCTCTTCCTCCCCCACCCCCTTCATTTCTGCATTTCCTGTCAAGGTCGTCACATCTAATTTTGAGCATATCTCCCACCAGATGTTTAAGGACCATCATCTCTCAACCATTTCTAGAAACCAAGTGAGAAAATGAAGCTGCTTTCAGTGGATTTCAGGCCAACCTGTGGACTACCGCACTTTCAGGGCATAGAAGATGCAGATTCCCTCCCAGTTAAGCATATTCTGAGAAAACACAAGATGCAAAAGAGTTCAGAAGAAGCTACGGGAAGAGAATGCAGATGAGGTTGTCCAGGGACTGGAAGATTCTTCGATAACTGACAGTCCCTACAGTCCCAGACCAGCAGGAAGGCTTCAGCAATATACATTCACAGCATGTAGCTTAACCTCTCTCAAGAGACAGACTGAATAATGCCCTGCTTATCTCTTATTCACCAAGCTTGTGATGACACAGGTGTGGCAGGGCAACCTGACCATGGATTATCAAGACCCAACTGAACGTCACATAATGCATAAGACATCAGCCCTCTGTATTACAATCCACAATTTTCAAAGCTTTGAAACGTAAGGGACTTTACATGGGAGAAGATACTTCAGAGATTTCCCTCAGCTATATATTGTCTCCTGTAAGTTTTCTACATTTTATATACAGCAAATATCTGAACTTCAAAAGCTTCCTCAATTAGATGGATTTGGCTCCTCGTACAATGTTATTGTTGTCTTGAGGAGAGAAAAAAAAGGTCTTGCAGAAATGTATGCTTGAAAAGAGCAGGACTTGGGTGTTCTCATTTGGCATGTAGCCCTTAAATAGATCTGACAGCTCAATTTTCCAATATGATATCCAGGAAATATGAAATTAGCTCCCCAATTATATCTGGTGCAGTGATTATATGCACGGGAGGTTTCACGCAGGGCAACTTGTCACAGCTACTTCCTGAAGCTTTTTTTTCTCTGAAATTCTAAACCCAGCCTATAAAAAATCAGAAGTGTTTAAAAAGTAGTCGGGGGCTTCCCTGGTGGCGCAGTGGTTGAGAGTCCGCCTGCCGATGCAGGGGACATGGTTTGTGCCCCGGTCCGGGAAGATCCCACATGCCGCGGAGTGGCTGGGCCCGTGAGCCATGGCCGTTCAGCCTGTGCGTCCCGAGGCTGTGCTCCGCAACAGGAGAGGCCACGACAGTAAGAGGGCCGCGTACCGCAAAAAAAAAAAAAAGTAACAGAGCCTGCGGTGTCAACCCTAACATGCTTTTCTATCCTCTGCTCCATGTAACAAAACATGTGTTTTTATCAGATCAGCAATGAGCCCACCTAAAAGGGTATACAAGTGCGTTCTCAGGCAGATGTGTTCTGTGACTATGCTTTGCCTAGGGGGACGTTAATAGCAGTCTCCTTAACCAGGAGGACAGAGCCTCTCCCCCTTCTGCCTCACTGCAGTCTGGAATACAGATGTGATGTTTTTCTCTCAAGCAGCCATTTGGGGGCATGAGGTGATATATTAAGGACGATGGAGCACAAAAACTCAAGAAGCCTGGGTCCCTGCTGACCACAGAGCCTCCACACCTGTCCTGGATTGACTACCTGGGGATGGTTTTGTTCATGAGGGAGCAATAAATATCCATCCTGTGTAGGCCACTGTTAGTAACCCTGGTAAGCCTTAGTTTCTAAAATTATAAACAGCTGAATGTAAACCTGATTGATATAATTAGCGTCTTTCAAATATCAGGTTCCAGTTAGTACATAATTGCTAAACGAAGGCAGAGCTCTGCAAGGGGGTGCCTTACTTTGCCCACTGCCAGAATTTTTATTGAAATGGTTAGTCGGAAGGTCACCCAGATCCACCTATCCATCCATCCATCCATCTATCTATCTATCTATCTATCTACCTTCCTCCCTCCCTCCCTCCCTCCCTCCCTCCCCCGCTCCCCGACACCAAGTCTGTGCTGCAACAACACCCTGGCCTCTGCAGAAAGGTGAGGGAGGCATAAAGCCGAGAGACATTTCCTGCCCACTCTTGTCTCCATGGGCCAGTCCCAAGCCTCAGAGTGATGAGGCTGGAACGTGTAACACTGCCAGTGGTCAACCACTGCTGACCCGCGAAGCCGGCAATTTCATGTGCTTCAGCTCAATCCTACGGCTCCTACTGTCTGCTCCTCTCCCGTAAGGGAAAACCAAAAGCACCTCACATAATCCTCTCCAAACAGCAACCTTTGTTTTAGTTCTTGTTTTGTTTTTTTTTGCGGTACGCGGGCCTCTCACTGTCGTGGCCTCTCCCGTTGCGGAGCACACGCTCCGGACGCGCAGGCTCAGCGGCCATGGCTCACGGTCCCAGCCGCTCCGCGGCATGTGGGATCTTCCCGGACCGGGGCACGAACCCGCGTCCCCTGCATCGGCAGGTGGACTCTCAACCACTGTGCCACCAGGGAAGCCCCCAAACAGAAACCTTTGAAAGGTTCCTACTTGCATGTGCTGTGGGGCAGGGTGAGAACTGTGTCCTTAGATGACATCTGAGGAGGGAAGATCCAGGACTCTCAGTGTTTCATGGACCAACTTCAGTTACACCAAACTCTTCCCCATCACAGGCAGGACTTCTGGGCACGGGGTGCCCTCCTGTCACTCTGGTGGACTCCTCCCCAAAGCCCCCGCCATCCTTACAATCTCAGCTTGAATGTCCCACTTACTTACAACTGGGTCCCTGGCACGGAGCCTGACCTGTAAGCAATGGGTTGTATTAAGAGCTAAATGTGTTTTCATGGTTTCCTCTTTTCTTTGGGACTTAGAAAGTTTGTTTTTCAGCTTTGTTGAGATATAATTGACCTACAGCACTGTGTAAGTTTAAGGTGTACAGTGTGATGATTTGATATGCACATGCATTGTGAAATGTTTACTCCACTAAGGGTAGTTCATAACCCTTGACCTTGTATAATTACCATTTTGTAGTTGTTATGGAGAGAACATTGAATTCTATTCTCATAGCAACGTTCAAGTGTATAATACAGTATTGTTAACTATACTCACCACGCTGTACATTAGATCCCTAGTACTTATTCATCGTATAACTGGAAGTTTGTACCCTTCGACCAACATCTCCCCATTTCTCCCACCCCTCCTACCTGGCAACCACCAATCTACTCTGTTTCTATGAGTTTGACCTTCTTAGATTCCACATAGAAGTGAGATCACACAGTATTTGTCTTTCTCTGACTTATTTTACTTAGCAAAATACCCTGAAGGTCCATTCTTGTTGTTGAAAACAGAAGAATCTCCTTCTTTCTCATGCCTGAATAATATTCCATTATATATATATATATATATATATTTTTTTTTTTTTTTTTTTTTTGCGGTACGCGGGCATCTCACCATTGTGGCCTCTCCTGTTGTGGAGCACAGGCTCCGGACATGCAGGCTCAGCGGCCATGGCTCACGGGCCCAGCCGCTCCGTGGCATGTGGGATCTTCCCGGACCGGGGCACGAACCCGCGTCCCCTGCATCGGCAGGCGGACTCTCAACCACTGCGCCACCAGGGAAGCCTCCGTTATATTTATGTATATATATAATTGTCCATCCATCCAACCGTTGATGGACACTTAGGTTGTTCCATGTCATGGCTACTGTGATTAATGCTTCAATGAAAATGGGAGTGCAGATATCTATTCGAGATAGTGATTTCATCTTCTTAGGATATATACCCAGGAGTGGGATTGCTGGATTGTATGGTAGTTCTATTTTTAACTTTTGGAGGAATCTCCATACTTTTCCATAGTGGCTGCACCAATTTACATTCCCACCAAGTGCAAGGTACTTCAAGTTTCACAGCCTCCAGAAGAGTAGGCATTCATGATCGACACATGTGCTGGGAAAATGCTGGCTTAGTCAAAGCATCTCAGAAAAAGCCTTGGAGGCTGTAGCAATGAGTGAGATATTATACCCTGCACAGGCTGAGAAAGACTCATTCATTTATTCTCATCCAGTCAGCTCTCCAGTAGAGCATAAGGTCCAGTTTGGTTCACTGTGTTATGGAAGTTACAGAGAAATGGAAAGAACTACAAAGAGAGAACTTGACCAAAAAAATGGAAAATTAGTGTTAGAAGGAAAAGTAAACAGAATTATATATACTTTTTCTAAAGAAAGTAAAAGGAGGTGTCCCATTACTGTATTCAAGTCCACTTAATTTTGAACATATTCTACTGGTAGAAAACAAAACACATAATCGGATGTGTTTCCCTTTGTGTCTAAGCTGCCGGAAAAACTTGTAGCAAAATTCGTCAACAGTGGTCATGAACTGCTCCATGTAGGTGTCTAAAAGTCTTCACTATTTCTACATGTTACAAATGGTCTCTCCTCTATTCCTAAATGTTTCACCCCCGAAGTACTGAAAATCTTATCAAAAGTGGATATGGTTAAAAAAAAAAGTTATGCACACACAAAGACTGCTTTCAACTATGTAAGTACAAGAGGGATTGCATGAAAAGACTGCTAAGATCTTTCAGTTTAATTTAGAAGACCAAATAAAAAGACATTGGTTTGTAAAAAGAATGGAAAGAATTCATTTGAAAGAAAGAAAACACCCTCTCGCTCATGATCAAACATGGAAATGGGGTGCTGAAGACACCTGTGCCATTCTCATCTTTGAAAACAGGAATGTGAACAGTTTTATAAATTGTGAAGTGATCTGTAAGGCTTTCTTCTTTTTTATTGATTCAAGAAGATGATGCAGAAATGCACATTCTAGATAACTGAGACGTGTATCTACTTTTTAAAAAAGACAAGACTGGAAGACCTTCCAGGGAAGGGGCCACCTAGCCACCTGAACTACCCTCAGTCAGGCTTCTCCCTCATTTTGAGAAATAGCTGTGAATCCTTTTGTTATGCTGAAAATCAGTAAGAATTTGTTTTGCCATTGTTGAAATGATTTTAATCTGCCAAACACACTTGTAAGAATTCTCTCATGAGCAGTTATCATTTTCTTTTTAATGGTCATTTAAATTTTAAAAAATCGTGATAAAATACACCCAACATAAAATGTGCCACCTTAACCATTTAAAAATGTACAGTTCAGTGGCGGGAAGTCCATGCACACTGCTGTGCAAACCATCTCCAGAACGCTTGTCATCTTGCAAAGCGGAAACTCTGTAGCCATTAAACAACTCCCCGTGCCCCTCCCTCAGCCCCTGGCAACCACTACTCGGCTTTCTGTCTCTATGCATGTGACTATTCCAGGTACTCACAGAAGTGGAACATACAGTAATTGTCCTTTTGTGACTGGCTTATTTCACTCAGTGTAATGTCCTTCAAGTGCACAGGCCATGTCTGAACTCTTATTTACTCCTGCTTTGTAAAACCACAGGGCTCTATGCCTTGGGTTTCCCTGAGGCTTGGATCCATCAAGAATGCTGGGTTGGGGCTTCCCTGGTGGCGCAGGGGTTGAGAATCTGCCTGCTGCAGGGGACACGGGTTCGGGCCCTGGTCTGGGAGGATCCCACATGCCGCGGAGCAACCAGGCCCGTGAGCCACAACTACTGAGCCTGCGCGTCTGGAGCCTGTGCTCCACAGCAAGAGAGGCCGCGATAGTGAGAGGCCCGCGCACTGCGATGAAGAGTGGCCCCCGCTTGCCACAACTAGAGAAAGCCCTCGCACAGAAACGAAGACACAACACGGCAAAAATAAATAAATTAATAAACTCCTACCCCCAACATCTAAAAAAAAACAATGCTGGGTTAATACCAGAAGCTGTGATCAAGCTCATGGTTTTGTTGGATGGTTGTAAAGTACACAGATGTCGAGTTCACGGATCACTCTCCCCTCCACAGCCCTCCCTTCAACAAAGGGTTGCATAGGCAGCATTGCTGTCTCTTGCCTGGAGGGATTTCTAAGCTTGAAATGCTACGGTTGGGAAAAGATCGCTACTGTGGGAAAGATCAGAGTATAGACATCATTAAGACTGAATTTTAATAAAATCAATCCATTCATTAATTGGTTCATCCATAGAAGAAACACGTATTGGGCATACCTAGCTCAGGCAAAGCATTATGTCAGGTACTGAAAAGAATAAGGCATGATCCTGTGCTGAGAAACCTGAAATCTCCTTGAGAGATGAGATAAACACATGTGAAAAATGAATAGTATACGCTATAGTCTGAACGTTTGCTTCCCCCTAAAATCATATACTAAATCCTCACTCCCAAGTAGGGCTTCTGGGAGGTGATTAGCTTGCGGAGGGGGAGCCCTCTTGAATGGGTTAGTGCCCTTATAAAAGAGACCCCAGAGAGCTCCCTTGCCCCTCTCACCATGTGAGGACACAGCAAGAAGATGGCCGTCTATGAACCAGGAAGCAGGTCCTCACCAGACACCAAATCTGCCAGCACCTTGATCTTGGACTTCCAGCCTGCAGAACTGTGAGACATAAATGTCTGTTGTTCACAAGCCTACAGCCTATGGTCTTTCCTTACAGCAGCCAGAATAGACTAATACAGTGGACTGTAATAGCATAAGAGATTGTCACAGGATTCTATGACTAATTGACAAATTAATGGCAGAGAATTAAGTGCTGTGTGCTCTGGGGAAGGAGGGTGTTTCACACACAGTTCCTCACCCACTGTAGGTGCTCAGTGATTACTGCAGGAGGGAAGGTAGCATTTGAAACGCAAAGAAACTTACAGCCTGGGGAAGTGTGAACAAATGCTTCGTGCTGGGAAAGTTCACGAATTATCTGAAACGTTAAGCAGAGTGGTTTGTCAGAAGGAAGCGGACCGGCCTGGAGGCACCTGAAGGTGAAGATCAGATATGAGAACGTGAGCCCCGCTGGGGAGGGCCTGCAGCAGCGGGTTGTGGTTTTGAATTTAACGCTCTGTTTAACTAGGAGCGATCTGGCCAGCAGGAGTAACATGATTAATGTGGCATTTTAGGAGGATTAATCTGGCAGGTATGTGCGATGGATCAGTGCAGAGAAGAGAGAGGAAGACAGAGCTGTGAAGAATGCTTTGCCAGGGTCTGGATGTGGCCAGTTCTGCATTTTCTCTCAATTGATTTCAAAAGAACGAGGCTCTGAAGAGCTCACAATAGCTCCCCTGGGACCTCCCCATCTGCACGCTTTAGGTCAGGATTATGGGAAGGTAATGATTAAACTTTATTTCTTCCAAATTCAAAAGGACATGCCATTCTATGCTTCCATCTCCATCCTCACCCAATGGGTATAATTATTATAATGAAGGAGACATACAAAGGGGCTATTAAATAGTGGCTGTTTAAGTGTGTGCTAATTGGGAAATACACAGAAGAGGCCAGCTTGAACGACTTGGTGCGGGCAGGGGACGGGAGCTGGTGTGTCTAGTACAGACGCATCCTTAAAAGCTTTTTTAGTGACTCTACACTCTGCATTCTTTAAGGGAAAACCAGCTCAGAGAATGCTGTGAGATGATGGATTTTCATTTCATTTGTCATCACCGTTATTGGATAAAACGTTCCTCTGAAAAAAAAGGCAACTATAAATAACAAACCCATTTTCAGAAATCATTTGTTGTTCGTCTCTTCAATTATCCGCATCAAAGACTCATTAGTGAAGCTCTAATTAGAAATGTACGTATATGTGTATACATGTATGCATATGTTTTTCTCCTTCTTCAGGTTTCTATTATGGAGCAAACACTACGTTTCCTACTTGGATAGTCTGGAAATCAGACCTCTTGACCTCCAGGGTCAAGGGTCAAGAAGGTCTGTTCTTCTACAACTCACACTACCCCAACCCATCCTGTCTCCAAGGACACTGAGAGCTGATGTGTGCTGGCCAGACTCCAGTGCATGGACTGGGCTACGTCTCAGCGGCTGGCTCTTTCAAAGGCTTAACATGCTTGGGTATGGCTTGCTTTGGAATTTAGTCTCCCCCTCCACCCCCGAGGCTTCTCTGAAAGGTCACCCCTGCCCCTTGCCTTCTCTGTGCTCCAAAAAGATTTAGGGAGGGTGGCTTGGGCAAGCTCTCCCAGACTTGGGGAGATCTGTTCCCCATTCTCCCTCATTCTTTTCCTTGGGTTCTCCTCTCTGTGGGCAAGCTCTGGCCTGCCACCCACTGGGTCCTACCTTCTGAGACCCAGGTTGGGCTCTGAGAGAGCATCATTTAAGACGGCTTTGCAGCATAAATGTGCATCAACAGGTGAACGGATAAAGAAGACGTGGTACATATATACAATGGAATACTACTCAGCCATCATAAAAGAATGAAATAATGCCATCTGCAACAAAAAGGATGGACCCAGAGATTATTATACCAAGTGAAGTAAGTCAGACAAAGACAAATATCATATGACATCGCTTATATGTGGAATCTAAACTATGATACAAATGAACTTATTTACGAAACAGAAATAGACTCACAGACATGGAGAAAAAACTTATGGTTACCATAGGTGAAAGTGGGGGGAGGGATAAATTAGGAGCTTGGGATTAACAGATCCCAATTAACAAACTACTATATATAAAATAGATAAGAAACAAGGACCTACTGCATAGCACAGGGAACTATACTCAATATCTTGTAACAGCCTATAATGGAAAAGAAACTGAAAAAGAATACATATATATATATATACAACTGAATCACTTTGCTGTTCACCTGAAACTAACACAACATTGTAAATTAACTATACTTCAATTGAAAAAAAAAAAAAAAGGCTGCTTTGGTTCTTCTCCGCTCACAGTAGTCTGGCTTGAGTAAGACAGTCCTCTGAGGGCATTTGGAGCTCCACCGTGGTGCAGGAGACCACAGCCCAGCTAGCAGGGAGATATACCTTCACCGTTCTTGGTTCTCTGTGCATATGTTTTCTTAGAAATAGTCATCTGGAAGTGGAACTGTGGTTGGGTAGATCTGAATGCTTCGGCCAAACACTGTCTTAACCTCACTCCACTGGCTTCTAACTTTCCAAACACAGCAACATCCTAGATACAACCTAACTTCACTTTTCAGAGCTTACTTCCCTAATAACACCCCTCACTTGAAATGTTGCCCAGGACCAGTGATGAGCAGAAGTCCTCAGAACAGCCAACAGAAATAGCGCAAGTCTGTGTTCCAAAGTCAATGTCATTTACAGGATGGCTCTTCAAGCCCTCACTTGAAACAGATTTATTCTTATTTGTAGACACAATTCTAAAAAGCCCATTCTTGCTTCTTTAGTTCTCAAGCATTTATAGCCTGTAGTTTACGAGGGGCAGACCCACAAAGAGCAGAAAGAAAGGACCAATGGAAACCTGACGATGAAAGAGCAGTCAGAGGAATGGTTCCAGGAACGGATGGTGGCCACGGAACCATCAGGTAACAGGAAGGATGGCCACACACTTCTTTTGGATCAACTAAAATGTTTGGAAAAATGTAAGACGTAAAAAGCATGAAGGGAAACCTGAGTATGGACAGTTAAGCCCCCTTCAGAGAGCTTCTGAACCCCACAGATCCACTGGTAGTTAACTGAGCTTGCAAAACCCCCATTTAAGCTGCCAGGATCAGCACAAGGAGGTATGCCTCAGGACCTGTGATGGCCATCTGGATGCCTTCGAGCAAGTTCCAAATGGACTGATCAGAAGGTACGAAAGAACTGGAAGGAAAGTGAATGGGCTACTAGGAGATGGTGCAGAGTGAGACAATAAACAATCACCTTCCTACCACCAACAGTGCTGAAGTGCTGAACTTAAGCTCTCACCCACCTGGAAAACATCTCAGACCACTTTGTACATTCCAGGAACTGGGCTGTGTTCTAAGGGTACAGTAGGAGAACTCGTCCCCGAGAAGCTTACACTATAGAGCAGCCCCATCGTGGAGATCCAGTGTGTCGTTTATACTTAGAGCACCTCAGTTCTTACCAGGTGCATTGCAGGTGTACAGTAACCACATGTGTGAGCGGCCACGGCATAGCCCAGTGCATGGAGGTCCAGGCATATCTGGTTATTCCTTGATCATTACGTATGCAAAGGTCCCAACCCATCAGTGCTTGGGCTAATTGTAGCTTATCCCATAGTTCTCATGGAATCACAGATTACATAAGAAAAATCATAGATAATTACTCTTTCACCTAGACAGACGATTCCTAGTCTTACAGTCTTTCTACGACAGACTAAGGTATTGCTTATATGATTATACTCTCCTCTACCTCATGCATAGAAATGGATGGAAAACTCCATTTAACTCCCCTGAACCCCACCTCCTTCTCTATTAGTATCTCTAAAAAAACCAAAACAAAACAAAAAAAACCCTTGCCCATAATAGATACTTAATAAATATCTTTGAGTGAAAGATGAAGAAATATTTTGTAAATGTCATCCATGCTCATCGATTTCAAAGCACCGGGGAAAACAGCGCCAATATTCAGAAACACTTCAGATCTCAGCGTGATAGTTGTTTTCCTCCCCAGGCTATCTCAGCTTTCCTGCATGTAAATGGAGGGCTTGGTTATGAAAATTTCATGCCCTGCCTCATTGCTCTGTCCTATTAGGAACCAGAGCTGACACAGGAAAACAGGAACATGTTTCACTCTGGAAACGTGTGTAGCATCTGTCGGGAAAACCCAAAAGCTGCCATGACAGCTTGATTTTTCACCTCGGATTCAGGTGAAGAATGCACACTGGTGGGTGGTTTTTGCATGTTTCTTCCTCTGTTACGATTAAATTGAACCCGTTGGAAGTGGTGGGTTGAACAGACTTAAGTGTTAGGCCTCTTGTGTTTTCTAGCTCAGCTGAAAGAGGATATTGAGAATTACTGCAATACCTGCTTATCCTGGGATTTACTGAGCCCTGACATTGCAAATAAAGAAGCCCTGATGTACAAAGTGGCAGAAGGGGTGAAAGAGGGCTTCTCATTGCAGGATCTTGAAGCAGAAAGGAGCCCTGGGGGGCTAATCCTTGAACTCAGCTTCCTTACCATGCAAAACCCCCATTTACAGCAGGTTTTAAACGAGAAGTAAACAAGGGCCATCTCGTAACATTTGCCCATCCCCCCTTCTCCCATAAATAAGAGAGAACTCAGACCAGCACCTGGCAAAATCTATAGTCACCCGCCATAAATTACTCCTTGTCTTTAGAAGACAGGAAATGGTTATCATCCAAGCAAGCCTAAGCATGTTGGGAAGATGGATGCAACTTCCTCTTACCATAGCTCTGACTTCACGCCAAAATTCACTCATGCTTCCTTTCTGGTTTTGGTGAAAAGCATGGCTCTGTGGCCACCAGGGGAATGCGCCTGGCAGACCTCCTAGAGCAGAGAGCATAACTGATCCAGAGCCCTCTGCTGTGCGCTGAAATCCATCTCTGTGTTGGCCCTGAGGCATCACCACCCAAGGGCTGCTCCCCACCTACGACCAAGTGCAGCAGAGATGCTAAGGCGGCCCATTCCTGGGAGACACTGGACTCATCTTTCGGCCAGTTTAGGCTCAAGTACTCCCCAGTGGTACAAGCACAGTGGTTTGGGATGCTTTCACCCAAACTGCTCCACCTGTCTTAGTCTGTTTGGGCTGCTATAAGAAACACCGCAGACTGGGTGGCTTATAATCAACAGAAATTGATGTCTCATGGTTTTGGAGGCTGCAAGTCCAAGATCAGGGTGCTGGCATGGTTGGTTGAGGGCCCTTTTCTGGGTCACAGATATTTTGCTATGTCTTCACATGGCGGAAGGTAGTGAGGGATCTCTCTGGAGCCTTTCTTACAAGGGCACTAACCCCATCCAGAAGGGCCTCACCCTCATGACTTAAGCACCTCCAAAGGCCCCACCTCCTAGTACCATTGTCTTTGGGGGTAAGGATTTCAACCTATGAATTTGGAGGGGACACAAACCTTCAGATCATAGCACTCCCTCTCCCCTTCACTCCAGGTCAGACTTGCATTGCCTTCTGAGGGCTCACCCAGCTTTTCCCAGCTCTTCCCCATTGCCTTTCATGTAGGAATTTCCCCTAATAAAATCTTTGCATGTGTAACCTTGACCTGGTGTCTGCTTCTTGCAAGGCCCAGATTCACACCAGCTCCTTTCCACTGACCCAGGAGAAGGCCTGAGTTCATCACAAGGCAGGGCGTGAACACGGCCTCACGGGTAGCAGTCACTCAAGTCATATTTGCTGAATGAGTAAATGAATGAATGAATGAATGAATGAACGAGAGTCCCTTACTAAGCTAAGGAGGTAGCCCTAACTATAAAGATGAACCTTCATTCATTGTGAAAGTGACAGTCAGCTGGCCTCCTTATCATCGGAGCCACTGCCCTCTAGCTCTAAGGAAGCAGGAGTCCTATTTTCTAGAAGCTGATGGGGAATTACTGTATTGCCAAGGGGGTCACAGTGGCTTTGGGTCTCTGAGACTCGGAGAATTCAGCAGCCTACTTCACTGATCCCTGTGTCCCTAGGCAGCAGGCAATGAACACTCTTTTCTTTCACCCAGTGGGGCCGGGAAAGGAGGCTCCATGAAGAGGCCAGCGTGATCTACTGAAGTTAACGCCAAGCAAGGGAGGCTGGGTCCCTGGGAGAGGGAGGGTGGAGGGAGCTGGCTCCCATCTCAATGCGAATAGCACCGCCTGGGCATCTACTGATGGAGCGGAGACCTTGACTCACTCCCAGAGCATCCTGGTGACTCATGGGAGCACATGCAGCACAACCTGGAAGCCTAGGATGGCTGCGATGTATTTCCTTGGCTACAGGTGTGTGAGCCTGTTGAGAGCCTGGGGTGAGGTTGGATGCCCTAAATATTCAAGCAGTGAGTACAGCACCTGGGAAATGGTGATGTCCAGAGACACTGTGAAATTGCCAAAGAATGTCAACTTCAAACCTCTGGGCCAGTTTTATCAAACACCCAAGGCCCCATAATCTCTGGAGCCGGGGCCTTGGAATCTGAATTTTCACAAGCATCCCTGAAATTCTTGGCCCTAAATGTAGTCTACGTGGCCAATGTTAAAGACACAGCAATTGGAGATCTTGAGAGCGACAGAGTCCATTTTTGGCCTCAAACTGAAAAGGTAGGGACATTACAGATAGAAATTTAATTGAAACGGCCTCTATCACTAGCCAAACAGAAGCAAAACTCCCATGGCCTTCCTCCCCTGAAGACTCAGCGTGTCAGAGGTGACAAGCCCTTATTAGGTGGGGAGACAGACAGCAGATGTTTACAAGCAAAGACTCCGGGGAAGTGGCAGGAAGGATGGAGAGTGAACCCACAAATCAGTGTCTGAAAGTGTTAACCACCTGTTATAAATAATATTACGAGTCACCCAGCGTTGATGTATTTAACCCTCACTTCATCCCACAGGGGCACGACCCAGAAGCAGCCAACAGTGAAGCTCCTTCCTGTGCGGGGCATGCCCACCGGATGAGATTTGGTGGCCTAGAGACAATTTCCTGCCAAGGAAGCTGAAAATGTTTGGCGCTTACTCGTTCTCCCAGCCTCCCTGGAGGTAGGGTGTGGGCATGGGACCTGGGCGTATGCATTGGCCTTATACCTGGAGTCACAGGCTGGTGTCAAGGAGTTCTGGGCACCAAGAGGCATCTCCACTGGCAGCAGCCGTGGGAGAGCGTGTGGCCTCAGGCCAGCGGTGGCGGCAGCCATCCTAGTGAGGGTGTCTGGCGTCCAGGGGTGCGAGCTGCAGCATCTGGGCATGGCGTGGAGGTGATGGTGTCCTCAGGGGAGCCCCTGGGTGAGCCATCTAACCCCGAATCCCAGCAATTCTCTGGCTCTCGTGGAAATTCTGTAACCTCCTGAGTGGTCTCCCTTTTAACCAATTTCCTTCCTTCATAATCAGCCAGATGTGTTTCTACAGCGAGGGACAAAGGTTCCCAGTCGACCCAGCAGTCTTTTGTTGGAGAAGGAATTGGTTTCCACCGGAGTGTGCAGCCCAGGAAGGTGGCCAGGAGCAGGGCTGAGGGATGCAGGGGTTGTCGCCTGCCAGCCGCCAGGGCAAACCAGGCGAGTGCCCAAGTTCAGAGGGGTGACAGACGTGGAGGATGACTCATTCTCACCCCTGCAGACACCAGGGCTACAGGCTTCTGTGAACCAAGAGCTGCAAGAGAAGAATCTCTCAGGAGCATCCTGAGGAGAGGAAGAGAAGGCCAGGGGTGAGGAGCCTGCGTTCTGTGGGAGACAGCATGGCGGCGAGAGCAGAGCTCGGGGTCGCTGGGGTGCAACTGAACCTCAGGGAGCTTCCTCGCCTGTGCATCTGCTGTGGAGCAGCTCCGAGGACCCCCGGTGGGAGGAGGTAGGATGGAGCAAGCATCCTCGATGTGCAGAAATGACGTTTCTCTGCCCAAGCAGTTCATCAGGGATAGAGGCTGGGAACCGAGGAAGAGAGGCTGACGGTGATGTTCGCTGTGATGTACTGGCAGCGTTTTTCAAGAAGATCAGGGAGCGATGGTGAGGCTACCCCAACGCTAAGCTTCAAATCAACCTGTCTCTTCTGCATTCGGCACGTCCCGTGATTAATGGGGGTCTAGAGTCCAACAAGTGAGAGGGGGTAACATCCTGTGGGCTGCTCTTTGTTCTGACTGAGTTATTAATCATCCCCTAATTATGACAGACAGAGCTTTGTATCCTGTCCCACAGACCTGCTGAAGGACATATTTGGGGCTGACAGTTTGGTGGAGATATGGTTTCTGGCTGTTCTGAAAACCCAGGACTACCCAAGACCAAGGGAACAGGTGAAATCTGCACGTCCCTCCTTCAGTAATGCGTTCCCCAGGGTGAGAGAGGTGACAGCTGTGCCAGGACTATCAAATATGCGGTAATTTAAAGCAGTTTGTACCTCCATTCTTGCAGAGTTAGAAAGGGGCATTTTAGGGAGGAAGCTCATTTGTGTGTGTGTGTGTGTGTGTGTGTGTGTGTGTGTGTGTGTGTTTTCCAGGTGACTAGGCATGAGAGTGACATGCAAGTGTGTGGTCAGAACCTTTGGCATCTTTTCCTGCCAGCCCGGGCCAGACCGCAGGTACACCTTTTCCCACCTTCCAGGAGAAAGGCCACTCAGCCCTTCTGAATTGTCTTCCCCTAGATCCCTCATCCTTCCCCGAAACCATCATCCAGCCGACCAACATCTCAGTTTCCCAAACTTGAGCTCCTCCACGACTCCGCACAGGCTGCTTGCACTGCAGTCTTGGGTCTTCAGACTTCACTCTTTGCCTTGTTTATCTTTCCATATGTCTAAACTCAGTTCAGTGTCACTTCCTCCAGGAAGCCTTCCCTGATATCCCTGCCTGTGCCCATAGTCTCTGGGTTCCCAGAGCACTCCTGCTTACTCATGTCCACGGTCTCCAGTCACTGGGCTGCTCATCTTCCCCTTTGGATGCTGAGTTCTCGGCAAGAAGGAACGGTTCCATTCCCCTGTTATTCTAGGTCCCTCCATATACCAGACATTAACACATATTTGTTGAATCAATAAATGAGTGAATGGTGCATACATGAATTGTATTCATTATTCAGTACCATTCATGCATTTATTCATTCACTGAATGAATAAATGAACAGTTGAGAGCTAAAAGTTCCCTTTGAACTAGGGTGGGGACTGCTGGCTATTCACTAAAGCTTCTTCCTGAGCACACAGCCTGACCACGTCTTCCACCTTCCCTTACGCTTAGAGGTAGCCACGGAGTTCTAGCGGAAGTCATGGGCTTCACTTCCAGTTTACTGGGAGCAGAGCCCTCCCCTCTGATTAGATTCTACACAAATGAGAAATACTTATTGTAAATTCACGGAGACTTCATTTACTTGCTACAGCAGCTACTGCTACCTTAACAGCACACAAGTATCCTAGGCAAGGACCACGTCTCCTGGCTGCTGTCCCTCCAGCTCCCCTCTCTTCCTTGTCTCCAAAGCAGCAAGATCAGAGGGTGGTCTTGCGGGCGTGACCTCATCTGTTATAGGTCAGTGCCTCTCAACCTTTACCTTGCATATAAATCACCTGGGGATCTTGTTAAAACGCAGCTTCTGATTCAGGAGAACTGGGTGGAGCCCTGCAGTGCTAACTAGCCCCCGCAGCTGATGTGAACATGACTTGTTCACAGACCACGCTTGGAGGAGCAAGAATTTAAGCGACCATCACCTGTGAACTGGAGCAAAACCAGCTGCAGGTGTGAGTGGGCAGGGCCAGATGGCTGGGGGCCTTGATTCTGGGGTGAGGCCTGAGAATCTGCATTTCTAACAAGTTCTGAGTGATGTCTGTGCCGCGGTTCCGGGGACCAGACATCGAGAGCCACTAGCTTCACAGCTAACGGAGAGCATGTGGGACCCGTTCCAGCTGGCTCTTCCCCCGGCCCTGCCACCTGCTAGCTGTGCAACCTGGAGCTAATCACTTAGCCTCCTGGTGCCTCAGTTTCCCCATCAGTTAAATGGAGACGAGGTTAGCCGCAGTACTGACCTTACAAGGTGGATGTCAGCGTTACGTTAACACAGAGAAAGCGTGTGCCTGGCACAGAACGGCTCTACTGCTACACGATTAAAGCCTGCGAGTGTGTGCATCGGAGGGCGAGAAAGCTGGGCTCTAATCCCGCTCATCTACCTACCAACGCTGTCCCCAGGCAAATTACTTAACCTCTCTAAGCCTCGTTGTCTCCATCTGTTAAAGGGGAATCAAAGTACTTGCTTCATAGGGATGTAGTGAGGATTAAATGGGAAAGTGAACATAGAGCATTGCATGGCCCAAAAGGTAGCTGCTGCTGAAATTACTCACAAACCTGACCTCAGGCAGATCAAAGCTCTCATGGCCCCGCCACGCTGAGGTGGGCAATCAGCTGGATCGACTCTGTGGTCACGTTCCCCATAGGCTGAGAGCCGGCAGCTTCACACCAGCGTGTTACCGGGGTGCCCCCCATTCCACCTCTGCTCCGGAAGTTTTCCTTCTTGCCAGCATCTTTGGGTCTCCGGCCTAACCTTCTAGCAACTGTCTCCAGTTCCATTTCTCTTACCAACTGGAAGGATAACTTTGTGAAAACAAAGGCAAAACGCACAGGACTGGAGGGCCCCCTGTCCTCTCCCTGCATAAGAAAACCGGAAGGGTCAGGCTCCTCTCTAGGTCTAGGGCCACCCCACCGGGATCCCCCATCTTTCCTTCTGGCTGTGAAGGGACCCTGGGCCTATTTTCTTAATCACACTCCACATACAGCCTTTCTTCAACAGAAAAGCCTTCTGTCTCCTAGAAATCCCATTTCCCTCTCAGAACCTTCAAGACCTCTGATGTGCTTGGCTCCAGTCCTAGGAGAGAGGCTACTATGCTGTCTTGGAGTCGATGTTGAAGTGTGAACATCCACCATCGTTGTGACTCCTTTGAGTAGCTTGCTGTCCTCACCTCTGTGCCCAGTGGTCACTTGGATCTGAGTGGACTGGTCGTCTTCTTTGTGTAGGCAGCCCCCGAGTCTTTCAGACTGGGACTGGCCATGTTATTGGCAACTCCCTGTACAGCCACGTATTCTCCCCACGTCCCCTAGGAGAATGCAGAGGGTTCTGTATGATGCTATAGAGAGCGGGGCTTAGGGCAAGCATTCAACCAAAAGCTTACCCACCCACACCGGGATCCCCTGCAACTGGACAGCACTAGTCTCTGGGTTCGAAATAAGGGAAACTCTTGATGAGCAGATCCTGTCAGCGCCCCGACTCCAAGGCCTCCTGACTCAAGCAGAGTGGTGTGGTCGAATCAGGCCAGACTCAGGAGACATGAGAAGCTGAGTTCCAGCTTTCCCGCCACCTCCTTTTGTGACTATAGACAGAATAATTTCAGTACCCAGGTACCAAACCCTTGCTCTGTACCAGGTAGCATGATGGTTGCTTGATCTGGGATTCTCACAATAGGTGCTCCCAGGCAGGTGTTACAATCCCCCATTTCACAGAGGAGAAAAACGAGGCTCTGGCAGAGGTAAGGAACTAACTAGGTAGTAAGTGATGGAGCCGGGATTTTAACCCAAGGGTGCCTGACCACCACACAGGACTCTATCCACTGCTGGGAGTGCACCTTTCCTGATACCATTCTTCTCACCTGTAAAAAGACAGGTTTGGATAGTGTGTAATTTCCTTTCCCCTCTGGGTGAGTCCTTCCTTGGTGGCTACAGCAGGACCCATGAGCCTCTGAGTACAATTATAGACCGTATTTGGAGAAGGTAGAAAGGAGAGATTCTACTTTGTTTTGTAACATCAGTTTTTCAGAGCAGAGGATCATGAAGCCCTGTGTAGGGCTGTTTTCCAGCTTCCTTTTACAAATGAGGTTAAAGAAAGTAAAGTTAATGAAGCAACTCAGCTACGACCGAGAATGCAGCAGGAAGTCATCAAGTCCGGACTGTGGGACGGTTGCCATGACATTCCAAAGCAAGCACCGTGATCCGCGCCTGTGAATATGCCCTCCCTTGATGGATGGCAGGTTGCCGCTCTTTTCTTGTAAGCAAATGTGATAATAATATTAAGCAATTATAAGTAATGTCCCCCAGATGCTTCTCCACTGCCTCTGAAATATTATTTTAGATCTGCCAAAATAATTGCAAACTTACTCATAAGAACAGGGAGGGGCCTGTACCTCTACCTTCCAAAGACAAAAGGGCGGCGAGCTTCCTTCCAGGACGTTCAAAAACATGGCCACCCTGCCAACAGCCCGAGGCTGGCAAAGGTCCATGTGCACTTCGGAGAAGCTTGCAGGATGAACTCTTCAAAAACGCAACAGCTAAAGGCACAGTCAGGAGTGAGGGGAGATGATGAGGCGGGCGTTCTGTCAGCTCCAAGGTTAGAATGCAGCTCGTCCACCAAAGCGTGGCTGTCTGACCCTCGCAAAGCTACAGCCCAGATCTATCAAGCCAATACTTATCTACCACGACTGTGGACAAAGCAATCATCTGCTGCGGGGAATGCGTCACACACACACACACACACACACACACACACACACACACACACACACACACACACACACACACACACACACACACACACACACACACACACACGAGGGAGTGCACGTCTCCTGTTATCTCGAAGCTCTCAGGGTCGTCCAACGAAGAAATGCAAACATTAGTAAATAAGTCTGATACAAGGAGAACTTAATAAACAGGTCAACAGGGGGCCAGACACGGTACAACGGAAGCAAACCAGAGGAGGAGATGAATTAGGACTTACTTTAATTTACGGACCCGATTACGGAGCAGTGCACGAAAATCTGGCCTGGATGAGTCTTTTTTTTTCCAGTGTTTTCTATCCCAGTGATTAGAATCTCCATTCATCCACCTAGCGGCCCAAGCCAGTGACTGGAACCCTTATCTATCACCCAGTGGTCCAAGCCAGAAAATGAGGGGTCTTTAAGACCACCTTCTCCCTCACTCCTTATGTCCCCAAATTTCACCAAGTTCTGTTCATTTTTACCTACTAAATTTCTCTCCATTTTTTTCCAACTCCACTAGCACTACCTTGGCCACAAAATGACCACCAGCATCAGCTGAGCCAACAGGCAGCCTCGTTTACCTCCAAAACTATGTCCTTTCCTTCAGTCTGGGCAGCTTAGGACATGGGTCACTCCTGGGCCTATAGCAGTTGCCAGAGAAATACCCCAGGGTGGCAGAATCAGCAGAATCTCCTCCTGGAACAGGGCACTGTGTGCTATCAAAATAGAAGTGGGCTTCATAGGAAGGAGAAAAAGGAAAGTGCTTCTTGGGGAAGAAAGCAATAGTAATTTGCCTCAGGGGAAAGGCATTACGGAAGAATAAATCAAAATGAGTAATTTGCCATATTACGCATTTATTGTAGTCCTTGGGCTCCCAGGTCCCAGGCAGGGCTGCCACTTATTCACTTGACAAGTATTTGAGTGGCAGGCACTAGGAACCCGAGAGTGAACAAGACATGCACAGAGCCCCTTCCCTCACCGGGCTTGGAGTCTAACAGGAAGGGCTGCCACTAATGACAGGGTCACATAACAAGAGAAAGTGCAGCCCTGCTTTGAGGAGGAGACCCACGTGCACTGCAGGAGCCCTGGAAGTGAAGGGACGGCGTGAGGGAGTCAGAAAGCCTGCCCTGGAGAGGTGGTAATCGAGCTGAGACTCGGGAGGTAAGTAGGCAGGGGGTGGAGAGAGCTCAGCCATCGGTGGAAGCTGACCCACAGGCTGGAGCCAGAGGGGCGGGGACCAGCATGTTCTGGATGTCCCTGTTCAGCTGCTGCACTGACCAGCGATGGCTCTTGCCTGACCTCGGGACGTGTGCTCTGTGAGGTCATCCATTGCCCTTTGATTGGTTTGAGTTGGGGTCTGTTGCTTGCAACCCAAAGCACAATAAGTGACGTTGATCCCTCTGCCCTGTGAGGCAGAGGGGAGGCCTCACCACACTCCGGGGAAGCTGAAGATGCAGTGGGTTTTAGAGCATCCCGACTGGAAGCCCTGTCATGCACTATCTAAGAGGACGGCTTCTGGAGCGAGACCGCCAAGATCCTGTCCTCTCTGTGCCACAATTTTCTCACCTGTGTAATGAGATGATGACAGTACCCGTCTCTGCCTCTAAGACCCTTCACAATTGGACCAGTTACCTACCTCTTCAGTCTTTTAACTCAGAACCCTCTTTCCTGTGTCCTCTGCTGTATCCCAAGTGGATCACTCATTACTCCCTCGACATGTTCACATTTATCTCTTCTATGTCATTGCTCAAGACATTTTCTCTCCCCAAAATAACTTTGGTCCACCTCCTACTGAAATCCAACCCATCCTCCAAACACCAATTCAAATTCCATCTCCAGAAAGCCTTCTTCAATGACCTCCGGCCATCTCACTTCCTCTGAGCTCACTTTTAAACGCTGGACCACTTTTCCTATCACTTCTTATCTTTTGCTTCTTGGAGAGTGACAGGCACATGTGATTCTTCCCTCTACTCGAATGTGACACTATTGAGGGCAAACACCATTTGCACAATCATTATATTCCAAGAATCCTAGGCACTCAAATCTCATGCAAATTTTGGTATGTTTTCCCTGTAAAAATAAAATAAATGTGCTGGTTGGTACCTGGCTTTGAATATGGTAGCTGAGCAAATCTAGGGTCTAAGGTTTTCTGCCTCCTGACTCAGTGTCCCATACATTACGCAGATGGGTGTCCTAGTTGTGTGATGAGAAAAAGCCTGTGATGACTTTGTAGATTGTAAAGCACTACAGGCATGCTGACTCCGATATTGCGGGTTTGGTTCCAGATCACTGCAATAAAGCGAGTCACACAACTTTTTGGCTTCCCAGTGCCTATAAAAGTTATGTCTACACTCTACTGTGCAATAGCATCATGTCTAAAGAAACAATGTATGTACCTTAGTTAAAAAACCCTTTCTTGCTAAAAAATGTTAACCATCATCTGAGCCTTCAGTGAGTTGCAGTAGTGACATCAAAGATCACAGATCAACAGATACAATAATAATGAAAAAGTTTGAAATATTGCGAGAATTACCAAGATGTAACACAGAGACGCAAAGTGAGCAAATGCTCTTAGAAAAATGGTGCCGACAGACTTGCTCGATGCAGGGTTGCCTCAAACCTTTGATTTGTAAAAAAAAAAATGCAATAAAGCAAAGCACAATAAAGTGAGGTCTGCCTGTATATGCATATCAATTGCTACCATCATCCCCATCACCATCATCATCACCATCATTATCACCACCATCACCACCACCATCGTTGTCATCATCATCACCCAAAGTGCCCGGTACGTGAATGGAAGGTACGCTGCTTACGGGCGTTATCACCCAAATAACATGCTTCCTGCCCCTACCTCCTCTTCAAAGCCCTGCTTTTCCTTATATGCATGGACCTTTCCATTGATAGCAGCCTCACCCCAATAGCCTTTAACCTTTCTCTCTTTTCCACCACTGTGAATGGGAGTGAAGCATCTTATTACAGTCTATCTAGTTAATAATTCAAGGAACCAAAGCACAGAGACATTTTTCCCTTTGATCATTTGACTTAAATCAGGAAAAGACCAAACAAAACAGTTCCTCTAAGAGTCTCAGGGTTGCTAACTGATTAAAAATCACCCATAATTTATAAAAATACCATTACTACTCCGAGATATATGTGAACGGTAGAAGCAATTTGGAATCAGCAATTTAAAAACCAGCTCGAGGTTGCAGAGAGGGTCAATACCACAGTGGAATTAGCACTGACTTTAGGTAGCGCCCTGCTAGGAAAGAGAGTTCCCAGGCAGCCCACCTGCTGGGCAGGAGGCCAGCCCCTGGAAACAGAGGCATCCACCCGCAGACCACCAACCTGGGAGGAAGGGTCCCTTCTAAGCCATCTGCCAGTGGGGCCACGCATGCATTGCCCTAGGTAATTCGTCCTGTGTGCCACTGCTGAGCTGACCGGCTCCTTTTCCCTCATCTTTCAGGGTTGTTGGGAAATATCTGAAATACGAGACAGGAAGTCTTACTGTTGGGTGATATTAACAGGGTTTTCTTTTGTTTGTTTGCTTTTTGCAGTACGCAGGCCTCTCACTGCTGTGGCCTCTCCCGTTGCGGAGCACAGGCTCTGGACGCGCAGGCTCAGCGGCCATGGCTCATGGGCCAGCCGCTCCGCGGCATGTGGGATCTTCCAGGACCAGGGCACAAACCCGCGTCCCCTCCATCGGCAGGCGGACTCTCAACCACTGTGCCACCAGGGAAGCCCTTAACAGTTTTAATTAACATGAAGCAACAAGAAGTCAGTGGTTGGCCTTTGAAGTTGTCAATCCTCTTTGCCCACACGCTGCCAGATTTTCTATCTTGCGGGCACTTAGCTGAAGCTTTGGGTAGACGATCCTTCCAGCTCCTTCCATGTTGCAGCATGCCCCCTCTGTTCTCCTGGTTCCCCGGGGTTGTCCTCCTTGCCAGCCTCCATGGGCTGTGGTCCTACCGTTGGACTCAGGCTGTTTCCTTGCCTTGTGGACCCACCATGCTTCCTCCCCACCCAAGATTTCCTTTCCCGAGTCCCAGGCAACAGTCACAGATGGAGGGAGCACGCCTCCCTTTGCTGTCACGACATTTCTTTCCCCCCCACACACGCCCACATGTCTCCCATTCTTGTCTCTACTATACTCAGAGACCTTTGTCCTCCACCAAACTGGAAACCTTTGTCTGTTTCACTTGCCACTGTCAATGTTCTTACGTTTTCGCCTTAGGGTTTATTGCAATGTTTGATAACACTGCTAAGTGACACCTAACACAGGACTCATACTGTAGTTTCTCATTCACTTTTGAAAAACAATGTGATGATCACACACCTAAACATCTGTATCTAAGCTACACCACTTAGGCATTAGCATTGCAACACACCTGCACGCATCCATCTGTAGACATGTGTACCTTTACTGACACAGGAAATAAAGCTTTATATACTTATCTCAAAACTCCTAACACCAGGCTCCCAGGAGGCTTCGAAATTTATTTAGCCTGAGATTACGCCTCCGCATCTCCTAAACTGTCCAGCAGGACATCCCAGCTAGATCCAGACTGGAGCTCAAGCTTCGGTCTGAGGTTAACGTGCCCAGGTGGAACCTAGCATCTTTGGTTTGTATGTCTGTTACCTGGAGAGGTAAGGGTCTGTTGTTCTTTCGGAAAAGGTTAGCTGCACCAGACAGTGTTCAATTCTCGCATACTTTCTCCACAGCTCCCCTATAATTGGCCTGTTACACCACGAGCACCGAACTGCAGCGTTTGTAGTATGGAGTTGAACCACACAAATCCCCAAATTATACTTTCGCTAGAACAAAGGAAACAATGAATTGCAGAGTTCACAAATCTCTCCTCTAATTACGCCATACACGAAACACCAGGACTGGCAAAACCACCAGAGAGAGAGGAGGGTAAGGTGATGTGGAAGCGCTGAGGGACCCCGACAGTGGATAGGAGGCGGGAGGCGGGAGAAGGAAAGGGAAGCTTCTAGATGCTTAGTTAGTTCATCCGAGCTACTGCTCTCCTGCCACCCTGCTGTCTCTTCTATCTGGTGTCTGTCCTGGGACACCCTGCTTCAATACTCAGGCTTGATGGTGAAATCCAGTTAAGTGTGACCATCCTGGAGATTGTTGGACAAGACAAAGATCCAACCCACGAAGAAAACAGAGTGACTCAGTTAAGTGTCTGTGGCTCAGCTGTGTGGCTCCTTCGGCTCCTGTATCAAATGCCTGAGGCTTTCATCTGAAGCTTCTGACCCACTTGCCAGGACATCACAAGAAATCTGGGCATAGACGAAAATACATTTTAAGATCTTGGCTCAGGAGAGACAGACACACAAGACACAGTGCCCCTAGATGGATGGGATCATTTTCTGCACGTTGCCGACCCAGGAAGTCCCGTTCTTCCTTTCCTGCAAAGACTGCACCATGCTGTCAGGGCTGGGAGCTGGGCTGCTGAAATCATGGACCTCTGTCCTGTTGCTGTGACCACTATAATTACCTCTTCACTCTTGATCAAAACACCCCACCTCTGTACTCCCATCCCAAGCCCCTGCTCTGCTGGCAGTCACCCTCTGACCTGCAGGCATACAGGCAATCTCCAATGTCTTATCCCTGACCAATGGGGCAGAAGACATACACATACATGATCAGGCGGGAGTTCCCAGGGAGTCACGCTTGCCTTTCTAAGTTGCCAACCAACCAGACGGAGAAATATTGAAGGAAAAGGAGAGGAGAGCATGTGTGCTGAGGATGGGGAGGTTGTCAAGGGCTTGCAGGAGCAGACGGCAGGAAGCTTTCACCTCCTAATGTCTTTGACTGTCACCAGCCACATTGAACCCTGCTGCCTACGAGCTACCCCATAGGCACCTGGGAGTTTGGGAGGTTCGCGGAACCTTCTGGAACGCGAAAGGAGGATGAAGACAGGGACAGCTGGTGCTATGGACTGAATGTCTGTGTCCTCCTCAAATTCCTGTGTTGAAGCCCTCATCCCCAATGTGATGGGATTTGGAGATGGGGCCTCTGGGAAATGGTTAGGGTTAGATTAGGTCATGAGCGGTCCCCATGATGGGAGTAACATCCTTATAAAAAGAGGACGAGACACAAAAGATCTCTGTCTGTCTCTGTCTCTTCTTCCCTGCATGCACACACCAAGGAAAGGCCACGTGAGGACATAGTAAGAAAGCAACCATGTGCAAACCCGTAAGGGAACTGAACCTGCCCGCACCTCGATCTTGGACCTCCCAGCCTCCAGAACTGTGAGAAATAAATGTTTCTTGTTGAAGCCACTGGGTCTATGATAATGTGGGATAACAGCCCGAGTTGAGTAGGACAGCTGGGTCTTGAGTATTTTCCACCATCCCCCCTTCCTCTCATTTAAAACCTTCCATTTGATGTTGGAGTTTTCTTTGCACACGGCAGGACCAGGACACACCATGGCCATCATGGGAAACCACCAGAGAGATGTGTCACCAGCCCAGTCCTGCCTCTGTGAGTCACATCATGGGTGGAGGGAAATGAGTCTTACTCTGACACAGGTGTGGTCTGGCCTCACTGTGACCTGCTGAACAGGGGTTGAGCCCCTATCATGGTTTTCAATAGATTCAACAACTGTATTTTCTTTTTTCTCTTTTTTTAAAATTGAAGTATAGTTGATTTACAGTGTTTTAGGTGTACAGCAAAGTGATTCAGTCATATATATATATATATATATATATATATATATATATATATATATATATATATAAAATATCCTTTTTCAGATTCTTATCCATAGAATAAGAATCCATCTATAGGTTATAGCAAGATATTGAATATAGTTCCCCGTGCTCTACAGTAGGTCCTTGACAGCAACTGTATTTTCTTGTACCATCAGAATTCTAAAGACACGGCAGCAGTCCCGATTATTTAATTTACGAATAGCTAGTCCTATTTTATCTTGCTGTGTCCTCATCAGCAAGATCAGAATAAGAAGGAGGGAAAATCTCAGCGAAATCTGAGTAAGTGAATTCTGACCAAACTTTCAAAGATTTGGTTCAGAAGTTTGGCTGTGGAAGGAACAAGTGATTTCAATCCAGCCTATGACAGAATCGATAGATGTCGAATTAGCAGGAAAGGATCATACCTTGCTAAGGGGTCTTAGGGACATGGCTATTTGGGGCCAAGCAAACCGCACTTTGTAAAAGCCTCTAGGCTTTAATGATAAAGATGGCATGTGAAGATTGAGTGAATAACCGAGTTTGATTTTAGGTGCTAAAGCAATGTTGGAGAATGTAAAAGTGAGGCGGGCGTCTGGCCATATATTTTCAAAGCATTTGTGGGTCCCTCCTGCCCGGGCAGCACGGTCTCTAGACGCTTGGCCGTCCCAACAGGCAACAGGACCAGGGACCATGTAGGGAGAGTGTGGTAGCCATGGCTGGGGGACCGCCTGAGCCAGCAGGACCCCATCCAGCCGCTGCCGAGGCCCAGCTGGCAGATGTCCTGGTCCTTCTCCTGCTGGAGGAATAAGGACACAGCTCTTCTGGGGATCCACTCCCAAACATTCACTCCCTCCTGTGTGCTGCATCCCATGCAGAGAGGTGGGCACACAATCCTTTCCTCCCCTGCTCAGCTAGGACCTTTCTTCCCTGCTTGGAGAATGGGAGTCGGCTTTAAATCATGCTTACTTACTGCCCATATCTTGTGATGTTGTATTCTCTGAAAAAAGCCCATCATTTAGTGGACAAAGGGCCTCCCTCTTTCTCCACCTCTAGTATTAAAAGTTAGTCCCACACAAGGTAAATTCAGATGGGAAAATAGTTTGTTAGGAGCACGTGGTGATGGGCAGAGAGAGGGGAAGATGAGGTGAGGTTTGAAGGACCTGTTTCTCTTTAGCATCTGATATGACCTGTGAGTCTTGGGACAGGCTGATTTCTTCTACTTGCTGTGACCACTAGCAAACTTAGAGCCACAGCGGTAATTTACCGTTTGATAATTTCTACAAGACTTCCAGTAAATGAAGACTAACAGCCTTCGGTTTCCTGTGACCATTTTTCCTTTGTATTTCTCTTTGTTACTTTTCTGCTATAAAGCATGTCTTTTGCAAGATGTCTTGAACTCTTTTTTGATTTCAATGAGCTTTGGAAAGCATACATAGATGGGTGGTGGATGGATGAATGGAAGGACAATCAGAGAGATGGAAAGATGAACGAGGTGGAGAGAGTGATGGAGACTAAGGTAATGGGGGAAAATATTCACTACCCGTCTGGCTGCTGACAAGGGAGATTTTAACAAAGAGAAGGATTACTGAGGACTCGACTAAGTTTAGAAACACACGGTCACAAACCCTCTCATCAAGGCTCAGCATACAATGCCCTTGACAGTTCCATAGAAGGGAAATCAAAGAGTTTTTGAGGCACTATTTTGTTTTAGGACTAGAGGCTGCACAGGTAACCTGCCCTTCTATTTCCATAGAAAAAAAGTTTAAATAAGAAGGCAAGTGCTCAGTACAAGAGCAGTACTGAACTGAGGATTCAGCTTTCTGATTCACTTTTTCAAGTGCTCAGAGGTGCACGGTCAAGAGGTGAATTCTCAATGCTCAACCCATTGAGAACATACCCTGGGTCCTCCCTAACTTGGCTTCCCATCTTCATCAAGGGCAGCCCTGGGCCTTTCACTGCCCTTTCTAGCCAGGTTGCTCAAAGTTTTCTTATCATCTTAACTAATCTCTAGGAAGCACAGGTTTTAAGTGTTCATAATTAGTTTTATGCATTCTGCAGACGTGTAAGAGCACTGCCAGGAAGCAATGCCAAATCGCAGTGACGTTCCCGTGCATGCACCTATCTTATCCCCTCCCTAAAGGTGACCTCCCCGTGACGTCGTTCCCACCTTGATTCAGCACTTGCCGAGGATTCCAACTCAACGAGAGCCACGCTATTCGTCAGGTGAAGCCTCCAAGGGTCTTGCTATTCTGACCTCCTGAAAGCCACCACACACGGAGGAATTTTCCTTAGGTGACTCCTATAAGGAGGGTCTCACGACTTCTGCTTTGCTTTTCTTCCACTGGAAGGGAACGAGTATAACTTGACCCTGAATTCATGAAAAATCATCTTCCTCTATAGGAATAATGCCCCTTCCCCAATGGAAAGAGGCACCGTGACTGTGAAACCAGATTTGCAGTCTATCTGCACGCACATCCGGCTATCTGAGCCGGGCTTTTAATTCTACCTGGGAACGTGTGTGTTTTGAAGCAACGACAAGTGACAAAAAGGTGTTGGGTTTGACTGAACGGAAACTTTGAGTTGGTTTGGCATCTTTCTCTCTTTCTTCCTCTCCCACTGAAACTCCCACCCTTTGAATTTTCCCCTGCACCTCCAGAGCCATCAGCACACACTGATTTTGACGTTAAGAAGTTGTTTGCCTAATACGAGTGAAGTGATTGAAGTTGAGTGGAGATGAGTAGGGAGACATGATAAGAATTCGTGCCACGTAGCCCAGGAAAACCTACTCTCACTGCATAGAAACAGCTCCAAGATGTGGTCCCCAGCTCTCCCCGTCCCCCGCCCCAGCTTCCTCGCCTACCCCTGATCATCTCTCTTCTCGTTAGCTGCCGACTGCTTATATATTTTCTCCACCTCTGAATATGAAAGAGTGTTCTGCTGCCCTCCTTTCTCTGTTCTCTAATTTTGTTTTCACCCTATCTGAACCTACTTCATTCCTGCCTCTTTTCCTTCTCTTATGGGATTATTTAAGCCCCAAGTCCTTTTGCCCTGGGGAGCATTTCGGGGCTGGGCACACCAAAATTTTTGAACAGAGTTGTTCTGCACTCACCCAGCCAGTCAGCAGGTGTGAGCAGCCTCTTCACGATATGAAGTTATTGTTAGGCAGAAAGAGCACTTCAGCACCCCGGCAGGTAAGCCGAGAGACCAAAATGTGACCAACATACTCACTGAATAGGAAGGGAAAGTGGGTCACTGAGTTTTCAACTAGCTCTGGATGCTAAAGGGATCAAGAATAAGCTTGTTTAAGAAACAGACTCATGGACATAGAGAACAGACTTGCGATTGACAAGGGGAAGGGGGTTGGGGGAGGGATGGATTGGGAGTTTGGGATTAACAGATGCAAACTATTATATACAGAATGGATAAACAACAAGGTCCTCCCGTATAGCACAGAGAACTATATCCAGTACCCTATGATAAGCCATAATGGAAAATAATATTTTAAAAAAAGAAAGTATACATACGTGTAACTGAATCACTTTGCGGTACAGCAAAAATCAACAGAACATTGTAAATCAACTAGACTTCAATAAAAAAGCTATCAAGTATCAAGCAGAGGAATATATTTGGAATTGCTTTTATAAACATCAGGCTGACTTCTGTATGAAGAAAAGATCTGGAGGAAATTGATGTGGTGAAGGTACAGTAAGATTATGGGTAAGAAATAATAGTCTGGACAAGATCAGCAGTTAAGATTACACACAGACACCTGTCAATCTCAACACATCCCCAAACGAATCCACTTCTTCTCTCCTAAATTATCTTTTCCTGTGTTTATCATCTTAGTGAAATGAAATGATTAACCAAAAAAAAAAAAAAACACCAAAGAATAGGCTTGTTTATTCATTCACAAACTTTCTACACGCCTAGCCCAGTGTTCAGTGTTGGCAACACCAAGGTACCCAAGATATTCCTTTGTTCTCCAGGATTTCACAATATGGTGGGCAGAACAAAGCAGCTGAAGCCAACAGTGTCTCGTGCAAAGGACTCTCTACAGCCTTGTAAGTGGCTCATCTTTCTCCGTAAGATAATGATCTAGTTCTGGTAATGCAGTAAGTGTTTGATGACAGTGATAGCAAAATAAATAAATCCAACCTGCTTTATTATCTTCCTAATGCTGCTGGGACAAGGGAGCACCAGTAGAAAGTTGGAGGCCTAGTAATTTTAACCTACTTACGAGCAGCCATGATATTCACCTAATACAACCTCTACTTGTTAAAATACTGAAACACAGAATGGCAAGTGACTGGCCAGCACACCCCCAAGGACACAAGAGACTCAGCCACAAAGGGAGGATGTGGCAGTCTGTCCCAAAGGGGCATCTGTTCAAAGGTGCTAGCCTTGGTGGGCAGAGACAGGCACTGGTAAGAAGACACTCCAGAGAGAGGGAAGATTTCGAGGAGATGAAGATTGGACACGTTTTCTGAGCTTAGAGACAGTGATGATCTGATATTTTATCAGGAGCCTGTACCCAGGAATAGGTAGACAAGGAGCCGTGACAAGTCCCCACTCAGAAGATGCAAGGGAAGGTATGAGCGTTTTTGAGCTCCCAGAATATGCCAGCCACCGCAGAAGCCGCTGCAGGAATTGCACTTAAATCTCACAGCAACTGTGAGGGAAGCGTTTTTATCACATTTTACAAGTAAGTAAAAGAGGTCCAGAGAGCAGGGCACCTAAGCCTCTTCACCATGGGACCTTGTACAACCTATTCAGCCTCATCGCTCATCACCTCCTGCCCATTCTCATGTCGGGGACTCATCCTGAAACACACAGAGCATCTACCCTCTGCTCTGCCTTTGCCCAGGTTGTGACCATTAATTTTCAGTGTCAGCTTGACTACTGGTCCACAGGGTACCCAGATATTTGGTCAAACGTTATTCTGGGTGTGACTGTGAGAGTGTTTTTGGATGAGATTAACATTTAAATGGGTACACCGAGTAAAGCAGATTGCCCTCCCCATGTGGCTGGGCCTCGTCCAATCAGTTGAAGGCCTGGATAGAACAAAGGGCTGACCCTGCCCCGAGTAAGAGGGAATTATTCCTGGTTGACTGCCTTCAAATTGGGACATCAGCTTTCTTCCTGCCTTCAGACTACAATTGAAACACTGGCTCTCTCTGAGTCTCACGCCTGCCGGTCTTTGGACTGGAGCTGTATGGCTCTCCAGTCTAGAGCTCACTGGCACACCCTACAGATCTTGGGACTTGTCTTCCATAATCACATGAGCCAATTCCTCATAATACATCTCTTTACATACATATAAAGAGAGTGTGTGTGTGTGTGTGTGTGTGTGTGTGTGTGTGCACACGTACACACACATCCTATTGGTTTTATTTCCCTGGAGAACCCTGACTAATACGGGAGCCGTTCCTCTTGCCCATAACGCCTTCCTCGACAACTCCATCTCCAGCCCCTCCACCTACTGAAATCCTACTTCTCCTTAAAGTTCACCTTAGAGGTTACCATTCCTGTAACGCCTCCCTTGAGGATCACCCCAGGCCTCCCCACTCCCCACCCCCAGACAAGATGAATTGCTTCCTCCCTCGATACTTTCACATCCAGGTTGGTTGCTTCCACTTTCTTCCCTCCAGTACTTCTCGCCACGTGGCCTTTCTGGTTTCGAGTTTGGGGTTTGAGTGTGTGTGTGTGTGTGTGAGATTTCCCAGCATTACCAGCTTCTTGTGTCTTTGGATCCTCTGATGCCTGGCACAGTGATGGAATATTCAGCAAAGGCTGGTCGACTGAAAGAGCTCATTTCCCTTTAAACATCACAGTATGCACATTTGCTCTGATGGCTCAGCCGTCACAAAGGAAGGTTTATGAAAAAAACACAGTTGGGTGACTGTCTTTTATTAAGATCAATAATAGATATTATAAGGAATGGAAAAGGAGTTTTTTAAACAAAGGTGCTACTAACAGGAAAGATGTTTTTGTCAGAAAGTTCCAGCTTTCTCACCATTAATCCCTTCAGTATGCTTCCTCTCTGTCATGCCATAATGGTCATTCAAGACGAGGGCAACATTTATACACATGATCTGGTGACCTCCTCTAAACTGTTGAGCGTGGGTTTTCTAAGTAAAGGGTACTCTCTGCTATTAAGGGAAACTGTCAAGCAATTTAAGTAGAAGATACGACCTAGTAAAATGCTGACCCTTCAGAAGCTGTAATCTCATGGTGATTGCTTCTTCCAGTACAAATACTGTCAAAAACCCATCCCACACCCTAAGAGAATTAAGAGAAGCAGTAACACTGAGATGTGCACCCTTAACTGGAAACCTGGCTCTAGGACGTGGATTGGAAGAGTCTGCGTCCAATAAGCTCTCCAAAACCAGCACTGATAACCATGACTAGCGTCGGGGCTTTCCAACCTGGAAGAGCCTCTGAGCAATAATATAACCCAACACCCTCCCTTCCAGATGAGAGGAAATGAGAACAGGGTACGGAGAAGTGCTTAAAGCCAGAGAGTATTTTAACGGGTGGAATTAAAGCCTGAGCCTCCTAGACATCTGAGCTTGGATCTTCCTGCCATTTCTGGCTGCCAAAGTACATGCTGTTAGTGCAATAAAAATGGAACACAAGGTAGAGTGTCTGTACCCTTTTCACTAAGTGAGGACAAAGGGTGAGAGTGTGGAAGAGGTGGAGTAAAGTGTGAACACTGAAAAGATGTGGAAGTGTGGGTAACATGGTAGTGGAAGCGCGGACGCCTATAAGCTACTGGGGAGGATTTGAGGGTCCCCAATTCCTCCCCACCGGCTGGCTGATATTCAAAATTTCTTCCCTGGAAGTTCATTCATTTCACTTTAGGTTGTGTAAATGCAAATCAGCATTACTCCTGGGAGTGACAGCACTCGGTCACACGGTCACTAGTGCCTTCAGAGAACAAGGACAGAAACTCCCCTGGGAACTGGTTCTCAGGGTTGGGGAGAGAAAGGAGGGAAAACAAGAGCCTAATAACTCAACAGAATTCTTTCTTATTTCTCTTCCTCCTTTTTACTTAAAAAATTTTTTTTTATTTATTATTTTTTATTTTTGGTTGCATTGGGTCTTTGTTGCTGCACGCGGGCTTTCTCTAGTTGCAGCGACTGGGGGCTACTCTTCGTTGCAGTGTGCGGGCTTCTCACTGCGGTGGCTTCTCTTGTCGCAGAGCACGGGCTCTAGGCACACGAGCTTCTGTATCTGTGGCGCGTGGGCTCAGTAGTTGTGGCTCGCGGGCTCTAGAGTGCAGGCTCAGTAGTTGTGGCACACGGGCTTAGTTGCTCCGCAGCATGTGGGATTTTCCCGGACCAGGGCTTGAACCCATGTCCCCTGCATTGGTGGGCGGGTTCTTAACCACTGCGCCACCAGGGAAGCCCTCCTTTTTACTTTTTAATCTCTGGTGTGTTAGGTGAAACTTTCAAATAGTAGAAATAATTAATTTTCATCGGCATCACACACAATTTACATTGCCCAAACTGAAAAGCACAAAACTCTGATGGGTTTGTGCTCTAAACCATCCCACTGGCAGTAAATGTGTCTTTACAGCATTTTTCTATCTGCTGTCGGCGGCTTTATCACGTTTGGTAATTGTCTCAGCACAATTCGCGTTACTCACAAGGGTATTATCATGCCAGGGTGCCATATGGGAATTTATTCTGATAGACGAAATGGCCACCTCTGAGCCTGAAAGACAGGGGACAACCTCTCAAGCCTTGGGTCGAGCGGGGAGTAGCTTTGGAATGAGAAAACCCTAACCTGTTTCATACCCTGCTTGGTTCTGGGGTTGGGTGATGAAGCCTGATGAATGGGACACTGCAGAGAAGGATGTGGGTTTAAGAGAAATTCTGGAGATGGCAATCATGCGGTTGAGGCAAAGACGCGGAAACCGAGACAGACTCTCCCCTTCACTAGTCAGGCTCCTCTAAATCCTCCAGGCCTTGACATTCAGTGTCCGTCCTTGTGTCCTTGTGGGGCCTGCATCACCCAACTGTAGCAAGAATCCTGTCAAGTTGGTTTAGAATACCCACGCTTGACATCTGATCATGTCAATATCTGTTCAGATCCCTCAGGCGATGTCTGATCACCCAGGCCTTCCTTCAGCAAGAATCCTATCAAGTTGTTTTAGCCAGAATCATCCCTTACCCCTGAAGTCTCCTCTTAGTAATTTTCTATCCAGGGATCCCCGCTCTGCTCCTTGGCTATAAATCCCCACTTGTCCATGCTGTATTCAGAATGTAGCCCTATTCCATTTCCCCTAGGTCTCTTTTCCTCTATTGCAGTAGTTCCTGGTGAAAATCTGTTTTTACTGCTTTAACTACTGTCCAGCTTTAGCAAGACAAACTCTTAGAACTGAAAGGTGTTTTGAAACCATCTAATGTTGCTCCTTCGTTTTACTGAGGCCTGGAGAGATTGTCGGTGGTTGATGAGATGTAGGTGGCAAAGAAGAGAAAGGAATCCAAGGTCACTTCAAGGTTCATTTCTGGGGTGACCTGGAGAATAGTGTTACCGTGAACGGAAGTAAGCTTACACTGAAGCAGAAAGACAAAGCAAACACACACACACAAGGACAAGTGGAAGCAGCATAAACAGCACACATAAGGTGGGTGACAGCCACAGAGGAGAACTGCTAAGTGAGCAAGAAAGCCACAGGAAACTGGACTTGTAATCCTAATTCTACCACTGATTTACCGAGTGACTTTGGAAGAGTCACTTACTAAACCTCCCCCAGATCACACTCCTTCTCTTCCCCATATCGAGATAATACATACAATTAACCAACGCTCACCGATTTAAAAAATGAGTTCCACACACAGGTCATTGAGACGCTCAGCGTCTCATCCTATCTGTGTCCAGTTCTGAGGGCTGCTCTTAAGACGTTTTTCCCCAGGTTCAGGAGGCGGGTTCCAGCAATCATTAAGACCTACCTGCCCTGTGCTAGGCCCTGTGTTATACACACAAACAATGTAAACATTATGACAAGGCTTTTTCGCTGATTTTATTATTAGTTTAGTAATTATAGCTTCAAAAATTATAGTTACTATTACTAGCTGAGGAAACTGAGTCACTGAGAGGTTAAGCATCATGTCCAGGGTCACAAAGCTAATGGCTGGCAGGATGGGGACTTGACCTTACATTGCCTGGGCCCAGAAGACAGGCTCTCAATCTCTCACTACGTTGCCTGAGAGACAGAAACTGATCCAAAAACAAAAAACTCCTAAAAAAACTGGAGGCGTGTTTGCCTTCCTTAGAAGTATGGAGCAGGCTCCCTGACAACGGTTTGGGAACATTTTCCTTTGGAAGAGGAACCAGCTTATTCTATACTCTGACAGGATAAAATAGGATCACTGGATCTCGGCAGGCGAAGGTAGATTTCAGATAAACCTTAGCACATTTTCCTAACAATACAATCTGGAAATGAAATCATCAGCTCAGAAGGCTTAGTGGTTAAGAGCTCTGCTGTCTGCCGGCCCTGTGGCCTTAAGCAAATGACTGAACACATCTGCATCTCAACGTCCTCATCTCTGTAAAGGGGCTGGTAACAGGCCCTACCTCATAAAGCTAGTGTAAGGATTCAGTGAGTTCTACGTGGGGAACGCTGAAAAGCCGGCTCACGGAAAGTGCTCGGTAAACGTTAGCGCTTCTCTTTGTCATCATTCCTCCACTATGTTGGATGTGGCAGCTAGCTGATCATGTGACAGAAATGATACAGGAAGGAAATGATTCCTACATAGTGTAGGAGGTAAGCAGGCCAGGCATTTCCTCTGAAGATCTGTGGGTCCAATAGTAGTACAATGTGATACGATTCAACACAACGGGCCACAACGCAGTAGATAGCAAAGCAGTGTTTACCATTTTGAGCAGCTCCCTACTCATCTTCCAGCTATTGACTCTTATCATGGCCATTATCAGTATATGACGAGGTAACTGAAACCTGCTGGAACCCTGAAAATCTAGGGATGAACTCTCCCACACCTGGCTGGTTTTTCACTTCGCAGAGCCCCTCCTGACACCATTTCTGACACACCATGGCACGGCTTGAGATGTGATCTCATTCTCATCTCTTGGTGCACGTGTGCCAGACTTTCCCTGAGGTTCAGTGTCAGTATCTAGCCACGTCTTCAACATCTCTGTCTCACCGAGAGCACCCACTTGCTGGGCACGAGGCAGGTTCCCAGTACAAATGAGTTGATTGATGGATTGCAAATAAATGTGCGGTTTTATATGTGATCAGTCGGGGCAAATGACAGCAATGCTTAATTATAGTAAATATCATCATCTATTTGCTTCATTTCCTCTTTAGGTTTGCAATTTTCTATTTTCATTTAAAAAGCACATGTATACATATTTATTATGCTGCTTCAACTCCTTTTTAGACACGAAGTATAAATTATAAATAAATAAACAAAATGCCAGACAGGCAGCTCACTGAGAGATGGGCTGGATTTGACAGATTTCGGAGCCCTAGGACACAGTAGCTCTTGGAAAAGATACAAATGTTCCTTTCCTCATGCCAACCTGCAGCTAATGCATGGCTTATGAGCCAAATCAGGTGAGAGTCTGAAGGACAGGTGGGGGTGAGAAGGTCCAGAGCCAGACCTGATGGGTGTCCATTATGTTCCTAATGGGAGTCAATTGGCTCTAGATGCTGGGGCCAAGCCACAACTCCAGACCAGAGGTGCCATAGAGATTTGCTAAGGATGTAGGCTGTGGACCCACACTGCCTGGGTTCAAATCCTGGCTCCTTCACTTACTATGTGATCTTGGAACAATTACTTAATGTTTCTGTGCCTCAGTTTCCTTATCTGTAAAGGAGTAAATGGTTGAAATTCTTCCTATCTCAAGGTGTTTGAGGATCATTTAATTCCATTAATTTCTTGAGAACACTCTCAGTAATGTTGGCTGTCCTCATTCCCTTAAGAGGTACACCCTCTGCTAATAAGTACCGCGCTATGCTACAGTGTTACCGAGGTCTTGGGGAAGACTCAGTGGTACCACGCACTTGAAGAGTGAACATGCCCTATTTACCATTCTGGAGTCCATGAGATGTAGACAGATATGGAAAGGAAATAAAATGTTTTAACTGCCCTTTTTCCATTTCCAGGTTAATGAGCTCCAGGAAGTTTACATATCATGACTGTTTTATTCTTTTCATCCATTTTTCAACACACTTGACCAGAACTCATGGCCATGAGTTGACCATGTCCTCAACCAGAAACTCTCCTTTGCAAACAATGAATGAACAAAGACGTTCTCAAAGTGTTCTAAAATCCAGAGGAAACCCCTTCCTCTTTTAAAAGAAACAATGAAAAAAACCTTTCCCTCTGTTTCTTTGAGGAGCTGCAGAACCAGGAATGTTTAACGTTAAAATCTGGGGCAAGACCTCATCGTGTTAATGTATTTCTTAGATGATTAAAGGTTTATACTGAGATTTTACCTCCAACATCCAGACCCAGATATATGCGAACGTCCACACACCAGTAATTATAAACGAGGTACAATACGTGTATACACATCACTGAAAATAAACCTAATTCACACACCAAAGCACAGAAATGACAAAACATTGATAAGGGTGATTCTAAGAATCCACAAACATCACGATCAACTCAATGCCAAGTTCTTAAAACTTACTGAGCTGTACTGTTTACAGTGAAACTGTACTCCTTCCGGGTCCATTGCTTTCACAGAAAACACGTGTCATAGAAGAATTTCAATTGAAAAATAAATTACAGTACTCATCAGGCAACTGCTTCCCATAATATGCTTAATATTTCAATATTAATAGTATTAGAGGCATAGACATATCCAGTGAATTTGATGTAAATGTCTTTTAAATATTCCCATCACCTTAAGATTTGGAAACATTGCTAAAATATGGAAACGAGCTGTATGTCCATCAGGGGATGAATGGATAAAGAAAATGTGTGTGTATGTATGTATGTATACATACGTACAATGGAACATGATTCAGCCATAAAAAAAGAAAGAAATCTTGCCACTTGTGACAACATGGATGGACCGCGAGGGCATTTATGCTAAGTGAAATAAGTCGGATCGAGAAAGACAAATACCATATATCTCACTTATATGTGGAATCCAACAAAACAAAAAAAACAAAAACAAACAAACAAAAACTAAGCTCAGAGATACAGAGAACGGATTGGTAGTTGCCAGAGGTGGCGATGGGGCAGCAGGTAAATTGGGTGAAGGGCGTGCAAATGCACAAACTCCCAGTCATAAAATAAATAAGCCCGAGGTATGTAATGTACAGCATGGGGGAAGAAAAAGAAATGACAACATTCATCATGCAGCTGGATTCCTGCCATAATGTGCTTAACACTGTACTTCAGTATTAATTATATCGATATTAGAGGCACAGAAATATCCAGTGGGTTTGAAGTAAATGCCTTTTAAATATCCCCCCATCACCTTAAACGTGTAGCCAGCTCCACTTCCCATCCTCAGGGAGGCTGGAGGACAGGGGGTTAACTCATAGGCTTCTTGTCCCCAAGTGGCATCCCCATCCTAGCCAGCGCTCTTTCCCTTAGGATCTAGGTCGATGCTTTGGTCATAAAAGGAAGGAGATGAAGGAGCATGGGCATTTCATAAATTTCATACCTGGCCTCCATTGGTCAAAAGAAACCAACGCCTATGACTTGCTGGCAGGGAGTAAGTAGTATCAGCTTCATTCTCAGAGGATAATTAGATTGTTATTTTTATTTATGCTGGGACGCCAAAGTAGAGATGATGCTGTTATGTCACTTGTACATTGCTTAATTTTTTGCATATTAATGAGATTAGATTGCATTCTAGTCCAACCAATAGATCCATTTTGACTTCTCCCACCCTATGCCCACCTCAACCTTATCAGCAGTTCCAGAAGATTTCACTAAAGATAGAGTATTTTCTTTAATGAATTACAGACTGTGGGGCTCAGCCAATGATTTATTTTTTCCTTTCCCTGTGCATATTCGCCTTCATATTTCTCACTCCTCCTCTCCCGTTTTGGAGACCCTATCGCACTCCATCACACGTGGTTTCCTAGGAGACACGCTCACAGCCAGGAACCCCAAACTACACATTTCCATTTTCCTCCCCAGCTCCTCTCCCAGGAAGCTTTAGCTAATGAAACAAGGTGCAAATACATCAGTACTTTTAAAAATTACTCTATAAATTACTCCACCGATTTCATACTCATTCACAGAAAGACCTTGTAATTGCCAACTACAGGGTTTTTCTAAAGCAATCTCAGTTTATAATCACACCTTAGTGATAGCCTAGGGATTTCACGCGCTGGTCAGAGGCGAAGGCCAAGGTTATTGAAACACCTTGGCTTCCCAGTCAGAAGCCCCTTGAGGTGGTTCCGGTAGTTTATTTGCTGGCACATCCCCTGTGCCTGGGAGGGTTTCTGCCCTTTGTAGGAGGATGAATGTCTGATTAGAGGAAGAAAATCTTCTACAAGGAGAGCAGCCCATCCTCCCTGTAACCCTTTCTCCCTCCCTCCCTCCCTCCCACCTCCAGGGTATGCTCCTTAGAAATGCTGTAGGTTACTTTTGGAGATGTTTAATTAATTTCTTTTCTCCTTATATCTTTCTTTCCTTTGTTTTAGAAAGGCAGCAGACTCCTGTGCCTCTCACTTCAGGAAAGTTTCCAGCCCAGCCCAAAGGAAGAAGTTGCTTGCAGGACACGTTCTACCCCAGTTTCTAGTTTCCTAAAACCCAGCTCGTTGAAAAGCTGTTGCCAAGATTCGCAGGGAGAGAAGAGAGAGAGAATGGGGCTCTGGGCAACACAAAGAGAAGACAATGCAATGCATTCATGCCTTCTCTTAATACACCAAAATTTGCCAAAAAATAAATAGATATGTAGCCAAACCAGATATATCCATGTGTTCCCATCAGAGACGTCTAAAGAGAGCAACTCAGCCAGTGAAATGGAAATAAAAATATCTGGCCGGCATCTTGGTTGCACTGACCAAAGGGGATACCTGGGGACAAATGTCTTCCTTCTGGACGCCCTTTGTTGAGCATCTCGGACTTAAGAATGTAGAGAAGAGAGACTCCCCCAGCCTGCGATGCAGATAGAGGTCAGGTGGTTCCATGTTCTGTGAGAGTGGAGATCTTTACCCCACTTTCTGGTGGAGCCCCAGGAAGAAGGCAAGATCCAAGGGGGAGATGGCAGCAAGGGGCTCCTGGGAATGCTGGACCCTGGGCACTAGGGTTCCAGACCTTGGCAAAGACTCCTGGGTCCCACACAAGGCAGGGAAGCAGAGAGCTACCCAACTTGCGTCATGGAGGCTGGATAGTGAGCAGTCAGTGGTGAGCGTGATGGACTGGAGGAAAGAGGTCTTCTTCCATTTTCCACACACCACGTAACAAGAGTGATGAGAGTAATCCCTGCCCATCTAGAGGGGTGAAAACTCAGATTCAAATTAATTCAATTTGAGAAAATAAAGCAATGGACACTCTTGTGCACCTACGCCTTGTAGACAGGCTAAGATTCAAATATGTTACATATAGATGCTAAGTTTTATCTGTTGTCTCCTAAATGACTTTTTGGATAAAGCCAGAAGGTAGAGATGGTATATACCAAACATGAGTGCTGAAACTCACCTTCTGCACTCATGACAGGCATGATTAATCAATCACTCACTCTTTTCCCAACTGCACATGCTCAGATAGAGTCACAGGAACATCAACACGGGGACCCAGGCAGCCACAGCAACCAACGACAATGGTACAAAACAGGAATCCTATTTACCGTTCCCAACATGGAGTGAGGCCATACCAATGTGTCAAAGGGGGTGTCACTCATAAAGGGTCATTCCCAGTGTCAGTTATCTGAGAGAAGAAGAGGTCGTCGTACAAAAAATACAACTCAACAGGCATGCCTTCGTATGCCTGTTTCCCTCTTCCCTTGCACTGGGTCACAGGGAAGTGCATTCCCAGGCTCACTGGCTGTTGGCTTTGTCAATGGGAAGTGGTGAGGGAAGACTGGAGGGAGAGGCCTTTCTCTCTGAGCTTCTAGGGCTGCCTCTCCTTGGCTGTGTCTCTCCCTCCATGAACCTGGCTCCTCCCAGGCAGCCTCCGCTGGGACCCTAACTCCTGACAGCTGGCTCAGCGTGGTGCACTCAGGTGACCTCGCTTCCTCCATGTCCCTACAGCCTTGTGGGGGAGACAGTGGCTTCCTGCTGTCCCTTCACCATCCCCTGCTCAGCTTCTCACCTCTTCCAACAGCTGGGTAAGCAATTCCCTGTCTTAAGTGATCTGGGTTTGAAACACTTGGCTGGACCCAACTGAAACAGGAAGTAACAGACAGGAAGTGGTCCCAGAGAGGTTGGGCAGGGAGGTTCTGTCTCTCTCTTGACCTCAAGCTCCAGGACATGGATTCTGAGAGCCTCCGGCAGCTTTGCAGGAACCGCAGGTGATGAAGAAGGAAGGCCTCTGCCAAAGAAGGGGACAAACAGGAGCCTCCCAAGGACTGCAAACGAGTGACTTAACTCCTCCCAACAGAGACGACAGAGTCATGGGGAAATGTTCCATCTGGGTCTCAGCTATACCAAGAGATTGGATTTCTCTTCAGAAATGTGTGAACCCCTTTCAAGAACAACCTACTCCCAGACTTCCGGGGCCGACTTCACTTCTTTTTTAAATAATTTTACTTACTTAAATGTGTGCAACCATTAAAAAAAGATATCTCTTTATGCTTAGAGTTCTTACATAACTATAAGGTCAAATTTATAAATTAAATACACACATATATGTGTAAAATCAATAAAATTCAAATTAACGTCGTTGATTTAAACTGATGATATTTTTTGGCTGAAACGAAATTGCGGCTCTCAGCATGAATACGTTTGACCCACACACGGTGGGTTCTTTCGAGTGTGGCACGCCGAGATTACCACGTGTGGTCTGAGAAGTCAATTCTCCTCTCATTCTTTTCCTGCTCAAACCTCTGCAAAACCTTTAATGATACAGGGTGATGCCCTTGGCCCTGCATGTGGCAGAACCACGTCATTTGTTACTAAGGAAATCTCTGCTCTTTCCTCATTAGCCTGAAAGAAATATGGTGGATGGTACAATCGTGGGCCTGTGCTTGGGGCAGTCATCAGATGAGGCAGTCATCAGATAGTTCACAGTCCTCTCCTACTATTTGTGTTTTGAAGATTATTGGGTTGAAATGTAAAATAAAAATGCTCAGAGGCCCCCTGAGAAGAAGAACTGGCAATGGTCTCTCTGAGGCCAGCCTAGTAGTCGTGGCAATAAGTACTGAGCAATTCCTCTGGAAAGCTGGGCCTCCAGAAAAAGGAAGAAAAGCTTGGAGGATTAGCTGCCATCTCTTTCCATGTGGAGATTCACCCTCCTTGGACAGCCTTAAAGGAGGTGGGCTTGGCTTTAGTACCAGTCTAGCAGGTTTCATTATAGTTTTATGAATTTTGTGTAAAGAAAATTTCTTTTTCTGTATGTGCTCTCTTATGTAAAGGACAGAGCAAAGGAGCACATATAAAAAACCCCAGTAAAATCAAGTCACCCCAGATCAGGGCATACTGGTTAATGCCATAAATACACGTATACATACATTAGTGACACATATACATACATTAGTGACACATATACATACATTAGTGACACATATTAATGCCGTATATAACGCAAGGCACAGTAGGGAGGGCACCGGGATACTGGGATGATGACATTGAAAGTACATGCGAGTTGGAAGCAACTTAAATGTCCATCAATAGATGAATGGACAAAGAAGATGTGATACATATGTACAATGGAATATTACTCAGCCATGAAAAAGAATGAGATAATGCCATCTGCAGCAACACGGATGGACCTAGAGATTATCACACTAAGTGAAGTAAGTCAGACAGAGAAAGACAAATACCATATGATATCACTTATATGTGGAATCTAAAAAGAAAAAGATATAAATGAACTTACTTACAAAATAGAAATAGATCCACAGACATAGAAAAAAACCTTATAGTTACCAAAGGGAAAAGAGGAGGGGGAGGGATAAATTAGGAGGATGTGATTAACATATACACACTACTATACATAAAATAGATAACCAACAAGGACCTACTGTATAGCATAGGGAACTATACTCAATATTTTGTAATAACCTATAAGGGAAAAGAATATATTTTTATATATGTATAACCGAATCACTGTGCTGTACAGCTGACACAAACATGACACTGTAAATCAGCTATACTTCAATTTAAAAAATAAATAAATAAAATTTTGTAAAAAGGAGAGAATGTACATGTTAGAGTAGAATGACAGCAGATGGAGGTTTTGGAGGGAAGTAATAAAATATCTCTTACTTTCATCCTCAAGACATAATGCAACAAGTATAATAAATGTTGTGTATATAGACACAAACATTTATGCTGTTTCTATTCTTGGCGTCATCCTTAATTGTACACAGATATGCCTAACAAAGAACACAGTGAAGAGAGAGGTGTAATACAGGGAAACAAAATGTGTTTTGATGGTCACTGTCTTTGCAGAGCAGTTTAGTAAATGTTAGGATGTTCATACCTCCCAGCCCAGATATTCTCCTCCCGGTGTAGACACTGGGGAAACTTTCCCCTATGAGTTCAAGGAGACATATATAAGGATGGACAGGGCAATATTGTTTGCAATGACTAAAAAAAAGAAAGAAAATGGATATAGGACTTGTGGTAGGTTCATGCACTGCTGTTCTCTAGCAATCCCTTCAGGAGGGAAAATGAATGACCTACAGCTGTACACATCCATGTTGGTGACGTGCACACACAAACTGTTGAGTGGAGAGAACAAGTCACAGAAGGTTCATTTACTTAGGCACAATTTCTGGAAAGCACTAAAATACACATACAGTATCACTGACCTTCTATTATAAACATTGGTAGTAAAAATATAAATAAAGTTATAAAATGGACGTCACGTCTGGGAAGGTAAAGAGAGGGATAATGCCCTGTTAGCAATGTTCTATTCCTTAATCTGGGTGACGCACGTGTAGTTATATAGGTCTACACTCTTTATGTGTTTTTGTATACCTGAAATAAGTCATGATAAATAAGGCATTTCAGCAAATCTGTCATCTTACATAAAACTCAACTCTGCTTGGAAAATACTTCAATGGAAACCTTTGAAGCTTTCATAGACTCCTAGATGTTCCTGGACCACAGCTTGTACACCTGAGCACAAGCCTTGCCCGATGATCTCACTGGGTCCATCAAAGAGGCTCATTAGTCCATCAAGACTCACCCCGTGAAAACATTAGCCTGTAAGGCAAAAGGTCGTTTACAGCAATCTGGATACATGTTTTCTTAGAGCAAATGCACTCATGCCAAAGCAGCTGGTTGTGTTGCTGTGGCTGGTTCATTTGTTTAGTAGAGGTGAAGCTCCTGGGAGCAGAACAAAGGAACGTGTGTATTTTCACGGACAAAACTCACCACCCCTTGGGAGCCCTGGGGTTCAGCTCTGAAAGCTGCAGTGAACTGACTCTAAAACCAAGTGGCAAAGCGACACCCCTGTTCTCCTCGAAGGAGGTCCCGTGTATCAGATCGACCTAGTAAGACAGCATCCACAGTGTTTGCTCTGATGCTGTAGGAACCGACCTTACATGGAGAGCCTTTAAGTCTTCTCCATGGCTCCTGGTCTGTCTCTGTGCCCAAGTGGAGCCCAGGACCTACTGTAATCTGGCTCATCCTTTACTCTTCTTTCTGAGGAACTAGATCACCCGTATATCATATTCATAACACCACCAACCACATCACAGATGTGGTATGGTGGAAGGAATGTGGGATCTGAGGCCAACTAAGGGGTCAGATCCTGGCTCTATCCCCGTCATGGTTGTGGGGTCTTGGGAAAGTTACTTGACTTTCTCAAGCCTCAGTTTCCTCAGCTTTAAAATGGGAATGAAAACACCTAATCATGTGCTAATCACAGTGGGTGGAACTCAGCAGATGTCATCGTTGGCGCCATCGTACTGGAGCGTGGCCAACACCAGCACTGACGCAGCTCCTGCTGCGGCTGAGCCCCGTTATTCCTGCTGCGGTGGAGACACCCTGGCTTTTGCATCGGGCACCCACACATCTGTAGGTGAATGTGAGCCATCCAACAGCACGCACAGGACATGAGGCAGATACCGAATGAATGAAATGCTAATTCTGCATCTGGCCAAACTTACTACCCATGCGGGACAAGCCTGAGAGCTTAACCCTTAGATGGCGGTTTTGCCTTTTTCCACAGTGAGCTGTTGAACACCTTAGTGTGATGTGTACAGGGCAGGGGTGGGGTGGTGTATGGGTGCAACAGTGGAGACGTGGGAAGAGGAGACCTAACTCTGACCTCGGTTCAGGGAAGGATTCATGGAAGAAGGGACACTTGAGTTATTTGGGGGAGACCTACAGAATTTTTAGGCAGACAAGGAGGAGAGCTGAATCTAGACACAAGACTCAACGTGTGCAAAGGCACAGACGACAGGGAAACCATGGATTTGGGTGAAGCGTCAGTAATGCTACAGTAGAACATCCCAGGGGGCAGTGGCAACAGAAGACACGGAACAGGTAGGGAGGGGCCTGATTGTGAGACATGCTGAGACCTGAGACCTGGGACGTTTTGTTTCAGTGCTTGCACCTGGACAAACGTCTCCTTGAGCAACAAAGTACAAAGGAACTATAAGGGACTAAAAATAACTGCATGCACCCACAGTTGGGGCAAATTATGGACAACAAGATACAAAAAGACCAAAAACCCAACTGCTACTTCTGAAGAGCTGGGAGCAAAAGCAGGGTAGTGCGCACGCCCCCTGCACTCAACACCTCCAAAGGGGTGGGCAAAACACTTAAGCTACCCCTCTGACCAGACCCCTGGACATACCCTTACCTTCACCCCATGTAAGGAACAAGCTCGCCACCCCCCTCAGGGAGTGAGCAAGCGACCAAGCGACCAAGGGAACCTGCTACTGGTTCTCACTCCCCCCTGCTGCAGCAGAGGCCCAATAAAGCCTTGCCTGAATTTCTTGTCTGGCCTCTTATCAATTTCTATTGATTAAGGAGGCCAAGGACCTTGGTCGGTAACAATTACCTGAATGTCACACTAGGGGGGATAATTTTCTTTGTAGGCGATGGGAGCAGCTAGAGAAGAATTTTGAGAAGAAAAATGACAAAATTGGGTTTGTGTTTAAGAACAGTGGCGCTATCAGGAATAAATTGACGGAGAAAAAGGAGTGAGTCTTGGAGGCCAGAAGCCCAGTGAGGAGACTCTAGCAAGAATTCAGTCAAAAGATGGCCACTCGCACTACAACTGTGACCACGTGGATAAAGAGGAAGGAAAAGACACAAGATAGAGCGCAGAGATGAGACACCACGACGTGGAAACGGATGGGATGAGAAGAGTCAGCGGGGAAGGAGAGGGTATAAAGACCAGGTCTTCCGCTTGAGCCTGGACAGAGGGGGCTTCCACTTAGTGAGATGGGGACACAGAAGGAGGAGAAGCTTGAGGGGTAATGATGAGGTTATGCTTTTATATTGTTAAAAATGTCTCCAGGATATCCAGCGGGTGATGAAAACAACAACAACAGAAACAAACAACTATTTGGATGTGTAGCCATGAACCCTGAGAGGGAGTTGGGGGCTGGGGGTAGGGATTCTGGAGGCCCCACACAGTCAGCATCAGCAAGGCCAAGAACCTGGATTCCGTTGTTTGGGGACATGGTGGAGGAAATTGTCCCCCCAGCTGACACTACCTCTACACAGAGTGCCTTGGTGTCTGCAGTAACCAGCTACAGAAAATCCTTACAGGAATGCGATTAAACCAAAGGCAAAGACCTGAAACAACACTTGGAATGGCAAAAAAAAAAAAAAAGAGAGAGAGAGAAACTCAAGATTAATGTTAAATTGATTGGGAGGAAAGTGTGGAAAACCACCCCGTGAACCATTTAGAACTGCTCTGTTCCCTGGTGTCCACATGTCCCCTCTGACCTGACCCCCGTCCCTCTTGCACAATGAGGGCACTGAGCTCATTCATTCTTTGTGTGTGGCCATTAGCCTTCACTGGAGAGGTCAAAGCACTCTGGGCATTCATCCCACCAAATATGTTTGTACCAGAGCTCCCGGGCTGTGTCAAAATCCCAATGACAAAGCAGCACTGGGGAGGGCCGACATTGTCAAAATAACCTGTTAGAATAGCAACTGCAATTTACCAGTATAGACCAATCCCAGCTGTAGCTGTACCAATAAATCAGTTAGAGATGCCATAGAACCTAGCACAGTGGCCACCAATCACGTGTGCCTATTGAGCCCTTGAAATGTGGCCAGTCTGGGTCAAGACATACTGTAAGCATTAAATGCACACCAGATTTTGAAGACAGTACAAAAAAAGAATGTAAACTATCTCACTCATAATGTTGATATTGATTACATGGGGAGAGGATAATATATTAGATATATTTTGCTAAATAAAAGACATCATTAAAATTACTTATAGCTGTGTGTGTGTGTGTTTTTTAATATGTCTACTAGAAACTTTAAAATTACACCTGTAGCTCAAATTATATTTCTATTGGCCAGCACCAAGTTAGAGAACTTGCATACCCTTCACTCCTTGCCGTATACTACAGCATAACATAGGCACGTACTATGCTTTCATCCCTAATATTGAAAACAAAGTAACTGAGAGTAAATGTTAATATCCTTCCAATCTATCCATGATAGACATGCCCAAGAGCCCTACCCAAGAGCTAGCCATGATTTACTTAACCTGTAAAATAAATTAGAAGTTGTTTTATAGCCTTTAGGAAGATATCTAAATCCTACTCCATTTCTACCACGTACACTGGCATTGGAATCATTTTCAGAAGCATCAATTTTGAAAGTGAATGACAACAACACACACACACACACACACACACACACACACACACACACACACACTATGAATTTCCCACCAAACATCTGTAGAGACAGAAGAATAATAGAAAGTTCATGTATGAACTTAGGGCTATTCTAGTTCTCAAAACAAATTGTTTAAGTAAGGACTTTGGTCTTTATCAAATTTCATAGTATCCTACCTTGTGTTTTCTAAACTGGTTTCTCCAGCGCTAAATACAGTGTCTGACTTGGAAATCTTAAGGGAAATGACTACGTTTCAGCTTCCCCGTTTAGAAAACACGTTGGAGTTCACGCTCTTCACGTAAGACAAAGGAAACCGTCCAGGACTCTGTAGGATCCTCCCTGAGGCATCTTTATCCCTTTGAAGACACTCAGTTATTACCATTAACGAAATTCCCTTTGAATACCAACGTGGAGTTAATTTATCCAACTGCTATCATCCACTCGTGCATCGCACTTGGTGAAAAGGAATGTGCCCTTTGGAAAGAGCATTTGCTCCTGCTTCCAGCTTCTAGAGTGTGTGCTCAGATGGTTTCCAAGGAAAGGGGTTGGGTTGCTTTGTCTGGCTTGTGGCCCTTTAACCCGTCCCCTTCTGACAGAAGGAAATGAGTTTACTCCCTGACACTCGATCCAAGCACGTATTCAATCCTTGCTGGATGGGCAGGTAAATGAGACAGAAGAACTGCCAGGTTCCTTTCTCCTGCTCAGCAGCTTTGCTGTGAAGAGAACCCTTCTCCTGCTGGCAATGTACCAAACAGATCTGACCAGAAAATTAACAGAATTACCACAAATAAATCAACTCCCTATTTTTTTTTTGTTATCAGAAATGCTTAAAAATCCTCATCTTACACCCTCCCTTCCCTCAATCATGTTAACATTTACCCACCACACTCATATTCCAGTTTAATTATATGGCATGAGGTCAGGAGCTTGAGGGCCCTCATCTGTCTTCTTTTTCCCAAGTATTCAATACAAGTGGAGCTTGGCTTACCAGCCCCTGGGAGTGGCCACCTGGGGCCCTGTTATCTCATCTGATGAAGCCAGTGGCCCAGGCCTTTTCTCATTCCACAGGGCCATCCAGGTGGCCTCCTCTGTGACTTCATAAAATCTCCTGGGCCAACAAGAACTTTGTTGGTACACGATGAAAAAGGACCAACCATGGTTTTGAAAGCCCAACAGTAGCCAGGCTGTTTCGTGGTCTGTTCCTGGCCTACCTTCTGGGGCATGGAAGGTGGAACAAGCCTCGGGTCCTGCATTTGCCCAGGTCTGGTCTCCAGGCACCAAGCCCACACTGTTGGGAAACAGGAGAGCTGTTCTGTCTGGGGAGACCCAGCAGATGCACCCCTCTGCCCATTCCCAGCTCTCTCCTCCCAGGGGGCTTGTAACCACTGCAGTAAAGATCACATACGATAATGCACGTTCAACTTTACAAGATCTAAAGATAGCCTGTCCTTTCATGAAGGTGTCAGTGAAGAGATGACAAAACCAAAACCTGGGGCAGAAAAGGGATTTTCTCGAGGTCCTGGAGAGGAAACCTTTCCGCTTAAGCTGCATCTACAGTCTTTTCTTCTAAACCATCTCCCTATCATAATTATTTTGTGTGAAAGGCCTGACAGTAATGAGAGCTGATTTACGCTCCAAAGTCACCTGCTTTATGCTGAGCTCGTGGAGCTGCACCTCGACAGGCAAGGCCCTGACTTGACAGGTGTCTTGCCGGTGGGAGGGGCTTTCCTTCTGTGTTTTAGCTCGAAGATTGATGGTCTGCCTTTCCTACTTGTACTCATGACGATGACCATTCATTCCAAACCCTTGTCACATGACTTGCATTTCTGTATATATTCATTTAAATATTTGTTCACACACTGATACTAGTAATAGCTAACATTTATGATGGCATGCCAAGACCCTAAAGCAGTTATCTTATTTACTTCTCACAACAATCTACGGTACTCGTCCCATCACTGTATGCATTTTATGCATGAGAAAACTAGGCTCAGGAAATTACACGCTCGTCAGTGGCAGAGCTAGAGTTTGAACCACAAGTTTTACAGGAGCTCAAAGCAGTCCGCAGTCTGACGAGGAGAGGCTATGGTGACTCGTGCGTCTCCTCTCATTAACCAGAAGAATTGTCCTATGGTCCCCAACTTCCTCTCCACAATTCACAGATTCCTTGAAAGAGGTTGTTTGAAAAAAAAATAAAGTTGTTTCTTGCTCGTATCCAACTGAGTTGAGGGATTCAATAAATGCACTACAGTAGCTCTTTGTAAAGGAATCTGACGCATGCCTCATAAACAAACCTATTTCTGGTTTTATTGGCTTTATGGTGAATATTCACAGCATCATAAAAACAGGGCGTGTCTCAAAGTCTCCTCCTGGCTTCACAGGTAGGATCATCCTTACCTGTCTTAGAAGCCTCTAGATTAGAAACTGTATAAACCTTTCTCAGGAAAACATTTTGATGTCAAGAAACATTGCCTTGAATTTAATCTACAGCTGCCATGTTTCAGCTCCAGTAGTTTTCCTCTTATTCAAGTCTCCATTAAGATAAAGTATAGCCTGTCACCAGCTGGTGAATAATCTTGTATGTATTTAATGTGTTTGAAAGTGATCGTCAAGTCCCCCCTTAGTCTTCCCAACTCAGACTACACCATTCTTTAGTCTGTACTGACTTCCAGTTCAGAGAGTTCTTTAACCGGGAGATTGCAATATTTTATCAGAATCTCTGCATCAAGCAGGTGGAGTCATTTCAGACACTCTCCTCCATGGAGTCCTGGCAAAGCCTCAAGCGGCCTTAGCACAATTCTAAGTGACTTTAAGGGTTTCCTATACTCTATGATAATTGGTCTAAAGAGCCAGAGAGCCTTTGTACTCGTTTGAGTCTTTCTTTTGCTCTCTGTATTGCCTGTAATTTTAGGATGTTCACATCTTACATCTGTATCTAATGTGCTTCCAAAAGTGCAGTGTGGTGGAGAAGGACTGTCCTTGAACTAGCAGCAGCTGCTGCGTGGGGTACTTACCCTGGGTGCACAAGAGCCAGGCACAATTCTTGTGTTCATTTCAGTTGCTTACACTTTATCAGCTCAGCTTACATTTCTCCTCAGTATCCCTTTCATAAATGCCCTCATCCTTTCAGAATGACTGCCCTTAGATATCTACCTCATGCCACAGATCAGAAGTCGCTCCTTCAAAAAAAGTAACTGAAGTGCAGTAAATGACACAATATCTTTGAGGCAGCAATTAGGGAATCAGACATAAATAGCACCTTCTCTGGGGAGTTAGCTAATTATAAATGGAGAGGAGATAATAAAGGCAAGAGTTATCACGGTATTCTAAAAACCCAAGTTAGCACACAGAAGGGTTACCAAGCTGTCAAACTAAACTTTTTTAAAAGTTAACACTCCATCCTTTGTAGAGAAGTTCATTTCAATCCATTTACCGTGAAAGTGCTTGATAAAACATATCTGTGATGCTGGATATAAAAGATGGACCTCCCATGTCTCAATAAATGAAAACTAGAACTACCATATAATCCAGAAATTCCACTTCTGGGTATTTACCCAAAGGAAATGAAATCACTAACTCAAAAAGATATCTGCACCCCTTGTTCATTGCAGCCTTATTTACAAGGGCCAAGACATGGAAGCAACCAAACTGGCTACCAGTGGGTAAATGGATGAAGAAATTGTTTTATATATATACGCACAGAAAATGAAATACTAACCAGCCATAAAAAAGAAGGAAATCCTGCCGTTTGTGACAACGTGGATGGAACCTGAGGGCATTATGCTAAGTGTGATAAGTCGGACAGAGAAAGATGAATGTTGTATGATCTCCCTCATATGTGGAATTAAAAAAAAAACTCACAGAAAAAGAGATCATATTTGTGGTCACCAGAGGTGGGGAATGGGGGAGGGGGGATTGCAGGAAGGTGGTCAAAAGGTACAAACTTCTGGTCATAAGATCACTAAGTACTAGGGATGTAACGTACAGCATGGTGAGAACAGTGAACACTGCAGGATGTTATATTTGAAAGTTGCTAAGAGTGTAAATCCTAAAAGTTTTCATCACAAAGAAAAACATTTTTTGCTAACTATATGAGGGGCTGGATGTTAAATAAACTTATTGTGATGATCATTTTGAAATACATACATATGTCAAGTCATTACGCTCCACACCTTAAATGTATACAGCGTCGCGGTATGTCAGTTACATTTCAGTAAAACGGAAAGGAAAAACCAAAAGATGGACCTTTAACCAAGCCATCTTCCTTTCCCTCCTTCCTCTCCCCTTCCCTCCCCTTTCTCTTCCTCTCTCCTCTCCTCTTGCGAATTTTGTAGCAGGCACTGGCAAGCCGGAATCACAAGAAGCTGAAAGTGAGAGGAATTTTTCTGCCAGCTTCATTCACTGGAGGCAGTGCACAGAGGATTAACGAGAATTATGAAAACTGGGAGATTAAAAATCAAATTAAAAAGGACACTTTTAAAAAGTGCAGAAAGAAGATTAATTATAAAATTCTTCCCTTAACCCTTCTAGGAGAAATGACTCAATCGATGCCCCTCTTTCTTTTTCTTCCCCCAGCCTCTGCAAACATCATTTGTTATGGTTGGAATTCTGAGGCCTGTGTCGTGGCCTGCCAGGAGGCCAGTCACAAGGATATCCATCAGCCTGGAGACGCTCTGAGATTGCATTATATATAAGAGGAAGAATAAGTAGTGCACTCAAGTGAATCCAGCCACAAGCCAAAAGCTGCCCTTAAGTGCCCGCATCACTGATGACACACTGACTGTGACGTGGGGAGGCCAGCTGCCACCCTGTCTGTTTCCAGGTATGTCAAGTGTGGCCACCACCCAGGAGGCACTCGTGCTCAGGTGCCCTCCTTGCAAATGCCTTAATTTGAACACTCGTGAACATTTTGCCCACCTCCTTTTGCCACTTCCAGTTCATCTCATGCATATTTATGTGCCAATTATGCAAATCCCAAGATAAAAATGCATTAAGCACCCATGATTTAGACTGGTTAAGTCTATTACACGGCATAATGAAATTAGTGCCTGATGTCCAATTTACCTCAACACTTGCTTTAAACTGTCAGTAAGTTATTAAGTAACCATAACACATCAAAATTTAGCGCTAGGAGGCTTGCTCAAGTGCAACCCATCGTGATAATCTGAAACTTCCAGCTAAATCCTTATGAAAGGGGGAAAATATTCCAGAATAGGTTTAATGAGACACAACGTGGATCAAAGTTTAAGATCAACGCACTGCCGCTGATCTAAGTCTTTGGATATACCTTTAAAAATCGCTGGGTAATTTCAACAACACAGACAGGGCAATTAAGGAACCAAAGCTGAGACCCATCAAAGGGATATCCCTTTGACTTCTACACAGTGAAGTCTTGTCCCCTAAGTCATGATGATACTGGAAGTTACCAAATTCAAATGTAATTTGTATCTTCAATATGGACCTATCGATTTCCAGAGTCAGAAAGAAAGAGACTTAAAAAGAATTCAAGGAGCAATTTCATCCACACACACAAATCTCATGAAACCTAAAAATTAGTGGGTTGGAGTAACAGTCGGTTTGCTATGTAGAGATTCTACGTTTGAACTCTAGCGGGAGTCTCCCCCCCCACCCCCGCCCACCGCCACCCAGCAGTTTCAATATTCGTTGTGTGATATAGTGGTTAAGGAACAAGCCATGATGTGAATTAAACTGATAAACATAATATACGAGTAGTCTGACCCACTGACATCCATTTCTCCCATTTTCATCAGCCCCCAGTGTGACTGACGCAGTGTTTAGGCTCTGACTCATCTGCATTGGGAACTCCCCTCCAAGTCTATGAGAGTTGTACTCGCATTAAGGTTTTGAGTGCAGATTCATAGCTCCGATGGGAGCCTGACCGTGCACAGGACCACGGTAGAGGGTCAGGGGCAGCAATTTCAAAAGCTGGCCAAACGAACAGATTTGCATGCCATCCTCTAAAGCAGTCACACCCCACCCAGTTAGTAAAGAGACACAGGAATCCAATGCCATTCTCTTTGCAGTGCTGGACAACACGGGAAACGATGTTTCCACAGCACCCTGGATTGAGGTACGCTGCCTGCAACCAGAACAATGTCAGCTATGTGCTCCAAGAGAGCAAACGGGTCACAGAGGGGATCTTGCAGGAGATCAGCTGAGGCTGTGATTAGAAACTTTGGTAACCAACTCATTTGGGGCAATCCTTCTAATGAATGACTGTCAAATGACAGGGGAACACGACGGGGAAATGGGGAATTCTCCGGAAGGATGGGAGGCTTTCATGCTTAAGATTCTAGTTCTAACATCCCCTTAAAGCATTGTGGTCATGCTCATTAACTAGCAGGGGAAAAAAAAAATGTTCAATGACAAAAGAGTCCATTTGTGTTGGAATCACTAAATGGAGCATCAAAGAGATGAGGTAAATCAAAGCGTTAATCTTTCGGCTTCAACTCTGCTGTGTGGTTTTGCAGCCAACTTCCCTCTAATTTTTTGGAAAGGTAGTATTTCCAGCACGATTTAGAACTTTTGGCACACCTATTTAGAGTTATACGTGGATACACTAGATATCAAATCGACTCATCATCACCTGAGCTTTTAATGCCCCATCTTCACGGCATTCCCTTTCTCAAGTGAAAAACTCCAGCCGGGAGAACAAGTTCCCAGACCCTCCGGGAGACCGGTGAGCTGTTTCCCACGGGCGTCTCTAAATGTTACAGGACCGAGTTCTAGGCGGCAGGCTAGTCCAGTGCACTGGACTCTTCTCCGCGAGGCTGGCAGTTCTCTGAGAACACGCTGGCTTCCAGAATGCATTAACCTACTTTCCACTGAGAATTCCCTTGCCCTCTTGCTCTAGAGAAGAGGGGGAGGAAAGAGGATATTTCGAGTGGGAGCTGGGCACGCTCTCCTTTAAAACGTGTTACTTCTCCTGCTAAACAGCAATATAGAAATCGGTACGTCCTGCAATGAACAGCTCTGAGGGCTGCACAGCCTCCAAGGAAGAGCGACTGGAAACCCTGCTGAAATATGGCTGTCTAGTCACCGAGAGGAGAACTCATTTACTAAGATTCGCATCCATTGTCCACACTGACAGATGGTTTTCTCCCCCCTGCTTTCCCCTTCCCACTGATCAGGCTGCCTTTGAGGCGAGCCTATTCTTTGAGAGATCCAGTTGCATTCGCCAGCCTAGTTCTGAAACAAGACAAAAGCTCTGCGAGCCTCCCATTCACCGAGGCTTCGGGCACCTCAGCGGCCTTTTCTGTGCCTCCAAGCGCAATCAAAAGGAATTGAGATCCAGCCTCCTTACCTTCGTCCTCATCGGAGACAGGAGCCCTTCCATTTTGGCGGAATCCTCATGCCAGCTTCCCTTGCCCCCAAGTTACTCTCTCTGCTCGCAGCCCTTAAGCATCCCACACGAAAAGAGCCATGCCAGGAGTTTGCTGGTCACTCCCCTTTTCCCGGTGGTGGCAGGGAACTGCCACCCTGTCTAACTTGAATTCCCAGTGCCTGGGGGAAAGCACTGTTCCTGGAGAAGCCTGCCCCTCTCCTCACCCTCTTCCCTCGCTCTTTCTCTCTCTCCCGCACTCTCTCTCCCCTCCCTCTCTCTCCTCCCTCTCTCTTTCCATAATCTGCCTACAGCTCTCTGTGTACCAGCCTCACTTGACAAACGATTCCTGTCTGAGGTACTGCATTTGAGCCAGGAAAAGTGATCTGCACCAAAGCACAGGGGCAGCTCACCCAGGACAGGAGGCAAGGGGGGCTGAGCTGTGCCCGGGCAACCCCCAGCTCCACGGCCGCTCTCTCTAGAGCTGACAGCCCAAGGCACTGCTGGAGCTATTCATTCATTCATTCCTCTTTTAAGGAACAGACCCTGACAGCCTTGCATCCAGGTGCCACCATTACTCAGCTGGCTTTCTGGCTGGTGTGCAGAAAGCCGAAAAAGAAATCTCACCATTTGGATATTTCCAGGTTCCCATTTTTCAGCCCAGTGTTGACATAACATCTGGATAGGTAACTGGGTTTTCTCGCTGTTTGACCAGATGTGTACAAGCATATAGGCAAAGCCTCTTCTTAGGAAAAGTTTCAAAAGCAGATTTATGGACTCGGTTCCTGAACAGCTGAGCATGAAATTGTGTGTGTGTGTGTGTGTGTGTGTGTGTGTGTGGTCCAGGACTCCACATAAACCGGGATTGAGTGTTTTATTCAGCCTTGTTGGTCCCTTGTAAAAAGTAGACAGTGAAAAAATATTGCCAAGATTTGGGTCAGGGCACAATGAAATTGAAAAAGATGAGGTTTTCTGCAACTTTTTCATGCTTGAGAAATTCTCTTTGTGGAAATAATTCGAAATCTCGACATCATATACACACGTGACACACACAGACTGTATGTGACCTCATCAACGATATTTAAGGCTCATGCCCCCTGTCCCTTGGATGGAACTTGTCTATCTGCTGCTTTTATGCCTGACTCTTGATACATCTCCAAGATGGGGCGACCTGCATGCTGACCTCCAGATGGTGTCAGAGGTTGGTCGTCTCACCCAGCCTCTTCCTTCATTTGTGTTCTTCATCCTTGGTGAACCCATGTTTTCTCCTCCAGTTCATACACCTGCATTCTAAAGAACGCCAGGATCTACGCCAACTCTATCACCTCCTGACTCCTCTCCTTAGCTGATCCCCAGTCTTCTCCTCTTCACCTTTCCCTACTACATCTCAGGTGCACAACTGCAACCTCATTCTCATTCAACCAGGTACGTCCATCCTTTGGCCGGAGTCTTAGCATCCTGACAAAACTTCAACAACCCCAGCATATTGAGTGCAACACTCTGCTTTGATCTTTGCCATTTCTGGGGGACTCTGGACCTTGTTTCTCTAGTTATTAGCTTAACCATGACTTTTTCGTATTCAGTATACCAGTTCTGGGAGTCTCTTAATCTTTTATTTATTCAGTTATTCAACAAAGAGTTGTAATATACCTACTACGGGCTGGGGTCTGTTCTAGTTTCAGGTGATACAGTGGAGAACAGTGTAGAGAAAGCCCTTGTCACCTCAGTTTTTACATCAACCTCTACCCATGTTCTTGTGTTTCTCTGTAAGATTGTAAACCTTACCATGAGATTCCCCTTCCACTACGACTCCACTCTCTTTGAGACCCTCCTGCTAGCAGGATACCCATTATTCACTTTCTGAGGCGACTAAAAACTGATTTGTTCCACAAGAATGCCATTCTTCCACCTCCATCTTTAATTATATTCCCTCTTCCCCAAACCCTTCCTTTATCCCATCAAGGGCTTTATTTTTTTGCAGGGGAGTGAGGGAGAAAATCACTCTTGTTTTTTCAAGATAGCAACGCTCATCTGCCCTACTTCCTAGCTCTGGACATTAAAACAGATTTGCTCTTCCACTCATTTTTTTTTTTTTTTTTTTTTTTTGCAGTACGCGGGCCTCTCACTGTTGTGGCCTCTCCCGTTGTGGAGCACAAGCTCCGGACGCACAGGCTCAGTGGCCATGGCTCACGGGCCCAGCCGCTCCGCGGTAGGTGGGATCTTCCCGGACCGGGGCACGAACCCATGTCCCCCACATCGGCAGGTGGACTCCCAACCACTGCGCCACCAGGGAAGCACTTCCACTCATTTTTGACACGTCACTCATTCCATTTAGTTTTCATCCTGTTTGATTCCTCAACCACCTGGACAAGGGACATCCATCGTGTACCTTTTACTTCCCACAACGCTTTTCCGAAGGATTCTGTTCTGGTCTTGGCCCCTTCCTAGTCGTCGAGCCCCTCTCACCAAGATGACCTATTTGAATCACTTTTCTCAAGCTTTCTCCTTGACCTTTTTTTGTCTTTGGCACAACTGATAACCTCCTGCTTCTTGTTAATCTCTTTGACCCTAAATCTCCCAAAGGGTTAAAGTGGTAGAACAGAACAGGACTGTGTCAGGTTAGAAAAAAAAATTAGACTGATTATATGTTTGAGGCTAGTTGGTTTCTGACCAACTCCAAGCATAGTTTTTGGAACCAGAACAGCCTTCCTGAGCCAGAGGAAGAAGCTTGAGGAAGGAATTTGGAATCTCCTGTATCATCACAGCAAAGGAGGAAAGTGTAACATTTCTGGTCATTCACACTCCAGACCTCCAGCTCCTGGAGTCTGGGGTTGCTCACCATGTTCACAGTAGTCTTGAGGCAGGATACAGATGGACCCCTGGGGCAAACGGCTGGAGTGTGTGTCCTGTGGACCCATACTCCGAGATGAGAATAACAGGACAATTGAGAGAGGAGGCTGAGCTCTGCCCAGATAGAAGGTAAGAGACCACATATTCCTCATTCTCATATTCCCCGACTACACATGTGCAGAAAGGCTCCTTGGAGGTCAAAAGGGGAGTGATGCTAAGTGGCTAAGTCTACCCATAGGCCTCTTAGGTAGAATCCACCTTGGCTAAGAGATGCGTGTGCACTCATGGGAAGATCCTGAGATATAGCAAATACAAACTTTGAACCAAGCAAATCAAAATGATTGGCCAAAGGAAACCCGGAAGAAATGCCCCATATTAAGTGATTCAAACTACCACGAGGGCGCGACTCTCTCTCTGCGCCCGCCCATGTGCCTGTCCCCACGTACTGTACCCTTTTTTCTCCTAATGAATACTTCACTTGTTTCACTACTCTCCGTCTTTGCGGGAATTCTTTTTCCGCAAAGCCGTAGGGCCAGGGCCTTGTCACTGACCACTGGTCTAGGGGCTAGGATTTGGCGCTGTCACCACCACGACCCGACCTCAATCTCTGGCCGGGAAGCAAAACCCGCTTCAAGCCACCGCTGCAGACCGAGGCCACCCGAGATCAGGCTGAGAGGTCCCTGACTAACCTAAGCCTTTGAACACTGATAGGACCTGGACCAAATTAGGATCCTGAGGTGATGCTGACGGTGATGGTAAGATGGAAATGATGATGGCTCTCAACCACTTGTCTTGTACTAGGTTCTGGACCGAGCGACTTTCATGCATTAGCTCACACTACGCCCTCAGCCACCCTGTGAGGTAGGTCCTATGCTTATTGCAATTTTGCAGACGCTTTGGTTAAGTAATGTGCCTACACGATGGATCTCCATTTAGCTCAATGAGGCCACCGTCAGCAGGAACACTGTTTCCTTCCCATCTCCTCCACCACATAAGACATAGAAAGAGTTCACGGTCCGTTCTTTATTAGCTACTGACTGCAAATTAGGCATTTGAAACTGTACGATTTTAGGCTACTGTGTGAACTTTAGTACCTCATTCACTTATTTGTTCATGAAAACAATATTCATTGGCCATCCACCTCAAGCCAGTTACCGTGTAAGATACTCACCAAGCGCAAGTCTGGTGTTTATTAAAGAAAGCGAGTTACTTGTGAGATGGACCATACCGGCCAATTTACTGCCTGTCATTTCCAAGTCCTTTAAAAACTGACCAATCCATCTCTTATATCTAACTTTGTTAGATTTATTCGGGGGATGGGAAGGGGCGGGTAGTGGTGGGGGAGCTTTTAGGAAATATTCTAACCTGGGCAACAGATGTGCCACGTCAGTTGACAATAACGACCAGCTCGTTAGTTCTCCTGACGCCCTTAAGGATGGTGAGTGTGGCCAAAATATGCAAAAGTGGGAACCATCATTCACATTTCTCCCCCTAGATTTCCTTAGGCCGAGGCACTCTCCGCTTACAATTTCATGGTCTCAAAGAGACCCTTCCGCTTCAAAAAGGGCAGGAGTTACCATCTGGGATCAACGCAGCCTTGGAAGAAAAAGTCAATGGATATCAAATATACAGAAACCAGTAAAGTATCAATTAAGGTTGCATCACAGGGAAAGGGAGTCTTGGCTCAAGTCTGCCTCACGGAATTTCCACTGCGTGGTAGGGGCTTCTGACCTTGGAGGGAACATGCCTGCACCAAGGAACCTCTCTTAGCAAATACCTTTCACCTTTTGGCCATCCTTCTTCCCCATTTTGACATTAAAAAAAAAGAAGCAAGAACTTCATAATAAACCTCTCTAGGCCAGGAGCACTTGGAAATGTCACAAAGGCCATTAGACAGGTCTCGGTCATGGCTCAGATTTCCCATCTCTCTTGCATTAATATGCCGACCCTTTCTTCCCCACATTTCTCCATTTTCAAGGTTAATTTCTTTAGGCCCCTTGTAGTCTCTGGGGACCACAGCCAGTTGCACATTTAAGGCTCATTATCTGAGCACGGTATTGCCCAGCTTCATAAACAGTTTCGATTTATTAAGATAAGAGGACTGTGACCTGACAACCATTAGGGTTTTCCCTCTGTGACCCATCACTCCTTACTTCTTATTGGGAAACCTCCTCATTAAGACTTAGGCTTTCGGGCGATAAAGCATAGAAAAGACCTTATTCTCGGATGGGTTCCAGATCTCTCGGGCAACACTCTGGGACTTACTTTAACTCATGCCATAAATTTCCCTCCCATATCTACTTTTCGCTGCCTCTGCCCTTGATCTCGGGCCACACGTATTTACTTTGCTTTATAATGTAAATATCAAAACATATCACAGAGAAAAGTTCCACTTGCTACATGCTGAACCAAACGGCTCAATGAAAATTGTGAATTAACATCCAAATGCTTGAATTTATGTTTGTATCCGGTAAGGAGAAACATTCTGTAAGTTATCGCAATACAAAAATTATATACTGATTGACGTTCTTCCCAAGCGCTTTCACGCGCATCACCTTTTTAGAACCTCACGATAATCCCGCGTGGTGTGGCAGGTATTAATTTCCATTTCGAAAAGTTGGAGGGGCTAATAGGAAGAAAGTAACATTTACCGACTATACGTTTTGTCCTGGCTTTGAGCTGAGTACTTTTAAGTGCCATCTCATTTTGTCTTCAATGGTACATTATTATCCCCATTTAGCAGATGAGAGAATGGAGAATTAAGTATCGTGGTAGATTGCATCATTTAGCCTTAATTATTCATGCATGTTGTTATCCATGCCGTCTGCCACTCAGATTTTGCCATGCTCTCTCACTTCCTCTGGCTGTGGCTATGTGACTGCTTTGGGCTGGTGGGATGTTAACAAATGCGGTACAAATAGAAGACTGACAATGTCCATGGGAAGGGCATACCCCGTCTAGTCTGCTGATCCCAGGCAGTGTGTTTGTTAGGCAGCTAACGGATACAATAACTTATCCAAGATCACAGTTTCTAAACAGTAGAACCAGAACTAGACACAGGATTTCCAACTTCAAATTTTCCTACTCCACACAGTTCCAAAAACAAGTCATGTAGAGCGATGGACATGATGGTCATTCAAGTATTTTCCAGACCTGTGGATCAGTATCTGAGCTTCAAGACACACACTAGTGAGCTTGTGTAACTGAATATCAAGCACAAGACTGACAGCATTTCATTCTCAATGCTTTTCTCCTCCACTATTTTCATTCTAAAATTGCAGAAGCCTGTGGGAAGGTGGGTGTTAGGCTGTAAGTCTTGGATGATCAGTCGTCTCATCTTTACGATCTTTCAGATGCTTGTCCCACTTTCTAAAGAACAGCAATTGCCAAAAGTTACCAGCAATCAGTACAGCAGTTAATTGGAATCTAGCCCTGGGAGACATCTTCCTTCAGCAGTTCTTGTCTTTCTGAAAAAGTGCCACACGGTGGGAAAAAGAAAACCGCTTTTGTTCATCCTCATGCAAACTTAAACTGGAAATGGGTTTCTACCTACCCCGTCTGTTTTACAAAAGGAAGAAGAACAGAATGACATTACTTTGCAAGGTGTTTGAAAAGACATATTTACAGGGCTTCCCTGGTGGCGCAGTGGTTGAGAGTCCGCTTGCCGATGCAGGGGACGTGGGTTCATGCCCCGGTCTGGGAAGATTCCACATGCCGCGGAGCGGCTGAGCCCGTGAGCCATGGCCGCTGAGCCTGCGCGTCCGGAGCCTGTGCTCCGCAACGGGAGAGGCCACAACAGTGAGAGGCCCGCGTACCGCAAAAAAAAGAAAAAAAAAGAAAAAGAGGTATTTACATTTCTCTTTCTTTTCTTTAAGGTTGTTGGTTTAAGTGCTTTTGTCAAGAGGGAGGAAACCAACAGCTGCTGTGGCCTCAGAACATTACTCCTGTGCTTGCTTAGGAGGCCTCTGGGGGCACAGATAGGGAGAAGCTGAAGGAGGTTCTGCGCGCAAGGCACCGAGGAAGCTGCTGGCACTTGCTTTCCTTCTGATACCCGAGGAGGGGGAAGCAGTTGGATGTTCCTTTACCCCTCCCCACTCTCCTCCCTGCAAAGAAGGCGTCTGTTAGCATTTTGAAGGCCTCCTGTTTCTGTTGGGGTCCTTATTTCAATGCTCCAAGTAAGTCATTGTGCTGAAGGATATTATGTAGGGGAAACACTTTTTCTTGATCTTTCTCTCAAAATGTTCAGGAAGGTCAGGCCTTAGACAAATCACTTTCAAAAATCAAAACCTGGACATGGATGGGACAAAAATGACGGTGATGTGCAGAGACGGGAATCCTAGCAGTTTCTGCTTCGGAGACTTTTGAACCCTCGAGCTGTGTAAACAGAACAAGAACTTTTTTCTCTAATGTGCCCACCACACATTCTGGGGGTATGAAAGAGAGCCCCCATCTTCATCCTAAAAGCACCTCATGAATGACTGAGCTCATCTAAGCTGCACACCGAGATGCTGCATGGTTCTTTCAAGCCACATGTATGTGTTAAGAAATGTCTTAGTGCATTCAGCCTGCTATAATAGAAATACCATAGACAGGGTGGCATATAAACAACAGAAATTTACTTCTTACAGTTCTGGAAGCTGAGGAGGCCAAGATCAAAGTGCCATCAGGTTCACTGTCTGGTGAGGGCCCACTTCATAGTTCACAGGCTGTTGTCTTTTCGCTGTGTCCTCACATGGAGGAAGGGACAAGGCAGCTCTGTGGAGTCCCTTTTCTAAGGGCACTAACACCATTCATGGGGGCTCCACCCTCATGACCTAGTCACCTCCCAGAGGCCCCACCTCCTAATACCATCATGTTGGCGATTAGGTTTCAACATATGAATTTTGGGAGACACAAACATTCTGTTGATAGGAAGAACCTACTGTATGCTAAGCCCAGCCAGAGGCTCTGCTCTGAGGTTACCAAAGTAATGAAGACTGGTCATGGCTCTTGAAGAATTCCAGGAATTGGAGATGATTATACTGAGGGAGAACTAGCAGAACGGGGTTGGACAATTAAAGTGGAACCAAAGGTGGGACAAGTACTGATTCACATGGCACTGTGGATGGAGGCTTCACAGAGGGGGCTATTTTCGTGGCTTCAAGGCCACTATGTGGGGCTTACAGTTGTCAAGATGGTGGGATGGGCACAGAGAAGGGTCAGACTGAAGAGAGGATTTCGGGCAGAAAGAATAACACGTGAAAATGAAATACAGAGGCAGAAAATAACATGATGCTTGAGGATAAAGGTAAGAACACCAAGGTGTGCAGAGTGCTGACAAGTGATCTCCAGGTTATATGATTTTCCCTAATTTAAAACTTAATTTACACCTCACAGTATTTGAAAAAATCTAGACACCACGCACAAATGAAATAATAGGCATAATTCACTTTATACCATCAGTGTTTTCTTGAAAATTTGCATATTAATTTACTTCACATTCTGCAGGAAATTCTTTTATTTCCTGAGTGCTGATTCTTTTAAGTTATTTAACACAAGTTGAAGGGTGCATACCTGCACAGTACTTGATGGTCTCTTTAATTACCAGTAGTGAGATTACCTAATAATGGAATTATGCTGAGAACGTGACCTTTCAAACACCAAATGTGCCTCAATGTGCATTATTTTCATAGCTCTGAGGAGCTTTTCAAATCAATCCTGCAACTTAAATTTTTTTGGCCAGTTTTGACCTGAGGCACAAAGGAAAATAATTGCTTAATTCAATTTCTTACTGTGTCAAACTCATGGAATTAATGATAGATATTGATGGGCATCTTTTATCCCAAAACCTGGAAACACACTCTGGTTCACAAGCTGTATCTGAACCTTGAGATCTAACTATGTGCTTGAAAAGCAAAACTAGTGACTTTCTTTCATAAACAGAAAAAGAGGCACTAGTGCCTGAGGTCACAAAGCCATTGGCATTTTAATCAGACAAGAGGAGTATTTCTACCTCAATTCTAATAAAACGTGATTTTTCTGATTCAGATCCTCAGCCTGACCCCGAGAAACCAAACTCTGCATGTGAAGAGTACTGTCTTTAAACATAATGGTAATTAATCATAAGTATTGAGAGAAGTTATGATATGGAACACAGCTATAAAAAATAGGTATTGTTTTAAAACTTTGCTATGATCATGGAATGACCACCTGGTCATGGTCTGGGGAAAGGGACTGGACCTTTTAAAACCAGATCATCAAAGTTCTTATACCTGAACTCATTTTCTATATCTAACTTGTTGAATAATCTTGGTATTTTCCTTGCTTCTCTTAGTCAACTTTCTATTCTATTAAATGGGAAAATTACTAGTTCTCAAGTGTTCCCAAACCTTCCTAAATAAATGGTATTTTCTTTCCAATTTACGTGAATTTATTTGCTCAACGAAGATTAAAGTTCCCTATGCAAGGCATCATGCCCATCTCCCGAGGGGCAGCCTGACTATTTGCAGACGCACATGCCCAGGCTGGGCAAGACATAACTCCTTTTTCACCTCTCTATGAAATAAACCTCCTGAAGCTTTGTTTCAATGGAGCCCAGATGTATGGCACATGGGCTATGTGTCAGAAATGAAAAGAGAGAAGTTTGGGGAATTAAGTGGTATTTCTTTCTTCTTTTTTCTTTTTCTTTTTTTATGGAAACGCTGGATTTCCTTACCATATCCTTAGGCGGGGATCGCCAAGATGCAACTCTGCGGGAACAATGGTGCATAAACAAACATGACCACTAACAGTAGTTTAGGGTGCCTCCCTTTCATGTCTGAATATGTTTAGACACTTACACAACCAGAGAGCTTGGAATGAAAGAAAACAATGCCCAGGAGAAAGGAATGCTTTGAATCTGGGTCGCTAGGCCTTGATATCGCTTACCTTTTCTCTGTTAAACCAACCCAAGGCCATTGCACATCTTGATCTTCCTTTGCCAGAGTCTGTGTCTAGACAAATTTTTCCCAGATGTATAGCTCAGAAATAACCTTCCACCCCACTTTTCCTATTATGTATCTAATAAGGCATAGCCCGAAGCCACTGCGGGGTCTAATCTGCATGTCTGTTTCAAGAAGCCCAGAGACACCATTTGCATAAGGCTCTTGCTTTCTGGGAGACCTTAGGAGAAGGATTTAGAGATGGATTCTTTTCATTTTTTTCATTTAGTCCAAAACATCCCCAGGAGAGATACCTGTGACTTAACTTCAACAGCTGTAGGGTATTCTTGGGGACAGAGGTACCGCCCTAAGAGAAAGGAGAGGTACTGAAGGTCAGAACACAGCAACAGAGGCAGACTCCAAAGCCCTGGTAAGTCCTGCCACGTGGTGCCACTTTCCTGATCTCCTTGGGGACTTAGGCTAAGTCCAAAAAACAAGAGAACTAGACCACTAGAATCACAACGACATGTTATAGTAGGAAAAAGAAAACAGACACAATGCATGAAAAGGGACTGTGCCCATGGTTACAAAGCTGTAGAGACAGCAGTTGGCGTTGGAGGTGGGGCTGGTCAGAGCAGCCATGGCACCGATGTTGTAGCATCTACAGGTGATGCTCTCAGCGGAAGAGGTGATAGGGTGGCCATGGTGGTGGCAGAGCAGGAACCAGAACTGAACCTGGGTATGAGTGGCAGCAGCCTCAGGAGCTGGTGGCCAAGGTGGAGAATCTCTAGCAGCTACAGGAGAGCAGTGGCAGCGGTAGCAGCCTCAGGGATGGGCACCTTCGGCAGTTCTAGAGGGACCTGACGGCGGCAGCAGTAGAGAAGGCTGGTACCAGCCAAAGCCACAGGGAAGAATAATCCACACTAGACCTAGAAGGTGTGGGGCTGAGCTGGGCTGGACCCAGCAGAAGCAGCAGTGGCCAGGTTCTGTAAAGAGTGGGAGAGAATGGTAACAGCAGTGGGGCAGAGATAGGCTTAGCAATGGCTCCAAATAAGAAAAGAAAACAAATACATAACAGCAGGCAAGAGTGCAGTCAGAGCAGAATCATTATGGGTCAAACGTAAAGACAGGAGCAGGTCCAGAGGACCAGCTGCACAGAGCGCATGGTCAGTGGAGCAGTGCAGTAGGTAAGGGTATGAGCTGGGATCCACATAGCTGAGCAAAGGAAACATGATGGTCTGGGGACTCTGCTGCTCTGATATTCAATATCACCCACATGTGATCCACAGGTATAGACAGTGCATCTTCTTCCCTCTTAATTATATTCATACCCTCCCGAGAGAGGAGAGGGTTTTTCAGCCTCTGAGGCTGCAGCTGTTGGACTGAGCTCCAGATTTCTGACCAGGGGATTCAGCAGGAGAGACTGTGGTTTTTGACTGCTCAAGGTGGCCCTGGGCAAACTTGTACCTTTCAAGAATAATTTATAATAAGAAACAGCCTCTAGTCTAGAAATATAGTGATGCTACTTCTCAAAGGCAGAATAAGCCTTACTCCATGATATAAAAGCTCAGTATATTAGAGTTGAATTTTATATCAACTAGTCTATCCACTCACTTCACAGACAGGTAAACTGAGTCCCAGGGAGCTCGGTGAATTTCCTAAGATTACGTTGAGTCCTCAGCCCTCCTAACTCAATGTTCTTTCTTCTCCAACACACTGTCTTCTATATATGCCCTGCTGGTGGAATGCTGGTGGAATGACTTGGAAACTCTGCATGGACATTTGCTTTGACCTGTATCCAAGGCATTTCTCCACTGATCCTCCAATATACAGAGGGAAACGGACAGCCAGGTCTTGTGGGAAGAATTGATAGGGAGGACACAGGTCTGTCACAGAGGAGGGACCCAATGAACAGCTGCTGAATGACATGTCCTGGGGTGTTAGAAATAGACTCAGAGAATTTGGTTTTTATTTGAGTCCATAATTTGCTAGGAGAAAAGAAAGCAATACAAAGAAAGATAACACAAAGAGAGACGGAACTAACAGAAATAGATGGTTCACATTCCCCTAGGGCACTGGCCAGAAAATAAAAGCTGGGTACCATTCTGCCCCCATTAATTAGGCAGAATTACAGGATGCCCAGGCAGAAGGTAGTTTCTAATGGTGGCCAATCCCTGCTACTCGCTAAAAAGAGAGGATACGATGGTCCATTAGGCTTATGGGCTGTGAGGCTGTGGCCTTCCCAGTTCCCCATGAGGAAGGTGAGGGGGTGCATCCCAGCAGACCCCACAGTGCAAATTCCCCATCTCTAATATCTTACAGGAAAGATATCTCCACCTACTTGGAGTCCCCTCAAATTTAATACATCCAAAACTCAACTCCAACCTTCTTTCTCCCAAATGAGCTCCGTCCCCAGACCTCCAAATGCTGTCACTGATGGCAGTAACTCTTCCAGTCAACCTTATACTCCTCCTTGCTCTCTACCTCTCCTCCTATGCCCAGGTCCCAAGACCTAATGCCTGGGCTGTTCCAGTGGCCTCCTGGTTGACTTCACCAGTGTGCGTTTCTTAAATCGTACAGTTGGGTACACAGCACATTCTCCACTAAAAAATGTACCACAGCTCCCCATTACATGACAGCGTAGTTCAGACTCCTTAACTTGGCTTTTAGGGTCACCTACCATCCTCTTTCCTGTTTACCTCCCCTCCTGCGAAATGCATTATTCAATCATTCCCACTTTCCCACTGCTATCCCCTTATCAAGAATCTCCCCCTTAATCAATGAGATAAAGCAGGCAAAGGGCCCTTTACTTGATCAGCACTCAGTAAATACTAGCCCTCTTCAAAGTCCACAGCCACTCCTCTTCCTTCAGGGAGCTTTCCCTCAGCAAACCAGCTCCCCCCTTAGCTATACTGCCTATTTGACATTTAGCTTAGGCTACCTTTGTGGTTGTTATCTTTTAACCTTCAACTGCATTTTAACCCTCTCATAGCTCTTTGTATTTCTATCTCGAGACTATAGTGTCCTATAGAGAATAAGACCTTAATACCTTGCACTGCTGCTGCTGCTGTAGCATCACTACGAGTTATCCTTAGCTCCAGACACACTTACATCACTGGCTCACCTCTTCCCCCGCCATAGCAAAATTCCAGAAATGTAAGAATTTTAGATGGAGAAAGGAATAAGAAGAGGAAGGAGAACAAGTATTTATTGGTTACCTCCTGTACACAAGGTAACAGTCTTTGTTCTTGCATAAATGTCTTCTCATACAAAGGAAGAATGACATAAAGGAGTGAACTGATCTGGGCAGGATACCAAATGTTGGTGTCACTGCTTAGGACTGGAGCCCATAAACTTCCGACTCCCACTGAAAAACAGCCAATGTCAAGGTGAGTTTAGACGGATCTTAACTCAGCCAGATACTCATTAATGAGAATGATGGTGAAAGTGTTGGGAATGTACGTCGGCCTCAGTAAGAAATCCCTTATAAATTTAAGGAGAGCTCGGGAGAGATTTCTATCTGTCTTCCTTATGCTTGCAAGCTTCATGGTGTTCTGACGCTAGCTTAAGCCAGGTAGCACCCTGACACCTCTCAAGCAGTTGAAACCTTGGGCAGTTGGGGTTCTCTTGACAATTACATCACTTTCTGAAACAACGTTTGACAAAACTTGTCTAAATGTTTTGCAGACATCACTCTGTAAGAAAAAGGCTTTGATCATCACCCCCCTTTCACAGATAGGAAAACTGAGGTACAGACCATTATAGTGTCCACTGTTTCATGACACACCAGTATGACTCTGTCCTAGGAGGCTACTCTGTTGCTCATCCTAGAGTGAAAATGGGAGACTTTTCATGGCTAATGACCACCACTCATATAGCTTATATATCGGTGGCAACTTCTAAGAAAATTGGGCATCACAAGTGGAAGGGGTCATCTGCTTAAGGGAATTTTATCTAGATGGACACACAATTCATAAAACTACAATGTTGTTGATATAGAGCTGTGGTTCATCAAAGCAAAGGTTGACACCCAGTTTAAGTACCAGCTCTTATTAGAAAGATTGTCACAGGATGGCTCGAGTTTACAAGGCCTGGACCCAAACCTAATAAAGGTCCTTCATGATGGTTCTGTGTCACTAATTAGGAAATACAATCAACGGCTTTTCTGTTTCCCATGCAGCGCATCAGGCATCATGTGACTACTCAGAAGAACAAAAAGTAGCATCAGGCTGTTGCTATGGAGACCTAAGAACCATCTGAATTGCGGTGGCATCATAAAAGCAAAATTCCAATCATCAGTCTTTAACTATAGGGCTGTTGAAATCTATCTCATATTTTTAGAACGTGTGACATTTAACACACTGATGAATATTTCCAGCTTCAGAATATATTCCCTGCTTTCATATTTAGATGGGAGTTTTCAATTCAACTGGCTGGGTTTTTGTTTTTTTTTTCCTCCTGGTAAACGCTTTATCTCATGCATGATTGCAGCTCTTTATATACTTATTTCCTAGATGTCGCTTCATTCCTGCTTCCTATTTTCTCTTTATTCTGTAATTAAAATTATTTTCTCACTGGCTGTGGATCTCCTCTTCACCAGGATATCCTTAGTTATATGTTTCATATCCCTAGTTGAAACATCATCCAGGCCTCAATTCCCACTGGTCTTAACTGATCACACTTCAAGCCTTAGTTGCTAATAATCAACAGTTCTGAGTCCTGGTCAAAGGTGCATAACTGCTTCCCTGGTGATTCTTTATCTCTGAAGTTACCATCACCTTATCATCCAAGGTGATCCCAACTTACATTTCCAGGCTTTGTATGAAAATCTTTCTTTGGGATCTGGAATAATAGGTATGTCATTTCCACTTTTTTTCTCCATGAGAATTGCTAAAAGGATTTCGTTTAACACTACGCACCACCGTTCTGGAAATAAACACACACACACACACACACACACTCACACCCACACACACACACACACACGTTGTTGACCTTATTTGAAAGATGTTGAAAGAGACTGATCAGCTGTTAAAAATAACAACTCTAATAACTTAGTTGGTGTAAAAGAAAAAAACGGGAAAATCTGAATACATAGGAAACACAAGTGCTGTTCAAAGAAAAGTGTTGAGGACACGGTTGTGTGACAAGGTCTCCTCCACATTCTTCTTCTTCATCCAGATCAGCCTCTTCAAACCTTCTGGTTTATGTAAATGATTTCTCCTTTGAACCTCTTTCATTAAGAGAGTTTCAGGATCTCTTGGACTTATTTATTTTCTTCCCCTCTCTAAACCTCTCCAGAAAAGTGCCTTCTTGTTCTCTCCACAGTGTCAGACAGTAAACTCAAGCACACAGGTGGGTAAGGCACTACCAATGTGTGACTTTTATTTGTCTGTGAATTTCCAGGAACTGACATCTCTGCCTCTACATAACTGAATTTAAAAAATAATGAATTGGGCTTCCCTGGTGGCGCAGTGGTTGAGAGTCTGCCTGCCAATGCAGGGGACATGGGTTCGAGCCCTGGTCTGGGAAGATCCCACGTGCCACAAAGCAACTGGGCCCGTGAGCCACACATACTGAGCTCTGTGCGTCTGGAGCCTGTGCTCCGCAGCAAGAGAGGCCGCGACAGTGAGAGGCCCGCGCACCGCGATGAAGAGTGGCCCCTGCTTGCCACAACTAGAGAAAGCCCTCGCACAGAAACGAAGACCCAACACAGCCAAAAATAAATAAATGAATAAATAAATTTAAAAAAATAAATAAATAAAAATAAAAAATAATGAATTCCTTGAAGAAGTTTTTAAGCACTCTTGAGTCAACGTTTTCTTCCAGAGGTCACCAGAATCTACCAGAGGATGATGTATTTATTTGCTATTAAATCTCTAATCACCCACAGTGGGCTGCAGTGTCAGGGCTGTGTACACAGCAATGTGCACCAAATATATTTGCACAGAGAGTCATGCCACAAAAAAATAAAGAATAACAGCCTGTGTTTGCTGACTTCAACATCAAGGACTGTGCTGTTATCCTTGTCAATATCTAGGTCAAGTTAAATACCCTGTTCAGAAATTCCACTCTGGGCCAACCATGGCTAATTTTGTTTTATGTTTGAATGAGATTTCTGGTAATCATGATCTGGTGAAGAACACTCTCTTACTTCAGATGACTTTTAAACACATCTTGATTGTCTGTGCGCCAATGAACTGTACCTTTACTCTACTTTGCTTTTTCCTGTTAGGTTGCCTCTTAATTAATCATCAATCCACCAGGAACGCTGCACCCAGGGATGTGCCTTGCATTGAGAATTGTGCTGTGGAGGCAATGGGAGAGCCTTTGGTGACACTTGTACTTAACTGTTCCAGGTCTGAAGACCTTGTCTCATCAATTAGAAATGAAACATCCGTAAGGTGAAAACGTCATACCGCCTTGCTTTTTATTCCTACAGTGTCTTATCACACACCAAGTGTGCAATAAAAAAAAGTTGCCCAGTGAATGAAAAACCATAGGAGTGAATACAGAACCAGACCCAGATGAATCTTCAAGGAACTTACAAATCTGGGGGGTAGAGAAGAGACCAGAAATCATTCATAATTAATAAAAGATGGTCTGTGAAGCCAGCAAGATGATACAGTAGAGACCAGAGTCCTGTAAGAATGCAGAGAGTGGAGAGGCAGTTAAAGAGGAGAATGAGGGTGGGGGGCAGGGAAAGAAGTCACCGCACTTGGAAGATGTGGTTTGGATTTTTCAAAACAGGCGGAATCTGGAGACACAGGGCGGAGACAGTACAGGGAAAGGCAAGAGCGGATAACCTCAAAGGGCAGCTCTACGCAGGGCAAGAATAAGAGAAGACGAAGCCGGAACCGAGTGGTCTTTGCTGAGACACTATTACACGGGGGAACTGCTTGTCGGAAATTGCCACTTAGATCTCTATGCTTCGAGTTTGCCTCTTTAGCAACAATTAAAGTCTTTACAAAGGCCAAAAAGATTCATAGGAAAAAACCAAATACCATGGAATAAACAAGAGACCTTGTTGCTAATCAGTTATCCCAAGCATAGCACATTAGCAATAAACTAAAAATTACATATGCATGTATAGATACTTATATGAGATGACCCTGTCCCATTATCCACAAAGGAACCATCACTCCCATTTCACTCACTCAGCCATCCTCACACCATGTCCATCCCTGCCACATCCCCAAACCTCACAGTCTGCTGCTAGACTCACTCACGTTCACCTAGGTATGTCCTACATGCTGTAGGCTGCACCTTGGACCTATGATAGAGTTTGAGTCTCACATGAATATAAGGATTTTCTTTTTTTTTTTAAATTGAGGTGAAAGTCACACAACATAAAATTAACCCTTTTAAAGTGAACAATTCACTGGCATTTAGTACATTCACAATGTTGTACAACCACTACCACTACTTAGTTTCAAAATATTTTCATCACCTCAAAAGGAATAGGTAAATATTTTTATCACCCCAGAAGGAAAAGGGGAATATTTTCATAACCTCAAAAATATGGTGAATATTTTCATCACCGCAAAAGGAAAGGGGTACCCATTAAGCGGCTGCTGCCGATTCCTCCCTCTCCCCAGCCCCTGGCAACGACCGAACTGTGATCTGTCTCTCCAGATTCACCTCTTCTGGCTGAGGTTCATCTGTGTTGTAGCCTGGGTCAGGACCTTATTCCTTTTTATGACTGAATAATATCCATCAGGTGACTTGTTTATGCAATCAGCAGTTGATGGGTAATTGAGTTGTTTCCACCTTCTGGCTGTTGGGAATAATGCTGCTCTGAATGTGGGTGTGCATGTAATTTGTTTGAGTCCCCGCTTTCAATTCTTTGGGGCCTGTACCTGGGAGTAGAATTGCTGGGCCATATGATAATTCTGTATTTAACTATTTAAGGAAACATCAAATTGTTTTCCACAGCAGCTGCACCAACATCTGGATTTAAGCTGGAAAAGACTGAGAGCCCCATAAGATTGCATTTAGATGTCTAAAGCTGCTCTCTGCCCTCACCTATCCCCCAGCAGGGGACTGGGTGTGTGCACTTCCTTACGGGAGAGACAAGCTTCACCTTCCCCAATAAAACAGGCACCTGTAGGCAGAGGGCATGACTAGGCAAAAGGAGAAATAGAAAATGTTAAAAAACACACAGCAAAGCACATCAAGAGCTTGAAGAATGACCTTCCCTCTATATCCAGAAATTATCCTAAGGAAGTCGTCGTAAGATGGCATAATTGTTTATACATACGGAACTCATTACAGAATTATTTCATAGTAAAACTTATATCTCCAATCTGCAAGACAATTTAATTCTCTCAAGGTACATCCAATCATATTTTTAACCACATTTTATTTGTGAAAATATTCACAATAGAATACTAATTGGAGACATAGTTAATCACAACTATATATTATGATGTCGAGTTATAAAAATGAATATATAATTATACATAAACCCATCAATGTGCAGTCTGCATGCATGAAACACAGAAGGAAATATGCCCAAATCTTTATAATGGGACCCCTGTGATTATTATTTTCATTTTTGTATTTATCTCCATTTTCCAAGTTTCCTACAATGAACATTCTATAACTAAAACCGGCAGAAACAAACCACCAAGGAGATGCCAGAATAGTCACCTGTTTCTTCATTAGTTCATCCACATATACATTCCTATATTCACTCATCAACCACACACACCACGGCCTTTCTTCACACAACTGGGCTAGGCATTGAGGAGGTTCGTGGTTAAAAAAAAAACAAGGGGCATTCTTACCTTTGAGAACTTTTAATTTCTGAAATGCTAAGACGATGAAATTTATGAAATCTCACCTTTCATGATCCCCCTCCTTATCTACTTAAAATTTAAAAGCTTCCGTTTGCTCTGAAAAAATGTTATTCATATTTATATTTCAAATGTCCTTTAAAAAAATGCCTCATCTGATTTCACAGAGACCATTAGATGAAAATTATGAACCGCATCCTGGTTTTGGAGAGGAATGTCCCCTTTTTCACTTCAGGCTGGTCAAAGCATTAAGTAATTGTCTCTCTGCTTATTTTCCCTTCCTTCCTTAAAAATTAAAGAGCAATTCTTATTCTCAGGGCAGGTTTAAATAGAACAATAAGAATTTTTAGTAGTAGTATATGTTATTTCTTTCTTCTACAGTGTCAAAAATAATTTACCGTATTCCCCTGACAATCCTTTTTATGGCGTCTAGATGTCCTAATTTTTATTTTTGTTTGAATGGAAATGCCCAGAGGCGTTCAGGATACTGCATATCGTAATCCAGTAAGTTAGAAACGGAACAAGAACTAGAAACCGAACCTCTAAAATCTGGCTCAGGATTTCAGCAAAACTTTAAAAGAAAACATACCTAGGAGAGAAGCATATCTGTGTGAGAGAGTAAATCTTTCTCACAAAGTAAAATGTCTCCCCTGTGTTTCTCTGCATTAAAACTCAGGTGCCATCAGGAAATAGCAGAGACACACAGGGCTGCAGTTACAGGCTGAAAACTACCTGTAAAAATCATTTCCCTAAGGTTCCCCATTTACTCCATTCTCACCTCAGATAATAAATAAACTTGCTCAGCTTTGAGCATCAACTCTGACTCTTCTGGAGGAGAGATCTCCAGGTGTCCCTGCTACAGGAAGAGTCAAGCTGGGTCCATTCAACTCCTTACATGACTGCCAGGCAAGGAGGTGGTAACACTTAGAAAAGACCAGAGTGAAACCAGCTCCTTTTCTGAGGGTATAAGCCATTAGGAAATTAATAGCTGCAAGTTGGATTAGGTCCATCAAAATCTTCAGCATACGTACAGCCCAGGAGAGGTTCACAGAGGAAGAAGGCTACTGTACACACCACCATACTTTCCTGTGCCCACACCGACCATACACGAACTAAGAATCTGAGTCAAGTTGTTCTTTACCACTTCACAACACTGAAATATTTCATGCGATATATTCAGAAACCAGCGATCATGTCTCTTTATTAGCTTGTTGTGAAAGATCAATAGAAATAGAGATGCAACAAAGACTTTTCTCAGGGAAGGCAAATCAGTTACAATGGCTAGGAATTGCAAAAACATATTCTGCCTCCCATCTTAAAACCTTTCCAGTATACAACTAACTGCTGGACAATCATCGACAGGAAGACACTGGAACTCACCAAAAAAGATACCCCACATCCAAAGACAAAGGAGAAGCCACAATGAGATGGTAGGAGGGGTGCAATCACAATAAAATCAAATCCCATAACTGCTGGGTGGGTGACTCACAAACTGGAGAACACATACCACAGAAGTCCACCCACTGGAGTGAAGGTTCTGAGCCCCACGTCAGGCTTCTCAACCTGGGGGTCCGACAATGGGAGAAGGAATTCTTAGAGAATCAGACTTTGAAGGCTAGCGGGACTTGCTTGCAGGACTTCAACAGGACTGGAGGAAAGAGAGACTCCACTCTTGGAGGGCACACACAAAGTAGTGTACACATCAGGACCCAGGGGAAGGCGCAGTGACCCCATAAGAGACTGAACCAGACCTACCTGCTAGTGTTGAAGGATCTCCTGCAGAGGCGGGGGGTGGCTGTGGCTCACCATGGGGACAAGGACACTGGCAGCAGAAGTTCTGGGAAGTACTCCTTGGCGTGAGCCCCCCAGAGTCCACCATTTGCCCCACCAAAGAGCCAGGTAGGCTCCAGTGCCGGGTCGCCTCAGGCCAAACAACCAACAGGGAGGGAACCCAGCCCCACCCATCAACAGACAAGCACATTAAAGTTTTACGGGGCTCTGCCCACCAGAGCAACACCCAGCTCTACCCACCACCAGTCCCTCCCATCAGGAAACCTGCACAAGCCTCTTAGATAGCCTCATCCACCAGAGGGCAGACAGCAGAAGCAAGAACTACAATCCTGCAGCCTGTGGAATGAGAACCACATTCACAGAGAGACAAAATGAAAAGGCAGAGGGCTATGTACCAGATGAAGGAAAAAGATAAAACCCCAGAAAAACAACTAAATGGAGTGGAGATAGGCAACCTTCCAGAAAAAGAATTCAGAATGATGATAGTGAAGATGATCCAGAACCTTGGAAAAAGAACGGAGGCAAAGATCAAGAAGATGCAAGAAATGTTTAACAAAGACCTAGAAGAATTAAAGAACACACAAACAGAGATGAACAATACAATAACTGAAATGAAAACTACACTAGAAGGAATCAATAGCAGAATAACTGAGACAGAAGAACGGATAAGTGACCTGGAAGACACAATAGTGGAATTCACTGCCATAGAACAGAATAAAGCAAAAAAGAATGAAAAGAAATGAAGACAGCCTAAGAGACCTCTGGGACAATATTAAATGCAACAACATTCGCATTATAGGGGTCCCAGAAGGAGAAGAGAGAGAGAAAGGATGTGAGAAAATATTTGAAGAGATTATAGTCAAAAACTTCCCTAATGTGGCAAAGGACATAGCTACCCAAGTCCAGGAAGCACAGAGCATCCCAGGCAGGATAAACCCAAGGAGAAACATGCCGAGACACACAATAATCAAACTGCTAAAAATTAAAGACAAAGAAAAATGACTGAAAGCAACAAGGGGAAAATGACAAACAACATTCAAGGGAACTCCCATTAAGGTTAACAGCTGATTTCTCAGCAGAAACTCTACAAGCCAGAAGGTAGTGGTACAATATATTTAAAGTGATGAAAGGGAAGAACCTACAACCAAGATTACTCTACCTGGCAAGGATCTCATTCAGATTCGATGGAGAAATCAAAAACTTTACAGACAAGCAAAAGCTAAGAGAATTCAGCACCACCAAACCAGCTCTACAACAAATGCTAAAGGAACTTCTCTAAGTGGGAAACACAAGAGAAGAGAAGGAACTACAAAACAAACACGTAACAATTAAGAAAATGGTAATAGGAACATACACGTCGATAATTACCTTAAACGTGAATGGATTAAATGCTCCAACCAAAAGACACAGGCTCGCTGAATGGATACAAAAACAAGACCCATATATATGCTATCTACAAGAGACACACTTTAGACCTAGGGACACATACAGACTGAAAGTGAGGGGATGGAAAAGATATTCCATGCAAATGGAAATCAAAAGAAAGCTGGAGTAGCAATGTTCATATCAGATAAGATACACTTTAAAATAAAGAATGTTACAAGAGACAAGGAAGGACACTACATAATGATCAAGGGATCAATCCAAAAAGAAGATACAACAATTATAAATATATATGCACCCAACATAGGAGCACCTCAATACATAAGGCAACTGCTAACAGCTAGAGAAGAGGAAATTGACAGTAACACAATAATAGTGGGGGACTTTAACACCTCACTTACACCAATGGACAGATCATCCAAACAGAAAATTAATAAGGAAACACAAGTTTTAAATGACACAATAGACCAGATAGATTTAATTGATATTTATAGGACATTCCATCCAAAAACAGCAGATTACACTTTCTTCTCAAGTGCACATGGAATAGTCTCCAGCATAGAACATATCTTGGTTCACAAATCAAGCCTCAGTAAATTTAAGAAAATTGAAATCAGATCAAGCAGCTTTTCCAACCACAATGCTATGAGATTAGAAATCAATTACAGGGAAAAAAATGTAAAAAAATCACAAACACATTGGAGGCTAAACAATACATTACTAAATAACCAAGAGATCACTGAAGAAATCAAAGAGGAAATCAAAAAATACCTAGAGAAAAATGAAAATGAAAACACGATGGCCCAAAACCTAATTCTAAGAGGGAAGTTTATAGCAATACAATGCTACCTCAAGAAACAATAAAAATCAAATAAACAATCTAACCTTACACCTAAAGGAAGTACAGAAAGAAGAACAAACAAAACCCAAAGTTAGCAGAAGGAAAGAAATCATAAAGATCAGAGCAGAAACAAATGAAATAGAAACAAAGAAAACAGCAGAGATCAATAAAACTAAAAGCTGGTTCTTTGAGAAGATTAAAAAAAATTGATAAACCTTTAGCCAGACTCATCCAGAAAAAGAGGGAGAGGACTCAAATCAATAAAATTAGAAATGAAAAAGAGGTTACAATGGACACCACAGAAATACAAAGCATCCTAAGAGACTACTACAAGCAACTGTATGTCAATAAAATGGACAACCTAGAAGAAATGGACAAACTCTTAGAAAGGTATAACCTTCCAAGAGTGAACCAGGAAGATATAGAAAATATGAACAGACCAATCACAAGTAATGAAATTGAAATTGTGATTAAAAATCTTCCAACAAACCAAAGTCCAGGACCAGATGGCTTCACAGGTGAATTCTATCAAACATTTTGAGAAGAGCTAACACCCATCCTTCTCAAACTCTTCCAAAAAATTGCAGAGGAAGGAACACCCCCAAACTCATTCTATGAGACCAACATCGCCCTGATACCAAAACCAGACAGAGATACTACAAAAAAAGAAAATTGCAGACCAATACCACTGATGAATACAGATGCAAAAATCCTCACCAAAATACTAGCACACAGAATTCAACAACACATTAAAAGGATCATACACCATGGTCAAATGGGATTTATCCCAGGGATGCAAGGATTCTTCAATATATGCAAATCAATCTATGTGAGACACCATATTAACAAATTGAAGAATAAAAACCATATGATCATCTCAATAGATGCAGAAAAAGCTTTCGCAAAATTCAACACTCATTTATGATAAAAACTCTCCAGAAAGTGGGCATAGAGGGAACATACCTCAACATAATAAAGGCTATATATGACAGACAAACAGCAAACATTGTTCTCAATGGTGAACAACTGAAAGCATTTCCTCTAAGATCAGGAACAAGACTAGAATGTCCACTCTCACCACTATTATTCAACATAGTTTTGGAAGTCCTAGCCATGGCGATCAGAGAAGAAAGAGAAATAAAAGGAATCCAAATCAGAAAAGAAGAATAAAACTTTCACTGTTTGCAGATGACATGATACTATACATAGAGAATCCTAAAGATGCCACCAGAAAACTACTAGAGCTAATCAATGAATTTGGTAAAGTTGCAGGATACAAAATTAATGCACAGAAATCTCTTGCATTCCTATACACTAACAATGAAAGATCAGAAAGAGAAATTAATCCCACTCATCACTGCAAGAAAAAGAATAAAATACCTAGGAATAAATCTACCTAAGGAGGTAAAAACCTGTACTCAGAAAACTGTAAGACACTGTTGAAAGAAATCAAAGATCACACAAACAGATGGAGAGATATACCATGTTCCTGGATTGGAAGAATCAATATTGTGAAGATGACTATACTACTCAAAGCAATCTACAGATACAATGCAATCCCTATCAGATTACCAGTGGCATCTTTTACAGAACTTGTACAAAAAATCTTAAAATTTGTATGGAGACACAAAAGACCCCGAATAGCCAAAGCAGTCTTTGAGGGAACAAAACAGAGCTGGAGGGATCAGATTCTCTGACTTCAGACTATACTGCAAAGCTACATTAATCAAGACAGTATGGTACTGGCACAAAAACAGAAATATAGATCAATGGAACAGGATAGAAAGCCCAGAGATAAACCCACGCACCTATGGTCAACTAATCTATGACAAAGGAGGCAAGGATATACAGTGGAGAAAAGACAGTATCTTCAATAAGTGGTGCTGGGAAAACTGGACAGCTACATGTAAAAGAATGAAATTAGAACACTCCCTAACATCATACACAAAAATAAATTCAAAATGTATTAGAGACCTAAATGTTATAGACTGGAAACTATAAAACTCTTAGAGGAAAACATAGGAAGAACACTCTTTGACATAAATCACAGCAAGATCTTTTTTGACCCACCTCCTAGAGTAATGGAAATAAAAAATAAAGAAACAAATGGGACCTAATGAAACTTAAAAGCTTTTGCACAGCTAAGGAAACTATAAACAAAACGAAAAGACAAACCTCAGAATGGGAGAAAATATTTGCAAACTAATCAACAGACAAAGGATTAATCTCCAAAATATATAAACAGCTCATGCAGCTCAATATTAAAAAAACAAACAACCCAATCCAAAAATGGGCAGAAGACCTAAATGGACATCTCTCCAAGAATACATACAGATGGCCAAGAGGCATATGAAAAGCTGCTCAAAATCATTAATTATTAGAGAAATGCAAGTGAAAACTACAATGAGGTATCACCTCACACCGGTTAGTATGGGCATCATCAGAAAATCTACAAACAACAAATGCTGGAGAGAGTGTGGAGAAAAGGGAACCCTCTTGCACTGTTGGTGGGAATGTAAACTGATACAGCCACTATGGAGAACAGTATGGAGGTTCCTTAAACAACTAAAAATAGAATTACCATATGACCCAGCAGTTGCACTGCTGGGCATACACCCAGAGAAAACTGTAAGTCAAAAAGACAAATGCACCCCAATGTTCATTGCAGCACTATTTACAATAGCCAGGTCATGGAAGCAACCTAAATGCCCACTGACAGACGAATGGATAAAGAGGATGTGGTATGTAGATACAATGGAATATTACTCAGCCATAAATAGGAACAAAATTGGGTCATTTGTAGAGACGTGGATGAATCTAGAGACTGTCATACAGCATGAGGTAAGTAAGAAAGAGAAGAACAAATATCGTATATTAATGCATATATGTGGAATCTAGAAAAATAGTGCAGATGAACCAGTTTGCAAGGCAGAAATAGAGACACAGATATAGAGAACAAATGTATGGACACCAAAGGGGGAAAGTGGCAGGGGGAATGAATTGGGAGATTGGGATTGACATGTATACACTAATATGTATAAATAGATAATAATAATGTGGTGTATAGAAAATAAATAAAATTAAATTTAAAAAAAAACCTTTCCAGTATAACTGCAAATGCACACATGCACATGCACACAAACACACATACACACCGCTGCACGTGTGCGGTCACAGGGGAACATGGCAGGAATCTCATTACTAGAAACCAGGGGTGTACCAGGGGTGTCTGGGGCTGAGTGAGACCAGAAATTAAGATCAATTCAACTGTGAGCTACTCAGAGTTGACCTACCCTACAAGGATGAATCCCAGCGTCTTTAACTAGGCTGACCTTCAGACAGAGACACAGTAGCTCAACCTGTAAGAGTTCAGAGACGTTGTAAAACATTAAGATATCCCTATTATCAAATGGCTTTGGGGCACATGAAGAACATGAAAGCTTCAAATCAAAGGCTAAAATTCAATTTAAAATCAGAAGGCTCTACTTCTATACAAGAACAAACAGTCAAGCACAAAGTTAAATAATATTTCTACATACTTCACAGATATGGAGAGACATGACTTCAGTGGGGTTGACTGGAGGGTGTGCATCACAGCAGAGTCTACAGGGTACTTAGGCTTATGTTTATTTGGTGTCTGATTAGAAATGCCTTTCTCAATGTAAACTGATGGCCCACAAACATCTCTCAATAAATGTTAACTATTATTGTGATTACCAATGCTAAATGTGATAACTTGAAATCAAATATAAAGTGATTCGTATATAAAGTGATTTGCCCCCCACGTCTGTGTCCAGTCCTAGTTCTCTACATGGGGTGGGCAAAGCTTTTGTCATGGGGAAGGATGCTGTCAAAGGGAAGCCTAGGCCAGGCAGGAGAAGGCAGGCAACCCTGTCTAGGATGAACAGATGAGTTCCTAGCAGTTGGCCAGCCCAATCGCCATGAACTGGAAACCAACTAATTGGGAGAATCCTAGAATTGCTACTACTGTCCTCCAAGTCTCACCCAGTCACAATACCCAGAATTGTCCCTATGGATATTTAAGTTAGCTCAGAAAGCTGCCACCAGGTGGCGCCACAACAAGGCTGCGACCAAAAAGTCCAACCCAGAAGCTCAACTGTTTAATTCATTAACCTCACCATTAAGGAACTTCGTATTTGATAGAACCAACATATTGGGGCCCCATTTATGGTATTATGGCTATTGTGTTATGATAACTTTTAAGAGTGAAGGAGACTCTAATAATGTTGGAGCAAAAGACATAAACTGAAACTATTCAGGTCAAATAGGATATATAAGTCACCCTAGTTATGGCACGGTTTACACTTTATTATTACTACTACTACTACTACAACTGTCTTAGACCATAATATTGCTTTGAAGTTATTTGTGATACACACAAACATACATGTAAACTTCATGTTAAAATGCCAACTTCACGCTAATGCCTAAGTGTCTACAGCTTATTAACCCTAGAAAATGAGAACATTGCAGATGCAAGCTTGAGAAACAAATATCCCCAAGCCATTCCGAAGAGACAGAAAAGTCCTACTTCTTCATTCCCAACCGTGTGTCACGCCAGCTCCACCTGTATCCCGCTATTTCTGACACTGGGCTCTTTGGGGAGTCAGGAGTCTATAGGACAGACCAGGCCAATTTTGGTGGCTTCTCAACCCTCACTTTCATCCAGCAAAGTGCATCCTATTAGGAAATGTACCTGAACAGTGTCCTGGAATTGCTAGGTTTTCAAAGTATGTTCCCAAACATAAGAGCTGAGATGGTGACACAAGTGGAAGCAGGGGCTGCTAGGTTATTTAGAACCAGATTGGTACCCATGCTCCACGGAACACAGAGATGTGGTGGCACACTCAGCATCTACTGGCTGTCTTTCTTATTTTCCTTTTGCTTCATTTTCTTCACTTCTTTAATTTAAATGTTTATTGTAGCACCTATACATTTTTAAAATAAATTAAATACTCAGTTACTTGAATATTTGATATCATGTAGAAGAAGCTGACAACTGATACTATTTTCTCATTTTCCATCTCAAAATTGGGTAGAGATGGGCTGAGTCTAATTATTACACAGGTCATCTTCCTATAGTTAACAGAAAATGTTTTTGCAACGTCACACTCATGAGAGGGGGAATCCAATAAATAGCTGACCTAATACTATATTCTAGAAAATATCAAACGTATAGAACAGATAGTAACTCAACTACATTTACTCTTAGTTCCCTACAGTCCTGATCATTTGGTTTCTGAATCAGTAAATACTTTCCATGGACACATGGGCCTCACCTGTCTTGTTTGCATCTTGTCATCTGGCTCTGTGCCATCATCATTAGAAATCTTTGCAATTTCCCCTTTTTTTCCATTTCTGCATGTATTGAGAGTAGACATAGATTGACAAATTCTTTTGCAGGAAATGGGAAAGATATGAGAGCAACTTAAGTGTCCGTCAATAGGTGAATGGATAAAGAAGATGTGGTCTATACATACAATGCAATATTACTCAGACACGAAAAAGGAAGGAAATCACACAACATGGATGGGCCTTGAGGGCATTATGCTAAGTGAAGTAAGTCAGACGGATACTATATGATCTCAAAAAACTACCAAACAAACAAAGGAGCTCATAGATACAGAGAACACATTGGTGGCTGCTGGGGTCAGGGGTCGGGGGGTGGATGAAATGGGTAAAGGGGGTCAAAAGTTGGAAACTCAGTATTAAAATAAATGTCATGGGATGTAATGTGCAGCACGGTGACTACAGTTAATAAGGCTGTATTATATATTTGAAAGTTGCTAAGAAAGTAGATCTTAAAAGTCCTCATCACAAGGAAAAAAATTTTTGTAACAACGATGGATGGATGTTAGCTAGACTTATTATGGCGATCATTAAGAGTAGATACAAGTATCAAATTATTATGTTGTATACCTGAAACTCATATAAGGTTTATGTCAATTATACCTCAAAAAATAAATAAATTACCATTAAAAACAAAGTGGAGAGACGAGGCCTTTTGTAAGCGATGGGAAAGCTAGTTTTTTCTTTGGATAATCAATTTTCTTATTTCACCAGGTGCCTTTGGCATTGAAAAATGGCTGAAAAGAAGAAAGGGAAACTTACTGAAAGATATCACTATATCCATCCATAAATAATTATTGATTAGTATAATGAGGCTTTACGTGAGAGTGGAAACTCACAACAGACTGAGCTATCTCAAGTCGAGGTGGATTGCCAGAGTCAACGTCAATTCTTTTTCTCACAACTGTAAAATGAGTCGACTAGGACCCACTCCACCAAGGAACAAGAAAGATATGGCAACACTTGGGTCTATGACATTCCTTTCACCAAGACTCTTTATTCCACAAAGCTTATACTTTATGGAATAAAGTTGCATTTTGTTTATTTTTCTAAGTGGGCACATCATAGAAACTGTCATACTTGATCAGTGCCTTTGGAGAAATATGAAAGTATCACACTCCCATCTGTGCAGCGGGACTGAGCAGGGAGAAATCGGGAAGATTAGGCAGAGAGCTTTCACGCCGAGATCCCCCAGCTGTGTGAAAAACCAAGCCTACTGAACACAAAACACCGAACCACGAAAATAACTCTGCAACCAGAAAGGAAAGAAAAGGAATAAATGCCCCCAGCAAAGCACACCTGGCAAGCAAACCCAACTTGGTTGCATTTCAAAAAATTCATTACCATTCTCTCCAAGCTCCAGTACATTCCTCTGCCTCAGCTGCTCTTTACGCAAGTTCTGCTGCCTCATTTTTCTTTATTGATTAAATGGTAATGAAACAGAGCAGGACCCTATGGTCCTTCCCCGCCATGTCCTCTGCCTGCCTCTCGTCTGTAGAAAAACTTTAGCCATAGAATAAGTTTAATCAGAGAAGTGAGAAAATGCAGAAGCAAAGAAACGCAGTCAAACAGGGCAAAATAATAACAGTTTAGTCAGTTAGCAAAGTCAAGGACCTTTAGTTCCTCCTCAAGGGCTATAGATAATATTCTGAGCCATATCCCCTGTGAGCTGTCTTATAGATACTGAAACCCTCACCAGGTGGAAGAAGTTAACTACATGATGAGCAGACTGTAGCCATGACATAAGTTGCCACAATTCTGAGAGCTGGCCTCAAGGAAGTGGGAAAAAAATGACCCTGGAACTGAAGACTAACTGTACTTAAAGCAATCAAGATGATGCTGTACTTAAAGCAATCAAGATGATGCTGATTAGACCACCCCATGACCAATTTCAAGATGACGGTCAGAGCTGACTGTGCTGTTTCTGCATGTAGCCCTCTCTCTCCGCCTATAAAAGCTTTTGCCCACTGAACGTCAGCGGGGGAGTTGGCCTTTGTGAAACTGTGCACCTCAGATTGGGACCTGAACCCACGTGCGGGGACTCGAACTCGGTCAAAACCCATGGTCTTCCAACTGTGATCACACACCTGGTTTCAGGACTTAATGAAGTTCAGGTTCTTGATGTCCCATTGCAGAAAGAATTTGGTGAGAGACAAAGTGATAGGTAAGAAGTGCATTTATTTAGAGAGAAACACACTCCACAGAGTGTGGGCCATATCAGAAGATGAGAAAAGCACCAGGGTATGGGGTTGTTAGTTTTTATTGGGGTGGGTAATTTCATAGGCTAATGAGTGAGAGGAGTATTCCAGCTACTCTGGGAAGGGGTGGGGATTTCCAGGAACTGGGCCATTGTCCACTTTTTGATCCTTTTGGTTGGCCTTGGAACTGTCATGGTACCTGCGGGTGTGTCATTTAGCTTGCTGTTGTGTTACAGTGAGCATATACTGAGGCTCAAGGTTTAGTGGAATTCGACTTGTCTGCCATCTTGGACCCATTTGGCTCTAATCAGTTTATGTCATGTCCTTGGGCTATGTCATTCTTTCAGAGGTTGTGTCCTGCCCCCTTCCCTCCTGGTTCACTTTGACAGGAGTCTGCCCTCCCCACCCCTGGTTGCTGGCCTCCGAAATAAAGCAAACTTTCCTTTCCACCAACCTCGCTTCTTTATTGGCTTTAGAGCTGCGAGCAGCCAGACTCCACTTTCGATAACAGTAACACTTTACTTCTTTGTATAAATCAAAAGTTTACCTAAACCAGGATTTGGGCTTTCCACATTGTTAGCCATAAACCTAAAAAGCTTTTTTATGGTTTGAAACCTCTGTGCTAGCCAATGTAGCAGCCAACAGCCACAGGGGACCATTTACTTTAAAATGAATTATAATAAAATACCATTACACATTCAACGGCTCAGTTGCACGGGCCACATTTCAAGTACCCAACCACACATGGCTAGTGGCTGCCATATTGGCCAGTGTAGACATAGGACCTTTCCATCTCTGCAGAAAGTTCTCCAGGCAATGGAAGGATTACAGAACTCAGCTTCCACTACGCAGCTGGTTTATATTGCTGTAAGCTTTCTGACACTCTGAGAACCTACCTTCCCTGTTGCTTGGTTGAGTTCCTGATATTACTACTAATGTGGACTCAGATGCCAGGAACTCCCCGGGGCCTAGGTGACTCAGGTTTAGAAACTGTTCATTCTTGTAGGCTATGAGGCCTCTGCTTTATTTGGGACTCAGAAGATGTCCTAATCTTTAAAGCAGCCTCCCAAGGTCATTGTCGATTTTGTGCGTCAGCTGGATCACGGGATGCCCAGATTAGTTCCAGGTGTGTCTGTGAGGGTGTTTCCCAATGAGATTAACGGTTGAATGGAGACTCAGTAAAGTGGATGACCCGCCCCCAAGTGAGTGGGCGCCATCCAGCCCATCGAGGGCCTCAACAGAGCACAAGTGGAGGAAGGAGGAATTCACCCCTTTAATCCTGAGCTGGGACAGATCTCATCTTCTCCTGCCCTTGGCCTGGGATTTACGCCATAGGCTCAACTTGTTCTCAGGCCTTTGGACTCAGACTGCATCATACTACTGCCTTTCCTGGTTCCCCAGCTTGTGGATGCCAGATGGTGGGACTGACACCGGGCAGGACCCTGTGGGGGCTCCTGGGCACAGAAGCCTTTCTGTCCCCAGTTTCTTGTTTGTAGGAAATAGGCTTCAGCTTCCAAGACCTTTTCCAAGTTCCAAGGAGCAGGTTCAAACAGTTGCTAATCAGGGAAGGGAGGGGATGCAGAGACAAGAGAGGAGCCGTCAAGAAACAATAGTGCAGCCTTGGGGCAGGGTCTTGGCTCCGCCTCAAGGGATACACATGACAATATCTTTGAACCCTTCAGGCAGAGCTAAAACAGCCCCAACAAATGGAAGATGTTAACTACTTGATGAAGCATTGTTTATTCCAGAGAGGTCACAGTCTGACAACCTCGAGAATCACAGAAGCTCCCCAGAAGACCACCTGAGGCCAGGTTAAAGGACTACAGTCCCAGCATACACCCTGATCCTTATCAGCAATCCGCCCTTGAACCACTGCTATAAATGCGGTTGGGACACACAGTTTTTGAAGGCACGAGCCTGCTGTGTCCCCCTTTGCCTGGCAAAGCAATAAAACGAGTCTTTTCTACTTCACCCCAAACTCTGTCTGTGAGATTCGATTCAGCACTGGTGCAAACAGGCCAAGTTTTCGACATGAGAACTTCTCAGCCTCCTTATCGTGTGAGCCGATTCCAATCACCCTTCTCATCACTGTAAGTATAGGATGCTGGGGATGCTTCACTCAAGTCCATGAACTTCCTCAGCCCTGCCTGACCTTCCCAGATGATACGCACGCAGGCCTTTCACCCTGGAAAGGGCACAAGCACCAACTAGCGCCTAGCAGTTGGAGGGGGTCACACTTCCGCTCTTTGAAATGTTGAAATACAGCAAAGATCATGCCAAGGATAAACAGCATAAGGACAAACAGAGACTATTTGGGCGCAGCCAGGCCTCCAGCCTGTTTCCCTGGGGGACGGAAGGGTCTGGTCTGGTCTAGATTGTTAGGACTTTCTGTACACTTACTAAACAAGAACAATGACTGTCCCCAGAACTTGTCACTTCTTGAGGCTCTTATTTCTTCCTGAGATTTATGGTAGATTCTGCAGCGAGTGGGTTCAGACAGATAAAAGCTGGCTCTTGGCTGACCCACCCAGGGGCCAGGCCTCGAGTCAGGGACCCAGTCGGCCTCCCCATTTGATAGGCATCAGGTCCAGCCGCTGCTAATAGATAATAATTGGTTGGTTATTTTCAAAGCTAAATATTCAGAATAACCTAACAGACTCTCACATGACCACAGGGGCACACGAGGTTTTCAGAACCTTCTCGACACAAGAGCTCACATTTCTTCCGCCCATCCCAACCACACGCTGACTACCAGCCAGCACTTAAATTGGAACAAAAAGATGAAAAGACGGACCCACTACTTACAGTATTTTTAAAAAACTATTGCCGCTGTCTTTTCCACACTAGAGGCCTGTGCTTTGAATTTTAATACATATATTCATCTACTTTATGCTCTGTTGCTCCTTTTAATCTTAATTTCTTTTCTCTGTCTCCTATTTGTAGACCCAAATGTTCCATATTGAAAAGCTAGTTCAAAGGTCAACCTTTAAAAAGAGAAACAAAATATATTTTTGAAAAATTACATAAAACACTGGAGATGAGATCAACAGGCTCATGTTCCACTGATTGAAATGCAAAATAATACAAGATTTCTGGGAAGCAATTTCATCCAGCCCAATCAATGGCTTTAAAGTCATTCAAAACCTTTGACCTAATTAACACACCTCTACTTCTGGAGAGCTGGCTTAGAAAACTGGATAGTGCCACAAAGGTCTCTGCCCAGGGATGTTCATCACGGTATTATTTATGATGCTGAAAAGCCAGGGAGGGGAACTGAAATGTTTAAGAGATCCGTCTCCATTTCACAGACAAGGAAAGTGAGGTTCCTAGATATTTCTACAGCGCTGTGGTAGGAATCAGACCAAATTGTACATATTGTTTGTAAAGGGCCACTTGCTATTTCTCTTCAATTTCCCTCCCCGCCTCTGCCATGCTAAGATCTTCAGGGGGCAAAAACTGTATTTTACTTATCTTGGGTCCCGCGAAGCTTTACCCGCTGTCCCCGAGAGAGCAAAGGACAAAGGAGTGTCTGGTGTGGGCCAGCCTGGGATAGAATGCATTTTGACATTCCTGAGACCACCAAGTATTTGGAGCTGGGATCTAACATTTAAGTGAGAATCACAAGCATGAGTCAAATTAAGTGACTTGGAAAACTGTCATACATTACAACACATTATAACCCAATTTCCTAATGGGAGTTGTAGACGGGCTGCCGTAAGAGGTATTTCAGCATAAAGTGCTTGAAAGCCCTGACTGTCTCAGGGATGCCTTAGCGGGGAAACAGGCTGCTGGATCTTCTCCATCTCTCTTAGTGGGAACCCGCGTGATACGACGAAGCAGATTCAAGCTCCGAAAGGATACCTAGGGTATGAACAGACATCCCCTCTTTGATGCTTTGAGACAATAAGTCATTGTTTGGGCTGAAGAAGTGCCCCAGGACAGCTCCAAGTTGGCGTCCTCTCCTAGTAGGAGAAAGGGGTGGCCCTCTCTGCTGTAACCCCCTCTGTTGCCTTCCCTGTGGGACCCCCCACTAACAAGGCTGCTCAGCAGCGTCCACACCAGCATTCAGAGGCACTGAGGCCTTTGTATCAGCCGCCCTGGGAAGACAGTCTTTGGGAGAATAAGAGACGGCACATCATTACCCTTTGCCTCCAAAGATCGCCTGCTTCTAGTGAGAGGCGGAACAGCCCCAGCTGTCCCTCCAGCTTCACCTAATTGTCCCCACCCCCACCCCTGCCACCTTATCAGAGAAGACGGGGCTGGATCAGATGTCTGCCCTGAGCTCCTAGCGTCCAGTGATCTTATTTCCTCCTTAATGGAAGATCTGCACTCCTGATACCGAAAATCATTTAGTCCCGGTGAAGCCAGCCACAAGCTCAGCCAGCTCTTCTCCTGTGGACACAGAACACCAGGCAAAGAAATGATCTATAACCTTAAAGCACATGAAGATGCCTTGAAAGCAGAGGAGAAGAGCAGGAGAACGACTCTTTGTGATTTTGTGATGGATGGCTCACGTCGGCACCATGGTGAGCTGTTTTTCAAGAAGGTATTTCAACATTTGAAGGCTGTAATTGTCTTTTTTTTTTTTTGGTATTGAAGTATAGTTGATTTACAATATTATATTAGTTTCAGGTGTACAGCACAGTGATTCAGTATTTTTACAGATTATACTCCATTAAAAGTTATTAGAAGAGAACAGCTTTAATTCCCTGTGCTGTACAATATATCCTTGTTGCTTATCTATTTTATACATAGTAATTTGTACTTCTTAATCCCATACCCCTAACTTGTCCCCCCGCCTGATAACCACTAGTTTTTTTTCTGTATCTATAAGCCTGTTCCTATTTTGCTATACACATTCGTTTGTATTATTGTTTAGATCTGCATATAAGTGATATGGATCAGAGCGCTCGTGGTTCAAGTAGTGAATAGTTATTTCACACTTACTGCTGTGGACTGAATGTTTGTGTTCCCCCCAAGTTCATATGTTGAAACCTAATCCCCCATGTGATGGTACTTGGAGGTGGTGCTTTTGGGAGGTGACTAAGTCATAAGGGTGGGGCCTTCATGATGGGATTAGTGCCCTTATAAAGGGATCCCCTCAGAGCTCCATTCTCCCTTCAGCATGTCAGGATCCAGGGAGACAACAGTCATCTATGAACCAGACATTGAGTCTACTGACACCTTGATCTAGGACTTCCCAGCCTCCAAACTGTGAAAAGCAAATGTTTGTTATTTAAGCCACCCAGTCCACGGTATTTTTTGTTACAGCAGCTGGAATGGACTAAGACATGTAATGGACTAAGCAGCTGGAAGGGACTATAGACCAGATGCCCTGGTAATTGTTTTATAAGCATGATCTCACTTAATTTTCACAACAACCCTATGAGGTAGGTGCTATCATTATCTTTGAAGTGAGAGAGGTTAAGTAACTTACCCACTCAGACAGTAAGCAGTGGAGCCAGTGTTCAGGCCCTAGCCAAGCTTTTAGCCCTTCCAAGGACCAGTCCTAAAGGGAGGTCCTGTTGATATGACCAGATCATCTCTCAGGGTTGCCCTGGGCTCAGGTGGTCGACTCAACCAGAAACACCCAAGGAACAGAAGAACCAGAGGTGGCATTTCAACATTTGAAGACTGTAGCTGTCTTGATGCCATTTGAACGAAGGACACAGTGTGTTACAGTTGCCAAGGGAGAGATGCTAGAAGAATTTTCGTCTTCTCTGCCTGTATAAATCCTGTCCTTTTTTAGACTGTCTTCCCCTCCGGGAGGTGGCCATTAGCATCTATGGGGGCACATACAGAGTTGTGCAGAGTCCAACCTGCACAACTCTACCTAGAGGCTCTGAACTTAGATCTTCAAAGCCCAACTCCAATCCCATGTGTGCTATGAAGGCTTCCTTAGTTGTCCTTGTGGAGATGAGGGGAGACAGTGATGGGACCCAAAGTTCTGGGCTGGGAGCTGGCAGACGTTGCTCTAGCTGTGCTTCTGCCGAGTGTACACTGGAGTGACCCTAGACAAATCATCTGACTTTCCCGGACCTCAGTTTTATCTCTGGAAAATAAAGGAGTGGAACTAGACGAGTCTAAATGTCCTGCCAGCTCAAAAGCTCTATTAACCTGCCTCTTTCGAGCTCAAAATTTTTGTAACTTAGTACTTAATACACATTATCTTATACAGCATCATTATTTCCACACATATCTATTTCTATCATATTTCTCTAAAATTTGTGAGTTTCTTGTAGGCAGGGTCTCTCTAGATTCTCAATTGAAACAATGATTTTTGATGTTCAGAGTCCCACTGTCCACAGATAACCTTGTATCTGACATATTTCCCCTGTGTCTAGAACTCCACTGTCATCATGGACACAACCAAGTGAAGCATTCTGGGGAAAACAGAAAGGAAGGAAACCAGCTGTGATTTTTAAAAGTCTTCTTTGTATTGTGCGTAAATGTAAACAAATCATCTAAGTAACAGCCCCTTGCTAAGTTATACTCAAATATCATAATTTGCAAGGCAGAATCACACCAATAAAGCTAATAGGTATATAATAAAAAGCACATTATCCCAATTTTTTGCAGTTTATTATTGTGGCTGAATTAGAGCAAGCAATGATGAACCAGGTCACTTCATTAGATTAGATTTCAGATAAAAGAATGTGAGAATTTTCAAATGCCAACAGTTGGACTGTTGAAATGACACAATAGCAGCCAGCGAAGCAGGAAGAAGGTAGATGCCATCGGCTCCAGAAGCCTTTGTCTTGACTTTAATGGAAAAGCCAGGGAAAATAAATACATTCCAGGGGTTCAAAAGTTATTTTAAATTCCATCTGCATACTTAAGTGAAAAACAAGCCAGCCCCTCAAATAATTAAAGCCATCAGTATGAACTACTCAGGTTTGAAAGGGACCAATATTTCTTACTCATAAAAAATGTAATAGTATGTGCAATTTGTTTTTGTTTTTTGTTTTTGCCGTCTGCTACTTGAATTGCAAGGTATGGTTGAAAAGTTAATGTAACACCGGAATATCATTAATAAGACTACTGAATGCTTTATCTTAGCCAAAGCATGAAAGCATGGCTTTCTTTTTTACTGTAACTTTTTTAACTTCAAAAACTGAAAGTAACAGGTGTGACTTTAGACTTTTTTTTCCCTCTTTTAGAGGAAAAGAGCATTAGTAAGTGGGAAGAAAAGCAAATTTAATAAAACCGAGTGTAATAACACAGTTCCCTATAGAATACTAGGTCAAGGTATCCAGCTGTTTCTCCCACTCATGTTGAAAGCTTTTCTTAGAGGTTCTATTTAAAGAGCTTGGTGGAAAGCTTGAAAGAATAGTACAAACACATGAGTGAAAGTCTGTATTAACCAATCAGTCGGTAAATTCACCAAGTTTTGCCAAAGAGCAAGGAAAGCCTACTGTGAAATTCACCGTTTCCCACTATTTAAGAATTTAGTCATGGGAGTCTCAGTGGCTACTTTCCATGCCTCCTGGCTGCCTTGCATCCTTAGCTTGAAAGCCTTTACCATCCTGAGCAGGTCATTTCATTTTCTTCTTTTTAAAACTCTTTTTGCTAACATTGCATTACCCATCGGGAAAAGAAGTTCAACCTTCTTCTGACAGTGGTATCTAAGGCCACATTCTGCTGCTTTGGGACACGAACTCTGTTTAGGCTTAGGAAACCCACCAGCTTCGCATAAACTGTGGTTATTCCGAGTTCCCTCCAGAATTCTGAGATTTGCTGAACAAGTATTTACCCCATTGTTACCATTCATGATGAAATCGACTTCGAACATCATCAAACTCCATTTGATTTTCTCCCCTCTCTTCATAAACACCCCAACATTTTCAGGCTCCTTCTTGGTTTCTTTATCTTCTCGAGGTAAAATGACAGGAATCACACCCACCCCACATCCCAAGTAGGGATACGACCTGGTTTTGCTCGAAAGGAAAACAGACTTCTGGTTTTTCAAAAATACCTTTGGTCGTGGGAAAAGGATATTTCAAGTTCTTTAAAGAGTCTGTAAATTATCAGTCTTGTACCAACTACCAAATCACCAGCAAGCCTTCCTCCTTGGTGAGATGACAGATCCCACAGAAAAGGACCAATTCCCTAAACTCTGTGTATCCAGAACCTCCTTCTATATGTTCCCCCTTTTCCCATGTTCCTACCCTTTCTTTAGTTATTTCACATCCATTTCCTGAGTGTCAACTATGTGCCTGAAACATAATTGTCTGCCAAGGACACAGGAACATGCTCGGAACTCTTCCCCAAAATCTGTCCACAGGATTTCCTAAGTGTTACCTTCACTTCCTCACTTTTCTGTCATTACACCTGATGCACTCATCTTTTTGTTTAAACATTTTACTATACAGAATAAGTTTTCAAAATGAATATGCACCCTACCCTGTAGACAACGTAAAAGATGTCAAAGGGAATAATCCTAAGCATTGGTCCTTAGCGGACCCATGGTTCCCACTCTGGACCACCCAGCAGGGTTGACAGGTGGTGGCCTGCACAGGAGCACCTGGTCACATGTAGCTCTCTACGGTCTGGGCCCCCCCTCCTGGAACAGGGCTCTATCCATCTAGAGCCCTCCAAGAAGGCTCTATCCATCTAGGTCCTTCCAAGAAGGACCACCTATGGAAATTCTCACAAAGGTGCTTTTTAGGCTAGCAGGGTCTTCTCCAAAATTGTCATCATTTATCTCTACTCTCTCCTTTTCTTTTGCAGTCCATATCCAATCATTTCCCCAATTCCATGACAACTTAGTTGGTTTAAATTGGCGTGAAATAAAGTTGAAGATTTTCCTAAAGATTAGACATACAGATCTTCTTTCACCAAGCAGGCATAGCTGTCTAAATGCTCGTTAACTGACCCAAATCAGAACCCAAAACTTCTGAGTTACCATCCCTAGGGTTAAACCGCTGGGCTTCAGTCAAAATGACAAAGCACCACTTCCACCACCAACATCATCACCCTTTACATTTGTATAACACTTTAGAGTTTACAAAGTTCTTTTGTATATACTCTCGTGCCATCTCATGCAATTCACCTAAATTGTGGTAGGTCATAAGGCTGGATCAAGATGGATCTTAGCTATGGAGTTGCTCATGAAAGAAAGAAGAGGAGGAAAGGGAAGGGCCAGGAAAATAGGAGGTGAGAGGAAGCCAAAGAATAAGCAAGAGTAAGTCAGATAAGCAGGGCTCAGTCTGTGTGACCAAAAGAACTTGAAACAGAATAGTGAAGACAATCTCAAAAGCCAGTGTTCCTACTTTGCATTGTCTGAGCACTGGTGTGAGTTCTCTTTGCAACCGTGGGCATCTTGAGTCTCTGGATTCTTCAAGAACAGCCCGTCATCTCTGTGAGATGCTTTTGACGAGGACCCGGATGTCCTGGAACCTACATCAGGACCGACGTGTGCGAAACTGGCTAATCCACCACATTCCGCAAATATTTACCGAGCACCTACTGCACGTTAGCATATGCTAACCCCACCATGAATTTGCAACATGGATATTACTATTCTTATTTTTAGTGGGATATTACTGTTTCTATCCAATGAGGACACTGTGGCTCAGAAAAACATCTTTCTGAGATGACAGAATGAGGCAGTGACGGACCTGGGAGTCCATCAAGTCTCAGGTTACAAACTCTTGCTCTCTTGACTGAGTTGTGTTGTCCCGTGCGATCCTGTCTCCAATACCTACGTTTATTGCTTTGTTTTTCAAGAATGGAGGAGCAAACAGAGACAACTAAGCTGGATGGAATACCTTCAGACAGGGGTCCTGAGAGCTTCTGAGGGGCTGAGGGAAGGCAGGCCGGTGCTTGTGGATGTCCACGGTCCAGACTCAGTCCAGGAACAAAACCTGACTCTGGGGAGGAGGGAATCGGGTCTGGGTCAGGGCCTGGGTTTTTAAGATGAATCACATGAGTGTTTCCTGAAGTTCGGAAGGACCAGCCGTCAAGAGGGATAGAAGTACTTTCCCTTTATTTCAAGACAAGAAAGGAAAGTGGAGATTCCTAGGATGAATTTTACGTGATTTATTATGAATCTCATCACAGATACTATCTGCAGCAAGAGGCTGGTTTTTAAGCCACGCTGTCCACTGACCATGGTGACCGCCTGGCCCTGAATGTCCAGGATCTGCATTTTCCTCTGCTGTCAGAACTTAGGTTCTAGTGATTAACACTGGTTTTACTCGTGTCCTTCAGGGGCCCAAACTGGCCAACATTGACCAACTGCAACTTATCATCTTCCTCCAAAGACACCCCCCAACACCAGGTCAATGTGAATTAACTCCATCAAATCAAGCCTCAAACGCCCCGTTTATACCACCTCATCCCAGAAAGCAATTGTAACTTTATTTGTATTATTTATAATGTTACTAATTTGTCATGCCATTCAAAAATAAACACGAATCCTTTCACCTCTGTTAACTGGACAGGGCAATTAGAAAGCCTTCCTGGAAATCGACAATCACAGTGCCCTGTGCCACACCCCACCCCATGCGCCAAAGGGGGGGTCGTCATGGCCCAACCCTACCTCCAGCCTTTCAGCCAATCATTGAATTTGTTTGGTGTGTGTGAGCTATATGGCCTGAAAGTCCTCTCATCACTGCTGTGCTCTCTGAAACCTCACCAGTTAGAGAAAATTCACTTGAACTGCCTGAAAGCATTCTGATTCTGCAGTAAGTGACTTTTAAGGCCATATAGACACTACCAAATGTAAAACAGATAGCTAGTGGGAAGCAGCCGCATAGCACAGGGAGATCAGCTCGGTGCTTTGTGACCACCTAGAGGGGTGGGAGGGAGACGCAAGAGGGAGGGGATATGGGGATATATGCATATGTATAGCTGACTCACTTTGTTATAAAGCAGAAACGGACACACCACTGTAAAGCAATAATACTCCAATAAAGATGTTTAAAATAAATAAATAAATAAAGTGACTGAAATCAGTGAAGAAGGGAGTGTCAGAGCACAAGGTCCTCCCGCGTTGGACCAGCCGGATGACAGAGGTTCTGAGTGGGCTGCTTGGCAGCCTTGGCACTCAGGAAGCAGGCAGAGGGGTTGGAGGAGCTGCCTGGCAGGGGTGGAGAGGGTCTGCACCTCTGGGGCGGGGCACAGCTCATCGAGGCAGGTGTACGGGGCAGGAATCCTACCACGTTGACTGAGGAAAGAAGTCCTGAAGAATAAAGGGGATCATGCAGCCACTGGTGGCAAGATTTAGGCAAAGGGAAGCAAGGTGCTGATCAAGGATCCTGGGTGGGCAGAGCAGAGGCAGGGCTGGTCCAGCGCCGTGGGTGCTGCCCTACTGACCCGAGGGGCCTTAAACCCTCTTGACTAGGTGAGTACTAATGCCAGAGCTTGACTGAGGGCCTGGCCTACGCAGGTTGGGGCAAACTGCTGCATCTACAGGGGTGGAGGGCTTTCAGGAGGGACGCCAAGCAGGGAGTTTTGGCGACAGTGGAGGCCTCATATCAGAGTCTGGAGCAACATGGAAAAGGAGGCCTGGGGATGTGGTGAGATGCCCCAGAGAAGGTGCTGTGTGGGGCAGGTACCAAGGATGGGCTCTCTGACCCCAGTGTGCCGGGGCCAGCCCTGGATGGCGTGATCTGGGGAGCTGGATCACAGTACCTTCCTTTCTTCAAACCCAAATCAGTGTGCTGCAGCTCTCAGATCGTTACCTTGAAGATTAACGCAGCACTCTCCCTGAATCTGTATTTCTCAACTGGCAGAGTTTTCATGCCAATGATTTTGTTTCCAAACTCCCCCGTGTTACTGGTGGGACGCGGCTGACTATTGAGTAGTGAGGGCCTGGTATACTTTTCTAGAGAACAGGCTTAAAAAACGATGGTTGCTTCTCTGAAAGCTGGTTCATTACTTCTTGTGGGTTTTGCTGTCCCTGCCTTCCTAAGAGAGAAGGTGATTGTTCTCTTGCCCACAAGCACACACACATGCCGTATGTGTCCAATGTCTCAATTTTAGTTCAGCAGTGAAGTATGAAATTATTTTTAAATGATATATCTTTCGATATTCAAATGAGAATCAATCTGGCAAGGAAAATTACATGATGCAAATTATTCTTAGTGCATATAAATCAGCTGTGAAGTCATCTGAAACTCCTGTGTGTTTGGGTTCTTTACTGGCAGTGCAGAATACTTATCAGCAGACCTTAGGAATCCTCACTTAGCAAAAGTTCTCATTATTTAGAGAACATAGGTTTGCTTGGTGCTCCCTGGTCTGCAAAATACCTAGCCCAGCTTGTGCCCATCATGGAGCATGAATAAAAGAGGTACATGAGGTTATCCAGTTGTTGAATAATCAGAACCATCCTTTGAGAGCAGAAGATATGAGAATCTGCTTTGAAGAGAGACAGAGATAGAGACACAGAAACTGAGCCATCTGTAACTGGATATTCTAAACCAGCAGTAGGAACAGATACTTAGAAATTGGAAGCTACTTCTTAAAATGACATTCAAAATATGATTCTCATCACGTGGGACCCCTTTCCATCCAACCTGTGCTACTCCCACCCCTCCCCCACTCGCTGCAGAATTGGACCACAGCCTTGAATAGGCAAGTCCAGGAGATCACTGGAGTGAACGCATCTTGAGGAGAGAAATAGTATTTATTGTTTTCTTGCTGCTTTCAGGTGATGCTTCCCGCTAGTGGTGATCGCCATGGGGCCCTGGAATTAATAAACTAGTGAGAGCCACTGGTCTAGTGATTTTCACTTCCCCTGAGAGGAAGATCTCTATGGTCCACATTTCTTGGGGGATCAGGCACACCTGCTCAGCAAGACCAGCATGACACCCTCACCCTTGCACCACCCTTTCTCCATCCATACCAGGGAGACACACTCCCTCCTCCTTCCTTCCCCAAACCTAGGCTGGGGGACACATCCATGCTTCTCTCTGGGAAGAGCTGCTCTCTGGAAGGTGTCAGACTCCGGTTTCGGTGGCTCCGATTATTTTCTTAGGGGTTCTTGGAGAAGTGTTGACAAGAGCCAGGCTAGCTGAAAAGATTTTCGGGAACTTCTCTCTAAAGCTGGTCGTTGGCAGCAAGGAGCTTTGCCCTGGGGGCTTTGTGCCGAGGTGACATTTACAGTGCATTGCTCTGCTTGGGGAAGAGGTCCTGCACATTTCACTCCCAGGACAGGGCTGCCCTGCTCCCTCTGATGGGAAAAACAAGCCCCTCCCTTTCAAATCCCTGCCCCCCCCAAAAGTGTGCAGAAAGCCAACTCCATAAAAATAGCTCCGTTTCTGAGGAGTGTCTTATGAATCAAGGTCTTTATTTCTCACGGCGGGGCACACACCTGCAGAGCTGCCTATTCTTATCCTTCTGCAACGTTGTGTGGCTCCTTTGGGACACCTGCCACTGTGTGACTGTCACTTGTGTACGTGCGGTCTCCCCAGCAGATAGAGGCCCTTTGAGAGCGGAGCTGTGTTTACTTGTTTTTTCTTCCCTCACTTCTGCTCCTTAGACCAGGAGGAAAGATCTGGGGTTTAGTCAGTTAAAATGCTAGTTGACATATTTTAAGGGAAGCGTTCTTGACTGTGAAGGTGGCACCTTGACCACATTTTGAAATATTTTTCCTGCAAAGAACTTCAACATACCAGCAACTTGCAAGCAAGCCTACGTGGATAAAATCCCAACTGCTGGCTTCAGCCATTCAAGGGCCCGCCCCCGTCACTATCCAGAAGCAGCAAAAGATGAAAGAGGAAGCTTAAAAGAGACTCGTATTTATCTCCTGAGAGCATATGACTTTTGATGACAGGCATGTTAAGGGGGAAGAGACCTGATTAACTTAACTCCGCTGGCCTGCAGCTACAGGGAGAAAGGCTGGAAGTTTTATCAACTTTACTTGTAAGCCCAACTTGTCACTGATGGAGAGCAGCCCCACAGGAAACCATGCCTCACAGAGTAAACGGAAAAGGAAACTGTCCTAGAGTCTCAAAGGAATGAACCAGCAAACCTGAAATACAAGTGCCCTGCTTTTTCCATTATGATCCCATGTCATCTGAATTATAAAAAGTTCTAAAAGCAAGAGTCTCCAGGGTAAGAGAGTCACCTGACTCCAGAGACCTGGCATTCATGTGAGAAATAGTGGGATGAGTGAAAGGTTGAGTATACACCAGGTGAGAGTAAGTTAACAGTATTTTACAAATGAACATCTTAAAAACTTTGCTGCGAAACACTGAGCCTGAAATAACCATTACTAAAATCATTGCTTTAAAAATATTATATTTATACCTATTTAAGGAATTGGAGGACTTCCCTGGTGGCACAGTGGTTAAGAATCCGCCTGCCAATGCAGGGGACGTGGGTTCAAGCCCTGGTCTGGGAAGATCCCACATGCTGCAGAGCAACTAAGCCCGTGAGCCACAACTACTGAGCCTGTGCTCTAGAGCTCACGGGCCAAAACTACTGAGCCCACGTGCCTAGAGCCCGTGCTCTGCAACAAGAGAAGCCACCGTGATGAGAAACCCGCGCACCGCAAGGAAGAGTAGCCCCTGCTCGCCGCAACTAGAGAAAGCCCACGCACAGCAACGAAGACCAAAAACACAGCCATAAATAAATAAATTTTTTTTAAATAAAAGAAATTGGCATGAGAACTATAGTGAGACCTCATCCCCAATCCTGATCTCCAACCCCCATAGCCAAGAATGTGGAAATGAGAGAAATGAAACTTTAAAATCAGCACGTAATGGGTGAAAGCGGCGAGACACAGAATTATTTCAAAGAAAGTGACTGGTTCTTACGGCAGCAAGACAAGTGTTTAATCTGAGGGAGGATATTCATATTTCAAAGACACACCACTTGTAATAAACTATAATGGAGAAGAATATATATTATGTATGAACTGAATCCCTTTGCTGTACACCAGTACACCAGAAACTAACACAACATTGTAAATTAACTATACTTCAAAAAAAAAAAGACAAACCACGTCTTTGCTCCTATGGACTGGATCATCTATGGAAGCAAGGAACATCGTAGAGAGGGAGGCCTCTCTCCTTGGCTTTTAGAATAACTGTCTTTTCCCTGTGTGTCTTCCCATGGTCTTTTCACCGTCTATGTCTGTGTCCCAATGTGCCTTTTTCAGAAGGACACTAGGGGTTAGGTTTTCAACATATAAATTTGGGAGGAGCACAGTTTAACCCGTGAGAACATCCTTAATTCCCTGGTCTCCCTCAGCCCACACATCAAAGCCCTTGTCCAGTCCACTGACTCCACCCCGAGGGTCTCTTTATCACAGTGACTGCCCTTTCTAGGCCTCTGTTATTTCCTTCCTGTGACCCCCCCCAGGCCCTTCATCTACTCTTCACACCTCGACCCAGAGGACTCCCTTGCTATTGCCTTTAAAGCACCTCACTGGGGCCCCCTTACCCTCGAAATGAGATCAGAAGTCCTCATCACAGCTCTGAAGACCTTTCAGGATGTGGGTCTGCATACTGAGCCACACTGCTCGACCACAACCCACCCAGGGCTGCACATCCAGCAAAGGTGACCTACTTCCACTTTTCTGAAGGGACCACGTTCTCCGTCTTTTTTTTTCTTTTTTTTAAGGGATTAAAAATACCTTTTAATGTTGGAATTGAACAGTTTATAAAAGTGCAAAAAAACCATATATTTACAGTTTAACAAATCATCCAGATTAAGAAATAGGACACTGTTAGTACTTCAGAACCTTTTAGTATATGTTCATTCATGATCACAGCCCCCTTCCTTCCTCCTAATAGTAACCACTATGTTGATGATTGGTTATTGTTTTTTTTTATAATTTTACTCCCTACCATAAGAGCAGTCATGCCATAATTATTCTTGTACAGGGGCCACGATCGCCTGTGCACACATTTCTATAGGATAAATAACTAGGAATGGCATTGCTGGGTCACAGCATATGAACATCTTTGCTTTTACTGAATATTGTCATGCTCTTTTCCAAACGGATCCACTCATTTTCATACCCAGTTGTGTATGCAAGTTTCTGTTGTTTCACATGGTTGACAACTCCATTTTTTGGTATGTCAGACTTTAGGTTTTTTTGGTGTTTTTTTTTGCCAACAATGCTTACAGTATTTTTCAGTCTTCATTTTCAGATGATGACTTTCCTTCACATTTCTCTGAGAAAATAGAACAATCGGAATAGACATGCCACAATTCCCATCACTACTTCTACCCGCCTACCTGCCTCTGTCATTGAACATGCTCTTCCCTCAGCCTGGAACACTGTTGCTAAGCTCTTCACCCTTGCAACTTCTACACATCCTTCAGTGCCCAGCTTGGGTATCACTTGCACCCAGGCTGTGAGAAGTGTCATCGTTTTGTATTTTCATGGCATCCCTTCTTTACTCATCATAAAATACTGAAATGGTCCACTTGGTCATCTACCTTCTCCACTGGAATTGTGAGCTTCACAACGGGTTGGACTGTATCTACTTGGCACTCAACCGCATCCCTAGCAGCCAGCAGTCGTTCCTGGCTCGTCCCAGGTGTTAAAGAGCATCGTGAGATATTTTTTGAAAATAATAACTTCATAACTAATTTTTCTAACAAAGCTTTCTTACCAGAAATCTTAACAAAATCAAATGTTAATCAATCTAGATTCAAAGTAGGTAACGATGTTGGAAGATCTACTATAGTTTTAGTTGCAAAATTCAAATCCTATTTGTATACTCACAGAAAGCACACATTGATAATACTTTCACAAATTGTCAGTGACCATGTCTCCCTTTGATTGGGATCATCAAATTATTGTTCAGGCATAATTTTAATAGCACTCCCATTCACTCTCACAAGTGCACAGATCTGGATGATTAATTATGCAGTCACCTACCCATACAACAGTTTACAAATGTCTCATTTTGTAGATGAAAATGGTATTTTCCTAACTCTCCTTTCCTAGGAGAAAGTAAATAGCTATGGTCCAAAAATACAGAATGAGGTTTGTTTGAGAGAGTGGGGTTTAGAAACAAGAGGGTGATAATAGCTGAAGTTTGTAAGATGCAGACTTTTGACATAAAGGAAACAATAAATTTGAGTCAATATGTGATAGAGCTGACAGAGGATTCATATATCTGGAGTAATTGAGTTAAAGCAAATTAGGGTCTGGATCAATACAAATCACTGATTTCTGTTTGGGTTTTTTTTAGTCACTGAGAAATACATCCAATTAATTTCTTACATTGAGAAATATTATGATCAAGCCCTCACAGTTCAAAGGCATAAAGTGGGATGTGAAAGTCCATTTTCTAGAGCTCTTGCATCAGACTGCCCAAGACGGCCTTGTGATTTAGTTTCAAATGTTAAGTATTCCCACAGTATCAGCTGAACCACCGTGTGATACAAGCACAAGAATACACCCTACAGCTTGATACAGGCACTGCTGGGATTAACTGTTCATGTATATTTTCCTTACCCTGTTCCCCTTCTCCATCACCAATACTAGAGAAGTGTTTTTGTGATAAAAGTGGACATTTTTAATGATGGGAGGGTGGAATGGATTCATATCCAGGATAAGATTCCTTTGTCATCGTTTGCCTAACATAGTTCAAAATTTAAAATCATATTCAGAAAAAGAGGTTTTCATAGAGGTAATAAGGTAAAGACTCGGGAACTTCCCTGGTGGCGCAGTGGATAAGACTCTGTGCTCCCAATGCAGGGGGCCTGGGTTTGATCCCTGGTCAGGGAAGTAGATCCCACATGCATGCCGCAACTAAGAGTTCACATGCCAACTAAGGAGGAGCCCTGGAGCCACAACTAAGGAGCCCACCTGCCGCAACTAAGACCCGGCGCAACCAAATAAATAAATATATATATATATAATTTTTTAAAAAGTGAAGACCCATTGCATAAGCATAGACACAAAATTAATTTAAAGCCAACTTGGTGACATGAGTAGACATGTTGCAGGGGCTTTTGTGCATGTCTACACCATCATTTAAACTTGTGCTACTCAATATATTGCACTGCTTTAAGTGCCATTTTTTAAGACTAAAATTAGGTATGGGAAAATGGCAACCACAGACACTTCGAAGCTTGTAAAATGTATTTGGAGATCCTGTTTTTCTCTTAAGGCCAATTACACAAGGCTGTCATAGTATATCACAAATACACAAACACACACGTATTTTTATTTCAAAAACCAAGCATTTTAATGTCAACAAGTTCTATACAAAACATAAAACTAAAATTCAGACTCCCCAGAGCTCCCACATTGAAACAGAGCTGAACGTTCATACCATCTAGCCAGCCTGTCCTCTCTACATGGGGTCATTTGGCCTCAGATCAAAACTTGAATTGTCCTATGAACTATAAAAGTTGAGTTCATGCCCTTTGGGAATTGGTGGAAAATCCAATTTGCTTCATTCCACCCCTGTCTACAGAGACGGGCTAATCTAACGGTCAGAGAACTTTTAAGTCTCAACTGCTCAGAGAGCTTCTTGTAAATACAATCACCGCCCATCTTTCTAATGACAGCACTGTGCACACATCCCTGAATGAAACACAAGCAAAGGCGTGTACTTCTCCTTTGCAATCTAAAGAAGGCTCATGACAGTTTCTCATTCCAGAGATGAGAAATGTGGGACCCTCTCCTTCCACCTACTTGATACCAGACTTACGGACACTTTTGTTCACTGTCACTGAGAAATGGTTAAGAGCTTGGAGTCTGGATACTGCAGACCTGGGTATAAAGCTCTGCCCTATCATGTCCAAGTTGTGGGAGCCTGAGCAAGTTCTTTAGCCACCCTAGGTCTCAGCTGCCTTGTTGGCAAAACAGGAGTAAAGATGGCATCTAAGTCACAATGTTATTGTGAGGATTACGAAGATGATGCTGACAAACCCGGCGTCTGGTAGGTGCTCAGTGAACACCAGCTGTTATTACTGTTGTTTGTTTTTGTTGTGGCTGCTTATTGCTACTCGTAAGAGTGATCCCTGGCACTCCTAAGCCTGCACGGTAATTTTTAGTTGGACAGAGTGGGAGAGTAGAAAAAAAAATTCAGACTTTATGAAAATCAGACCGATCTATATTCCAACCCAGTTCTGACACATAATAGCTATGTGACCCTCTGCCATTTTCTTAACCCCTCTGAAACTCGGTTTCCTTATCTGTAAAATGGGGATAATACCTACCTCACAGGAGCACTGTGAATTAAAGGTAATGTATATAAAGGTAATTGGGACGATGAGAGTAAGTACTCATTAAATGGTCATTACTGATATTATTAGTTCTTCAGCCTCCACCGAGGCATAAAAATATGTCCTCAAAACCATCTGATTTCATGGTATCCCATCCCCCCACCCCACCACAAAACACAACCATTCTGGGCATTTTTGTGACCCTATTCAGTTCAGTGTAGAATGTAAGAGCTTTGCAAATTCACAAGAATAGAAACGGACTAAAAAAGAATAAAGACAGGCGAGCCGAAAGAAACCTGCTTGCTTTGCTTCCTTACAAAAGAACGGACTCCGCACAGGGAGCCAGGAGAGGCAGAAGCAGCCACAATTAAGCCACAGAGCCATGCAGTTGATTGCCTTTTGCAGTGCGGAGAACTGAAGTCAGGATCAGAATCCGTTTCAGGTTCTAATTCAACATTCAGCAGCTGGAAAGTGCTTTCTGAAAGTGAGTCTGAAATAAGAAGTCAATGTGCCATGGGGAGAAGGTTCTAAATAGGCAGTGTTTTGCCACTGTTGAGAATTCAAACATGTCTTCTTTGCTCTTGCGCCAAGGCAAAGGGGGAGGAAAGAAATCCCAAGCACAGAAAGCTACTGTCTTCCCTCCCGAGACTAAGCCCAGAAGACTAGGCACTCTTACAGAGCTGTGGACCAGGCAAGCAGATAAATGAAAGGCATCCTTTTTGCCTCAACCCTTGACAGACATCTCTGAAGATAAGCGTCTAGCATTTTGATTACTTATTCACTAGGACTTCAGGGAATGGGGAAAAATCAGCACTGGTTGAATCAACTACTCCAACCCTATGTTACCATTGGTTTACATCAGTCCCTGGTGAGAAGTCCGTAAGTTCTGAAGCAGCCTCTCCCACTGATCTGTTTTCCCTTTGTGCGCACATAAAGTTCTTATCACTGGTCCTCTGGACCACCTCAGAGGGACCCCAGGGTTGATGTGAATTGGCCACGAGGGTATTTCTCATAGGCAGCAACCAGCCCATCTTACACAGGGATGTTCAGCCTTCTTGCCCCAGAATGGTGTCCCACGGGGCTGGGTTCAGGCGTTCTGAAGACGTGTTCAATGCCAGAGCAGGTCTTATGTGGCTCTGGGTTATGAATGTGGGCTGTGGACCACAATCAAAAGGGACCTGGTCTTGTTCTGGAAACAGAAGTCAATAATTATAGTGTGAGCTTGATGCCAAAGAGCAATTCTTCCATATTAAGATGGCGGAAACTTTTAGCCATGAACAGCTGGGGAAATGTTTCTATGCTAGGCTTTCAGATCTTCTCATTTCTGATCAAATTCTGCAACCTTCACGGTCCCACATCTACTAACAGCCCTTTGGGGCTCTACGTTAGATCGATCACTTCTGTGACTCATGAAGGATTCATGGAGCGTTGCTCTAAACTTGCCCCACGCTCGGGCTTTAAAGCATTTATCTTTATCAATTGTACTTTTGCAGTTCTTGTTACTTTTCTTATTTGCTCCTGTATAGACACATGCAGAAGTGGAAGGTATAGCTCTCTTCCAGTTAGCAGTTAGTCCACCTGTAGTCACCTGCCCACCACAGTGATGTCTTCGATGGGCGGGCTTTCTGGGCAGCCTCAGCAGCCTTTTGGCAGCAATGCCGTCTTCCCACGCATACCCATACCCATAGTGCATTGCTAGAAGTGCTGTACTTCAGAGTTACTTCCTGCGCCACACTATAATACATCTTCCAGCCTAGTGATGACAGCCGTCCCTCTGCTGCTTCAATGGGCTTTTTTATGGGATGTTTGTTATGCCTGTTAACACATGTATTACAGAATCGGCCACTGCCATGTGTCCTATAGGGGAGCTTCTTTCCAACAACCCTCCAGCCAGCCCAAGACTGCTGTGCTGTTGTAGAGCTCACAGAAACGAAGAGAGAATCCCAGAGTGCAGAAGGGTCACTTCTGTGCTCGGGACTATTTGCTGGTTGTGCCGTCTACCAGGCAAAGGAAATAATTAGGATGACCTTGTAAGGACTGTATAGAATAGGCGCAGATCCCAACCCTCATACCGAATTATATTCACCTAGGACTCTGCTAAGAATCAGACAGAAAGTTCAGCCTTTGACAGTGAAGGATGCAACAACCCAGGGCAAAAGAGAGTGTATCTGAGTCTCAACAAACCCCGTAACAAGAATTCACAGGTCCAGGAAGAGGGCGAAACAGAAAGAACTCCATCAAGTCTCAGCCGTGACTGTTCCCCATAGAGTCTCTGAGTCTTTCTTTCACGTTCTTTAGGATTTCCTAAAAGGGATGCTCTTTGTGCCACACTTGCCTTCAATCCGATGGTAAAGAAGAGCAAAGTAAAACCCTTTCCCTTGGTCCCATTCCATTCTTCAGCCTTGTCCTGTTTATAGCTCTTTAGGGGGGCATCTTTTGTCGAGTAAAATACCCCATTCGTAGAATATGGTCTGGATTCCTCAGCAGCACTGGATGACAGCTCTTGGTTGTAATCCAAGAAAGCAGTTCTGCTGATTCAAGCAAAAGAGGCATTACTGGAAGGATGAAGAGAAGCACACTTGAACTGAGAGGGAGACTAGAGAACTAGAGTGAGAGAATGAAGAAGAGCCAGGGGTCTAGGTAGCAGAGGAGATAGCCGAGGTCCCCCACTGTCAGTCGGTTGGGACAGCTGGCCCCATACCACTGGGTGTTTGATGCTGCCACTAAAACTGGGAACCCCTCTAACACTCTGTAACTGCCCCTGCACTGGTGCATTGTCTCTGCACAGTCAGAGAACCAGGCTCAGAGAGCCAATTGCTTGGATTCCATCCTGGGCAGTGGGACCCTGTCCTACATATCGGGTGCGAGACGCCCTTAAACAGGCAGGGAGTTCAGATGTTGGCCAACCAATAAATAAACGAATGAACAACCCAAGAGGCAAACATTAAGAACAGGTGATATTTAACAAGGCTTCAAGGGAAATCCACCTTCGTCTTGTGTGACCTTGGTCAAATGACTTAGGGGTTTGGGGTCTCAGTCTACTCATCTGTGAAGAACAGATAATAAAGCCTATACTTCAGGAATCACTGTGAGAATTAGAGATACTGTGCATACAGTGCCCACAAGAGATTGATTTATTTATATGTCAATGATTCATTCTTATTCAAAGAGGAAAAATGACTTCTCCAAAGAAGATGGTGGTAAGAGAAGGGCCAAGCTGGCCCATTTACTGTCTCTGCAGGATGTAGAAGCAAAATTCCATAATCCGAAGACATAAAAATGTGGTCCATGCTATAAAAGGGAGGACCGGGAACAAGTTGGTCATCTGACTTCCAGTACTAGGCTGGAACTCGGGAATTCCAAGTGGAAGCAAAGCAACTAGGCAGTAGAGGGGTTTGGGGTAAAGGCAGAGAAGAGAAATTCTCCTGCCCCTGACTCCTGTGGTGGCTAGGGTATATTGATAGAGATGAAACAGAAGCAAGGTAGATGTGGAGTGTTTCCAAGACCTCTATTTCCAGGAGCAAATGTGGGAGGTGGGGGAATTGAGGGAGTACCATCAATGCTGGTCCTGGGGGGAGCTCTGGAATACAGGCTCTTATAGCAGCATAAGTACTGTGTCTGGCTGGTGCTTGGCAACTACCCTCTCAGCACTGAGGTTACTGTGCCTGGGGACAGCTGGGATCTTTCTTCCCTGGGGTTCTTCCGCTGAGCAGAACTGTCGAGGTGGGCAGAATGCCCCAGGAGAACCTGGCTAACTGCTGAACTCTGCAGTGCCTGGCTGAGCCTCCTTCTTTCACTAGCTACACTCCTTAGATGACGGCACCCAGCTCATGCTCTGAATGGCATGGGCAATTGGATGTTGCCCACATTTATTCCTCCATCCTAGACTTCCTGCAAGTGCTGGGCTCCAGCTCGGTGTCTAGTCACCGTTGCCATGTCTAACAGGTATCTTAAATCAATACAGAGACCTTGATTGGACACCCCCCTCATTCTTCTAAACCTGCTCCTCTGCCTTGGTAAGAAAAATAAAGAATGACCACAGCAAATTACAAATCCCAAGCACTATCAAAATACTTGTATTGGGAGCCCACCATAAGGTGGTTTTGTTTTGTTATGTTTTCTGTGTTTTTAAATTTTCTTTTATAGGGGTAAGAACACTTAACATGAGACCTACCCTGCCTCATCACATGTTTAAGTGTATGTTATTGTAGACTACAGGCACAATATTACACAGCTGATCTCTGGAGCTTATTCATCTTACTGGACTGAAACTATGCCTAGTAATTAGTAGCTCCCCATTTCTCCACCCTCTGACACCTGGCAACTACCATTCCACTATTAGATTCTACGAATTTGACTATTTTCAATACCCCATGTAAGTGGAATCATGCAATACTGTCTTTCTGTGACTGGTTTATTTCCCTCAGTAATGTCCTTGAAGTCCATGTTACTGCATATTGCAGAATTTCCTTCTTTCTTTAAGTGTCAGTGATATTCCACCGTACGAATATACCACTCTCTTTATCCATTCATCTATCGATGGGCATTTAGGCAGTCTCCGCATCCTGGCCATTGTGAATGTGCTGCAGTGAACATAGGGGCTGCACTATGCCCCGTTTAGCCCTTGGAGCCCTTATAGCCTTTAGTGATATGAACTGATCATAACTTGACATCAACTGCATCAAACTCTCATCACGCCTTTGTATTCTTTGTTACTTAATTGGGCAGGAAAGATCAATAGCTATCATTGCACCATTAGTAGTAGTTTCATACTTATTAGGTTAAGATGAGCTACAAACATGAAAGTCACAAGAAAACATACCTGTGTGTTAAATCACTACAGAGATTGACTACTAAACTGTAACTTCACTGAGCATGATTTGCTATAAAGAAAATCTGTAAAATGTGTGTAAAAAGATTTAGGCACTGAGTACAGAGCAGTAATATTTCTGACATTTAAATTTTAAGTTTTAAAAAGATGCATCTTATGTACAATGTGCTGAAATTTCCCAAGGAATTTGGGTGCATATATACATATATATATATATAAATAATATGTCTATCTTTCATTTTCACATGCTTACTGTGCCTTCAGCACTCAGTAAATAAAAATATTCCTCCCACTAAATGAAATCAGATGGAATGGGAACCTATTTTTTAAAGTTTACAGCATAGTATATTGATAAGGTGAGTCGCTGATGGTGTTTACTTTGTATATTGACAAGTGTTCAATAGACAGTGTTTACGGAGATCAGATCTCCAAAGTGCAGCATTCAGGGCTTCCTTCACCTTCAGGAGAAGCTGGAACTCCTAATTCTGAACTTGAATAAAGCAACTCTAATGTCTACACATAAGTCAATGATTTGTTCTTCTACTGAAAAATATCCCACCCAATGGTTTGTCCTTTCTGGTATTTTAGTAACTACAGTAGTTGATTAGTAACAAGGTTAAGATGATTCAGACCAAGAATATTGGGTCGCCAAAATCTCAGCCATGGAGTGATTAAGAGAACACATCTGTGCTCATATTAGTCCTTTATCCCCCATTTTGGGCCTGCTGGGTAAGGTACTGATATGCTCCAGTGTTGAGGCGCTGTCGTCATGGGGCTGTAGGGAATGCAGGCAAACCACAGGCAATGAAGGAAGGGCTCTGACGGGTCAAGTTCAGGTTGACACAAGGGCACAGAAGCACCTGTCAGAGACTTAGTGGAGGGGCAGTCAGAGCGGGCTTCCTGGAGGAAGTGACCTTTAAGCCGAGACCGGAAGGCAGAGAGGAGTGAGCCAGGCAAAGAGGGGGCTGCAGGGGAAGGGGAGGCGTGGTCAGGCAGAGGGAGGAGCCCGAGGCGATGGAACTTACTAAGCACGGTCCTTGTTACCTTTTCTCTTCTCTCTCTTTCTCCTGTCCCCTTCTCACCTCCTAAAAATCAAGAGCTAACACTTGCTTTGTTCCCTTTGGTATTCTAAGCGCTTTCACGGGTATCTCCACCTCTGTGCCTACAACAACTCCGTAAGTTACATACACACAACTTCATTAGCTTTGCTCCCTTTTCTTTCTCTCCAAATGAGGAGCCACAGGCCAGAGAGAGCAGCAAGTGACTTTTATAGGAGGCAGGAGTGAGCGCCTGAACTCACACCCAGAGCTCTACCCTACATCCCACGCACATCCCACGAGGGACGATCAGGAGCCCAAGTGGGGGGAGGTGACCGGATCTCAGCGCTCAGCCCTCCTCGATCCACCACTGGCCCTGGCTGGCCTCCCACACAGAGCTCTGTGGCGGGATTTCCAAGGCGGGCGGACAGAGGACCCTCTACATTTCTGCATGAATCCAGCAAAGGGAGCCAGACTGCATGCAGGCAGCAAAGGCCCTCAGCTGTGCTCCAGCTCTGTGCATCTGGGCAGCACCTTGGTTAAGCGACAGCAAACCACAAGGACACAGTCCACTGGGCTCCACAGAAGACAAACCCATTTAACAACACTGCAACTACCGAAGCCGCGTGCCTAGGGCCCGTGCTCCGCAACAAGAGAAGCCACCGCAGTGAGAAGCCAGTGCACCGCCACAAAGAGTAGCCCCCGCTCACCGCAGCTAGAGAAAGTCCGTGTGCAGCAACGAAGACCCAGCGCAACTGCAAATTTAAATAAATAAATTAAAAAAAAAAAAGCAACACATGGGGAAAAGTTTTTCTTTTGCCCTGTTGAATTCTGAATCCAAGTGGAATATTTTTTTAAATTTCCAACATTTACCAAATGAGTACCTTTGAATTATTAAACTGGAATATTAAATACGGCCTTTGTCCTTCCTGATTAGAACAGCTTTATGTCACTTTTAGAGCTTCCTTGTTAAGGGTTTGTTGCCTTCCTTTGGGTTTCCCTGAATGCAGGATGTGCATAGTTTATGGGAGAGGAAATCCCGAGCATTAGCAGTGAGAGGGCAGCAAAGTGAGACCAAGGAAGGCAAGTCAGAAAAGGCTCATTATTGAGCTGATTACTGCCAGGACAAGGGGGAGGGGGCCCAGTTTCACTGGGAATCCCTAAGAAGCCTTGCAGAATGTCCCCCCAAACTGTCCCCTGAGGGACCAGAAGCTGGCGCATTTATCCACCAACTCCATCCCACCCCCCTAACCCCGCCATTGGTTGAGGATTGTCTCCAAGGGCATTAAACTTTCCTACTTTAGGATCTGGAGTCTTCTGGGAAAATCCTGGAAGGGGAGATAGACAGAAACCAAGGCTCTGTGGTCCGGGTGGGTCCCTGACCACATGTAAGTGCTGTCCCCTCAGCTGCACTGAAGCCTAATGGGACACGGTGATATGACATGGGCACACCAAGCACTGTCACAGTAAGCCAAGTCTCTAGTGTGTGGGGTTTGGGGGCAGAACACACGTGCTAGGTCCCTGTGTCTTCTGTTTCTTAGGCTGATTCATTTAATCAGGGCAAGTCACAGATTTTGACCATCATTGTCTCTTCTATTGAGAAACAGACAGAGGCAGAGAGGAAGGAAAGAATCCCAGCCCTATTTACGTCACTTGGCTGCTGCTAGGGTCAAATAGGATAATGTGAGCAACTGTGAAGTTCAACACAAATGCTATTCATTATGTTGACCACTTAAGGTCCCTCTGGGAACCCGTTATTTACTCTGGGTCTGTGAGTGCCCACCACGGTGAGGCTGCTTAACGTTATCAGCCAAGGACGGCCCTCTGACATCTTCTAGAGGTGGGCAGGTGTCACCTTGATCCTCACCTGCTTTCGGTAGCATCTGTTCCTACTCTACTCATGTCATTCCAGGATTCTGCCATAGGTCCATGCTACTGACAGGACGCTTCCAACCTGCAAGTGCCGCTACCCACGTTCAAATAACACTCACTGCTCCCTCTAGGAATCCTGTCTAAGAACAACTTTCTCAGCGATCTACAGCGAAAATAAGGCAACCACCACCCTAACATCTGTTGCAAGCTTACCACGTGCCAGGCACAATCCTAAGCGCCTGACATATTATGTGTCATCAAATCTTGTAGTTATATATTGCGTGCACGTAAGATGTATTTACTAACTGAAATTCATAGGAGAATCAGGAGCTTATCCAGATAAAATAACTTGCCCGATGTGGGTCATCAGCAAGTGTTGGTGACAGTAAATGAATCCAGACCTCATCTCAGAGCCAGAGTCCTGAGTCGTGACTTTCCAGAAATCAGATCATCACCCACTTTATTTCTTCCTTAGGGAAATAATAGTGTCCTCTGATCCATCACTTCTCCAAAGGACCTTTTACATATCTATTTCAGCCCCCCCCTTCTTTTTTGACCAAGATGCACTTTTTTTTCCATTTATTTATTTCTACCCTTCCTGCCTAGTGACCTATAAAAGTGTCTTCTAAATGCAATTCTAATATTGAGAACATGGGAAGGCAGGTATGACATTTCACCCTGGAGCTACTGTCATTTTAATTATCTGGCACATTCATAGAAAAATGTCCTGGAGACGCTCGCTGCCTTTGTGGTAACAGAGCTGGATCATTTAAGAGTTGAAATCTCTGAAGTAGGGATGTCGTTTAGTTTGTATGACGCTCCAGGGATTAATAAATTTATGAACTGCTTTCATTTGCTCTAATTAAAAATAGCTTTTTAATTGGTTTTTAAAAGAAAGTCTTGTAGAGAATTGCTCCTTTAGAACCTGTAAAGGCAGGGCGGGGTCAGACAGGTTTCTACCGATTTACAATCTAACTACTCAAACCACAGGCACCTCAGCCCAGCTGCTGAGACTGCAAAATTGGCCACGTGGAAAGAGAATAGGAGAATAAAAAAGAAAAGACGCCCCTCCAAGCCTTTGCTCAGCCCAAAGAGCAGTGTGATTTTTGGAAACAGTCACTTGGGCTCTGCTTGTGTTGAGCTAATCTGTTCAATGAATGGTGGCGACATTTTCTGCGGCAATAGATGTAACCCCTTTAAAAGAGTAAATAGACTTCTGCATTAGGACCCTTCGCTCCTCAGGAAGTGAATAACATCATGAGATATTTGGCTATCTGTAAATCAAATCATGTACTGATTGAGAGAATGCTTTCAACGTGTGCTCACTTGGTCTATATTGTAACACAGGGTACCACGTAGATTGGTACCAGAGTTGCCATCCCAATACTGATGGAGCAATGACATTTTCATCTTTCCTCGTTCCATCTTCCCTTCTCTTCCCAACCTCCCCAACAGAGTAGGATGGTCACACACTGAATTCAACGCTGTCAATCAACTGAAGCCCATGTTGGAAGTTTTAGTCAGAGATCACCCAGGCAGGGATGCCATACCGGCTGCATGACAACTATTTCTGATTTCTCAGACCGTTCCCAAATGCCTCCCTTTCCCAGTGTGTGTGTGACATTTCTATCACGTGGCCCACTCAATATATGTGTCAGGCCCTTCCCAAAACAAGACCGCTGGTGTATGATGATAAACAGTGCCGTGACGTGCAGTGATTCCCACCCCTCCACATGCTGGCAAAGGTCGCCTAGCAACTGTTGTTAGGGGCAACACCAGCACTGTTTAGTTTAATTCAGTTCAACAGGACCACCTTGGTCTCCAGATGGAGGTTCAAGTTTGTGCTCTGGAGATTAGGACCCCCTCACAAATCCACTGCAGTTATAACCTGCCTTGTGCTTGCATGAGATTTAATCGTTATTACTACATTTGCCCACTTAACAAGATCAAAACGGTCATTCTGAGCATATCCCACTTTCCACCCAGGGAGTGGGGAAGGGTTAGTATCTGATTTTTATGAGGTAACAGCTTGGCCTCATTCCCTTCCCTGTTTAATATTCACAACGTTGACTTCAAAATGGTTTCCAAACTAGAAAGCCTGGTATGAATATAAAAAGTTTGGAAAAAGGAGAAACAAAGTCCTTTATTAAGCCCCTGCTGGGATGCCTTTTTCCTTAATGCACTTCAAAAAAAAAACAATCCTGAAAACTTTTGCATTCAGATGCATGAACGGAACCACGGGGGAAAATGTCTGTGTTTGTGGATTACACCACCCCCTACTGATTGATCCTCTTAATGGCTCAGCATTTTGCAAATGAAGAAGCAAGTCACCCCAGTTCTGTTGGCTATTAATTCAGTCTACACAGGTTTCTGCTTGTTTAATGAGAAGAGAATATCTTCTACCAAAATGCAGTGCTTTCAAGGTATATAATAAAACAGTCCTATAAAATAGCCTGTGTGAAAAATAGCCTATAATAAAATAGCTAGCTAGCGTAAAATGCCATTTCATGTCACCATATTTAGAAAACAGCCCGTCAGTCCCCATTTAGAGAAAAAAAGAATGTATACTAAACAAGCTTGGCTCTGACCTGGGCTCTTTATATTAAACTACCCAATAGTGACTCAGCTGAAACCTTCTGAACCTGTTATTTGAAACAGCTACTAGAACCTTTTTGCTATTGTCAGCATTTTGAGGATAACCTCAGACCATCAGGTGAGGCTGATTATTCAACAGTAATTGAGATTCCTATTTAGCATAAAATAGATTTCAATTATGAGTTTATTTTTAACTCTTGTTTAAAAAAAAAAAGTCTTCCATAAAGAGCAGAATATGGAAATACAATGGTTTGAAGGACACCTGTGAGTTCACAAACTTGTGTTCAGAGTCTGTATAATTTACATTCAAATTAGTTATTAGCCAGCCTGGAATGTCACAGTGACTCTAATCCCCTCCTATAAAGTATTGGAGGGAATTGCTTTTTCCTTGTTAAAAAAAAAAAAGTCAATTGAGAATTATACATAGGTGGTGTCAGGAACGGAGATGACAAAAATAAAATAAGATAAAATAACAGAACTGTCCTCTGCATGTGCATCTCTGCCTGGAAGTAAAGGAAGATGGCTTCCCGAGGACTCCAGGAGCATGCTGGTAGGGATTTCCTGGCCATGTAGGAAGAACCAGGCCACAGCTCGGATATCTTCTGTTTTCCTAAGCTAGTATCACCGCCAACCTGCTTTTCTTGGAAAGCTAAGCACCCAGGTGGGAGGGGAGTGCTGTTTGCTCAGACAAAGCTGATGGAGAACAGCCAGGCTGCAGGAGTGAGTAGCAGAGAACTTGGGGCTGCTTTCTCTATATGGCTCCCCAAAGCATTTATTTGTACCTCTCCTCACAGGCTAAGCTCTCAAGCCTGGGAAATTAAAATCCTTTCAGGCTTGGGGACCTAAGTAGATATGGGGAAAGTCATCATTTCAAAGTAAAAGAGTGTAGATTATATTGAGAAAATGAGGACAGATGCTACTGATGGGATATTTATTACGATCCAGAGTCATAGAGAGAGGGGATGGAGAAGGATAACATCCACAGGTTTAGCTAGATTCCCCAAGTTTTGTTTTGTTTTGTATTTTGATACGGTAGCATGTAGCCAGATTATGCCTAGCACACCTAAAAGTCAGATGCTAACTAAACATCAAATGCACTCCTCAGATTAACTTTATTCCCACAAATCTCTAAGAGGCTGCATTTCTATAGGAGACTTTGTGAGTATTTCTTACACATCGTTACTAAGAATATTGGAGAAATTCAGTGACACATAGCCCATAGGTATAGCAAGTATAGTAACGGTAATAAGAAATGACAAAAGTCCAATGAAACATACAAAGGATAACTTCCCCGTTCACATGTTCTTTGTCAGGATTGAAAGTATAACCTACGCCTCTAGTACACGACCTCTGAGCAAAATTACGAAGTAAAACAAGGATAAGGAGGCAATAAATGCCAGATGAAGTCATGATAGATGGGATGCAGGAGGGACCCTGTCCTTTGTACCAGAATGTGAAACAAGCAACTAATACTCCCAAGTTCTCCAAGGGGACGTCAACCAGGGAGTAAAGAGTAAAAGGTACTCTGATGGTGGCAATGGAAAGTGGTGCAATCACTATGGAAAACAATATGGCGGTTCCTCAAAAAATTAAAAATAGAATTACCATAAAATCCAGTACTTCTACTTCTGGGTATAGATCCCCCCCAAAATTGAAAGCAGGGCCTCAAACAGATGTTTGCACACACATGTTCACAGCAGCATTATTTACAATAGTCAAAAAGTGGAAGCAACCCAAGTGTCTACTGGCAGATGAATGGATAAACCACATGTGGTCTATACATATAATGGAATATTATTCAGCCTTAAAAAGGAAGGAAATCTGGACACATGATATAATACGGATGAAACTTGAAGGCACTGTGACTAAGTGAAATAAGCCAGTTACAAAGGGACAAATACTGTGTGATTCCATTTATGCGAGAGTAGTCAAATTCACAGACAGAAGGTAGAACGGCGGTTGCCAGGAGATGGAGGGGGAATGGAGAGTTATTGTTTAGTGGGTGTGGAGTTTCCATTTGAGAAGATGAAAAAAGTTCTGCTGGTGGATGCACAATACATGCACGATAATGTGAATGTATGCATGCCACTAAATACTTAAAACTGGTTAAAGTGGTAAATTTTATATCATGTACATTTTACTACAGTTTTTCAAAAAGTACAGGGGAGAAGTCAGTACTGGGCTGCAATGTAGCCACAGCCAGGTCAGTGCTACAAAGCAGTGTGGCCCTCAGCTGTACGAGTCAAATAAAAATGACTCCCTCTGAGTCTCATTCTCTGCCCGAGACACACAAACACACACTGTCACTCACACACTCATAAAATTTTTTCAGCGTATGGTCAAAATGCCTTCTTTTTATAAGTGAACTACACAGCTCTACTGCGACAGCTCAGAGAATAACAACTGACTTCGGGATATTCACAGACTATTTTCCCCAAGGGTGAGGGGGTAAGAGGACGTGCAGCTAAATCTACTAGTCCACTATTTAATCAGGATTCATTAAGTCTTGCTGGCAAGAGAGCAAATGGAACAATGGTTTTCAGTAAAGGCAGGACCCATCATAAGAATGTTGGTACCACGCACTCAACACCTACTCTGTAGAGGAAGTGTCCTTACTGCTATTCACCTGCTCCTCCTGGTAGGTGCTGGAAGGTTTGCACACAGGGCCCCCTAGCGCTTAGGTGGAGCCACGAGACCGGGTCCAGCTAACGAGCTCTGAGCAGCAACAGGTGTCACTCCCAAACTGAAGCATTTAATTGCTGGTCTGAGATTCTCCAGAGATGGCTGGTGGCTGGCAGTGCTTGAGATGGTGGCTTTTCTATCAGAGTGAAGGGTCAGGCGTAGACACACTATACTAGACATAAATATTGGTAGTGATATACCACTAAGATTGCGGGTGAATTTTTACTGCAGTTTATTTAGCCTTGCCTATTTTTTGCAACAAAATGAAAAACACAACTGAGATACTGAACTGGGTACCTTACATATATACAAGTAGACCTTAGAGATATTGCAGGTTCAGTTCCAGACCACCTCAACCAAGTAAATAGTGCAATGAAGCACATCACGTGAGTTTTCTGTTTTCCCAGCAAACAGAAAAGCTATGTTTACACTAGAGTGTAGTCTACTAAGTGTGCAATAACATTATGTTTAAAAAAAAAAGTACATCCTCTAATTGAAAAATACTCTGTGGCTAAAAAATGCTAAGCATCATCTGAGTCTTCAGCAAGATGTAGTAGTAACATCAAAGGTCAGTGATCACAGATCACCATGACAAATATCATCAGAACGAAAATATCTGAAATATTGTGAGAATTACCATAAACGTGACATAGAGACACGGAGCGAGCAAACACTATTGGAAAAATGGCGCCGATAGATGTGCTCAATGTGAGGTTGCCACAAACCTTCAATTTGTAAAAAACGCAGTACCTGTTTAGCGCAGTAAAGCAACGTGCAATAAAACAAGGTGTGCCTGTAATCTGTGACCCCGTAAGGAGATATTATATACCCATTTTCCAGATGAAGCAGTTGAGGCCAAAACATCATGCCCAGTGAGGTAGTCCTTACAGCTAAAACCCCAGGACCTGTTCGCTTTCCACTGTAATATAATATTCCCTTTAACATTCATGTCTAGTTTGACCATTAAAGACCACTATGAGTTATTACCTGTCACCTCTAAAGGGCTATGCTGTTTATCCTCAAGATAAACTGATGGTTTCTTTGCCTCACTTGATTTGCCTCTAAATAAGCACCACCTTTCTGGAAGAACAGTCTTCTTTGGAAAGCAGAGCCCTTCGGTGCCCTTGGATCCCTTGAATATAGAATCTCCCACAAAAGGCTCAACATCCTGCAGCCCAAGCTGTACAATGAGGTGACAAAACCCTGATGTTCACTCTTCCGACGAGTCTGCTCACAGACACTGCATGGCAGAGTTCACCTGGTGTCCTGAGGAGCCTTTCTCAGGCTCTGAGGTCAGGATGAGTGGTGCTGGGGGAGGGGTGTGGGCTGAGGAACTGGGGTGACCACTACAGGGAGGGGAGTGTGGTGCTGGAGTCCAGCCTCTGGTCCACGGGCCAGTGACCAGCCCTGAGGTATCTGCAGGTCGTCCTTCCTTTACTGTTTCCTCGTGAGATGGTGAAGAAATTAAATACCTACCCAAGGGATGGACGTGTGGAGAAAATGAGCTCCTACTTATAAAACACCCAGGGAGTAAGTTAGAGAGGAACATGTACAGTACATATACAGCATTAGAGGAGAGCAAAGTGCTTTCCAGAAGCTACTTGGGGCCTATCTGCATCCCCCTTAAATGCCTATGTTGAAACCATAACCTCAGAATGTGGCTCTATTTGGAGACTGGGTCTTTACAGAGGTAATTAAGTTACATAAGGTCGTTAGGGGGAGCAGCAGTCCTATATGACTGGTGTCCTTACAAGAAGAGGAAATTTGGACCCAGACACATGCAGAGGGAAGACCATGTGAAAACACTGGGAGAAGGCGGCCGTCTACAAGCCAAGGAGAGAGGCCTCAGAAGAAACCAACCCTGCTGACACCTTGATCTTGGACTTCCAGCCTCCAGAACCACAAAACAAACTTCTGTTGTGTAAGCCTCTTAGTCTGTGGTTCTCTGTTATGGCAGCTCTAGCCTCTCCTGGTTGCCAACTGCCAGGGCAACTCTGAAAACCTTCATTAGCTACTGATGCTGGACAATTAAAGCTGCTTTGCCATGAGGACATAGCAGCACGTCGTCCACTGAGAACCCCAACTCTCATAGGCCTTTGCTGTAATCATCCTGCAACTGACCCAAAGGAAGGCTTCAAGGGCTGCTGACCTACCCCTGCAAGGGACTCCCCCAGACCCACTCTCTACCCCCTAAACACCGACGTGGTCCCAGGCTCAGGAGGAACCTTCCAGTTGGCCAGTACGTGGTTTCTGGTTGAACCACCAAAGTTTTCTCAGGTCTGATTAAAAATCTAGGTCTTTGATTTAGGAGGATTACAGAGAAATGAAGTCAAAGTCAAGTTATCAAGAGGAAACATATCACAGCCAAACACAAGACCTGATGTTACTCTTATCAGGAAAGTACTTTTCAAATACACAGGCCTAAGGAGTGCTGGTTCAAAACCAACTAAGAAAACACACACACACACACACACACACAGCCTTTATCCCACCGATAGAATGAGCTGTGAGAAATTAAGTTATTTTGACAAAACACCAGGTCCACTAGGCAGACATGTTTAGCACCATTGCCAAAGGAAGGTATGGTGCCAAAAAGGAAGAGAGGGAGGTAAGGACTCTCCTCAAGGGAAACAGAGAAGGGAGAACACGTGGAGACAGTGAGAGACTAAAGATTTGTGGGAGAGGAAAGCTCATGTGTCCAGCAGCAGAAGGGGGTGAGGGTGACCAGTCCAGGGACATGGAAAGGGAGGAGGCCGTAGGCCCACAGGCAAAGCTGCATGGACTGCGTAGCCTTTACGGGTACGTGAGGCCCTAGACCATTTTTCTTCAAAGGAGGCTTTTCCAAATGATCAAAGGATGATGGCAGTTCTCCGCAGCTACGTGAGCAGCTCTTTCAGTGTGTAAACCAGCACGAGGTGGGGTGGGATAAAAACAGCGGGTCTCCTCTGGCATCCATATGTATACACTGCTGGCCACACAGGGGGCCCAGTGACCCCCAGAGACTAGTGGGAGACCGGATGGCATCTCCAGAGGAACCCTGCCTTCCTCCCAGGGGAAGTTGGGTTTGCTACCCATGTGGCCAGAGACAGCCTCAGAAAGATGGTCAGTTATCTGCCCAGTGGTCCCACTGCTGAGCGCTTGCTCCTAGAGGCACAGGTTCAGGCCTCAGGCCCTGGGGTAAAGACATGACACAGCCCCCAAAACACGACAAATGAAAACGCAGCCGGAGCACGTGTCAGGAAGAACACGATCGCGCTAAAATTATTCCCACTTCCTTTTTCTGCTAACTAGCTAGCTTACCATGCAGGCAGCCCTCTCTGCCTCTCTCTCTGTTTCTCTCTCTGTCTCTGTCTCTCTCTGTGTGTCTCTGTCTCTTTACCTTTCTGTTTTCTCTATCTCTGTCTCTCTGTCTCTCTCTGTGTGTCTCTGTCTCTTTATCTTTCTGTTTTCTCTCTCTCTGTCTCTCTGTCTCTGTCTCTCTTTCCCTCTCTCTATCTCTCTCTTTGTCTCTCTATCTCTGTTTCTCTCACTCTCTGTCTGTCTCCCTCTCTCTGTCTCTGTACCTCTCTCTGTGTGTCTCTCTCTCTAGCCAGTGTTCTGAAGAGCGGCCCAAGCATCCATATGTCACCGGCTGGCAGAGGAAGCTGGTATGAAGACACATCTATCCTTTTCCTTGCAAGTGGCTTGGGAACGAGCCTCACTGATGGAGGTTCAAATGAAGGGAAGGACAGGGGGTGGAGAGCTGCACGGAGCATGGGACCCGCACGGCACCATGAAGTCTCAACCGGGAACTAAAGCCCAGCCGCCACTCCACGCTTCTACGTGTTGTGAGGATATGAAATAGCTTGGTTGTAATTTGTAAAGTGCTTCCACGCGTTGTACAAGAGCCAGAAAGCTCAGCTGGGGCCCCACCCAAAACATTATTGCTAAGACTTAAAAGAAAATTGCTTTTGGAAACAAGCCACCGTACATGGTCAAATCCCTTCCTAAGCCACGTGATAGAATAAGTAAGTTTGCCTTATGTTCCTCTGTCCTAGAGCCCTCCTGCCTCCCCCAGCCCCAGTGGGTGCTCATCCAGAGTCAGCATCTGCCATCTGACGCCCCGTGACGAGAGCCAGAGTGAGTGGAGCATTTGCTGTGCACCAGGCAGAGGGCTGAGCATCTGATAAGCGTCACATCTTTATTCTCACGCAACATCAGGAGTTTGATAACTAATACGTTTCCCCAAATATAAGGAGACCCATCTTACTCAGTGAGAAGATCCTTCCAACACCAATTATTTTTAATTAATTAATTTATTTATTTTTGGCTGTGTTGGGTCTTCGTTGCTGCACGCAGGCTTTCTCTAGTTGTGGCGAGCGGGGGCTACTCTTTCTTGCGGTGCGTGGGCTTCTCATTGCGGTGGCTTCTCTTGTTGTGGAGCACAGGCTCTAGACACGTGGGCTCAGTAGTTGTGGCACAAGGGCTCTAGAGCGCAGGCTCAGTAGTTGTGGCTCGCAGGCTCTAGAGCACAGGCTCAGTAGTTGCGGCACACGGGCTTAGTTGCTCTGCGGCATGTGGGATCTTCCCGGACCAGGGCTTGAACCTGGGACCCCTGCATTGGCAGGCGGCTTCTGAACCACTGAGCCACCAGGGAAGCCCTAACACCAATTTTTTTTTCCCTAACACCAATTTTTTATCCAGCCAATTATATAAACTCTTAGGGCCGTAGCTAAAGTAAATACAACTTACAAAATTTAATTTATTAATTTGGTTGCACATACATATTTATAACCACATACTATTTAAATTATATATTAATGGAGAAATATTGCCCTTTTCCAGTCTGACATATCATTACATAATTTTATTCATTGCATGTTCATTATCTCCAGAGTCAATTTTTGAGTCAATTCATTTTTTCCAGGACACGTCATCTTCATTTCCATCTCAGTTGTTTGAGATACAGCACGCTGTCACGGGAAAGTTTATCCCAAGCCACGAATACCCATTAATACAACATCAGGACAGCTGCTTTATGTATTGAAACTATAGGTGTATACTTACGAGCACCACAGTGTAACCACTATTGCCTTTGAAGGGAATCTTCAGAAGGTCTGTTTACAATGGCAACCGATATTCGCAACTCATGAGGTCAGATTCCCAGAAATAATTGCTAAATCTGTGTGCAAGTCATTTGCCTCCCTTCTGTTGACTGATTCTGTCAAAAAACCTCTGTCAGCATATACCAAACAAGCACTGATTGAAGTTATTTCAGGCCAATGTATTTTCTTTAAACAATCCTTTTTTTTTCCAGTTAAAGTCAGTGAGACAGCATCCCAAAATTTGAGACACTTTACAAGGGTCTGAATTTTCGGACATGCCTTCTTTCCTAAGGGATGATTTTGGCAAAAGCCTTTGGACCTATGTTCTGATTTACATGAGATCATTCACCCCCTTTTACCGATCAAAACTGAGGTTCAGAAGTTGAAGCAACTTTGCTAAAAGCTAGTGTTTGACTGCCGTTCAGCAGGGCCAAGTGCTGAACTGCCAACACCACTGCTCGTGCTCCCCCCGTGTGGCCCTTGACCTCATGTCCACTTTCTGCAGCCAATTCCCTTTCTAGAGCTTCCCTGACGCTCTCAGAATCCAAGGTAATTCTCATTCCTTCCTCTGACCCAATAATATCACTAACAGGAATTTATCAGAAGGAACCCATTAGAAATGTACACGATTATTCAGCCCAAGGATATTCATGATAGCATTATTTTAAGGGCAAAAACTTGGAAACAAACTAAGCATCCACAATGAGAGACGTGCTAAACTAACTATATACTCACATTGGAATGGTAAGCGGCCGTATTTAACATTCACGAAATAGTAAGTGGAAAAAATGAGAGGTGGTGTAATATGCTTCTAGCTCTACTATTATTATTATTTGGCCTCACAGCTTGTGGGATCTTAGTTCCCCAACCAGGGACTGAACCCAGGCCCTCGGCAGTGAAAGCGTGGAATCCTAATCACTGGACCGCCAGGGAATTCTCTACCTTTATTATTTTTTTAAATAAAAGCCTATATATATAAAGACTAGGAAGAAGCACAACAGGTTAACTTAGTTAATATTGGGAGATGGAATTAAATGAGGTGGTTATTTTCTCATTTTTATTTTTGTTTCCCCCTTCCAAACAGTCATGCCTATCCCAAAAACATAACTCCAACAGTGAGAATTTGGGGGTCAAGAAAGAGGAAACAGGCCACGTGGAATGGCAGGAGACAGAACTGGGTGGAAATGATGTCTTGTTTTACAAACTGTTGCCTGGATTACTTTCACAGAGGTGCTGCCCTGCAAAAGGATTTTCCAATTAAGGGGAAAAGAGTAAGGCTGTAATCCTGGGAAGTTATCGAGTTCAAAATCAGTTTGGTCTCCCCATTACAACTGCACAGGTATAATAGCCTGTCTTACAGAACCAACCAAGTGTGCAAAGCACATGGCATATGTCAGACGCTCTGCTACGGCCAAAAATCAGTCAAGCTCTCCTAGGGAAGAAGCTAGTGCTCTTTTAACCCAGTTCCTGGCCCAGGGTTTGTGCTAGGTGGGAAGTAACAGATTTGGCAAAAATGACACATTCTCTACCCTCAGGGAGTCCACTAATCCAGCATAGCCAGGCCGATGAAGACACGGATGCAATGAGCAGAAAGGGAATGGACAGTCTCTGGGGGAGGCCCCAAAGTCACAGCCGGTTACTTGCTGGTACTGGGAGGAATTTCCAGTACCCAGAGGGCTAATGGTACAGGATTGAAAAAGGTAATAGGAAGCCAAATTGTACTCACTGCCAGGACAAAGCAAGGTTATCTCTTAGTAAGTTACCATTCCATTCCCCTGCCATGTGGTTTCTAGCTACATTCAAAAACTGGCCTCTTTCAAGAGATCATTCTACCCAACGAGAATAAATACGAAAACGTGTACACAACTGATACATAAACTCTGTGGTAAGTGGCCCCCCTAAGACAGCCCCCAGTGATCCCCACCTCCTGGCATTTACTCCCTGGTGAAATGTGAAATCCCCTCTCTTTCTGAGTGAGATGATCTTCTTGATTGGTTTCTAATGAATAGAATATAGCATGGGATGTCACTTCTGAGATCCAATTATAAGAAGACTGCGGCTTCTGTCTTAGGCATTCTCTCTCTCTTTCTCTTTGCTCGCCCTGGGGGAATCCAGCTGCCTTGTCACAAGGCAGCTTCGTGGGAGGGCCATGTGGTACAGGACCCAGGGCTCCTGACAACCAAATGAGTGAGCTTGGAAGCAAATCCACCAGGTAAGCCTTCAGATGAGAGCACATCCCCAGCCAACAGCTTCACTGCAACCTTTTGAGAGATCCTGGGCCGGAGACACCCAGCTGAGCTGTACCCAGACTCCTAACCATCAGAAACTGGGAGATATTAAGTGTCTATTATTTCAAGCCACTAAGTTTGGGGGTAACGCATTGTACAGAAGCAGATAACTATTACAGACTCCAAATAGAAATTTCCAAAAAGGGGTTCCAGGTGGTATTAATGAGTATTGAAATAAGAAGTCTACGTGATTCATTCGGCCCTTACGTGGATTCTGGATCCAGATTCCTGGGAGTTCATATCCTATGTCCTCCCTTTACTAGCATATAAATACAGGCAAATTATTTAACCCCACTGTTCCTTAATTTCCGGGTCTGAAAATGGGAATAACACCACCATCTGGCTCACAGGAGAAAGACTAAATGAGTGTATATATATATATATATATATATATATATATATATAAATAAGTATATATATATATATATATATATATATATATATATATATAAAATATGTGCCAAAGAGTGTTATGTAAGTGCTTGTTATTATGACAATTAAAACATAGTACAAAATGAGACATCACTATCATACTTTGTGTTTTTAACTTAAAATCTGTATTTGCTTATATTTCATTTTGACAAAACTTCAGATTTACAAAAAAATTTCAAGGAGAGAAAGAAGAATGACCAGACACTCTTCTTCTAGATTTGTCAGATGTTAACATTTTTCTACTTGCTCTTCTCACATAACCACAGAAAATCATCAAAATCAAGAAATGAACTTTGATGCATTAGCATCTAACCTACAAATACTATTGAGTTTTTTTTTGTCGTTTGTCCCAATAATGCCCTTTACAGCAAAAGAAAATCCAGCATCACATGCTGCATTCAGATGTCATGTCTCTAATCCACAACAATTCTTGGCTCTTTTATTTGTCATTGTACTTTACGATATTGATATTTTTGAAGAATACAAGCTAGTTATTTTGGAGAGTATTCCTCACTTTGGGTTTGTCCAATGCTTCCTCATAATCAGATCCCAGTTATGCCTTTATGCAGGAATACTCTGGAAGTAATGGGAAGTTCTCAGAGCATGGTGTCAGGTGGCACAGGCGGTCCATTCGTGCCATTTCTGGCAATGTTTCCTTTGATCATTTGTTCAGGTGGTGTCTGCCATGTATCTACACTCTAATGTTACTATTTTCTCTTTGCAACAAAAAGTAGCTTGTGGGGATATACTTGGAGACTATGTAAATACCCTTTTATTCCTCAAACTTTGACCCACTACGCTAAAACCAATTATCACTACGCTAGTTGGAAAATGGTGTTTTCCTAATTCCATAATTTATTTTGCATTTATTAGTTGACATTCTACTTTAAGGAAGAGCTTTCCTTTATTTATTTATTTATTTATCTATTTATATCAGTGTAGACTCATGGATTCTTACTTTATTCAATAGGTTATAATCTTTTACTCTCCATAATTTGTATTAAAGCCAAATATAAATCTAAATAGTTCTGAATCAAATAGATTGCTTTGACAACATTCAAGGACCAGGAGTAGATATATTCATCTCTAAAAGACATGAGTATCTTTTCTTTTATTAGAGCAAAGATTTTGCTCAAGCTAAGAATTTTATGTTGCCTTCATCCTTGCTCTGGTCAAGGTTAGTTCCACTGAAGACTAAGTAACTGAGTTGGTGTCATTATTAATCATTTCTACAGAGCATGACAGCATGACGCATTCAAGATAAATAGTAAGCATCTCTTCTAAGAATTTAAGAAAACTATCCTAACATTTCAACAACAGTTTGGCAAAGAATTCCAACACGCTACGACCCACTCCAGTTCCTCCACCCGACCGGACAGAGCAGTTCTCAGGAAACAAGCAGGCTATGACCCAGGATAGGAAATGGCAGGGGACACTGTGCCAAAGTATGACCTCCAAAAGGAAATGTAGACAGGACCAAAGAAGAGCCCTGGTGGCACTGCTCACTGGGAATTGTACATTTTAATGCCCCACAATGTTGAGAATTTCAGAAAACAAAGCAGTGAAGGCAAGAGATAATCAGACGAGCAGAACAGCACCCACCGGACGCTGGGAATTTGGTTATGAGCTGAAGACACAAACCTGCCCCAAACTGCAGATCTGAGAAGGTGATGAGTCCGGACACCAGAAAACAATCATGAAAGGGACACAAAATAAATAAGTAAGCACTTTACAGTTTGGCTGCCAGAAGGAGAGAAGAGCAATTTTGAAAATGATAGAATTAATAAAGGTAGTTTAAGTGACCAGATAAAATATAAATATACCAAGACATTTACATTCCTATACACTAGCCGAAACTGGTTAAAAGATATAATAGGGAAAAGAAAGACTCTGTTTATGACAGAAAGCAATAAGTAGAAAAATCTAGGAATGATGCTAATAAGAAATGTGTAATAGAAACCCATGTGATGAAAACTATAAAGCTTTAATGAAAGATATAAAAAACTTACATAAAAGAGGGCATAAACAGATACCTCTATGGTGTGACTAAAATTGAAAATGTGGCAGTCTTCCACAAAATTATGCATTGGTACAATGCTAGTTGAGTAGAAATTACAATGGATTTAAACAATTTTGACCAAGTTATTTTAAAGTTCATTCTGACAAATAAGCAGGAAAACAAAATGAAAGTAATAGCTTTTCCCTGATAACTGTTAAAGCCAATTATAACGTTACAGTGATTATTAGAGTGTAGTACTGGTACAAATCTCAAAAACAGTAATAGAACAAAATGGTCATTAAATTGGTCTTAATGTATACGCTTATAAGAACTTAAAGGAAGCAGCAAAAGGGCAAGAGATGAATTATCCCACAAATGGAAAACGGCTCTTTTAAAAAAGTATATGTAATCATATACAGACATTTATATAAAGTATCATGTATATATCTTTAGAATTTAAAACATTAAATAAATACTAGGCACTAGGCAGGAAAAAAGAAATTGGTTATTTTGGAGCAAAAAATAACCTTACAGTGTAACCATACTCAAAAATTTACTTCAAATTTTTAAAAGTTAAATCATTTAAGAAATTGGAATAAAACAGAGGTTAATATTTAAACTGATCTCAGGATGAGAAATGACTTTCGAAGCATAAAAGCAATGACCCAAATCAAAGAGTATAAGTCACATATATGGTTAATTGATTTCCAGCAAAGGTGCCCAAGTAATTTATACTGGGTTAAATTCATGTCCACCCAGAACCTCAGAACGTGAACTTAATCGGGAATAGGGTCTTTGCAGATGTAATTGGTTGAGTTCATATGGAGTAGGGTGGTCCTTACACCCAGTATGACTGGTGTCCTTATAGGAAGAGAAAGCAGAGACACACATATAGAGGAAAGATTGTCATGTGAAGACAGAAGCAGTAGTTGGAGTGGCTGTAAGCCTAGGAGTGCTAAGGACTGCCAACAACCACCAGAACCTGGGAAGAGGCAAGGAAGGATTCACCCTTAGACTCTCTAGAGAGAGTATGGTTCTACCAACACCTGATTTTGAACTTCTATCTTCCAGAACTAGAAGAAAATTAATTTCTGGATTTTAAGCCACCCCATTTGTAGAAATTTATGTCAGCCCTAGGACACTAATAAAAAATTCAGTGGGAAAAGGAAATCCTTTCAACAAATGGCGCTGGAAATATTGAATAGCCATATGGAAAAATAAATAAACCTTGATCCTTACTTCACACTAGATACAAAAGTTGACTAAAACTGGATCACTTTCTACAATACATTTAGAATAAAACATAGGGGAAAATCTTAGTGATCTTGGGTTTGGAAAAGATTTCTAAAATAGGATACAAAAAGCAAAGACTATTAAAAAAAAAAAGAAATCAGGGCTTCCCTGGTGGCGCAGTGGTTGAGAATCTGCCTGGTAATGCAGGGGACACGGGTTCGAGCCCTGGTCTGGGAGGATCCCACATGCCGCGGAGCAACTAGGCCCGTGAGCCACAACTACTGAGCCTGTGCGTCTGGAGCCTGTGCTCCGCAACAAGAGAGGCCACGATAGTGAGAGGCCAGTGCACCGTGATGAAGAGTGGCCCCTGCTTGCCACAACTAGAGAAAGCCCTCGTACAGAAACGAAGACCCAACACAGAAAAAATAAATTAATTAATTTAAAAAAAAAGAAATCAATAAATTTGACTTCATCAAAATTTAACACTTATACTTTTTTTTTTTTTTTTTGCGGTGCGCGGGCCTCTCGCTGTTGTGGCCTCTCCCGTTGCAGAGCACAGGCTCCGGACGCGCAGGCTCAGCAACCATGGCCCACGGGCCCAGTCGCTCCGCGGCATGTGGGATCTTCCTGGACCGGGGCATGAACCCGTGTCCCCTGCATCGGCAGGCGGACTCTCAACCACTGCGCCACCAGGGAAGCCTTAAAACTTATACTCTTAAAAAACATGTTACAAAATAGAAGGCAAGTCACATACTGGGAGAAAATATTTTCAAGGCATATATATGACAAAGGGGTTTTATCTAAAACATACATTGACTCTCAAAATTCAATAATAAGATAAATAAGAAATGGACAAATGATTTTAACAGACACTTCACCAAAGAAGCTATAAGAATGGCGATAGGGCTTCCCTGGTGGCGCAGTGGTTGAGAGCCCGCCTGCCGATGCAGGGAACACGGATTTGTGCCCCTGTCCGGGAAGATCCCACATGCCGCGGAGCGGCTGCGCCCGTGAGCCATGGCCGCTGAGCCTGCATGTCCGGAGCCTATGCTCCTCAACGGGAGAGGCCACAACAGTGAGAGGCCCGCATACCGCAAAAAAAAAAAAAAAAAAAAGAATGGCGATATGCACATGAAAAGATGCTCAGCATCATTAGTTATTAGGAAAAAGCAAATTAAAACCACAAAAAGATACTATTACACACCACTAGAATTGCTCAAATTTAAAATGCTAGAGCAACTATCTCCCAATTTAAAAAAAGGATTAAAAAAAATGCTGACTATTCCGAGCGTTGGTAATGATGTAGAGCAACTGGAACTTCCCTGCACTGCTGGTGGGAATGTGAAATGGTACAATCGCTTTGGAAAACAGCTGGTCAGTTTCTTAAAAAGGTAAGCCTACACCCAGCATGCGATTCAGTCATTTTGCACCTAAGTATTTATTGAGAGAAATGAAAGCATATGGCCACACAAAGACTCGATCAGGAATGTTCACAGCAGCTTTATCTGTAATATCCCCAAACAGAAAAGAACCCAAATGTCCATCAAGTGGTTTAAAAGATAGATAAATTGTGGTTTAACCATACAATGAAATACCATTCAACAACAACAAAAAGGAAATACTGATACATGCAACAGCATGGATGAATTTCAAAATAATTACGGTAAGTGAAATAAGCCAGAAAGAAAGAGTACATATTGTATGATTCCATTTATATAAAATTCTAGATCGTGCAGACTAACATACAGTGACACAAAGCAGATCAGTTGCTACTGAGGACAGCGGGGGGTCGGGGGGAGGGATTACAAGGGGCGCAAGGAAACTTCTAGGGATGATGCATATGTTCATTACCTTGATTGTGGTGATGGTTTGATGACTGTATACATATGTCAAAGTTTATCAAAAATGTACACTTTAGGGCTTCCCTGGTGGCGCAGTGGTTGAGAGTCCGCCTGCTGATGCAGGGGACACGGGTTCATGCCCCGGTCCGGGAAGATCCCACATGCCGCGGAGTGGCTAGCCCCGTGAGCCATGGCCGCTGAGCCTGCGCGTCCGGAGCCTGTGCTCCGCAACGGGAGAGGCCACCACAGTGAGAGGCCCGCGTACCGAAAAAAAAAAGTATCGAAAAATGTACACTTTAAATATGTGCAGGTATTATACATTAATCATACCTCAATAACCCTGTAACAAAAAGAATGGAATCATAAAAAATGTATGGGGAAATATTTATAACAATGACGTGTCATGGTTAATGTACCAAACATACAATATGGCCTTAAAATTCAATAAGAATGCATAAACAAATTTTAAAAATAGTCAAAAAAAAATTCACAACTAAAAATATATATTTTTCAATAATTACATTAACAAAAATATTATTTAAAACAATGCTTTGCCTCCCAGTTCTCATTGATAAAAGTGGCATTTCTTTTCAATTTTAATAATGAATGTGGCTTCGATGCAGTGAAATGGGCATTCACATTCCAGCAACGGTAACGCAACTGGAAAACGTTTCAGAGAAGCCATTTGCCAATATTAAAATCTTCATATCTCTAGATGTTGCAATATGAAGTCATCTTAATTTTCTCCTCTATAATTTCCTCTTTTCACATTTTTAATAGTGACCATAAATTCTTTCATCCGAGAAAATATTCTTAAAAAGGAAAATCTTTGAATTAGCTTCATTTGGCAAATGTACAAGCACAAAGAGTTGGATGTATCTTGTAGGTCTCCTACCTATTGACTACGGGTTTCCCACAGTGGGGGAGGGGTAGCATGACACTGTCACCATGAAATCAGCTTCCGGAGGGCTCACTGGATGCACACCACAATGACCACAGTGTCTCATTAGCATCTCCCAATCACACATGGTTCCAGCTTATTCTCTCATATATGCCTCTACCTCTTCCTAACAATACTTAGAGGAAATTAATACTAGCTTCTCAAGAAAGAAAAAAATCTCTAAGGATCTCTAAGCCATTGATAAGGTCCAGAGATTGAGAAAAACAATCCATGCCTCGTCTGGTTGGCAGCTAACCCAGACTCACAGGGCAGGATATCACTGACATCATGAAGAAAGGGGAACAAAGTGGAATGCATGAAGTGACATGTCGTAGAGCCTCATCAGGTCATGGAAAGACCCAGACTGCAGCCCGCCATGATCCAACTTCCACCCATTGCCCTCTCTTCCTTCTATACCATGTGGATTCTCAGTTGCTTTCATAGTAATCCGAGTTTTAGATGGGGATCTGTTTATCCTCAAGTAAACCAATAAAGAAGTTTTAGTCCCCACAGTCCAAACCATCTAGCAGAGGGAAACTGTCCAGTCTGAAGATATGGAAACCAAACAGTGACTGTGTCAATGGGTCAAGCCCCAAACAGCTGCAACAACACAGAGAAAACATGAAAAGTCCTCTGGGGCTCAAGGTTCACATACTGATCCAATCAGAGGGTTGCCAGTTGTCCCAAATACTCATTCAATCACAAGTAAAGAGTGTTTTCTTTCATGGCCTGACATCTTAATGACAGTGCCAAATCATTGTGAAGATTAGAACTGAAGCCAGAATGATCACCATTCAAGGCACATGCTGATCTTAACCATTTCAAATTGGCCACCGCTAGCTACCAGATGACAAGGGGCAGAACAGATGACACGTTCACAGCCAGGCTCACAACCTCCGCCTCTGTTCTTAAGAGAAACTCTGTCAGCAAAGATGAAACATGGATTTTGTCAGGACAAACTCTTTCCTTGACCATAAAAATGAATTAAAAATAAAACATGAATATGGGTGAAAACCTAGATATTTCCCCCAGTAACAAAGAAGATACGGTGCTATAAAGTTCAGGATTGCTAGATTCCAAAAAGAGCATTAGGGTCAATTTTGGCTCTGCCACTAACTTCTCTGAGTACGTCACTCACTTCTCTAAGTCAGTTTTCTCACTGGGAAAAGGAGTGTGTTGAAGTAGATGATCTCTAAAAGCTTCATGCCTAACCACTTGGAGGGAATTTTAATACAAGATGGTTATCTGGGCAGTGAACACATGAGACTGAGAGGCTGGAGTCTGGTCTTGCACCATCAACATGGTCCCTGGTCTCTTTGTTCTAGAAAGTGTCCAATCTTTCCTTCCTCGGGGCAATATGCCTCATGAGTCAGTCTTGCAGGTAGAGGCTGCATGGATTCACGATTTAAGGGGGCATCAAATCATACTGGCTTAATATCGGGAATATTATCCCCCTTACGTTTGCTTTTACGCTTGTTTATGAATTCTTTACATGTGGTGGGCTAAATACATATTTGATGAATGAATAAATGAATGAAGAAACTAAATGTGAAGAATTCTCTGGACCACATTTTAATGAAGCTAGCCTGACTGCTCTCATCTACTTGGGCAGCCGCAGAAACCAATAAATGAAAGAACAGATATCGAAAAGAGGAGAAGAGAACTTTAGCAAGCGTTTCTATTAGATACATAGTAGTTACACAGTGAGCATTACAACTGCGTTATTAAATGAGCATAGTGACACATATGGGACAATGGACAGAGTCTTTAAGGATAATGAATAAGCCCATTCTGGGTTCTGGGGTTAAGACCACTGCCATATGAATCAGTTATTTGTGCTTCAGGATAGCAGCCCTTATTAACAGATAGCTTTGATGTGTAGCTTATGCTTCAAAGGTTTAGGAAACTCCTCCACCCCAATGCATCCCAGGAAACGTCTACATCAGTTTGAGATATGGGGAAAGATTCCTATTGCAACCGAGGAGTAAAGAAGGGATTTTGGTACCACTGGGCAAGGTTGGAAATAAAGGAGGGTCAGAGTATGATTAGGGTAACATGAGCTCTGTTCTCCAGCACTGTGGTGAACTGGTTAGGAGCTGGGATCCAGAAACAGATCACTGGTTTGAAACCTCACTCTGCCATTTCTTAGCTGGGTAACCCTGGGCAAGGTACGCTCTCTGGGCTTCAGCTTCAACATGTATAAAATGATTCCTAATAATTCCAACCTGACAGGGTTGTTGAGAGGATTAAATGATATCACCGTTACCTGGCGCAAAAAAGAGTGCCTGGCATGTAGCAACAGTTCAATAAATGTTGGTTGTTCTTACGATCTGACCTCTTGGGTTGAGTGTGAGCCCATACGATTAGAAAAGGGAGAGCTACAAAAGACTTTCAGGAGAGCCTTCATGGGATTCACGCGAGGAGCATGGGCCAGAAACTGACCGGAATACTTAAGAAAAATGTTATAAAATGGTAGGCACAGCAGCACCCAGAAAATAAAATGTTTCTGAGCAGGAAGCATCCGGTCTCCCTACATCTGCAGGGCAACTAACCAGGCTACAGCACTTGGGGAACGAGAGGCCCAGGAGGCATCCAGAGAAAACAGTCTTAGTAATAACAGTGTGCATTTACTGAGCACTTACCGCATGTCAGGCCTGATTTGAGTCATGTGGACTGACTTACCTTGACATGGACATTGCCTCCCCATGAAGGGCAGGGGCAGGGATGAGGCTGCTCCAAGCAGCTCTGGGGTCAACAGTCGTGGGCATGTGGGAGGAGGGGGCACTGCCAGCGGAACACGTGTAAAATGAGAGCATGTGGGGCACCTCTGCGGGGGACCTCAGGAACAACTGGGCAGTGTGATTGAGGGGAGCTGATTCTAGCTATGAATATAGTGAGAACTCATGCCCTCGTACTGTGAGTATCAAGAAGAAGGGACCTAGGTCTTCCCTGGTAGCACAGTGGTTAAGAACCCGCCTGCCAGTGCAGGGGACACGGGTTTGAGCCCTAGTCTGGGGAGATCCTGCATGCCTTGGAGCAAACTAAGCCCGTGCATCACAACTACTGAGTCTGCGCTCTAGAGCCCTCGAGCCACAAGTACTGAAGCCCGCGCGTCTAGAGCCTGTGCTCTGCAACAAGAGAAGCCACTGCAATGAGAAGCCCGCACACCGCAACCAAGAGTAGCCCCCACTCGCCGCAACTAGAGAAAACCCGCGAGCGGCAACAAAGACCCAACATAGCCAAAAATAAATAAATAAATAGAAATAAAAATTAAATTAAAAAATAAAGAAGGGACCTGTACTTAGTGATCCAAGGCTGATGAGTGCCGTGCTGTTTGGATCACTCATCCAAGATGGCAAAAGAGTGAATTTACCTTCTTGGCTGTGGCATTTGCCAACACATGGACCACATTCCATGTATCTAAGTGAACCTGGGGCTGAGCCATAACTGAATGAAGCCCTCACCCGCAGTTGACCCGTAACACCACTTCTGTATTCTGCTTGGCTGGTAGTTAATTGTTTTTATTTATTTAACAAATGTATATACAGACTTAATGTCACATGCCAGGTAGTTTTGAATGTTTTATGAATGTTGGCCTATTCGATCTTTATGAACAATCCTATGGGGTAGGTACTGTTCTAATCCCCATTTTACAGATGAGGAAAGTGAGGTGAAGAAGGTGAGTAAAGGTTAACTATAGGATTCAAACCCATGTGGCCTCACTTCCAAGTCGTCATTAGCTCTGCCACCAAGGACTCCTACATCACAGGGATGGGGAGCGGGTATTTCTTTTTAAGTATTATTCTCCATGCAGTAGCTCCGCTTTTAGAAGAAGAAGGAAAATAAAAAGAAACGAAAGGCTCAAAGAGAGCAGACATCCCCAAGGCATCACAAAATGCCTGACGTTCTGCAGTCACTTTAGAACAAATCTTTTTCCAGTGATTTCTTTTTCTGAACATCAGAGTTGGTGCCCAGAATGGATTTTGTTGCAAAACTGGTTGTCACTATGTCCCTGTTATCTCGCCATCCAGGTGGTCATGAACTGAAAGGTGACCTCCTCACCAACAGCCCTAATGCCCAGCTCTTCCCTTGAAAGGACCCAAATCAAAGCTGCTTCTTCCACCATTGAAACAGCTGTCAGAGAAGCTGCTTTCCAACAGCTGCCTTTTCCAAACGCTTTCCCTTCCAAGGCGGATGCCATGGCAGCGCCGCCCTGCCCTATTTCAACCTGGTGCACGTCGGCCCCAGGGAGGGAGGCTTCAGGCACCGTGCGAGAAGACCTGGCTCTCGTCCCAGCTTTGACAATGGTTATTTGGTGGCCTTGGGTAAATCGTTTAACTTTTCTGTACCTTAGTCCCTTCTTCTATAGCCTGAAGGAGAGAGCTAGGAAGGATATTTTTTCGACATTAATGTAGTTAATAAAGATCTTTTAAAATTACTAAGTTCTTGGGCTTCCCTGGTGGCGTAGAGGTTAAGAATCTGCCTGCCAATGCAAGGGACACGGGTTCGAGCCCTGGTCCGGGAAGATCCCACATGCCGCGGAGCAAGTAAGCCCGTGAGCCACAGCTACTGAGCCTGCGCTCTAGAGCCCATGAGCCACAACTACTGAGCCCACAATTCACAACTACTGAGCCCACGTGCCTAGAGCCCGTGCTCCGCAACAAGAGAAGCCACCGCAATGAGAAGCCCGCGCACCGCAATGAAGAGTAGCCACCGCTCACCGCAACTAGAGAAAGCCCGTGCCCAGCAACGAAGACCCAACGCAGCCAAAAATAATAAATTTATTTTAAAAAATTACAAAGTTCTTTTGAATCCACTTGTGTCCAAAGCAAAGTAACTGAGAGACTCCACCCTAGGCACTGGGTGTTGGTTAACAACAAGGGAGGTTGTTAACCAACCAGGGGCTGGTGGGAGGCAGCTATTCACAGGGTCACACACATACACACACACACCCTTCATCTCCCCCGTCCCCCGATCTTGACTTCTCTGTCTCTCCACCTCTTTTTTCATTCCTCAACATACTCCTTCCACCTTACACTTCCAAAACTTGAAGAACAATCTTTGATTCACAGGTAGAAAGTCTTGGGGAAAACCCATCTTCTGGTGGCAACGCCACAAAATGCAAACAGATGTCATATTTCAGTCTGTGCTTTTCTGCAAATACCTACACGAAAACTGGGCTGAGACATTGCTTCCCATCACCTACGTAGCCTGCTTATCTCCTCTCTTGGTCCCTAACACCAACTAGGGCAAGTTATCACCTCCTTTGAATCCTGGTTCTAAAAAATGGGCTTAAAATACCCGCTTAAAATACAGCATGCGGTTGTCATGCGTGTCAGCGCCTGGCCCCGTGCAAATTCTTGGTAATGATTATATGTACATATTCGTGATGATATTTTGTGTAATGAGGCTCATCCGGAAGGCCCTGGAATGCAAGCGTACACAGTGCTGTTGGCATGGTGACGGTGGAGCAGGCAGAAAGGGGCAAGGGCTGAGTGTCTTTCCTCCGAGGGCTGACTTGCCCTCGCCTCGTCCTGCAGACTCAGACCCTTGTCACAGCTGGTGATTCACAAACACACAAAAGGCTTCTGGGTGGTGAGCAGCAGAAGGCATTTAGAATGAGCCTCTTTCCCATCCCTGAGGGGGTGAGAGACAAATGATAATGCTCCAGTGACGGGGGGAGGGACAGAAAGCACATCACAAACCCCAGGGTGGTTGTCCTGGGGCCTCAGACCTCAGGTGTGTTAAGCGCCCTGGTGAAGGGCATCCCCTCCTCAAGAACATTTTCTTTTACAAGTGAATTGAACGACTCAGCATACTGAATAGCTCTCTAATTCCTCAGGGAACCCAGAGGGCAAAGCCAGCAAATCCAGTCCACGCTGTTCTCGTTCTGTCAGTCAGGGCTGGCAAAGGGGGTAAATAAGCCGGTACAGCACCCCCCTGGCCTGGATCCCTGCCCGATCCTCGCTCAGAAATTGCCTTTCAGGACAAATGGCCTGGAGGGGACTCATGCACTATTTTCTGATGGCAGTGTTTAAGGAGACAGAGCCATAAAGTTTGAACCGGCTTAATTCAAGGAAGCAGGACACTGATACCCCCTCTCAGGAGCTGGCACGACAGCCTGATAGCCCAGCACGGGGCCTTCCTCACCAGCTCCATCCGAGCGAAGCTCTTTTTGATAGAGCTGAGGCCCTGGCTCAGAAACTGAGCCCATGGCCTTGCCTTCAGCTAATTCAGGAGGAGGTGAGGGCTGGCCACATAAACCACTTGTAAAGCTGCTGAACAAGCTTGCTAATAAGAACTGCCAAAATGTTCCATTTTTTCCCTTGGTTTCATAAACTTTCTTTTTTTAAACAAATATTAATAGTGGATCCATCCCATGTGCTTTGGAATCTCAAAATATCCAGGGTGTTCCCTGTAAATCTCCTTCACAGGAAAGCCACCCCTGCCCACAGGTGACTGAGTTTCCTGAATCTGTCAGTGTATCATATGCCATGGGCCGCTGCCCCAGGAAGATGCTGTAGGGACTGTCACAGAGGTGGCAACGTCAGTGGTGGGGTCTTTAGATCCCAGACAAGGCCCCCTAAACGCCTTAGCACTCTGGGGTTGGGGTGTGGGCAGAGCAGGGACAATGTTCAAGGAGCTCTTGGCATCATCAAAAGAGCTATAAGGCATTTAATTTCCATTGTGACTCATGCCTGCCCTTGATCAGAGCTGTAGACTGAAGGTTCACATCCCCACAAAATTCATGGGTTGAAACTTAGCCTACAATATGATGGCAGTAGGAGGTGGGGCCTTTGGGAAGTGATTAGGTCATGAGGGTGAAGCCTTCATGAATGGGATTAGTGCCCTTAGAAAAGAGACCCCAGAGAGCTTCCTGGTCATTTCTGCCTTGTGAGGACTCAACGAGAAGACAGACATCTGTGAACCAGGAAACAGGCTTTCATCAGACCACAAATCTGCCGGCACCTTGATCTTGGACTTCCCAGCCTCCAGACCGTGAGAAATAAACGTCTGTTGTTTATAAGCCACCCAGCCTCTGGTATTTTTTTATAGCAGTCTGAATGGACTAAGACAATAAGCAAGTCCCAAACCTAATTAAGACATTCCAGCAGACAGTTCAGTTGCCAGGAGAGGCGATCCAGAGAAGGCACGTGGGCGTAGAATGGAGCTGGGGCATCAGCAGTCAGCGGTACCCAAGGGGAGAGACTGGGCAGAGCAGCGGCAGGCTCTTCTTCCCTGCACAAGCATCCCCACACTCCCCATAAAGAGCTGCAGTGTTAACTGCACATCTCCTTGCTAAAGATTCTCTCCCGGAGTGTCTACGAAAACTAATGAGCGCAATCATAGCACCACTCAAGACCTTTCCACCTGCCCAGCACTTCACGAGAAGAGCTCATTAATCCACACAGCCCTCCCGTGAAGCTGGTAATTATGATTATGCCCAGTTCAGAGATGGAGTAACTGAGCAGAGATGAAGCTACTTCCTGGAGTCTCTAGGCACACTGCAGCCCTTCTCTCTCCATAAAGGAAAGCACAAGTGGGAGGGAGATGCAAGAGGGATATGGGGATACATGTATATGTATAGCTGATTCACTTTGTTATGAAGCAGAAACTACCACACCATTGTAAAGCAATTATACTCCAATAAAGATGTTAAAAAAACAGCACAAGTCTCTGAGATGCATTTTCCTGTCTTTTCTTTTATCCCACCTTCCACTGATACACGTATCCCTGAAGCAGGAGATAGATGGGCTCTAGGCTAGGCATTTACCACTAGCCTCCTGTTTACATTTCCTGAGGAAGGAGGCAGGTGGGCTCTAGGCTGGATATTTATTACAACCAGCCTCCTCTTTGCACTTCGAGATGAAAATAACCACAGGAACAGGGTAAACAGCTGGACTTTGCCTCCTGTGTATGCTTGAAGATAACAGTAATGGCAGGGACAGAGAGGGGCTAAACCCTGTCTGAGGAGAAGATCAAGAGGTCACCTATCTCCCACCCTTGGGTAAAGGGAGACATTGCACATGTGCAGAAAGGCTCCTTGGGGGTCAAAAAGGAGGGGGCACCACCCCATAGTATGTGATGTTAAGGCTGCCCTATAGGCCTCTGGGCTGGAATCCATCTTGGAAAAAAGTTGCGCACGCATATTGGGGAGGGTCCTAGGGCAGGTCACGTGTGGAAAAAGAAACCAGATAATTGGCCAAAGGTAAACAAAGACCCAGAAGAACTGCCCCATAAAAATGACTTAACTGGCTCATTATTGAGCTCCTCCACAACAGGGAGGACGCCACACCTTTTTCTCCAGGTGTGCATCTCTGCCTTGCTTCGGTCTTAACAAACTGCTCCTTGGTGTGCTCTCCCACTTATGGAGCTGTGTCTCTAATAATGAACTTTGTACCTGTTTTTACAGTTTTTGTCTTCTTGAGAAATGCATTTTTCAGTGGGGGCAAGGGCCAGGGGCGTTTTGCTTCTAGTCTCTAGCCCCTGGTAGACCTGTGGCTCGGATTCCTGGTTTTCATCCAGGCTATTCCTGGATGGGTTCAATTCCTGGGCTGGGAACTAAGATCTCACTTCAAGCCACTGCTCACGGCTGACTCTCCAAGATCATCCCGAAAGAGGGTAGAAAATATATGGGCTGGATCTCTGTGTCACGTAATGGCTGACTAATTCCCTTTTAAAGTAAAGAATTTATTATCATTACCCCCAAAGTTACTGTTTCATAGCTGAGGTATTGCCAGACTCTTGCTGATGACCGATTCATAGTCAACAATGAATTATTAATTTAATCAACATATTTATTGAATGTCTTCCATATTTCAAATGCTATACCATGCCCTGTGCTCAGTGCTAACTTAGTTTAAAAAAAAATAATGTGGATGCCCCCTTTGTTGTAATATTACTTAGCCTGAATACAGGGAATTCCTATGGAATATTTAATTAAAATAACCCATTGTTCCATATTTTCCCTGCCCTCAACTTTTGCTTCCTCTAGATTTCATTGACATAGGAATGAACTGATCACTTAATATTGTAATCCCTAAACATTATCCCAAGTATTGGAAAAGAAAAGACCCTTTTGCCCATTACTGTTCTGAACTTTTCCCACAGCCCCTTGTGCTAACAGTTGGAGCAAAGAGATACCCCTCCCCTTGTTTCCCAAACGACAGCAGACATCTGTAGGAGGCATGATTCCTTGTGTCCGGCAGCAGGAAACTGCTGGTGAATCGTGTGTGATTTTCTAGGGTGTTCACTCTTGTCAAAGGTTCAGGAGATAGAAGTTAAGAAAATTACCTGGTGAGTAATTTAAAATATTAATTTTCCGATCAAAGAAAATTAAGTTATGGAGTTAAGCTCAAGCCCTAAAGAAACATCAAGCTCACAGCCCACCTCCAGCTGGCTCACTGCTATGAGATGCTGAGCATAGACAGCTGGAGGGGCACTGTGGGTCTAAACCATCATATCATGTCTCTGGCTAATCTGGGAGCAATAATGAGCCAGCACTAGAGGGAATCAGAAGGGTGCAGGGTTAGACTTAAAGGTCCAGGGACCAAAGGTGCCAACTTACATAGCCATCACTGCCCTGTGGCATCAAGCATGGATGCCAAGTTTACAGGTAGCAGAGATGGGATGGATATATGTCAAGGAGAAAACAGAGATGAATGAATGAAGGCAGTCAACCTACATATTTTGTGGGAGTTGGAGTGGCTGCTCCTGATGCTGTACCCTTTCTAATCAGCATGATGGTGCCCGTGAAAGCACGTGGTTAAGAACCCACCATCTGATCCCATGGGTCTGCGTTCCAATCGTGGCTCAACCACTTATTACTTTGACGAGACACAAACATCTCCAGGTCCTTGGTTTCTTCATTTCTGAAGAAGAGTAAGAGTGGCAGTGATTCATGGGATGGTGGTGAGGATAAAATGAAATAATCCATACAAAATACTTTGCATGCCTGATCTATAATATTCCCCAAATAAATGTAAACTATTATGATTTCTAAATTTTAAAGTGTTACACAATTATAACAAAATATGTTAATGTTATTGTTCTTTTAAAAAATCTCTCATTCGATGCCCTTAGTTTAAGGTTATGCTTGATTAAAATGAAAAGATGGTATTTTCTCCTTGGTTATATCTGTAGGACCATAGCAATTTTTCTTTTTAACCTAAAAGTTTCCACAGGGATTTGGCAGATGTTTTTGGATGTAGACAATATTCAGGAAAACCCATTACTTCTTTTTTTTTTAAACATCTTTATTGGAGTATAATCGCTTTACAATGGTGTGTTAGTTTCTGCTTTATAACAAAGTGAATCAGTTATACATATGTTCCCATATCTCTTCCCTCTTGCGTCTCCCTCCCTTCCACCCTCTCTATCCCACCCCTCTAGGTGGTCACAAAGCACCAAGCTGATCTCGCTGTGCTATGCGGCTGCTTCCCACTAGCTATCTACCTTACGTTTGGTAGTGTATATATGCCCATGCCACTCTCTCACTTTGTCCCAGCTTACCCTTCCCCCTCCCCGTGTCCTCAAGTCCATTCTCTACATCTTCATCTTATTCCTGTCTTGCACCTAAGTTTTTCAGAAACTTTTTTTTTTTTAGATTCCATATATATGTGTTAGCATAAAGTATTTGTTTTTCTCTTTCTGACTTCACTCTGTATGACAGACTGTAGGTCCATCCACCTCACTACAAATAACTCAGTTTAGTTTCTTTTTATGGCGGAGTAATATTCCATTGTATATATGCACCACATCTTCTTTATCAATTCATCTGTCGATGGACACGTAGGTTGCTTCCATGTCCTGGCTATTGTAAATAGAGCTGCAATGAACATTGTGGTACATGACTCTTTTTTGAATTATGGTTTTTTCAGGGTATATGCCCAGTAGTGGGATTGCTGGGTCATATGGTAGTTCTAGTTTTAGTTTTTCAGGGAACCTCCATACTGTTCTCCATAGTGGCTGTATCAATTTACATTCCCATCAACTTAGATGAAAAAATTTTAAGTAAATCATATAAACTTTAGAACAAGGACTCATATATTGATACATAAAATTATACAGCTAGAAACAACAGGATATAATTTTTTAAAGATTCAATGTATTCCGAGGGTAGAAAATCAAAACTGATTATTTCTGTAGTGATTTCTAATAATTCTACCAGGATTAAAATGGAATGGCCCGTTAGGTACACAACAAGGATTTAGGAATGGTTCTAAGTGATGGGAGGTAGCGATGGAATTCTAGGAAGTAGAGATATTTCATATCTGCGTATTAAAATCCCAAATCAGTGCCCTCCAGATAGGTTGGGACTGTGACTTCACATGTGTGTGCTGCTGGTTGCCAGAGCAACCAAGGAGAAAGAAGCAACCATTCATCATAAATCCCACCTGGTGCTGCCCCATCACCGCCCCCCCAACTCATGTGGAAGCAAAGACATCATCTCTACTTGCCCCCAAAACCACTACAACAATGGACTGTCAAAGTGTGCCATGTCTGTCTCTCCCTATTATTTCAACAGGATTTATTCAGTCTAAAAAAAAAGGTGAACATGATGAAAAATGGACCTTATAACATGTACTAATTGAGAAAGAATTATCTGGATGTGAAATGGGATAAGAGCAGCCATTTGCTGGAAGAAGACATGGAGAGGAGGTTGTGATGTACTTTGAAAATAAAGAAGTATGTAGAGTATCTCAGCATCTTGCCCCCAAATCCCCTCTTGCCCCCAGCACAAGTCTTCAGACTTGGAAACAAAGAAGATAAACTTAAGATAGACAACATAAAAACTGCTGAGTCATGGTGACCAGTGAGCTGAATTGGCTGCAAGCTATGAGCAGGTTTCTCAAGCTTGGTACTATTGACATTTGGGGCTGGTTAATTCTATGTACTTGGAGGCTCTCCTGTACACTGCAGGACATTTGGCAGACCCCTGGTCTCTACGGACTAGATGCCAGTAACCCCTTCTCCCTAGCTGTGACAGACAAAAATCTCTCCAGACGTTGCCAAATGTCCCCTAGTGGGTGGGTCTTGGGGGTATAAAATAGCCCCCGATTGAAAACTACTGCTTATCCCTCATCCCTCAAGGAGTTTCTCTCCAAATTTGAATAACTTTGGGGAGGTGCCTTAAGATTATTAATAATATTTTCTGGTAAAATGCCACTGAACCAATGAATTAAATGAGCCTATTTCTGCTTCATTTGATGCTTGAAACTCCCAGGGTGGGGTGTGTGTGCGTAAGGCTATGCAGGACTGTTTCACACAAACACTCAATAAAGCAGAAAAAGCTGTTTGAAAAATGTTCCTCCAGACATTAATGACATAAAGATAATACATTCATAAATAGAGAAAAAATGAGGAATGAGAAAAAATATATTTTCATACTTGAGAGTATACATTAGTTTAACTCCCTTTATTTTCTTTCTTATGAAGAGACTCCAAGAAATGTAATTGCAAATATAGTCAAAAGTTAATTATAGGGCTTCCCTGGTGGCACAGTGGTTGAGAGTCCACCTGCCAATGCAGGGGACACGGGTCCATGACCCAGTCCAGGAGGATCCCACATGCCGCGGAGCAGCTGGGCCCGTGAGCCATGGCCACTGAGCCTGCATGTCCAGAGCCTGTGCTCCGCAACGGGAGAGGCCACAACAGTGAGAGGCCCGCGTACCGCCAAAAAAAAAAAAAAAAAGTTAGTTATACCATTATAAATTATATCCTTTTACTACTCTCTGGAGGACACTAAGAATTTTAGGGTGAAGAGATGGGTATAAATGCTCATGCTGTAGTCCACACACAATTTAGATCATTGAGCTACCATTAAATATAATGAATTCCCACACTGTGTCATGGAAATAGTCAAGAACAAAGCTATTTTTTTCTTCAGAATTCCTAAGCAGCATTTAAGTTTCAGTGTTGCTAGCACTGTGTATTGACAAAACATGTTTTATTTGAGAGACGCAATGCCTGAGGCAGGCAGATAGATGCAGAACAAAAGCACATAGAGAAAACATAATTGGCTCCAGTTCTACAAATCAAGTCTATGGCTGAAGAAAAGAAAGAAAGGTTAGAAAAGGTAAGAGATCAAGACCTTGGGATTTTTTAAATTATTATTTTATATATCACATGTTTCTTTCAGACAAATTAGGTCTGTGTGTACTGTACTTCTTGTGAACACATGTCTGGAGGTTTAAAAGAAGGAAGAGAAGAAACCAGGGAAAACACACATAGCTTAAAGTTGTATCTTCATATATCATCTCATTACAGTATGGGAAGTGGGTGCTATTGACCCATTTTAAAGATGAGGAAACAAGAGGCCCGTTACATAACTTGCCCAACGTCAAGCAATAGACATTATGGCTTTGTCAAATTTCAAGGCCCTCCTCTTACTCATAAGCCACTTGATATAGCCTCCCTGGCCAAAATATACATTTTTATTTCCTGAATAGATGACTGTTCATTTTCTTTCAGTGTCTGCAATTCAGCCAATTAAGAATTCATTTAAGTGAACAAATAACCTCTTTTAAAACTCTAAATACTCCAGGTTAAATGTTTATAAATCATGTACATGTTAGCATAAGTTAATAAAAGCAGATGAACACATTTTCAGAATTCAGATTTGAGTCCTGGCTCTTCGATCTACTAGTTGTGCATCCTGGCAAACACCACTTAGCTTTATTATGCCATAAATAGATGTTTGTGACCTAGGCCCCATATACCTCATCACTGTAGGATTATTTTATAGGAAATGATGCATCCTAGATTCTAAATAACTGATTTACAAACATTAAAATGCAATCTAATTTAAAACAGAGGACACATATTTCAAGTGTCTAGCTCAGATTTAGCCATTTATTAGTGGGATAACCTGTGTGTAGGGGTGTGTGTGTGTGTTTGTGTGTGTGTGTATTTGTTTCAAGTATGAAACACAACTGTCAAATCATGGCATAGCTGTAGACACGAAACAAGTGATAACTTTTCAACAAATACATTATGTACCAAAAGGCACTTTCTTCCAATGCTACAGGTCACTTGTACTGCCCACAATAATACACACGACAGAAAATTGAACATGAATTCTCTGTATAGATGTCTTCATCTAACCAATGAACACCTTGGACCCTCTTCATCCATAATCCTTCAGCCCTAGGTCTATTTATTTTCTGAAAATAGACCTAAACACTGCAAATGCAATATACTGTAAGACTCCCTCAATTCATTTACTTTTTCATTCATCTTCATAAAAAAATATAGCAAATAAATTGCTATAGTTCTTCATGTGCTACCTACCTGCCAAGGGCTCCAACAAACTAGTGCAGATTAACTAGTATTTGGAGAAAGCCACTTAAGGTCTGAAATATCTGATGCATTATGAAATCGACATGATATCCCTGTAGAAATACAAAGCTTGGTGGCTCTTCATTTGCAATTCATGTGCATGCATGAGACAGTCAGAGACAATGCTTTGTCCAAGCTAAGCCAACAGCCAACAAAAGCAAGTCAGCATTCCCTGCCATGTCAAACCATCCAGAGAGCCAAGGCTAACTGTTCAGAGTTCCTACATATTTTGTGCTCATCCTCAATTTAAAAATGCTCCGAATCAACGAGCAATGGCATTAAAAAAAAAATAGTCTCACACTGGAAGCAACCATTGGGTAAGAGTTGTCCACTAAGCATATCCCTTGGGATAAAAGCCAAGGACAGGCAGCCAGTGTCACAACTACTTGAGGTTTGGGTAAAGTAATTGGGAGTAAGAGAGGGGAAACCTGAGATACATTTCGATTTCTCTCTGTGTTTAGAGAGAAACCATCCTGAACCATAAAGTCATACTACAACAGCTCTGTGGATGCATTGGTTGGGCAAGGCCATGGGAAGGGGTGGTGACTGAAAAGAGTGCAGGACAGGTGGGTATTCTCACTAAATACCACACTGTTCATAAGCCCAACAAAGAAGAGGCTTGAAATGGAAACTACATCATAGCTTTTACAAGTGGCCTTAGAATCTGCCGTGGTTGTCCGCTATTGATGCTGTAACAAACTACTCCAAATGTAGCAGCTGAAACAACCCAAATGTATTATCTTATATTTAGTGACATGAGTCTCACCGAGCTAAAATCAAGGTGTCAGCAGGGATGCATTCCTTTCTGAAGTCTCTAGGGGAGAATCTGTCTCCTTGCCTTTACCACTTTCTTGAGGCTGCCCACATTCCTTGGCTCGTGGTCCTTCTTGCATCTTCAAAGCCAGCAAAGAAGCATCTCTCTGACTTGCTCCCGTTGTCACATCTCTCTTTCTGACCCCAGCTGGGAAAAGTTCTCTGCTTCTACAGACGCATGTGATTAGACTGGGTCCACCTGGATAAGCCAGGATAGTCTCCCTATCTCAAGGTCATTAACTTTATCACATTTGCTAAATCCCTTTTGTCATGTAAGGTAACATATTCACAGGTTCTGGGGATTAAGATGAGGACATCTTTTGGGAACTATTAACCTGGCTACTAAAATGGTCCATGATCTGAAGACTACTTTACCCATTCATCCCCTTTAAAGGGAAATCCCTCCCACCCACTGCAGAAGCAATTTTGCCTGCAGCATACTGACACTAGAGAACCCATTAGTATTTTTGCTCATTTATAGAGCAAACACTCAAAGTTCCTTCTGGCACATGCCATTATGACAACCGTTAGAATGTAGCTGTGCTCCAGCCAACATTGTTCTCAATGGTGAAAAACTGAAACCACTTCCACTAAGATCAGGAACAAGACAAGGTTGCCCACTCTCACCACTATTATTCAACATAGTTTTGGAAGTTTTAGCCACAGCAATCAGAGAAGAAAAAGAAATAAAAGGAATCCAAATCAGAAAACAAGAAGTAAAGCTGTCACTGTTTGCAGATGACATGATACTATACATAGAGAATCCTAAAGATGCTACCAGAAAACTACTGGAGCTAATCAACGAATTTGGTAAAGTAGCAGGATACAAAATTAATGCATAGAAAGTTGTTGCATTCCTATACACTAATGATGAAATATCTGAAAAAGAAATTAAGGAAACACTCCCATTTACCACTGCAACAAAAAGAATAAAATACCTAGGATTAAACCTACCTAAGGAGACAAAGACACGTATGCAGAAAACTATAAGACACTGATGAAAGAAATCAAAGATGATACAAACAGATGGCAGATAGACCCTGTTCTGGATTGGAAGAATCAACATTGTGAAAATGACTCTACTACCCAAAGCAATCTACAAATTCAATGCAATCCCATCAAACTACCAATGGCATTTTCCACAGAACTAGAACAAAAAACTTCGCAATTTGTGTGGAAACACAAAAGCCCCAAATAGCCACAGCAATCTTGAGAAAGAAAAAGGGAGCTGGAGGAATCAGGGTCCCAGACTTCAGACTATACTATAAAGCTACAGTAATGAAGAAAGTATGGTACTGGCACAGAAACAGAAATACAGATCAATGGAACAGGATAGAAAGCCCAGAGACAAACCCATGCACATATGGTCACCTTATCTTTGATGAAGGAGGCAAGAATATACAATGGAGAAAAGACAGCCTCTTCAATAAGTGGTGCTGGGAAAACTGGACAGCTACATGTAAAAGAATGAAATTAAAACACTCCCTAAAACCACACACAAAGATAAACTCAAAATGGATTAAAGACCTAAATGTAAGGCCAGACACTATCAAACTCTTAGAGGAAAACATAGGCAGAACACTCTACAACATAAATCACAGCAAGATCCTTTTTGACCCACCTCCTAGAGAAATGGAAATAAAAACAAAAATAAACAAATGGGACCTAATGAAACTTCGAAGCTTTTGCACAGCAAAGGAAACCATAAACAGACAAAACGACAACCCTCAGAATGGGAGAAAATATTTGCAAATGAAGCAACTGACAAAGAATTAACCTCCAAAATTTACAAGCAGCTCGTGCAACTCAATATCAAAAAAAACAAACAGCCCAATCCAAAAATGGGCAGAAGACCTAAATAGACATTTCTCCAAAGAAGATATACAGATTGCCAACAAACACATGAATAAATGTTCAACATCACTAATCATTAGAGAAATGCAAATCAAAACTACAATGAGGTATCACCACACACCAGTCAGAATGGCCATCACCAAAAAATCTACAAACATTAAATGCTGGAGAGGGTGTGGATAAAAGGGAACCCTCTTGCACTGTTGGTGGGAATGTAAATTGATACAGTCACTATGGAGGAGAGTATAGAGCTTCCTTAAAAAACTAAAAATAGAGCTACCATATGACCCAGCAATCCCACTACTAGGCATATACCCTGAGAAAACCATAATTCAAAAAGAGTCATGTAGGGCTTCCCTGGTGGCACAGTGGTTAAGAATCTGCCTGCCAATGCAGGGGACATGGGTTCGAGACCTAGTCCAGGAAGATCCCACATGCTGCAGAGCAACTAAGGCCATGCACTGCAACTACTGAGCCTGCACTCTAGAGCCCATGAGCCACACCTACTGAAGCCTGCGTGCCACAACTACGGAAGCCCACGTGCCTAGAGCCCATGCTCCACAACAAGAGAAGCCACTGCAGTGAGGAGCCCGCACACTGCAATGAAGAGTAGCCCTTGATCGCCACAACTAGAGAAGGCCCAGGCACAGCAACAAAGACCCAATGCAGCCAAAAATAATAAATAAATAAAATTAATTTATTTAAAAAAAAAAAAAGAGTCATGTACCACAATGTTCATTGCAGCTCTATTTACAACAGCCAGGACATGGAAGCAACCTAAGTGTACATCGACAGATGAATGGATAAAGAAGATGTGGTACATACATACAATGGAATATTACTCCACCATAAAAAGAAACTAAACTGAGTTATTTGTAGTGAGGTGGATGGACCCAGAGTCTGTCATACAGAGTGAAGTAAGTCAGAAAGAGAAAAACAAATACTTTATGCTAACACATATATATGGAATCTAAAAAAACAACAATGGTTCTGAAAAACCTAAGGGCAGGACAGGAATAAAGATGCAGACCTAGAGAATGGACTTGAGGATGCAGGGAGGGGGAAGGGTAAGCTGGGACAAAGTGAGAGAGCGGCATGGCCTTATGTATACTACCAAATGTAAAATAGATAGCTAGTGGGAAGCAGCCGCATAGCACAGGGAGATCAGCTCGGTGCTTTGTGACCACCTAGATGGGTGGGATAGGGAGGGTGGGAGGGAGACGTGAGAGGGAGGAGATATGGGGATATATGTATATGTATAGCTGATTCACTTTGTTATAAAGCAGAAACTCACACACCATAGTAAAGCAATTATACTCCAATAAAGATGTTAAAAAAAAAAAAGAATATAGCTGTGCTCAGTTACAACCTTCTTGTTTACTCTTAAGAACATCTTACAATATTGGGTTCGGGATATCTTTGCATTAAATCGTTTTTTATTTAAATAATCAGCCCCTGGTAAAAAAAAAAATTTAAGCTAACTAAGAAGACAGTGAGGCATTTCCTCCCTCCCTCCCTCCCTTCCTTCTTTCCTTCCTCACTGCGTGGCTTGCAAGATCTCAGTTCCCCGACCAGGGATTGAATACAGGCCATGGCAGTGAAAGCCCAGAATCCTAACCACTAGGCTACCAGGGAACTCGCGAGAGAGGCATTTTCTTGATGTTCTGTGACTTAATCTACATTTCTTAAAACGTACTGTGTAAGTGGTTCGCAGGGGTAAAATTGACCCACTGTGGCCTGGAATTGACCACTATCATGGCATTTCTATAATCTTTTCAGTGGAACTCTTATGGCTGTTACGTAATAATTAGCTTAATAAGTACATTTATAATTAACTTTTACATTAATTAATAATGTATTATTTTGTTTGTTACTTTACCCAGTCACTTGTCATAAAAATCATAAAGAAACCTATCATACTGATCAGGTTAGGACAGGCTATCGTACAGGAACAAACAAATCCTGATTTTTATTTTTTTACTTGAGAGTAATGTTTTATTCCATGGACAAATCTGAGGACTTAAGCCCGGGACACAACGTCTCAGATAACTCTAGAGACTGACCCTAACAACTCTTGATATCTAAAAAAATCTGATAAAATAATATTTTTTGATTTTTGTTTTTCTCATGCAAAGCCCTACGCAGTTCAGGTAACCTTCCCCCATCCTGTTGCTACGCCATCAGAAAAGCATGGTTTCCTACAGCCAGGTTGCTGTAGGCAGAAGTAAAGAGATGGAGAAGGTGTACCTACTCTTAACTGCCTCAGCTGAAAAGGGACAAGTATCACTTCCTCTCCCAGGCCATTGGCCAGAAATAGTCACATGATCCGACCTTGCTTTCAAAGGATGCTGGGAAATTGAGGGGAGCACATGGGACCTTTGCTCAGGGCTAACTGTCTTTGCCACTCCATCACCTTCATTCCTTTCACTGACTTCCTTTGCCTTCATATCGTGAAAGATGAACGGATGGAAGTAGACGTAAAAGTGATCTGCAGCTAAGCTATCCAAGCCACCTTCTTCCTAACACCTCCACTGCTGTTCTGCCATGTTGCAGCTCTGGAATTTTCTGAGGGCAGGTTCATTTGCTCTAAGACAGTCTCTCAAGGTTTCCTAAAACAACTAAACTCCATTGAAGTCATGGCAATCTCAGTGACTGGCACTTTGAAGCCACCTCATTTGTCTTTCCATGAAGGATTTAGCTTTGGGATGGTTGACAATGTGGACTCACTCAAAGCTTACACCTTCAAAAGTGGCTGGAGGGTTTCCCTGGTGGCGCAGTGGTTGAGAGTCCACCTGCTGATGCAGGGGACACGGGTTCATGCCCCAGTCTGGGAGGATCCCACATGCCGCAGAGCGGCTGGGCCCATGAGCCATGGCCACTGGGCCTGCATGTCCAGAGCCTGTGCTCTGCAGCGGGAGAGGTCACAGCAGTGACAGAACCGTGTACTGCAGGGGGAAAAAAAAAAAAACTTTATAAAAAAAAAAAAGTGGCTTGAATGCCAACTTCTCAGTTATGTTTGAAGTTAATATATTAATCAATTTAACTGGCAAATATTTTACCCAACTAGTCATCTCAGGTACTGAAACACCTTCCTATTATTTTTCTTTTTGTCCCAGGTTTCTTTTTTATTTATTCCTTTATACAGCAGGTTCTTATTAGTCATCCATTTAATACACATCAGTGTATACATGTCAATCCCAATCTCCCAATTCATCACACCACCACCTCCACCAGCTGCTGCTTTCCAGCCTTGGTGTCCATATGTTTGTTCTCTACATCTGTGTCTCAATTTCTGCCCTGCAAACCAGTTCATTTGTACCATTTTTGTAGGTTCCACAAATATGCGTTAATATGCAGTATCTGTTTTTCTCTTTCTGACTTACTTCACGCTGTGAGAGTCACTAGATTCATCCACGTCTCTACAAATGACCCAATTTCGTTCCTTTTTATGGCTGAGTAATATTCCATTGTATACATGTACTGCATCTTCTTTACCCTTTCGTCTGTCGATGGGCATTTAGGTTGCTTCCATGACCTGGCTATTGTAAATAGTTCTGCAATGAACATTGGGGTGCATATGTCTTTTTGAATTATGGTTTTCTCTGGGTATATGCCCAGTAGTGGGATTGCTGGGTCATATGGTAATTCTATTTTTTGTTTTTTAAGGAACCTCCATACTGTTCTCCATAGTGGCTGTATCAATTTCCATTCCCACCAACAGTGCAAGAGGGTTCCCTTTTCTCCACACCCTCTCCAGCATTTGTTGTTTGTAGATTTTCTGATAATGCCCATTCTAACTGGTGTGAGGTGATACCTCATGGTAGTTTTGATTTCCATTTCTCTAATAATTAGTGATGTTGAGCAGCTTTTCATGTGCTTCTTGGCCATCTGCATGTCTTCTCTGGAGAAGTGTCTATTTAGGTCTTCTGCCCATTTTTGGATTGGGTTGTTCTTTTAATATTGAGCTGCATGAGCTGTTTATATATTTTGGAGACTAATCCTTTGTCCATTGATTCATTTGCAAATATTTTCTCCCATTCTGAGTGTTGTCTTTTCACATTGCTTGTAGTTTCCTTTGCTTTGCAAAAGCTTTTAAGTTTCATTAGGTACCATTTTTTTATTTTTGTTTTTACTTCCATTACTCTAGGAGGTGGATCAAAAAAGATCTTGTTGTGATTTAGGTCAAAAGAGTGTTTCTCCTATGTTTTCCTCTAAGAGTTTTATAGTGTCTGGTCTTACACTTAGGTGTCTAATCCATTTTGAGTTTATTTTTGTGTATGGTGTTAGGGAGTGTTCTAATTTTATTCTTTTACATGTAGCTAGCTGTCCAGTTTTTCCAGCACCACTAATTGAAGAGACTGTCTTTTCTCCATTGTATATCCTTGCCTCCTTTGTCATAGATTAGTTGACCATAGGTGCATGGGTTTATCTCTGGGCTTTCCATCCTGTTCCATTGATATATATTTCTGTTTTTGTGCCAGTACCATATTGTCTTGATTGCTGTAGCTTTGTAGTATAGTCTGAAGTCAGGGACTGTGATTCCTCCAGCTCCATTTTTTTCCCTCAAGACTTCCTTGGCTATTCGGGGTCTTTTGTGTCTCCATACAAATTTTAAGATTTTTTGTTCTAGTTCCGTAAAAAGTGCCATTGGTAATTTGACAGGGATTGCATTGAATCTTTAGATTGCTTTCGGTAGTATAGTCATTTTCACAATATTGATTCTTCCAATCCAAGAACATGGTATATCTCTCCATCTGTTGGCATCATCTTTAATTTCTTTCAGAGGGTCTTATAGTTTTCTGCATACAGGTCTTTTGTCTCCCTAGGTACGTTTATTCCTAGGTATTTTACTCTTTTTGTTGCAGTGGTAAATGGGAGTGTTTCCTTAATTTCTCTTTCAGATTTTTCATCATTAGTGTATAGGAATGCAAGAGATTTCTGTGCATTAAGTTTGTATCCTGAAACTTCACCAAATTCGTTGATTAGCTCTAGTCGTTTTCTGGTGGCGTCTTTAGGATTCTCTATGTATAGTATCGAGTCATCGAAAACAGTGAGAGTTTTACTTCTTCTTTTCCGATTTGTATTCCTTTTATTTCTTTTTCTTCTCTGATTGCCGTGGCTAGAACTTCCAAAACTATGTTGAATAATAGTGGCTAGAGTGGAACCCTTGTCTTGTTCCTGATCTTAGAGGAAATGCTTTCAATTTTTCACCACTGAGAATGATGTTTGCTGTGGGTTTGTCATATATGGCCTTTATTATGTTGAGGTACGTTCCCTCTATGCCAACTTTCTGGAGAGTTTTTATCATAAATGGGTGTTGAATTTTTCAAAAGCTTTTTCTGCATGTATTGAGATGATCATATGGTTTTTATTCTTCAATTTGTTAATATGGTGTATCACACTGATTGATTTGCGTATTGAAGGATCCTTGCATCCCTAAGATAAATCCCACTTGATCATGGTGTATGATCCTTTTAATGTGTTGTTGGATTCTGTTTGCTAGTATTTTGTTGAGGATTTTTGCATCTGTATTCATCAGTGATATTGGTCGGTAATTTTCTTTTTTTGTAGTAACTTTGTCTGGTTTTGGTATCAGGGTGATGGTGGCCTCATAGAATGAGTTTGGGAGTGTTCTTTCCTCTGCAAGTTTTTGGAAGAGTTTGAGAAGGATGGGTGTTAGCTCTTCTCTAAATGTTTGATAGAATTCACCTGTGAAGCCATCTGGTCCTGGACTTTTGTTTGTTGGAAGATTTTTAATCACAGTTTCAATTTCACTAATTGTGATTGGTCTGTTCATATTTTCTATATCTTCCTGGTTCACTCTTGGAAGGTTATACCTTTCTAAGAATTTGTCCATTTCTTCCAGGTTGTCCATTTTATTGGCATAGAGTTGCTTGTAGTAGTCTCTTAGGATGCTTTGTATTTCTGCGATGTCTGTTGTAACTTCTCCTTTTTCATTTCTAATTTTATTGATTTGAGTCTTCTCCCTCTTTTTCTTGATGAGTCTGGCTAATGTTTTATCAATTTGGTTTATCTTCTCAAAGAACCAGCTTTTAGTTTTATTGATCTCTGCTGTTTTCTTTGTTTCTATTTCATTTATTTCTGCTCTGATCTTTATGATTTCTTTCCTTCTGCTAACTTTGGGTTTTGTTTGTTCTTCTTCCTCTAGTTCCTTTACATGTAAGGTTAGATTGTTTATTTGAGATTTTTCTTGTTTCTTGAGGTAGGCTTGTATTGCTATAAACTTCCCTCTTAGATCGCTTTTGTTGCATCGCATAGGTTTTGGATCATCGTGTTTTCATTGTCATGTGTCTCTAGGTATTTTTTGACTTCCTCTTTGATTTCTTCAGTGATCTCTTGGTTATTTAGTAACGTATTGTTTAGCCCCCATGTGTTTGTGTTTTTTACGTTTTTTCCCTGTAATTGATTTCTAATCTCATAGCGTGTGGTCAGAAAAGATGCTTGATCTGATTTCAATTTTCTTAAGTTTACTGAAGTTTGATTTGTGACCCACGATGTGATCTATCCTGGAGAATGTTCTGTGTGCACTTGAAAAGAAAGTGTATTCTGTTGTTTTTGGATGGAATGTCCTATAAATATCAATTAAATCTACCTGGTCTATTGTGCACTTTTAAAGCTTGTGTTTACTTATTAATTTTCTGTTTGGATGATCTGTCCATTGGTGTAAGTGAGGTGTTAAAGTCTCCCACTATTTTTGTGTTACTGTCGATTTCCTCTTTTATAGCTGTTAGCAGTTGCCTTATATATTGAGGTGCTCCTACGTTGGGTGCATATATATATATGATTGTTGTATCTTCTTCTTGGATCGATCCCTTGATCATTATGTAGTGTCCTTCCTTGTCTCTTGTAACATTCTTTATTTTAAAGTGTATCTTATCTGATATGAACATTGCTACTCCAGCTTTATTTTGATTTCCATTTGCATGGAGTATCTTTTTCCATCCCCTCACTTTCAGTCTGAATGTGTCCCTAGGTCTGAAGTGGGTCTCTTGTAGGCAGCATATATATGGGTCTTGTTTTTGTATCCATTCAGCGAGCCTGTGTCTTTTGGTTGGAGCATTTAATACATTCACGTTTAAGGTAATCATCAATATGTATGTTCCTATTACCATTTTCTTAATTGTTTTGGGCTTGTTCCTGTAGGCCCTTTTCTTCTCTTGTGTTTCCCACTTAGAGAAGTTCCTTTAGCATTTGTTTTAAAGCTGGTTTGGTGGTGCTGAATTCTCTTAGCTTTTGCTTTTCTGTAAAGGTTTTGATTTCTCCATTGAATCTGACTGAGATCCTTGCTGGGTTGAGTAATCTTGGTTGTAGGTTCTTCCCTTTCATCACTTTAAGTATATCATGCCACTCCCTTCTGGTTGTAGAGTTTCTGCTGAGAAATCAGCTGTTAACTTTATGGGAGTTCCCTTGTATGTTATTTGTCATTTTTCCCTTGCTGCTTTCAATAATTTTACTTTGTCTTTAATTTTTGCCAATTTGATTACTATGTGTCTCAGCGTGTTTCTCCTTGAGTTTATCCTGTATGGGACTCTCTGTGCTTCCTGGATTTGGGTGGCTACTTCCTTTCCCATGTTAGGGAAGTTTTCGACTATAATCTCTTCAAATATTTTCTCGGGTCCTTTCTCTCTCTCTTCTCCTTCTAGGACCCCTATAATGCGAATGTTGTTGCATTTAATATTGTCCCAGAGGTCTCTTAGGCTGTCTTCATTTCTTTTCATTCTTTTTTCTTTATTCTGTTCCGTACCAGTGAATTCCACCATTCTGTCTTCCAGATCACTTATCCATTCTTCTGCCTCAGTTATTCTGTTATTGATTCCTTCTAGTGTATTTTTCATTTCAGTTATTGTGTTGTTCATCTCTTTGTTTTTTTATTTAATTCTTCTAGATATTTGTTAAACATTTCTTGCATCTTCTCGATCTTTGCCTCCACTTTTTTTCTGAGGTTCTGGATCATCTTCACTATCATTATTCTGAATTCTTTTTCTAGAAGGTTGCCTATCTCCACTTCATTTAGTTTTTTTTTCTGAGGTTTTATCTTGTTCCTTCATGTGTTACATAGCCCTCTGCCTTTTCATCTTGTCTATCTTTCTGTGAATGTGGTTTTTGTTCCACAGGCTGCAGGATTGTAGTTCTTCTTGCTTCTGCTGTCTGCCCTCTGGTGCGTGAGGGTATCTAAGAGGCTTGTGCAAGTTTCCTAATCCTATTATTTTTTTTTTTAAACACACCTCTCCTGGGGGCAAGGAAGTAACCAATTTTGCCACCATAGAGAGCTATGGTGATTTGAAGTTACACAGCCAGATGGAGAAATGCCAGTTAAGGATTCCCTGCTATAGCGACTTCCCTGGCGGTGCAGTTCTTAAGCATCTGTCAGTGTGGGGGACACAGGTTCGAGTCCTGGTCTGGGAAGATCCCATATGCTGCAGAGCAACTAAGCCCGTGCACCACATCCAGTGATCCTGTGCTCTAGAGGCCACGAGACACAGCTACTTAGCCCGTGTGCCACAAATACTGAAGCCTGCGCACCTAGAGCCCATGCTCCGCAACAAGAGAAGACACCTCGGTGAGAAGTCCTTACACCACAACGAGGAGTAGCCCCGCTCACCACAACTAGAGAAAGCCTGCGTGCAGCAATGAAGACCCAATGCAGCCAAAAATAAATAAATAAATAAATAAATTTTAAAAATAAGATTCCCTGTATTCACCTGATCTGTGTTCAAGTACTCAATTGTAGGTTCTTCCGTTTCATCACTTTCATCTTTATTTTAAAGTCTACTTTATCTCAAGTAGATTGTCAAGTACTCAATTGTCATTTCTTAGTCATAACACTGGCTCACAACAATATTCAAGAAAACTTGTTTTGCAAATGAAATGTTGATATAAGTGATATTAAACCTATCAGCTCACAGAGATGGCAATTTTTTTTTTTTTGAGTGAATGAAATTAGCAATCTTCCCTGTTCACCTTTTCAAATTAAAACAAAGCTTAGGGAGTTCCATGGCAGTCCAGTGGTTAGGACTCGGCACTTTCACTGCCTTGGCCCGGGTTCAATCCCTGGTCGGGGAAATAAGGTCCCTCAAGCCATGAGGTGTGGCCAAAAAATAAAAATAAATAAAATAGGGCTTAGAGTCAAGGTAGAAGTGAATTGTAACCTTTTCATAGATCTTCCAGATCTAAACACTAGACACAGATGTGGTAAGAGTCTTGGTGGGACCTAATCTCTACAGACCTTCAGCTTGGGGCTCTGGGTGGTCCGAGTTGACTCCAGGATTCTTATTTGAAGTAGGATTCCATGTCCTCTGGATGAATGCAGATGGGACTTTGGGTCCTTTGATTAAAATCTCTGGATATCAAGATTCAGTTTGGCAGCTGAATCCCAAACGGGTTCCTACCCCTCACCTTTGGTCTTGGCACTGGAATTTCAGTTTCCAGGTTGACATCCTTCTCTCCCTTAAGCTTTAGTCTTGATTTTCCTGTTTCCCACAGTCACTGGTAGGACACTTCCTGCTCTGGTCAACCCTTCAAAATCCAACTTCTGACTCCAGCTTCTGGCCAGTGCCAGGCAGTTCCACCTCCTCTCCATGAGGGGATGGTCTGATTTCCTGGGTGTCAGGCTCTCTGTCCCATCCTGGGCACATGGAGACTGTCAAGAAAACCTTGCATGCATCACTGACCTCCCAGACTTATGTTCATAGCACTGAGACTAACTGAACGACACTTAATGGTGCTTGCCAAAGTCTCAACCTCTCCCAATAAGATTAAAGAAAATAAAACCCACCTAAGCTTTATAAGGTGAGTATTAAAAATGTACAGTGTCTTATGGCATAGACAGACAAAGTATCAGGAAGTGTGTACAGCAATACTGCCTTTCTTTTTAGCCAAAATATTCAAACACAAGTGGTATTTCCATCATCAGCCACCTGGTTAGTGGCCGTTTGAACATGCTGAACCTATTCAAAGATGTCAGGCAACCCAAAGAAGGGGAATATAGAAAGGAAACACAAAGAAAAATGTCCAAGAGCAGAGAATCAAGCCAATTTACACTTTCATATAATACTTAAGCTGTTTCTGTGTGTTTTGAAGTTTTGCCTAGTCTTATATACAACCAGACTGCCATTAGATGATAAAGGTGGTTAAATGCAAACATCTCTGTATTTAGGTAAAAACTGAAGCCTTTTCCATCAGGAGTCCATCCCTGGTCTTTAAAAACACAAAACATCAGAGTGCATCAGGAGACTGAGAATCTGGCCTTGGCCTGCCAGTGTTTGACATTGACCAAGTCAAATGACCTCTAAGGGATTTTTTTTCCCAGCAGAAAACAGTATTTTATGTTAATCTGTAAGGACCTTTTTGGCTCTAAAATTCATGCCTCAGTGTCATGACCGTGAAACGCTGCCTAAAACACTGCCCTCTGAGTGCTCTGTGTGCTTCCGAGAGCAGAGTGCAAGTTCAAAATTACCCAGCTTCACAATCTGGCCCAACGTGGCTCAACTTGAATACTTCCCCTAAGGAGGCTTCCCAAGACCCCCACAAAAAGCCACTTGGAGCAAACCTCACAACCTTCTTTTGCTTTCCTCCCCACCTCTTGGGAAACCCATTCATGGAGAGAGCTCCCTCCAGAATCCCTTATTGAGAAGGCCCCGGCTTCTGGCCTCTCAGCTCAGGAACTCCGTGTCCCCATTTTCAAGGTCCAACTTGCCACTTTGGCCCGCTACCTTTGGCTTCCATTCCTGCCCAGGGAAATTGGAAATTGTCTAAAATTGTGTGAGGAAAGCTGGCCCCTTATCACAGCCCCCCCGCCCCCACAGGCAGGAGGAAAATGCTAGAATCCTCACCTCACCAGAGCCACCCGAGCCAGAGGGTTTTCTTTGCTTTCCATTTATTTTGTGTTTCTCTGTGGTTTTAAGCTTGCCTTTCATTCCAATGTGATCAGCGGTGTGTCTGCCTCCTCCGTGCTTCCCAGCCCATGTTTCTCACATTTGTGGGTGATGTCAAAGGCCCAGTGTCCCGCCATCCCCAGCCAGATGAGGTTCTCAGGAGAAGCCCTCACAGCCATTAGGGAGGAAGGTCTGAATATACGTCTGAGCATGAGGAAGGATGGAGAAATCCGGTTTAGAGATGGAGAGAATCCTCTCAGCAAACAAGGAGGCAAGAAGCCCTTTCTACACGTTGTTACTATACTTTCCACTTGGTCTCTCTTTCCAGCCCCTCCTCCCCCTGTGTCAAGCTGCCTACTGAGGATGCTCTCTGTTGATCCATAAGCTCTTCGCCTGCCAGGGAAGGGGCTCCAGCCCAACACGACCTAGGGCTAGGGGAGCTCTGGCATTCGCTGACTTCTCAAGGTCATTTCCTCCCAATGGCCGGAGCTCTGAACCACGAACACTGCAGTTAAGTTCAACACCAAGGGAACATATCATGACGTGATAGGTTTTGAATGGCACCCAATTCCCCCAGCCCAGGTCCCTCAGCCAACATCTGACCTGCCCGCCAACTCAGCTCCCAGCAACAGGACCCTGGGTCCTGTCAATCACTTTTTCTGGTGTTCTAACGAAGGGACCTCTTTGACAGCCTGGAGCCCTAAATTTCAAATCAGTTAGGATGCTCTAAGAATTTGAAATTTTGGATCCCCTGAAAGGAAATCAACTCTGTTGGGTTCCTAGTTTCAGGATGTTCAGTCTAAGGGATAAAGATGAAAAGTGGTCCTTGCTTGAAACTCTGTTTGTAGGGACTTAACCAGTGAGGGCTATATTAACTTATTTCTAGATTTCCTCTCCAGTTTACCCCATTCCTCTAACTCACAAATCATTTCCAAATCAAGGTTTAATTTCTTCCCCACTCTACTGTCCCCAGCACCCAGGGGGTCTCCATCTTCCCCAGTGGGCTATGAGACTAAGGCTAGGAATATGGCTTTAAATCAATTAGTAATTTTTTTTCCAATACAGTTGACCCCAGAACACTGCAGGGGGTTAATCCACATATACAGTCAGCCCTCCATGTCCATGATTCCTCCACATCTGTGGATTGAACCATCTGCGAATCGTGTAGTTCTACAACATTTACTATTGAAAACTACCCACGTAAAAGTGAACCCAGTGCAGTTTAAACCCACTTTATTCAAGGGTCAGCTGGAAAACATTTATCTAAGGTCACCATATTCAACGTGAAAATTCAATCTCCCCACATTCATACAAGTCTGCATCTTAGCTGCTAAACAGCTTTGAACATGTTTATCCTTATAACCTTTCGTTGAAATAAGTAAGTAGGGCCAGACTCCATTTTCTTAGGAACGTAAATGAAGGCACAAAAAAGCGGCATACTTTGAGATGTTTCACATATGAAATGGGGGAAAGAATCCCGCCTGGCCCCAGACCTGGAGTTTGATGGGGGTCATGCGTTTTCCAGGTGACCACGTGACTGTGTAGTCTGCAGCTCGACCGCGGAGCTCTGCACCTGGCCCAGTAAAGCCATCAATTTCATCCTGTCTGACAAATGTTACAAAGGAGACCTGTAGCAAGGACAGCGGGGGGCAATCTTTATTTTCTGCTATTTTGCAGTTAGTTCTGTGTTCTCAGGATGAAATGCATGGATTTCTTTTCTCTCATTAATCTCAGCTGTGCTGTTGGAACTCTCCCCTTCGTCTCTGTACTTCGGTTTACTTGGTGCATCAGGTGGGGGAGACATGGGCATCTCGCAGGGTCCGAGCCATTTCAGGGTGTGCTGAGCACCTGGCCTGGGCCATCGATTGTCTGGCATTGATCTGTGGGTGTTTAGAAAGCATAAACCCAAAGCCACTATCAAAGTAAACTATTTCCTTGAGGAAGTGGGGTTTTTCAGCTTTTATAAACTCAGGTCAAGAATCTGAATTGACTGCTCATAACGTTCTTCACACTTCTTTCAAAATATACAAACAGCTCATACAGCTCAACATCAAAAAAACAAGCAACCCAATCAAAAACTGGGCAGAAGATCTAAATAGACTTTTCTCCAAAGAAGACATATGGATGGCCAAAAAGCACATGAAAAGATGCTCAACATCGCTAATTATTAGAGAAATGCAAATCAAAACTGCAATGAGGTATCACCTCACACCAGCCAGAATGGCCATCATCAAAAAGTCTACAAACAATAAATGCTGGAGAGGGTGTGGAGAAAAGGGAACCCTCCTACACTGTTGGTGAGAATGTAAATTGGTGCAGCCACTATGGGACACAGTATGGAAGTTCCTTAAAAAACTAAAAACAGAGTTACCTTATGATCCTGCAATCTCAGTCCTGGGCACATACCCAGAAAAAAATCACAATTCGAAAAGATACAGGCACCCCAATGTTCATAGCAGCATTATTTACAATAGCCAAGACATGGAAGCAACCTAAATGTCCATCGACAGATGAATGAATAAAGAAGATACGGTATATATATACAATGGAATACTACTCAGCCATAAAAAGAATGAAATAATGCCATCTGAAGCAACATGGATGGACCTAGAGATTATCATACAAAATGAAGTAAGCCAGACAAGGATAAGTATCTTATGATATTGCTTATATGAAAAGAAAGAAAGAGAGAAAGGAAGAAAGGAAGAAAGGAAGAAAGGAAGAAAGAAAGGAAGGAAGGAAAGAAGGAAGGAAGGAAGGAAGGAAGGAAGGAAGGGAAAGAAAGAAAGAAAGGAAGGAAGGAAGGAAAGGAAAGGAAAGGAAGGACACAAATGAACTTATTTCCAAAACAGAGAGAGACTCACAGACATAGAGAACAAACTTATGGTTACCAAAGGGGAAACAGGGGTAAGGGATAGGATAAATTAGGAGGTTGGGATTAACATATACATACTGCTATATATAAAATAAACAACCAACAAGGATCTACTATATAGCACAGGGAACTATACTCAACATTTTCTGATGGCCTTTGGGGGAAGAGAATCTGAAGTTCCCGAATGAACTTTTTGGCCAACCCCATATATATGACTGAATCACTGTGCTGTACACCTGAAACTAACATGATACTGTATATCAACTATACTTCAATTCCAAAAAAAGAAAGAGACAGTTACTCATCTAGTCAAACTGAATCTCCTTCATTGTGATTTAGAATCACAGAACCAGGCTGTTCTGAGTTTGGAATGGTAGATGGTAATGGTGGTGATGATGATAAGACGTGGGAGTTTACTAGATGCTAGAGTTTACGTGCATTATCTCCTTGATCCTCACGACCCTACGAGAAACAGAGTGTCCATTATCTCCCCCATTTTGAAGAAACTGAGGGTCAAAAATGAAGTCACTTGTTCAAGACGACACAATCTTCCAACCCAGGTCTGCCTGACTCAAGCCCACGTGAGGAACCACGACACATTCTTGCCATCCAGTGTGTGTCCCACACTTTACAGATGAGGAAACTGGAGCCCACAGAGGTGAACTGCCCAATATCACCATGTTAATTGGTGGTAGAGTGAGCAGACCACCCCGGGCTCCTGACAGCTCTTTACCTATCTTCAGTAGAATTTGACCCTCTGGGGACATAACTGGTCATTTATTTTTTAAGGACAACACTGCCTGGGATTGGGGAGTGCAGTGTGGTGCTGGGACAAAGCAGAGGGGGAAGGGAGGGAGCTGTCTACGTTCCCTGTAGCCCAACCTGGTGGAGAAGCATCAGGACAACTCCCCCTCCTGATGGGTTGGCTTTATTCCATCCTGACCTGGGCCACGCACATTATGAGACTGCTTACGTCTCAGACCTACCACGGTCAAGCCCACCACTTAAGTGACTTGTATGTATAAATAATATCATCTAAATTTACCCAAATCAATTTTTAAATTCAAAAAAAGAATCCTTTTCAAACAGCTCTAGATTTAGCTGTGAAAGTAAGTGGATCCATTCTCTCCTCCTTTCCTGCCAGACTGTGCTCCCAGGGAGGTGTTTCAAAAGATCTCAGCCCATGTATTAAGACTCTGGAAGGTGTGTGAATTGTGGAGAACTTGCAGGCCATTCTTGCGCCTCATTTGAGATCTACTGAGTTAGAAATTGCAAGTTTTGAACTCCTGCTGATAACCAAGTCCAAACTACTTTCTAAAATTTTATTTTTCTTACGGGCTGAATTGTGTTCCCTCAAATTCATATGTGGAAGTCCTCACTCCCAGGACTTCAGAATGTGATGGTATTTGGAGACACGGCCTTTAAAGAGGTAGGTAAGTTAAGATGAGGTCACTAGGATGGGCCCTATTCCAATACAACTGGTGACCTTTTAAGAAGAGGAGATTAGAACATAGACACACACAGAGGGATGCCCATGTGAAGATGCCTGGGGAAGACGGCCACCTACAAGCAAAGGAGAGAGGCTTCAGAAGAAACCACCTCTGCTTGATCTTAGGCTTCTAGCCTCCAGGACTGTGAGACCATGAACTTCTGTTGTTTGAATATCACCCAGTCTGTGGTAAAATATACATAACATGAAATTTTCCATTTAAATCACTTCTAAGTCTACATCTCAGTGGCATTAAGGACATTCACAATGTCATACAGCCATCGCCACCATCCATCCCCAGAACTTTCTCATCTTCCCCAGTGGAAACTCTGTACCCATTAAATGCAAACTCTCCATTTTAATCTACTCTTAACCACGCCTGTTCTGAGCCACGATGACCTCTTCTGACTTGATTTTAACCCAGACCTAGTAGACTCATACAGAGACATGTAGGAACAAGCTAGTCAATAAATTAAATATGTGTGAAGGCATTTATGAGGGGCTGGCAAGTGCCCTTTTTAAAGGTAGGGGCTTGCTCTAAACCGTGATCCCAAGAAGCTCATAGCTTGCTAAGTCAACTCTCTTGCTTACAGACAAGATAAACTAGCAACTGTGATTCATCTCTCCTTCCAGAAGGCTCAGAAGTCTCCAGGCAAACACTCTAATAAAATGAGTAATCACCTTTGCTTTAGCTGTGAGGAGGGAGCAACAGCTCAGCAGATTAAACAAAGGTAGGAGAGACGGGGAAACGAATGCATTCTAATACAGTTCTGTCACAGACTTCCAAAGAGATGCTCTTTAGTTACTCCCAATGCTAAATGGAGTTCAACGGAGCTAAAAGTGCAGGTAGCTTCCAGGAAAAAAAAAAAAAAGCAGAAATAAACTATATAAAGGAACTGAGAATCAACAGAGCTCAGACTCCAGGTCATATATGAACTTTGTAACTGGAAAGATAGAGCTTTGATGAGAACCCGTCTGGAAAGAGATACGTACAAGTTTGCTCATCAATTATCAATCATTTAGCTGTGGTGAGAATTTGAAATCAGGGTCCTCCAAGCAAAAATTTATACACACAACCTCCTCCCTTCTCTCTCCTGCTCTCAGAGAGATCTTATCAGACAGGCTGGAAGGGGTCCTCCTTCTCTTCCCTTCCTTGGACCGTTGGGTCAGGAAACATTGCTTACACCTAAGCTACAACCAGAAAAAGCAGTTGCTTGAGGTTTGCCCTAACACCAAAATGCATCCCTCCAGAAAGGATTGTGAAAGCCAAAGTCCAGATAGTATTGCCGCTGTACACTTAGAGTTGTGTCCTCAAAGGACATTACTGTCTCTTGTGAGCTCCAGGCAAGAGCATGAAGTTCCAACTCACAAACAGGAAGGGATTATCAAACAGCAGCGTCTGCAGAGAGCAGTACTTGCTAAACGTCATTCACAAGCTCTCCTCCAACCGTAATTCTCAGCTAAATCTCCCATCTTCAGATTCGGATTCCTAGCAGGAGTTGACTTTAATTTAGCAAGATTTCAGGGTTCGAACGGCTTTAAATCAGAATGACCACTGCCAAAATTTGCAATTGTTAAAGCAACAGAGTTTGAATCGGTAATGGTCGAAAAGTTGATAACTGAAAAGAAATAAGGCTGGATATAAAATATTTAACACACCTAATTACAGACTTATATCATTGCTTTACCCTATATATTTCGATATCCATGGTAAAGATGAAAAGACTGAAAAAAAATAAAACCCTTAACCAACCAGATAGACTAAGAAATAAATTCAAGAATGGAAGATTTTTAGATTTCAGATTTGGCCCATGTATTGGCATTCAAAACTCTTGAATATTTATTTTCTCTTGGGTTCACATCCATTTACCCACTGTCTCATAATTACAAGAATTCCTTTGATTGTGTGTAGTGTTCACCTTCAACTATTTATTTGTAATACATGTTGCTTCGACAACTTTGCTTATCTCGTGAATAATCCTTGTAGGTCATGGAATCTAAGCTCTAATTTTAAAACACGCAAGTACATGTTTTGGAATCAGATAGAATAGTGATTAATTCTGGGCAAGTTTCTTAACCTCTGGAATAATAACTAAAAATAGTTATACTTCACTGAGCACCTATACTGGGCCAAGGGCTGAACACAGATCAACTCAGTTGATCCTTCGACAACCTTTTGATAAGTATGCTATTATTACTACCAGTTTGCCTGGTTGGAGGGATTAAGTAAGTGGTTCATGGTCAAACAAAAACTAGTAAGTAAGGAGTTGTTATCTAAACCCAAACAGTCCAAATATACTATTATACTTCTCTGAGTCTTTGTTATCTCAACTGTTAAATATGAACAAAAATACTCAACTCATAGGTTCGTTGTAAAAGTTAAATGAGGTTACATGGGTAACCAATACCACAGAGGTTGACGTAAAGTAGGTACTCAAAAAATATCGGGTTGCTAATATTGTATACCTTCCTAAGGTGCCCCAAATTGTCACTATGCATATCACCACTGAATAAATTCTACTTACTTGAACTTAATGTATGTATGCCAAATCACACTTTTAGATAGTGATGGTGGTAACCGAAATATACAGCAACAAAAAAAACAATTATAAAATACTGTTGCAGAGCTAAACACATTGGCAATAAAGTATGTGTAGTGACGGCAAAACTTGTGCTGTGCTATACACACTTCTGCAGTACTTATTCTAGATGTTTGTGTGGTGGTAATATATCTCCAGTCCTCATTCCTGCCTTCTCTTCCTAGAAAACTCCTATTCATCCTTCAAGGCCCTTCTCAAAAGTATCTTCCTCTGGGGAGCCTTCTCTTACATCCACAGCAGAAGGGAGCTGCCTTCTCCTCTGCACTACTATGGAGCTCCCCTAGATGGTACTCAAGAGTGAGGACTGCCCTTAGGAAATATTTGATACCCAGGTCCTACATGGGGCTTGAGATATGGAAGGTACACAGTAATTGTTTCTTTAATGAATACTTTGAATGTGCTGACTTAAAATTCCTAATAATCTGAATAGTTGAGGTACTATAAAGCAGGGTTTAATATGTTTAAGTATTGCAAAGTCTAACGTTCATTTGACTTCTTACATTACAATGAGCGATGCCACTTCCCAGTAAGGCTACAGTGAAGGGTCAGACTTGGGGTGATGAGCAAAGCATACTATGGACCCCCGAAGCGAATCCCTCCAGCAGGACTCCCCCAGCTCACGTGCCTAATTTCCATATTTACGTTCTTGGGTCTGGGCCCAATTCTTGTCTTCACAAAGTCCATTGTAGGGTTCAATGTCCCACCAGGGCTACAACCTGTAGACTCCTGCAGCTACCAATATCCTAGACATGAGAAAAGACACGGGTGGAAAACACTAGTCTGAATACTGAGGTTCAACTGAAGGGAACATCGGAGGCTTCGAGATTGGTTCTCCCTTTAACTCAAACGGAGTTTTACAAAATTCCACGTTAGACAGCACCCACCCCTGTAGCACATGGGATGTAGAATCCTAGCCGACATTGCTGTTCCCATCACTGCCTTGGTGTAGTGGAAAGAGGGCAGCTTCAGAGTGACTCTGGTCTGTCCCCTCACAGACACGCTTTCTGTGAGACGTAAGCAAGTTACTCAACTTATCTGACCACCTGTAAAATGGGATCATAATACATCTCGAGGCTGTTGTGAGGATTACAGAAAGTACTACATGTGAAGCACCTACCATAGGACATGGCACTGAATATGCACAATAACTACCTGCTCCCTGGCTCTTCTCGTGAGCCCAACACCAGCTTCCCCTCAAAAGTAATGACTCTCTCGTCTCAAGGTTTAAGATCATGGATCAGTGCCAGCTGACTGGCAGTCAATAGATCAGAAGCTCCACTGGCCTCAAGGGCCAGTAAACTAATCAAATGGTGGTGATGATGTTCTGGTCTGAACAGCCTGGGTTGGGAAATACTAGTTTCCTACATATTTATTCAAGAACGCAAAATGGCGGATCTGTGCGAGAACTTTAAAGTTCCTAAAATATCACAGCCGTGGAACACAACATGTGGACCATTAGAATTCTCCTCATGCATGATGGTGCTAATTTAAAATCAGAAATTGCCCTTCCTATTTTGCTTTGCACAGCTTTGGCATTCTCAGCTAAGCCCCAGTTCCTCTTGGACTGAGCAAATGGATTTGTACTTGGCTGCCTGAGAAAAGGAATTGCAGATCCTCGTTAGATATTTCTTCGTTCTTTTAGAAACACAGTCAAAAAGAGAAAGACAGGATATGATAGCTTTGGAGTCTATTCTCACTCAACTAGCTCCTGTCTCTTAAATGAAAGCATGGGCGGGCCCAGACCCCTGTGCTCCTTAGCCACGTGGTCAAGTCTCCAGGCTGAACGAGCCTTGGCGGCTCAGCCTCTTGCCGTTGGAAGTTTTCTGCTCAAATTCCATTATTCATATTCATGCTGCTCTCTTAAGTCATGGCTTGAGGAAAAATGTGCCAGTAAAACTGAAATTGTTATGATGGGGAAAGAGCTACGAGAAGAGAAACATACCTCCCAGTTCCCCAGTGAGGCTGAGTCTCTAATAACCCCCCGCAGTCAAGCAGCTGTGTTTCCCAGCACAAGGCCAGGTGCACGCCTGCCTCGAAGGCAGAAGCCACTTTCATTGTTGCAAAGGGAAGGCACCGTCCTTCCCCAGCATGGGGAGGACGGAGAGCCCTCGACCTGCTCTGTACAAATGAAACCTAAACAAGTAACCCTTCAAAAAATCAGATTGGTTTGGAGGCTGGGAGGGGGTGGGAGGAGACCACGTCCACATGGGGACGTTCGCCAAGGACTTTCTGGGACAGGAATGTAGTTGCCCGCACGGGAAGCAACAGAAACAGCACATTTCCATTCTCACAAAGAGTGTGTTTCAAGTTGCTTTTGGGATTCCGTACTGTTAGGGTCAATCTTTAATAAAATTGCAAAGCAGGCAAAGTTTATCTTCTAGCTTCACCTACCGGTGTCCGAATTTCTCTTCCTGTCACCATCTTATTCTCTGATATGCCCTGTCTATGACACATTCATGCTCTCAGATGGCCATCAGGTCACTCCTGCTGCAGGGCAGGCATCAGAATCAGGATGCCCCACTTCTGAGCTTCTATAGAAAGTGAGTGAGTGAGTGAGTGAGTGTGTGTGTGTGTGTGTGTGTGTGTGTAGACAGAGATCCTGCTACACACAAAGCTTTCTTATGTATACTGCCCCAGCCTGCAAGGTCCTACAGGGAGAAGGCTCTATTTCCTTTCTTTTTATATCCCCTGACCTTAGTGTTGGTTTTCATACTTACTGAATACGTTTTTAAAGCAACTGAATAAATTGATTAAGATACCAGTAGTAACACCTTCAGTATCTTTCTCTCAAACGCATAAACATTGTAAAAGAGATTACAAAGGATCAGAAGACCCTTAGGATCCAAGGAGTGAGATATCAGTCAGAGGGGACAGGATACCTCACCAAACACCCTCTAAGGCTCAACAGTACTGGTAGACACCGACAACTCTTATAAATAAGACAGTTCCTATCATAAAGATATTTGTCCTTTTACCAGTGAAGAAACAAGGTGCCTCTTCACCAATGCCCATATTCCTTTCTGGTTACACATCACCGCCCCCCCCCAATTAAAGAAGTATTCTCAACCTTCTTAAGGCTTTCCTCTCAGCCAGCTCTTGAGGCCTCTTTTGCAAAACACAGGCAAATGGAAAATAAACGGTAAATATCAGGTTTCAGAAAAATAGGATGTTAAGACAATAATTCCTTAATGTCAGAAATGACAAAACAACTCTTATCCAAGAACCTCAAAGTGCCTTACAAACTAACTACAGAATCGTCCCTGGACTCCTGTGGAGAAGCAGGGTGTTTATCCTCCATTTTCAAAGGAAACTGATGCTCTAGATGAAACATGCAAGACCACCCTCCTTCAATGCCACAGTGCTGCTTCGTTCCGTTTATTCAGGTATTTTTAATACGTGGTGATGGCTTACTTGGACTGAGCAAAGTTTAAATCCCCAGCATGAAATTGCATATTCCCTCTTGTATGCATATTCCCTCTTGTATGATAAATTGCAGTTTTCTGCGATTTTCTCCAGGGGAAAAACATGGGGATGAAAAGACACCAGCCCTGAGAAGAAAGACGTATGCCAACCCACCCCCTCAGGAGCCTCTTCATCCTCACCATTATTTTTTTCAAGAGATGTGACTATGGCTAAAATATTTAAAGAGGTGGCTAAGAGCGGGGCATTCATCACAAAGCTCATGGTCCAATTTCCCTAGAGCGAAGCAGGAGGATGCTTCATTCCTCCCAAAGAGAAATTGCAAAATCTTACTTTAAAGTAAGCCTCCAGGCCTCTTGGGATGCACCAGTGTAGTTTGCCTAGAGTTGAGGGGATGGGAGAAGGGGGGATCGATTTGCTCCAATTAAACTGCCATTTATCATACAAGAGGGAATATGCAATTTCATGCTGGGAATTTAAACTTTGCTCAGTCCAAGTAAGCCATCACCATGTATTAAAAATACCTGAATTATCGGAATGAAGCAGCACTGTGGCATTGAAGGAGGATGGCCTTGCATGTTTCCATCTTGTAGGATCCTGGGCAAGTTACTCCATTGCTTTTAAACTCAGTTTCCTCGTCTGTCAAATGGAAATAATGATAGCTACCTCACAGTGTCTTGGGTTCTAAAATGTGTGAGATATACGCAAAATGCCCAGCACGATGCCTGGCGCAGAGGAACTCAATGAAAGGTATCTATTACTCGCAGTGAAATTGGGTTTGGACTCCATTGTAGACAACTGACACTTTAGGAACGTGAGATTTATTCACAGCAAGTTGGGAAGAGAAATAAAGTGAAAAAACTGGATTGTGATCTTCTACACTCAAACAGTACTTCCTGATGTTGGCACAGGGTGTGAGAAACAGGCCAACTGAACAGAACAGAATGCTCAGAAATATGCCCATGGGCAGAAATGCCCATGTATATGTGGAGATTTTACTTATCACGGAAGAGCACTGGAGACGAGTGGGAAAAGGACAGACAATTCAGTGAAAAAAATTCGATTGCATATCTTCCTTCTTACCTACACAAACGTAAGTCCCGGTAGATTTTATTAAACTCCACAGGGAAAATGATAAAACTTTAGAAGAAGTAAAAGGTATCTTTATGACCTCCAGGTAGAATTTCTTAAACACACAAATGTGTAATCCACAGAGAAAAGATTCATAAGTTTGACTACATTAGAGTCAAGAATTTCTGCTCACGAAAAGCTATTATCTTAAGAAGAGTGGGAATATAAGCCACCAAATGTAGATATGACAACACTTACAACTGACAAAGGATAAGCATTATGAACTTATAACAAACTGCTAAAAATTAATAAGAAAAAGACAAACAGTTGATAGAAAAATGTGTGAAAGAACAGGAATTTTATAGAAGAGGAAACTCAAATGTCCAGGGAACAAAAGTGCCCTATTTCACAAACTGGGGCAGTAACAAAAATCATTTCATGCTTAGAGTTAGATTATCATTTCACAGTATCAGGCTGGCAATGATAAGTTTTCATGAAGATGTAGATAGGCCAGGTAATGCTTGCCCATGGCATTAGAGGTCAGAGGTTAAATTAGTGCAACTTTATTGAAAACATTTTGCATTACACATGTTGTGTTTACTCTAAGCCCCAGCAATTCCATTCTTTGGTATAAACCCTTGAGAAACTCTCGAGCGTGTGCACCAGGAGACACATTCAAGAATGTTCACGCAGGGCTTCCCTGGTGGCGCAGTGGTTGAGAGTCCGCCTGCCGATGCGGGGGACGCGGGTTCGTGCCCCGGTCCGGGAAGATCCCACATGCCGCGGGGCGGCTGGGCTCGTGAGCCATGGCCGCTGAGCCTGCGCGTCCGGAGCCTGTGCTCCGCAACGGGAGAGGCCACAACAGTGAGAGGCCCGCGTACCGCAAAAAAAAAAAAAAAAAAAAAAAGGAATGTTCACGCAGCACTGCCATCCTAGCAAAAATCTAGAAACAATCCAGATGCTCATCAGCAGTCTAATGAATAAATAAATGATGGCATATTCATAATTAAACATTATATCCGCGTGAAGGAATCTCAAAGATGCTGTCAAGTTAAAGAAGAAATCCAGAGAAGAATACATACAGGATAACTTCATCTCTATAACATTCAAAAACAGGCAAAAATAAATGTATTGTTTGGGGATAGTGACACAGTGCAACCACCGAGAAAAGCAATGGAACAATTAACGTAAAATGCAGGTTGGTACCTCCACATGGGGTGGGAGAGGGTGCAGAAGGGAGGGGACCCAGGACTTCTAAGTGCTGTTGGTATTCTGTTACCCATTCAGACTGAATTATACACTGATGTGTATTTCATTCTGCTTCTTTAGAATGGACATACATTTTTATATATTCTTTCGTATGTATGACCTATCTCCTATATTTTAATTTAAAAACAGGCAATCTTTGCTTTAACCCATCCGTGATGCTGAAAGTCAGGACCTTGAGGACCAGAAGTTCAAATGGCGTGGACTAATAAAAAAGGGACAAGTACAGTATTAGGTGTCCTCCAGATAAAATAATAAGGCCTTGCCTGTGGCTCTGCAGTAAATGCAGTATTCCTGCCAAGTACCGCAATCCGCAGCTCAGTGACCCTTGATAGAGGCATGATGACCACGGTCCCTTCAACCATAGTGAAACCTGGCCCCAAATTCAGGCAGATTCAAATGGACAAACCAGTGAAATGGAGGCCTTTAGTATCTTTCCAAAAAAAGCCTAATAAAGGCATAAAGGTTTTTTCTCTACCACAGTGAGCACATCCTGCATCGCGTTAACCTACTGACACTATTTGTAATGGCAAAGAAAGGTCACCGAAGCCTAAATCTGCTTGGCACGATTCCCCACCACACTCTTCTAAAAAACCCAGGCCTGATTAAATATCAGCTCCCATCTTATTTCCAAGAAGGCCACGCAAAGGTTACGATGAGCTCAGGTGTGCTGAGCTCGGCTATTATTCTCTCCCTCATTTGCATAGCATCTGCCCTCTGCATCACTCAGCACATCTACTTCAGGGTCTCACATTAATTCTCTATCTACCCTAGCAGCATGGGGATGGGGTAAACCGGGGTCTCCACTTTTTGCAAATGGGGAAACTAGAGTCAGACAAAGACAAAGCATTTTTAGTACTGGCAGACCTAGTTTTGTTGCACTTTGCTTTACTGCGCTTTGCAGGTACTGCAACTTTTACAAATTGTGTACATTTGCGGCAACCCTGCATCAAGCAAGTCTACAGGCGCCATTTGCTCACTTCGCGTCTCTGAGTCACATTTTGATAATTCTCGTAATATTTCAAACTTTTTCATTATGATTATACCTGTTAGGGTGATCTGTAATCAGAGATCTTTGATGTTACTGTTACTACTCCCTGAAGGCTCAGATGATGGTGAGCATTTTCTAGCAGTAACGTATTTTTAAATTAAGGTACATACTTTGTTTTAGACTTAATGCTAGTGCACACTTAATAGACTACAGTACAGTGTAAACATAACTTTTACATGTACTGGGAAACAAACAAAATTCCTGAGACTTGTTTTATTGCGATATTCACTTTATTGCGGTGGTTCGGAACCAAACACTAGTATCTCCAAGGTCTGCCTATAATGAGATTAATTCTCTCCCTCCTTAAAGTAGTGATTCCGAGGAGGGTCGGCCTCTATAAACTTGGGCTTTGGGACAAGTTTACATGGAGCGGAAGAGATGATGAGAGCCCCACATCAACATGATGTGACCCTTCCAGGTCACCTGAAGGGCTGAGCCCATTGAGATGGCTTTAGGCCACATCTCCCTAGACTAGATGCCCTCGTCTACTCTAGGATTTACCACAGCTGCCAAAACACTAACTTCCACCAAAGATCTAATTCACTGGGAAGCTCTAATTTGCTAAAAAGTCAAGTGATTCAGAAACCATACATCAAGAGGAAAATAAAGACTAACTTCATTTCTGTCTTGCTTTTTGAGGTACAAAGAATAAGCCCATTGTAGCTTCTCTGACCCCATATATTTCTTGAACTTTCTAGGTCAGTTTCTGCTGCCTCAGTCTCTCCATTCTTCCCAGTTCCAAACGAAGGAATCTGCTGCACCCAGATCACATTTTGTGGGAGGCCCATCAGGGTCATATGTCAAAGGCACTGTCTAAATTCTGGGCTACCCCTTGTCCAATGTGCCTGGGTGACAGGAGATGGGGAGGGGGTACAGCATATAAAATAAGGCTGCGTCAGGGGCTATGGATGGACAGCCTTCCCTTACAAGAAGTCTGGGAGAGGGGGGTGGGCAGGAAATACAGAAATTTTAGTTTAACACGCATTTTAAAGAATAAAATTTACTGCTTAATGTCAAAACCTTCTGCAAATACTAAAATTACATAAATCCAATAGCATAAGCTTTTAAAAAGCTCTATTATCTCAAAAATAGTTTCAAAAAATAGGATGCAGCAGCCTAAACCTGTCTGAAATAAACATAATGAAAAAACAATCCTTTTGGAAATGATGAGGCATGATACAGTTCTCTTTGCCTAAGCACTTCGCTAAGAAAATTTCTTCCCAATGACTGTTTCTATCTTTTTAATTACTTAACAAGAAGTGTCTTTATGGCTATAAGATAAAATGCAAAAGTGAGTCACCTGGCATGACAGGGCAACTACTGTAGTCATAACTCACAGCCTGCTCCCACCAGAAGAAAAATGAAGCCAAGGACCCGGTGATGTACACAAAGTCATAAACACTCGCTGGGTGAGGATATTTCCTGTGAAGACCTTCGGCCAAAGCAATAAAATTCTGGCCTGACCTGACAAGGCTACTCACAGGCAGGAACACGCAGACTGAAAACTAGGGGCTGGTGCTCAAGAGAAAGAACCGATCTTACTTAGTCTCCTGCTCCAAGATGTGGGTGAAGCATGTCCTTTGACCTGCGACAGGAACTCTCTGCTTCCCCGCAACCTGTCTGCCATCTTCTCAGAAAGGCCTTCCTGCCCTTGCCTTGTCAGGCTTAGGCCATCCAGAAGCCACTTTTCTGCTCCCCAAGCATTTGTTATCAACCTCCAGCTGCCCTCAGGTATCAGCAAGATCCATCTCCCTACCTCACCTGTAACATTCAGAGGATCGCAGACATACCAGCCAAATGGGTTAGTAGCTCTAGCTGCTCATTAACATAAAATGCTAATGTGGAGACCACATGAGAAGAAGAGAGACCAAATGCCTAATGCCAAACAGCTTTGTCTTCATGACTGTCCCAGAGAGGAATAGCAAGGGAGAAGAAGGCTAATGCAACTTTGTCTTCCCAATTATCTGCCTATCCTAAAAGTAATGGTGGAAATACGTACCCCTTCCTTATTTCTGTGCCACGGGCAGACGTAATTGGTCAACCACAGAGCTCTCTGTCTCTCTCTCTCTCTCTGAGCCTGAATACTCCATAGTTCTTCTTATCATAGAGCTGCAGGCATCCTGGAACAACTGAACAGAAATATCCCACAAGAGGAAACCTAGTTGTCATCTCCCCCTTAACTCCACCAGCTACACTTCCGCCAGATCCAGAGAACCCCAGCTCTCCACAGGCTCTTTTCAGATGCTATTTTTCTAAATTTTCTTCCTTAGAAAAGAGGACATAAAGAAGACTATGCAAATCATTCAGACTTCCATTTTAAGAAATCATACTCAGAGCAAGAGTGAAGAATGTAGTGAAGGATACACCACTCCTAAGGTGCATGCGTGTCAAGCTGTTATAGACCACCAGGGGAGAAGGATCACCTTACCATAGGCTTGAACAAGCTCCACCACCTGTACCTTCCACCCTTATTCCTACAGCTCCAATCATATCACTGCGTCCAGCAGGGCAGGATTACAGCCCAGGAGGGAGGCTGACCAGTAGTGGATGAATGATGACACGAAGTAGAAGTATTTGTGTTGGGCTCTTGAGATCTAAAATGCTGAGATCTTAATGTCAATTCTGCTACAAACTAGTAACGGATGTTATCTCTCTGGTTTCCTCATCTCTCAAATGCGAGAGAGAGAAACTGCATCAGGAGCTAGTATGCACCAAGGGCCAAGCCCAACCCAATGCCTGCTTTTATAAATAAAGTTTTATTAAAACACAGGCACAGTCACTCATTCACGTATTAGCTAAGACTGCTGTCACGCCACCAAGACAGAATAGAGTTGCTGCAACAGTAAACTTATGTCCCACAAAGACCTAAATATTTTAGGCTCTGTGGGACACAATATTTCTGTTTGGTCCATTTTTATGGTTTCTATTTTTTTTTTTTTTTTTTTTTTTTACTAAAGTTCTCATTTTATTTCATGCTTTGATTTCCTGATTTTGTTTGTTTGCCATCTGTGTTTTCTTACCTTCAGGTAGTAGAGGATAGGAGCAGGTGGGTTAAGAGAAGGAAGGCTAACCCCTGCGCTATATCATAACTGCCAAGCTCAAATGCCTACATGAATCAGACAAGGAACATAAATTGGGGAAGTACACCAGGTTTAAGGACATTATTGGAACCACTCATAAACTGGGGATCAACTATTCTCCGATTGGCTGTATTTGTGTTATTTGTGGGCGTGAGGACATTCGCATGAGGCTGGGAAGCAAGCTGGGACCATACTGGGAAAGGCTACAACTGCCCGACTGAACAAGGGGAAGCCTGGGGTGTTTGGATGATAAGGGGGTGTGCCGAGATCAGTTTTAGGAGGGAATTATCTAAGGTATTGGGGAAAAGGGGCATATTCTCTGTAGGATGACCTACTGTTCCCATTTGCCCAGTCTCCGGGGTGGTAGGACTTTGAGTGCTTAAACTGGGATAGTCTTGGGACACCAGACATTTGTTCAGCCTTGTAGAAACAAGGACATCTGTCCAGAAGCAATTTCTGTAGTCCAGACACAAGGTGACAAAACTCCTAAGCTAAGGAACCTGTAATCCATTCTGTTCTGATAGACAACTTCCCGCCAAAGTTTCCATGGAAAGGAATCGCCTCCTCTTCTCTGCTTATGCCTTCCTCCAGGTGCATTCTAACCATGACCTTTTAGCAGCAGAACCTTACCCTGAAGGACTACACTGATTTGTAGGCATATGGCTGGCCAGTGGAGAAGCTAATGGGTAGTGAGCCGTGGGGAGGAGGGAGGGCAAGCTGACGGCTGCTAATAATAATAAAGGCCCCTATGAAGAAGTTCTTGTTATGGCCCAGAACTTCACTTGGTATTTATAAGAATCCAGTCAATATAAGTATTATTTTCACCCCATTTTTCAAGCGAGGTGGCTGAAGAGGTTGAGTATTGCCTCGTGTCACACAGCTATTAAGTGTGAGAGCCAGAATTTAAGGTGAGAGTCGCCCTAACCTCCACTCCTGCAGGTCACCCCCTCATCTGTCCTTGCGGGGTCCTGGCCATAAGCACCAATGTCCACCTCCCGAGAACGGCACGAGCTGCTTTAGACAAGACACGTCAACGGCCAGAAAAGAGCCAATAGCCTGAAGGGAATTCGGAGGAGAGTCACGTGTATAATTAAGGTATGAGAAGGACTGATCTGTCAGGAAAGACTGGAAGAATTCAGTATGTGTGGTTTGGCTAAGCTGAGGCCAAGGGGGGAGGAGGCTGTGGGTGCGGAGGAGAAAGAAAGCAAAGCCACCACAGAATGGGTGGACTTTCTGCTCAGGACAGCACAAGGAAGCATGGCCGAGAGGAAGGCAAGAAAGTGGAAGCACACAGGGAAGGTTCTAGAAGGATCTCCCAAGGAACAAACTGTGCCCCAGAATTCAAAAAGGAACCTAGCTAGATACCCACCCTGTGTGATGTAATCCAGAAAGATCTACTTGACAAGGTTGGTGAATGTATAGAAGCTCTGGTTTCCCTCTTTCCAAGTGGGATGCATTTCTTTAGCCAAGCACAAAATTCAAGGTCCTTCCATGTCTCTCCAGCCTTTGGATCATCCCCAAGTCTCTCATTTGTGACACTGAACTGCTGAATTCTACCCCAGAGTCAATTCTCAATTACACAAAAGACAACAGGCTTGGAGACGTGGAGGATTAACCCAAGTACCACCGTGCCAGTCCCTGAGTCAAGCGCTGTATAAACATTGTCTTTCATTCACCTGTCCAAGATCACATAAGTGGTTAGCCTGTCTCCAAGTATTTTTTTTTTTAAATTCCAGGCCCTGATCTCTACTTATTTGTTTCTTAGGTAATTTTATGAGTCCAGCACTGGGCTAAAATCTGGGCCTGTATGGGTGACCGAGGCAGGCTCAATCCCTGCCCTCACAAGACGCATAATCCAATAAGGGAAACAGAGATTCATGTGATACTTACTGAAGTCACTGATGTAAGATGGGGTGAAATATTATGAAGGAAAAGAATGTGGTGTGTATGAGGCCACAAAAGGACAGCCCTGAGGTAAAAGAAAAGCTTCCCTAAAGAAAGGGCAGTAAGACTGAGGCCTTAGGGAGGAGGTGAGGGGGCTGTGTACTGAAGAATTTTTACCCAAAGAGGTCTCACCTTTGCCTCAGATACTGGGAGGTGATCTCTGGGCCCTCAGAACATGATGCTTGATAGGAGTGTCTTAGTTTGCCTGGGGGCTTTGGTCACTGGACAGTCTAACAGTATGATTTATGATGGGGGCTTTGGACCACGTTGCATTAATTCTACCTCTGGAAGGCTTGGAGACTGAATGTCAGCCATGTGGGAGGTATACGATTGAACCTCAGTGAAAATTCTGGACACCAAAGGCTTGGGTGAGCTTTCCTGGTTGGCAATACTCCACGCAGGTTGCCAAACGTCTATACCAGGAAAGTAACGTGCGCCCCAACTCCACAGAAAGCACAATGGAATATTATCCAACAATCCCACTTCTGAGTACATATCCAAAGGAAGTGAAATCAGGTTCCCATAGAGATATCTGCATCTCCATGTTCACTGCAGCATTATTCACAATGGCCAAGACAGTGGAGGCAACCTAAGTGTCCATCAATGGATGAATGGATAAAAAGGATGTGGTATATGTATACATACAATGGAATATTATTCGGCCATGAGAAAGAAGGAAATCCTACCATTTGTGACAACTTGGAAGAATCTCGAGGGCACTATGCTATGTGAAATAAGTCAGACAGAGAAAGACAAATACTATACGGTATCACTTATACGTGAAATCATAAAAGAGCTGAACTCATAGAAACAGAGAGTAGATTGGTGGTTACAAGGGTTTGGGAGGTGGGTGGAAATGGGGAGATACTGATCAAAGGGTATAAGTTTCCAGTTATAAGATTAACAAGTTCTGGAGATCTAATGTTCAGCATGGTGACTATAGCTAATAATATTGTATTATATACTTGAATGTTACTGAGAGCGCAGATGTTGAATTTACCACCACACACATACAAAGTGTAATTATGTGACAGGATGGAAGTGTTAACTAATGCTATGTTGGTAATAATTTGCAACTTATATACATGTATCAAAGCAACACACTGTACACTTTGAACTTACACAATGTTATATATCTATTATATCTCATTAAAGCTGGAAAAAAAAGGACAATGGAAGCTCCACATCTAATAACTTTCCTGGACTCTGCCCTTAGTGCTTCTTCCCTTGGCTGGTTTTAATCTGAATCCTTTCACTGTAATAAGCCATAACTGTAAATATAACAGCTTTCAGTGAGTTCTGTGAGTCCTTCTAGAGAATTATCGAAACTAAAGGTGGTTTGGGGAACCCCTCAAACTTGGAATTGGTGGAATGGAATGGTCTCCTGTGGGAACTGTTCCCATCTCAGGTGCTAAAAGAGGAAAAGTCTCCTGGGCAGAGGGCAGGACATTTTACTTTCAGCACTGGGCCAATTTGCTCTTAATAGCAAAATAGTTTTTTGTATAAATCCCCAACCCTCACTCTTTTACTCAATTGACTGAATATTGGCTATTACAAAAAAACACTCAGTGCCTAGTGAATGCTGCTGGGGTTTTTGGTTTTTTGGTTTTTTTTACATTATCTTCTTTCAAGACCTATGAATACAACTACACACTATGTGTAGTTCTTATTTTCCTATAAGAAAACATGTTTTCCAATGTAATGGTAGGCTTTAGAAATGCTAAATTTATAATGAATCAGAAAAGATCTACAGAGAGTAAAATTGGTAATGAGATTCAAGAACGGGGAATTGAGCCTGTGCTTTTAAAAAGGCAAAGGGAGATTGCCTGGAGAAGAAACAGGTAGACCCTGAATGACTGGGTACAGGTTGAAGGAACTCAGCGAGTCATGACTGCAGGGCATCAACTGACCCAAGGAAGCCAGTTAGAAAAGGCTTGAGAGAGGAGAATAATTCCCAGGGGAGTTTTCCAAATGGATGTGGGAAAAAGAACTGAGAAACTGTGGCCTGCAAGTCCAGGTGGCTATGGAACAGACCTCACTGAAGTGGGAAAGCTTTGATTTTTACATAGTGCGTCAGATGGTCTTTCTTCCAAAGTCCCTTCCTGCCTTTTTCATCCCCTTTAGTCCGCTCTTTACATGCTGGTTTTCTCCAGAATTCTTCTTTCTTCCAACTTGCCTGAAGCCAGTTCTAGGGCAATGATAAATTCTGACCACCAGAGGCTGAACTGTCTGGCCTGCGGGTGGGGGTAAGGGGCAACTTGTAAGTGTTAAAAAATCAAACTCGTATGTTATGCAGAGTCAAGCTGAATTCAGCGAGTGAGCTTCACAGTGCAATCTGCCCTGCATGGATTGCATTCTGCCTTGAACTGACACAATGTAAGTTCGATCTGCCCTGCCCTCCTGTATTCACGGAGGCCTTCTCACTTTGCATTAAGAACTTTATTCAAAAATAGCAGAATGGTGAAGCACGTGAGCTTTGGAGTCAGACTCCAGATTCCAACTCTGCCATGGACCAGCTGTGTGACCTTGAGCAAGTTACTGACCTTCTCTGTGCTTTCAATGCATAATGGTGATAATAATAGGGCCTGCCTTACAGGGGTTTTGTGAGGCTTAAATTAGTTAACACATATGAACTTCTTAGAACAGTGCTTGGCACATAATAATTGTTCAGTAAATGACTGAACAATTATTACGCTCTATCCCAAGGCAACGCAATTAGAATTTCAGAGTATTGGCAATTTTTAAAAAGCTTATCCATAATCATATCCATGATTTTAATGTACATCCAGGGTGAGAAACGTTGCTCTGGAGTTTATCTAACTGCTTCTCCAATATTAATGTGCAAAGGATACTGGGGCTTCTTGTCAAAATGCAGATTGTGATTCCGTAGGTCAGGGTGAGACCCCAGATTCTGCATTTCTAACAAGTCCCCTGGTGACGCTAATGCTGCTCGTTGGTGGACTGTGGACACTAGGGCCTGGCAGCACACACATTATTTGGAGAAGAGCCCCAAGTGGGTGCTTGGTAACTGCAACTTGGCTACTAGGTCCTTGGGCTGGGAAGTGTGCATCTATCCAGGACCCACTGGACAGAAGGAGAAAGCACTGAAATCCATCGAGCTCTTCTCCAGATGGTCAGGACTCTCGGGCAGGTCTGAGGTTGCACACGTGGGCAGTCAGTGAACTCAGCTGTGCTGAGCTGGGGAGTGGAGACAAGGGCTGACACAGGCAGCATCTGCAGCCAGAAGGAAGGGATCTAAGACTTAAAAGTAAAAAGAAGTAGAAGAACAAAGTTGCAGGAGCAGATTTTTTTTTCTTTCCTCATTCCCTCTCCCCGACCTCTGACCCCCATCATTCTACTTTCTCTGTGCAACTTAACTACTCTCGATACACATAATCATTCTACACATGATTCTATATGTAGAATCATACAACATCTGCCCCTTTGTGACTGGCTTATTTCCTTTAGCGTAACGTCTCCAAGTTTCATCCATGTTGTAGCGTGTGTCTGAATGTGCTTCATTTTTAAAGTGGAATAATATTCCATTCTACAGATATACCACATTGTTTATCCATTATTCTGTCAATGGACACGAGTTGCTTCCACCTTTTGGCTATTACAGATAAGCTGCTATGAACATAGGTGAACGAATAACTCCTTGAGACCTTGCTTTCAATTCTTCTGGGTATATGTTTAGAAACAGAATTGCCGGATCATATGGTAATTCTATTTTCAATTTTTTGAGGAGCTGCCATACTATTTTCCACAGCAGCTGCAGCATTTTGCACTCCCATCAACAGTGCACAAAGGTTCCAATTCCTCCACATTCTCACCAATGCTTGTTATTTTCTGGGTTTCTTTCTTTCTTTCTTGATAGTAGCCACCTTAATGTATATGAGGTCATATCTCATTGTGGTTTGGATTTGCATTTCCCTTTGATCAGTGATGTTGAGAGCAATAGGTTTAATAAAAATAGATCCTCTCACTCTCAGCATTTATAGATAGCATCTCATTATTTACTACTCATGGGTGGCAGTCTTAGTTTACAGTTAGATGGAAGACTGCTTGAATCATGTCGATTCCAGCTAAGCCAGAGTGGCTGTTCTGTCCACTGACACTATGGTGGGCACTCCCCATGCCCCCTCAGATCCCTTCCTCAATCACTGCTTAAAAACTCTGCCTGAGGACTTTTTGCCTGGCAGAGGGAGAATCCTCTTTCATCTCAGAGCATATGGGAAGTGCCAAATCAGGAGTGATGGAGAATGAATGGCCCCAGAGCAGTCTGCAGCAAGTGGCAGATGGAGGGCTGGTGGATAAACACCCCCGCTGCCTCTCCCCTGTGCCGGGGTAAGTCTGAGGCATCTCTCCACTTCTCCAAGAGTTTCCGGATTGAGTGACTCATGCCCACAGCGGAAACTAGTTTGACGATGCCTCCTATTCTGGTTTCCTTTCTTTCCCTGACCCACATCCCTACTTCCCTACAAGCATTTCCTTGGATCACATCCTAAATAAACAACCTGTGCTCAAATCCTGGCCTCAGGGGAACCCAGATCAATACGGATAATATTATCCTTCTTTCAGCCACCAACACTTGTTAAGAGCATATACCTGTTCTTGGTTGGTGTGATAAAAGTTAGGGAAAGATTTTTACGTCTGTGAAAATGCTCAAGAGACTCTGTGTTTTGTCTTTAACCTTTCTGCCAGGTTCTATTATTCACATTTTCCCCAGATATGCATGTGCCTCAAGGAGAGTCATATGTCCTATAAACTCACCTCAAATTATAAAATACTTCAAAATAGCATACTGCACATGGGAAATTGCTGAAAAAAAGCATTTTAAGTAATATGGTTTGTACCTTTTCCCATTAAAAATACTTGAGTCTCCAGCACAGTATAACATGTATTAGAACCCACAAACATGTCAATCCAAGGAAACATCTTCATAGAGTTTAATGCTAGTAATAAGATAATACAGCTCATAATCGTGGCAATCTTGTGTACCAGATGTTTTCTCTATTGGTTCCCCTTGGTGGTTAGCTGCGCCTTCACAAATATCTGGTTCATAACCATTATACCGAGAGTGAGATCACAGAAAGCAACTGTTGTATGAAAAACATAATTTTTTTTTCCTGAAGGGAATTATATACACGTTTCAAGTAGGAGAGTGAAAATTAAAATGAGCCAAGTTCAAAACGGAAATGAGGGGAAGGAGTTGAGAAATATCCTCTCCCAACACTGAGAGGTCATCAGTACCATCCTGGTGGGAAAGCAAACGTTTACCCAAGAGAGGCCAGGAGACGGCTCTAAGTTGCAGCCAAAATAGTAGCTAGTTAATACTGAGAATGTAGTGAACAGCTGAACAAACTGAGATGCCATTAGAAAGATCCAATGTTCCATTTCAAGGTTATGGATGTCATAACAGCAGGCAGCAGTAATACCCAAGCAATTCTGAATTTCAGGATGTGGATAGAGAGGTACAGAGACTCCCCACCAGACATCTGCTCATTTTCTCCATGGAAAAGAATTAAGGGAGTCGGTTCTGATATTTTGATGTAGGTCCACAATGCCCCTCTGAGGGAGATGCATATGCTACAAAAAATAAGAAGAAGGAATGTAGATGTAACCGCTTAGTAAATATTCAGTGAAGCGTCCTGTTTAAGGTGCAGTGGTTAAAATTTTTATTTTAAATTTCTCCAGCTCTTGAAAAGGGTAAAATGGCTTGTCCATCATTCAAAAGCTATGACTTTATACATCTGAAACTTTGGTGGGGGGCATGGTGAGGAGGGGGACGGGGGGACCAGGGACAATATCTGATCACATTTAGCAAAATCAAGAGCCTATAAAAATTTGTTTTTAGCCTCCAAAAAGACTCTACTCCCGTGATTAGTATAGGAGCCAGGGAAATGCAAGAGCTGAAAAGCAGCAGTGTTGATAAAAGTCAAATACTTCTGCTATCTTAGGGATCTAGTCACACTTATCAGCCATGAATACTGTTTATCAATTCTCTTTGATTCTCAGTTTCTGACTTCCGATACTTCTCTTTGATAACACATTTGCGTTTGTGTTTGCCACTAGAAACAAAACACACATTAATAAAGCTATTAACTTAAAGCCAAGGATGAATCCGAGACAATTAGAAGGGAAAAGCAACACCCCAGAAAGGGCTAGGCTTTGCATGAAGCTATGTCAACCAGTTTTAATGGACTGAATGCTTGTGTTCCTCCAAATTTTATATGTTGAAGCCTTAACCCCCGATGTGACAATATTTGGAAATAGGGCCTTTATGGAAGTAATCAAGGTGAAATGGGGTCATAATGGCAGGGCCCTAATCCGAGGGGATTGGTGTACTTATAAGAGGAGGAGACACTAAGAACTCTCTTGCTCCCTTTGGCGTGGGAGGACCCAGTGAGAAGGCTGCCAGTGAAGCCGTATACAAGGCCCTGTGTACCTGTCCTTTGAAGTAAAAGGCTTTTGATTTAGTCTCCCAGGCCTCCCTTGAGTCTCAAAAGGCTGACTCAAGAGTTAATGATTAGGGATGTGAAGATGTAGAAACAAAGAATAGCTGTTGGGCTGGAGAACTGGTAACAGTTTAGACTATAATTCTGCCACAGCACAGAATCACCGAACTCCCATTTCCCTGAAGGATAGAGATAAAGGCCTGACACACATTCCTAAGTTGTTTTTACAGGAAGCAGACCTCCACCAGATGAAAACTGCTGACTGCAAGAACACAGACCCTAGACTACTTGAAACTTCACCTTGATGCCAACCAATCTGAGAACTGTGCATGAGCTGATCCCGCACCCTACAGCCCTCCCTCACGCTGCCTTTAAAACCCCTTCTCTGAAAGCCATCGGGGAGTTCGGATCTTTGGAGCACGAGCTGCCTGTTTGTTCTCCTTGCTTGGTGCCCTGCAATAAACGCTGTACCTTCCTTCACCATAACCCGGTGTCAGTAGACTGGCTTTACTGCATGTGGGCGAGCAGACCCAAGTTTGGTTTGGTAACACCATCCACAAGCTCAGAAGAGAGCTTACACCAGAAATCCAACTGGACAGCACCTTGATCCTGAATGCCTGGCCTCCAGAACTGTGAGAAATACATGTCTGTTGTTTAAGCCACCCAGTCTGTGGTATTTTGTTATGACAGCCCAATATACTGACTAATACATATATCAATACTAATCAAGGAGAATGTCCCCAACTGATAAATCACTCTCCCCAAAAATGAGTCATGAAAAGAAAAAGAACATGATCACATGACACGTTCTACTTGGTCTGATTTGAGGTTGCCAGTAGTGACATTTACACAATGCTTTTAAAAGATTATCTTGAAATGCAAAGGCTAAACCTGTTTCTTCTCCTTTTAATTCCACATCTTCCAGAGTCAGAACTACTAACCTACCCACTGTCCCTCCTGTTGAGGGTGAGAAAACACCTCTCTCACCAGCTACGCTGTTCAGGTAACTGCAGAAGAAAACCAAAAGGGAAGAAACAAAAGTATTCCCTGCCCAGAGAGACATCTTTTGTGACAGGGATCATCAACTCCACTGAGGTTCTTTCAGAAACGAGGAGAAAACAGGGGGAAGATTCCATGGACAATTTTTGTTTAGCAACATTTATTTGCCTTCCCAAACTCCAGAGAAGAAAAGGAATTAGTCTTAACAGAGCTTTAAGTTTAAACATACTCTCTCGGTGAGAAAGACATATTTGCCTTCATCTTAGAACCGACTCTAGTCCTGGTTCCTAGTCTTTACTGGGGTCCTGATTCCCAGTTTCTCACTTCCTTTCTCCACAGGATTCATCACAAGGCATGTATTGAAGAGTCAGTGGCAAAACCTTTGTGTTGGAAAGTATCTAAGATACATCAGTTTCTCCTTACCCAATCGAAAGCCTTTGACACAAAAAAACAAACAAAAAGAAACTGATTTTCAGTGCTCTGAAGCTCAGTCTTTCAAACAAAGGAGACCCTGCTCAATGAAATTTCACTTTCTAATCATTTAGCCACAGTTAAATGTAGTCATTTTTGAAGAGCATTTCAGAGTCTACTGATGGACAAACTGTACTATTGATTGGTACCAACTGTAAACTCTAAGTTTCTCATCCAAATCCTTTTAATTGGTCTTAAGTGACACTCTTTTAAATGACTTTGGGAAGAGAAGAGGGAGAAACATGCCAAGGATAACTCACACAAAGAAAATTTACACGCTGTCTTTGTTTCCCTTTCTTTGGCATAGATACTGACTACCAATTTTTTTTTTTTCCCTTGAGGAAAGTAGTGAGAATGTGAACAGCAGTCTGGATTTTTCTTGTTCTGTTACCATAATTAGAAAAGTCGGATAAAATTATGCAGGAGCAGATTGAGGGAGAAATATAGCTCGGCTTTCGTATGAAATAGCTACCTCTTTTATAAATTCAAAGGTTTTTCTCTCCCTGCAAATATCTTTCATCTCTGAGTAGTTACTGTGCCTCTTTTAAGTCCGTTTTCAGGTTGAAAGATAAGCACGCTCTTTAAAAAGGTTCAAGCACTGATGGGAAGCATGTTCATGACCATCGCTGCCATTGTTATGAAATACCACCTTGATAGGCTGGTGTCTTCCCCGCAGAGACAGGCAAAAAACCACCACCCCATAATTACACGGTACTGACAAAATCAGGTTGGGATTGAAGGAACCAGACAAATCATTTTCACAGAAACTGAAAACGCAAGCTATCAAATCACCCTTTGATTAATCATCTTATAAGACATCATCTATAAGTCAGCTAATATTGGGAAGAACTGTGAAAATTCAATGAGCAGATGCCAACTTTTTTAATGTATTTGAAGAGCTATTCAAGGATTCAGTGGTATTTCCTCTTTGACATTTTCCTTTCCTTCCATCCCCTTCTTCCTTGGTGGGGAAAATGCTTTATGCAAGCCTGCACTGAAACCACAGTCAGTTCACAGATAAACATTTAGGGAGCAGAGAAGTTCTCAACGTGTGCTTCTCGGGCCACCTGAAACAGAATCATCTGGAGTGCTTTTTACAAACCACTCATTCATGGAGCCATGCCAGAAGTAGAGAATTAGTCTTGGAGGTTGTGGCTCTGGAACTTGAATTTGGAACAAACTTCCAAGGCGGTTCTTGGGTTATCTAAAGTTCTGAGAACCTCCAAGGTGGCCCAAGGTCTACTGTCACTAGGGATTGGCTGAGTGGGCATTTCAGACTCCAACCACTCTAGTCCTTGTTCCTGACTCCCTGTCCAACTGGGGGGAATACCACTTTCACCACTCAGGCTACCCATGTCCTCCAGAACTCCTGTGACCATTCCCAATTCATCCGCTCACCACCATGGCCCCTCCCCGTGAACACATCCCCACCCGTCCCTGCTCACAAATCTGTAGTGGATCCTCATTACCTAATTCAAAAGAAACTCCTCAGCCTCAAATTCAGAGCTTGAAAGAAGATCCCTTTCTGGCCTGATTCCCTAGCCCTCCCTTGCCTGCGCCCCCATCCTCCATCTGTGTAACCCCCCAGAACGACTGGTTACTCTTCCAGTGCATCAGTGGCAGGGTGCACCACTGTTTCACGTGCTTTCCTTTGTTCTTGCTCATTTCTTCTGGGCACCTGCTCTCCCAGACCCTCTTCAACTTTACAAGCGGAATTCCAATGTGTCCTCAAGGGCCGCCACCTCAGATGTCCCCCTGACCCCTAGCCACCCGGGATCTTTTCTTCCTTGAATCTCTGCAGCGTTTTGTTGATACCTCTCCTGCATTCTCACCTTATTTGGCCTGTTTCTTTCTCTATGCACACAATGTATAGCTCCTTCGAGCTCTCTTGGTCAGCTTTTACTGCCCTCTAGCATCTAGCATGGGGTTTCAACACAGTAGACCAGCAGTAGATACTTACTGGGCTATTGAACAGACTCGCCCCTTACCTGCATGTGGCACCAAGGCCAGTGGCTTCTGGCTTTGCTCTTCCTCTGAGTTCCACCCGCACTGCCCATCTCCCACCCGTGCACCACCAGCTCAGCCCCTTTTTAGCTGAATGCCTGGAACACTGCCCAGCTTCCATCTTCTCCTCCCACCACTGGTCCCTGTCTTTAATCTTTTCTTGAACATCAGGTCCTGGAAAACAGCTCTCTCATTCTCTAAAGGCTGTTGGACAAATTTAGATAAATTCACCAAGTGCTGGAACAAAGAAGGATGGCATTTATATGTGGGACACTAAGAAGGGTCCACTTCAGATTCAAGTGGCTGAGTGTGAGGGCCCAGACCACCAGCCACTTTGTTTCTCGGGGACCATTCTGCACACACTACACAACTTTCTCCCAAAGGCTCCTTCCAGTGGATCACACTCAGTTTCTATTATTTCCTATATATTCCTACCAATAAGCATGGCCTTTTGTTACGACATCCCACCTCATCCACCCAAACCCAGACCTCATTCAGTTCCACTGGCTCATGGCAACCACACCCTGCTCCCCATTTCTTTGGGGAGAGCTTTTCCATTTCCCCTCCAACCCCTCAAAACCAAACCGACACCCATCTGTCTCATAGAATCCCTAATGGCCCCCACGCAAAGCAACCTCTTCCTTCTTTGCATTGCTAAGTATGAATAGTTAAATTACGCATTATAGCACTTAGATACTACTTTGTATTTGGCCTTTAATCATTTACATTTTATATGTCGATTTCTCAACCCAGACTGTAAGATCACTGAAGGTAGGGACCTTATAACTTTTCTTGAATGGCACTCCTCAGTGTTTAATTACTGGGACCCTATATATGTTAATGGATTAAATCCTAATCCAAGATATGTGCTTACTAAAATGTGTAGGAAAGCTCCATTGTGCTTTCTGTTAAGATTAATTTAATACGTGAAAAATGCAATAAACCATTTTCTCAGTGAAAAAAGAAGAGAGAGGAGCAATCTGAGGAAGAGATGAAATTTGAGTATAATACTTGGGATATAAAATTAAAAGGCCATTCGCCTTTGAGATGGAACAGATGTGTAATTGATATTCACTGCTCATTTGCCACTTGAATTTTATAGACATTTAATGCAGTAATTGTTTATACAGTAAGATTCTAAATACCCTCTGGAGAATAGCCCACTTTTCCTGTAGTCCCTCTATTCTGTACCAACAGACAGGAATGGATTCTTTTTTTTTTTTTTTTTTTTTTTGGCTTCGCAAGGGCTTTCTCTAGTTGTGGCGAGCAGGAGCTCTCTTCGTTGCGGTGCGCGGGCTTCTCACTGTGGTGGCTTCTCTTGCTGCAGAGCACAGGCTCTAGGCACACAGGCTTCAGTAGTTGCAGCATGCAGGCTCAGTAGTTGTGGAACGTGGGCCCTAGAGCATGCAGGCTTCAGCAGTTGCGGTCTGTGGACTCAGCAGTTGTGGCATGAGGGCTCTAGGGCAAATGGGCTTCAGTAGTTGTGGCATGCAGTCTCAGCAGTTGTGGCTCGTGGGCTCTAGAGCGTAGGCTCAGTAGTTGCGGCGCATGGGCTTTCATGCTCCACGGCATGTGGGATCTTCCCAGACCAGGGATCAAACCCATGTCCCCTGCACTGGCAGGCGATTCTTAACCACTGTGCCACCAGGGAAGTCCCAGGAATGGGTTCTTATAAACCTAGAGCTTTGAACGTGTAATTTTAAAACACAAATTTGCACGGTGCCTTTTTGAAGACAGCAATATGACCACATCCGTAAATATTTTGAATGATATACCCTTGATTCAGCATTCCACATCTAGGAATTTGTCCTGCAGCATATTCAAGCCATCTGCAAAGATGGATGCACGTGAATCTTCACTGTAGGGTTGTTTGTAATTATAGAATATTGAAAATAGCCTAATGTCCATCAGTAATGGACTGTTTAAATAAATTATGAGTCATTTATACAATATAATATTACCAACATATATTCTTTAAAAAGAATGAGGTAGCGCTATAGGGACTGACAAAGAAAGATGTTGCATATGTATAGACAATTTCTGGAAGGATACACAATAATCTAAAGGATTAAGGAACTAGGATGGGAGGTTATATGTATTTTTTTCCAGAGGGTAAAAAATATATATATACAACAGCTACATATATCATGTAAAGGTATTTGTATTTTTAAAAACTAGCCAAAAACTTTAATTTGCAAAAAATGGTATTAGTAGTCAAAAGGATTTGGATCTAAGATTCAAATGGCTAAATATCTACCAAGAGTTTCAAAAATCATATTGTCTGCTTGTCTACATAATCATAATTAAAATTATAATATTTATTAAAAAGACAATCTTTCTTCCCTCCTCCCTTCCCATCCCTGGATTCTATTTTGTAACTGTCATCCCTCAAATTTGGATGGTGGCCTGAATAGTGTTTCAAAGGCTGTTGTCAGCAATGACAACAGAGATGAAATAGGTTTAGCTTTTGTACTAATAGCCCTTTCACATAAGCCACTGTCACAGAATGATGGTTATATTTTAAATATTTTGATGGTCCCCTAAAAACATCATTTACCAAATAAACACTCACCTAGTCTGTTCTATTTGCAGACCTATCTAGGTCCATGCTTATCTATGGCAGATCCTTTTGGTTCCCTACAAAACAGCCATTACCCTGAACCTTCATCTCTACTGGAAGAGCCTAGAAAAGTCAGTGATTCTCTTTCCCAGCCTCCCTTACAGCTGGAGCAGTCTTGCGTGCTGTTCAAGGTTCTTTGTTGCAGACAACAAAGTCCACTCTAATTAGTGTAAGCAGACAGGAAATTATTACAGGGTATTAGGTAGTTTAAGAATATATGAGGGCTTCCCTGGTGGCGCAGTGGTTGAGAGTCTGCCTGCCGATACAGGGGACGCGGGTTCGTGCCCCGGTCCGGGAGGATCTCACATGCCACGGAGCGGCTAGGCCCATGAGCCATGGCCGCTGAGCCTGTGCGTCCGGAGCCTGTGCTCCTCAACGGGAGAGACCACAACAGTGAGAGGCCCGCATACTGCAAAAAAAAAAAAAAAAAAAAAAAGAATATATGGGAAAACCAGATGATCAAGGTCATTCACCACCGAGCCAAGAGTAGTGCCAAAGCATACCTCCAGACCCCAGAGTGTCACTCAGCCACCACTCCTGACATCAGAGATTGGACACCAGCACCTCCACAACGGCTGGTCCCAAAGAACCTAACACTCTGCCATCTTCCTTGCAAGAAAATCTGCAACAGCCAGTTCTACTCATTCACTTCGCTTCTCCAAGTCTGGTGCCAGAGAGCTAGCTTGGTGGAAGCCAGATCACATGCAGAACCCCAGCTGCAAGGGAGGCTGGGAAATGCATGTTTCAGATCCCCAGCCAATAGTTTAAGAGGGCATTCTGGGGAAGGGCTATGAGAGGGGGCCGAGTGAACCAATCTGCAACATGTCACATAAATGACTCTGTTCTGACCAAGGAAAATAAGGGGAGATTTGGGGAGAGATTTTCCTCCTTGATAGAAATTAAGAGACACAGGGAGAGCTCTCTTTTTTTCCTCTTATTTTTGCTTTTGGACACAGGAGTGAGGGACGTGATGGTTGGAACTGCAGCCATCTTGGAACTGTGAGGGCAAGCATTGCCAACATTCCCCCCAAAGCCCTTACACTTTTAACCTTGCAGTCTCTCTGAGCCTCTCTCCTTGAGTCTATAACAGTGCTTGTGATTTCCCCGTCTCTGAAACACCTCCCTTGTTTCCTCCCACTCCTCAGGCTACCATCTCTTCTCCCCACCTCCTATTTCCTCTTCATTCATTTGTAAACTGGCTTCTGATTTTACCACATACATGAAGCATCTCACCATAAGGTCACCACTGCCATCGTGATTGGCAAATCCAATGTTTCAGTGTTTATTTTCCTTAGTCTCTGCTGCACTTTACAATCTTGATCATCACACCTCGGTCTTTTTTGGAACCCTCCAGTCTCTGGTCATCCAAGACAGTATATGCTCTTGGACCTCCTTCCACCTCCCTGACTTTCTTTCTTTGCCTCTTTTATGGGCTTTCCTTCCACTCCCTACCCTTTCAGTGCCTCACCCAGGGCTCACAGCTCCACCCAGTCTATACCCCCACGGGTGGTTTGTGTTGTTCTAACCATCCCCTGAATACTGATGACTCTGAATATACATGTCTTAACCAGAACTCTTCCCCAACTTCACACGCATAACATCTGACCAGAGCTAAACACCTCCCCTAGAATGTTTCACTGGCTCCTGAAATGAACCTGTCCAAAAAGAAGGTATCATGAGTCCTTTAAAATCGGTTTCTCCCTGTGATCTCCACCTGCCCCCTCACCCAACATAAAGACCTGAGGTCGTCCTTGACTCTTCCCTCTGCCTAGCATATCCAAGCAAGAGCTAATCAACTGCTGATTTCACCTCATCATGTCTTTCTCGTGGTCCTACAGCAGTTTGCCACACTCCCTTAGCAGAGTGATCTATACAAATGCAGATGGGATGATTTCATTCTCTTGCCTAAAAGTTTTCAAGTGTCTTCCATTCTCTATAAGTCATTACCCAAGCTCCTCAGCAGAGTATGGTCCTTCCTTACCTCTCGAGCCTCACCCTTGGCCTCTCCCTGCCTTGGACATTTGTGCCAGTGATTCTGAACTCCTTGACTTCTCTGAAAGGTATCATGCAACTGTAAGATTCTTTACTTTCCCCAATTCTGTTTCACTTTGCTTGAAACCCTTAGTCTATTTCATTTCACGGTCTGTATCTTCAAGCTCAGGTACTGCCTCTCCCTAGATGCCTTTACTCACTCAAAAAATGTTTACTGAGCACTTACTATGTGCCAGGCACTGAGCTAAGAGCTAAAGAATCAAAAGTGAATGAGACATAGGTCCTGCTCTCAAAAAACTTACAGTCCACATACCGACCTCCCTCTTCTTCCAGCTTTTTCCCTGGTGGGTTCAGTGTCCTTTTCTGTGCTCCAGTCACAGATACTGTTGGTTGTCTCTGCAGCAACCACACCCACCTTCTTCCCTCCCTTTTATGTGAGACAGGGGAAACTGACCCCATTCCCAGCTGCAGCAGTAAATACTGATACATCCAAGCCGAGCAGGGTGACTCCGTGCCTCTGGGCTAGTGGCCGGTTCAGAATCCCAGGCTTAAGGCAATTGGTGCTTGACGTTCCCCTGGGGAGAGCGGATGGTCCGAGCAGGCACTCTCAAAAAGAAAGGAAGAATTTATCGTTCCTATTTTGAGGAGAGATGTTTCCTCCCTCCACCTGGGCTTGAACAGGTGCTGCCGGCAGCCACCTTGTGACCATGTGAGGGAAGCCAGACTGTAGGCAGAGCCCACAGACCAGAGCAGAGCTAAGAGATCAAAGTGGGTGCGAGTGGGTGGGACCAGAGCCTGGCAATGGCTTTACCTTTGGACTTGATATATGAGCTAAAGAAGTTTCCGTTTTAAAGCTACTTGGAGCAGGCATTTAGTTTATTTATTAACAGGAGTCATGACGAACCACCCACCTCTGTCTCCCACGGCAGTGGCTCACGAGTCCATTCCTCTCCTCCATCCCCACTGGCCCGGCATTAGTCCAGCTAACTTGTCAACAGAATGATCTCCGTGTCTTCTTGCCTCCCTCCCCTCAGGTCACTCCTCCTTTCTATCCATTCTCCGTACTACTTCCTGAGTGATAGCTCTGCATCTCAGCTCTGAGCACATCATCCCCTGCTTAAAATCATTAATGACTTGACGTTAGTAAGCTTCAAGTTCAAACTCCTTACCACTTGTTCAGAAAACAGTCTGTGTGTGCCCCTAGCCAGGATTTTGGCCTCACCTCTGCCATTCCCTCTTGCTTTTCCCATACCCAAATGTCACATGGTTGCTGAAACATACAACTTTTTCACTTGCATCTGTGTCTACTCTTCCCTATACCTGGAACTCCCCACCTCCCAACCCTGATCCTTCAAAACTCACCTGAAACATCAGCGCCCTTTGGAGGTTGCTGCTCTATGCTCCTGTGTTCTACAGATGTTGACGATTTCTTTGGCATAACGTTAACTCGCTGTGTTGGAATTCTTTGTTTTTTGACCTTTCCAATGGAAATGCTAAACTTCTTGAGAGCAGGGACCAGATTAATAAATCTATTCCCATATCCTAGTGCTTTACCACAATGTATGTCTGAGTGCTACCCCCTATAAATGTTTTTTTTAAAGAAAAGAGAAGGGAAGAAGGGTAAGGGAGGAGGGAGAAGGGAAGAGGAGGGAAGGGAAGTTTCCACTTTTCCTGCCCTTGGCGCTTCATGCCTTCGGAGTGTGTATTAAAGGGCTGCCTGGCTCAGTAATCGTGGGGAATGGAGAGGAAACAAATAGTTGTTGACAATGGGTAATGTTCATGTCCCCGATTGTAGCAGCATATGGTAGTGGTTGTAATGGCCCAACATAAAGCATTCCTCGACAATATTAATGAGCAGCTAGGTTAATGACCGAAGACTAAGCCTCAGGCCATGAACACATCCTCCCTGTCATTAATCCCTGGGAAATGACCTCCGTGTTCAGCCGTGTTCATTACAGCTCAATTTTGCTCACGTACCTCAAGAGGGAAAAAAAAAGCATTTCAGTCCTAACACCAAGCTATGTCCCATCTTTTACCCTGACACATGGGCAATAAAGACATGAAACAAATCAGGAGTCCAAATACCAAGCATGTAAAGGAAGCAACACTATTGCTTTATTAGCTCCCAATCATCAGGGGGAACTAAACCCGGGAACCTTAGAGGTCACAGATCTGGCAGGTCACGCCATTCTTCATGACTCATACATTCTCTGGACATTCTCTGAAGGTATAACATAGAAGCACTAAACACATGATATTTGGAGTTTGGATGAAAACCTGAAAACTCTAATGCAACTCTTTGCTAATATGGAAAAAATAAATAAAAATTGGCTTCTTCAGATATCAACCTACCATTCCATCAATGAATATTTATGGAATGCTTCCACTGAGCAAAGTCCCATAGACAAGTTGTGAGTAATTCAACAAGTAAAAGACCCTCAAGGACCATGAAATTAGGTTACAAAGAATGAATACATACTGTGGTGGTTTTAAACACATCTTCAAATATGTTGACCTGTTTGCATCGAGAGGTGAGGGCTAATCCTCTCCCTTTGAGTCCAGCCTCAGTGACTTGTTGGAGACCAGAAGCAAGTCTGCGTGACTGCTGAGGCCGGGTCACCAAAGGTCATACAGCTCTGCCTTGTTAGCGCAGATACTCGGTTTGGGGCCCTAAGCCATCACAGAAGCAGTGTAATACCTTGAGGCAGCCATGCTGTGAGAAAGCCCAAGCCATAGGGAGAGGCCCTGGAGAAGCACTGTGGTCAACAGAACCAGCTGTGGTCCAGCTGACAGCACACCACCACCTCGGCATGTGAGTGGAGACACCTCCAGGAGATGCCAGTGTCCAGCTGTCCAGTGAGCCCAGATTTTGACCCTACCCAGCTGAGGCTCCAGACACTGTAGAGCAGAGACAACCATTCCCACTGTCACCTGCTGGAACTCCTGACCCACAGAATTAGTGAGCACAATAAAACAGTTGTGTTAAGTCACGAAGTGTGGGACAGCTGCTATGCAGTAGTACTACCTGGAACGCACACACACACACACAGGATAGATAACTCCAGCTGCTTTGTGAAGTTCAGTAATAGTTTCCTTATGTACACTCCTAGCTCAGCCGTGCACTACAGCAATCTGTAACCAACGTCTAGCAAAAGAGCTCCGCGGCTGCTCCAGCGAGGCCATGCGGTGCATTTAACGTAAGGAAAATTAATTCCACAGTCAAGGTGACATTGATCTGGTCCAAATGTGGCCTTGTGTACCAAGCTACTGTGAACTCTTTCTAACCACAGCTGTTGGAATTCCCCTTTCGCAGGCTTGGCCTCCTGTTCTTTTCTCCCTATGATCTTTCTTCAGGATTCCTGAGTTTCTGGACTAACTTCCGGTTCTGGCTCTCCAAATCTAATCATGGACCTAAAGGGACCAGCATCTCAACTGCCCATCAAACATCTCTTCTAGGAAATCCTGTTATTACCTCAGCCCCTTCCACTCAGGATCCTACGTGAATGGCAGCCCATTCTCCTTCAAATTGTATTTCCCACCCTGAAGTTGTTCCTGTCTGTCACCACTCTCTGCAGCTCCAATAGCCAACTTGCTGCAGTCCTGACTGATTCCTCCCTGTGCACGGTCCCCTGTTGTCAATCCGTCATATCCTTCTGACGCTTCTGCCTTCAGAACGCTCCTTGAATTCATCCACTTTGATCCTCGCTCACAGCCACCACTACGCTGCCTCTTCACCTCCCACCCGAAAGTGTGCAAGTGACTCTGACCTGGTGTTCTCCCTTCCGTCCCCCCAGTGCAGCCTGCATGCCACCTCCACCGCCACACCCACTAAGTCAGTCCTCACTCAAGACAAGCTCCCCTTCAGTGCCCCTGGCTCCCCTCCAGGTGCTCACAGAAGCATCTGCAGCCTCCTCCTTCATCTGGTCGCGGCTTGCTCCGCCAGCTTTCCTCCTCCAGATCCTGCCCTTCATTTAGCCCCATACGCTCCCGACCAATCCCTCCTTCACAGCCCCGCCTCTGCCCTCGTCCCCTCTCTACGCTCAGCTGTTCATAATCATTTCCTCCTGAATCTCCCTTATCACTTTGTTCCTTTGGCTGGGAAAACACTTCCTCTCTTCCCTCTCCCATCAAAAATAAACACACCCCAATCCCACTCCTGGGTATTTATCCAAAGGAAATGAAACCAGGATATCATAGAGATATCTGCACCCCCATGTTCACAGCAGCACTATTTACAATAGCCAAGACATGGAAACAACCTAAGTGCCCATCAACAGATGAATGGAGAAAGAAGATGTGGAATATATATACAGTGGAATATTAGTTAGTCATAAAAAAGAAGGAAAGCCTGCCACTTGCAACAACATGGATGGACCTTGAAGGCATTGTGCCAAGTGAGATAAGCCAGACAGAGAAAGACATACTGTGTTATCTCACTGATATATGGAATCTAAAAGAGCAAAACTCACAGAAACAGAGAGTAGAATGGTCGTTACCAGGGGCTGGGGAGTGAGGGAAAAGGGGAGATGTTGGTTGAAGGGTACAAACTTCCGGTTAGGAGATAAATAAATTCCAGGGATCTAATGTACAGCATGGTGAATATAGTTAATAAGGTATTACACACTTGAAAGTAGCTAGGGAGTAGATTTTAGATATTCTCACCACAAAATAAAAAAAAAGAGTTGGTAATTATATGACATGAGGGAGGTGTTAGCAAATGCTATGGTGGTAATCATTTTTCAATATATAACTGTATCAAATCAACATGTTGTACAGTTTAAACTTACACAGTGTTATGTATCAATTATATCTCAATAAAACTGGGGGAAATGCACCCTTTGAAATGGGTTGATGTCCTTTTATCCTGCAGACTGTCTTAGCTAGGTCTCTAAGCCTCCCTCCCATCCCCCCTGCCCGCACAACCACCACCACTCCTCTGAACTCCTTCCTGCACATTGTTGGTACCACACCCATTAATGCAGGGCCATTTCCTTTCATGCAGTGGTACCTCGACATTGTCTGCAATTCTATTTCTCTCATGAGATTGAAGCTCTGGGTAAGGGCCATGTGCTGGACTTACCTCAAATTCCTCCCAGAGCCTGGTCCAGTGCAAAAGCTTGGAAATGCTCAAGCCAGACCTCAATCTACCCAATCTACTGAGTGCAGTGCCAGGAGCTGAGGCTTGCTAAACTCCTTCCGGTCCTACAGCGTTTTCCCTGGTTAGAAAGCCCAGGCCATAGATCTCCTTCTTACCAATCACCCTTCAGCCTAAATGCCACCTCCTCAGAGGAGGCCTCCTTGGTCCCCCACGCTAAAGCTAGAGGACTGTGTCCCCACTATTGTCTTAAATTCCTGACAGGGCACTCATGACTCTTGGATATTTCTACTAATATTCAATCTCTGCCCCAGAGAACGTGAGCTCAAGCACAGCAGAAGCCTCATCCAGCTTGTTCCCTGTTGCATCCTTTACATTAAAACAGTGTCCAGAAGATAGTAGACACTCAGTAAATATCTGCTGAATGAATGGACGGCACATACTCTCTATTTTTGATGTGCTCACATTTTATTAAGGAAAGTAGATATAAAAGTCAAATATCATAAAGCAGTGTTACCAATAAGTGAGACAGACAAAAATATATGCATGAAATATACATGAATGAATGAAATAAAGGAGGAACTTAAAGAATGATAATCCAGATAGTGGAAAGAGCACATCCAATGGTGCATGGGCTTGAGCCGTCACGGCATTTGTGAGGGGTGAGGGGTAGGAATCGTACAAGCGCTAGAATAGGAATTTTGAGGGCTGGTGGAGGGAACAGTGGGACATGAGGCCAGGCAGGCGGGCAGAGGCCAGAGCTAGAAGCGATATATGTTATATTAAAAAGCTTGAGCCTTATTCCATGTGTAATCAGGTGTAACCAGAGGATCTTAGGTCTAGAAAGTAGACCTTCCTTTTATAACTATCACTCTGGAAAATGTACAGAAGACACACGTAGAAGGAAGAAGACCAGGCAGGTGGCTCTTCATGTAGCCCAGGTGCGTGAGATTATAGACTTGAATGATGGCAGGGGCAGGGGTCGGGGAGGAGGGGCCCGATGAGGGAGAAGAGGAGGAAGCAGAAGCACCAGGACCCGGTGATAACTGGTCAAGGCGGATGAGGGAGAAGAAATAGTTGAAGGTGAATTCTGGGATGACAGGGAAAATGATGTTTTCACCAATGACGCTAAGACATGCAGACTAATGAGGAGAACGTTAAGACCTCTTTGGGGTGTGCTGAGTCTGAGGTACGTGTGGGATAAGCAGGAGGATAAATAGATAAGCATTTAGATTGGTCGTCACCAGGAGCTTGGGGCAAGCCTGAGCCACAGACATAATCAGAGAGTGGAGAATGTAAGACGAAAGTTAAAATCACGGGTGTGCGTGACGTTGTTTGGGGACAGGAAGTGCATCTACCGCTCAGGAAAATTAGGTCTCCAGGTCCAGATGGTGAGACTAAGATTTCAATATCCAAGGTTATAGAGAGCACTCATCACTGAGATGCAGGTTAATGTTACCTTGACATTGGAATTGTGTCTCACTCAGTATGTACCACATGGTCTTAGTGGAGCATGTTTCCAGGACCTTTGATTACGACCAGACTACATATCATATGGCCCAATTTCCTATTTTGGCAGAGAATTCAATGAGAAACTGCCACCTGCAGCAGGAGTATACGCTCTCCACGCCGCTATTAAACTTTGCAAAGCAGCCACACGGTTAATTTTTAGCAGAGATGCACTAATAGCTGTCTAGTCAAGTGTACCAGGCCTGGATGGCGTGCATTTTGCATTTGCCAGAGAGAACATATTGCAGCCCATATTTTAGTCATCTCCCCTCAGAGGGTAAGGAAATTTTGTTAGCTATTCAAGACAGGAATGCAAATTTAAATGTGCTCACGACTGGAATGGTTCACCTGACTCTCGGAGCATCTGTTTTTCTAAAACCATTGGCTGATTGTCCAAAAGTGGTCACTGATCGTCCAGAGACTGGGTTGCAGAAAGAGAGAACTGGGCAACGTTTTCTTTTAGGTTGACTCTGGTTCATACAGGAAACCCAATGAGATGAGTTCAGAGGGATGGTCGTTTCATATCGTTTTAAGAGAAAGCAAGCAACTGTTAATACCGTTGGCCCTCCAGATCCATGGATTCTGCATCTGCAAATTCAACCAACCACAGATCAAAAATACGCGGAAAAAGAATTCCAGAAAGTTCCAAAAAGTGGAGCTTAAATTAGCTGTGTGCTGAGCACTCTGCTGAATCCGCGCATATGAAGTGATGTGTAGGCACGCCCTGCTGTAGCCTCCAGCTTCTCAGGTCCTCAGTCATCCACAGCACTGCTGGCTGAACCATGTTTAACCTCCTGCCTTATTTGTTCATTGTTTGTGCTGCGTGCACCCTTTCTTTCTGTGAAAAGATGGCTCCTACAAAGCAATTAAGTGGTCAAAGCCATCCCTCAAAGGCTAAGAGAGAGCATGAAGGGCTATTTCTTGATAGGAAAGTTAAAATCATAGATCTTTTGAAAAGTGTCGTGTCACTTGCCAAAGGGCCAGAGTCAGTGAGTTCAAATCCAACATTCAAGCAATAAACCAGGAAGAATCTGAAGTTCATGGAAGAGTTTGTGCTCCTCCAACAACAAACGGGGTCTCTCTGGTTAGTGACAAAGTGCTTACAAAACTGAGAAAACATTAAGTGGGTGGCTAGAGGACATGTCACAGAAGCATATCCCTGTTGATGGCAAAATTATGTGTGAAGATGCACTTAGCTTGTATGAGCACTACTGTGAGAGGGTCGAGAAGAGGAAGAAGTTTAGACTCAGTGAGAGATGGCCATCTAGCTATGCATAGTGCTACAGCCTCAAGAACTTAAAGATCACGGGAGAATCCACATCGCCTGATTCCGAGGCAGCATCAGAGCTCCCAGAAGAGCTCAAGAAACTCACAGAAGAAAGGCTACCTTCCAGAGCAAGCCTTCAGCTGTGATGACGCGGGCTTGTTCTGGAGGAAGATGCCCAGTCATATCTACATCCCTGAGTGCCAGTGCCAAGCAAGCCCTGGGGCTCCAAGCCTGGAAAGATCTTCTTACTCTGGTGCCGTGTGATGACACAGCAGGTCACATGAGCAAATGAACAAACAATCCCCAGGCTCTTAGGAACAAAAATGAAAACTTCCCGCTCTTGTTCTGGCACCACAACAAGAAGGCTTGGGTAATGGCCATCTTGTTCTTGGAATGATTCCACCAACGCTTCATTCCTGAAGTGAAGAAATACCTTGGAAAGAAGGAGCTGCCATTCACGGTCCTCCTTGTAACTGACAATGCTCCCAGCCACCTCCAATCTCTCTACTTTGCCGCCAAGGATGTGGAAGTGACGTTCCCATCTCCTACACTATATCACTGCTGCAGCCCCGTGATCAAGGAATCATCGAGTGCACAAAGGTGACTTACACCCCTCACCTTCAGGAGGATCTGTGCTGCCCTCGATGCCAACCTGACAGCAGCATCACGGATCGGTGGCAGCACTTCACAGTTACAGAGGCTGTGGATGCCATCAAGTGGAGACGCTCAATGCACGTTGGAAGCCTTTATGGACTGAGGTAGTCAGTGATTTCAGGAGCTTCCCTGCTCTTGATAAAAAAGTCAGGAACACCTTGAGTGCTGCAAGGGAAATTGGTGGGAAAGAACTCTCTGACATGATTGAAGATGATGTTGCGGAACGTGTAGAAAAGCATAGAGAAACCCTTACCAACGCTGAAATTCTCTGCAGATGATAATGAAGATGATGGTGATGCAGAAAATTATAGGAGGCAGAGCCATCAATTTGGACACTTGAAAATTTTGAAGCAGGCTTTCAACATGCACAACTGTTAAAGGTTATGATTCTTGAGCACGATCCTTCCGTGGAAGGAGGCTTCTGTGCCACCAGAGGGATAACAAAATGCCTACAACCACCACAAGATGTGTTTGCTGATGCAAAGAAAAAGAAGAACCAGCTTCCTGTAACAATGCTTCTAACTAAAGCATCTGCGACCTAGAAGCCTCAACCTTCGACGCTTGAAGATCCTGAGCCCTCAACCTCCACAGATCCTGATGCTACATCACTGACCTCCTCCAAAGCATCAGTTTCTACAGTCGGAACCCAGTTCTTCCCACATATTGACAGAGGATCCTTCTGACGTCCTGTGAGAAGGTTCAAGTTAGCCTGATGTCTCACCACTTACCTAGAGCCCACATGCCTTGTCACCTCATCACATCCACACTGTAGGCGTCATACAGCAACCATCACCATCATCACATGAGGGTCACCAAGAGAGAAAAACCAGGGTTTTGGGATATGTGTGTGTGTGTGTGTGTGTGTGTGTGTGTGTGTGTGTATGTGTGTGAGAGAGAGAGAGGGAGAGAGAGAATAAATTTATATTTTCTATTTAAATTTATATTTTTCTATTTATAATTATATTTTCTATTTGTATTTTAAATATTCTGTGTTTTATTCTATGTATTTCTCTTTCAGGTCATTAAATGAAAGCAGTCCCTAATAATATTACATTGTTGTTGACATGTATAAGTAGTTAGGCCTATGATGGTTGTGCCTGTACTGGACCTGTACAGACTTTATTCTTGTCCTTATTCCCTAAACGGTACAGTGTAACAACTCTTTACGTAGCATGTACATTGTATTAGGTATTACAAGTGATCTAGGGATGATTTAAAGTGCATGGGAGGATGTGTGTAGGTTATATTAAAATACTATGCCATTTTATATGAGGAACTTGAGGACTTTGGTGTCCATGGGGGTCCTGGAGCCAACCTCCCAGGGATACCGAGGTGCGACTGTACTCACTATGAATTGGCTTTGGTCCAGGAAGAGTGCTAAGTACTTTACATCTCGTTGAATTATTCCAAATCTTATGTCGTAGCTGTTATTATCCCACTTTAGAGATGGGAGGACTAGTTCATCCTAACATAAACTATTTAGACAATTGGGCTTTCCCATTTATCTTTACTTTGAGGGAAACTGAACCTATGGTTTAGGGTTCACTGATGCTTTACCTTCCTGACTAGTTCTGTAGGAGCCCCATAATGGTAAACTAGGTGCAATGACCACCGTGAGGGACCTCTATTGTTTTTGCCTTGCTATATCCCTTCCCCTCTTCTGGAGGTCCTTTTCCTTTTGGAACCTGCCCTTCCCATTCCATGTGATTCAGATGGACTTATCAGCCAATAGACCCACCTCCTTCCTCACCTCAAGTCCAGAAACAAAAGCCAACCGGCTTAGTCAAAGGACCCACCCCTGGACCCAGTGATTTGCCTGGGACAAGGCTATTATCCAACAGGGCCAAACAGATGGTAAGAAAGGAACTTGTAAGCAAAGTCTTGCTCATTTATGTGGGTTCATTAACTCTAAGGACAAGTAACCCCAGAGCTGCTGGGGGAAGAATCTGTCAGAGCCTGAAGTTGACAGAGAGCAAACTAGAATCAAGACACAGGGAGAGGCAGAGAAACAGGGTCTTGATGCAGTCACTCAAAGTCTTCAATCCAGCTTTTTCTGAAGCTGTGTCATTTCTTGGACTTCCCAATTACATCGGTCAATACCTTTCTCTCTTCACTAATGCTAGTTTGAGTAGGTCTCTGCCTCAATCAGAGAGACAGATTTGACATAAAATGAAATAAAAATATATTTAGCAAAAAAAAATGATCTAAGAGAGGTGATGTGACTGTCATTGATTTCAAATTTCACCCTCTGAGACGGATAAATTTATACATTAAACACTAATGACAAAAACTGTTGATATCAAGATTTCAGATTTACCCATAGAAAATTGCACCTTAGAAACTAGATAATTGCGTGTAAGAAGGATTTTAGCTACTGCCTTAGTTGTAACAATGACATGAGATTTCCCAGAGACTTCTGAATAATTATTCTACTTTAACTAAACCAGAAAGATAAATGATATTAAGAACCAGTCACCCCTGTAGGCCAGAACATCCAGGGTCCCTGTCCCAAGCCCCATGTTTGGATGGTCCCACACGGTGTACAGTATTTTAGATGGCTACACTCTGCAATATTCTCTGAATTTCCATAAGGGTTGTCAATATCACATTTTCAAACTTATGAGTTAGCCATCATGGAAACCTGGGTAATATCTCAATTTCACCTTGGGCAAGTCATTTAACTTCTCTGAGTCTCAGCTTCATTATATAAAAGAAAGAGTGCCTGTCCCACTCGGCTTGCAGTGGACATCTGGAAAGACAACAGATGCAAAAGCACTTTGAAAAAACATAAGGATTATTATTATTAACTCAAGAGCAAGATCCCTCGAGACAGAACTGAATTTTATTCTATGCCCTTTGCCAATGGGGATCTGGAGAAAAATCTGTGGTCTTATCAGAAATTCTGAATAGAGATCTGTCACTTGTCGAATTTAGATGAAAACTGGGTTATAGTAATAGAACGAGAACCTTGGTCACACCCCAGCCTGCCCTTCTGACCATGTAACCCTGTGTTACCTACAGCCACTCTATCTAAACCAGATGACTTTTCCATCTCGCAAACACAATCTAGACTTTGTTGTAATTCAATCACTCTCCTCACCTCAAATCTGCTCTCTTAACACATCCATTCCTCAACATATTGCCTAGCTTTGCCAGTTCCTCCATTCTAAGAATCAGTGCACACCAGGACTTCTGAACTCAGCACACCCCAGGGCTCGCCTGGTGATGGTATGCACTGTATTATTACAGTTCTTCTGTGATTCTCTGAAGCTGTCCTGTGAATTCCTAACATAGTCTCCATGTGTCTCTATCTTGTTTCTCCAATTAGACTGTAAGTCCACTAAAGCCAGTGACCCCCTTATATTCTTCTTGTACAGAGTAGATACTCAGCAAATATTTGTTGGATAATTAAAAAGGAAAGTGTCCAAATGAGGAAAGTGGCTGATGATAGAAGAATCTATAATGAAATGAAATGAAATGAGAGAGATAAAGTTACAGGACAGCAGGTTATCAACTGGAATCTATTCAAAACAGATCAAGGAGTGACTCTATTAGAGAAAATCCCAGAAATATGGAACCAATTTTTCTTGGAATGGAAAGAACCTTCAGGATAGTCTAATTCACACCCTTCATTCACTGTGAATAACCACCTACTAATTTCTCTGACTTATGAGTTAGCGTTTTTACATATTAATTTTCCTATTGTAAAACATGACTCTTGGCAATTTCCTAGAAACAGAGTCCAAAGAATGGGACCTTGAAAACATGGCAAGTCTCTTATGGATATAAAAATACTTCATCTGGCTAGAGTCAAACCACATGTCTTGAGCCATACTTGTGGTATCAATTTTTGATTTTACATTTCTGCATGGAAAAGAATAACGGTAACCAAGAAGACAGGGTTACCCACCTAGAAACATGGAAAATGCAGAAGGGCTCTGAGGTAAGGCCCCCCCTGAGGGCCTGATCCAAAGTGTTAGAAGATCCTAGTAGCCAAGTTCTCAAGCTGTGATATAGTATCAGAGGCTTGAGAGTCTGAGGACCCCACTTTTGAGACTTTGCATCATCAAATTCTGATGTGTGACCACTGACAGTTTCCCTAATTCTGATTATCAATTTTTTTGTCTTAAAAATAGGATTGTTGAAGGGATTAAGTGAGATAATGTATATAAAGAAATTTTGTTTGTAGATAAGCATAATGTGCATTATTACCTAGCCAGCTAACTTACATTTAAGACTATCTTAATCAGCGTCTGAGCTTTCAGAATCTAGGAGGCAAAATGTATAATACCACCTCGGTATGCCCTTGGTTATGAACCTCTATCCTGTCACTAAGAAGTAATCAACGAATCCCTGGCTCTAGTACATTCCAGTCCTTGCAGTGTCCCCCAAACTCACATGACTTCAGAAAATGACAGACAGCCAAGAGCTCCCTGCTCTACAATTAGTCACATCAGGCTGAAGGCTCCCAACAGTGTGGTGAACACAGCATTATCTTTTCTTGCTTCCCAAGGCTTCTGCAAAGATGGGCTTTTCCACACCATGGGAGGCTGTCTCCACCGCCGGCACTCATCCTCTCCGAGACCACACTTCTTTGGTTGTTTGAGGGGCTCCATGTTACACGGATGCTCAGAGCCCCCATGGCAGCTCCCCACTGAAAGCATCAGTGAAATCCCCCCACCATAAAGAGTCAGAGCATGCTCACAACCCAGGACCCCTCCCAGATGCCCAAAACCAGCACCAGGCTGCAAAGGCACCTTAGGTATTTCTCAAAAGTCACCTGCTCTTGTTCAATAGTACAAATGAAGCTCCTGTGGGGTAGGACTCTTGATAGCAGAGTGGGAATGAACCCTAATGATCACCCACTCCAGCAAATATGATGAAACATACTTGCCTTGGCATAAAAGCCTCATGGATGGAAACACATTTCCAAAAGCACCACTGTTCATGTGCTAAGGATGCAAATAAGACACAATGCCGAATACAGCATTAGGAGCTCTGTTCTAGATATCATCCCTAGAGGTCTCAAATCATGCTTAACAGAGCTGAAGAGGACTCTAGTGATGAGTATGACCCCCTCAGTTAGCAAATGGCTAAGGAACAGAGGATGTGACATACCCAGGATCCCCCAGTGAGTGGCAGAGCTAGGAACAGAACACAGGGCTCTCCAACTCTGGACTCTGCTGCCATTTCACAACCAAATAAACATCTTCTGCCCTGAACCATTTAGAATCTACACTGAATATAACCTCTGGCTGCCTCCTTATCCAAAAGCAAGGGACATGGCTGTATCCCCCTGCCTGGCCTTCCCTGCAGCCCAATGACTCCATGGCACAGAACCAGAATTTCAATCAGGCACCCTGATACTGACCTTCCCCCAGACTGGGTATTTTTTCGGGCTCGCGCTCTTGGTCTTACACCATGCTGCTTCCCTCAGTCAGTGAGCGCTCCATAAATACTGAGAACTGATTGGCTGATTGATTAGCTAATAAATAATGAGATTTACAGCTTCCTTCCTGAACTCACAGCCAAAGCAACTCTGCTAAATGGCCTCTTTTCCTCCTTTCTTTCCTCCTGGACTTGCTTATAAATTTTGAGACTCATCATGTAGTTGGTCAGGGACGCAATTACTTTAAGTTTCACCCTTTAAAAATGAAAAAAGCAATGAAGTCCGTAGCAGAAAATTCCCGCAAACCACATGTGAACCAGAAAACAGGCATTGACCCCAATTACACACAATGCTCCAGGGTTCTCTAATCTAATGGTCCATCACAGTGTCAAGAGCTATTTCCCCCTGCTTCCGAGCAAGACGTGCACACAATCCTTTAATCCGGGCAGGAGGTGAGCGCTGGGGAGAGGTCTGAGGGCAGAGGCTGCTGACAAACAGAGGATAAAGTCTGGGCTGCAGAGACCTCCAGGGTGGCAACCATAATATTTGGGAGCCCCAGGAACAGTAGAACCTGGGTGTGTATGTGGCCGGAGCAGCTGGACCAGGATGTTGAGCTGCTTGGGCACCGAGGATGTATCCTTAGGGATCCCAGTAAAACAGACACAAGTCCAAGTGCTCAGAAGCACGGGGGAGAATTCAGAGCAGAACTCTGGAGGCAAGCAGGCCATTTTCAAGAACATGTTTCTTCTCTGCCTTAGCGTAACGCAGGATTTATTTCTGTATTATTAAACAGTATTAGATAATACACACGTGCACACCTGCATGTGAGTGTACACATCTCTTTTTTCACACATAACCCAGACTCCCAGTTTCCTGGGAGTCCCCTGGTCCTCACAGTTATTGCCACTTCCGTGCCTGCTACAGTCACCAATACTCCTACCATCCATTTATGTGGCCACAGGCAGACAATGGAGGCTAAAGCATTACCAGACAACGAATTCATGAGGGACGGAAGATGTATAAAGGGTAATTTCCCCAAAAAACAAATTTCATTCTTTCCCATCCTTCTCTCCCAGTGACATCGGAAGTCAGCAGAGACCTGTGAGATCTCAATCATTTCAAATACCTCTGTGGCCGAAACCACACCCGGGGTAACACAGAACCAAGGTATCTGTCTCTTAGCTTGACCTGGCTCACCATGCAGGAGACAGGATCCCAGCTGGCTTCCCTTCCCAGCGAACTTAATAAACTCCCCAGGTCTCAAAAAGCAGCATCTCCCCTTCTTAGTGGGAAAACAGATCAACAGACACAGCAGAAGCACTTATGCTTTGTGTGTAAGATCTCCTGGGTCACTGTGACACCCATTCACACACCAAGCTGCCTCCGCCAGCATCTCTGAGGGCATGTGGGCTACTCGGTGGGGATGAGGGTGTAGCAACAGGACAGCAAAAGCAAACCCTGAACCTAGGGTCAAGCAAAAGGTCGACTGGGTTCAAACAAGGTGATGCCACTGACCTTGTTTGCTTAAATATACTAAGAGAGGAGGCCTTCTTAACATGAGGGAAACCACAGAGCAGCTCAAAGTAGGTCAGTGATCCACACAAGGCCTGCCAGGGTCTCCCCAGCAATGGTGGTTGGGAGATAAGCGTTCTCCAGCTCTGCAGCCCAAGTGCCACAAAAGGCCACAGCCAACCTCCTGGGCTGCTTCTGCGGGGAAATCTAAGCAGACACACGGGTACCCAGAAAGAAGAGCCTATTCCATCGCCCTGTGGGCAGAAAAATTCCACAGTTGCCACAGAAGATGTAAACAAACATGATTACCCCTATTTAGATACAAAGAGGCGCGGGTGGGGCAGGGGGGGAAGGATGCAGAGAGCCAGGGGGAGGCGTTGGTGGGAATCTATTTCCAGGGGCTCTCAGCACCTGTTTGCCAGCACATCTCTCAAAATAGCATTAAGCAACAAGTTTCTAAAACGGCGAATCTAACGCTTCTTTTCCCTGGGAATGCTTTGTCATGGCTGAGACTCTTACCCCAGAAATCATCTCAGAAGAGCATGTGGGATAAAGCAGAGCGAGTCTGAACGCGCCTGCAGCCACTGAAGCAGCAGCAGCAGCAGACCACGGTGTGCGGGGTGTGGGCTCCACCTCGCAAGCACTCACCATCAGCAGGCTGAGCGCGGAGTCTGGCACCAGCTGCACTGCCATGGTCTCCGATTCCCACGCACAAGCCTCCTGCACAGTCAGTCCGCCTGGGCCCTGGGTGACTGCAGAGCGTCCACAGGAACCTGCAGCAAAACAGCCAGAAATCCAGACTCAGGGTGCAAAGGGCTCGGGATGCGGAGCGGCCGCATCTCACAGGGGCTGGCAGGGGAGGTCAGGGGGATGTTGGCAAGAAGGGGTGGGAATGGTGCTTAGGGAGAGAGAAATAAAAAAGGAAAAAGAGGAAGCTGCAGGTTATTTAAAGGTGAGCCCTGCCTAGCTTCCCTAAGCTGTACAAGCACAGAAGCCCCACGAAACACAAACATAAAAGCTTAGAACACAGGATGCTTAACTGATACCTTAGCCTAGGCAGCAACTCTTCTTTTAACTGACAATTAAAACAAATCATTTCCTATTGGAGATAAATCAATCAGCCCGAATAACACCCCACCCACGCCCCGCGTTCTCTGCCTCTCTCAGCAATTCTGCTGCATAAACACGCTGGATAGCAACCTACCGCTCGCAATCTGGTCAGTATCTTCTTTCCTGCAGAAAGGTGTGTTCCTCTTGCAAAATCAAGTATCTGGGAGCAAGAGAGTGGAGCCTGGCCACGAGCATCAGGCAGTCACTGGAGATCCGCAGATGCCCTCATCATTACCGAGCAGGAACTCAGTTATGAACTGACCCCTTCCACCATCCCCAAATCTACTTTTCCTCCCTAAGTAAAAGGGCAAGCCAAGTTCCCCGTGGGGCTAACATACTTCCAAGGACCATGTAATTACACTGCCTGTTCTGTGAGCATTCTGATCTCCCTGCCTGCACCACATGTACACGGCAGACAGACACCCTCTACCTCTCTCTCCCTCCCTCCCTCCCGCCCTGCTCCCTCCCTTCCCTTCCCTCCCATCTCTCCACCAGGCTGCCTGTTAGGAATTTTGAAGGAGACTCTCTAGCTTAGGGAGGCATGGGAGGCTAATTTGTAGCAAGGGACACTGCTTAAGACAAGCAAAAAAGGAAATTAGCTTTGAAAATCATATCATGCAGCATTTTCCTGGGAAGATGTCAAAGGAAAAAAAAGGAAGCCTGCCCAGTCTTGTTATATAATGAGTGGCTCCAAAGGCTTCCCAGAGTCAAAGATTTAAGAAAATTAAAGCATCTTTTTTTATGAGCACTGCCAAGCTTATATCTTATTATGGAGTCCACTTTTTCAACTAAAAATAGCAATTACTAATACTTCTGGTAACAGTTTCTCATGTCGTTTTCTGATTTCTCCCTTTACTCACCTGCTGTAATGACTCCATAAACTCCTTAGAATTAACTACACAGTATGAAGTATATGAACATGGAAAACAATTTTCTAAATAAAAACTGGGGGTAAGAAATTAACAACTTTTAAAAGTTCCTACGGATGGGTATAGCTGTTACCCCTATATAATTTATACTTTTAAAAGCAATTTATTTGATCATCACAGTGCTTGGCATAAAGTAAGTGCTCAAAAATATTGAGTGAATGAAAAGTTTCTTCTCTCATTGTTTATCCTATGGTGGCCCAATGGGTCAAAACTCCCTTCCATGTTGTTGGATTGGACTTTAATGCCCTTGACCTCAGGAACTTCTGAGAATCACTCCCCACTGTCAGGTACTTGGAAATTCACAGCATGATCTGAGTCACGTGAGTGTGGCTTTGCACCAAGCTGTCAGAACATTCTAGATTTGCTGGTGGGTTTCATAAAAAAATTCAAAATTAACCATAATAATAGTAATGATTTAAGGAACGTATCTACAGGGTTATCTTAACCTCATGGATAGGTTGCTAAGTGTATTCAGCTGATCTTTGCTGAGTGCCTACTGTGTGCTGTGTTCTATGATAGGCTTTGTAGAAGGTGCAAAACTCAGTCATAATCTCTCCCCTCAAGGCACTTTTTATCTGGCAGATGTGATGATACCCAAGAATCATTTACGGTACAAGACATTATGTGATAAATGCTATAACGTGACCTAAAAACCGTTCAGGCAGCACAGAGCAGAGAGAGTTTACTTTCAGCTTTAAGAACGTCTTCGTTTTTGAGCTGGAATTTAAGGAATAAACAGAACCTCTTTTTTATGACTCCTCGTTTATGATTCCACATGGACTAAGTATTTGGAAAATACAGAAAGCATAATGAAAAAGTGAATATCGGTGCTGTTGCAACTGGCGGATGTGGGCAGAGGGAGGGTGTACCCCGAAGAGGGCCCAGCCCAAGAAGTTCCGGATGTCGAGAAGCCTAAAACACACTAGGGTGAGAGATTCCATGTCAGCTACCAATGCTGGACCTTGGCACACCTGCCTTCCTCTCTCTGTCCTTTGCTTGCAAAGCCTCACCCTGAATCTTTGCCCCAGAAGAAAGAATCTAGAGAACAGAGCCTGCAGCAGATCGCACACATGAAGACATTATTGGGAGGTGTCACCTCAGGGCAGCAAGAGTGAAGGAGGTGGGAGGGGATGAGAGTGGGTACCAGGTGGCACCTACGCAGCTGGTCACAGTATAGATGCTCGGTGGTGAGGAAGGGTGTCCAGACAGGCAAGGAACTTTATTCCCTGGGACAGGACATCAAAGAGAGGAAGTGGGGGGGGGGTCACCTGCCTGCTCCTGCCCATCAGCTGACTCTGGTTGGCCAAAGGGACTCCACAGGTCATGAGCTCCCTTACATTTCAGAGTTACCCGACCAGCTCCTCCAGGTAGCTGTGAACAGAAGGGCATGGCATCTGAGCCCAGAAACAGAGGGACACCCTCAGCCTTTGTGGGTCAGTCAGATGGGACACGGGCACTGGAACTGCTGAAGGTCCTTCCTCAGTGCATGTGATGGAAGCTGGCCCACAGCCTGGCCCACACCCTGAAGGAGGCTGGGATGGCCGGCAGTGCTAGAAGGAGGGAAGGGACAGTGACAGCAGCTGGGCTCCCCACTGAGCACACAGCTGAATCCCGGAGGCCATGGCAGGACCAAGCAAGGCTGGGAGGTACATAAACTGAGTGTGGTGGAAGTGTGTATGTTTACAAAACTTTCAATGTCAAAAGCTATATCCTCCATGCAATATTTCCTAATTTTTCCATTTGGGCATTCAAATTTGCTTTGTCTGTACAACTTTTAAGATACTGTTTTTTATGACAGTCATTCACTTTCTTTTATTATCCTCCTACTAGGAGGATATCCTACTAGGATAACCAGATGTTAGAACTAGGTACCATTCCTCTCTGTGAAACCCTATAGCTCTGATCATCAAGCTCAGAGCAGTAGGTGCTCAATAATATTCAACTGGGCACCAATGGAAGATGCTGACATGTTAAATACAAGAAGAAAGGGCCAAAGACAACACCCGGGAAGGGTTGGGGAGAACGTGGGGAGTTTGTGAGGAAAACTAGCAGTCTGACAGAGGAGGAGGGAGAGAATCCCAGAAGTCCAGTGACAATGGTCCCTCAACAAAGATGTCCAGAGCTCTTAGTAGAGCTGTAGACCTAGAAATCAAAGTGGAAGGATTGTGGGGCAATCTGTAAGGAAGAGGAGTCAATTAAACAATTGACTCAAACAGACAAACAAACAAATAGAGAGATATGAGCTATCTAGGTCTTTTCAAAACCTTGTCCAAGAGCAATCAAGATCACAGAACTAGGACGTGTGGAGAACAGTAATCCTGTCCTCTAAGTAACTAAGTCCCATCCTTGGCTAATGTTACATACCACGAAAGCTACATAATTCCTTTCCGTGTAGCTCCTCCTAAAAGCTCCTCAGTTGAAGGACAGTTCAATGTCACACCAATGAAAAGCTGTTGCGAAAAAAATAGCCAATAACAACCTCTTCTGTATTTAGTATGAAACTGCTGGGTAGACTCTGATGTTTGGGTCACTCACTGCTGCCTGTAAAAATTGCCCCATGTGAGAAATTTCTCTTGGAATTTAGTACAAGGAAAATGTCTGTGCCTCCTGAGTCAGCCTGTGTGACCCATGGCTTTAGCCTCAGAATCCCTGCTGTGCCATTTTACTCTTGGAAATCAGAAAGCTATCCTGTCATTTGCTCTGTGACCCCAGTGGGTAGCAGGAGACTGAGGTGAAAATCAAATCAAATATTATTATACCTTAGGTTAAGCAGCACATAGTAGGCATTCAGTAACTGTTAGCTCTTCTTACGACTCCTTTACATTCAGATAATGAAAATAATGGGACTAATCACAGTTGGCACATTTGGCTGCCAGAATATGCAAAGCCTCATTTTACTTTCAATTAGAGCAGATATTATCATAGTTGACATTATCACTTCCTTGGTTTTTCTCAGCCTTGTTTTTCCTTTTAATTCATAATGTATTACTCTTATTTAGTAGGCTTTTCTTTGTCAGGAAGCCATCTGAAATTCTTTTTTGGAATCAATCATTCTTTCATGTATAAAATGCTCTCAAATAAATTTGGCACACGGTGGAATATTTTGCAGCTACTAAAAGGGCAATTATGAAAACTATTTAGAAATAGGGAAACTGTCTGTCTGAGATATAATGTTTATATGACCATAAAATGATACATATAGTCTAACTGAACCATGTAAATAGTTGTATTTTAAGAGGATATGAATGAACTTCTGCTTTCAGCCAAGATGGAGTAACAGGCAACAAGTTTACCGTCCCACCTAAAACAAACAAAAAAACGGACAAACTATATGAACCAATACTTTTCAAGATACTGGGCGCAGGACAACAAAGGACAATGATCTACAATACACCTTCTAATTGTCCCAAATTATTGAATTAAGAGTGTTTCCAGGCCACAGAACAGAGAGGGGATCCCAAGTGGAATCAAGCAGATTCCCCAAATTTAGGAGACCAAGCTGAGAGTCAGGGGACACCAGGATGGATAGAGTTCACAGGGCAGAGTACCGGAGATGAGAAAGGTACAGAGAGAGAGAAGTTCAGAGATCTATAGAAGGGGCCCTTTGAGTATTCAGTTGAATACTGACCACTGAGAGGAAACTATCAGAAACTGGGGAAGGAACCACCTAAAAGGATAAGAAAGATTGGTGACCAGTGCTCACACAGGGCCAGGGATAGTACCTGTCCACACATCCAGCCAGGAAAGCCTCATAATTCACGGTGCATTAGGTAGGACACTCAGAAAGTTCTTGCCTCAGTAGTGACGAATAATTGGCCATAGATTGATCACTCCCCTGAGTCTGCCTAGCAAATCGGAACAGCAAGACATGAAAGCAGCAAACTACTTCCAAGTAAGTTAACTGTGTTCCAAAACAAAGCTAAAGAGCATTTATAGAAATACAAAAATATTCAGCACCCAAAAAGGTAAAATTTACCATGTCTGGCATCTAATAAAAGTTACCAGGTATGGAAAGAAGCAGTAAAATATGACCATTTAATAACAGACAAATCAATCAAAATCATCCAGAACTAACACAGCTGTTAGAGTTAGCAGAAAAGAACATGAAAAGAGTTATTATAATCTTATTAAATATGATCAAAAAGTTAAGTAGAGACATGGAAGATATAAAAAAGAACCAATTTGAACTTTCAGAGATTAAAAACTATTCTAATTGAAAGGCAGAAATTTAAAAAAAATTTTTAAACAAAACAGAATGAGCATCTGTGCGTTGTGGGGTACCTTCAAGCAGCCTAATGTGCGTGTAATTTGTATCCCTGAAGAAAGGGAGACACAGAAAATATATTTGAAGAAATAACAGCCAGAACTTCCCCATGTTACATGCTGAACAAACCCTAAGCATAAGAAGCAAGAAGAAAACTACACCAAGGCACATCATAATCAGATTGCACAATATCAGTGATAAGAAAACTATTTTGAAAGCTACCAGAGGGAAACAATCATATATTACACACAGAAGAACAAATGTAAAGGTAACATTAGATTTCTTATCAGAAATACTGATAACATAAGCAAGAAGACAGTGGAGCAACATCCTTTAAAAAATTTAAAGGAAAAAACATCATTCAATGATTCTTTAATCCAACAAAAGTAACAAAAAAACAAAAGCAAAATATAGACTTTTTCTGAAATACAAAGTAAATAAAAGGCAAACAGATTGGAAAGAAAGAAGTAAAACTACCCACCCCCCAAAAAAAAAAATTCAGGCCCAGATGGCTTCACTGATTATAGCAAATATTTAAGGAAGAAACAACAATTCTACATAAATTCTTTGAGAACATGGAAGAGGAGGAAATATTTCTGAACTCATTTTATAAGGCCTGCATTACCTTGATATCAAAATCAGACAAAGACAATATAAGAAAGGAAAACTAAAAATTAATTATCCCTCATGAACAAGGATGCAAACTAAACAAAATTATAGAAAATAGAACTTAACAATATATTAAAAAGATAGTACATTATGACCAGCCAAGGCTTATCCTAAGAATACAAAGTTGATTTAACATTCTGAAAGCAACCAGTATAATTCATCATAATAAAAAACTAAAAAAGAAAAACCATAAAATCAGCTCAACAGACGTATAAAAAAGCAATTGACAAAATTCAAAATCTATTCCTGATTTTTTTAAAAATTCAGGAATAGAAGGGAACTTTCTCAACCTGACATAAGGCATCTACAACAAATTACAGCTATTATCATATTTAGTGAGAATGACCAAATGCTTTCCCCCTAAGATCAAAAACAGGGCAGGGTTGTCTACTCTCTGGACTTCTCTTCAACATCAAACTAGAGATACCAGACAGTGCAATAAGACCAGAAAAGGAAAGAAAACATCTTCCGTTTGGAAAAGAAAAAATAAAATGATCTTTAGTCACAAACAACTTGATCTCTCATGTAGAAAATCCTATGGAATTTACACACAAACACACACACACACACACACACACAAAACCTACTAGAATTAATAAGCTAGTTTAGCAAAGTTGAAGGATACAAGATATATTCAAAAGTCAATTGTATTTCTAACACCAACTATGAACAATAGGAAATTTAAATTAAAAATAGAATTTATAATTGCATCAGACAACGTGACATACTTAGGGATAAATCTGACAAAGATGTGAAATGTCTTTACAATGAAAACTATAAAACATTGCTGAAAGTAATTAAAGACAATAAATGGAGAGATATACTGGCCTCATGGATCAGAAAATTTAATGTACAGTGACAGAAAGCAGATCACTAGTTGCCTGGGCAATAGGGATGGGGTGGGAAGGAGTGGATGCCTAACAAGGGGTAGGCAGGAGGGAGGGATTACCATGGGGCAGGAGGAACTTTGAGGGGTGATGAGTATGTCATTATCTTCATTAGGGTGGTGGCTTCATGGATGTAGAAATGTGTCAGAACTTTTCAAACTGTGTACTTCAAATATCTGCAGGAGGTTATTGCATGTTAATTTTACTTCAATAAAGTTGTTTTTTAAGGAATGTGATGATATGATAGTTACCCCCAGAATTAAGTTAGTTCTGTTAGAATGGTATGATTGATTTATTTCCTGTTTAAAACTTTTCGAATTGTCCTTACGTTATATTTTCAATACGTAAAATAATGATGTTTTTAGAAATCACTTAATACCTAAATAAGAAGGAAGGCACAGACTGAGGCGCTAGTAGGATCAAGAGAAGACAATGCTGTTTGTTTGTGGCTATGGAAAGCAGAAGAGCCCCGGCTGTGTCTTAAGGCACATAAAAAGAAGCCAGCAAGATGAAAAGACAAAGGGTGCTATAAATCCCAAAGGAATCAAGGGAGAATGGATCCCAGACAGAGGGGTTACTTTTCACCGGAAAGAGGGCTGCGTCTTCCCATGAGATGAAGAGAAAGGTGGAAATGCACAGAAATGTCGAGAAAATGTGAAGGAAGAGTGGAAACAGATATTTTAATCTGCTAAGGAGGGCTTGAAGCACCTTCACTCCATGGTCTTGATCTCAGTAGACAGTCCTCATGTTTCTGCTTCACCAGGATAAAATGCCCTGGGAGACGCTGGTCCCTGGATGGTTCACACGTCCTCTCTCCCCACCCCGCCCCCCATGCCAGGCCCCTCACTCAGAGCTGTTGCCTAACATGAATGCACAGGGTTCCAGAGTGGATGACCACCCACTACAAGGCCTACATGAGGACATGCTTCTCTTGGACACTCTCTGTAATGTTTTTCAGAGACCCCGGCCCAAAACCTACCCTGTCCTGCTGTAGCCCAGATCCAGGCTCAAACACCAGGTCTCTACCTGCTCCTCTGAAGCACAGCTGCGGATGGTAGCCCCACCCCTCGCCTCCCTGGGCCATCCAGGGGGGTTACAAATGCCTCTCACCAGCAAACACAGTCCTTCTTAGCTCTCAACCAGAGCAAGGAGCCCAGTGGCATCCGATATTGTGCCAAGATGTACGCACAGCCTTCATCTGCCACATCCTTGCTGGGCTGGCTGGATCCACGTGGCTGGCTCTGCCTTTGTCCTCTGCCCAGCATTCCAGTTCCACAAGAGACTCCAACTCTGTCCCCAACCCTAGGTCATGTATCTTCCATGCAGCACAGAGGCCTGGGTCAACTCCCCCAGCCCCACCTACTCCAGGACTCCCCTCCCCAAGCGTCCACAGAATGAAGGTGCTGACAGTCTTGGTGTTTTTGCCACCCCAGTTCCAAAATGCAATGAGCAATACTGCTTAAGGAAGACAAAGCATAGGAAATGGGCAAACCAATATATTTCTTGTAACACCCAAATACCTCCCATTAATGCATTGCTATATGTAGATGTTCACGTTAATTCTTTAATGCTGATTTTTTAAAACGTTACACAAATTACATCCCAAGTTCTTTCATCTAGTCTCAACTACCTTTCTTGATAACATCTCTCACCTTTAACCACAGGTAAACATTCTGTGATACGTGGATCATGATCAAAATTTTGTCTTTTGCTATTTCTCCCTATAATCCTTATCTGATAATTATTTTTCTAATTCCCCACCTTAAGCTCATAATAAACAGCCTTGCATCGGATTATTAAACTATAGGTTACTTCACTATTCTCAAGTGCTGAACAGTTATTTGGTTTCTAGTTATTGCTGTAACTATCCCAGGTAATACCACTATAATTCACCTTTGTACAGATAACATTTGTTTTCCTTTAGATTATTTTCATACAAAAGCTTTCATGCAAAAGGTGCCTAAAATATTGCCCTGTTGAAGAACTGAATCAATTTATAGTGTCATCTCTACTGCACGCAGCACCTTCAGGATTCATCAGCACTTTCTCTGATGTTGACTTATTTAATAGGTGTGTAATTTACTCTGGAACTAGTTTAATTTCTATTTACCTTCTTACAAATGAGGTTAAGAAGTCTTTCTTTTGTGTGACTTATTTGCTTACACAATATTTGTAAATAGATGTAGATATATATGCTTGTCTGTGGGAGATGTGGTGGTAGTCTTAGAGATTTTATAAGCTCTTTATATATTTTATCTATTGAATTTCTATCTGCTGCATAAATATATTTGTAAGACATCAGAAACCCTAAAGAACATTTAACAACACTGCCCATGTGACACCTGGACTTCCTGCAAGAATTTAAAAATATTTTCTTTATTTTGCTGCTATTTTATCTTTGTTTCATTTTAATTGTATGGATGTTTGAATTTTATTTTAAAACCTTTGCCCATTTTTTCTTCATAACTTCTCTAATCATCTAAAATGGTTTCTGTCTTTGCTTAAATAAACCCTTTGCATATGACTTAATTTCCTATTTTAATTCTTTCAGGTGAATTTGTTTTTTGCCACATTGAAATCAAATTATTCTAGAAGCATGTATGAAATAATTATGCTCTGTATAATTCTATTATACTCACTTGCCATAGATTATCTTTTCATACATACTAAAAAATATTTATGCAAGCCCTATTTTATTTCAACAGTCTATATTTTTCCTTCTAATCCAGGGCTACACTGGCTCAGTTGTTTTTTAAACAGTCTATTCCACAATTATTAGTTCTTCATTAACACTTTCATATTTTTGTCTGTCTTTCCAAGTGGACTACAGAACCAATTATTTTGAATTCTTTAACAAAACACCAGTGACATCACTGGTATTTCAACTGAAGTTGTCTTAAAACTACAAATTAAACAGAAAATAATTGTCGCTTCCATTCGATCTTCTTATCCAGAAAAAGGACATATTTCTCTATGTATTCAGTCCTTTTTTTCACCATGAAAATTTTGTAGATTTTTTGATATGTGTTATATACCGTCATACAAGTGTAATATAATCCAATTTTGTGGCTATCATAAATTGGAAGCCTTATTATATTTTTTAGCTGGATAATAAAGGCATTTGAGTATAGGACTTATTCGTGTGATCCTATCTTTTGACCAGCAGTTTTTCTCCACTGTTCTATTATCTCTAATAGCTTTGCTTGATTACTTTAGCTCTTGTAGGTATATAATCATAGTTTTCTAATGGACTTCCTTTTTTAAATTTTTTAATTTTTTTAATTATTTTTTATTTTTTTGCGGTACGCGGGCCTCTCACTGCTGTGGTCTCTCCCGTTGCGGAGCACAGGCTCCGGACGTGCAGACTCAGCGGCCATGGCTCACGGGCCCAGCCGCTCCGCGGCATGTGGGATCCTCCCGGACCGGGACACAAACCCATGTCCCCTGCATCGGCCGGCGGACTCTCAACCACTGCACCACCAGGGAAGCCCTGGACTTCCTTTTAAAGCTCATTTCTTTTTTGTACGTTATTATGTGGACAAGAAAATAGAAATCTCTATAAAATAGTCACTGTGAGAGCCACTCCATCCTGCCTACTGCCAATGCTGAGAGGAAACTCACATCCACCTTTATATGTCAGCAAAACCTGCTGACCCTACCTTCAAAACCCCTCCAGAGTCCCACTCCTTCCTACCATTTCCACTCCTCCGCGTCAGCAACCCGGCTCTCTCACGGGCATTATTGCAATGGCCTCCTTAGCACAATCCAAAAGAGAAGCTAGAATAATTTTTGCGCACTTAGGTCAGATATTGTCATATTTCTGCTCAAAAATCTTCCAAAGTGCTGAAAGTTCCCTGCAAAGCCCCAAATGATCTACCTCCTCTGTCTCTGCAACTTAATGAGGAACTCTGTTCCTCATTAGCTTCTTTCCAGCTACGGAGACTCCACTATTGCTTGAACATATCAGATATGTTCCTGCCTCAGAGCCTTTGCACCTGCTACTGTGGATGCCTGGAAAGTTCTTCCCCGGGTATGGGGATAGCTCTTCCTGTTACCTCCTCCAGGAGTTTGCTCAAGTGCTAGATTCTCAGTGATGTCTCTCCTGACTCCCCTGTTTTAAATTACATCCTCTTCCCCTGGGCTTCCTAAGCCTTCCCTGCTTTATTTTTTTCCACTGCACTTTTCACCATGTGACATTGCAAACATGTATTTATTTCTCATCTCCCTACCTATCTCCCTCCCATACACCCCTAAACTAAAATGTAAGCTTTAGAGAGCAAGCCTGTTTTGCTCTTCACTGTATCCTGAGCATTAGAAAGTAGGTGCTCAGTACATAATTGTATTCAATTGTATGGTAGTGGATGAAATTGTTTTGTAGCAGGTTGAGGGTGAATAACTCTGAATATATGTAAATTCAGCATGATTTTTACCTAGATATTATAAGTAGAACTTCTTATCATGTTAAAGAACAATATTTTGTTCCTTCTTTTCATAGGTTTGAGAACTGGTGCTCAATTTTATTAAACATCTCATCAGGCAGGTGTAATTTTATATACTGTGTCATCCTACAGAGTGTTAATGTATTTCACTAAACATGTCTCCCTTAAATGGTCAAATAAAATTAATCTCCAGGGATATTCCTAAAAGTACTGGAAATATTGCTCAACTGGGCATTTTGCCTTCTCATGGATACAGACCAATAGCTGATCCACTAGACAGCAAAAAAGAGGAAATTCTAATGATTTGGCCAGCAAGAAACTAAGCAAGATGAAGTGAAAATGCTTCACTGACATATTTCAAATTGACCCCTGTGAATATGTCTTCTTTGTTTGTGTATATAATATTGATTAATGACTGTGTCTGGGTTAGTTGACGGGAGTTCCAGTTATCAACAACTACTTTTATGCAGACAATGTTTCATAGTCATATTACATAGCCCACGAGTTATAATTTCTTTTAACCTCCTTAATGACCTAACTCATTCACCAACATCTAGCCGTTTCCCTAATCCTTACTGTTTCCTACAAATAAAAGGCCCACAGGTAAGAAGAAGTAAAAGATAGGTTTTAATTCTAACATATCTATCTGTGATACCAGCACAGAGAAGTATTCAAACATTTTAATGAATAAATTACAATTAACCTTTGTCTTTGGATAGTAAAAAGTCTGGTGTTTACTACAGTAGAGGATTCAGAATACTTAAAAGCAATTTTTGTGTTTTATTCATACTTGCAAATATTTAAACATCAAATGAAATTTTAACTTTATCAGAAATCCAACTGTTTGGTCAATTCTAGGTTAGTTTTGATTCAGTCCATATCCATGCAATCTCTCACTGCCCAAAATTAACATTATGGGTGTAATTTCTTCCAGTTAAAAGCTATGTCCTAACAGGTGGCACATGAAGAAATTTCTTCGTCATCTCTTAAATATGCAGTGGGAATCTGCCTATTAAAAGAGTGTTCTACCTGACAAACACTACACCTCAGCCAGGTGATCAAGGTCAATGTCAACAGTGATGAGCTATGCTGACCATATGTACCCTTGACACGCTGTGATGAGAGTGGTAGATTATTTCTACTTATATCTTTCTCCCCAGAACCCCTAACTCCAGTCTACCCATGAGAAAAGCACCAAACAAACCCTAATTGAGGGACATTTTACAAGATACTGAACCAGTGTGCCTTAAAAATGTTAAAGTCATCAAAAATAAGAGAAGTCTAAAAAAACTGTCAGAGCCAAGGGGACCCTAAGGAGACATGGCAACTAAGTAAAATGTGCTATCCTGGACGGGAGCCTAAAACAGAAAAGGGACATTTGGTAAAAACTAAGAAAATCTGAATGACGTATGGACTTTATCTTATTATTGATATGATAATTATATATCAATATTGATTCATTAATTTTGGCAAATGTACCATACATATACATTATAAGACATTAATAATAGAATAAACTGTGTGTGGACTATAAAAGAAAATTCTCTGTGCTATCTTCTCAATTTTTCTACAAATATAACTCTGGTCTAAAATTTTTTTAAGTTTATTTAAAAAAATAGAACTGTGAACATGGCTGAAATTTGGCCAAAAATATTAATTATTATGTGATTTATTTTCATAATTGATGATGAAAAAAAGTTCCAAAGCTATATGTGAAAATTCAAGATAAGTGGTAATATGGATTCAGGTATACTCTTCCTATAATTTTATGATGATGTCAAAGTAATTTTGGCTTGAATTAGCTAGATGATTGTCTTAATATCCCCTGATGCTTATATTTGTGAAAGTAGCCTATCTTTACAAAAATCCAAACAAATAAGGTAGCAACACTGCTTCTAATTGACAAATGGAATGTTAGATAAAGAACAGATATGGATAGATCCCACTTTGTAAAAGTTGAGTGCTATGATAAAAATTTTTTCAAAACTAATAATCTCTTTGTAAAGTATACTACCAGTGGATTCTTCAAATCTTGATTTTTGTGCACTATATTTGTTTAAAGGAATGCATACTTCTACAAACAGCAAACTGTGCTATCCAGTTGTGTCAAACCAAAGATCACCCTAGAACACAGGCGTCAGCCAGCCAAGCAACGACCACAAAGATCAGAGAGTTTCAGCCCTAACTGTACAACTGAAATCAGAGCATCAGGCAGAAGGAAAAATTCCTGCAACTGGACAATAAATGATCAATTCATTGTCATCCCATAGGAACTAACAGGATTGGGCCCTATCAGGTCAACAAGTTGAAGACATACAACTCACAACTTGAAAGTCATCATTCTTTACTCCTCACCCTGAGCTACTGTCAAGATGGAAAAGTCAAGCAAAGAGCTGGGAGCAAAGAAAATTTGGGGTTTATAAATTCAGCATTGCTGTGAAGTTGAGTAGACAAACCCCTGCATGATGTACCTTTCAGGGTTGACTTCCAACTTTTCCCTCACAGGAGACTGGAGACCAAACACTCCCTAGCGTTGTGTTTTAATACGAGAGAGAGAGCAAAGGGGTTTGGGAATGAATCTCAGGAATTATTTCCAAAGGTGTAGCTTCTATGACCATGAGCAAACCCACCACTAACACGCTATTTTTAAAAAATGGTTTTATACTTCAAATATTTACTAATGTAAAAAAGAGAACAATATTAGCATTTCATAGGAATGTACTAAGTATTTCTAATCACCTTCTCAGGAAGAAGTCTACTTAAGAATACTAAAGATATTAAAGGATAAAGTAGTTAAATTCACCATATGCAATGTAGGAAAGTTTTCCATTCCAGAGTATTTTTAAAAACAAAATTATACAAGTCATGTAATATAGAAACCAGAAGGAAATTAACCTAAAAATATAAATAATGTAGGAGAGAAAATGCAATGTCTCTGCTAAATATTATTACACTATCTTATGAAATAGCTGACATTAACTACTTTATTTCCATGTTTATCACTTGTTCTTTCATCACATTAATTCCTGTCTTAGTAATGATTTCTCCCAGGGCTGCATATGGGCAGGGCCAGCATTCACATGTAATTTAAATATTGTTTCTACTTTAGAATGAAACCAGATGCTGGCAGCCAGCACCTCATTCTTTCTCTTCGTTGCTAACAGGAGGGACCTAGGAGCCCCTGAGCTGGGCCCAACACAAGAACAAAAGACAGTTCAGGCTAGAATGAGAAAGCCATAGAGATATGTTCATTCCTTACTTTTGCTGGAATAAGAGCTAAAAAAGAATTAATTACACAATGTACAGAGGTAAGCCTCCCTCCCCTTCTGAGGTTTCCCAAATGGAAACAGAAATACAACCTAATTAGTCCCTGAAAAAAAATGCCTAGAATGTTCAACATAAAATAATTAATACCAAATGCCCAAAAAGTCAATAAGTAGATGGTAATTTCAGACTCCTCCAGCCACATATTGTGAAATGGTCTCAGCCATGCAGCTATGTTAAATATTAATGCTCCTATGCACCACGTGTTCACACAGAATGAGAGAATATATATATAAACGTTTGGGAAGTCTACCTTAATTACTAGAGTTTTGTCCATTTCATCTGTAGCTGCTGCTGGGACTAGGTGTTGATTATGTGGCTGGAATGTGATTAAGACAAAGACTAATTATACGTAACATCTATCCGCCTCTCTCATTTTACATCAAAGTGACCAGGCAGGTCTCCTGATGTCCCAGTTATCTGCTCATTAGGGCCCTATAATGCCATTCCCAGGCTGGCACAATTTCTAAAAGAGTTTTGTAAGGAAGATTAGCCCTTCTTTTAGAACCTGCAAAAGGGCAGCACTGCCAAGTCCCCAAAATCCATTGCGAGGAGTTCATTTACATACTGGGTCACAGGACTGCTTCTTCCCAGGAGCACTAGGGCCCCTCTGCGTGGGAAGAGAACCTAAGAGCTCTGGGCAAAGGCATCTGCCAGTCAGGTGGTGTACTGGCTCTCTGCCCAGGACAAATCCCTTGTTACGACCTTGAATGGAAGGCAGGCATCAGTACTGCTGAGTCATCAATCTTGGCCGGTAGTGTGGAAACTCAGGCAGCATCCTTTTTGCTGCTGCACAACCAGTGCTGTACTTCAGACTCCTTCCTATCCAAACCTAACTCCTTAACACAAGTATAAAAAGAAACACTGGCCTGAAGGTCTACAGCCCGAAGGACCAGAACAAGTGATGGCCTGGTAGACTTTGGGCAATGAGCTTATCAGAAATGTAATATAATTGATGTTTCCTTTCTGATTCACCCCTTTTTGTTGGCATGGATTCCTATAGAGACAGGGAAATTCTAGGGGCATATACAGTGGGCAGGAGGTGAAAGTCATTGGAGTATCTGTAAAGCGGTTGGGACCAATGAGATGAAATGAAATCAATCTGGGATGCTGTTAACTTTCCCGGGTCCTTAGGTAGTCAGTGCATTGACATCTTATTGAATAAAATGGGGACAAGTCTAAGAGGCGGGGCAGCAAGAGTGCACTCAGACAGAATTCAAAAAGGTTCTAAAAGGAAGGAGCGGGGACCTGGAACAAGAGGGAGGCATTAGAGCAAACTCCAACTCAACAAGTCAGACTGCCTGCTGACACCTCTACTTCTGGACTCAGAGGCTCAAAATACATAGTGAGAGTCCATAGAAATCCACCTGGAAGGCCAGCTTTCAAATGTCAGGGGATGTGTTCCTAGCGAGTTCGAATTCCATTAGTGATTTTGTAGACAGAGCCAATCCTAAGCAAAGTCTGCTTGAGTCTGTGTCCCCAGTGCTCTAGTGACTCTCTGGTCCTGGGACTCCATTGTTCTCCAAGTCCCCACGCAGGCTTAAGGACCATCAGCTTCAGGACCCCTGAACACCTCTTTCCATGGGAAACCCTCACTCCTCCCTCAAGCTCCCTCCTTCACCACTGTGTTTATATCCTCTTGGAGCACATTTCCTGTTTTACCACATATCATGCCTAGGGAGCCCACCAACCTATATATCCTTTGGCAGAACCAAGTCTTCAGCCCCTTTATGTTCTTCTGCAGTTCCCTGAAGATGGTGATGCTCAATAAAAGTTTGCAAAATTTATTTAAATCATGAAAATATGGCCAACATATCATACAAACGAATTGTCTCTAATAGAATTCCAATCTGTGTGACACCTGAGTATAGTAAAGAAAAACTTTTTGTACCTAGAAGTCTTTTCTTGTGGGACTCATCAGCTTCTGCAGACATGCGTAAACTTGTAAGCATTCTTTGAAGGGTACTTGAGGGACGTAAACCACCAAGGAACTGAAATCACTCTTTGCTCCCTGGAACATAAAATATAAACAATAAAGAATTTTCTCTTTTACACTGAAATTTGACATTTTATGATTCATAATCGTAAATCACAGTGCAGTATTCTTTGTCTTCTCCCAACAGTAACTTGAATTTTCAGTAATTCATAAAAATTTTCATCTTCCAGACTACCAAAATTATTACTAATTGTTTATTTTTAGATAGTTAACTTTTTTAGACAATAAGCCCTTGTAGATCAACTTTGTCTACCATTATTTTTGTAAGAGATCTTTATTGGAGTATAATTGCTTCACAATACCATGTTAGTTTCTGTTGCACAACAAAGTGAATCAGCCATATGCATACACACGTCCCCATAACCCCTCCCTCTTGAGTCTCCCTCCAAACTTCGCTATCCCACCCTTCTAGGTCATTGCAAAGCACTGAGCTTATCTCTCTGTGATATGCTGCTGCTTCCCACCAGCCAACTATTTTACATTCGGTAGTGTATATATGTCGATGCTACTCTCACTTCGCCCCAGCTTTGCCCTCCCAACCCATGTCATCAAGTCCATTCTCTATGTCTACCTCTTTGTTCCTGCCCTGAAACTAGGTTCATCAGTACCTCTTTTTTTTTTTTTGATTCCATATATATGCATTAGCATATGGTATTTGTTTTTCTCTTTCTGACTTACTTCAGTCTGCATGACAGATTCTAAGTCCAACCACCTCACTACAAATAACTCAATCTCGTTTCTTTTCATGGCTGAGTAGTATTCCATTGTATCTACATACCACATCTTTTGTATCCATCTGTCTGTCAATGGGCATTTAGGTTGTTTCCATGGCCTGGCTATTGTAAATAGTGATGCAATGAACATTGTGGTGTATGTCTCTTTTTGATTTATGGTTTTCTCAGGGTATATCCCAGGAGTGGGACTGCTGGGTCATATGGTAGTTTATTTTTATTTTTATTTTTTATTTATTTTTAGTTTTTTAAGGAACCTCCATACTGTTTTCCATAGTGGTTGTATCAATTTACATTCCCACCAACAGTGTAGGAGGGTTCCGTTTTCATCACACCCTTTCCAGCATTTATTGTTTCTAGCTTTTTTGATGATGGCCATTCTGACTGGTATGAGGTGATACCTCATCATAGTTTTGATTTGCATTTCTCTAATCATTAGTGATGTTGAGCATCTTTTCATGTGCCTGTTGGCCATCTGTATGTCTTCCTTGGTGAAATGTCTGTTTAGGTCTTCTGCCCATTTTTTAACTGGATTGTTTGTTTTTTTGATATTGAGTACCATGAGCTTTTTGTATATTTTGGAGATTAATCCTTTGTCCGTTGTTTCATTTGCAAATATTTTCTCCCATTCTGAGGGTTGTCTTTTTGTCTTGTTTATGGTTTCCTTTGCTGTGCAAAAGCTTTTAAGTTTAATTAAGTCCCATTTGTTTATTTTTGCTCTTATTTCCATTTCTCTAGGAGGTGGGTCAAAAAAGATCTTGCTGTGGTTTATGTCAAAGAGTGTTTTTCCTCTAAAAGTTTTATAGTGTCTGGTCTTACATTTAAGTCTTTAATCCATTTGGAGTTTACTTTTGTGTATGGTGTTAGGGAGTGTTCTAATTTCATTCTTTTATATGTAGCTGTTCAGTTTCCCCAGCACCACTTATTGAAGAGGCTGTCTCTTCTCCATTGTATGTTCTTGCCTCCTCTGTCATAAATTAGCTGCCCATATGTGCGTGGGTTTACCTCTGGGCATTCTATCCTGTACCATTGATCTATATTTCTGTTTTTGTGCCAGTACCATATTGTCTTGATTACTGTAGCTTTCTGGTATAGTTTGAAGTCAGGTAGCCTAATTCCTCCAACTCCGCTTTTCTTTCTCCAGATTGCTTTGGCTATTCGGGGTCTTTTGTGTTTCCATATGAATTGTAAGATTTTTTGTTCTAATTCTGTGAAGACTGCCACTGTTAGTTTGATAGGGATTGCAGTGAACCTGTAGATTGCTTTGGGTAGTATAGTCATTGTCACAATATTGATTCTTCTAATCCAATAACATGGTATATTTCTCCATCTGTTTATGTCATCTTTGATTTCTTTCATCAGTGTTGTATACTTCTCTGAGTACAAGTCTTTTGCCTCCTTAGGCAGGTTTATTCCTAGACATTTTATTCTTTTTGTTGCAATGGTAAATGGGAGTGTTTCCTTAATTTCTCTTGCTGATTTTTCATTGTTCGTGTATAGGAAAGCAAGAGATTTCTGTGCATTAACTTTGTATCCTGCAACCTTACCAAATTCACTGATTAGTTCTAGTAGCTTTCTGGTGGCATCTTCAGGATTTTCTATATATAGTATCATGTCATCGGCAAATAGTGACAGTTTTACTTCTTCTTTTCCAATTGGTATTCTTTTTATTTCTTTTTCTTCTCTGACTGCTGTGGCTAGGACTTCCCAAACTATGCTGAATAAGAGTGGTGAGAGTGGATATACTTGTCTTGTTCCTGATCCTAGTGGAAATGCTTTCGGTTTTTCACCATTGAGTATGATGCTTGTAGTGGCTTTGTCATATATGGCCTTTATTATGTTGAGGTAGGTTCCCTCTATACCCATTTTCTGGAGAGTTTTTATCACAAATGGGTGTTGAATTTTGTCAAAGGCTTTTTCTGCACCTATTGAGATGATCATATGGTTTTTATTCCTTAATTTGTTCACGTGGTGTATCACATTGACTGATTTGCATACCTTGAAGAATCCTTGCATCCCTGGGATAAATCCCACTTGATCATGGTGTATGATCCTTTTAACATGCCGTTGGATTCTGTTTGCTAGTATTTTGTTCAGGATTTTTGCATCTATGCTCATCAGTGATATTAGTCTATAATTTTCTTTTCTTGTGATATCTTTTTCTGGTTTTGCTATCACGGTGATGGTGGCTTCGTAGAATGAATATGGAAGTGTTTCTCCCACTGCAATTTTTTGGAAGAGTTTGAGAATGATCAGTGTTAGCTGTTCTCTAAATGTTTGATAGAATTCACCTGTGAAGCCATCTGGTCCTGGACTTCTGTTGGAAGATTTTTAATTACAGTTTCAATTTCATTATTTGTGATAGGTCTGTTTATATTTTCTAATTCTTCCTGGTTCAGTCTTGAAAAATTGTGCCTTTCCAAGAATTTGTCCATTTCTTCATGGTTGTCCATTTTATTGGCATACAGTTGTTTGTAGTCTCTTATAATCCTTTGTATTTCTGCAGTGTCAGTTGTGATTTCTTGTTTTTCATTTCTAATTTTATTGATTTGCATCCTCTGCCTTTTTTTATTGATGAGTCTGGCTAAGGGTTTATCAATTTTGTTTATCTTCTCAAAGAACCAGCTTTTAGTTTTATTGATCTTTGCTACTGTTTTCTTCATTTCTATTTATTTCTGCCCTGATCTTTATGATTTCTATCCTTCTACTGGATAAAACTTTGGGTTTTCTTTGTTCTTCTTTCTTTAGTTGTTTTAAGTGTAGGGTTAGATTATTTGAGATGTTTCTTGTTTCTTGAGGTGAGATTGAATTGCTATAAACTTCCCTCATAGAACTGCTTTTGCTGCATCTCATAGGTTTTGGGTCTTCGCGTTTTCACTGTCATTTGTTTCTATGTATTTTTAAATTTCTTCTTTGATTTCTTGAGTGATCTCTTGGTTATTTAGTAACACACTGTTTAGCCTCCATGTATTTGTGGTTTTTACAGTTTTTTTCCTGTAATTGATTTCCAATCTCACAGTACTGTAGTCAGAAAAGATGCTTGATATGATTTCAGTTTTCTTAAAGTTTCCGAGGCTTGATTTGTGATCCAAGATGTGATCTATCCTGGAGAATGTTCCGTGTACACTTGAGAAGAAGGTATGTTCAGCCACTTTTGGGTGGAATAGGCTATAAATATCAATTAGATCTATCTGATATATTGTGTCATTTAAAGCTTGTGTTTCCTTATTTATTTTCTGTTTGGATGATCTGTCCATGGTGTAAGTGGGGTGTTAAAGTCCCCTACTATTATCGTGTTACTGTTGATTTCTCCTTTCATGGTGGTTAGCATTTGCCTTACGTATTGAGGTGCTCCTGTGTTGTGTGCATAAACATTTATAATTGTTATATCTTCTTCTTGGATTGATCCTTTGATCATTATGTATGTCCCTCCTTTTCTCTTGTAACAGTCTTTACTTTAAAGTGTATTTTATCTGATATGAGTATTGGTACTCCAGCTTTCTTTTGATTTCCATTTGCATGGAATATCTTTTTCCATCCCTTCACTTTCAGTCCATATATGTCTCTAGATCTGAAGTGGGTCTCTTGTAGACAGCATATATTTGGGTCTTGTTTTTGTATCCATTCAGCCAGTGTGTGTCTTTTGGTTGGGGCATTTAATCCATTTACATTCAAGGTTATTATCGTTATGTATGTTCCTATTACCATTTTCTTAATTGTTTTGGGTTTGTTTTTGTGGGTCTTTTTCTTCTCCTGTGTTTCCCGCTTAGAGAAGTTTCTTTAGCATTTGTTGTAGAGCTGGTTTGGTGCTGAATTCTCTTAGCTTTTGTTTGTCTGAAAAGCTTTTGAGTTCTCCATCAAATCTGAATGAGATCCTTGCTGGGTAGAGTAACCTTGGTTGCAGGTTTTTCCCCTTTCATCACTTTAAGTATATCCTGCCACTGCCTTCTGGCTGCAGAGTTTCTGCTGAAAAATCAGCTGATAACCTCATGGGGATTCCTTTGTATGTTATTTTTTGTTTTTCCATTGCTGCTTTTAATATTTTTTCTTTGAATTTAATTTTTGTTAGTTTGATTAATATGTGTCTTGATGTGTTTCTCCTAGGGTTTATCCTGTATGGGACTCCCTGTGCTTCCTGGACTTGGGTGACTATTTCCTTTCCCTGTTAGGGAAGTTTTCAACTATAATCTGTTCAAATATTTTCTCAGACCCTTTCTTTTTCTCTTCTTCTTCTGGAACCCCTATAATTCGAATGTTGGTGTGCTTAGTGTTGTCCCAGAGGTCTCTGAGATTGTCCTCAATTCTTTTCATTCTTTTTTCTTTATTCTGCTCCTTGGCAGTTATTTCCACCATTCTGTCTTCCAGCTCACCTATTCGTTCTTCTGCCTCCATTATTCTGTTATTGATTCCTTCTAGTGTATTTTTCATTTCAGTTATTGTGCTGTTCATCTCTGTTTGTGTGTTCTTTAGTTCCTCCAGATCTTTGTTAAAAATTTCTTGTATCTTCTCAATCTGCACTTCCATTCTATTTCCAAGATTCTGGATCATCTTTACTATCATTACTCTGAATTATTTTTCAGGTAGACTGCCTACTTCCTCTTCATTTATTTGGTCTTGTAGGTTTTTACCTTGCTCCTTCCCCTGTGACATATTTTTCTGACATCTCATTTTTTTTTTTTATAAGTGGGATTGAGTTCCTGTTTTACTGGTTGTTTAGCCTGAGGTTTCTAACACTGCAGTTTGTAGGCTATTGGGTAGAGCTTGGTCTTGGTGCTGAGATGAGGAACTCTGTGAGACCTCACTTTCATGAATATTCCCTGGGGTCTGAGGTTCTCTGTTAGTCCAGTGGTTCAGACTTGGAGCTCCCACCACAGGAGCCTCCGCCTGACCCCGGGCTCACGAATCAAGATCCCGCAAGCCGCGTGGGGTGGCAAAGAAAATAAAAGAAAACAAAGTAAAAAATAAAATTAGACTAGGAAACTAACAGATATGTTAGAAAGAATGTAAAGATAAAAATGTAGATGAATCAACAACTGGAAGGTACATCAGTACCACAATAGTAAGAGGAGGAGGGAAAAGAAAGAAAAAAAAAGGAAGGCCTTGGCTGTGGAGGGTGGGACCTAAGCAAGGGTGAGGTTTGGGCAGTGGGTGGGGCCAATCCTCAGGACCCACAGGGCTGGAAAAGGCCCTGGGGGCTCTGGGGGATGGGGCTTAGGCTCAAGGTACAGAATGGGCCCAGACGTGCCCCCCATCCCTGGTCTCAGAGGGCAGGGGACCTCACCTGGGAGCCCAGCAGGCTTCCTGGGCTCGAGTGGGCGAGGCAAACGCCCTCTGTTCCTCTCCTGCTCCTCCTGCAGGGCCCCCTGCCTGCCTCTCCTGATCTCCCCAGCCTCCCTCCTATGCCCTCAAGGACCCATGCGGCCTAGAGGGGGGTTTGGAGGGCGGGGGAACTGGCTTGGGAGCTCAGCAGGCTCCCTGGCCCACGTGGGCCAGGGGATCGCCCTCCACTCCTCTCCTGCTCTTCCCGGAGTGTCCCTCCCACCTGCCTCTCCTGGTCTCCCCAGCCTCAGGGGCACCAATCTTGTCTGGCCTCCACTTCTCCTCCCGCCTCAGTCCCCCTACATCCTACTGGTTCACTCTGGGGTTCCTCTCCTCTCCCTGGGGGTCAGAGTCCCCCACCAGCAGCCGGCAGGCACCCTAGCTGTTGGGAGACGCTAACTCTGCGTCTTCCCACACCGCCATCTTGACTCCGCCCCTACTTTATTACCTTTAGCATTGTGCCCTTTTGTACTCTCATGACTCCCATGTCAGTACAGAGTCCTAATCTGTTACCATTAAGTTATTATAGATGGTTTAAATTCATTTTCTTCAAGAAGCAAATTAGAGAAAATTATTTCTATTTGTCTGAACCTCAATAAATGCAAATTGACATATTCAAGCCAAAGAAGAGTTTTCCCCCCATTTGCTTCTTCTGCTTTATATATAAATGGGTTCTTGTTCATAATTAAGTTTTTTTGCTTTTTTTTTATTTTTGTTTTTGTTTTTTTGCGGTATGCGGGTCTCTCACTGTTGTGGCCTCTCCCATTGCGGAGCACAGGCTCTGGATGCGCAGGCTCAGAGGCCATGGCTCACAGGCCCAGCTGCTCCGTGGCATGTGGGATCCTCCCAGACTGGGGCACGAACCCGCATCCTCTGCATCGGCAGGCAGACTCTCAACCACTGCGCCACCAGGGAAGCCCCATAATTAAGTTTTAATACACGAACAAAATCTCTGCTTATATAAGCACAGAGATGGATGGATGGGTAGAGAGATAGATATAAATACATACAAGCATAAGAGAGTGAACATGTATTTGAATTTATATTATATGTTCATATTATATAAAGGCAAAATTCCAATCAATTTTGGAAATTTTCTTACAGGTGGTGAGATATGACTTAGACATGGAAGGACAAAAGGTTTACCAGAGGGAGATTACCCACCAAAGACAGAGGCTTACAGGAAGGGTTGTGGAGGGAAGAGTGATGAGCCTTGATGCATGAGTGAGTGATGACAAAGGGATACAGTGAGGGAAGTCAGGGCCAAACAGTGAGTTTTAGTCTTAATTATGTTGACTAAGATCATTAAAGATCAGTGCCAGTGAATCAGTAGGGATTCATTTATTGTAGGTATTATTTCATTCATTTTTCCAGCAGTTTCAGAAGAGATACTGTTTATATATAATGGCATATATTCAATTATGGATAAATATAATTTACTTGCAAACACAGAAATCCCTTATAGTTTAGTAGTAAATTATACTCATGACAATTATATTTGAGGAGAGAGAAAGAGAGAAGATCCCCCAGATACTCACATTGTAGGCTTAGATTCATTCTGTCAAAAGATATAGAAAGTAATATTACAGGATAAGCTATTTGAGAAGTGAACTTTTTTTTTGTATTGTTTTGTTTTGGTTTTGTACTGAAGTTTTCTCACAACAAAATAATGTATTTTCCCAGCACTCCACCATTTAAGAAGATAGTCCAAGGCCTCTGAACTCTAGAAATCAAAACTTATCTTGCCTGGGAGGAGTTAGATTTTATTTTTAAAATTGTGGGCTACCAAGATAAGAGAGGTCACTTGTCCAAAAGAGGAGAGTGCTGAGGACTGGAAGAGAGGGAACTGGCCCAACCCAGTCTTGACTCCTCAGGAATGAACGAGGCGAACAGGACGTGCAGGGACAGTTCTTTGTACAAGTGGTAGGGACATGCCCTCTGTCCCCAGGCAGCTCCTTGGAGACAGAATGACAGGCTGGACACCAAGCCTGCAGCTTTACAAGCTGTGACAAGGGTCCCTTCTGGCCAAGCCTGTGGTTGGGAGAAGACCTTAGCAAAGAGCTCTCTGCAGCTCTCCCAGTGCAGCTGGGAGATCAGGGACCAGGGCAGCAAAGGTACCAATGTAGCAGGCATTGCCATGGCAACAATTGTGTAGCTATAAGGATGCTGTGGTTGTAAGCAAAAAAAGCAATGGCAGTGATTAAAAAGGGCGTCTCACAGAACCAAAGAGAAAACTGAAAACCGAGGTCTCCAAAAGGACAGAAATCAGGGAAGTTCAGGGTATCAAGGTAACCAGTGATGTCCACTCTCCTCGGGGTTCCACTGTTGGGGTGATTTGGTTTCAACTATTTTCTGTCCAGGTATCAAGTACTCAGCTTCAATTCAAACTTTCAAAATCACACTCAATTCAAAATCGAGGGTGACTGGCTTGGTGGGGTGGCTGCCTTGCCCCCTTGGCCAAGGAAGGGCAGGGCACTTCGCTCACAATCCCCCCAGGTAGTATGCACACAACTAAGGGGGAGTGATTTCCCAAATGAACACGAGAGGCTGTTTGCTGAAACAAAGGAACAAACCGGCAAAAACACAGGTGTCTGCTACAGAAAGGGGCCCCTGGAGCTAAGGAAAAGCCCCTTCTAATTTCTCCCACAGCCACATAAGAGCCAGGGTATTTCCTCACCCACTGTCATACAGGGGTGCTTCCTAGTGATCATATTCACTTGTGATCTATGACAATAACGGCATCTTGAGCCATTTTTATCTCAGTTTAGAAAAATAAAGCAATGAGACATTTCTTGTGCCCAAGCGTAGTGGGGGGGGAATTCATTCTAGTACGTTCCAGCGTAGTTGTTGGTGATTTTCTACTTATTTTTCCACTTCCACTTTGTACCCTTCATTGAACCCCAGGAGGCTGACCTATGTAGGCTGTATGTGAGCCCCTTGCCCTGTGGTTTCTGGCTGGGTTGGCTCAATGAGGGGAAGAGGTTGGGGGGCAGGAAGAATTTGAGGTTAGGGTGTTTTCCCCCAGCCCCTCCCTGCTGGGTGCCACGGGGTGGCTGCTTCTCTGAACTGAAGGTCACAGCTCCAGCCAGGCAGCCTCACCTCACAATCCCTCTCCCCAGAGCTCGCAGCACTGCTCCCTCCTCTGGCCCCTTCATCTCACCAAAAGATGCTTAACAATTCCTTGTTGGGACCCCTATACCACTCGCCTCCACTTTATAAAAATCGCTTTAATTAACTCACCAGTTAGAGGAGTCCATCTGTTTCCTGCCTGGACCCTGCCTGATACACATAGTAAAAATGAATTCAAGTCGAGGAATCAAGGAAGCGAGAGCCAGCCCGACTCAACCAATCACATCCTGTTGTCAAGTACAAGAGCCAGCCTCTCCTTTGCCCAAGATTAAAAATGATCTGAGCAGCTGCAGCAGCAAGTTTATGTCTGTCAAAGAGCTCAGGAAAGACCAGAGGGCAGCTTTCAGTGCAGCCTGCTTTTCAGGAGAATGTGGAGCCAACCGTCACGGGAGCCCATGAAAAGCCCCGCTCTTTACCTCCCACCCAAGCAATACAAGTGCAATCAGCTCAACTGCCATTCTCACACTTGAAGAAGGGACAAGATGGCGCCTGGGTCTGGGCACCATGGCAACGTCACACTCTTCCTCACCAGATCACACAGGTGCCGTTGCCAGAGCCCATCCACACGCCATTGGCTGCTGTGGGTTGTGCCAGGGCAATCTCGGAAGGCTTGTGCCCCGGTTGCCATAGTGGAAGAGAGCGGCTAGACCACACACATTACATATGTGTGAGTGCGCACTGGTGCCAGTTAGCAGCATGTGTTGTTGATCCTATTTCAAAAGCGCCCGACAGTCAGCTGCACCAGGGGAGAGAAGGCTGCGCTGCCGATCAGAGGTAGACTAAGAGGCAGGATGCCATGCGGTGCTGTCGTTGGACAGAGCTGCAGCCTGTCCCAGGAATAGAACTGTGAGAACAAAAGTGATAGCAAAGGGAGGAGGGGCTTAGAGGTTTCGAGAATCACCTTCTGCCTCAAACGTGTTAGAAAGGCAGACTAGCCAACTGTCTGGTAGTTTTTCCTATGGACTGGGAAATAGATGCTGTGACTTGTCAGAGCTTTTGAAACCGGTGCTAATGTTACCTTCATGAAGGAAAGAGTTAAATCTCAAAACCCAAGATGACTAGGGGTCAAGGAGTGAGACATAGGTAGAACTGAACAGTATGCCAAAAGAAGACACTATGGAGAAGTTCAGAGATGGGAAGACCCTCTAAACTGACCTGGAGGACTTTCTCTTCCTGACACAAGCCAAGCAGTAAAGAAACACCCTTCCACCTCGTGTTCCGTGCTGCGAGCTGGCTCACTCAACACCCATTCCTGAGACTCAAATGTCAAAAACTATATTTCTCAGACTCTCCCGCATCCAAGCAAAGGGGGCTTGGACTTCAAGATATCTTTTGGGGGAGGGGGGAGGGAGACACAATTCAACCACAGCAGTCTTCTTTTTCCTTTGGAAAGGAGGACTGAAGTTCATTCCAGATTCTTGCTGTGGTGATGGCTGTGTAGTTTGGTGGTTGCTGAGTTAATTGAAAAATATTTCAACTTTCACTCAATAGAATGTGTCTAGCCTTCTCAATTTATCCTTTTGTTGCCTTTGAAACATCTCAGAGCTTCAATAACCACTATGGTATACAAGAACTCTATAATGCAAACTAAAAACACACTACATAGAGAAAATAAAGAAAAAGCAAATGAATCAAGGGATATGCTATGTACAAGGACTGTAGGATGTGATATTATAATTAAATGTTCTCCTAATATACGAGTTTAATGCAATCCCAATCGAAATGCCAGAATTTTTTTTTTAAGAAATTGACAAACTGATCCTAAAATTCATAAGAAAATACAAAAGGCCAGAAAAAGCAAAGGCAGATAGCTGGCAAAACATTATTTCTGGGTGTGTCTGTAAGGGTGTTTTTAGAAGAGATGAGCATTTGAATTGGCGGACTGAGGAAAGACCACCCTCCCCAGCATGCCTGGGTGGGCTTCATCCAATCTACTGAGTGTGTGAATAGAACAAAAAGGTGAAGGAAGGGCAAATTCATTGATTCTCTCTCTCTCTCTCTCTCTCCCTTTCTTTTCTTGAGGTGGGACATCTATCTTCTCCTGCCCTCGGACATCAGAGCTCCTGGTTCTCAGGCTTTCAGACTCGCACTGAATTATGCCACTGGCTTTCCTGGATCTCCAGCTTACAGATGGCAGATCATGGAAACTCTCAACCTTCATAATCATATGAGACAATTCCTATAAGAAATCTCCTCCTATATATCTATATCTGTATATCCATACATCTCTCTCTCTACCTATCTATCTATGGGGCGGGAACAGGGGGGAGAGAGAGATACAGATACACACTATTGGTTCTGTTAGGTGAGGTCCTTTAATAGGACACATTCCCCAGGTTGTAGGATTGTAGATGGGCAAGTCCTGAAGCTGGGGTAGGTACCTATTAGTATGGGTCCGTAAAAGGTTGCAAGTTAGTTCTAAGGCTTGGAGGTAAGAGCCCAGAGGAGGAGGTTTCACGGTAGAAAAGGGAATAAGAAGAGTATGTGAGTTCAAAGGGACTGAGGTATGAGGGGCCATCAGAGCAGCCTGGAGTCGGAAAAGGGCATAGGGAAGGAGCTCTAGCCAGCTCTGACTGGGTTCAAAGGCAAACGTGGTGAGTTGTCTTTTTGAGAGAAGAGTGAGCCTTTTCCATTTTACCTGCAATTGCGGATGTCAGGCTGTATGTAGTTTGTATTTAACATCGAAAGCTCGAGACACCTGTTGGGTAATTTGAGAGGTGAAAGCTGGGTGGTATTTTTGTCTCAAGACCCCCAGGGCGATCCCTCTTCATTCATGGGTGTACAGTAAGAGGGGCTTATCTAAGTTTGGGAGGGCCAGGGCAGGGGCAGAGGTGAGGGCTGTCAGGAGTGAGGCAAAGGCTGACTGGAGAGAGGAGTTCCATTCCAGGGGCTCGTCTTCGGGTCCTCAGAGGGCCACATACAGAGGTTTTGCTGTAAGGTCATAGTGGGGATCCAGATGCAAAAGGAACCAGTGAGGCCCAGCAAGGCCCTTAATTCCTTTTTGTTATGGGGCGGAAGGAGAACGGCTATAAGCTCTTTGTGCTGAGTAGTGATTGTTCACTGTCCTGGGGACAAGACAAATCCTAGACATTTGGCTGTGACCTGATTAATCTGTGCTTTGGAAGGAGAGACTCAGTAGCCTCGTAGAGCCAAGTCAGTGACGGGGGCTATGGTTTGGGGAAGGGAGGCTTTGTGGTCCGGGCTGCCGGGAGGAGGTCATCAGCCTATTGAATAAGAGTGCTGCCCGGAAGTGACAGGGTGGATAAATCAGAGGCTAGGGCTTGACCCAAGAGGTGCGGGCTATCCCTAAATCGCTGGGGGAGGGAGGTCCTGGTGAGATGTTGAGAGTGGTAGGTGTCAGGGTCCATCCACGTAAGAGCAAATATGCCTTGAGAACCTCGGGAGAGAAGGATAGTGAGGAAAGCACCTTTTAGATCGAGGACTATGAAGACCTGGGTGCTAGGAGGAACTGAACTGAGGATGGTATAGGCATTTGGGATTACAGGGTGGCTAGGGACCAGAGCCTCATTGGTTATGCGCACGTCCTGTACTAGACGCTAGGGGACGTCTGCCTTCTTAACAGGTAGAATAGCGGGGCTTCCCTGGTGGCGCAGTTGTTAAAAATCCGCCTGCCAATGCAGGGGACATGGATTCGAGTTCTGGTCCGGGAAGATCCCACATGCTGCAGAGCAACTAAGCCCGTGCGCCACAACTACTGAGCCCACGCGCCACAACTACTGAAGCCTGCGCGCCACAAACACTGAAGCCTGCATGCCTAGAGCCCGTGCTCCGCAACAAGAGAAGCCACTGCAATGAGAAGCCCATGCCCTGCAACAAAGAGTAGTCCCCGCTCGCCACAACTAGAGAAAGTCCACTCACAGCAACGAAGACCCAATGCAGCCATAATTAATTAATTAATTGATTGATTGATTGAGGGCCCCAAGGAGTTTTCATTTATGTGGATTTTATCTATTTATATTTTCCATAAGAGAACTTAAAACTGAGATTTTTTAAATAGCCACTTATTAATTTATTTAAAATAATAACATTTCCATCACCCAAATGACTCTGTTTTTCAATCCAAAAACATAATAAACATTCCTGGGTTGTTGCAAAGACTCACTAGGAAATTCGTGTGAAATGCCTTCTACTTAGCCACGCCAGCTATTGCTATTATTATACCCATCCGTCGTGTAGATGAGGAGATAGGGTAGAGAGGTTAAACAATTTGCCCAGGGTCACAATGATAGAAAGTGACAGGCAGGCTTTGAACCCAAGTCTTAACCACAAGGCACATTAGGTGTTTTCAGCCCCTGCTCTTTTTCTGTATCATCAGGTGCAAATATGAAGTCAAGAGAAAGCAGCCAAGTAGGATGCGATTTAGAGAGCACCCTTGTGGAAGGGAGATTGCTAGCACCTCCCGTAATGTTAAGAGAACATGACAAATACACTATTGTTACATTTTAAGATCCACGCCCCCCCCACACACAAAGGCTACAATTACACTTAAATATTTACACTTAAATCTTAGCGTGCTAAACTGTAAAAGATCTGAGACATGGTAGTAACACCACACTACAGAGACCCTCGGGAACTGCCGTATACATCAGAGTCACCCACACGTGGCTTCCAAATGAGATGCTTAAAAACAGTTCTGCATCCTTTCTACTTTCCTGCTTCTCCTTCAACACCCAGTACCTTTCCCCTGGGGCCACCAAGAGCCTAGCAGAGCCCGCAGAGGCCACAGCAGGGCCAGTGTGGGTCTCGCACGCGGGTAGCACAACACATGGGAATCCCTATCCTTTCCATGGCAACAAAGGGTGGCCTCTCACACCCATGGTCTGTCCCCCCAGTCCCCAGGCTCCTTCTCACCCTCTCCCCTGGTTCCCCTCCCATCTTCCTGGCCTTCCGTGGACACTCACAGAGTTTTAACTTTGTATCTTCGGACCCCAAGTCTCTATCTGCTGCCTCAACCTCCCCACGAGCTTTGGACACACACACCCAACAGACATTTCTCCCCTGGCTGTCCCACTCGACCCTGGCTGTGCCCAGAACAGGTCTCTCACAAACCACTCAGTTACGCGTGAGACATTTACCTCTTCCATTCCTTTCAAACCATTCCAGACGCATGAGACCATCTTCTAGCTCAGGACGCCTTCCCGCCCATGCACGAGCACGGTAGTCTCCTCACTCCCCAGCCCCACCCCGCCTCCGATCATTTCTTTATTTAATGAATTCCTTGTGGGTTCCCACTATATGCCAGGTACAAGGCTCAGTGGAAAAGGGCTTACAATCTTGTCCATGTTCAATTCGCCATCCATGTTGCAAGTGGCACTGGGTGTGCAAGCCGTGCAAAGTCAACTTATACGTTGGTTTCCTCTTTTGTAAAATGGAGGACAGTAATTCCTAACTCTTAAGGTTAGGAATTCCAGAATTAAGTCTGTAAAGCACTTAGCATATTCTATAAATATAGCACATAGTAAGTACTCATTAAATAGCTATTATCATCATTACTAATGGCCCCTTAAATCCCTTAAACAACATGTCGTCACCAACAGAAAGTATTCTAAGCTGCCGAGAAGGGCACTCAAGATCTCCCCTCGTGTCTTCAGCCCTGTCACCTCATTCTACGTCTGCCATTAATTCAAGCCCCGCCCAACTGTGTGGCTCTATAAACCACTCGCTCTTCCTGGAGTCCTCATCTCGCCTTTTCCTTTCATGTTCCTCTTCCAGGAAGCCTTTCCCCATGCCCTAGCTGCTCTTCCTGTGTGACATGGACCCTGCACACACAGGTCCAGCTGCAACACGGTGAAAAGAGGAACGCACAGCCCACCCAGACTGTCCAGTTGGTAAAGAGGTACTGTTGTATGACCACCAAGTAGCCCCGCCTGACCCTCCTGAGGTCCCTCTCCCCACACGGCCTCCTCAGATGGAGTGGGGCTGGACAGTGGCAAGGGAGATGACCAGCCTGACGACAACGATGGCATCCTGCTAGGGGCCCCTATGGCCCCTGAGGAGGTAGCCACCCACTGGCATCCAGGGCTCCATCAGCATCACCTCCCCCTGTCCGACCTGGGAACGGGAGCTTCCTCAGGATACCTGCCAGGCCGATACACATTTGGACCCCCATGCCCCCATCCATGGCTGCCCATGTCACGCTCTCCGATCACTTAGCGTGTCACACTGAAGTTGCCTGCTTGCCCTCCGCCTGTAACCACAGGTGAGGCCAGGAGAAGGAAACGTTAATTCACCTTCACAGCCCGGCACCAAGCCCAGATGGGTGCGTCGGCAGTCGTGGTCGAAACGCACAGTTATCTGCAAATTAGCCAAGCTCTCGTCCTCAATTCCGGTAAGGCGTTGGCTGCAGAGAGCCCAGAGGCAGATGAGGGGCTGGGACGCTCAGCTGTGAGCTTCTCCCACGTCCCCTTCTGAAGCCACAAGACACATCCAGCAGGGCTGACAGCTGCTTCCAGTCAACTGCCTTCGAGAGGGGCCACACCTGCAGCCAGGCCGCTGCCCCGAAGAGGCCGAGCACATCCCAGACCCTAAAGAGCAAAAGAAGCCGCCCTCTGGGACCGAGCAGCCTCTATCCCATCCAACTTAAATAACGCTGCCTCCAGGCTCGCGGGCACTCCAGTTTAATAGCTCAGCCTACCATCTTAGGTATAGATGGAGCGATCTGCCGCTTTCAACTTAGCTTCCGATGCTCACCATTAAGTCATCAAATCTTTCCCTGCCAAAACTCATGTACCTTGATGCTGGAAGATTCCTTGTTTGATTATCTCCGGTAAACAGTTGATTTTCCCCAAAGTCGGCAGTCAGCCAATGACCTGCCCTCCGGCCTAGGGGATCAGCTGCTCTATCTCCTCACTCATGATGCCATTCGGAGCGCCCTGTCACCTGCCGAGGCCCCTATTCCCCTGCCAGGTCTGATGCCGGCAACAGGTGACCGTCAGTGGAACACTGGGGGCGAGTGTTACAGACAAGTTGTCTGCTATTCTCCCAGGTTCTGCTGTAGCACAGCAGAGGGTAAAGGGCTTTGGGGCCAGGCCGACCAGAGTTCAAATGCCAGCCCCACTGTGTATCATCTGTGTGACCTCAGGCGAGTTACTTATCCTCTCTGAATTCCAGTTTCTGCTTCTACAGAAACGGGGCTAACCATCCTCATCACTGGTGTGAGGATTACATGAGATAGCATATGTATAAAGTGCCTGGCACTTAAGAGGCTTTAGATAAATGCTAGTTCCCTTGCCATCCCTTCCCCTCAGCTAGAATGGTACTAACTGGTGTCATTAACACTGTATTTTGTGAACCTCTAAGAAAGTTAGAGCTGGAAGAAAACTTACGTGAGGGACTCTGGTGCAAGCTGCTTCACTTACAAACGAAGATGAGGCCGAGGTGAACCCCCTCCAAAAACATGGAGGAATATACGGCTGTGCCACCTCTCCCCCTCCCTCTGGACCACACAGGGCCCTAGCACCCCAGTAGAGCTGGAAACCCTTCCCATCCACCAGAGAGAGATTCTGCTTGGGGCCTCAGCACTGGCACACATGGTTGCATAGGCCGTGCACTGCACAATTAACAGAGTGCGTTCATAACAAAAAAATGAAGTGGCACCCCCTGGGATTCTGAAACATGGATCCCTGGACTTCGCTACTAGGACAGTAGGAAGGTCTTGTAGAATGCTTATGTCTCTATGGTGCTCTTGGGCCCTGGAGCCAAGCTGTTAACACACTCAAGCTACCTTGCTAGAGCATCAGAGGCAATGCGGAAAGAGGCCCCAGCACCCAGCCATCCAAGGTGGGCCTGTGACAGACCAGCCCTCCCCTAGCTGGCCCTCCAGCTGACCACAGACACATGAGTGAGTCCAGATGAGACCAGAACTGTCCAGCTAAGCCCAGCCCAAGTTGCCAACCTACAAAATGATGAGCTACATAAATGATTATTATTTCAAGTCAGTAAGTTTTAAGGTAGTTTGTTATGCAGCAAAAGCTGATACAGGTGCACGCTAGACTTGGCAAAGGATTCCTGAAAAGAAAGAGAAAGAAACTAGAGAGCCTATAATCTAGTTGAGAAGAAAGACTTTTGCCTACAAAGAAACCCAGTGAGTTACAGCTAAGAGTCAAATGAGAGACAAGTTCTCAGGGAGGAGGAAACTTTAACCCTCCTTGAGAAACATCACTTAATCAACCCAGCAGACACTTGTCATGTGTTCCGCGGGGCCAGGTGCTACGTCATGCGAGCTCCATGTATGGTACTCTCCTATCTCTGCATCTCCTATGGCAGGGCTGGGTTGCTGTCCGCACTTGCAGATGAGGTTAGGGAACTTGCCCAAATCTACACAGGTAGAAAGTGGCCGAGCCACAATTTGAATCCAGGCAGTCTCTCTGCAGAACACAGCCTGCATCAGATAGTCTTCCTAAATTCACAGGCAATAATATATGCAAAATCCAACATGCAAATTCGAGGGCCATCTTGTGCCCTGCCTGTCAGCTGTGAGATACATCCCCATAGGAGCAGCCCTGTAATTCCACATTGAATACTTTATACTCACCTCATTCTTCCTGCGTATGAGAGCAGATGCCCGAAGGAATAATTTTTCCCATTTATTGCACAAGTTTTGGGGGTGGCAGGTAAGAAGAGGCACAGAATGGGAGCTCAGTGTCTGGTGGTGATGACTGGGGGGAAAGGACGTCCCTCCCCTCCTGTGAGGCTTCTGTCATCCAGGGGAGCCAGATGGAAAGAGGAAGATGGGAACATAAATGCAAGAGGGAAGGGGCAAGCACTAGGATGCCTACATGTTAGCATTTAGATTAAAATGGACAAGGAAATAATGCCAGACTCTTCCCTTTATAAATCTCTGAACTAACAGAACTCTTTTCATGCATATTAACTTTAATCTGTGAACATGAGTAGATCTGGATTCTACTTTGCCCATGCTCTGCAGAAAAGACAATTTCACCTCTTTGTACCTATAAATAGAAAGGGTGAATCTAATTTACTCATATAACTCTTGGGAGTTTTGGGGTATGTTGATGAGACTGTTTGAAACGTGCTTAAAGATTCTCAAGAATGGGAGACCCTAAATGTACTAGCAGGTAGTATATATCGGGCAGTCAGAAGCACCAGGCCCTGTGCTAATTGCTCCTCCTGCATTTTATCAGTTGATCCTCTTAAGGCTATGAAGGAAGGATTATCTGTTTCCTCATTTTAAAGAGGAGGAAATTGGGATTTATTGAGAACAAACAATTTATCTGAAGTCACACAGCTGGTAGGTGACAGAGGCAGGATTTGAATGCCGGCAATTTGGTGTCACAGCCCACCCTTTCAGCCACTCTGCAACACTGACTTAACTTAAACATGTGACATCAAGCTAGAAGGACATGGGTTTTCAATGATTCAAAAAACACACGCTGAACGGGTAGAGAGAATAAAGAGATGTTCACTCAAAGACATTGTGCAGACCAAAAATATTCGCAGGCTAAACTCAGGGTTCCTAGCTTGAGATAAAGCTATTAAAGGGAAGTTGGATACACTGGAAACATAATCCTAAACTACTGAGGAATACATGCAGTAGAAATTTAAAACCCAGGTTAATTAGTATTGGATTTAGCTACAAGTAAAAGAAAACTTTTATAGTGGCTTAAACTAGGTCACAAGTTTATTTCTCTCTTATATAAATGTAGGTACTTAAGTCTCAGTGCTCTACTCATCTCTACAAGTGTCTTCCATTGGGGCCAAAATGGCTGCTCTAGCTCTAGGCATCACATCTGCATTCCAGGAGGAAGGGGAAAAGGAAAAAAGGCACACTCCTTCCCTTGAAAGGCACTTCCTGGAAGTTGCACATATCACTTCCATTTACATCCCATTGGCCAGGACTTAGTCACATGGCCATACCCATTCGCAAAGGAGGCTGGGTAATGTAGTCTCAATTCCAAGAGCTCACATGCCAACCACAAATGGCAGATTGGATAAAGGGAGGAAGGGTGTTGGTAGTACAACAAGCACCATCTCTTGCAAATAAGGACCTTTAAGATTAGGTCACTTCTCTCCTGCCTTTGACCTCCCATCAATCCCCTGTCAACACACACCCCCTCCATTTCAGCTGTGTTGAACTACCTGCATTTCCCAAGCACACCAAACCTCCATACTCAGTCCTCTTCTCTCTGCTGGGCTGAGCCTCTCTGTTTCTCTTTCCAGCTCCATCCCCTGTGGGAGCTCTATGACCCTCTCCTTCCCCTCCCAGCACCACTGCATCCTGTCCTTTCCTCTCACCTGGCTCTCAGTGCAATGTGTTATCACCAGCTGTTTACTCACCTGCCCCCTCTACTAGGCTGCAAGTACCTCCAGGCAGGTCCTGGGTCTTAGTCCCTCCCCCTGGAGCCCCCTCTCAACCCCTGCCTTTCACTGGCTGGTGTTCAAAAATTACATGATTATCAAAACTCTTTGCACTTCCCTGCACCACTGTCAGAAGTCAAGCGACGAGGCACTGGGGCCTGGACGTAGTCGGGTGTGTCTGTCTTTATTTAAAAAAAAAAATTGCGGGGAAAAAACATTTGAGTGACTCTAATAAAGAAATACACTGAGGGGACTTCCCTGGCAGTCCAGTGGTTAAGACTCCACGCTCCCACTGCAGGAAGCACATGTTCGATCCCTGGTCGGGAAACTAAGATCCCACATGCCGCATGGCGAGGCCAAAAAAAAAAAAAGAAAAATACACTGAAGGCTCCTGCATCACGTCTTCATCCACTTCATTCCTCTTGCCCTGAAGGAATAATTTCCATCAATTTCTTTTCCTTTCCAGTGTTTCTTTATGATATGTAAGCAAATATAAATATATGTTACTTTCCTCCATTTCTTATGCAGAAGTTAATGCTGTTTGGCTTCTTTCTCTCGTCCACTGAATCACATACCTAGAAACCTTACCATGTTGATAAAAAGAGCACATCCTGGTCCCTCTTTATATGGCATAGGGTCCCACTGTGAAGGTGTGGCATTGTTTTTTTAATGAGTTTTCTCTTTGTGCTTACAAACAATGCTGAGATGTTATTTCATATACAGGGCAGTGAACTTACAAATTCCAAAAGTGGGAATTCCGCATGAAGAGGCCAATGTATTTGTCATTTTGTACCTATTATGGCATGGCATTCCTAAACTTAAAACAAAACCTAAAAAAGCCAAGTCTGAAGAAGGGTATCTTTTGCACATTGAAAAACAAAATCATCTTTTCAAAATAACTAATAATAAAAATTTTAAAAGAGCAACAAAGAATCATCTTTTCTAAGGAAATAGACCATGAAAATAGGGCAAATGATCTCAGTAACACTGGAATGTTTTGTCACGTTCACAGTGAACCAGGGGAAGCACTAGGTGTGAAAAATCACTCTGGCTTAGCTCTTTTTACAGACACAGTGCATCTGAACCCAGTGATTTTCTTGGCATTTAGAGAAAGGCCATTTCTGTTGGGGGTTTGTGCTACTACAAAGCTCTTGATGGAGCTGTAGACAAATGACAAATGCCCTGCACTGGAGGCACTCTCTTGGAAGCAAGCAGTGTGGCCGCACACGCCACTCTGGGAGCTTTGAAAACATCGCAGCACATCAAACTGCCCGGCCATCTGTGGTTTCCTGTCCATGGGTAGGGAGAGGCAGGAGCTGCCTTTCTGGATAGCAAACGTGCCAGGGCCAGGCCGTGACCATATCCATCTGCATCCGTCTAACAGATGCCCTTCCAAGAACTCAGGGTTCCTGCCTCCTGTCTGAATAAACACAGAAGTCAGAGCTCAAACATGCCCCGCCCCCCAACAAAAGCTGGTCTTCAGGGAGATTATACACTTAGCAGCATGTCCAAGGTCACAGAGACCAGACCTGAACAGGCGTAGAGGACGAGGAAGACGTGAGGAGTGTCGGTGCCTTCAGCCCCGCCACCAACGAGCCTTCAACCATCCTGCTTGCGCAGGGGGCGATGAGGTGCCCCGCGCCCCAGCACAATTTGCGGCTGGGCCAGGACACGCGTGACAGTGGGGACACACGGTCCAAACCCTGGGGCCTGGGACAGCAGGGCGAGTGGACGCCCCCTCCAGTGGGCTTATCAGTGATTCTGGAGTCACGTGTGTCTGCCAGGGGGATTTGGGGCAGACTCCACAACAGACCAAGTTATGGAGAAAGTAGCTCTTGTCTTCAGGGTCCCTGAACCACCCCTGGTACAGACCTCCCTTTGCAGGGTCCCCACTGTCATCTCCCACCTGGGCTGTGGTCAGAGCCTCCCAGCTGACCTACGGTTTACGCTTCCATCTATCCTGAACGCGGTGGCCAGAGTGATACTTTTGCTGTAAGCGTGACCATGCAGCTCCCCAGCTTAAAAGCCTGCAATGGTGCTCACTGCTTTCAGAGCAGAGGGCTGTGCGTGAGCTGCTGCCCTCCAGCCTCTAACCACTTCCCCTCCACTCTCCCCACCTCCTCCACTCCAGCCGCTGGGCCTCCTTGCTGCTCCTCGATCACCGTCAGAATCCTACCTCCCGACTTCTGCCCTTGCTGTTCCTTCTACCTGGAATACCTCCCAGCCCCCATAGCTGCATAACCTCCCTCCTTCCTGGTGGCCTTTCCTGACCATCCTACTTAAAAGGGCATCATTAATCCCCCTCCCTCTGGAATACCTTGCCACGCTCTGCTTTATCCTCCTTCAAAGTACTTACCACCAACTACATACACAATTCATTCTACTCATTTATTTCTTCATTATTTCCCCCCGCCCCATGCTAGAATATAAGCTCTGTGAGACTGAGGGCTTCAATCTGTTTTGTTTACCATTATATCCCCACATCTAAACAGTGCCTGACACACAGTGCTCCCTCAAATATTTGTCAGGTGAATAAATACAGGAAAGAGGAGATGCATTCCCCCTAAGTGACCTCGTCTCCCTGGGCACAGAAGAAAAGAAGATTGTCTAGAAACTGCCCCCTCCCCACCCAGCACTTTTAGAAATGACCGTGATGAGCTATCACCTCACACCGGTCAGAATGGCCATCATCAAAAAGACCACAAACAACAAGTGCTGGAGAGGATGTGGAGAAAAGGGAACCCTCCTGCACTGTCAGTGGGAATGGAAATTACTGCAGCAACTATAGACAACAGTATGGACATTCCTCAGAAAACTTAAAATGGATCCGGCAACTCCACTCCTGGGTATATATAAAAAAAGAAAAAAACAAAAATGGTAATTCAAAAAGATACATGCACCCCAGTGTCCATAGCAGCATTATTTACAATAGCCAAGATATGGAAGCAACCTAAGGGTCCATCAACAGATGAATGGATAAAGAAGATATGGTATATGTATACAATGGAATGCTACTCAGCCCTAAAAAAGAATACAGATTTGCAACAACGTGGATGGACCTGGAGGGTATTATGCTTAGTGAACTAAGTCTGATGGAGAAAGACAAATACTGTAATATGTGATCACATATACAGAATCAAACAAATGAATGAATATAACAAAACAGAAACAGACTCACAGATATAGAGAACAAACTAGTGGTTACCAGCGGGGAGAGGGAAGAGAGGAGGGGCAAGATAGGGGTGGGGGATTAAGAGGTACTAACTACTATGTATAAAATAAATAAGCTACAAGGATAGTGTATAATTCAGGCATATAGCTAATATATTATAATAACTTTAAATGGAGTATAATCTACAAAAATATTGAATCACTATTCTGTACACCTGGAACTAATAGTGTAAGGCAACTATACTTCAATATAAACACATTAAGGAATTGATTTGCTGGTCTTTAACAGAAAGGGTGTTTCATGCCACGGTGAGGGGGCTCATTTTAGGCAGAGAGCGTCCCCTGATGTCCAGGGCCCACCTACATCATCTGCTCCCAGCCAGCCTCGGGGAGTGACAGCATGAAAGCGTTCTCAGCGGTCTCCGCCAGGCCAGCACAGCCAGCATGGGGCCCCGTGACGTGTAGCAGTTATGGAGATGAACCATGCGCCGGAGATGGGCTCGGATCCCTCGGACTGGGCATCCTGAGGCGCGTCGGCCAAGAGTGACCTGAGCACCTGGCCACCACCGCTCGAGGGCTGTGACCTTCCTGAACAAAGAGCAGAGGACACTGTTCCTCTTCCACCAAAACCATCCTGTTCTAGTGAGTTTGTATTGGACATCAAGGCCAAAGGACAGTCACATTCAAATATTTCATTCCTATAGGGACCTAATGGCTGATACTTTAATTTTATCACAAGATAAAAAAAAGATATATATAATGAAATATATTTTAAAATTTTATATAAAATATATTTACATATATATTTATATACACACAAAGATATGTGTGTGTATATATTTTACATATATATATATATATATATATATGTAGAGAGAGAGAGAGGGTCCACGCACACACACACATAGATAACTGTTTTTATTTTGCGTCTTTGAGGCTGATCCCTGCATGGTCTTTCTAGAAAGTAGAAGGCCATAAGGTAATAAACTCTCTCTCTAGCCCTAGGTACATTTTCTCTTCGGGGCTTGTAGGTTGTAGGAAAGGGGAGAAGATGACAACGGCTGTTAACATGACTCGGAAGCCCCTAAGATGACGTGGGTAAAGGAAGTACCAACAAGCAGTTTTCAGGGTCCCCGGCTAGAGTAGGAAGAACGCAAGGCTGGGGGTCCAAAGCCCTCCACTCCAGTCTTCTTCCTCCCACGGTGGCCCTGAGACCCGGGGAGGTCACACCCTCTGTGCTCTCATTTCTTCTCAAAACTTCTATGTCTCATCAAGGCCAAAGCAGCCTGTACGCCAAGGCAGTCAGGAACATGGAGAGGCCACTGCAAGAAGGCAGTTACATGAGCTCTGAGTCAGATATGGACTGGTTTGTTTTTGACTGCGTTGGGTCTTCGTTGCTGCATGCGGGCTTCCTCTAGTTGCAGCGAGCGGGGGATACTCTCAGTTGTGGTGCACGGGCTTCTCACTGCGGTGGCTTCTCCTGTTGCAGAGCACAGGCTCTAGGCATGTGGGCTTCAGTAGTTGTGGTTTGCAGGCTCTAGAGCGCAGGCTCAGTAGTTGTGATGCACGGGCTTAGTTGCTCCACAGCATGGGGGATCTTCCCAGACCAGGGCTCGAACCCATGTCCCCTGCATTGGCAGGTGGATTCTTAACCACTGCGCCACCAGAGAAGTCCCCTGGACTGTTTTTTTTGGAGGAACATGTGGCAGTGAGTCTCTGGAACCCATTCTGAAGTCAGATTTTGCTGTTTTTGCTCTGACACTTGTTTAAAGAAAGGATAGATTTGAGGATAAAAGCCTGCGGCTGTTTCCTGACAATACAAACAACTAGCCATCCTCAGCTCTTACCATGATCACTGTTACTTAACTGTTTGTATCAACCTGATCTGGGGCCCAGGGAGACTGGAGGGCCCTTATTAAGTTGAGATGTAATAAAAGTTCTCAGTTCAGCCATCTCCTGCTATCTTAAAGCACTGGTGCCATGGCTCAAGTGTGTTACTAAGTCAAGGTCACCAGCTGCCCCGGGTTGTTCATCCACTGCTCTCAGTTCCGCAGACTTGTCGGGTCAGCAGCATTTGATGTGCCTCCTTCCGGAAGTCTCTCCTTCTCACCTGTTTGGGTGCTGTCTGCCCCAGATTTCCCTTCTACCCGACCTGCTGCTCCTCCGCCATTTCCTTGGCTGGAACCTCCTCTCCCAGCCTCTACGTGTGAGCTTGTCCTGTCTTACAGTCTGGATGAAACCATCTATAGATGGGTGACTCTCAAATCTCCATCCCACGCCTGGCTTCTGGGCAATGGACTCAGAGCTCAGCTCTGCCTTCTAGATGTCTCCATCTGGATGGCCAAGGGGTCTCTCAGACCCCAGGTGTGCAGCGTGGCATATTGGCCTTACCTGGATGCTTTATGGTAGTAAATGATGCCCATTCTCCACCCAAAGAGCTCGAGTCCAACTGCAGAGGTGTTTCTGGATCCCTCTTTCCCTCACACCACACACTGGATCACACGCCAAGCCCATCAACTTTGCCTCAAGAATATCTCCCAGCCTCGCCCTGTGCTCCCCGTGTTTACAGCTACTGAAAGCCGCTGCGGCCTCCCAGCTGGGCTGCCTGCTTTCACCCCTACCCTTCTCCACTTCCTCCTCCCTTCAGTGGTGGGGCGACGTTCCCGCAGTGCAAACCAGTCTCTCCTCCACTTAACCCCTTCTGCAGCCTCCAGCTGCTCTGAGAACAAAGCGAACATTCGTGACCACATTAAGGGCTCTGGGATCTGCAGCCCACCTGCTCATGGCCCCCACCCCCAGTTTATCCTCCCCTTCTGCTCTGCTCCAGCACAAGCCCATCCTCTACCCAGGCTCTCTGGATTTCCAGTGTCCCCCATCTGGCCACCACTTGTTATCCACCAGCTGACTGCAGCTCACCCTCCGGCCTCAGCCTCGCCTGCCCTGACCAACCTGTCTTACACACTCCATCATGTTGCCATGTTAACGTAATGGAGCAGGGCCCTACGGGACTTTCTCAGGACAGACCACGCCTCCCAACCACGTCCTCCCCCTGCCTCTTGTCTGAAAGAAAACTTCAGCCAAAGAACGAATTTAAGCAGAGAAATGAGAAAATGCAAAGGAAAACCGTCCAACAAGACAAAACGATAATAGTTTAGCCGTTAAACAAAGTCAAGGACCTGTAGTTCCTCCTCAAGGGCTGCGGATAACATTCTGAGCCATATCCTTCGAGCTATTTTGTAGATCCTGAAACGCTGACCAGGTGGAAGAAGCTCACTACACGATGAGCAGACTGCAGCTGAGACAAAGGCTGCCACAGTTCCAAGAACTGCCCTCAGGGAAATGGGAAGAAACCGACCCCGGAACTGAAGACTAACTCTACTTAAAATGATCAAGATGACGCTGGTGAGACCACCGATGACCAGTATCAAGACGACGCTCAGGGCTGCCTGCGCTGCTCTGCACGGACGCCCCTCCCCACATACCCTTGAAACTCCCCTTTAAAAGCTCTTGCTCCCGGGTCCACAAGGGGGAGTTGGTTCTTTGGGACATGAGTCTGCCTTCTCCCCAGCATTGCCGGTTCCTCAATAAAGCTATCTTTCCTTTCCTTTTACCCAACTCTTGTCTCTCAGTATCGGATTCTTGAGCCACGAGCACCCCAACCTGAGTTCAGTCACAGGAATTCCCTCTCTTCATTGCACTGAACCACCATCTGATTACCTTGCTTGTTTGTTACTTGTTAATTGCCTGCCTCCCCCACCAAGCTCAGCTCTATCAGAAGGGGTCTTGCTTCCTTCATTTACTAGGCTCTATCCCCCGCACCTAGTACAGTTCCTGGCACATAGTAGGTCCTCAGTTAATACTTGTTGGATCAGCGATGTCACCTTAAAAGAAGCCAGGTCTTCCTTTGTTCTTCATCCTCACTCTATATCACGGGCATTTCTTCCAGCAAATTCCTCTAATATCTCATCAACTGATGCTTCTTACTCATGTGGTGAAGATAAATGCGACAGCTTACTCTTGAACGTACATTATAATAGAGCTGTTAGCAGTTATTAATTACATACCACTGAACACCCCTCATGGCCCCAGGCAGCATAAGGGAGAGCATCAGTCACACCCTGAGGGGCACAGCCACTTTGCAGGTGAAGTAGAAATGTGAAATGAGGGTGAAATAACCCACCCAGTCCACCTACCAAGTCATAGGCACAAGCCCCCAAAAAACAGAAAGCAACCCTAAAATGGTCTCTCCCGTGTGCCTGAACCAGCTGTGACCTGGGTAGTGGTGAGTGTCTTCTAGGGGCTCCCTAGGTTGTGGCATTTGCTCCCAAACTTTACAGAGCTTGGGTCTCTTCCTCCACTCGGCTCTTGTCCTCAGTGAGACCCTGGTTACCTCACAAGATTCTCTAGTGGTCACTCCCAGCCACCCTCCAGGCTTCCTTGGGATGTGATTTTCTGCTCCCCTTCAATCCTCCCACAGCTGCCTCAGTTCGGGCTCTCCCAGGGGATGGACTGTCCACATCGCCTCCAAACCCTCCTAACTGGCCTCCCTGCCTCTGGTATTTCATCTGCATGCATCCAGATGTCCTTCCTAAAGGGCAAATGGGATGCCCTCACTCACCTCTGTTTACATGCATTGAGTGAAGTACCGTGCATATGAAAGGGGGACCAGAGACATCCCGTCTTCAAGGAGGGCAGCTCAGGGAGTCTTAATGGCTTCCCCACAATTGCCGGCTCTTCAGCCACGCAAACACTTCCGCCAGCAGCTCCTGCCCATTTATCCAGCCTGGTTGCCAGCCAATTTCCCACTTGAATCTCCCACCCCAGGCACATGGGCCATTTGCACTTTCTGTTCCCTCCCACACTGCCCCCTTTTTATCCATAAAGCCTCAGCCCAAACTTCATCTCCTAATTGTACCGACTGTTTAATCCAGACTAAGCTCCCTTCCTTTTCTGATGTCTAGTTATTCCTGGGTATCATGTTACTAAAGTTCTTTTCCCGTTGCTTTCGTTGTGCATTTTATTTAAATCATTTATTTTCTCTCCGTCTCCCCTACTGGGTTATGCTCCTTGAGGACAAGTCTACATGCAATTCACCTTCTACCTATAAGCCTTGCACGGTGCCTGGCAGTAAGCAATCAACATTGTATCCAGGAAATAAGCGGCTGCTCTGCGAAATGACTCAGGGCTGGTTTCCTTGCTCTGCCGCCCAGCTGGAGCTCTTCAATTACCTAAAGCATGTGCCCAAGAGAGGTCCCGGCTCCCGCCCACCGTGGGTAACCCCGTCGCTCAAGCCATCTCCTTCCAGTTCGCTTCTCCTAAGTCTGTCTTCAAGGTACAGGACACCGGCCCCTCGTTCTGGGCGCACCGATTCTAAAGCAGGTGAATCTTGTTAACGTAATTTACTGTAACGCGGAGAAAAGCCCCTGCATTTTAAATAAACCAGGCTGCACCTGCGTTTGCATCTTCACGGCATGAACTTTCTATGTGGATGACCCCCCCGGAGCCTCCCTTCCTTGCATCTCCTGGGCTCTCTTGAGCCCCTGCAGCTGGGCTCTGGTGCCACCATCCCGGGGAGTCGCTTTACCTTTGAAAGTTGTTTGGCTAAAGTTTTCCACCATCAGCCACCAGGCCAGGATTTGGAAGGAAAAGGGAAAGACAGGGTAGAACTGCTTTGCATAAGAGAGCACCGCTTTTTTGGGGATATTGTGTTGAGCAGAACAGTGGAAGCCTCAGAACAGGAGAGAAGAGGAAAGCTCGGAGACGCAGAAACCCAAGGAGAGCAGAGAAGCCTAAGAAAAGGGGTAGTAGGCAAGACTTGCCAGTGGACAATTTCCTTGAGGCAGGAAACGATTTCTAAGACAGTCATCTTGGTAGTGCAATCTGGCAGCGTCATTTCATGGTCCCGTAATCCCACACCATGACCCCTAACACACAGACACGCATCAGCAGCCAATGTGAGTGGAACTTATGGGATGGAGAGACACAGGACCACAGCAGGGCGATCCTGGTTGTCAAGAAAATACACGAGCCCCAGGAACAAGGGCAAGGAGCGGCAAAGCCAGCTCCCTTCTGAGAATCTGGGAAAAACCACTTTTGTTAATGAGCAAAAAGACATAGCCATTAGAAACCTTATTCTCTAAAATTATAAGCTTCCAGAAACTTTCCTGTTCGAAATCATTTCCATAAGAATGGAACCCCTCTCTCCTACCTGGGAGATCCCAGCCATCTTGGACGCAGACGAAGAAGCCCGGATTTCCAACCCAGGTGCAGAGCCTCAAATAAGGGGCTTTGGATACAACCGCCCACGTTTCTCTTAACCCTGTCATTTCCAAGGAAACTTGAGTCTGCCCCTTAGCCCAGGCTGATGTTAATTCCTTTACACACAGCTCTACTTTGCTTCAAACCCATCACATTGATTTATTTGAATTTGAGCTAAATCCCACCATCTCCCCCAGTCCTGTGATAACCTCATCACCTCCTTTGTGTGATGAGACACCCTGTTTCCCCCGGAATGCTCTCCTCTGTTGTAACAAGTCAATAAGCCTCACAGCAGATTACACGTTTATCCCTGGAGATCTCCGCTTTATTTCAGACATTCCAAGGAAAGTGATCCCTGAAAAGACTCTTGTGGAAGGTGAGGAATTCCATCAGTACCAGAGAAAGGAAAGGATGGCTCCAAAAGATGTAAGACTTAGGGTTCTCTGGGTTTTATATATATGTACATAATAAAGAAATGTAGCATAGTAGGGAATAACTTGGATTTTTGAAGTCAAACAGTCCTGGGTGAAATTCTAGTTCCAGTAAGTTCTGCTTACTAGCTGGGTGTTACTCAACCAGTCTAAGTTTTTGTGATCTTTATTCTGGGCTGTTGGGAGGATTTGATGTGATAATGCATGAGAAAGGCTTATTACAGTGACTGTCATATATTAACTGCTCAATAATGTTAACCACCCCTATGTGCAAACTAGGAATGAACAGGAATAGGAAATGGAAAGAATCACAAAAAAATAAAAACACCAGCTCTGCTGAGGTGGTAGGATCTGGGTGATTTCCCTTTATATTTATATTGTTTTCCTTTCATTGTTCCATTTTCCTTTTCTTCTGGGTGCTCAGCTAGATAGGCCACAGGCGTGCTTCTCGTGCAGATTTCCCCGGCTCAGTTAATTACTGGCAACTGTTATTCCAGTTGCCAAAGAACCTGGAGTCAACCTGGATCCTCCCTCTCCCACCTCCCAACTAAATGAGTAAATCCTGTTGGCTCTTCCTTCAAAACCCCACCACTCGTCATCACCTTCACCTCTGCAACCTGATCCCCTCAACCATTAAGACTTGTCCCGGTTACAGGAATAAAGACTTAGACATAGAGAATGGACCTGAGGACACGGGGAGGGGGAAGGGGAAGCTGGGACGAAGTGAGAGAGTGGCATGGACATATATACACTACCAAATGTAAAATAGATAGCTAGTGGGAAACAGCTGCATAGCACAGGGAGATCAGCTCGGTGCTTTGTGACCACCTAGAGGGGTGGGGTGGGGTAGGGAGGCTGGGAGGGAGATGCAAGAGGGAGGGGATATGGGGATATATGTATATGCATAGCTGATTCACTTTGTTATAAAGCAGAAACCAACACAACCTTGTAAAGCAATTATACTCCAATAAAGGTGTTAAAAAAAAAAAAAGACTTGTCTTGGTTACTGAATCTGCATCCTAACTGGTCTTTCTGCTGCCCCTGCCCATAACTCCCCTACAGTGCATGTTCCACTGACAGCCAGGAAGAGCCTTTTAACATGTAAATCCCACTGTACCCTTCCTCTGCTCAAAACCCTCCGATGATGATGATGCGCCCAGTTCACCGAATCTTTAGAGGAGTTTACAAGGTCCTATGCAAACTGGTCCTGGCTCTCTCTCTGACTTTTCCTCTTACCCTCTCCTCTTTTACGTGGTTCTGCACCAGCCACCCTAGCTTCTTGGCTACTCCCTGAAATGCCAAGGGTGCTCTTGCCTCAGGGTCTTTGCACATGCTGTTCCCTCTGCTTAGCACACTTTTCTTCTGGATTTCCATGTGGCTCACTCCCTCACTTCCTCAACATCTATGCCCAAATGCCACCTTCTCAGAGACGCCTCCTGACCACTGTGTGCATGTGTGTGCCCGTATGCGCACACGCGTGCACACACACATAAAGGGCAAATGCTTCCATTCCCACCTCACCCTGCCTCCCACACTCTACCCTGTTTACCCACAGCAGCTATTGCCATTGGACGTACAACCTACTTACCTTTCTATTTGTTTATTTCGTATCCCTGCCACTTGATCGGGTACTTATTTTGTTGTGTTCACTGCTGTAGCTCCAGCATGTAGAACAAAGGTATCATAAATTGGATGTTCGATTAATATTTTTTTAATGAATTGTCTGAATGAGATCGAAGGTTTTCATGGGTGTTAATAAATGTTCATGTACTCCTGAGCGATAGACACAATAGCATTATTCCTTTTCATCACGGGAAACAAACAGCAGAAAAGAGTGAGTGATTTTCTCCCAGCCATATCAGGGCCTGGCCTGGGGCTTTCTACTTACGGTGTCTGCACAGGAAAACAGTGGGAACCTCCCCAGAGGAGGCAGCAGCCTATCTCCAGGCCGTGGTAAACAGCAGCTGCAATCACGGCAATTTGAAGACTCCAAATCGGCTGCTCTGCGACCCCACAAAGCCAGGCTTAGTGTGTTCACGTGAGGCTCTCAAAGAGGGGGCTCAGATCGGCGGCAGCAAGCAAGCCCTGGGAACTTGTGGGGAAAGCATATTCTTGAGCCGACCCCAGACCTACTGAGTCAGAAGGCTGGGGAGATTGGGCCCGGCATTCTGTAGCTGAACAGGCCCTCCAGGTGATTCTAATGTACTCAAGTTTGAGGACCACTGCCTTAGTGGGTAAACAAGAACATACGGGAAGAACAAAGTATGAAAAACTGGTGAAACTGTCAAGTGCTCTGTTAAGTCTAATATCGAGCTCTGACGTGAATGTATTGGGCTGTATAAAACCAGCAACCTCAGGGGTGAGGGGAACTGGTTCCCAGGACAGCAGAAACCCGATCACTTCCCCATCACTGATCTCTTACTCAGATTCTGCTGTTCCCGTTGGGCTGCTGTGAGGTGAATTAGCAACGTCACCAGCTCCCCGAGGAACAGGTGTCTCTGCCATAATCGCAGCACCCAAGATCAGGGCCTGTACTAACTGGGTTTCCCTTTAGTGAAGAACTAGGGGAAGGGAGAAATTAGGAGTCTGGGATTAACACATGCACACTACTATATATAAAACACATAAACAAGGGCCTATAGTATAGCGCAGGGAACTATATTCAATATCTTGTAATGATCTACAATGGAAAATGATCTGAAAAAGAGTATATATGGCATCTATGTTTTATATGTATAACATATATGGCATATATGTTATATGTAGCATGTGTTATATATAACATATGTTTAATATATAGCACATGTTTTACATATAACGTGTGTTTTATATATAACATATACAACATGCATGTTTTCTATAAAACATATAAATATATGTTATATATATAACATATATGTGTTTATATATATAACATATATATATATGTAACTGAATCACTTTGCTGTATATCTGAAACATTGTAAATCAACTATACTTGAATTCAAAAAAAAAGCCTGCAGGACTAAACAGGCCCTGGAGAGTGAATCACCTTTCACAGGCTCAGAGCTGTCTGTGCCTGCCCCCACACCTCAGCCCCAGTTTATGGAAAATATGGGACACTAGGGGAGCAGCATAGACATACAGGACATTGCTGAAGTTTGTGGAAGGAAAAATAGAACCCAAGCCTTCTGCCCTAAATAATATTACACTACATTTTTAGCTCATAGTGAACAAAGACTCTTGTGGTTAGTGATGTCATCTGTATCCACCCACAATGCTTCTGGACTCAGCGACCAGAGTTGCTGGAGAATATCACACAATCCCTCAGAAAAAGGCACAGGTTCTTCCTAAAATGTCACTCCCTGCTTGAGTGCCACGATGCCTTTCCTCAGCACTGTGAATAAAATCCTAACCCCATCAACAACAACGACAAAAACCAAACAACCCAATTTAAAAATGGGCATAGAATTTAAATAGACATTTCTCCAAAGAAGATTTGCAAATGGCCAATAAGCACATGAAAAGAGGCTCAATATCACTAATCGTTAGGGGGATGCAAATCAAAACCATAGTGAGATACCACTTCACACCCATTACTGTGGTTATTATTTAAAAAAAAATTATGAGTGTTGGGGAGAATGTAGAGAAAATGGACCCTTTATACATTGCTGCTGGGAATGTAAAATGGTGCAGCCATGGCAGAAAACACTATGGCGGCTCCTCAAAGTTAAATATAGATTTACCATATTAGCTGGCAATTCTTCTTCTCGGTATGTACCCTAAAGAACTGAAAGCAGGGACTCAAACAGATATCTGTACACCAGGGTTCAAAGCAGCATCATTCACAATAGCTGAAAGGTGGAAACAAACCAAAAGTCCATTGATGGAAAAATGAATGGATAAACAAAATGTGCTGGGAAAAACTGGACAGCTACATGTAAAAGAATGAAATTAGAACACTACCTAACACCATACACAAAATAAACTCCAAATGGATTAAAGACTTAAATGTAAGACCAGACACTATAAAACTCTTAGAGGAAAACATAGGAAGAACACTCTTTGACATAAACCACAGCAAGATCTTTTTTGACCCACCTCCTAGAGAAATGGAAATAAAAACAAAAATAAAACAAATGGGACTTAATTAAACTTAAAAGCTTTTGCACAGCAAAGGAAACCATAAACAAGACAAAAAGACAACCCTCAGAATGGGAGAAAATATTTGCAAATGAAACAACAGACAAAGCATTAATCTCAAATATACAAAAAGCTCATGGAGCTCAATATCAAAAAAACAAACAATCCAGTTCAAAAATGGGCAGAAGACCTAAATAGACATTTCAGCAAGGAAGACATACAAATGGTCAAGAAGCACATGAAAACATGCTCAACATCACTAATTATTAGAGAAATGCAAATCAAAACTACGATGGGGTATCACCTCATGCCAGTCAGAATGGCCATTATCAAAAAAGTTAGAAACAATAAATGCTGGAGAGGATGTGGTGAAAAGGGAACCCTCCTTCACTGTTGATGGGAATGTAAGTTGATACAACCACTATGGAAAACAGTATGGAGGTTCCTTAAAAAACTAAAAATAGAACTACCATATGACCCAGCAATCCCACCACTGGGCATATACCCTGAGAAAACCATAATTCAAAAAGATTCATGTACCACAATGTTCATTGCAGCACTATTTACAATAGCCAGGACATGGAAGCAACCTAACTGTCCATCGACAGATGAACAGATAAAGAAGAAGTGGCACATATATACAAAGGAATATTACTCAGCCATAAAAGGAAATGAAACTGAGTTATTTGTAGTGAGGTGGATGGACCTAGAGTCTGTCATACAGAGTGAAGTAAGTCAGAAAGAGAAAAACAAATACCATATGCTAACACATACATATGGAATCTAAAAAAAAAAAAAAGGTACCAATGAACCTAGTTGCAGGGCAGGAATAAAGACACAGACATAGAAAATGGACTTGAGGACATGGGCAGGGTGAAAGGTAAGCTGGGGTGAAGTGAGAGAGTGGCACGGACACATATCCACTACCAAATGTAAAATAGATAGCTAGTGGGAAGCAGCAGCATAGCACCGGGAGATCAGCTCGGTGCTTTGCGATGACCTAGAGGGGTGGGATAGGGAGGGTTGGAGGGAGACTCAAGAGGGAGGGGATGTGGGGACATGTGTATGCATATGGCTGTTTCGCTTTGTTGTGCAACAGGAACTAACCCAGTATTGGGAAGCAATTATACTCCAATAAAGATCTATTTTAAAAAAATACGCTATATGCGTGCCATGGAATATTATTTAGTCTTTAAAAAAAAGAATGAAATTCTGATATGTGCTACAACATGGATGAACCCTGAAGACATCAGGCTAAGTACAATAAGCCAGACACAAAAGGACTAATACTGTATGACTGCTCTTTACACACGGTGCCTAAAGTAGGCAAATTCATAGAGACAGAGAGTAAACTAGTGTTTGCCAAAGGCTGGGGGGAGGGGGAACTGGGTACAGAGTATCAGTTTGGGATGATGAAAAAGTTCTGGAAATGGTGAGTGGTGATGGTTGCAGAACAATGTGAATGTACTGACTGCCACTGAGCTATATACTTACAAATGGTTAAAATGGTCAATCTGACGTTATGTGTATTTGACCACAACAAAAATAATTCAAACCCCAAACCCCTCTCCTAAGCAGACCCCTACCCATTTCTTCACCACTCTCTCAATTTGCTCCAGCCCCACTCACCATGCTTCAGCCACCCGATTCTTATTTCAGTTCCTCAAATGTGCCAAGCTCTTTCTTGCCTCAGAGACTCGTGTGTATCTTTTCCTCTGTCAAGAATATTCTTCCCTCTTTTCTTTGCAGGGATAAATCCTTTGAATCTATGGCGGAAACTAGCTAGATGGTCACCAACCTGTTTCCCCTTCCTCCTGGGAACACAGCTGTACCTTACTTCCCAGCCTCCCTTGCAGTCATATATGTCAAGTGATGGTGAACAAAAATAACATGCATCACTCACAGGCTTGCTACCCTCTGCTGAAAAAACCATGATGCAGAAGAGCATGGTGACGGTGAAATTTACATACTGAATACTGAGGAGCCACAACATGGAAGGGGCCAGGCTCCCTGAATCACTGCCTGGAAAAGAGCCACCTGCTGATGAGGAATATTCATTTTGGATTTCATGTGAGTGAGAAAAAAACTTGTCTTTGAGCCATTATATATTTTGGGGTGTCCCAATTATGCTTATAAAACACTAGTCTCACTCTAACACAAATCTAAAATCGGGGGGCTTCCCTGGTGTCGCAGTGGTTGAGAGTCCGCCTGCCGATGCAGGGGACACGGGTTCGTGCCCCGGTCCGGGAAGATCCCACATGCCACGGAGCGGCTGGGCCCGTGAGCCATGGCCGCTGAGCCTGCGCGTCCGGAGCCTGTGCTCTGCAATGGGAGAGGCCGCAACAGTGAGAGGCCTGCGTACCGAAAAAAAAAAAAAAAAAAAATCTCAGATCGGGGTGTTCTCCCTCCCACCAGTGTCAAAAAGCTTTCCCCCATTCCCTCATTCACTGTGTCACCATGCTTTTTCTTATCCCCTTTTCATAGTTTGTAACTTATTTATTCATTTTAACATATTGATTTTGGTATGTCTCTCCCACGAGATAGTAACCTTCTCTGATTTGCAAACCATGTGTCTAGGTTGTCTCTATATTTCCCAGTGCCTAATACAAGCTTAATAAACACATCCTGCATGAATGAGCAAAGGTCTAAATTTCAGCCTAGGTATCAGTGGCATCTGTCCATTCTGTTAGACTGTCCCCCACACTCATGATTTTACAGAACGTGTCTTCATCCATCCTCTCCTTGATGGTCTCAGAGCTTTCTGAAACTTCCACACAGTTATGTCGAGCCCTTTAACACAGGGTCTTCTAATGCTGCAACTGATGCTGTAACAGCCTCGGTCCCCCACAGAAGGAGTTTCTCCAGGGTGTGTCTGCATTCCTAATCTCTAGAATATAGCACGCAGTCAAGTAAATTGAATGAGCAAGTGACTCTGTCAAGAGAAAGATATGACACTGATCCTATCCCAAGCCAGAGGCAGAGAGCAGGATACACCATTTGCAAAGTCTGGCGTGTTCCTGTCTAGACAAGTGTCATGAGTCACCACCCCCTGGGGCTGGAGTAGGATCTTCAAAGAGCCAGGACCAGGGAGGAAGGGGGTGCGAGCTCAGAGCCCACAGTCCTCAGCTCGCCACGAACCCTCGGCAGGTCAATTTACCTCAAGTGGACTCAAATCTCTTACCTATAAAATAGGGATTTGGGCTAAACAATAGTGAAAGACTTCTAATTTTTAAATGGCATTACAGTCATCCCCTGGTATCTGCAGGGGATTGGCTCCAGGACCCCCATGGATACCAAACTCAATGCATGCTCAAGTCTCATATAAAATGGTGTGTACAGTTTGCACTCCGCACCTGCGGGTTTCACGTCTGCAGATCTGATCCTCGCTTGGTTGAATCTGCTGAGGTGAAACCCTGGGATACAGCGGGCTGACTGTATATAAACCCAGGCAGCCCAAGAGGAAATGGAGAACAATACTATCCCTCCGCTGATTCAGAAACCACTAACCACACATGGCAACGGAGTGCTTGAAATGTGACTGGTCCCGATTGAAATGTGCTATCAATATGAAAGGCACACTGGATTTCAAAGACTTAGTACAAAAAAATGTAAATATCAGTAATTCTATATTGATTACATGCAGAAATGATAATATTTTAGATAAAGTTAAATATACTATTAAAATTAACTTTATCCATTTTTTACTTTCTTTAATGTGGTTACCAGTAATGTAAAAATTAACACAGAGCATTGTGTGACATCATCAGTACTGTAATCCAGCTACGTAACCAAACTACAATGCATAAATCATTGCTTCTAAATCCTCTTCTGAGTTCTCCAAATTCATTGTCAAATAAATCCAAAAATGGTTCCCTAAAGTGGAATTCTCTGTAATGAAACTTCATTATAAATGTGTGCCCACGGAGACATGCAATTTTGTTTTGTAACCAGTTTGCTTTAGCTTGAAACTGTTAGTAAGAAACCAAGCAGATGCAGCAATGAAAAACTCTAAGGCTGAAGCGCTCTTAACAGAGACAATGGAAGACACAGAAGAAAGGGTATGTTTTCTAGACATGGGGTGGCCCTGTGTGCTCCCCTAAGCCACAGATGTAATATCTGTGTTAGTGGCAAAGCAAAAAGAATATCTTTTCTTTGTTTCACTCATTTTGAAAATGACCAAAGTGTGCGCTGAGCTGGTGTCAGGGTTGGAAGAATTACAGAAAGGAGAAACAGTGATGAGAAGTGTGGGTGAACATCAGTGTCCGTAGGAGAAATGAGGCATTTGAGGGAAGCAGAGAGGGACCAGGAAGAGAAACCAGGGGAGTGATTATGGAGTTAGTTGGTAGGTTCGGTAAAATCGGCATCACCTGGGAACTTGATGGAAATTCAGCTTCTTGGGCTCATCCCAAGTGGTCAAAACAGGGACCTCATCTCCTATCCAGGACTTTTCATGGAGTCTTGGGAAAACAGTCATCCAGGCCTGGGGTTTCCAAGGAGCCGATCTCAGAGATTTTCGTGGCATATCCCCTAGCCAGTTACTGTCACACATTCTCTTTTATTGATCCATCAGCCCCTTCCCCCTCCCCCCATAGGGCAGCTGGAATTACCTAAAGGGACGGCAGAGAACGGTACCTCTGCTGGCTGCCTGGAGTCTTAACTGTCAGCAAAGTCTTTCCTACCTTTCTACCTATTCCACTCCCTTCCCAGGGGCTTCACCCCCATCATAGAAAAGACTATGTGCAGGGCTACAAATCTAGCACTTTCCAAATGAGTTGCTCAGACTCTGTAAAAATGATGTTAAAAAACAATCTATTTTTGGATGTTTTGTAGTTTCATGGTCTCAGTAATCAAGCACCACAGGGAACAGGGATAGAGAAAAATACCCAAGCAAATTCATTTTTAATAGCGACAAGCGTTGTTTTATCTCAATCAGGCCCTGAACAGAAGTGGAATCTAAACATAACGCAAATGGAGAAGTAACAACTTTGGAGCCAGAAAAGTCGCTTTCTCTGGGAAGCCCTCATCTCATTCGGCCCCTAGTTCTGATAGCTTTCCCTTCACGCGTCTTCACAACACTTTCCACAATGGAAATCACAGAGCGTGGGTATACTTTCTTGTTTAATATAGGTCTCTTCCACTGAGCTGTAAGCTCCTTGGGAACAAAAGCCCTGGCTATATTTTCAGTTCTGTATCCCCAGGTGCTTGGTTCATATTGGACACTCAGTAAATACCTGCTAAAGGAAATAAACATCCAAGAAGTGCTTTATGATTGTGAAATAACCGCAAGACTTAGTGCTCCAACTTCTTCTGGAAAGAAAGCCAGGTCTGTAGAATTGTGGCCAAGCGTGGCGGAGAGGAGAGGGAAAGGGTCGGGGCTCGGAGAGCTTTGGCCTCATTTTGTCCACAGCAGACGTGGGTCAAAAAGCCTGAATGGCAATCAGGACCAAAACCCCACCTGGCATCAAAGGAGAGGGAAGTGATTCTGGGAAAGGATGCCTCGGGATGTACTTGACTCATAACCAAAAAAGGAGATAAGAGGAAAACTCCAGAAGTTGAATTAAAAAAAAAAAATTATGGGGAAATTTCTCAAGGGCGAATTAAGGATGAAATTCCTCCCTGAAGTAGGTCTAAGTTGGGTGAAGTCACAGCTGAGTCTCTAAGTGTTTATTTGATCTTACTTTCCACAGCCCAGTGGAGAGCCCCTGCCCATCACTTTTCAGTCTACGCAGTATTGTGATCTGAAGGCCACTTACCTCGCTTGCCAGTGGCCCCTGTTGACACCCCACTGTTAATCTGTAGGAGTCCCCATGCTGAGGACACACCAGTCGCGCATGGTGACTCCTACCACTAATCAACTGTGAATCTAGTCCACGTCTACCAGAACCTTCTCACCTGAAGACACCAGAGGAGGGGGCCTAAGAAGACACATATCAGGAAGCCCCCGGCGAACAGTTTATCTCTTTTCTCCTCACAGCAACCATCCCAATTGTTCAGCTGGGGACATTACTAGGCCACTTCTCTTGTCCTAAATAAATAAATAAGCTTTGCAGAAATGAACAGATGGAGGAAAATTTCAAAGCAGCATGTGGGTGTTACAGGCTCAGATCCCATCAACAGATAACAGGATTTATAACAGCCGCTCCCACACACAGCTTTGGAAATTTTAAACTTGTGTGTCATAGATCGGACTCACCCTCCCTCAAATTATCTGCACTGAGTTCAGAGACATGAGGTCCTTTCATTTGGGTCAAAACCTCTTCCTCAAAGCTAAAGGGTCCACACTGCCACCCAAGGAGTATGTTAGGGCAGACTTAGAGAATGAACTTACGATTACCAGGGGAGAAGGGTTGGGGGGGAAGGGACAGTTAGGGAGTTTGGGATTGATATGTACACACTGCTATATTTAAAAGAGATAACCAACAAGGACCTACTGTAGAGCACAGGGAACTCTGCTCAATATTATGTAACAACCTGAATGGGAAAAGAATTTGAAAAAGAATAGATACATGTATATGTATAACTGAATCCCTTTGCTGTACACCTGAAACTAACACAACATTGTTAATCAACTATACGCCAATATAAAATAAAAAGTTAAAAAAAAAAGTGTGTCAGGGGCAGCAGGAGTGGGGAAGGGGACCACAGGAGGGCCGCGCTGGGTGTGATCATTTATATTGCCTCTTAATTCTCTCTTTTCCTTTCAGGGGCCTTGTACAATTTCTGGAGAAGCAGTGTGTTGATGGTGGCAAACCTGAACCCTAACCTTGACTCAAGGAAAAGCAGATGACAAGTTTGGATGCTCTCAGTAACCCAAAGCACACGGCCACCTTGTTTCAACAAAACAAGAGAACCTAGATCCAGGTTCATGTCCAAAGAGTCAGAGGCCCCACCTGGCACTCTAGCAAAGGTATTGGCACAGTTAAGAAACCACAGAGTGAGCAAAACGAAATGATCATTCTGTGACAGCCAGGATAGGATGCTCAGAGCCACTCAGCAGTAGATGGAGGAGACCCCAAGAATCCTTGGCTGGGCTGGGAAGAGGGAGCCATTGACTAGAAGCCATTGTTAATGAGACAAACACTTACTCGATTTTCCCCTTTGGACTGATAGTGGAGTAGAAACCCGAATTACCCTAATCATTAGCACTAGGCTAGAAAAGAAGGCTCTTGATTAATTCATTGACTATCCTGAAACTCAGAATACTCAGGGATACTCATAACGGCCATGACTCAACGTTGAAGGAAACCTTTAGGGTTACTTCTAGCCCGTGACCTGGGCACAGGCCTCATAGTTTCATGCATGGCCCATTGAATCACTGCCTCCAGAAATGCAGAGACAAGTGAAACAGCTTTACGGCCAACTCAGCCACTAGAGCACAGTAACAGGGACTCAGGGTACCAGGCACATCTTAAAACCCAGTAAAAATAGCGTCCATGCTACATACACACTGATATATAAATGCTTCCATCCTATTTCAGCTTCAACTTCCTCAAAGAAACCTTCCCTGACTTCCCCGACCTTTAGGTCTCCCTGTTAAATGTTCCCGTAGCCCAATTGTCCTTTACAGCATTTCACCTACCTATAATCATACATTTAATTAGTCGTCATTATATGCTTAATGTCTGTCTTTCCTGCTAGACTGTGAGCTCTGTGACAGTTGAAAACATGCCTATTTTTCTTGCTGTTTTATCCCTAGAGCTGAAAAAGTATATGTTGCCTAACTCTGGACTAATGGTCAAGAATAGTGCAGGCATTATTTATTAAATAAAAGAACTGAATGAATAAATGAATAGAATCAATTAATCAACAGCATTTCATGACAGAGGAGAGGTTATGAGATTCTTTCAAATAGGAGAGCGCTTAGTGTAAAGAGATATGATACACACCCCTGGTCATATACCATGAGGTCCCAAAAATGTAAGCAGAACTTGGTTGGACTGGATGGGGTCAATGACCTTGAAAAAGTCCAACAAGAGCCTCAGGTGAAGGTAATGAGCCCAAAAACTCAACTTCAATGGTTGTCAAATGCATATTTCTCCAGTTTAGTAGAGTTCAGCAGCTCAAAATAAGCAAAAAGTGTCTTGATATAATTGGTTTGCTGAACTGGATACCTTGGGAGAATGAAGGTATCACTTCTAACAATGATCACTTGTGGGTTTAAGAAGCCTACTGGGTATCATTCAAGAATTCAGAATGTGCAGTGCAGTGTGTAAATGGCATTGAGCTCTAAGGACACACGAATCCTGGAAGGAACCTTCACTCACTTCACCCCAACACACATACACACTATTTACAGGCTATTTTGATGCTAAAAGTCTGGAACATGGTTGCCCTGAACATGTTAGGTGATTGTAATGAGTGCCCTAAATTCATTACATAACCTTGACTTTCTACTTGAATTTAGGTAAAATCAGAGTCCTAGTTGGATGCAGATGGACAACTGACCCATCCACACACATTAATCTCATTGAGTTCGGTGAGGCTCTGGTGTCTGATCTAAGAGGGAGTATTTGAATTTTCTCAGTCCCCCACGTCTGCTCAACGGCAGACATGGAACCAGGTATCAGGGTCTAGGGCTCTGATGGCTGAGTGCATCCTGGAAGTACAGGGCTCTCATGCAGGCTTAAGAACAGGGTTTGAAAGGCCTCACTTTAGCCCTTATAACTCTCCGGGGTTCTATTGTCCTATTTCTTAGAGGATAGATCCCAAGAAAGACTAGACTTCTCCCTATCTTGGGGAGGGGGGTGAGCTATGAAATAATGAGAATTTATGGTTTTGGACATAAACAAAATCTTGTTTTACTTGTAATGCTGACTCTAAAGGAAGAAATTCTGGATTCTGAAATATTTTTCTGAACAGAGAAACTTACCTAGTTTATATTATTATGGCCAGTAAAATCATAGACAGAAATTTAGTTATTAGGGAGTAAATTCAGTTTCCCATAACATGGTTGATAAGTTTAAGGGAATATACAGTTTTAACAACTACTTTTAAACAAACATGGAGGTTAACAGAGACCAATGATTATAGGTTCCAATCTTGGGTGATAATTATCCAAAAATAATCTCTAAAGGAGAGGCCAGATCTCATCCAAAGGATTCTATGGCCTTCATTAATCAAAAGTTAGGAAGAATCACCTTTGTATCTACAAGAGTCGGAGCATGTAGAAATTTAAAAGATGAGGTTCCTTCCTTGGGCTGAGGGTCATTGGTCCATTGTATTTTATGAACCACCAAGTACAAGCCTGCCTAACTTAATCTTTCTCATCTTGCTGAGTTACAGAATTGTTCAGCCCTGCGTTTGGAATTCTTGAACTAGTTTTATCAGCAAAGTTTATTCTATTTCAAGGTTTGACCCCATCAAAACCACCATAACCTTATTTCTTTCAGTTTTAACCAAGACCGCAAAAATGTAATTTTAGGTTTACCATATTTTATTCTCACAGGCTAGTTTTAATTTAATTTGGGGAAATAAAAGAGACATGATAATATTTACAACCCAAGGGCTATAGAACAGTCCATACCTGTTATTTTAAATATAAATGTAACGTATTTTCCACTAATCAGCCCTCGTAGCATGACCTTGTGGGAAAGCCCTTGTCCTACTTCCAATATGACATCAGGAGAGCCAAGGAAGGGGACTAAGCTTCCAGCAGTGGTCTATGAAATGCTGTGTTGGGTGGGGGTCAGGGGAAGTAGAGAGAGGGAGAATCTATTAAAAAGTATCAGGCTGTGTTTTACACTCAGAAAAAAATTATATAAGACAAAGCCCCTGGACCCTAAGTAACACTCTGCTGTATTTTAAGCTATCGGCTGGATTGCCCCGTCTCCCTCTAGGAGAGCAGAATTCTAACCATGCCTTCTTTCTCACTGTCACTGTCATCCAAGACACCCTGATATTCCATCACTCTCTTCCTCAATGGTGCCAAGCCTAGCAAAATACAGGAAGGTAGCCTCACTCCCTCTCCCCTCTCTTACCTGTGGCCCCTCTCCTGATTCCTCACCCCACTCAGATTTCCATTGTCCTCCCTCTCCATCCTGCACCCTTCCAACAAAATCTAATCTCAGCAAATGATCTGATAAACACATGCACATTTAAGTAGACAGGTCTGAAAACAGATGAATTGGCCACCCCTCCCAGGAGAACTTGCTCTTCAATAAAAGGACAGGTTTAAGTCAAAAGAATGATTCCCTGATGGTCTCCAATTCCAGGACTCATCGACTTGGTGGCCATGAATGGACATCCTGGTGACCTTGACATGACATTTCAGGAGACCCCCATACTCTTCTACCTGCTTGTTGACTTGTCCAGCACCCCAACTCACAAGTTTAGTATTTATCTCAGCTTCGAAATTCCCTTTAAGATGCAGAACGCTCCAAGTTCTGGCATCATCTAAGAACAACAGGGAATGAAGGTCAGCTTCAAAAGTATCTTGGATTCTAATCACAGCACGATCTGTCCCAGAACTGCTGGCATCAATGGCACAGGCTTGGGGAAATTGGGACTATAAAAAGAAAAGTGTCCAAGAGCTCGTAAAATCTGATCGTCGTTTTAAAGGCCAGGGGCCAAAGGAATTAAGGAATCACCTGAGCACCTCGATCTCCTTCAACAGGACAGTGATAAAAATGGCTGCTCCTGACCAGAGCAGCGTGGCTTAAACCTGCCCCATCTGCTGGGCATTCCAGCCTAATCACAAGCGGGTCAGCCGCTGGCAGGCCACCGCCAAGCCCAAGCAGTGACGTGCCAGGGCCCACAGCTGCACAGCTGGTAAGGTCTCACCAGCGGCTGGCCAGCTACCTCCCCTGCTCTGACCGTGCAGGCAGCAGGCTGAGTGGACCTGGCAGGGCTGGCCATCCAGCTGTGTCTGATGTCACTGATGTAGATGGACCTTACCTTTCTTCTTCCCCTACCCATTAAGTCTGGGCTTCAAAAGCAACGGAAGATGCAAATCCAAACAATGCAGGAACTAGGGAATGAAGCAGCATTTCCTCCACAAACCCAATACTGGACCCTCCCGCAGGACAGTCCAGAAGGAACTTGGGCTTGAAGCATCCTACAGGGACCCTGTTAAACTTCTGGTTCGTTTTTATGAAAACACATAACTGACTGGGAATTTGGGGTTGGTAAATACAAACCATTACATTTAGAATGGATAAACAACAAGGTCCTACTGTAGAGCACAGGAAACTATATCCAGTCTCCTGGGATAAACCATAATAGAAAAGAATATTTTAAAAAGAATGTACAACAACAACAACAAAAAACACGTAACTGAAACTTCCTTTCTCTAGATAAGGTATGTAAATAGAGGTTGCTCTGTTTGTAGCACCTGGCAGCACGCGAAAAACGGGCAAAAAAAAAAAATCAGTAATGAAACACACAATTTCCTTTTAAAATTTTTAAGCAGACCATCTCTGTGGATATATTCTGGCCACAATTCCACTTAAGCAGCCACTGTGTTCTGAGCCACGTAGGACACAGAAGCGGCCCCTCACCCCTGGATGTCACTTATTTTGCGATGATTCAAGGGGGCTTTCTGAATAAAGCGCTAGTTATGCATTGAGCCCCTAGCATGTGCAGGCACGTTACCGGAGCAGCACGTTCTCGTGGGCTACCTCACCTGACCTCAGGAGGCTTGTGATGAAGCTGGGAGAGACCAGGGTACATCTCACAACCACTGAGTAAACAACAAAATCACAGAGTCAATAACTTGTGAAACTAGGTTTGTACTCAGGTTTTCTTACTCTTTCTTGCAGATGACCGCCATGCCAAGTTGGCTCCCGCAAGAATTCTTCAATCTAGCCAGGAGGAAAAGAAATACAAAAAAATAACTAATGCAAAGGATTCTATAAAATATGCCTCATGAACAGTACAGTTAACAAAAGCCAGAAGAAGTCAGAAGAAAAAAAAAAAAGCTGATGGAGGCCTGAAATAGTGAGGGAAGAATTCACAAAGGATACAGGACAGGAGTTGGGGCTGAAATGTGTAGGACAAGTACAGCTGGAGAGGAGAAGCAGGGGATCTGGTCCACAAGAGTGTGATCAGAGTGGTTTCTAGGCTCCTTTCTCTGTGACACTTCCTTTCTCTCTGTAAGGTATGTAATGAGAAGCTGCTCTGTTTATACTTCCTGGCACCAGGCAAACGAGTGAAAGAAAATCAGTAATGAAGCACACTGTAACAGGGGAAAGGTATAGTATCTATAGAAACATTCTAACCCGTTGAAAGTCTCATTATTCTTCTCTGGAAACGCCATCATTCTATGATTTATGAAACACGATCGGGGAGAGAGGGGATTGGAAGTGTGAACAACACCTACACCTTTCCCAGTGAAGTCCAGCCCAGGTGATGTGGCTGTGAGCTAAGGTGGAAGTGGTGGAAAAGGAGGGATGGTGGCAGGTGTACTGAGAAGAAACAGTCATCAAGTTTGGGAATGGATGGTCCGTGTGAGTCAGGATGATTGATATTAACGGAGACCCTGCTCTGCCACTGATCATCTGTGTGACTCTGGATAAATCAGTTCCGTTCCAGGAAAAGCTTTTCCCAGCCATCAATAATCCTTGGGGATTCACACAGTTTCCTTATGCTGCTAAACTTCCATTTAGCTACATCTCTTCACCCCTAACACCTTCACCGAGCTTATGTGCTTCCCTTTCACCAAAGTGAAGCTGATGGAGAATTCATGAAATGTGAAGTTATCTCGTTTGAAATGAGAAAATGTAAGTCCTTGTTAATCACTGTTTAACACCCCGTATTCAGGCACTATTTGCTGCATTTCGTCATCTAATCAATCGCTACCTTTCTCTCCCCATCAATCAGAGGCTCCTAGTCCTCTTCCCCCCAATTCCATGGGCGATTACCTGAGCTCCTCTCCTCTCTTTGACTTAATTCTTTTACACCCAGTCCCTCTTGCCCATTTACCCACCAAACCCTCATCCTTGCATCACTGGTCTCAGCCCCTTCTCGGCTCCTGAACTCAAATGGGGAAAGCCCACGATAAGGAAGGTTGAACAGCGCGTCTGCAGAGTCATGGTCTACACCTGGAAAGGGTCCTCAGCTTTGGCCATGGGTCTTTTACTCTTGGCCAGTTTCCTTTCCCCTTAGTGTCAATTCCAGATGACAGCCCTGTCCACTAATAAACATCTACTCCCATCGTCCTCTTGATACTTTCCATTTGGCCCCTGTCATGCATCCTCTCCCAGTTCTGTCCTCCAGCTCTCTTTCTCTCATCCTCGGGTTCCTCCGTCCACATTGCCCTCAAAAGTATGTGTTTTGTCCTCAACTTTCTACCTGTGTCTTTGAATAACCTCATCTACTCCCTTGTTTTAAATACCACGTAGATGCTTCACTGGGTTGAACAGTGTGCCCCCAAATTCACATCCTTCCTGGAACCTCAGAATGTGAGCTTATTTGAACATAGCATCTTTGCAGATTTAATTAGTAAAGATAAGGTCATAGTGAGTAGGGTGGCCCCTAAATCCAATATGACTGGTGTCCTTATAAAAGAAGACGAAGCACAGAGACAGGCAGAAGGGAGAAGTCCATGTAAAGATGGAGGCAGAGGTCGGAGGGATGAGTCTACAAGCCGAGGGATGCCAAGGATTGCCAGCAACCGCCAGAAGCTATCACAGAAGCAGGGACCAGCTTCTCCCTGGAACTTCTGGTAGGAACCAACCTAGCTGATTCCTTGATTGGGGGCTTCTGCCTCCAGAACTGTGAGAGAACAAATTTCAGTGGTTTTAAGTCACTGTGGTTTGTGACCTCTTGGTGGTTTGTGGTCCTTTGTTGAGCAGCTCTAGGAAGCTGATACGGATGCTGATAACTCTCAAATCCCTATCACCAGCTTAGCCCTCTCCCCAAGCCCCAAACTGGTGTCTCCACCCGGTTCCTCTACCTGGATGTCCTACATGTGGACACCCACAGCAGAAATCAGGCTCTCCTCTTCAAAATCTGCTTCCCTATGCCCCCTCACTCATTTGGTACCATCGCTGTTCTCCCAGTCATCCAATCTGGGGTTCTGGAGGGCAATTTTTCTCTCTCCTGTACTCTCACAGTATTCAGTAACTAAATTCAGGCTTTTATCATGTCTTGAGTGAGTTTCTGCAAACTCCTCCTTAAATGGTCTCCTGTCCCCATTCCTTCCCTCTCCCTCAAATCTCGTCTACATAGCCGAGAGCATCCTCCACAGAGCAAATCTGACTCTACAATGCTTATAATTCTGAAGACCTCTCAAGGATACCCTGCAGGACAAGAGCTGTGCTCTATACTTAGCACAGAGAGGCTCTCCATCATCTGCCTACAGCTATAGACTCATCAAGCACGCCCACCTCCCTCTCTGCGACATAAGAAGCCTGTATTAGCTTCAGGTCTTTACATTGGTTGACACGCCCCAGTGCCCTTGCTCATGCAGTCAGTTCCCTGTGCCTGCTAAGCCTCTGCCCTCTTCCTACCCTCTCCACCATGGACATACTTTGTGTCAGATTTGAGTGACTGTCACCTCCCTCAGTAAACCTGAATTGACACACCACTCAGCCCCTCTCTTTCCTGTACCACACTCCACATGGGGCTGCAGGCTTCCTCTCTGCACTCAAAATACTTTGAGAATGCTCAAGCTTTGGATTCACTATATTGTTTTATAATTTAAAAAATTTTCCCTGTCTGTTCCTCCCCACACTATTGGCTCCATAAGGATAGAAACAGTGTCTTTTTCTTCGTTCTTTCTCTGGTATGTAGCACACAGTAGTGCCAGGGGCAGAGTAGGTGCTCAATCCATATTTGTTGAATGAATGAATGAATTGAATGAATGAATGAATGAGGGCCCACCTTATTTACAGTCAAAATTCATGTTTCATTTTGATCAGTTGAATGATGTCTTTCCAGTCAGATTTCTCTCTTTCTACCATTTCCACCTCTCTAAGTACTAGAGACCATGGTGGGTTAGTACAACATTCAACCAAAGCCAAGTCTATGGGTTTAATTCCTTCTAGTTTAATTCCTCCTAATTCCTTTAATACCCAGGCCTCACCCCAACAATAGCTAGATGAGGTGAGTGGTGGCCCCCCAAAATGTATGGCCATGTTCTGCAACTGTGAATGTGAACATGGCCCTATTTGCAGATAAGGTAAGGATCTCACAATGAGATCAGGGATGAAATGAGATCCTGGGTTACCCAGGTAGGTCCTAAGTCCAACGATACATGTCCTTATAAGATGACAGACACATGGAGAAGAGAAGGCGGCCATTTGAAGACACAGGCAGAGACTGGAGTGCTGCAGGCATGCGCCGAGGATTTCTGGGAACCTCCTGAAGCTGGAAACGGTGAGGAAGGGTCCTCCCCCAAAGCCTTCAGAGGGAGCCCGGCCCGGCCGAGCCCTTGACTTTGGACTTCCGGCCTCCAGAGCTATGTGAGAATAATGTCTATGGTTTTAACCCACCAACCTTTCAGTAGCTCCTTACAGCAGCCCCAGGAGACTGATGCACAGGGCATCTCAGGTCCTTCCACAAGGGGACACGAGAGGACCAGGCTACAGAGGACACACTCGGGGGCCTGAGCATCCCCACTGCCAGAGAAACAGTTCAGAGAAAATGTCGGGTCAATAATAAAAGTAACTGTAAATCAACTATACTCCAATCTATATGTCTCTATGAGACAGCTAGTGATTTTATGCCCATTTTACAGACAAGCAAATGGAGCTCCAAGTGGTTCACGCACTTGCCCAGGCTCTCACAGAAAGGAGCAGCGGGGCACACTTGGCCACGTCTTCGCATAGAGAGAAGTAAAATGCAGAGAAGAGAACATTTGCTTTGAGTTGGAGGGATCGGTTCTCAACTCAGATGTCCCTGGGAGGTTTCCCGGCCCCTCTGAGCTAGATGGAAGTTCTGGCCGGTCTCCCCAACTCTGACATTCTGGGGTCTCCTGAATCTGTTCTCGTTCTGAAATGTTATGATTGGCAAACCAGGTTTTTCCCATTAACAGTGATTTGCTTTTACATTTGCACAGTGCCTTCCTGCCAGAATCCGGACACCTGGTCTGCTCTGTCACTCAGTCAGGGAGAATAACCAGAAACACAAGAGAATCAGCACATTCCCGAAGCCATACGGAGGGGAGGGGAGCGATGCACCTCGTATTTTAAAATGTCCTTCTCCTCCTGCAGCCAGGCCTCACTGACAAAGCAGGCCCCAGGGCTGCCAGGAAGCCAAGCTGCCTCTCCTTCTTATATTTAAATTTAATTTAACCATAGCATTACCTTGCGTGTCAACGGTTCAGGACAAATTGATGGATTCTAGTTTAACTATTTAGCTGTGCCAGTGGTAATATGTTCAATCATGCATTAAATTAAAAATGACACTTGGAAATACATATGTCCTGAACCTCAGTTCTGTGTACCAAATAGGAGGAGATTTAAAATGCTGTCTGGAGGGAAGATTCCCAGCGAAGAAGCATGAATCTTATTACCGTAGGCTGCGTGGCACACACTCGCAAGGCTCCGTTTAAAAGGCTCCCTGACACTAGGAGCTTGGCTATCTGGCTGGCTGAAGGGGCCACTTCCTTTCCACCGGAGGAAACCCAACTGCTGCCAAAGCTAAGAGGTCGGCCCTGCCCCCACCTCCTCAGACCCACCTTGACTCCCAGGCACTCACAGTTCACGTGTCGCCTGCTCTGGCTATCCTATCCTCCCAATACTGCAGTCCTACCCTTCACAGAGACATTCCCAAACTCATCCACAAACATAAACAACTAGAAAGTAATAGCAGTTACCACTTATTAAGCCCCTGCTATGTGCTACCCACTTTGCACTTCTTATAATATGTCGTTCAACAGCCCTATGAACTCATTATTATCCCATTCTGGCATATACAGAAGTTGATGTTCAGAGAGGTTAGTACACTTTTCAAGGTCACACAGTGGTTCATGGCAAAGCCAGGATTCCAAGCCAGCCCTGTCTAATTCCAATGCCCATGCACTTAACTATCGGCAGCACTGCTACTTAAACCATCCCTCCGGAAATGCCCAGTTAAGCCAGCTTCTATTCACCTTCATTCCCAGCCGTGCACCCAAATGAACCTAGGGCACGTTCTAGGCAAGAACTGCAGAGAAAAGAGCATTTGCTTGGGATTCCCCCCACTCATTTTGCTGTGCCTTTTCCTGCCAGGGGCAGGCAAGTCCTATACCACTAGAACTATGTATGGACCCTTTATGGGCAAGGATCAGAGTTATTTATCTCATTTACCCCAATGCTTAGCTATGTGCCCAGTCTAGAGCAGGTGCACACGGCCATTGTGGGGCTACACTGAACTGGGTGCTGGGGCAAAGAAAACAGAGAAGTAGGGGCACCACCAAGGAAAACAGCAGAGGGTGAACAGAGGATCAGCCCATCAGAGGAACACAATCACCAGAAAGGCAGTGGTGAGGGAGAAAAAGCACATCATTTTTCCTTTCAGACTAACAGAAAGGCATTTCCCCTCAGGGGCAATGGTACTGTTACCATAAAGATGGCGGCCTTCAAATTCTTTCCTCTTCCCAAAATTTAAGTTCAAATCATTTTGACTCTGAATCACAAGAGGAAAACCTCACAGCAGATTTTCTCAGTGTAAGTACAAACTTGAGTAAGCAAGTAAGCAAAAGAGAGTGCAGAGAAAAAAGATAAAGACAAATGATCCTTGAACTACTCAACTCTCCCTTCCTGTTTCTCCCCACGGACCCACACTACTGTCGCAATGGCAAGATACAAATAAACCTTACTGTTTCATAAAAATTTCAACCACATAACCCAATTAAGTCCACTGAAACAATTTCATCTTCTAGGAAATGAACACAGATCCAGTCTCAGATACTTTAGTGTTCACACGACTCTGCTTCTGTGCATTTGTCTCCTATTTTCTATGCGCGACCACACTCCCATCTCCTAATGATAGGCTGGCAACTTCTATTCCAAACAGAAGCCGTACAGCCGCCCAGTTCTGCATTTATTTAGCACAGATCCTACTGAGAAATGTCCATTAGCAGGAGCTTTACTATGACCTAACCTTGAGAGTTCTGGGTTGAGCTGGCATTGGCTGTGAGCGGGCAGCCACAGAACGGGGCTGACGTTAACCTGATTTCAGCAGTTGGCTTCCGAGTGTGCTTGCATCTGCTGTCTTAATGGACTGTAAGGCTGCCAGGTTGTCTTCCAGAAGCTGCCGTCAAGGTCGAAGCACGCAGGCAGGCAGCCCAGGGGGAGCCTGGATGCTCGGCAGACACCCTTGGTCAGTGGTCCCAGGCTGTCAGGCAGGTTTACCTGGAAGCCTTCGGTTTCTTTATTTTCCCTTTAATCTAAATAAAAGGAACTACTAAACACGTGCCGGGTTTGTTCATTCTGAACAAAACTAAACATTTTCTTTTTTTTTAATTGAAGCATAGTTGATTTACAGTGTTGTGTTAATTTCTGCTGCACAGCAGTGACTCAGTTATTCACATATTATATTCTTTGTTAATATCCTTTTCTATTATGGTTTATCACAAGATACTGAATATAGTTCTCTGTGCTATACATTAGGACCTCGTTCCTTATCCATTACAAATGTAATAGTTTGCATCTACCAACCCCAAACTCCCAGTCCATCCATCCCTCCCCCTCCCCCCTCCCCCTTGGCAACCACAAGTCTGTTCTCTATGTCTGTAGTTCTGTTTCTGTTTCATAGATAAGTTCATCTGTGCCATATTTTAGATTCCACATATAAGTGATATTATATGATATTTGTCTTTTTCTGACTTACTTCACTTAGTATGATAATCTCTAGTTGCGTCCATGTTGCTGCAAATGGCATTATTTGTTCTTTTTTATGGCTGAGGAGTATTGCATTGTCTATATGTACCACATCTTCTTTATCCATTCATCTATTGATGGACATTTAGGTTGTTTCCATGTCTTGGCTATTGTGAACAGTGCTGCTATGAACATAGGGGTGCGTGTATCTTTTTGAATTATAGTTTTGTCCAGGTATATTCCCAGGAGTGGGACTGCTGGATCATATGGTAATTCTATTTTTAGCAAAACTGAACATTTTCATCAGCCTCATTTACTGGGGATCATTTTATCATCTTATCCTTCGTGGGAAGGCAGGCTTTTCTACATATGGAATTCCCCATTACAGAGGTCAGGCAAAGCACACTCACCATAAACAGGGGTTCTGTCCAATCAAACTGAAACTGCACAGCCTTGGCCTCTTAAAGAAAAGTTGCAGTTACTGTTAACTTTAAAAAACAATAGTCATTATTTGTTGGATATTAACTGTATTCTAGTCTTTATGGTAAACACTGTAAGTAGCCCTATTATTGTCCCCATAGTACAGATGAGAAAATTGAGGCAAGCAGAAGCCATGGAACTTGGCCAGGGTTACATAGCTAGGAATGGAGGAACAGGGCTGGAATTCATATCCAAGTCATTTGATTCCATGGTCCATTCTTGCTGGTTCCCGTAAGGGGAACAAGTTCTGTCAGGAACCAAATAAAGTGATGGAGGGTCTGGAGAGCTAGGTGCTATTCTGAATCACATTTTCTGCCCCACTGACTTCCATCTTTTTTCAACATTAGAATCCCTTTGTGCTTTTCAAAACAAGGTCATGACAATCACTATACTCTTAATACACATTGAATGAAGCAAAAGCTACTACAAATTTAATAATGTTTATAAACAAGTTTGTATCTTATTCCTTACAGTAAAGTCGGTGAACATTACATATGTGTGTAAGTTATTATTATCGAGTTAGCATACAATGCTTAGGGCACATAGGGACCCTTGGAACCCTTGAACTAATTGAGAAAGCCATAGCCAGCATTGATTTCAGCTCTTTGTCTCATGGATGCCCAAATATAGATGGTGTAAGGATGGGTAAGCATCCTGGCTTAAAAAGAACAACAAACAACGATAACAAATGAAACACATTTAAAGGTTTAAATAAAGGGGTAATTTAAGGGGACACTGAATTTACTGTCAATGTTCTCTTCTTAGAATAAGGCACAAAGTCAGCCTGCAAAAGGATTAACAATTCTGGGCTTGGAGAGAACATTTCCCGTTGAGAGAGTTTCCAAAGCGTTTAAAAGAAGAAGAAGAAGAACCCTGTGACTGAAATGAACAGTTTCCCTCACCAGTTCAAAAGGCCCAGGAATGCCTGTTATTATGAGGGTTAAATAAGACAACATACATTGGAACCAGCGGGCTTCTGTCCTCCAACGTGGACCTAGTTAGGGTGGCGCCAGTCTCCTGTCCCTTGGATCTAACAGTCCTTATATGGCCCTGACCCTCACTATACCATGGTAGATCAGGGTCCCAGTCAAAGAAGAATGGCCCAGATGGGAATTAACATCCTCATTTCTCTCTCAGACGTTTAAGGAAGGTCAGAAAAACCCCTGCAGCTCTTGCTGGGCTCTTCTCTCCTTTAGACTTCTCTGCCTCCTCCACCCCCAGGGCTCGCTCACTCTTCTGCCCTCTAACCTCATCCCCCAAACCACCCATTTCTGGTCCTATCTTTGCCTCCCACACCTGTTGATGCTCCATTCACATCACCTAACTCCCTCCACCCCTGGGAAACTGTCTTTTCCCAGAATCTGTGCATGTGGCTTTTGTCCTTTTTTACTTCAGAAGAAGCGGGGTTGGAGGAGAAGCTGAGGCAAAGGGGACCGACAGGAGCCGTGAACTCTTTCACATTAACAACTTTTATAGTGTCTCGTAGAATTAAAACACAAGATTCTTTATTTTCTCAAGTATTACCTTGGTATATACAGTTTTAAAATTTCCCAGGAGTTTAAATACAACATTTTATATGCTCCATAAATTGTGATATGAGCCTCTGGATGGCATGGGAAACACTATAATATTTTTCCTGGCCGTCAAAGTCATAATTAGCACCACTGCCAACAGAGTACATTTTATACCCCTCTCTGGATTTTTTTCTTCATTCTAACTCTTATTTATATTTGAACACTCATTTGACCATGAACTCCTTTTTCTTCTTAACTTAACCGAAAACATATTTTCCACTCTTGACACAGTCATGCTGAATTCTAAAGTGTCAGCCTATTTCTGTGGATTATTATAAAATTCGAATATTATTAAATATACTTACACCTCAAGGAACAAGCTTGAAGACTACAAATATCATACAAAGTTTAGATTTGTTCATTATAAAGGTTAATTGACCAGGGAAATGATGACAACGGTCAGTCCTAGGTGTGTTTCAATAGCCTCAAAAAAGAAGAAATTACATTTCAATAAAAATCAATACCGTACCGCTATTTTTTGTTGTTGTTGTTTTTGGCCGCACCATGAGGCTTTTAAGATCTCAGTTCCCGGACCAGGGGTTGAACCTGGGTCCCCAGCAGTGAAAGCACCGAGTCCTAACCACTGGACCGCCAGGGCATTGCCACACCCTACCACGAATTTTTTTTTTTTCTTTGCGGTACGCGGGCCTCTCACTGTTGTGGCCTCTCCCGTTGCAGAGCACAGGCTCCGGACGCGCAGGCTCGGCGGCCATGGCTCACGGGCCCAGCCGCTCCGCGGCATGTGGGATCCTCCCGGACCGGGGCACGAACCCGCGTCCCCTGCAGCGGCAGGCGGACTCTCAACCACTGCGCCACCAGGGAAGCCCCCTACCACGATTTTTAAATTACAAAATTAGATGGAAGAAATGTCTGGACCCGGATTCTCTTGAGCCCAGACCCTTTCACTGAGCTTCTTGATCCCTCTTATTTCTGCATGTCCTTGACTTCTACCCTCACACCATCCCTATGAATGCCTCTCACCTGCTTGCCCTTCACCCTGTCTATGGCCACCTGACCTCCAGTGGGTGATGGTCTCTTTTCTACCTGCCCCTTTAGTCTTGTCCTCTCAAATGACCCCTCTGCCGCTCATTTGTTATTATGAGAATTAAGCTGAATTGAACACTAAATGCCAAAATACAAACACAGGCTACATTTTCAACTAAAACTCTGCTTAAAACACCAAAGACTCGGGCTTCCCTGGTGGCGCAGTGGTTGAGAGTCCACCTGCCGATGCAGGGGACACGGGTTTGTGCCCCGGTCCGGGAGGATCCCACATGCCGCAGAGCAGCTGGGCCCGTGAACCATGGCCACTGAGCCTGCGCGTCGGGAGCCTGTGCTCCGCAACGCGAGAGGCCGCAACAGTGAGAGACCCGCGTACCGCAAAAAAAAAAAAAAAAAAAAAAAACCACCAAAGACTTAAGTGGAAATGCTCCCATGCAGAAAATCCATTCCTCTGAGGACCAGCATAGGAAGCAAGAAAGTTACTGCTTTGAGTTGAGATGAAGACAAAGAGAGACTGAGCCAAGTTGAAGAACACGTCCGCCATTGCCAGAATTCCCGGTGTCGGCCAAGAGGATGAAGAACAAACAATGAAGGATATGAAGTCTCGGGCCCTGGTTGTGTTCTAGCTTTGTCCTAGGTTTGTTGTGTCATATTATAGGCAGCAGTTTATCTCTGGCTGAAAGAGATCATCTTTAAGTACCAATACCTTTATTATTCTCATTTTCTTTCCTACCATTTGGCCAAAAATGGTACCATCCTCCTACCTTCCATTGAGCCACCCTCAGCAGGGAGATCATTGGAAGTAACTAGAAATCTGGATAGCTCCTTACTAGCAAGAGAAATTAGCCGAAGCGGAATCACACGGCTCACACGGTTGCTAGTCTGCGTCAGAGAAACACAGATGTCCTTGGAAATAAAACCATAAAGAACAACAACCAATGATTTTTTTCTGAGTCATGGGATTATGGACAATTAAAAAAAATATTCTTGTTTGTTTCGATTTTTAAATTTTACTGGACCATAGTAAGAAAATTGTGGATAATTTTATGATAGCTTATATGCTATCTAAATTTGGGGGAAGATAGATGTTTGTGATTGTTTTCAGCGATGTTCTATTCTAAACTATATGTTATTTGATGTGAATTAATAACTTCATTGTTAAATCTATTGGCAGGTGAACTGCTACTGGCTTCTGAGTCTCCCTCAGACATCTTTTACCGGGGAATTCCGAGACACAATCAGTTTTTATCAAGAGCGTATGGAGTGATGTTCCCTTTGCTACAATTAAAGGTCTGTGTTCTCCAAGCCCCACTGACAGCAACGATTCCCTCTGTTCAGTAATGGTTTTTTTGCTTCCTTGCCCTTGGTCTTGCCATGGAGAGAAGGTGAGAAAAGACTGTGAGAACATTCCTGCCCTCCCCAGCAGATACGGCCAGCAGAGAACTCTTCTTCTTTTTTTTTTTTTTTAATAAATTTATTTATTTATTTTTGGTTGCAATAGGCCTTCATCGCTGCACGTGGGCTTTCTCTAGTTGCAGTGAGCAGAGGCTACTCTTCGTTGTGGTGCATGGGCTTCTCCACGTGGGTGGTGGCTTCTCCTGTTGCGGAGCACGGGCTCTAGGTGCATGGGCTTCAGTAGTTGCGGCAGATGGGCTCAGCAGTTGTGGCCCGTGGGCTTAGTTGCTCCATGGCATGTGGGATCTTCCGAGACCAGGGCTCGAACCTGTGTCTTGGGTTCTTAACCACTGCACCACCAGGGAAGTCTAAGAACTCTTCTTTAAAACTTCTAAAGCTCTGTAGGAACGTAAGGTATACGGTAGTGGTTTCGGTTTTCCTGTCTGAGTCCTGGCAACTTCAGAAGTACCCTGTGGAGTACCCCTGGGGAATGACCAGCTCACTAAATGTGACAGCCCCATGTCACTCTAGTGGCAGAAGCAACACAAATGCCTAGTTACAGCTGTGATGTGTATTACTCCACATTCCAAAATCCAAAGCTACCACTCCAAACTAATCCCAGAATACCCTGGAGTCTAGCAAAATAAATGGTACAGTTAAGTGTCTGTGGGAAGTTACTTTCTATGCGACTGTCAGCTTACCTTGTGTGGGCTTCCTTTGACTTAATTATTTGATTTATGAATGGTCAATGTTATTGACCATCCAGCTGCCCATAAACCCTTCCACTTAACAAAACGGTGACCTATTAGCCCACTAGTTCAATAAACAGGCATTGAAGGGGAACAGTATCGGTGGAGGCAACCAACACAGGCAGCCAGACACTGCTGGCTCCGTGAGCGATCTCCCAAAGAGGGCAAGGATCTCACTTTGAATCTATAGATGCTTTGCTTGATTTTGCATAAAGAAATTATTGCGTGACTGAACTCTTCGTTCCTCTAAAGAGCAGTGAATATTTGAATGCTTTAAGAACACTGCTGTACATGTTACCAAGTAGATAAACACATATGTCAAGAGAGCATATACATCGTATGGACTATTCAACATCCCGGCCTTTGGCCAAATATTATAAAAGAATTATTTCACTCATGTGGTGCTGGATTTGCTGCTCCTACACGTTAAAGCGCGGTAAGCTCAGAACACACCGGGAAGGAAGCCGTTTGTGGTACCATGACATTCAGTCCGCATTAAGGAAGCTACAGGTTCCTTAAAATGATAATCCCAGCCCGAGAACAAGGTGTGAAGGCCTGTGTATCTGCACTCCCCTTGAACATTTACTGGATCTCACATCCTACGAAAGGATTTAACTCTGGGCCGTCCTCATAATGAAACGCTCCCCTACTCTGGTCTGTTTCTGCATCCCCCATCCTTTCCACTATAATCCAACTGTAACCCAGGAGTTCCCATTTTAAATGCATACAACAAAGATCAGAGTCTAATAACTTGTCTCTTGCTGTCTGCTAACAGACTGTGAGTTCAGTCTTGCAATAGAAGAGCACATTAAAATTCTCAGTCTCTGACGTTCCTCGCTGGAAGTGACGCTCGACACTGGCTTACAAACCCCGCGACAGCATGCAAACAAAAACCCGGTTCTGCCTCACTCAGCCTGTGGTCCTGCAAAAACCCCGGGCAGACAGCACAGTGAGAGCATTCCGTGGCTCTGTACTCACCACCCAGGTAGGTGAGTCCCTGCTCTGTTCTTTCCTTTCCTCAGACCTCTCACGCAAGCCCGAGTCTGTGTGGGTACCTAGGTGGGCTGAACAGAGGCTGGGGGTAGGGCCAGCCCTTGGTGAACAGATCCTAGATGGCCAAGGCCAGGAGAGCTCCAACCATTTGGCCCCATGCTAGGGCAGAATTAACATGAAATGTTACAGCCGCCTGATAAAACGTGGTAACCTGGAAGCCAGGGAGACACACAGGAGAACTAAGAACTGAGATTTTTTTTTCATTTTGTTGAATATTTACAAAGTAATTTTATTACTTATAAGACATTGTTTGTGAATTGATTCAATATACTTGGGTCAATAATCTTCACTGTTTTGCCGGAATTATCATTTAAACACATAAATAATTTGCGCCTCAATTTGGTTTTCATGGTATGGCATAGTTGTTATTTAGGAAAAAAACCAAGGAGGAAAAAAAGTGCAATGTGTGCTCCCTATAATATAAAACTTATGTAACAGGAAGAGGAGGAAAAGGGCATCATATATGCATGTGGGCGGTGACAGCATTTATGTAATTTCTGTGTTGTCATAAGAAGTAAAGTTTCTTAAAATTGCTTAGAAAGTGGCATTTTTACATTTAGCTATGCAGCACTTCAATTTACTAAAACTTAAATGGAATATTGCTCATTCTACTATTGAGTGGAAAAGATCAAAGAAAACAAAGCAAACCCATATCAGGAATTGATTTTATAACTTTTAATAACTTCTTTTATACCATCCAGAATATAGGTAGGTCATACACATCCTACATATACAGAACTGTCAACGCTGTAAGACGGTCTTCAAATTTTAAATAAGGCTTGCAACAGACCCCTTTGGCTTCCCAGGGGGTCCATTCATTTTATGACACCTTGTCAGATATTTTAATTAATCATGAACTTTATAAGTAATGAAGGCTGTGACTACATGTGTACTTCAGTTATGATTCATTGAGCTCTACACACAGATCTAGGAAGAAATAATCCTGCAAATGTTGAGTTCAAGAGATGTCATACACTTTAATCAATCAGGAGACAGAAACTCATCAAAGATAACCAATAAAAGTCATTCAACCTAGAGACAGAAACTCATGGAGGGATACTAAAACCAGCAGGGGAAAGCTTAATGAGAAGCAGGATATTTACATGTCTCACGGTATCTCCCTACAAATCTCTCAGACACTACAAAGGGCGCAATAGTACCTTTACAAGGAAGACACCTGGGAAATGCTATGCTTACCAAGTGAGCAAAGTCACCATCACCAAAATTAAAACAAACAGACCTGTGCCTCCTGATACGATGCACCAAGAAGGACACAGTACTTCCATGTTATTCCTGCCAAATGCAGAACCCAAATCTAGTTACGAGGAAATAGCAGACAAGTCAAATAGAAAGCCATTCCACAAAATAAATGGCCTCTACTTTTCAAAAATGTCAAGATCAAGAACATAAAGGCAGGCTGAGAAACTAGATTAAAGGAAAACAAGCTAGAACAAAGGTAATCTGTGATCTTGGATCATCAGATTAAAAATGATCAGAAAACCCACAGACATAGAAAACAAACTTATGGTTACCAAAGGGGGAAGGGGAGAGAGATAAATTAGGAGTTTGGTGTTAACATATACACATTACTATACATAAAATAGATAACCAACAGGGACCTACTGTATAGCACAGGGAACTATACTCAGTATTTTGTAATAACCTATAAGGGAAAAGAATCTGAAAAAAATAAATATATATGTATGTATAACTGAATCACTTTGCTGCATGCCTGAAACTAATACAACACTGTAAGTCAATTATACTTCAATTTAAAAAAAATGATCAGAAAAGAAATGGCTAGAAAGGACATTATTGTCATCTATGAAAAAACTAAATACGGACTGTAGACTTAATAACAGCATTTTATTAATGGTAAATGTCTTGATTTTGATCATGATAGTATGATTTTATAACAGAATATTTATATTTTAAGGAAATGCATGACAAAGTATTTAAAAGGGGATGATGTCTCCAACTTTCATATAATTCAGAAAAAAAATGTGTGTATGTGTGTACAAAGAAAGAGAGGAGGATAAAAGGTAAATAATTGGTGATTCTGGGTAAAGGGTATTCAGGAGTTTCCTGCACTATTCTTGGAAGTTTTCTGTAAGTTTTAAATGGTATTCAAATAGTATCAAGGGAAAAAAATCACAGCTGGAAAAAAATTCATCCATAAAATATTTGTGTCACAGTGTGTCAGCTGGGTAGAATTTTGAAATTTCTCTAGCCTGTTCTAACTCCTTTAGAGGACACTATGCATTATTTTGAAGCAAATTTTCACAATGTTATGGGCAGAGTCATGTAAGTGGCCACCATTAGCCTTGTCAGCACAGGGTAACACTTGAAGGGTACTTCCCTTGGAGGCTCTGATGTGGACAGACCCAAGGGGACAAGATGAACTAAAAGCTTAGTGGGAGAGAAGGACCATGTTCCAGAAATGATAAGACATCCAATGTTTTGTTATTCAAATTATGTGTCCTATTTTACTACATTTGGAAAATTCCCTCAAAACAGTAATGCAACATATTTTTACAACATGAACCCCTGAGCTGCCATCACATCATAATGTGTAAAAATATAGCTTGAAGCAAGATAATTCTGCAGTAGGATTTAAATTGTTTTCAGATGCAAAGAGGGAGATAATGTGCTTTTCCAAAGACCAAAAAGGAGCAAAGCTAGAATCCTCATCTTCAGTTTCATCCATTCACTTATCCAATGGGCACTGTACAATCGCCTACTGGGTACTCGGTAGACAAAGGCTCTTGAAACTCTATTTCCTATTACCTGGCACTGGCAATGCATTTACTGGGTCTCTAACAGGCATGTCAGAGTCACACAACCAGACCTTAGTCCTGATTCCCACACTGCCCTCCCAACCCCCTCCTCGCCCTGTCCTTCCCATCTCAGAAAACAGTAATGTCGTTTTCCTAATTGCTCACACCCCAACTGCTCACACCCCAAACCTTAGAGACCATCCTGTGTCCTCTCTTGGTCTCACATCCAGTACCTCAGCCAAGAGCAAATTCCATCTGTTCTACCTTCAACATAGATCCCAAATCTAACCACCTCATACCTCCTCCATTTCTACCTCTCAGAACCAAGCACCAGCAAATCTCACCTGGATAATCAAAATAGCATCTACCTGTTCTTCCAGCTTTTGCCCTGCCCATTACATTCTGCACTCACGCAGAGGATAGAATGACCTTGTTTGAAAAGGAAGGTCAGTGCCTTAGTCTGCTCAGGCTGCCATAACAAAGGACAAGTGTCTGGGGGGCTTAAACACAGATATTTATTTCTTCACAGTTTTGGAGGCCAGAACTCCAAGATCAAGGTGTGGGCAGGGTTGGCTCCTCCTGAAGCTTCTCTCCTTGGCCTGTGGGTGGCTGTCTTCTTCCTGTGTCTTCACATCGTCTTCCCTCTGCGCATGTCTGTGTCCTAATCCCCTCCTGTTATAAGGGCACCGGTCCTATTAGATTAGGGTCCACCCATATGACCCAATTTTACCTAAATTTGGTCTTAAAGGCCCCATCTCCAAATACAGTCACATTCTGAGGTACTGGGGGTTTGGACTTCAACTTGTGAATTTCAGGGGGACACATTTCAGCCCATAAGAGCCAGAGCACACACTCCTCTTGAAGCCTTCAGTGGCTCCCCTTAACACTCAGCATAAAAACCAAAGTTCCTAGAGAGACTTACAAGCCCTATAGGATCTGATCCCAAGACCGCTCTGATCTTATATCCCATTATTCTGCCACTTGCTCACTCCACTCCCATCCCCCTGGCCTCCTTGCTGTTGCTACAACATGCGAAGCACATGCCATCTCAAGGTCTCTGCACAACTGCTCCTTCTGCCTGAGTGTCTCTTTCCCCAGACATCCACATGGTCTTTAGCTCATTTTCTTCAAGTCTCTGTACAAATGTCACCTTATCAAGGTGAAGCCTCCCCAACCACTCTGCATATAACAGCAAACAACCCCCAGTAAACCCTACCCCTTCCCTGATGTATGGTTTTCCATAGCCCTCACCACCATCTGACATTATTTACATTTTTATAGCCACATTATTTACATTTATCTTTCATCTCTTTCCCCCCACTCAATTGCAACTTTCTTAAGGCACCATTTCTGTCCAGTTTGTTGACCATTGTATGTACCCCCAGCACTTAGAACACTGCACGGCTCAGAGGAGGCACTGGTGAATATTTGTTGGGATTAAATAAATTAACTTATTTTACTGGCTTGCACTAGGCTCTGGGAGAAATATAAAAATTACCAGCACATTCCTGCTTTCAAGTACAAAAGTTTGTAATCTTGAGTGTTGGGAAATCACTTATTAGTTCCCATGTTTGATGGTTTGTTTTTTATGAGAAAAAAAAAAGAGGGATAACCCAATTTGTTGCATTTGTATATTACTTTTTAGATTACACCTAGCTTGTGGTCAACTCAAAAATAAATTAATCAATACCATGAAAAATAAAAGATGGAAGAGCAAAGTTCTCCTTAGTTTTGCAAAGTGACTAAAGAGTACTTTCTAGCCAATTCATTTCCTTGAGACATCTAACAATTTGCATGACAGCATGTACTTCTTTATTATAAAGTTTGTGAGGCCTAGAGAAGACATTTTAAAAATAATTATGCTTGGTGAATGGTGTAACTGTCCCTTTCTATAGAACTAAATCTGCCACAGAACATATCACTGTTCTAAGGGTATTTTTAGGTTTCCTTTTATAGACTATAAATATATACAACTCAAATGGCATCCACCTACTCTTGTTAATTCTGCCTGGATAATTCCTATTTACACCATTGGTTCCAAAGTTTAATCTCCCTAAAGAGATCTCCATGAGTCCAGAGAGAACTGTCTGAAAGACCCTAATAGGTTGTATCACTTCATTTAATGGTATTTAGTGACAGCAAAGGCTGAAAATCTGAAGTGGAAAGGAAAGCCTTAATTCTCCTAATTTTCATGATTAAGCTCTGACATTTGATTAGCTCCTTTTACTCGGGACTCTTGCTGTCTTCCACCATCTATACCCAGCTGCTGGGAAGGCGCTGGGTGGTAATGAACTGAACTCCTGGGCTGACAGAGGCCATTCTCCTAGCCACGCACTCTACATGCAGCTAAAGAAATCCATGCATGGTTCTCCCAACATCTATTTCAAGTCCCCAAGCCGTTGCCCAGGATGTTTCCACTACATGGGAGTCTCTCACTTGCCTATCTGCCTAGCTAACTCCTGGTCATCTTTCCTGATCCAGATTAAGTTATCACCTCCAAAGTTATCCTTTTGACTCCCTCAGACAGTGAGTTACTCCCTTCCTGGGGCTCCTATGGCACTCAGCTCACACCTGAATGCCAGCATTAATCACCCTATTAGTCAGATTAGGCTAGGTTATGTTACAGTAACAATCAACTCCCCAAATCTTAATTATTTGTAAACAAAGGCTTATTGCTCTTTCAAGCAAAATCTGCTCAGGTAATGGTGACCCTCCAGGACACTTGTCTTCCATGCAGACTCAGAGATCCCAGCTAACAGTGATTCTTATACCTGTACCAACAAGAGCATGGGGTCTATTCATTCAGAATAACTGAAGCGGAAAACACTTGTCCAGAAGTGAAGTTCCATCCACAGCGCATTGGCCAGAAATGGTCACTACGGTCCTGCCTAACTGCAAATATGCACTCAGGAGAAAAGCTTAAGGTATGGGTGAACATAACAAGTGAATTCTGATGCAGTCTATCTAGTCAAGGTAAATATCTCCAACGACAGAGTGCGAGCATCTTAACTGGAGGTAGGAATCATAATTATCCATCTCACTCCTGTAGCCCCAGTTCTGAAAACGGTGCGTGTACCCTAAAAGGTACCCAATAAATACTGAATGAATGAATGAATCATTTAGACTCATTGAGATCAACTGCCTGGAACTGAGAAAAAGCTCAGCCTCTCTAAAAGTACATGGTCACCCAATATCAGAAAGAAAGCAAGTTTGGCTGGGAAAATGAAGGAGAGAAAATGGCTGTTTAGGAAGCATTGGTATTGGCTATAGCACTTCATAAATACCTGTTGATCGAGCAAATGGATGGATGGATGCATGCATGCATGCATGGATGGATGGATGGATGAATGGATGGATAGGTGGATGGATGGATAGATAGGTGGATGGATGGATGGATGGATGGATGGATGGATGGATGGATGGATGGGTATAAGGGTGGATGAATAGTTGGGCAGAATACTTTCCCATCCCTGTTGCCAATAATCCTACTCTTGTTCAAATCATCCTCATCATCACCAAAGTTATTATAATTGCCACTATAATGAACATTATTGTCTACAGTCTTGTTTTTCCCCTCTCAACATGTTCTCTACACTGATGTTAGAGTCATCCTTCTAAAACTCAGATTAAATCCTGACATCACCTTATTTCCTTTAAAAAATATCAATTATTCCATCATTTAAAAAAGAGAAAAACAGCCATAGTCCTTCATGTGATATTCAAGATCCTTTGCAATTTGACTGGAACTTATGCCTCTACCATCCTCCACCTGCCTCTACCTACCCTTGTTCCCCCACACAGACCCAATTAGCTGTGCCCACAAAGCTTAGACTATTTGCTATATTCTGAAAAGGATGTGCATCTTCTCGTCTCTGATCCTCTGCTCATGTTTTCCTTTTCCTCCCTATCACAAGATGTCTTAAGTCAACTGGTATTTCCTCTGGGAAGCCTCCCCAGATCACCTTCAGACAGAATTCATCACTCCCTTCTGCATTCTCCCATTATATCTAATCGATTCTTCTTTAAAATACTGCACTTAGGATAATATGCTTTGTATTTGGATTTAAAACAGTAGAGATGGAAAAAGGACACTCTAGTTGTATATGTGTATCTATTAGACTGTGTTTTCTTGAAAGCAAGGATCACACTTGACTGTCCTGATTAGGATAGTGCACTGCACGTCGTAAGCACCCACTCACTCATTGTTTCATTAAACAAAAGCTATTGTGTCTAACCTGGCCTGGCAATGAACAAGACGATTAACATTTGCAGAAATGAATTAAAAGCCAAGTAGAGTTCTCTTCTCCCTGAGCCCTTTGTCATTTTCACATAGTACACAATGTCATGTGATGCCTACATCATTAATAAAGCCAATTTCATAATTAAATGAAACTCCATTATCTTGTCCAGATGCATATAGCACTTTTGATGTATATTCTTCAAAAGAGAAAAACAGAGACCCTCACTGTGAACTACTTCCCTGATAATATCTCATATTCACTTCTCAGCAGATTAGATTGCCACTCTCTGAGTTTTATGGAAGTTTTTATCGGTCAACCTGATCTTTTGGATATGGCCTTACATTGGTTACAAGATGCAGAAGCTGGGCTCCCCATCGTTGGTGCGCATTTATGGCTACATGCATCCCCATTACTCACGACGAAATGTTCGTGGTGTTTTTAAGATGATCCTTAATCTTTTCAATGGCCACATAAATTGTTCTTGTGCACATCGGGCTTTCATTTTATTTCTTTTTAAGGCATCGATAGAGCAAAATGTGAATGCTTTCAAACAGCTTCTGTTTTCTTCACAGTGGAGACTTTGGGTGTGGAAATGCACCCTGCATTTCTTCCCTATGGATTTAATAGCCGAGAACCAGCTCTGCATGCTAAGCCATCCTTCTCCCTTCAGAAAGGGCCCCAGAAGTCCCATTAAAGTTAATGGGGACAATTATGTCCACAAACCAAAGGGAAAATAAACCCCTTCATTTGTAAATTAGCCCAATTCCAGGAGATTTTCTATGTCAAACCAAGAAAGGATAACATGAAAACAGGTCAATCATGACTCCCTCTATTAACTGTCTGAAATAAACGTTCATCTGGGCAGCCTCCCATTCGCTCCAAGAAAAAAAAGAGAGACAGCAAACTCTCAACAGCTCCTTGGAACATTAGTCTGTGAATTCCTCCACTATTTCCTTCCCAAGCCTTTTTGGTAAATGATAAATGGCAAGTCTGTTGATCACTTTCAGAGATCCCGTACAGCTTTATGCATCAACTCCCACTTTCCAGAAGCCATTTACCATGGAGACAAATGAGTTTGTCTTCAGCTGTGCTCATTGTTTTCTTCAGAAAGAATGGAAGTAGACATCTCTTTTTCTTTTCATATAACAAAAAACTGAAAATGTGTTTTTCTACTTTCTAAAAACATCTAAATTCAGTGCTAACAGAGCTGACTGTCTATGATAGGGCTGAGATATCCAGGAACACCTGCCCAGAATAGTACCTGTAATTAATAGTTACCTTTGGAGTAAAGAAGATATACAGATTGCCAACAAACACATGAAAGGATGCTCAACATCACTAATCATTAGAAAAATGCAAATCAAAACTACAATGAGGTATCACCTCACACCAGTCAGAAAGGCCATCATCAAAAAATCTAGAAACAATAAATGCTGGAGAGGGTGTGGAGAAAAGGGAACCCTCTTGCACTGTTGGTGGGAATGTAAATTGGTACAGCCACTATGGAGAACAGTATGGAGGTTCCTTAAAAAACTACAAATAGAACTACCATACGACCCAGCAATCCCACTACTGGGCATATACCCCGAGAAAACCATAATTCAAAAAGAGTCATGTACCACAATGTTCATTGCAGCTCTATTTACAATAGCCAGGACATGGAAGCAACCTAAGTGTCCAATGACAGATGAATGGATAAAGAAGATGTGGCACATATATACCATGGAATATTACTCAGCCATAAAATGAAACGAAATTGAGTTATTTGTAGTGAGGTGGATGGACCTAGAGTCTGTCATACAGAGTGAAGTAAGTCAGAAAGAGAAAAACTAATACCGTATGTTAACACATATATATGGAATCTAAAAAAAAAAAAGGTTCTGAAGAACCTAGGGGCAGGACAGGAATAAAGACACATAGAGAATGGACTTGAGGACACGGGGAGGGGGAAGTGTAAGCTGGAACAAAGTGAGAGAGTGGCATGGACACATATACACTACCAAATGTAAATAGATAGCTAGTGGGAAGCAGCCGCATAGCACAGGGAGATCAGCTCGGTGCTTTGTGACCACCTAGAGGGGTGGGATAGGGAGGGTGGGAGGAGATATGGGGATATATGTATATGTAGAGCTGATTCACTTTGTTATACAGTAGAAACTAACACACCATTGTAAGGCAATTACACTCCAATAAAGATGTTAAAAAAATAAAAATAAAAACCACCTAAGAATAAAAAAAAAAGGAACATGATCAATCCAATGTACTTCTCTGTTAATAATAAATTAACAAGAATATTAAAAAAAATAGTTACATTTGGAGTGTCTTCCTTTCTGAAGAAATGCACTCAGTAAGAATCCAGTCATCATTTAATATGGGGACTACAGGTACACTTCTGATGTAACAGTCAAGATTCACCTGCCCATTTTGTCCTTACAGTAAAACTAATATATTTCAAAAAATAAAATGACGTGTGGAGATTTATTTCCACATACAGCCAGGTGCTGTCCATGCAGTGTTCCCCTGGGACGTTCCATCTACCTCTTCCTACCATCAGCCTGGTCCCTCTCCTTCTTCACCACAGTGACTCAGGGCAGAACCCACAACAAGATCACATGCTTTATCCCATCTGGGCACTTTGCCTTCACTAGGATGTACTGCCCCTTGTTGATAATGGTGCTACGGCTACAGCTGCTTGGTCCTGACAGCCAGAGTTCCCCATAGGTTATGTAAGAAATAGTTGCATCCTGATGTTGACATAGTCGTTCTGTGTTCAAAGGCAAACCTGTTCCACTTCCCAATAAAGTGTATTAAAGGTTCAAACCCAATATTAAATCTACAAAGGATAATACAAGTTCGTATATGTAATACATTCCATAAAGATACACCATTAGAACAAAATTAAGGAGAAAAAGACTTTCAAAATAGAGTAAGACTGATCCTAGCACCACCTATAATACTGAGAAATGGTTTTGACTCATCACTGAGACTCCAGTGCCTGTGCAAACTCATTATAGAGTGGTCATTAAATATTTATTAAAATTAATGAACAGCAAATAAATTATGGAACATTGCTGGTTTAAAACTTTAATTCGTTTTAGGTAAGAAATTTAATGCTTCAATGACGTTGGCAGTCAGACAGCAGTTACCTTTGCAGGGATGAAGTATATACTGGAAAGGCATATCTCATGGGATGTTGGGGGTATTGATCTCGGTGGTGGTTACATGGAGATATGTGTGTATGTAAAATATATACATATATGTGTAAATATGTACATGTATGTAAAATATGTGTAATATGTACATATACATAAAAATATTTTTATATATTACAAATTTATCCAGATGAACACTTAAGATCAGTGTTACACTTTACTGTACCTATGACAGCCTCAATTTTTTAAAAAAGATAGATGACTATAGAATGAAGTTTCTGATCTATAGAAAATCTGTTTTGTTCTCCACTCAGAAGGCCCTTTCTCTACCTTTGTTTTTGGGGGATTCTTTATTCCTGAGCCTGTTTGTCTGTGGTTTGATTCGTATTTACATATTCCTCCTATTTCACACTAGCTCCTGCTTAAATAATTTATAATTCCTAGATAACTGCTTGACTTTGTTTTATGTTTCTGGGGAAAAAAAAACAGAAATTGAAGGTTCAAAATAAAAACCTAAAAGAACTTAAGTACATAAATTTTCAAACCCATTTAGACAAACTACAATACGATTTTTAAAATATAATATAAAGTTGCTCATTAGCCCAGTGTTTTTTGGACTCTTAAGACATCTAATGGAGGAAGCACCAAAAATAATGTGGAAGCAATCTCCCCAGTTTGCAATATTGTTGGGTCCTCTTTCCACGCAACTTTCTACTCTACCTAAAGAGCATCTAACCACCTCACACCAGAGTCACCAAGGGAGTGTGCTCTTAGGGAAAGAGACCCCGTTAGCCATGTGACCTTTGAACTGGTCACTCAGCCCCTTCCTTAGGCTTCAACTTCCTCTCTAAAAACAAGACACTATGATTAGGTCCAAGGTCACTGTCAATTCCATCTTTCTATATTTCAATGAAATATAAGTTTTATTTTATGAGCAGCACTTCTGAAGTCTCCAACTTGATTTAAGAGAATAACTACAGAAATAGATTTTTTTCTTTAACTTTTCATCTACATAAAAATGGTTTTGCTTTCATTTCCCAATTCAACGATGGAAGTGACCATTGTCTCATATGATGAACATTCAACAAATATTAGAAGCAAAGAACTTTGTTTTTTACATCGTGCCATATTGAGTATACCTGTTTTTGTTTTGTTTTGTTTTGTTTTTTGCGCTACGCGGGCCTCTCACTGTTGTGGCCTCTCCCATTGCGGAGCACAGGCTCCGGACGCGCAGGCTCAGCGGCCATGGCTCACGGGCCCAGCCGCTCCGCGGCATGTGGGATCCTCCCAGACCGGGGCACAAACCCGTGTCCCCTGCATCGGCAGGCGGACTCTCAACCACTGCGCCACCAGGGAAGCCCGAGTATACCTCATTTGCTCTCAATAAATATTAATTAATGGCTTTGATACTAATAAAATTAATATCGCCAATACCCCAGAGTTAAGGCACCACCACAAAGTAAAGTTGGCTCATCTTCATTTTACGAGTCTGCACCATCCCCAAAATTTTCTTAGAGTTTATGATAAGACAACCCTTGACATTATAAGTTAAGCATTAATATTTTGACCAAGCTGGGTGAAAACTAGGAAAAACTAGACTGCATCTCAGCTTTGAACTTGCTCTATGATCATAAAGGTCCAGAAATGAATGCAGCATATTGGGGTAGGCTTCTCTGCACTAATCTGCTAGCAGGATTAGTGTAGTTCCTTTAGAGGAATAATGAACTCAAGATATCATCTTAACCTAAAGCTGGAATTTCCTGATATTGATTAAGTGTCACCATGAACTACATGGACTTGTGTTGCTGTACCAAAGATATCCATTATTTATTCCCCATCAACAGTCCCTTCTTAAGGAATCTGCCTCACCCACAGCTCAGAAGGGACAACTATCCACTACAAATGCAGGGATTGGGGGAGGCAGAACCTGCTCTCAACTGGGCTGTCACTCCTCCCAGGCAGGAATCTGGAACTGAGAAACACTCTGAATCAGGCAGATGGTGTTGGAGCTGAAGGTTCATGTATAGTTAGATCCACATGGCAGGCAAAAGCCAGATACTGGGCAAATTTATCATCTTTGGCCATTTGAACTGCTATAACAGAATATCATAGACTGGGTGGTTTATAAACTGGGTCATTTCTCACAGTTCTGAAGGCTGGGAAATCCAAGATCAAGGTGCTGGCAGATTTGGTGTCTGGGAGGGCCCACCTCCTGGTTCACAGATGGCTGTCTTCTTGCTGTGTCCTCACATGGCAGAAGGGACAAGGGAACTTTCTGCAGCCACTTTTATAAGGGTACTAATCCTATTCATGAGGGCTCCACCCTCATGACCTAATCACCTCTCAAAAGCCTCACCTCCTAATCCCATCACACTGGGGGTTAGGTTTTCAACATATGAATTTTGTGGGAACACATCTGATCTACTGCAGTGATGGAGAGCAGAAACTAGGAGGTGAGTAAGAAAGCAGGTTAGCCAAGTAGGGAATATAGGAAAATGCAGAGGGAAGAAGATATGGGTGGATCCAGGAAGAGTGGTACAGAAACAACTGACACCTTGCAGCTTCCTAGTTCCTGTGATACACAGCTTCTGGCCATTGGGTTTTAAAAGAATACCTGTGGTCACAGCCAATCCCATCCTTAGATCTGTCATTGTAAAAGTGATGAATAGAAGAATTTGCAGCCTCATGGTTACACACACACACACATTCATACAACTAGTACATACAGCTGGTACAGAATTGAATTAGCTAGAAAAACGAGACTCAGTTGGTATTAGGAAAGAACAGAGCTGCTCAAGGTAGAGGACAGGAGAGGACAAACACTCAAGGACAAACTGCTTTGGGGAGAAGTTGTAGATATGTTGAGAGAATAAAATAAGATTGAAGGCAGGTGGGATACTGAATGAGATACTGGGAATGATTTTACAAAGTTTTGCTATTAGTTCAAATGGAATTCTCCTCTGCAACTCTTCAAGTTGTTTTTGTAAAGGTTTTACTTTCCCAGGCTTTCTGAGGAAAGAGACTAACATGAGACCCTGTTCTGAGACTGGACAGAGGGAGGCCCAGTTTTACTTGGGTTCTGGCAAACCCCAGACTCTTTCACAGATCGGGGTTTCTCAACAGAACTCTAATAACATTTTTAATGGAACAATTCTTTATTGTTCAAGACTATCCTTCAGACTGCAGGATGTTTAGCATCCCTGGCCCCTGGGTACTGAATGACAGAGCACCTCTTGGTCACTGTGACAACTGAAAACACCCTCCACTATTTCCAAATGCCCCCAGGGTGGAGGAGAATGTTGCTCATGGTTGAACCACTGATGTAGACATTGCTAAATTGGTTTCCATTCATTGCAATGAGATAATTCCTGATGAAGACAGTGGTTAATAAATAAGAAGAGCAGAATTATTTGTATTTCTTCCCGAAGCATTCAACTCAATGATATGCAGTATCTCAGAAAGCAAACATGATGCTGTTGGCGCCATCACTGTGAGGACTGAATAAGAAGCATAAGATATTACGCTCCTAGTCCTGCACAAAATCCTGAAAGTGGGTAATGACAACAAAAATCAACAGGCACATAGTAGGGTTGGCCTTTGATGAAGGGCACATGACAGACACTCAGAAGAAAACTGGACCTCAGCCTGAAGACGAGGGCTAGGAGAAGATGTTATGAAAGTTCATGACCTCAGAAAGACAAAAATGAGGGTGAACACACTTTTATATCACATCCTGTAATATCAAAGCTAAGAGCATAGTTGAAAGCTAATATTTTGATCACTCACTGTGCTAGGGTCTAGTTAGAAGATGCTATATAGTCCCTGGACAAATAAAAGCAAGTACTGCTTTGTAGCATGAAGTCCTTAAAAACAGTGGTTCAGATAAAAACATATTTTAAAATCAAGATTTGTGCCTTTGTTCTTCCCTCTACTTCCTAGGGTGTTCTTCTCCCAGGTGATCACAGGGGTGATTATCAAGGATCATCTTCAAGGCTGTGTGAAGACACTGGCTTCTCAGTGAGGCTGACCAGCTGATTGAAACAGTGACCTCGGCTGTGCACTGATCACGGTCTGGGTCTCGATCAAGTTGGTCACGTAGGAGGATCCTGAACGCACATCCTCCCACAGACGCACGGAATCCACAGCTCCCTACCAACAATTTCCTCTGAAAAACCCCAGACTAGCTGAGTGACTCCTACACCTCAGGCAAACGAGACCAAAAACCCACTTGGATGCAGGTAGGAGGGGCTGAGATACAACTGCACCCTAAACCCCACACCTGGTGCAGACCCACAACTGGGAGGGAACTCAAAACCCTGAGCTTCTCCCTGAGAAGCAAAGGGTTTGAACCCCATACCAGGCACCCCAACTCCTAAGACCTGCATCTGAAAGATAAGCTCCCAAAACACCTATCATTGAAAGCCAGTGGGGCTCCTCTCTGCAAGACCCATCAAGCTACAGCAAACTGAGAAATGGTTCTTAAAGCGTAACACGCACTGACTCACCTGCTCCAGGGTCCAGCTGAGAGGTGCCCAGAATTGCTGTGAAAGAGGCTGATTTACTTATCTTCAAGCATCTGCCTGAGGGGCCTGCTGAGGAGCTCCCTGCAGGCACCATCCTTGCACTGTCCCCTTGCTTCACTGAAGCTCACCACCTCCTCCTGGAAAGAAACTTGTACTTTCCTCTGGGGCCCCAATTTTTGTGGCTGCCGTCCACTGAACACCTCCAGATCACCTGGCTCTGGTGGCCACTGGGGCTTACACTCGTGGTCCCTCCAGACTGTATATATTTGCATACTTTAAAAGCTGCTGCCTGAGGGTCTGGCTTCCGATCAGCCTGAATCTGGGTTCTGACTCAGATCCTCCCTGGACAGGTCTTGCCACACCCTTAACCACTGGGAACCACTGAGAATAACATAGGCCGCCTGGACAAGCACGACGACACGACCAAGAGCCAGGGCAGCTCTGAACAATAAGGTTCATCTCCTCCGCAAGGCCACTCCTTCCAGACCGGGGAGGTGCCTCGTTTAATGCAAAGAAGCCAACACAGAGGGTCAAGGAAAGTGAAGAAACGGGGGAATGTGTCCCAAACGAAAGAGCAAGACAAAACCTCAGAAACTGACCTTCATGAAATCATCACTGCTTGTCCTCCTCTCTCATCCGTTCTTCTCCACAGCTTTTATTACCATTTACGATCCTATTTGTTCACTCATGTATTTGTCTGTCCCCTCGCTAGAACGTACACTCCATGAGGGCCAGGACTTCCGGTCTGTCTTTTCACTCAGTGCCTACAAGAGGGATTGAGAATGGTAAGCACTTAATAAATAGTTATTGAATGAATGATGGATTGAAGAATAATTCAGACAGGTAAATATATAATAAATACATAGCAAGTAATTAAAGAAGGTTAATGATGTTTAGGGTAGCACTTTAATTCTTGGAGGTTGACAACATGGAAAACAGACATCATTCCACCAAATCATTCCATCGTTGTATGTCCCAGGCTGGACCTGCCCCCCGGGGAAAGGCCCTCAGCCCCACCTCCACACACGTCAAGGTGGTGTTCATTACCACAGTGCTGCCCCTACCTGGTGGTTTCTGGCAGCACGAGGAAGGAAGGGCCCTCCCACATTCCTTCCTTCAAGCCTTGTTTCCTGAGTGTGGACTATGTTCTCCGTCCTGCTTGGCACTGTTCTCTAGAGGCACAATAGTGAACAAGACAGACCCAGGCCCTGCCCTCCCTATGTTTTCAGTTTGGTCACAAAAATGAGAAGACAGCCTTGCAGAGGAGGCTTACAAGGGAGGCTTGTGTGGAGAATCTGGGAAAGCAGAACGGAGAAAACAAGAGAGTTATCCGGCCCAGAGAGGTGAAAAAGTCAGAGAGCTCTCCCTCTAACTGAAGTTAAGTCATCCTCTCTGTTCCTTGTTTTTCTCTCCTTTTTTCCTTAACCGTGGTAAAATACCCATAACATAAAGTTTCCCGTTTTAATGATTTTTCGGTGTACAGGTCACGTACGCTTAGCAGCATGAGGTCCATCCACATTGCTGGGCAGCCATCACCACTCTCCCTCTCCAGGACTTTTGCCATCTTCTCAAATGTCCCCCTGTCCCCATTAAACAACATCTTTCCATTCCCTGCCCTAAATTCTGGGTCTCTGTTGCACTGTCTCCTGAAATGCAACCCCCCATGATCATATTTTAGGGACAAAGGTCACACTTAGATGATGTGAAATTTATTTTAATAAAACCAATAAGAATGTAGGGGGGAAATCCAGTTGAGCTCTTGACAGTCCTGTGATTCTGTTCTGAATTTTAAAACTTCCTTTTTGGGGGGAAAAACAATGAAAAGGCTAATAATGGAGATCCAGTCAAAAGATTGTGAAAGAACTCTTATCCCCATGGCCACATCAATTACATGACAATGTACGTGTGTTGCTTCAGACACCACGGCAAATGTCTCTGTATAAAATATAAAATAAACTGTTTCAGACAAGAATGGAAATGTATCAGTAAAAAATAATTTGGGCTCTGTTGGAAAATAAAATACATTCCCAAAGCCTCAATCCCTTCTTGACTGTACTTTCCTATAAATAATTAAGAATTCAAGTAATTATGTTTCATTATTAACTGTAACGTTTTCCAAAACTACTATATGCAGGTCTGGAGACCGCACTTGACCTACTTATAGTGGTCTGCAACAGAGGGAGATTTTTTTTTTTTGAGGATATCTTTTTTTAATTGGGATGAGGGCAAGAGGGGATTAAGGTAGGTGGCAAATCATACCCTTCATTTTTAGTGAGGAGCCATGGCTTCTAGAAATGTCCACCATTCATTCCAAATAGTCATTCAACAAACTTTTCTTGAGAACCCACATATGCCAGGCACTATTCTGAACTCCTGGAACACATCAGTAATCAAAACAGACAAATATCCCTGTTTTCCTGGAGCTTCCTTTCCGGAGGAAATTTTAAAATATGATTTTAGATACTCCTCAATTATTTGATCTATTTCTGTTTATCAGAAAATTTTGCAATAGTGTTGAGGACTGGAAAAGAGTATTGAAAATTTTTCTGGTGTACACTTAGAAATCATCACTAAAAAATCTATCTGTGCTTCCACTTACTATATTTACTCAAGTCTTATATTCATACCAGAAATACATACTGAGAGATTTTTTTCTGTGGCAAGAGACTGTGCTAAGAAGTATGAGGGGATATAAACACGTGTGAAACATATCTGTAAACTTATTCTTGGATGTGTTGCACCCACACCATGGTTTCAAAGGAAAATTATCAAACTATCATTACTATGTTACAATAGCTGGGCAATGTCATGCTATCTATGGCACCTGAGTTAAACAGCACAGAGGGTTTTCTTTTTTTTAATTTATTTTATTGACGTATAGCTGCTTTACAATGTTGTGTTAATTTCTGCTGTACAGCAAAGCGGTTCAGTTATACATACATATATATGTATACATATACATATATACTACGTATATATATATATATATATATATATTCTTTCTCATATTCTTTTCCGTTATGGTTTATTACAGGGTATTGAATATAGTCCCCTGTGCTATACAGTAGGACCTTGTTTAAATAGCATAGAGTTTGACTCTACCTTTGGTAAATAAAAGTCCCCTGTGGGTCAGGTAGGTACACCATGGGAACCACAGTGAGAAGCAAAGAGCAAACGGTAGTCTGGGTGGCACAGAGGGCCCTTTAAGCCTGATCCCGGGAATCACGGTACTAGCAGGATGAAGACCCACCCACGGTCACCAAAACTCCAGGGGCAGGAATGGAACGATCACTGCCTGTCATCTTATATCAGAGACTGTAAATCATTCTCTCTGTTTAGGTGCACCACTGAGGACTAGACTTTGTGACAGAAGGCAGTCTTGAAGGAGGGGACTTGGTTCATCTTTTCTAATTTTTATTTTATATTGGAAGATAGTTGAAATGCAATGCTGTGTTAGTTTCAGGTGTACTACAAAGTGAATCGGTTGTACGTATACATATATCTACTCTTTTTAAAATTCTTTTCCCATTTAGGTTATTACAGAATATTGAGTAGAGTTCCCTGCGCTATACAGGAGGTCCTTGTTGGTTATCTATTTTAAATATAGTAGTGTGTATATGTCAATCCCAAACTCCCAATTTATCCCTCCCCCCACCACCTTTCCCCTTTGGTAACCATAAGTTTGTTTTCTAAGTCTCTGGTTCATCTTGGTTTACCCAAAGCACAAGTCAGTGAGGGCTCCAAAGAGCTGCCGTGTTTGTGCAGAAAATGACAAGAGTTTGTGCTGGAGAAGACAGCAGTGGAGCATGAAGTCAGATACCCTGGTTAACTGCAAACACTTGGCCACATTTTGAGTTCCAACCTGCATTCTACACCTTCTTGTTTTCAAATATTTGGAACAGTCCTCAAACTTCTATTTTTAATTTTAGCAAAAAGAAGCCTAGAAAACTTCTATGAGCTTCTGACATTTTTCTAGACCTCAAAAGGCCTTTAAGAATATTTTGGTGAGTCAGACAAAAATGATTCAGAAACATATGGATTGCATTTACTTGGATAGATCAGAATTTAACACAAAGTAGGTTAAAATACTTGGCTACATCCTGTGCTCTGGGGTAGCCAAATGTTTGGGAAAAGTGTGGCAACATGAACACCACCAGGCTGCCTCCTACACTGCCCTGTTTTCATTTGCATCTCTCTCTTTTTATTTTTTCCTCTCAGGCTGCCAGGAACGCATACTAGGCTTCAGGGACAGCTTAAGGAATAATAGCCTGCAGCTAGAGAGACCCCCACTACCATTTTCCAGGAAGAATCTGGATTCCCCAGAGATGCTACGTTCAACAAATATGAACAAACACAGCAAAAACCCACACTGTGTCCTCAGCCACATCGAGGCAGTCTTCTTTAGTATTTCGTACTTCATCCAATTCCAGCTTTCTGCTTGTCTGAGAAACAGACCAGAGCAGTGGCCACAGGACCAGCTCTATAATTTGAAGAGCTCAGTGCAAAATGAGGATGCGGGCCCCTTGCCCAGGAAGTATTAAGAGTGTCAAGATGGCAAAAATGGCATTAAAAAAAGCATCGAGAGAGTATGGCCCATAAAGCTAGCCCTAGCAATGCCCTGAGGCATTTCCTCCCTTCACATTTCTTATTGTAAAGAAAAACAAGATGATGGCAGAATAATCAGTGTGAACTCAGATTAGTTAGGAAATGAGATAATGATTTAACGATCGGGATTTCCCAAGCACTGTTAACTAAAACCAAGGACAGGATCAGAGATCAACAAAAATTTCAAATGGCATCACAGCAAGAGTGAAAAGGCTGACTTTAGACTGAACCAGCAAAGTTTCAAAGAACAAAGAAGAGTTCAGAGATTGCAGGAGAGGGGTGAGGCAATGGTTCTTGCGGCCTCTGTGCTGTCTCCTCCAGGGGCTCTGATGCAGCTGTTGATGCAGAGAACAGAATTCTCTCTGAAACTAATGGCACCATTTTATACCACCACCAAGGAAGGTGTTGTTATACCAAGGATTTATTTATTTATTTATTTATTTAATTTAGTCTAATTGAAGTATAGTTGATTTACAATGTTGTGTTAGTTACTGCTGTAGAGCAAAGTTTTACATATATATATACATTTTTTATATTCTTTTCCACTATGGTTTATCATAGGATATTGAATATAGTTCTCTGTGCTATACAGTATGTTTACCCATTCTATTAATGTATATAAAAGCTTACATCTGCTCACCCCAACCTCCCACTCCATCCCTCCCTCAGCCCCCTCCCCCTTGGCAACCATAAGTCTGTTCTCTATGTCTGTAGTTCTGTTTCTGTTGCATAGATAAGTTCATTTGTGTCATGCTTTAGATTCCACATATAAGTTATACCATATGGTATTTGTCTTTCTCTCTTTGACTCACTTCACTCAGTATGATAATCTCTAGTTGCATCCATGTTGCTGCAAGTGGCATTATTTCATTTTTTTATGGCATTGCATATATATGTACCACATCTTCTTTATCCATTCATCTGTCGATGGACATTTGGTTGTTTCCATGTCTTGGCTATTGTGAATAGTGCTGCTATGATCACAGGGGTGCAAGTATTGTTTAGAATTTTAGTTTTGTCTGGATATATGCCCAGCAGTGGGATTGCTGGATCATATGGTAGTTCTATTTTCAGTTTTCTGAGGAACCTCCATACTGTTTTCCATAGTGCCTGCACCAACTTACGTTCCCACCAACCCTGTAGGAGGGCTTCCTGTTTCTCCCCAGCCTCTCCAGCATTTGTTATATGTCGACTTTTTAATGATGGCCGTTCTGACTGGTATGAGGTGGTACCTCACTGTAGTTTTGATTTGCATTTCTCTAATAATTAGCAATGTTGAGCATCTTTTCATGTGCCTGGTGGCCATCTGTATGTCTTCTTACACCAAGGAAGATTTTAGAGGAATGTGGAATAGCTCCAGGAGATTTCCTATGTGCTTTTGCAATCTGTAATTTTACCATCTGCCTTATTCAGTGTGGCCTAATAAAGATTTCCACCTCTTCTTTCACAGTTTCCAGAGAGGAATAAATATGCTAAGTAACGACTTGGGCACAGAAGTCCTCTTTCCACAAGCCTGTTAAAGATTAGGCTTCAAGAATCATAGTACCTAAACGCAGGCATTGCCCATAGCATTTCTTTAAAAAATACTCTGTATGGGGCACACGTTTATGTATTTATTTTCGAAAGAAATATCTTTTTTTCCCCTGTGGATGAAATTCTGAGCATGTGAGGCACAAAATTAAAATCCCTTGGTTATTTCAATCTTTCCTTTTATGAGGAGCCCATTATATCTTTTCTAATTCCTGTGTAAGATTTGTTCATATTATATTACAAAGAGCATTTTATAAGTTCAGTAGTTTTCAGTTTCTCATTAGTCTTTTTTGTTTGTTTGCCTATGGTGTCTATTAAGACTTGCTTTTAGAAAAACGAGACAAGACAGAGTCCATAAAGGCACACAGTTCTCTCTCATTTTTAAAATAGAGTTGATTCTATTTTTTTAGTGAATCAGCACAAGGTCTGTTATTAAGCATTCCATTGTATCATGTGTTTTATTTTTTTTGCTGGTAGAATTTTATAATAGTTTACTTCTTCTTTAAAAAAATTTTTATGGACTTCCCTGGTGGTCCAGTGGTAAAGAATCCGCCTTGCAATGCAGGGGACGCGGGTTCAATCACTGGTCGGGGAACTAAGATCCCACATGCCGCGGGGCAACTAAGCCCACGCGCCATGACTACTGAGCCCACGCACTCTGGAGCCCACTCGCCACAACTAGAGGGAGAAAACCCGCACGCCACAACTAGAGAGAAGCCCATGTGCCACAACGAAGAGCCTACATGCCACAACAAAGACCCAACGCAGCCAAAAATAAAAATAAAACAATTTTTTAAATTAAAAAAAGATTTTAGTGTTTTATCTTATTTGTGAAGATGGATGAATCTGTTTCTATGTGCATATCAAAAAAGTATGAAAAAATAAGAAACCAGTGCTTCATATACTGCAGATAAAAAATGTTAATTCGATAAGCACTCTAAAAAACATTCAATATGCCAAAGACTTGGCTTTACATGAAATATCAGTTTAATTCCATTCAGCAAAAGTGGATAAAGCATCTACAAGGCATCTTTAGCAAGCCGGGTACTGCAGATGTAAAGATGAATTGAACTTGACCCTGGCATTGTACAAATTTGCTATGTGTAAGCAATTGCAGGCAGTAAAAGATCCAAACACTGCAGGCTGAACGATGGACTTGAAAGAAAGAAGCCTGTCGTGGCACAGTGGATCAGATGACGTCATAACCTTTCATTTCAAATCTATGGCATTTCAAACACAGCAGAGCGTTGTCTAAAAATACGAAGGCTTAATTCCCTTCACAGGCTCCATGTGGGAACACTTCCTAGCAGACTGGAAAGTATTTCAAATGACATAATCTACACTTGTCCGATTGAGTGAGCAAAGGCCATCCAAGGACACATTTATTTTCTTCGACTTTCTTCTCCAGAGATTTTTTGATTCCATGCAAATTTTCAAGATTTGGTAGTTGATGACTGATCTCAGAGCAACAGCGATCAATCAGGCAAGTCTGGCTGCAGGCACCGTGGACACATTCTACTTAGACTGAAGTCATCCTATGAATCCCTCTAAGTCAGACGCGGTTAGAGCCATGTCTGGGATATCTACGAATTTCCACAAAGGAAACATTAAGTTGGAAGTAAAAGTTCTTATTTCTTCTTATTTCTAAGTAAAAGATTCTTCTTTCTTCATATTTGAATAAATTTAGGTGATATAAATGAAAGAGACTTTCTTCATGACCATGCGATTTATTGTGTTTGAAGGTGTGTTTGCGAGGTTGCAGATGTGTGGGTGTTTTCACTTGTGGGTCTGTGTATGTGTGTACCTGTGTCTTTGGGAAGGAAGGAGAAAAGTTAGGGTGAGGGAGTGCAGCACGCAGGGACCTACAGAAGCAAAAGTGAAGAGGTGGGACTGTCTAAAGAAGTCAAGCTGCAGACTGCTTGCTGCAGGTCCACTCCTTCATGCTGGAGGCATCCTTTCATTGGCCCTGTCATCTGCATGCCCAGCAGAGCAGCTGCAGGGTGGACACTAGACTGGGCAGGCTTGAGTGGAGTAAACGGAGTAGACAGCATATGACTTGCTGTCTTTGTCAGCCCTGGGCAACCATAACAAAGACCACAGCCTGTGTGGCTTAAAAACAGACCTTTATTTCTCACAGCTGGAGGCTGGGAAATCCAAGATCAAGGTACTAGCAGATTCAGTTCTTGGTGAGGGCTCCTTCGCGGGCTTGTGGGCAGCTACCACATCCTCACGTGGCCTTTCCTCAATGCTAACCCATCAGGGGGTCCCACCCTCATGACTTCATCTCACCCTAATCACCTCCCAAAGGTGCCACCTCCAAATACCGTCACATCTGGAGGTTAGGGCTCTGACCTATGGATTCTGGGGGACACAAACCTCCAGCCCCTAACACTTGGCTTCTTCCTACCACTGTATTTTTCCACCATCCTCAGGCTCCTGGAGCTTTCTCATTATCTAGACTTAACCTGGAAATCAGCCTCACTCTTCCACAAAGCGCTAGCCTTCACCTGACCATTTCTAAGACAGTTTCAGTTACTAGAAAGAGAAACCAGCATGAGCTAGCTTAATCCAAAAATGCTTACAATTTTGTCAATTATACCTCAATAAAGTGGAAAAGGTCATTGACAACTATTAAAATAAATAAATAAAAGTAAGCATCCTTATTTTTTAAAGAAAAGCAGGGAGAGGGAATATAAGACTACAGTGAAGTCTCGTGGAACAGGAATGCATTCAATCATTCATTCATGCATTCAAAAACTATGTATTGAGTAACTAGCATGTGCCAAGTTCAGTGGTAGATTCTGGGAACTCAGCAGTGAAAGAGACAGGCGTCTGCCCTGCTTATACCCTGGTAGAGAGACAGACGTGAACCAAGTAATCACACAGATACATGTGTCATTATAAATTGTGCTGAGTGCTCCAAGGAAAAGGTATAGGGTGTTTCAGAAAGTTTAACAAGAGGGCCTGACTTAGAAGAGGTTTGGGAAAGAATTTGCTGAGGAGTACACGGCTTCCCATGTACTTAGTAGATAGTAGATAAATTCTACTAAGTAGATAATTAGTAGAATTCTACTAATTCTACTTAGTAGATAAATTCTACTAAGTGCTAAAAGAAGAAATTATACCAGATCAACCCACACACTTAACAGAAAACAGAAGAAGAGAGAGCACTTCTCAACTAATTTACGAGGTCAGCATTACCATGATCCCAAAATTATATAAAACTTTCCTCCCAAATATAACTAGATACTCTCATGAATATATGTGGTAGGCAGAATAACGTCCCCCTACCAAATATGTCCATGTCCTAACCCCCAGAACCTTGAATGTTACCTCACATGGGAAAAAGGATTTTGCAGATGTGATTAAATGAAGGATCTTGAGATGCGAGATTATCCCAGATTATCCAGTTGGCCCGATGCAGTCACAATTGTCCTTATAAGAGGGATGCAGGCAGGAGAAGTCAGAATTAGAGAACATGGCGATGTGATGACAGAAGCAGAGATCAGAGTGATGCTTTGAAGATGGAGGAAGGGACCACAAGAAGCTGAAAAAAATCAAGGAAGTGGGTTCTCCCTTCAGAGGCTCCGAAAGGAACCAGCCCCGCCAACACACTGACTTTACCCCAGTGAAATGGCTTTTGGACTTCTGACCTCCAGAACTGTAAGAAGATACATTTGTGTTTTAAGCCATGAAATGTATGGTGACTTGTTACAGCTGGAACAGGAAACTAACACAACATAGTTGCAAGAATCCTTAACAAAATTTTAGCAAACAAAATCCATCAGTATATAAGGATAATACATCATGAACAGGTGAGATACATTCCAGGAATTCAAGACTGGTAATCAACGTAACGAGTTTAAAAGGAAAAGCCATATGATCACCTCAAAGTAACGCAGAACAAGCATTGGACAAAATTCAACACCTATTCATGATTAAAAAGAAACTTTCTGCCAATTGTGACTAGAAGAAAATGCCTTGCATCTACTAAAAATCTGCAGCTAGCATCATACACAGTTATGAAAGAAGGAATACGTTCATTTAGGAATAAAGCAAGAATGTCCATCCTCACCACTTCTATTCAATATTGTGCCTAGCCAGTATAATAAGGCAAGGAAAAAAGGGACTGAGTTGGGAAAAAAGAAAGAAAACTGATTTTTTTCACAAATGCATGATCTACTTCTAAAGAATACACCAAAAACCTACTAGAACTCATAAGGGAATTTATAAGGTTGCAAAATACAAGATCAACAACAAAAATCAATTCCATTTCTCTATATATACAACAAACAGTTGGGAAGTGAAATACACTGAAAACTGAAAAACTCTGTTGAGAAAAATTAAAGAAAATCCAAGTAATGAAGAGATATGCTATTTCATAGATGGGAAGACTGAATAAATTTGGCCCTCTGTATCCATGGGTTCTACATCTGTGGATTCAACAAACTGCAGATCAAAAATATTTGAAAAATTAAAATTCCAGAAAGTTCCAAAAAGCAAAGTTTGAATTTGCTGGGCACTGGCAACTATTTACATAATATTTATATTGATTAGATGATATAAATAATCTAGAGATGATGTGGTATATATACCACAATGAAACACTACTCAGCCATAAAAAAGAATGAAATTGTGCCATTTGCAGCAACATGGATGCACCTAGAGATTATCATACTATGTGAAGTAAGTCAGAAAGAGAGAGACAAATACCATATGATATCACTTATATTTGGAATCTGAAATCTGATACAAATGAACTTATCTACAAAACAGAAACAGATTCACAGACACAGAGAACAGACTTGTGGTTGCCAAGGGGAGGGGGAGGGGAGGGATGGATTGGGAGTTGGGGATTAGCAGATGCAAACTATTATGTACAGAATGGATGAACAACAAGGTGCTACTGTATAGCCCAGGGAACTATATCCAATATCCTATGATAAATCATAATGGAACAGAATATAAAATGAATGTATATGTATGTATAACTGAGTCACTTTGCTGTACAGCAGAAATTAACACAAAGTTGTAAATCAACTATACTTCAATTTTAGAAAAGATTTTAAAAATTAACCAATATAGTCACATATCCTAATAGATTTTTCTAAGAATGCATCTGTGAAACATGGAACACCAAAAAGTTAGTCACAGAAGAAGAAAAACAGCAGGATACTATTCATTAATGGTCAAAAACACAAAAACGAAGCCATCTAGTCTAAAGATTTATACTTACGTAGTAAAACTATAATAAAAAGCGAGGGAAGGATGAGCACAAAAATCGAATAGCATTTATCCCTGGGGGCTAAAGGCGAGGAATACGATCATAAAATCCTTGTAGTTTCTTACACTGGAGGATGAGTATGTGCTCATCACTTATCCTTCATACCTTAACCACAGACACATGATATCAATCTTTTCTTATATCTGAACATCATAATAATTTTTAAATTAGCAAGCAAATATATTCTTTAAAATGGAGGAAATAAATCTCCACGAAACTCAGATTCATCAAAAAAGTTTCGCTTCTGTACAGAACACACCTTCAGAACATTGTGTTACAAAGTGCTGTGAGGCTTGGGGCTAAATTTTCTGTGGACCACTTTTAATTTCTCATGGTCTCAACGTTTGCTTGAGGGCTACTGGTTGCAGTCAGTAGAAAAGCCCACTATATCCCCTGGTTAACAATTTCTTTTAATCAAAGTATACATTTTACATCTTTTTGTAAGAGTGGACACTGTTTGGTTGTCCCTTTGGGTTAGAAAAGCAGTTTATTTCTCAGTGGTAAACAGATGTGTCAGGCATGTCAACAGCATGGACCACTCAAGTGCCCATGTGGAAAGGAAGAAGGGACAGGGAGATTGCTGTAATATTTATTTGATCATCCTGTTTAATTATTCATACGTTGAAGACCCAAATCCATACAGACTTTTTAAAATTATGTGATTGTGCTATAGAAAAAATATGTCTTTGCAGCTGACCCTGTCATTACAGAGAAGCCAATCATTTAGAGGTGCTCTGCACCCTTCCTTCTTTCTTCCAGAAAATGCAATCCTTGTTTTGTCCATTGTGACTACAACCGTGAGAGAGAGGAAATGTAAATCTAATGACATATTGTATATAAAATTATTTTGAAAACATAAAGGGATAGCTATGGAAGCTATTACCGGTTATTATGATCCCTTCCCGATTCCCCAGATAAGTGAGGCAGAAACAAGGGAAGTGAAATTAGGAGTTTGGGAGTAACATACACACTACTATCTATGAAATAGATAACCAACAAGGACTTACTGTGTAGCACAGGCAACTCAATATTTTGTAATAATCTATTAGGGAAAAGGATCTGAAGAATACATGTATATAGAAATGAATCACTGTGCTGTGCACCTGAAACTGACACAATGTAAATCGACTACACTTCAATTTAAAGAAAATGAGTAAGTAAAATTTAAAAAAAGAAACAAGGTGAGTTGCCATGATTAGACTTTGCCTCAGGGTTAGAAAACTGCAAGCCTCCTTCCAAATCTGAAGGTAAGCAGAATAATGGGTTTTCGATCTTAAAAACAAAACGTAAAACTCTTTGCACAACAAAGTCTTGCAAATTGTTAACAAATAAAACGGAAGTTGAATGATTCTGGCTGGAACCGAGGATCTGGGGACAGTCAGCCCAGCCCCGTCCCTGACAAGGGGGTACTGGGCACCACCCCTGAAGCCCTGGCAACCCAGACACTTCTCCTGACCCTGAAGGCAGCTGAGAGGGAGGGGGAGAGGTAAGCGGGGGCTCTCCTATATCAGTCTGGACCCCAAATGGTACGGTGTTTTGTGGGTCCCAAACACGCAGTCACTTTCTCCAAGGCCAGAGGCTGAGTCAGGGGAGAGTCCGGGGGTTCTGACCACCTAGAACAGTGCCTGGCGCATGGCAGGCTCCCAGTTACCATCCACCACCAATAAACAAACGAGCGAATGAGTGAGTGCTGAAGAAGCAGTGGTGCTGACCCACTCCCCAAATTGACACCTGAGCCCTAGCCCCTCTCAGAGCCAATCCTCCCGTTAAAATGCAGGAAGGGACATCAGAGCACCACGCCCTCTGTGTCCTTTCGTGCGGTGGGGCGGAAGCAGGTGTCCTCCCACTTCTGGATGCTTTCCTCTGAGGATGCTGGATGTGCTCATTTTCTTGCACTGCCCTGTGGCCGACCGCTTGCTCCCACGTCGTGAGTTTTGAGTGGTGGCTCCAGAGCCACAGAAAGAAGGGGGTCTGGTGCTGCTGGCCCACGACCCACAGCGGGCTGCTGGGATGAACGAAGCTCCCCCTTCCCTACAAGTGAAATAGGACAGCGAGGCTGGGCACGGGGGCAGGGACGCGTGGCAGGAGCTGGCTTTAAAGCCACCACTACTGACAAAGAAATGCAGTCGTGACCTGGGCAGGAGAGAGGATGCCGCAGAGAGAGGAGTGGTGGGGAGAGCAGAGGGAGGATGAGAAGCAGGAGGGCACCTGTCTGGTTTGGATCAGGCTGAAGGCACCATCTGGGCGGCGGTTCAAACCCTGAGATAGGAAAGGATTTTGACGTCTTTTAAGTCGGTTCTAGCCTCAGAAGCTGCCTCACTGGGGAAGTTCACCTCTCTCTTCTGCCTTTAAATTCCCCACTCGTGCTGGTTGCCTTCCCTGCTCAATTTACGACACCCCACCTCCAATACAGACACATATGCAAACATATACACAAGACAGACATATAACACACAACAAACATACATGTATAAACACACAGTGCATACAAACACAACAAACGTACACATACACACATATGCAAACACAGACACATAACACAAACACACATGATAAACACACCTGTTTACTTACTTATTTTCTTTAAATTGAAGTATAGTCGATTTACATTGTGTCACTTTCAGGTGCACAGCACAGTGATTCATTTCTATATACATGTATTCTTCAGATCCTTTTCCCTAATAGATTATTACAAAATATTGAGTTGCCTGTGCTACACAGTAAGTCCTTGTTGGTTATCTATTTCATAGATAGTAGTGTGTATGTTACTCCCAAACTCCTAATTTCACTTCCCTTGTTTCTGCCTCACTTATCTGGGGAATCAGGAAGGGATCATAATAACCGGTAATAGCTTCCATAGCTATTCCTTTATGTTTTCAAAATAATTTTATATACGATATGTCATTAGATTTACGCATACCTGTGTGTGCATGTTTATGTATGTATGTGTGTATATGCACTTCTGTGTATGTGTGTGCACAGGCATGAGTGTCTATGCATGCTTGTGCAGTGTATGTGCACTTGTGTTTGTGCGTGTGTTTTGTGTGTGTGTCTCTGTGTGTCTGTGTGTGAATGTGTCTCTGTGTTTATACATGTATGATATCATCTGAAGGAAGAATCCTGCTATAAAAATTGTTGGAAAGGCAGTGATATATTTTATCCCTTGTCTTATATGAGGAGAGGCAGGACAAACAGGATCTGGCTCTGTAAGCAAATCCAGTCATTGGGAGCAGTTTTCTAGAGGGTTCTGCAGCCAGTGGGAAAAGGGCAGGGTCTTGGGAGGCAGGGAAGGGAACACCAATGCCCCGCTGACCATCACAGTTCTAAAGGGAACACAGGCCCAGAGAAGCTGCCCCAGACCCACAGTGGGTTAGTGGCAACTGAGCTAAGACAGGCAGGCAGACCTCTGGTCATCAGCCCAGTGTGGCTCCTGCTATCCAGAGCAACTTTCTGTGTCATGAAGTGAAAAGAAGTGAAATTAAAATCAAGGCACTGAGCTCCCCTGACCAGGCTCTGCCACAGCCTCTACTGATGACCTTGGACAAGGCATGTGCTTTGGAAATCCATCATGCAAGAAATGCCACGGCCTGCCGGAGAGGGTGTGGAGAAAAGGGAACCCTCTTGCACTGCTGGTGGGAATGGAAATTAATACAGCCACTGTGGAGAACAGTATGGAGGTTCCTTAAAACACTAAAAATAGAATTACCATATGACCCAGCAATCCCACTCCTGGGCATATACCCTAAGAAAACCATAATTCAAAAAGACACATGCACCCCAATGTTCATTGCAGCACTATTTACAATAGCCAGGTCATGGAAGCAACCTAAATGCCCATCAACAGACGAATGGATAAAGAAGATGTGGTACATATCTACAATGGAATATTACTCAGCCATAAAAAGGAACGAAATTGGGTCATTTGTAGAGACGTGGATGAATCTAGAGACTGTCATACAGAGTGAAGTAAGTCAGAAAGAGAAAAACAAATGTATATTAACGCACATATGTGGAACCTAGAAAAATGGTACAGATGAACTGGTTTGCAAGGCAGAAATTGAGACACAGATGTAGAGAACAAACATATGGACACCAAGGGGGGAAAGTGGCAGGGGGTGGTGGTGTGGTGAATTGGGAGATTTGGATTGACATGTATACACTAATATGTATTAAATGGATAACTAATAAGAACCTGCTGTATAAAAAAATAAATAAAATTTTTTTAAAAATGCAAGGGTGCATAAAGCTCACATGAAGCACCCATGATTTCATCGTCTCCCCAAAACAGCTCTACTTCTTTGTGTACACATCCTTTCAGATTTTTCTTCTATTCATGTGAATTTATGCCTTGTTTTTTCCCCTACAAAAAAGGGATTATATAGCACATGTTTAGTAAAAAAAAAAAAAAAAGAAAAAGAAAGAAATAAAGAAATGCCACGGCCTCTGCCTGGGCCGCGCTGGGAGAGACAAGGAACAGTGATGAGGGCTGGACCCTGGAACGCCAGGCATCCCAGGAAGCCCTCCAGCCACCGAGTCTCTCTTTGCCAATGAGGACTAGAGAGGTAAGCAGAAGGGAATGAAATCGTGGGCACAGGGCTTTTAAAATCGGAGTGCACCCTGATGCAGGCGAACATCTGGAACTACTCCGTCTGACGACTCCCATTCATATTGAAATGCTCTTTGGAAGCCTCCTGGGAAAGGAGCAAGAGAGCACAGATCCCATTGCTTTTCTGAAGGGCACCAGTCACGTGGCCACGGCCGCATTCAGGACTCAGGGAGACTCGAGGGAGAAGCTGCCAGACTACAGCCAGGAGACGGGCACCAGGAGGGACAGCACTGGAGGGTGGGCTCCAGACCTGCGAGGACCAGCAGTTCCTGCTGCAGGGTCGGAGAGCTGCACGTTTCTGCAAGGGCTTCTTCGTCCTAACGTAACAGAATAACTCTCCCCTTTTGGAAACAGAGCTGAAGGAGAAAGAGAAGTGAAAGGATTTACCCACAAAGACGAGCTGGGATGAGCTGGCATGAAGCAGAAGTGTGGGGAAATTAGTGAGTAGCTGACGCGTGTGACCTCAGAGTACAGAGTGGCCCAATACACCCAATTAAACACGGGGAGAGAACACTTAGCCATCAGCTGGCCTCAGCCTGGGAATATGGCCCAGAATAATCTCCCCGTCTTTGGATTGAAGTTGTTGGCAGGCATGCCCAGGGCAGGGTGGGCAGGGTCTGAGGGATGGAGAGAGGAAGGTGTTTCCCCACAGAGCGATTCTCCCTCTGTTCCTGAGTTTCCTTCCAGCTCAGGCAGGGATGGAGCACATCTCTGTTTGAGAGGCATCTCCTGGGTTGATTCCCTCTCCAAGGGGGACTGTTATGGACTGAATGCTTGTGTCCCCTCAAATTCATATGTTGAAGCTTTAACCCACAACATGATGGTGTTATGGAAACAAGGCCTTCGGGAGAAAACAGGTTTAGATGAGGTCATGAGGGTGGGGCCCCCATGACGGGATGAGTGCCCTTATCTGAAGAAGAAGAGGCAAAAGAGATTTCTCTCTCTGTCTCCTCACGCACAAAGAAGAGGCGACATGAGCTCACAGCAAGATGGCAACCGTCTACAAGCTGAGAATCGGGCCCTTGCCGAGAACCAAATCTGCTGGCATGTGATCTTGGACTTCCAGCCTCCAGAACCGTGAGAAATAAATGGTAAGTGTCCACTGTTTAAGCCCCGCAGTGTATGGATTTTGTGGTAGCAGCCCAAGCTGACTAACACAGGGACCTCTCTGCCATCTGGACTCCCAGGACTGTTCTGACAAGGCTCAGTCTAATAGAGCCATTCAAAAAATATACCCCAAGCTTTTAAATCCACAGATGTTTATGAAAACCTTCCTTTAAGCATTGCACCTTCAGCCCTTGCACCACGAGGGGCACAAGGTGGGCACGAGACAAATGTTTGTTGAATGAATGCTGAATGCAATACAGAGGCATCTAATGTCACCAGTCCTCCTAAGATATGGTACATGAGGGTATTTATGGTCGTTAGTTCCAAAACTGGATCCCAAATGAGTGGAAGAATCAAATAATAAGGTCACTGTCCATTTGATAACTGCCACCGTGACCCCAAATTGGACACCTTCTTAGAATTCTATGTGTGTTCCATGGCAATACATGGCACCTCGAGAGAGAAGGAAGCCAGGCAGCCCTGCCTCATCTGGGTCGGGAAGGTAAGGTACCTGACGGACCCCTGCCATGAAAATTACATTTAAATCTTCACTGTGTACTTAGTTCAGAGCCAATTATTTCTCTGTCCAGAAGCACAAATGCATTCTTCGAAACCCTACAGAGGAAAAGCATTCATAATGTGCCCTTTCATTTCCAACAAAAGATAATTTGCACATGCTCTTTCCAAGGGAGCACGTCATTTAAACTAAAATAAGCTTCATTTAAAAAAAAAAAAAGGAAAATGAAAGAAAGAAAATTAATGAGACATGCAGAAGAAAAACATCACCAGAAAACGTCCCCATATGCCAGAATGATCATATCCATGGGAACTAGCTCAGAGTATCATCATTGTATTCCCCTCACAGATCACTATTTAAAATTTAGAAGACTTAATAAAAATCCCTCATCAAACAATCGTGAGCACTCACCACGGCCTGAGTTTCCATCCACATTTGTGAGTCTCAGATTGAAAACGAACCTGTAAGGCAACAGGAGCTGTGTTGGTTTATTTATGGCCCAGGTCTTTTTAATAGAATGGATTATTTCCTTGGCATGATTATGATCTGCTGCCTTTGGGGCCACATTTATTCGGTCTGCATAGCCTGATGATGAAAGAGAACTGCCTCCAGAATGTATTTCCTTCCTATCCCAATATCCAAAATGTTAAAAGAAAATTGCTGGCTTTGTGGGTGTAAAGAGTTGGCCCGAAGTGAAAAATGAATTTGTGATATCAAAATGCAGCTTTCACAAACTATGCAACTAAAGAAAAACGCCATCCTAACTCCATATTGCCAAAGAAGGAACAGATAAGAATCAGCAAATTATTCTCCATGATATGGCAGGCTTCATCCAATCAACGGAAGGCCTTAAGGGCAAAGACCTGCTTTTCTTCTTTTCATTCCCATTGACAACCTGATATTTCATCCAGCACAAGTGAGACAAGAAGTCACACTGCACCCTCCCCAGAATCGCGGGCAGTCCTGGTCTCTAGGGCCGTAACACTTGTAAACTTTGTGAAGCCCTGGCTGAGATCTCACCAGTGTGGTTTTCTGAGGAGTGTGCTGAGCTGCCCTCAGAGATGAAAAGCCACAAGCAGACCTGCGCTCACATCCTTCCTTCCCTGAGAACATGCTGTTTCCTGACCATCTGAAGGTCAGGCTTGCCTGATGGGCATGGAGGGAAATAAAGCAGTGGTATTTTGAGGAGTTGAAACACATCAGAACTGAGATCAGCTGGGGTGATGACTGGCTTTCAGAATGGGAGCTGTGGTTTTGGCCTCACACTTTCTGCTTTTTGTTAGCCAGGGCTGTTACCTGGTATTCTTGCCTAAATAAATGTGAGGCTGGAAAAGGACTGAGCCCTACAAGAAATTTCGCACACAACTTAAAGCAGAGCTGACAGACGCAGAAGCACCAACACAGCGCCATCAAGCATGGTATCTCACTAGGTTTCATCTTAAGGCAGAAAAAAACCCTTGAAATTCAAGGTATAAGTTGATAAATTATTTCCGGCAGACAATGCAATGGATTTCGCATCTTGGTGCTGGAGTAATGACGGTGCCGTTGGCTTGTCTGTGGCGTCCTCCCCAGGTGCCGCTCCTGGACTCAAGAGGAGGTAGAAGGACCCATCTGCAGCAGGCACTCCCAGCTCTTCCCCTGGCCATGATGGGAGAAAAGACAGCTAACAAGATAGAGAAGAGTTACTGGGTCAAGAGTTGGGTGAGGAGAGATGAGCTGGTACTGAGGACTGCTTTCCCCTAGAAGTGCCTGGCAACTTCTACGGCCATAGCTGAGAGACCGAATACTGCTTTTGACCAAGAAAAAGGTTTATGGTCCAGACTCCGACCAGGAAAAAGTTCCAGAGAATGCCCGCCCTTTCTTCAGATTAAGACTTTACAGAGCTGTGGCCTAGGAGAGGGGTGATCAGGAGGTATACAGGTCCTCCTACACCTCTGAATGATCTCAGTCCCTCAAACTGTATCAAGGAAATCTCAAATGGTTAGTGCCACCCAAGCTACTGGCAAAGGAAAAGAAAATCATTCTTGAATGCAAATCAAAACTACAATGAGGGCTTCCCTGGTGGCGCAGTGGTTAAGAGCCCGCCTGCCGATGCAGGGGACACGGGTTCGTGCCCCGGTCCGAGAAGATCCCACATGCCGCGGAGCGGCTGGGCCCGTGAGCCATGGCCGCTGAGCCTGCACGTCCGTAGCCTGTGCTCCACAACGGGAGAGGCCACAGCAGTGAGAGACCCGCGTACTGCAAGAAAAAAAAAAAAATGGCCATCATTAAAAATCCTACAAATAACAAATGCTGGAGAGGGTGTGGAGAAAAGGGAACCCTCCTACACTGTTGGCTTGAATGTAAATTGGTGCAGCCACTATGGAGAGCAGTATGGAGGTTCCCAAAAACACTAAAAATACGACTACCATATGATCCTGCAATCCCACTCCTGGGCATATATCCGGAAAAAACTATAATTCAAAAAGATACTTGCACCCCTATGTTCATTGCAGCACTATTCACAATAGCCAAGACACGGAAACAACCTAGATATTCCATCAACAGATGAATGGATAAAGAAGATATGGTACATATATAAAATGGAATACTACTCAGCCATAAAAAACAATGGAGTAACGCCATTTGCAGCACCATGGATGCAACAAGAGATTATCATACTAAGTGAAGTAAGTCAGAGAAAGACAAATACCATATGATATCACTTATATATGGAACCTAAAATATGACACAAATGAACTTATCTATGAAACAGAAACTCACAGGCATAGAGAACAGACTTGTGGCTGCCAAAGTGGAGGGAGGGTGGGGAAGGGATGGATTGGGAGTTTGGGATTAGCAGATGCAGACTATTACATAGAATGGATAAACAACAAGGTCCTACATAGGGAAATATATTCAATATCCTGTGATAAACCATAATGGAAAAGAGTATAAAAAAGAATGTATATATTTATATATATATATGTATAACTGAATCACTTTGCTGTACAGTAGAAATTAACACGACATGATAAATCAATTAGACTTCAATAAAATAAATTTTTTCTTGGTCTAATATCATTTCTACAAGTAATTCTGTAAATTCAAAATCAAAAATAACCTTGCACATGAAGTATATAAGGTCACATGAATGAAACTGAGCAGAAATAGGAGAGAAACAGACCTACAGGATTCTAGATATTGTATTTATCAGACATGGACTTTATGATAAAAATTTTCAGGGAGATAAACAACAAGATTGAGAATTTCAGCAAAGAGGGTGAAACTATTTGAAATGAGAAAAGGAACAAATTAAAATTCTAGAACTGAAAAAATATAAAAAATGAAATAAATAACTTGAAGGATGGGTTTAACAGCAGATTAGACAGGTAAAGGAAGACTTGATGAATAAAATATAGCTAAGAATAAAAGATCCAGAATGAACCACAGAAGAAGTAAGATAGAAAACGTAGAAAAGAAGGTAGAAAACATAAAGGGTGCTGGGTGACGGTCTGACACAGTGTAACTGGAGCCACAGAATGAGACTGGAAAGAAAATGGAGAGAAGAAATCTTTGATTAAATACTGCCCAAAATGAACAAAAGATATCAAGCCATAAAGTCAAGCCCTACAAATTCCAAACAGGATTCGCAAGAAGAAATCCTCACCTGGGCACATATTAGTAAAACTAATACTTAAAAAAAAAGAAAGACAAATTTAAATCTTAAAATCTGCCCCAAAACAGACAACTTATCTTTAAAGGAGCAATTGTTTTCAGACTGACTGATAGAAGAAAATGGAAGACAGGAAACAAGGGAATGAAATAACTGCCAACTATATCCAGTGACAGTATCCATCAAGAATTAAGCTGAGGGCTTCCCTGGTGGCGCGGTGGTTGAGAGTCCGCCTGCCGATGCCGGGGACGCGGGTTCGTGCCCCGGTCCGGGAAGATCCCACGTGCCGCGGAGCGGCTGCGCCCGTGAGCCATGGCCGCTGAGCCTGCGCGTCCGGAGCCTGTGCTCCGCAACGGGAGAGGCCACAACGGTGAGAGGCCCGCATACCGCAAAAAAAAAAGAATTAAGCTGAGATAAAGGTATTTTCAAGCAAACAAAAGCAGAGAATTTATCACCAGCAGACTTACCCTGCAAGAAATACTTAAGGGAGTTCTTCAGACAGCAGAAAAATTATCCCACATAAAGTCATAGTCGTAGGAAGAATCATTGTGCACTGAAAAGGGTAAATATGTGAGTAAATATGAATGCTTTGACAATTTAAAAGGAAAAAATATGTTTTGTATACAACAAGGATGGCATATGAATTTAGGAAAGTGTTATAAGGACCTTGTTTTATTCAAAAAGAGCTAAAAGTACCAACAATTAACTAGGCTTTGAAAAGTCAAGGATTATGTGGTAAAAGTTAAGATAACCACCAAAATGACAATAAAAAGAATTGTAAAAGTTTAAAAACCACAAAGAATGTCAGCTTTCAAGCTCACAGCAGGATGTCTTCTAAGCATCTTCCCTAAGGAATTTATCTGAAACTCAAGCAAAGATCAATGTACAAACTTGTTCATTGCAGTGACATTGGTGCCAAACACTGGAATCAAATGTTCAGCTATAAGAGAATCTTTATCTGTGATGAACTGTTCTACAGCCATCTAAAATGAAGCCCTCTATAACAAAAAAGAAACAAACTCACGGAGATAGAGAACAGACTAGTGGTTACCAGTGGGGAGAGGGAAGGGGGGAGGAAGGAGGGGCAAGAGAAGGGTAGCAGATTAAGAGGTACAAACTACTATGTATAAAATAAATAAGCCACAAGGATATATTGTACAACACAGGGAAATATAGCCAATGTTTTATAATAACTATGTTTAAAACTTTAAACACAATTTAAAAATTGTGACTCACTATGCTGTACACTTGAAACTTACATAATATTGTACATCAATTAAACCTCAATAAAAACACAATAATGATAAAATAATAATAAAATGATGCCCTCAAATAATATTTAATGGCACTGAGGAAATGCTATGGAAGTAATATCAAGTGAAGAGAGCAGAAATAAATATTGTCAGTAGAGCATGACCAAATTTAGTTTTTAGAGTACACAGGCACAGAGAAGACACTATAAAAGATAAAAAGAAACCAACAAGGACCTACTGTAGAGCACAGGGAACTATACTCAATATTTTTTAATAACCTGTAATGGAAAAGAATCTGCAAAACAATATATGTATATCTATAACTGAATCACTGTGCTGTACACCTGAAACTAACATGACATTGTAAATCAACTACACTTCAATTAAAAAAAAGCAAAAAATAAAAAAATTTAAAAATAAACAAACAAACAGAATATAACTTTCATCCCTGGGGGTGGAATTGCAAGTGATTCTTACTTTCTTATTTTTGCGGATTTTCTACTGTAAGTGTATATTGCTTTTTTTTTTTTTTGAGTTCTTAAGCAATAAACTGATTGTTTTCCTTTAAAAATAAAAGGAGTTAAGATACCTCTTCCTCTTAGGCAAAAGGGAACTAAGGGTATGTGAAAATAATATAGACTTCTCTCATTCCTTTTTAAAATTATTTTGAATAGGGGTATCCAATATCAACTATAGCTTTTCAACCAAAGTAGCTCTAGTTACTGTTTAACTAGTCAATTTAGCGCGTTCATTCACTCAAAGTCTCAAACATCCTTTTCCTTATACTATTTTACCTCTTGTACTATAAGTGAACCCAGAAAAAAATATGATAGTTACTTATTGGCATATTGGGATTCTGGGTACTTCTTTTCTGAAATCCCTGTTATTGCTATTATAACATGGTTCATGTGATTTTTTTTTATCTAGGCTTGGTTTAGCCAGTTCCATGGTAACCTCTGGAAAGGTGAAGTGCAGACTTCCCTGAGCACCCATCAATCATCCTCACGGAGCAAGATCTTGGAAGTGGAAGCATGACTCGCTGGGACCAGCCATCTGTGACCTGGACTCGGGTCCTTCATGGCTCGTGAAAACCAATGGTATGACATGACGTCATCCTGGATGGAGACAGTGAGTGCGTGCTGACACCCCGGAATGCTGCCCAGACCTGAGAAGGAAACAGGCATCGGTCTGCCCAGGTGCTAATGTCTTCTGCATTTTCAATCTCTGCTTCAAGTTCATTTCCAGGAAGGATCACTGAAGATTGTAAGAAAGATACTTTGGCATGGCTCAGAGTCTTTTAACTTCCTGTACTTTTTTTTCTCAACTTCCCTACCCATATATTTTTTAGAAAGACTACTTCCTGAAGTTAGATATGTTAAAAATATTGATTAAAAAGCAATGTACTGCAGCAACATGGATGCAACTAGAGATTATCATACTAAGTGAAGTAAGTCAGAAAGAGAAAGACAAACACCAAATATCACTTATTTGTAGAATCTAAACATGACACAAATGAAACTATCTATGAAACTGAAACAGAATCATGGACATAGAGAACAGACTTGTGGTTGCCAAGGGGGAGGAGGGTGGGGGAGGGATGGAGTGGGAGTTTGGGGTTAGCAGATGTAAACTATTACATTTGTAATGGATAAACAACAAGGTCCTACTGTATAGCACAGGGAACTATATAAAATATCCTATGATAAACCATATTTAAAAAAAGAATGTATGTATATGTAGGTGTAACTGAATCGCTTTGCTGTACAGCAGTAATTAACACAACATTGTAAATCAATTGTACTTCAGTTAAAGAGCAATATAAATCAGAATATGTCAAGGAGGCATTCCATCCTCACATTTCCCCAGAACTGCCTGCAGGGACATTATATCTGTGGTCTTTCCCAGCGGCTTTCCTAGGACACAGACAGCACTTGTAACACAGCCAGCTGGAGACAGAACAGCATTGGTGGGTTCAGCTGACTATTGGACAGATCAAGCAACACAGCCAAGGTCAAGGTCTCACACAAATCATTAACACGGCCTGGGAGCCAGCCAGGAGAAGTGCCCCAGTGCCCCAGTTTCCAGACAGCCAATATCATTTCTCCACCTTCCAAGAAGGGGGCTCATGGGTAACCATGAAAACCTTTGCAAAAGGACTACAAATATTTCACTCAAAGAAAATGTAACTCAGGTCCCAGCTGGAGCTTCAGCTGGGACTTATGTTTGCTGAACTTCTCTGGATAACTGGTGGGACAGACTCACTATTTGCACGGGGAGCTGGGCATCTCCTGGGAGAGAATTCCTTCTGGCGGGGAGAAGGAACCAGGCACGGAGAGCAGGGGTGGAAGCACACAAGGTTCTCAGGTGGGTCTTGGGGAGAGAGAAGGCTGCCAGTAAAATTAGATAGGCTGTTTCTTCAAAATATTTGTAAAGCTCCCTGGTGTAAGCATTACAGATTGCACACACACATGCACAACACACGCAACAGAGTAACAAAGGAAGAGCTCTTGGTTTCTCCCCCTCTTGCATAGACCATCACAGAGCTTTGGCACCCAGAAACTTTGGCCCCTGTGAACTAGGGGTGGTGTTCAGAGAAACACGTGATAGTATCAGTGAAAAAAGTCCATAAAGTCCAGCAAAAACAGTGGGACATCCAATGTGCCCAGGAGGATGCTGCATGCCCACGTCAGAAACAGTACCCCAAGGAGCAGATTTATTTAAGGGCAAGTGAGGCGTCCCCCAGGGAGCTCCTGAGACACATGGCAAGAACTTCACACTGAGATGGAGGTCAGTGGGGAGCAGAGAGCCAAGGGGACATCGGTAGGAGACAATAAAATGTGAGTTATAACTCATAATGTGACCCCATTAGACACACCGCCTGGCAAGGCCCAGGGAAGTGCAAGCGATGAGAATGTATCTGGGGCTGTAATTATCAGCCCATTTATTTTCACTGGTGACAGGGACAGAAGCACAGTAATTGGGAGAGAGTTGTGCAGAGACTCAGACAAATTGTGTTCCACTCTATTCCATATTTTATCAAGAACGCTTACAGCCAGATGAACTCTGGAACAGACTACGGCTCGTTACTTTTGACACGTTGTGCCAGAAAGCACGTATCGCCAAGTGATTCATCACCATTTATACCCAGATAATAAATCTTTATTTTCCAAAAGCTATTCTTTGGATTCAGGGAAGACCCTAGTGTTTATTCTTGTTCGTTGGCAGGACAAAGAAAAGCCTCTTGACACCCTTCCCTATGGATTTTATTGCTTCTCCGGGAAACATTTTACACACTTTCTTGTGACTTGTTCTCCATCCAACTAAAAAAATACTGTAATCATGTTAAGGATTTTTCATAAGTCAGTTTTCAAATACCTTTGGGGTGACTGTGTCGGCCTGACCCCCTGCTAAACCGTAGTTCATTGATTCATCTTTTATATAGAGTTACATACTGTGCCTAAACCTAAAATAAACCCTCTGAACTTGCTAGGGAAGCGGAATGACTACTTTAAATTTTTTATTTTTTAAAGAAATTATTTTAAAACCATAAATTATCATAAGCCCATAAAGGGAACTTTTGTTTATCACTTACCAGCTACCAAGCCCTTTACAGAAATGTAATAAGCTTCACTTAATCCCCCTGAAAAGCTTGCCAAATGGTCATTGTTAAAGCATCAGGACTCTTACCTCTATAGCTGGAGACTTTTGGGGACCTGGGGTAATTTAAAGATTGAAACCAATCTGGCCTCAAATGTTCCAGGGAAAATTCTGTTGATGTAATGACAGCTGGACATCATGGAAACCACACTGTGGATATTTATGTTCACAGGGACATTCCGGCCAAGACTTGTCCATGTAAAGCAAACCCCACTCTCATTTCATAATGCCCTCATGGTTTAAGACTGACCCCAACACAGTCCCATAACCTATGTACAAGACCAGGGAGAACACAACCAGGGAAAATCGGAGATACATGAGCTTCTTCTAGAACCTTAACTCTTAACTCGAAAACATTGGTCGTAGAAGATTCTATTTCCTCTTTGAGGGCTCCTGCATCTTAACACATTCAGACAGACATTTGGTTTGGGGGACTCTTCTTTACATACAGATCAGATGAAGAACCAAAACCATAGAGATCCCTCATGTCATTCAGAGGAAACGTGAAGGCAAAATATTTAAAGACAAAAATGCTTTGCATGTTATTATAAGAGGTGTCTGTTTTCAAAACAAGAAAATGCAGGGCTCCAGACAGCAACAGGGAACAAATATTAAGGAAAGCAGCTCTGCCCCAGACTTGTTCCCCCGACTGAAGGGATAAAGAACAAAAATATTCCAATTTAGATAGCGATTCCCCCAATTCAGATGTGATACCCCAATTCACATGGCCTCAGGAGCTGCACTAATTCTACTTTAAAGGGAAGAATGACCAGAGAGGTTAAGTAATTTGTTCTAGATCACACAGCAACTAATGGGGAAGCCAGGTCTGATCACCAGGCTCATAATCTGTGCTTATCTCCCATGGAGTTCATGGCTACACATGACCCAGTGCTTGGCTATGAAAAACTGGAGCTCAACAGATGCTGTAATTGCCCTCAATCTCCTTAGTACCTAAGACTTTAGGAGTGCAACTTCTTTTTTTTTTTTTAAACATCTTTATTGGAGTATAATTGCTTTACAATGTTGTGTTTCTGCTATATAACAAAGTGAATCAGCTATATGTATACATATATCCCCACATCCCCACCCTCTTGCGTCTCCCTCCCACCCTCCTTATCCCACCCCTCTAGGTGGTCACAAAGCACCGAGCTGATCTCCCTGTGCTATGCAGCTGCTTCCCACTAGCTATCTATTTCACATTTGGTGGCGTATATATGTCCATTCCACTCTCTCACTTCGTCCCAGCTTACCCTTCCCCTCCATCCACCTCACTACAAATAACTCAGTTTCGTTTCTTCTTATGGCCGAGTAATATTCCATTGTATATACGTGCCACATCTTTATCCATTCATCTGTCATTGGACACTTAGGTTGCTTCCATATCCTGGCTATTGTAAATAGTGCTGCAATGAACATTGTGGTACAAGATTCTTTTTGAATCATGGTTTTCTCAGTGTATATGCCCAGTAGTGGGATTGCTGGGTCATATGGTAGTTCTATTTGTAGTTTTTTAAGGAACCTCCATACTGTTTCCACAGTGGCTGTACCAATTCCCATTCCCACCAGCAATGCAAGAGTGTTCCCTTTTCTCCACACCCTCTCCAGCATTTATTGTTTGTAGATTTTTTGATGATGGCCATTCTGATTGGTGTGAGGCGATACCTCATTATAGTTTTGATTTGCATTTCTCTAATGATTAGTGATGTGGAGCATCCTTTCAATAAGCTGTGCTGGGAAAACTAAACAGCAACATGTAAAAGAATGAAATTAGAACACTCCCTAACATCATACACAAAAATAAACTCAAAGTGGATTAAAGACCTAAATGTAAGGCCAGACACGATCAAACTCTTCGAGGAAAACACAGGCAGAACACTCTATGACATACATCACAGCAAGATCCTTTCTGACCCACCTCCTAGAGAAATGGAAATAAAACCAAAAATAAACAAATGGGACCTAATGGAGCTTAAAAGCTTTTGCACAGCAAACCAAACCATAAACAAGACCAAAAGACAACCCTCAGAATGGGAGAAAATATTCTGAAGCAACAGACAAAGGATTAATCTCTAAAACATACAAGCAGCTCATGCAGCTCAATATCAAAAAAACAAACAACCCAATCCAAAAATGGGCAGAAGATCTAAACAGACATTTCTCCAAAGAAGATGTACAGATTGCCAACAAACACATGAAAGGATGCTCAACATCACTAATCATTAGAGAAATGCAAATAAAAACTACAATGTGGGGACTTCCCTGGTGGCACAGTGGTTAAGAATCTGCCTGCCAATGCAGGGAACACGGTTCGATCCCTGATCCAGGAAGATCCCACATGCTGTGGGGCAACTAAGCCTGTGCGCCACAACTACTGAGCCTGTGCTCTACAGTCTGTGAGCCACAACTACTGAGCCCGCGCACCTAGAGCCCGTGCTCCACAAGAGGAACCACCACAATGAGAAGCCTGTGCACCGCAACGAAGAGTAGCCCCCACTCGCTGCAACTAAAGAAAGCCCGTGTGCAGCAACGAAGATCCAACACAGTCAAAACTAAATAAATTTATATATAAAAAAAAACTACAATGAGATATCACCTTACACTAGTCAGAATGGCCATCATCAAAAAATCTACAAATAATAAACGCTGGAGAGTGTGTCGAGAAAAGGGAACCCTCTTGCACTGTTGGTGGGAATGTAAATTGATACAGCCACTATGGAGCACAGTATGGAGGTTCCTTAAAAAACAAAAATTAGAACTACTATATGACCCAGCAATCCCACTACTGGGCATACACCCTGAAAATACCATAATTAAAAGAGTCACGTACCACAATGTTCACTGCAGACCTATCTACAATAGCCAGGACATGGAAGCAGCCTCAGTGTCCATCGACAGATGTGGCACGTATATACAAAGGAATATTACTCAGCCATAAAAAGAAATGAAATTGAGTTATTTGTAGTGAGGTGGATGGACCTAGAGTTTGTCATACAGAGTGAAGTAAGTCAAAAAGAGAAAAACAAATACCGTATGCTAACACGTACATATGGAATTTTAAAAAAAAAAAGAAAAGAAAAAATGGTTCTGAAGAACCTAGGGGTAGGACAGGAATAAAGACGCAGATGTAGAGACTGGACTTGAGGACATGGGGAGGGGGAAGGGTGGGCTGGGAGGAAGTGAGAGAGTGGCATGGACATATATACACTACCAAATGTAATATAGATAGCTAGTGGGAAGCAGCCGCATAGCACAGGGAGATCAGCTCGGTGCTTTGTGACCACCTAGAGGGGTGGGATAGGGAGGGTGGGAGGGAGACGGAAGAGGGAGGGGATGTGGGGATATATGTATACAAATAGCTGATTCACTTTGTGATACAGCAGACACTGACATAACATTGTGAAGCAATTATACTCCAATAAAGATGTTAAAAAATAATAATAACAATAATTCCCTTCTCCCCATTGCTATGACCACTGCCCTAGTTGAGATTCATGCTCATCTGGACTTTCCCAAGAATCTCCCGACAGATTTCCCTGCTCCAAAGCCACCCCTTCAAATCCCTCGATTCAATCCCCAGAGCAATAGGTATAAAAAAAGCAAAACTAACAGCCTCTATCCCTTCTGAAAGCCCTTCCTTGGCTCCCGAGTCCTGGGACAGCCCTCGCTGCTCCCCAGGCCCCTCTCGGCCCCCTTGAGTCTCAGAACCTCACACCTGCACCTCTCACCCCAGAACCCCAACTGCTATGACCTCCTGTGTATCCACCACCCCGTCGCCTCAGTGAGAGCTCTGCCTTGTGCCAGCAAGTTCTTCCCTATGTCTTTGCCAGGCTAACCCCACACACAGATCCCCGTAGATCTGGAACTTCCCCCCATTCCCTTCCTGTCCTCCAAAGCATTTTACTGATCTTGAGACTCTGTTTATGGGTCTTGGACCCTGAGCTTCCCAAAGACAGAAACCATCCATGCATCCCTGGTCCCCAGCACTGTGCCTGGCTTGAGAGAGTTGTTCTCGAGACGCTGGCAGAACTGACTGAAGGAGATAGAGCAGCACCAAGAAATCAGGGCGCCCAGAGCCAGTCACAGGAGTGAGACTCACAGGCTGCGCTGAGAATCATCAGGGTGAGGCTGGGAAAGGCCAGTAGGCAGCGGAGAACTGGACGGTAGAGCCTGGAGAAGAAAGGGTGCAATCAACACAGCAAGAGGCCATGAGAAAGATGGGGACCCCCAGGCTTAGTTCCCCAACCAGGGATTGAACCCATGCCCCCTACGTTGAGAGCTCGGACTCTTAACCACTGGACTGCCAGAGAAGCCCCAGGACTTATTCATCCTGGAACATGCTTATAAGCAAGACTTCATACCCTTCCACCCACACCTCCCCACTTCTCCTTCCCCCACAGCCCCTGTAACTGCCATTCTCCTCTCTGCTTCTAGGATGTGAACTCTTAGATTCCTAAATCAGTGCTTCCCAAGCTCTCACCTGTGACGGACCCTAGTTTCTAACTGCTGCCCATTGCAGGCTGATGCGACAAGGCAATAAAATAAATTACTAAAAAATGAAATAAACCAAATTCATATAAAAACAAACCCACATTTTAAAATATTAGATTCAATAGACTTAAATGACTCTGTACAATTGCAGTAAAAGTTTTTGAACTCAATCTCTTAGCTCATCCAGGACTAGTAACAAATACTGGCAGGATCCCACACTCTGGTACCACTGCTCTAAATTCTCTATTCCCCTGTCCTGGTCACCTTGGTGTCGATGTTGCTTTAAGGACACTGGTGCATGTGTTAGTCTGTTCCAGATGCTATAACAGAATACTATAGACTGAGTGGTTTATAAACAACAGAAAGTTATTTCTCACAGTTCTGGAGACTGGATGTGCAAGATCAAGGTGCCAGCAGATTCAGTGTTTGGTGAGGTCCCTCTTCCAGGTTCATAGCTATCTTCTCACTGTCCTCACATAAGGGCACTAATCCCATTCATGGGGGCTCCACCCTCATGACCTAACCACCTCCCAACACCATCACCTTGGGGGTTAGGTTTCTACAAACGAACTGGGGAGGGACACAAACATTCAGTCTGTAGCAGTGCATGCTCCTCATTGTGACCCTTCTCTCAGAGCCAGGAAATCCTGATGGTGAGGAGAGCATTCCCGGAGGAAGAGAGATGGAGGAGGAGACACATGAGAGAGGAACCACCATGACCTTACGATTCTGTATCGCAGAACGTCTTGTAATTAGAAAGCACCACATACAAATGCATCCTCCTTCCAGCTCTGCGTGTCAGGCCCATGTTCTCACCTGCGGTACCCAGCCTCCAAGGTGGGGCCCCAATGCTACTAACCTCCCGATACTGACACATTGGTTCAACTATTCCCATGTTGAATTGGGGGTGGCCTTGGGGGGCCCACTGAGTCAAGAAGGATTGACAGCGATGACTTCTGAGGATGGGCTGTAAAAGGCCTTGTGGCTTCTTCTGCCTAAGTTTCTGAGATCTCTGACTCAGCAGGTATGTAAGAAGTCAGGCTACTCTGAAGCGGCCAATGCTCGAGAGGGCACATGGGGAGAGAGACAATGGAGAGAGAGGGAGAGATGTCGGAGGAGGGGGCAGGGGACCAGTTTCTCCAGCTCCCAGCCACTTTATCATCCCTGCTGAGGTCCCAGACGTGGAGCAGAGATGAGTCATCTCTGCTGACCTCTGTACAAATTGTAGATTCGTGACTGTTACAGGCTGAATTGTGTCCCCTCAAAGCCTCACTTCCTCAGAATATGACTGTGTTTAGAGAAGAGGCTTTTAAAGGGGTAATTAAGTTAAAATGAGGTCATTAGGATGGGCCCTAATCCAATCTGGCTGGTATCCTTATAAGAAGAGGAAATGAGGACAGAGACACACACAGAGGGAAGACCATGTGAAGACACAGGGAGAAGACAGCATCTATCAATACATGCCAAGGAGAGGCCTCAGAAAAAAACCAACCCTGCTCACACCTTGACCTTGAACTTCCAGCCTCCAGAACTGGGAGACAATAAATTTCTGTTGATTAAGCCTCCAGTCTGTGGTACTTTGTTACAGCAGCCCTAGCAAACCAATAAAATGACGATAAATGGACATCATTGTTTAAAGCCACTAAATTTGGGGGTAATTTACGACATGGCAATTGATAACCAGAATACCCCCAATCTCCCAGAAATACGTATTTTTAAATTACTGGCACAATAGAGGCTCTACACCTTCCAAAGAAAGGCATCTCATATAGAAAAGTGATGGCACTGTTTTGCAACATTCTTCTTACTGAAGCTTAATTATTGTGTGGCTGTGATCCCACTGAGGGGAGAATTGGGGGGATTTTCCGGGCACCTGCAGAACAAACACACAATGCAGCTCAGAAGCAAGGGAAGCTGTGAGGGAGAACCCTGCCTTGAGATTCCAGCCTTCCAGGCTGCAGGAAAATGGAGACGTTAACTGCCAGCCTACAAAAACCCAATGAAGATGAGGTCCTCAATGTGCTACCATCTATAAGCATCATGACAACTGTAGAATTAGGTGAAACCAATGTGCTTTCCGGCCTCCCAGCTGGAAAGGGGAAGGCTAAAGGTTAATTGGATTCCATTTTGGAATCTGTGCACCTCATAGGAGATTGTACGTGTTCATAACCAAACAAGGGACAAGAAGCTGGGAAAATTCAGGTCATCCTGGGTCCAAGGTGGCCTCTCCCTAAATTAACCAGAATGCCACTGTCAGGGTTTGAGCTTTTCTCCCCCAACGTTTCAAGCCATTAGCAAGTCACAGGTGTTCTGCTCATTGATTTGGAAATCTCAGAGGCCTCTGAGTTGTGCCTCTGTGGGAAAAATAAAAGCAGTCAGGAGTCAGCAAAGGCATCTCCTGAGTTATTTCACTACTGTAGGTGGGCCTGGAGTTGCCGATAACATGTGAAACCCATTAACTTCGTCCCCATTTGTGGCCGGGTCACAGCCAGCTAAGAGGCTCTGCCAAAACCCCAAGCAGAGCTCCAGGGTGGCAAACGAACATGTCTATAATCTGATGTGGGCTTTTGAAACTGAGGCATCAGAAATATCCATAGCATCCCACCCCAACTCTTTGCTCGTTGGCTCTTCACACTCCCAGCAAATGGAGTTCGGCGTTATGGTTCCAAAACCCCCTTGGAGACTCTCAGCACAGGCCCCAGATGTGCTGATCTCATCTCTTGGTGTAATCCATTTAGAAACTAGGCAAAAATCACTTTGCAGCAAGTCACGGCACCAGTGATGTATGCAGAATTGCGCTGATAACTTGTATAACTTTTTTTACAGCTTCCAAACAGGTCCCAACACTATCAGAAGAAAGCCTGCCTTGACCAAACATTTGCTGGTTCAAACTTCCTTTGCTGCACACATTTTTTTGCCAAGTCCAAAGCCACTGGATTTGGCAAAAATCCTCAAGGACTGAGCCACTGGATGTAGGAAAAGCAATTCTTGGTTACATTACTCATGGGATACTCCCTGGTCCTGAGGTGGAAAGGCTCTAGATCAGGGAGCACCGAACATGGAACCAGAAGACCAAGGAACGAAGGACGGCGACCTTGAGATAACCCAGTACCACTCATATCTGGGCAACCAGTGTCGCTGCCCTGGGCCCTGAGCTGAGCTCCTGACACGGACTGAGGCGTTCACAGAGCCGAGGGGTTCTCCTCCCTCAATAACCAGGGCTCATGGCCCCACTTCTGGACCCCAGAATCCCACCGTCAAGTTGCCCAGAGCCCCCTTCTAGGCCCATCACCAGCCTCTTCCCCATTTTTATGCTCTATAGGGTGGCCCATGTCGCATACTGTGCATCCCTGGGACATAAAATGTCCAGGGGCCAGTGCCCACAGGGGACAGAGTTGGAGGCCCCTTGTGGACCAGATAGAGAAGGGGGTCAGCCTTTCCTGCAACCTGCAATGTTGCCATTGGGAGTTCGTAACAGATCAGTTCTGAAAAAGTTACATTTGCTTTAGCAACAAGGAGGCCAGGCTTCTTCACTACTCCTTCAGCACCATGGCCCAGAGCTGAACCTTTATTATCTTATTTCCTTGAAAGTCATCTTTCTAGTCTGTATTTTCTAACATAAGTTAAAATGTGTTTCTCATCTCAAAAGCACGCTCCTCAGTTGATTTCTTTTCTTATGAGTAATTGACCCTTGGGGGAAAGAGCATACCTACCGAGGTTCTCCTCTCTGGCACCTGCTGGCTGCATGTGAATTATGAAGGTGCTTCACGGCTGAAAGGAGCCCTGACCCAGGTAAGGCACAGCCGGAGCTACAAGACCCTGGTAACCCTTGAGTTTATTCCCACACCCACCATGCCTGAGAAAGTTAATTCCTATCCGGGGACCCACAAACTGGAGGCCACCCCAGTGGGCCGGCACACATCACAAATCTAAACCCAAGTCAGCCTGCACTTATGGAAACACCTGTCGAGGAAACGTTAACACACACCAATCACAATGTTCCAGCTCAGCTTTAGCGAGCTCCCCTTACTGTAGGAAACAGGACCTACAATAGGCTAGCCAAGCACCCCGTTTCCATGTTGCCCCTTCTAACACACTATAAAAGTGGTTTCTGCCCAAAATCCCTCGGGAGGAGGGCTCCACTGCTCCGAAGGCCCTGTACTCCCCAATCCAGGGATTGTCTTCCCTTGAATAAAGGACATCAAACTCACTACTAAACTGTTTTGGTTTTGTCATTTGACAGTTTGGGTGACAAGATGTGTCCCGAAGACAGCTGCTGAAGATCCTGGGGTGGCTCCTAGATGAAGGGGAAGTACCCGCCGAGCCTTCCTGCTTCTCCAGCTCGTAGGCTGCTTGCTGTGATCTCCGCTAAGCCTCTCTCGGATGGAGCTCTGTTTATTTTGCATTCTGAGCTCTTCGAGTTGGGAAAATTGAGGTCTGAGAGACTGTAGTCTTTTCCAGGTGAGACTTAGTGGGCTACAGCATCTGGGTGTATGACCGACCTCACCTACAAAGTAAGTACCTCTAGAAGGTCCTGACAGGTCCCAGGAACTGTGCACAGACAGCCAGGACCAGTGAGTCTGGTCGAATTAGGGAGGATTATATCAACAAGGGAAAAAAATGGATACTCCTCAAGCTGAGAAAGCAAGATGCAGCCACTGGGGAACTCACACAGCCTCAAGGTACAGCATAAACCACTGGGGCACTTGGGGAAATAAATTAAGCCGAGAAATCCGAACTTTTCTGACCAACAGCGTATCGAGATCTAAGTAGGCGCAAGTCAGGCTATTAAAGGCCATTAGGGCATCAGCCATAACACAGACACCTTCTCATGAAAGGAATTATAGAGCTGTTGCTAATGGGAGTCTTGGAAGCCAAATCCAACAAATCAGCGGGCGCGAGTTGAGCACGTAAAAGCTCTGAAAGCCCTGGCCGTGTTCGGACAAGTTGATCATCGAACAGGGGAGACTGACACTAGGTCACCTGCCAATCTCACGGAAACTTCCCTGCAACAAGGTACACTTTAAAACACCATAAGATCCCGACCTGGCAGCACATCTCTCCTGGGTATTCATTTGGCTCCAAGAGACCCAAGGCTTAGCTAGAGAAACAAGAGCCTCAAGTTTCAAAGAAGTGAGCACATCGCCTGTCCGCACAGCTGCTCATTGTGTGTCTAAGAACTGTGGTCCCGGAAGCATTTTCGTAGATATCCACAAAAATGGCAAAATCTTACTCATACAACCTAGAATTACAATGGCCATTATGGGGGACATTGCAATTAGACAAAATGGTTCGTTCAAGAAGTGCATATGAAAGTAAGGGTTCCCAACCTACTGGATGAGAGAAAATATTTGCAAGTCACAGATCTGATAAGGGGTTAATATCCAAAATATATAAAGAACTCATACAATGCAATAGCAAAAAAACCCCAAACAATCTGAGTTAAAAATAGGCAGAGGATCTGAATAGACATTTTTCAAAGAAGGCATACAAATGGCCAACAGGTACATGAACAGGTGCTCAACACCATTAACCATCAGGGAAACTCAAATCAAAACCACAATGAGTAATCACTTCACACCTGTTAGAATGGCTATTATCCAAAAGACAAGAAATAACAAGTGCCGCAGGGATGTGGAGAAAAAGGAACTTTTGTGCAATATTGGTGGGAATGTAAATTAGTGCAACCACTTTGGAAAATAGGATAGAAGTTACTCAAAAAATAAGACTACCATATGATCCAGTAATTCCACTTCTGAGTACTTATCTGAAGAAAATGAAAACACTAGTTTGAAAAGAGTTTCACAATATATACAGATCTTGAATCATTATGCTGTACACATGAAAGTAATACAACGTTACACGTCGATTATACCTTAATAACAAAGTTTAAAGGGTTTGTATATTCAGGTACTGGCTGTCTTGTAGCAGCAACAAAGGCTTTCTGGCCCTGCTGGTCTGAGTGGGTTGCAGTCGAAATACTGCTTATTTTTTGTTTGTTTCCTACTTTGTAGGTTAACCCATTTCATTATAGCTCCTTAAAATTTCCTTCCTTCCATTTTTCAAACAAAGATGAGAGATAAAATATTCCGTGAGACTTCTGCTTTGTATCCCCTTTTTTCTCTTTATGTTTGCTTGGGTGAATTTGTGAATTTCTCTTCTATTGTGGCACTGAAGACAGCCAACTAAGGAACCAAGACCTCCACACCCTAACCTATGAGCCCAGCTAGAGACCCAAGTGATTCCAACATCAACAAGAAGCAGAGACTTGGAGTGGTGCTGAAACCTTAAGTTTTTTTTATTGAAGTAGACTTGATTTACAACTTTGTGTTCATTTCTGCTGTACAGTAAACTGACTCCATTATACATATATATTCTTTTATATATTCTTTTCCTTTATGGTTTATCATAGGATACTGAATACAGTTCCCTGTGCTATACAGTAGGACCTCGTTGTTTATCCATCCAATATATACTAGCTTACATCTGCTCACCCCAAACTCCCACTCCATCGCTCCCCCAGACCCCTCCCCCTGGGCAACCACCAGTCTGTTCGCTATGTTGGTGAGTCTGTTTCTGTTTCTCTAATACCTTAAATTTTATTTATTTATTTTTGTGTGCGTGTGGTACGCGGGCCTCTCACTGTTGCGGCCTCTCCCGTTGCGGAGCACAGGCTCCAGACGCGCAGGCTCAGCGGCCATGGCTCACGGGCTCAGCCGCTCCGTGACATGTGGGATCTTCCCGGACCGGGGCACGAACCCGTGTCCCCTGCATCGGCAGGCGGACTCTCAACCACTGCGCCACCAGGGAAGCCCGATACCTTAAATGTTGATCGATACTCTCAGTTGTACAAAAGGGGGTAACTGACAAGGCTAATTCGTATATTGGGACTCAGTAAATGGAGGCCACCCCAGAGGTTTGGCCCACATCACAAATCTAAACCCAAGTCAGCCTGCACTTACAGAAGCACCTGTTGAGTAAACCTAACACACACCAATCACAATCATCCCAACTCAGCTTTGGCGAGCTCCCCTTACCCTAGAAAACAGGACCTGCTGGCCTTAAAAGGAACTCCTTGGCCTCCTAGCAAGCAGGCCCTGTTTCCATTTGCCTCTTCTAACCCTCTATAAAACCCGTTGGGAAGAGGGCTCCACTGCTTGGGAGGCACTGTACTCCCCCAATCCATGGACTGTTTCCCTCAAATAAAGGCCATGGAACTGCCTACTACACCTTTTAAGTTTTGTTATTTGACACGCCCCTATGAGGGACAGGGGGACCCCGGTCCTTGCTTATATTTCACAGTGTTATTTCAGTGAAAAACTAGCAACCGAACCCAGATTGCTTCCCAGATGGGGTTGAGATAGAAAGATTTGAATAAAGGCACATGGCTAATTCAAAAGCCAGATATAAATAGAATAAAATTAAACTGGGGCTAGGATTTGGGGGGAGGAAACAGCATTTTTCTTGTGGCTCTCCCAGCACCTCAGCAATGCAGGACGGATATATAAGGTCTAATTCGTGATGCCACAAAGAATTCACTGGTTCAAATTTCTTTTGCTCCTCACTTTTTGTTCCAAGTAAGAAGCCACTGAGGCTGGCAAGGATACTGGGCAGAGCCAGTAGCGCCTACGGAGAGAGGGACCTCTAGTGTTGGGCTACTTTTCTACCACACAGCAACATGATCCATTCACCTACGTATTTATCTACGGTTATTACAATACTGTTTCTGCGAAAACCTCGATTTGAATGTTTGAAGAATTTGTCTTTCACCTCGAGGATAACTTTAAGAGAATGGCAAAATATAAGCTGTAACATACAATATTAAGGGAAGCCCTAAGTAACCGAAAAATATTTATTAGGGGCCCATTAAATCTTCAGGCCTGGGATAGGTACTAACAGTAATTTCAAGAATTCTAGATTAAAAACATTCCCAGCTCCCCCTTCCTCCATCTCCACCACGGGTGGTGTCCCAGGCAGCGTCTCCAGCATCATGCAGCCTCTTAGAATCAGATGCTTTTACGTTCTCCTCACTATGCCATGTGGATGAAAGGCTCTTGGTGCTGCAGCCAGGAGTTAGTGCTGTGCCTCTGAGGTGGGAGAGCCAACTTCAGGACACTGGTCCACAAGAGACCTCCCAGCTGCACATAATATCCAACAGCGAAAATCTCCCAGAGATCTCCATCTCAACACCAGCACCCAGCTTCACTCAACGACCAGCAAGCTACAGTGCTGGACATCCTATGCCAAACAACTAGCAAGACAGGAACACAACCCCACTCATTACCAGAGAGGCTGACTAAAATCATAATAAGTCCACAGACACCCCAAAACACACCACCAGACATAGACCTGCCCACCAGAAAGACAAGATCAAGCCTCATCCACCAGAACACAGCCACTAGTCCCCTCCACCAGGAAGCCTACACAACCCACTGAACCAACCTTAGCTACTGGGGACAGACACCAAAAACAACAGGAATTACAAACCTGCAGCCTGCAAAAAGGAGACCCCAAACACAGTAAGATAAGCAAAATGAGAAGACAGAAAAACACACAGCAGATGAAGGAGCAAGATAAAAACCCACCAGACCTAACAAATGAAGAGGAAATAGGCAGTCTACCTGAAAAAGAATTCAGAATAATGATAGTAAAGATGATCCAAAATCTTGGAAACAGAATAGACAAAATGCAAGAAACATTTAACAAGGACCTAGAAGAACTAAAGATGAAACAAACAATGATGAACAACACAACAAATGAAATTAAAAATACTCTAGATGGGATCAATAGCAGAATAACTGAGGCAGAAGAACGGATAAGTGACCTGGAAGATAAAATAGTGGAAATAACTACTGCAGAGCAGAATAAAGAAAAAAGAATGAAAAGAACTGAGGACAGTCTCAAAGACCTCTGGGACAACATTAAACGCACCAACATTCGAATTATAGGGGTTCCAGAAGAAGAAGAGAAAAAGAAAGGGACTGAGAGAATATTTGAAGAGATTAGAGTTGAAAACTTCCCTAATATGGGAAAGGAAATAGTTAATCAAGTCCAGGAAGCACAGAGAGTCCCATACAGGATAAATCCAAGGAGAAATACGCCAAGACACATATTAATCAAACTGTCAAAAATTAAATACAAAGAAAACATATTAAAAGCAGCAAGGGAAAAACAACAAAAAACACACAAGGGAATCCCCATAAGGTTAACAGCTGATCTTTCAGCAGAAACTCTGCAAGCCAGAAGGGAGTGGCAAGACATATTGAAAGTGATGAAGGAGAAAAACCTGCAACCAAGATTACCCTACCCAGCAAGGATCTCATTCAGATTTGATGGAGAAATTAAAACCTTTACAGACAAGCAAAAGCTGAGAGAGTTCAGCACCACCAAACCAGCTCTACAACAACTGCTAAAGGAACTTCTCTAGGCAAGAAACACAAGAGAAGATAAAGACCTACAATAACGAACCCAAAACAATTAAGAAAATGGGAATAGGAACATACGTATCGATAACTACCTTAAACGTAAATGGACTAAATGCTCCCACCAAAAAACACAGATTGGCTGAATGGATACAAAAACAAGACGCATATATTTGCTCTCTACAAGAGACCCACTTCAGACCTAGAGACACATACAGACTGAAAGTAAGGGGATGGAAAAAGATATTTCATGCAAATGGAAACCAAAAGAAAGCTGGAGTAGCAATTCTCATATCAGACAAAATAGACTTTAAAATAAAGACTATTACAAGAGACAAAGAAGGACACTACATAATGATCAAGGGATCGATCCAAGAAGAGGATATAACAATTGTAAATATTTGCACCCAACATAGGAGCACCTCAATACATAAGGCAAATACTAACAGCCATAAAAGGGGAAATCGACAGTAACACATTCATAGTAGGGGACTTTAACACCCCACTTTCACCCATGGACAGATCATCCAAAATGAAAATAAATAAGGAAACCCAAGCTTTAAATGATACATTAAACAAGATGGACTTAATTGATATTTATAGGACATTCCATCCAAAAACAACAGAATACACATTTTTCTCTAGTGCTCATGGAATATTCTCCAGGATAGATCATATCTTGGGTCACAAATCAAGCCTTGGTAAATTTAAGAAAATTGAAATTGTATCAAGTATCTTTTCTGACCACAACGCTATGAGACTAGATATCAATTACAGGAAAAGATCTGTAAAAAATACAAACACATGGAGGCTAAACAATACACTACTTAATAACGAAGTGATCACTGAAGAAATCAAAGAGGAAATCAAAAAATACCTAGAAACAAATGACAATGGAGACACGATGACCCAAAATCTATGGGATGCAGCAAAAGCAGTTCTAAGAGGGAAGTTTATAGCAATATAATCCTACCTTAAGAAACAGGAAACATGTCGAATAAACAACCTAACCTTGCACCTAAAGCAATTAGAGAAAGAAGAACAAAAAAACCCCAAAGTTAGCAGAAGGAAAGAAATCATAAAGAGCAGAGCAGAAATAAATGAAAAAGAAATGAAGGAAACAATAGCAAAGATCAATAAAACTAAAAGCTGGTTCTTTGAGAAGATAAACAAAATTGATAAACCATTAGCCAGACTCAGCAAGAAAAAAAGGGAGAAGAGTTAAATCAATAGAATTAGAAATGAAAAAGGAGAAGTAACAACTGACACTGCAAAAATACAAAAGATCATGAGAGATTACTACATGCAACTCTATGCCAATAAAATGGACAACGGAAGAAATGGACAAAGTCTTAGAAAGGCACAACCTGCCAAGACTGAATCAGGAAGAAATAGAAAATATGAACAGACCAATCACAAGCACTGGAATTGAAACTGTGATTAAAAATCTTCCAACAAACAAAAGCCCAGGACCAAATGGCTTCACAGGCGAATTCCATCAAACATTTAGAGAAGAGCTAGCACCTATCCTTCTCAAACTCTTCCAAAATATAGCAGAGGGAGGAACACTCCCAAACTCATTCTACGAGGCCACCATCACCCTGATACCAAAACCAGACAAGGATGTCACAAAGAAAGAAAACTACAGGCCAATATCACTGATGAACATAGATGCAAAACTCCTCAACAAAATACTAGCAAACAGAATCCAACAGCACATTAAAAGGATCATACACCATGATAAAGTGGGGTTTATTCCAGGAATGCAAGGATTCTTCAATATACGCAAATCAATCAACTGATACATCATATTAACAAACTGAAGGAGAAAAGCCATATGATCATCTCAATAGATGCAGAGAAAGCTTTTGACAAAATTCAACACCGATTTATGATAAAAACCCTGCAGAAAGTAGGCATAGAGGGAACTTTCCTCAACATAATAAAGGCCATATATGACAAACCCACAGCCAACATCGTCCTCAATGGTGAAAAACTGAAAGCATTTCCACTAAGATCAGGAACAAGACAAGGTTGCCCACTCTCACCACTCTTATTCAACATAGTTTTGGAAGTTTTAGCCACAGCAATCAGAGAAGAAAAGGAAATAAAAGGAATCTAAATCGGAAAAGAAGAAGTAAAGCTGTCACTATTTGCAGATGACATGATACTATACATAGAGAATCCTAAAGATGCTACCAGAAAACTACTAGAGGTCATCAATGAATTTGGTAAAGTAGCAGGATACAAAATTAATGCACAGAAATCTCTGGCATTCCTATACACTAAGGATGAAAAATCTGAAAGTGAAATCAAGAAAACACTTCCATTTACCATTGCAACAAAAAGAATAAAATATCTAGGAATAAACCTACCTAAGGAGACAAAAGACCTGTATGCAGAAAATTATAAGACACTGATGAAAGAAATTAAAGATGATACAAATAGATGGAGAGATATACCATGTTCTTAGATTGGAAGAATCAACATTGTGAAAATGACTCTACTACCCAAAGCAATCTACAGATTCAGTGCAATCCCTATCAAACTACCACTGGCATTTTTCACAGAACTAGAACAAAAAATTTCACAATTTGTATGGAAACACAAAAGACCCCGAATAGCCAAAGCAATCTTGAGAATGAAAAACGGAGCTGGAGGAATCAGGCTTCCTGACTTCAGACTATACTACAAAGCTACAGTCATCAAGAAAGTATGGTACTGGCACAAAAACAGAAATATAGATCAATGGAACAGGATAGAAAGCCCAGAGATAAACCCACGCACATATGGTCACCTTATCTTTGATAAAGGAGGCAGGAATGTACAGTGGAGAAAGGACAGCCTCTTGAATAAGTGGTGCTGGGAAAACTGGACAGCTACATGTAAAAGTATGAGATTAGATCACTCCCTAACACCATACACAAAAATAAGCTCAAAATGGATTAAAGACCTAAATGTAAGGCCAGAAACTATCAAACTCTTAGAGGAAAACACAGGCAGGACACTCTATGACATAAATCACAGCAAGGTCCTTTTTGACCCACCTCCTAGAGAAATGGAAATTAAAAACAAAAATAAACAAATGGGACCTAATGAAACTTCAAAGCTTTTGCACAGCAAAGGAAACCATAAACAAGACCAAAAGACAGCCCTCAAATGGGAGAAAATATTTGCAAATGAAGCAACTGACAAAGGATTAATCTCAAAAATTTATAAGCAGCTCATGCAGCTTAATAACAAAAACAAACAACCCAATCCAAAAGTGGGCAGAAGACCTAAATAGACATTTCTCCAAAGAAGATATACAGACTGCCAACAAACACATGAAAGAATGCTCAACATCACTAATCATTAGACAAATGCAAATCAAAACTACAATGAGATATCATCTCACACCAGTCACAATGGCCATCATCAAAAAATCTAGAAACAATAAATGCTGGAGAGGGTGTGGAGAAAAGGGAACCCTCTTACACTGTTGGTGGGAATGTGAATTGATACAGCCACTGTGGAGAACAGTATGGAGGTTCCTTAAAAAACTACAAATAGAACTACGATATGACCCAGCAATGCCACTACTGGGCATATACCCTGAGAAAACCATAATTCAAAAAGAATCATGTACCAAAATGTTCATTGCAGCTCTATTTACAATAGCCCAGAGATGGAAACAACCTAAGTGTCCATCATCGGAAGAATGGATAAAGAAGATGTGGCACATATATACAATGGAATATTACTCAGCCATAAAAAGAAACAAAATTGAGCTATTTGTAATGAGGTGGATAGACCTAGAGTCTGTCATACAGAGTGAAGTAAGTCAGAAAGAGAGAGACAAATACCGTATGCTAACACATATATATGGAATTTAAGAAAAAAAAAATGTCATGAAGAACCTAGGGGTAAAACAGGAATAAAGACACAGACTTACTAGAGAATGGACTTGAGGATATGGGGAGGGGTAAGGGTAAACTGTGACAAAGCGAGAGAGAGGCATGGACATATATACACTACCAAACGTAAGGTAGATAGCTAGTGGGAAGTAGTCGCATAGCACAGGGAGATCAGCTTGGTGCTTTGTGACCGCCTGGAGGGGTGGGATAGGGAGGGTGGGAGGGAGGGAGACGCAAGCGGGAAGAGATATGGGAACATATGTATATATATAACTGATTAATTTTGTTGTGAAGCTGAAACTAACACACCATTGTAAAGCAATTATACTCCAATTAAAAAAAAAAGAATTCTATAATATGAAAAGGTGACTAAAATACCAGTAATAAATAAGTCCCGAGTGACAGTGAGGATATTAAGTGTATATCTTCCATTTATATACACAACATTTATGGAATAAATCCCATGTTCCAGGCACATGACTAGGCACCAAACTACAAAGACGAAAGATACAGTCCCTGTCCTCAGGGACTTAAAGATAATCAAGGGAAGCAGACACACTATAACTGGGACTGAACAATATTTGAAAATGGAGAACTTCTAGGTAGGACTTCAAAGAAGGATAGGAGTTCGACAGGGAGGGGACATACTCCAGACCAAGGATCTGGGGCTGGAAAGCAGGGGGCATGCCCAGGTCTTGCTGAAGTTAGGTTTCCTACAGGGCATGATGGGAAGGATTGTATCCTATGACAATCAATGAGATCGACTGTCATTCATCGATTCATTTAACTAACTGGCGGAGCACCTTCCACTATCAGGCCCTGGGTCCTGCACAGAGGCCACCAAGACAAGGTCTGAACCGCTCAGAAACTCACAGTCCAGTGGGGGAAGGAGGCAGGTAAACAACCACCCACTACCCCATGGCATACGTGCAACCAGAGAGCTATGTATGCCCAGGGTCCAGCACACTGGAGGGGGTGACCAGCTGGATTTATGCCCAGGATTCACAGAGGAGACCGATTCGGGTTGAGTCTTAAGGATGAGTAGCGGCGCCCAAACTGACAAGAGGAGGAAAAGAGGGAAGCCTAGCATCTGCAAGCACTACTACAAATGGTTCCATCTGATCAGAATCCAGGGAGAGTCCGATACATAATCATAATTCATAATCCCCCCCATGGAATTATGGGGGGACCAAGGCAGGCTGCCCTCAGGGGCCTCAATGAGGAGATTATAGAGGCCTTTTCTCAGGATTCTGGAGGAGGGGGCAGGAAGTAACACGTTAAGATGTTCACTTTTTAAATAGTAACTGGAGGTTACACAGAAGACGGACTGGAGGGGCACCACAGTCCAGCTGGTATTGATGGCCATTACACACTCTTGAGGGATTCTTTTTTTTTAATAGATCTTTATTGGAGTATAATCGCTTCACAATACCGTGTTAGTTTCTGTTGTACAACAGAGTGAATCAGCCATATGCATACATGTGTCCCCATATCCCCTCTCTCTTAAGCCTCCCTCCCACCCTCCCTAACCCAGCCCTCTAGGTGGTCACACAGCACTGAGCTGATCTCCCTGTGCTATGTGGCTGCTTCCCACCAGCCAACTATTTTACATTCTGTAGTGTATATATGTCGATGCTACTCTCACTTCGCCCCAGATTTGCCCTCCCAACCCATTTCATGAAGTCCATTCTCTATGTCTACCTCTTTATTCCTGCCCTGCAACTAGGTTCATCAGGACCTTTTTTTTTTTTTCTTAGATTCCATACATATGTGTTAGCATACGGTATTTGTTTTTCTCTTTCTGACTTACTTCACTCTGTATGACAGACTCTAGGTCCATCCACCTCACTACAAATAACTGTTTCATTCCTTTTTATGGCTGAGTAATATTCCATTGTATATATGTGCCACGTCTTCTTTATCCATTCATCTGTCCATGGACATGTAGGTTGCTTCCACGTCCTGGAATTGATTTTGGGGAATTTGACTGGCCAGAGAAGATCTGGAGTTAGTTTTGTCTTGGCTAAAATTTCCTCCCATTTTTCTCTAGAATTAATGATAACAGTAGTAATTGTGCAACGGCAATTGTTCACTGTGCATTTAGAATATGCGTGGCCAGGTACTAAGAAGCCATATGAGAGAGGCTCCCCATCTCACAGATGGAGAAACTGAGGCTCCCAGAAGCTAGGTAATTAGCCGAAGTTCATTCAATACCAATTCGGGGATCTTGGATTTTTCAGATTCCCAAGCCCATATTTTTAATGCTATGCCTTCTTCATGTTTTTACCATGAATCAAGCCCCCTTGTTGATGACCTACTCTCTTGTTAGAATTTATGCAGTTGTGTTATTTGCCTGAGATATTGCCCCTGGACCCGGGCGGTAGGATTCAAGGGATATCTCTTTTGCCAACACGTTAAGTGAAGTCTGAAAAGTTTCCTGGGATAATGGCAGAATGTTACCTGTCTGAATATGATGAGCATGAACCAGAACATAAGGCACCTTTAAGGCTGAACTGGAGGCAAAACTTGTATTGGGGATTCTTCTCATCCCACCTGATATATCCCATCACTTAACATCACATCTGGGTTTGGTGCCACAGGGGGCTGTAAACCAAGAGGGAATTATGGAATGTTCCAAAGAGAGAAGGGATCTTCCTATAACAGAGCTTTCACCAAAACGTACCCTTTGAGCCAGTCTGAATCCACATCCACATTCTGCTCCCTTGGGTGTCATAAGGTCAGTCAAACACCCTGAGAGTCGTTCTGGGGGCAAGGGCAGATTCTGGCTTCCTGACAGTAACTCAAGGCCCTGAATCACTAACTTAAAAAGGAGGAATTCTGGGAGCAGCAATCAGGATGTTCATTCCATCTGTCACCAGCTTCACTTTACAACTGGATAACATCCATGCCCTGAAATGCTGCTTCCAGAGCTTATGGTGTCCAAAGCAATTTTGGCAACATCAAAGCACTTCCGTTGACTTCTGTATTATGATCTCCAGAATTCAGTGGAAAAGTGAGAACCGATTTCTTGCCCTATTAATAACTGTTTCGGATAGAAGACCTTAAACCGACATCAGAGAGCAAATTCTACCACCATGATATTCTATTGCTTCCCAGCAAAAACAATTTTGTTTTTCCCCCTCGTCTCTGCCTCCTCTGTTCCCTCCTTCCTTCCTGGTAACTTTTATTTTTCCTGGCTCATGTGTCTCTCCTGGAGGACGTTTAGTACCAGTAGCACCTGAACTTTGCTAACGAGATGACTAACCCTTGTCTTTGCCCAAACGTTGTTTCGGAAGGTCAGCCCTCAGTGTGAGGTAAACTCAGTCCTCCTCAGAACCTTCTGTCCCACTCTAACCCCTCTTGGTGCTTAAATTCTACATCTAGCAATGAGTTTCCACCTTGAACAATTAGTCTCTACTTGAATAGGCAGCTGGAGGTGATCAAAGCACGACTTAAATCATTGTTTACTGTTGTAAAGCTCCTTTCAACCAGCTTACCATTAATCACACTACAAAATAACAGAAAGGTGGGGAGTGATTGCTGGTATCAATAAAACGATGTCAGCTGAGGATAGAAGCAACCAGACACAGCCACTGGGAACTGTTGAACTGCCTTATTATTTCTGAAGGATTGTCCAGCCTGGCAGATCCGAGTTACGTGCTCTCAAGCCAAAGGTTATACTCAGAGGGACACCCCAGCCGCCAAGACGACAGGCAGCAGGTTTAGACCTCTGACATGGTTACATCTCCGGGCTCTGTACCTCAATATCACAGAGGCGGATTTGTTAACCAGAATGTCAATATATTACCATGCAATTAAATGCAAGATATGTATATATATATTTTTTTATCTAGGAGCAAAAAAACCTCTGAAACTATAAAGTTAGTTGTATTGTGAATCTGACATCACAGAAAAACCGCGAGGACTGTGGTTCAGCTACCCCAGCTGGACTAGCCACCCTTCTCCACTGTCACACATCCTCACGTTCACAAATATGGACAGATGTTCCTGTGTGCCACTGTTCTATAAATACATAATACAATGTCAAGGAGTGATACGTGCTAAAAAAAAAAATAGCAAGGAAAGAAGAGAGGGTGGGGAGGGTGGGAGGGAGGGAGATGCAGGAGGGAGGAGATATGGGGATATATGTATATGTATAACTGATTCACTTTGTTATAAAGCAGAAACTAACACACCATTGTAAAGCAATTATACTCCAATAAAGATGTAAAAATTAAAAAAAAATTTTTAAAAAGAAGAGAGGGTAGGGCTTCCCTGGTGGCGCAGTGGTTGGGAGTCCGCCTGCCGATGCAGGGGACGCGGGTTCGTGCCCTGGTCCGGGAAGATCCCGCATGCCGCGGAGCGGCTGGGCCCGTGAGCCATGGCCGCTGAGCCTGCGCGTCCGGAGCCTGTGCTCCGCGACGGGAGAGGCCACAGCAGTGAGAGGCCCGCGTACCGCAAAAAAAAAAAAAGAAGAGAGGGTGAAGGTACCTTGAGAAGGGGACATCAGAGCAGAAAACTGAGTGAAGATGGATAAACTACATGAGCATCTGGGGGAAGGGCCAGCACAGCAGCAGGGAGAATACAAAGGCCCTGGGGGAAATGTGCTTGCTGTGCTCATAAGGACGGGCCTTGTTTCTTAGCAAACATATTGTGACTGACTCGGTACACCCACATGAGTGTCTCACCCTCAAAGTAAGCAGAGCTAAGCTTATTATAACAAGGTATCCTTTTGGAATTGCAACTTGCATCTTCAAATTGTTATTTACATCCCCTGCCTCTCAAACCTCCACGGAACTAACCAAAGCACAAAAAAATTAGCCAAGAAAAGAGTGCTGGGAAATAGCAAAGTGAAAAGCTGGAAACTTTGTGGACAGTGTGATGCAGATGGGGCAGGATGGACAGCTAAATGGATCAGGGCTGATTGGCCTGTGACTCAGCACCTGCAAAGGGAGACATGGCTGCACTTCCCCCGCAGAGTCTGGCAAAAATTCTCGAGCTCAGAGCTGCCTTAGACAAGAATGTCCCAAAGGGATGCATAACAAGGGATAAAGACAAAAACCACCATAACTGCATGGGGGCTGGTCCGCTCCCTCCGCCTCACACAGTGGGGACTACTCACCAGGTCACGGGAGGATGTGCCTGACTGTCTTCTCATGTCGATGCGGGGGACCAGAGAGCAAGAGAATGTGGATCAGGGTAACCTGCGTGTGCCCCAGCTTCAAGAAGAGAGAGAGGTCACTGATAATGGCTTTGCTTTCTGGGTTAACCCCTGCCCGATTCCCACCAGTAGAAACACCCAGAAGATCTCACAAGCAGATGGGTGGCTGGGATGGGATGAACCAGGATTTGCAAACTCCCTTCTCTACTGCCCCCAAGCTCCCTTAGGAGAAGGAGGCTTGCCACCGGAGCATCCCCTGCCAGCACCCACCTCGCTGGAGGGAGCCCTAAGGGAAGTCCCCTGTCGTCCCCTTCTCCCCGCTGCCCACACCCAGCATCAGCCTGTCCCTTAACAGGGGAGTTTGTGCTTCACCTGGTAGGTGAAGATACTATGCTTGCCCATTCCATTTATATTTTCTATTTATATTATCTCAATGTTTTTTCTTTTCCTTTCTTATCATATACTAGGTTCATTAAATTTTCTTTGTCCTTTTCTACACTCTTTGAAGCTCTACATTCTATTTCTAGTCTACCAGAGTTTTGCTTCCATTTTTAGCTAACTCAATTGAACCACATTTTCTAGCAACATCAATAATTAAATAGTATTTTAACCTCCCTCTCCTCCAAGTCAAACAAGATGATATGTTGACAACTTCCTGTATGCCCTCTTCTTAACGACCCCTTGCCCTTAAGCTTTGTTGAAATAACGTTGAATTTTAGTTCCAAGATTATAATTATTATCGTGAGCGCTTTTTTTTTTACTTCTAATAGACTTTATTTTTTTAGAGCACTTTTAGGTTCACTTTCCGTACTTCTGAGCAGAAAGTAGAGTTCCCATATATCCTTTGCTCCCACCTCCATGCACACACAGCCTCTCCCACTATAAAACCCCGCACCAGAGCAGTACATTTGATACAATCAATGAACCTGACACACCATTATCATCCCAAATCATAGTTTACATTAAGGTTCACTCTTGGTGTTGGTGTTGTACATTCTGTGGGTTTTCACAAACATATAATGACATGTATCACCATTGTAACGTCACACAGCGTAGTCTCACTGCCTTAAAAATCCTCTGGGCTCCCGCTATTCATCCCTCTCTTCCCCAATCCCTGCAGCCACTGATCCTTTCCTGTCTCCATAGTTTTGTCTTTTCCAGGATGTCACACAGTTAGAATTATACAGTATGTAGCTTTTTTCATATTGGCTTCCTTCACTTAGTAATATGCATCTGAGCTTCCTCCATGTCGTTCTTTTTTTTAGTGCTAAATAATATTCCATTGTCTGGATGTACCACAGTTTATTCTCCATTCACCTACTGAAGGGCATCTTGGTTACCTCCAAGTTTTGGCAACTGTAAATAAAGCTGCCATAAACATCCATGTGCAGGTTTTCCTGAGGATGTGTGGACATAAAATTTCAATTCATTTGGATAAATACCAAGGAGTGCAACTGCTAGATTGCATGGTAAGATTATGTTTAGTTTTGTAAGAAGCTGCTGACCTTCCAAAGCGGCCGCACCATTTTGCATTCCCACCAGCGACGGACGAGAGTTTCTTCTGCTCCACGTGATCGTCAGCACGTGGGATCCTCAGTATCTGGCATTTCTGCCATTCTAATGGTGTATGATGGTATCTAGCTGTTGTTTTAATTTGCAGTTCTCTAGGGACATACACTGTTTAGTTTTTTAAGTCCTTTAAAAGTGTGTTTGTCTTAGTCTGTCGGGTCTGCTGTAACAAGATGCCACAGACTGGGTGGCAAGAGAGATAAACAACAGAAATTTATTTCTCACAGTTCTGGAAGCTGACAGTCCAAGATCAGGGAGCCAGCATGAGCAGATGAAGGCCCTCTTCTGGGTCACGGACTTCTTTTATCCTCACATGGCAGAAGAAGCTAGGGAGCTCTGTGGGGTCTCTTTTATAAGCACACTAATCCCAATCATGAGGGCTCCACCCTCATGACCTAATCACCCCCGAAGACCCCACCTCCTAATACCATCACCTTGGGGGTTAGGATTCCATCATATGAATTTGAGAGGAACACAAACATTCAGACCATAACAGTATTAAACCTCATGACTACATTAACAGCAATTATTTAAATGTAACTTTAAGTGCTAATGTTTCATCACTCACTATAGCGTTCCTTTCCCTTTTCTGAGTTCATTCACTTAATCCACAAATATTGACCTGCAGGGAGATCGAACAGCCACAAGCTCACAGTCTCTGTCTTCCTGGAACGTACATCCCCCAGCAAGAGCTTTAAGTTATTTTGTATTGGGCTGGAGTATGCCCTTAAGTCTTTATTTTTTTAGTCATTCTTCTCCAAACACTCTTCCCCTGAAAGGAAGCATGGCTTTTCCTTGACCTCCTCCAGGTCTTGGCTCCAATGTCACCTTCTCAGCAAGCACTTCCGAATCCATGCCATTTACAATGGCACCTTCCTGTGTTATTCTCCTGCACAACACTTCTTACACTCAAAGCATCACATTTCATCGAAGGCAGCAAGAATTTTAAGACACACCATTAGGTAGTGTGTCACTAAATGAGAAGACTTGCCAGCCAAGTCCAGGCCTTAATTTTAGGCCACACTGCTCAGGTTTCTTTGTGCAATTCAGAAGTTTTAAGCGGTGTCTTCAGCCTCTGGTCAAAACCCTTGGCATGTGATAGGCGATCCATTTGCAAGTACAGCTCGCTAATAAAACATGATATGGCTACGTCTACTTCGAGGTATCTTCCTTTCTTAAGGTGTCAAAACACTGCTGGTTGTTTATAAGAAAATACGGAATTGCGGTCATTCTTCCAAGAATGAATATTTGCTTCCTGGTTCCCGTGACTTTTTGTGTACATAACTTTTTGTTTCAATGCCGAATCACCATAGAATCTTTCTAAAGACATTTTAAGTAGCAAATAAAATCCTATGCATAGAGTACCAACAATGTGCATGACCAGATTGAAGTAGCAACAATATTACGAACAGCTGTTATCAAACACAAGTCCATATGCCCCACCCACGGGGAGGCCAAACAATACCAAACTGTCAGAGTTTGGAGCAGAGCAAGGTTTAATGCAGGGCCATGCAAGGAGACAAGTGACTCATGCGTTAAAAACCCCCAACTCCCCGAAAGCTTTCAGCAAAGCCCTTTTATAAGAAAGGTGAGGGAAGGGTGTGGTGAGTTGTTGCTAACTTCTTGGTTTCAGAGCCTTTGTTCTTGAGGTCAGGTCACGGTCAGGTCACGATGTTCCTGTAAACCTCCACCGAAACAAATGTTATTCTCCGTTCTCACAAGAAAGGGCAAGGTCCCACGGCTCAACTTTCCCCCTCCGAGGTCCAGGTCCTGGCTAAGAGGAGAGGGTCTCAGGTCGGGCCGGGGACGCTGCCCCGGAGCGCTCGTCCAGCACCCTGTCTAGGTCTTCCCTCCAGTGCCCAGGCCGGCTGAAGAGGCAGCTCTCAGCTGGCGGCACCCTCAGGGCCAGGGCCCCAGACCCTGCGCAGCCATTATCGCTGAGGGGGGAGCCGGCTGGCCCTCAAGCTTTTCATTTAAACTGGAGAGAATCGTTTGTATAGGAGCCATAGAAATACGTGTTGTAGCAAATACCAATCAGGTTAATCCCCAGCTCACGACAATTGTCCTTCTTTGAGAAGCGCCCCAAACACAGAGGTGAACCTGAGGTCATGACGTGTAATGTCCTTGCAACTTAACCCTGACGCCTGGCGACCCCCTAGGGGTAGACAACTGATCTAAGTTGGACCAATTTCTGAAACGTGAATGGAGAGACTGAAGCTGGTTGAAGCTGTTACCTTACTGGCAGTGTCCATATACTCCAGCTGCTGAGGCCTCCGTGGACCGCGACCCGTGGAGGCCGCCGCCGCCGCCATCAGGTCGCAGAGGTGGGGCTGGGGGAGAGGCTCGCTGCTGCTTCAAGGCCTGGGGGCGGCCGTGGCGAGGGCTCTGGGGCTCTGCGGGACAGCCCCCAGCCTGTCCCCGGGTGCCCCAGCTCACCCGCTGGCCCGAGGCGGGAGGGCCTGGAGGGCCCCGGGGAGAAGCCTACCGACCCGCCTCTCCCCGTGCTCTACGCCACGAGGACCACGGCCGCCAGGCGGGCCTTTGGCGGGGCGGGACCTCCGACCGCCGCACTCTGGGTCTCGCGAGAGCAACTGCGCCCCGGCCCCACCCCTATTACACAGCTGTGGTCAGGTTTGCCCATTCACGGGGCGAGGACAAATGCTTAGAAGCAGCTTACTGGCCAACAGCAACTGTAAGATGCCCGTGATTGTAGAAGGAAGGCCTCCCAACTTCAGAGCAGCTCATGTGCAACTCTGTACTTCCCCAAATCAACAAAATATGGTAATTTAGTTGCATTGTCTGTTTACATGCACCCTCTGCGAGTCTGCAAGCTGTGTGAAAATGGGGAATTTGTCTGTCTACTGATATACCGTGGATGCCTAGAAGAGAACCTGGCCAACAGGACGCATTCAAATATTTGCTGAGGAAATGCGTAAATGAAGCAGGATTTGACGCTATGTCTGCTTACCTAGAAAACCATGAATTCCCCCAGCCGACACTCCGGAGCCCTTTACTCGAGCTTGGAACGCACTTTCATGGTCGTGTTCACTCTGTGTGTTCCTGCCCCTCTGGGGGCTAGAAGCCTCTTTTCTGGTAAAAAGGGGAACAGTTGACTGGCACATGTCATCCAGAAGATGAGTGTTGATGTTCTAGACTGTGGTGGGGTTTTAATCAAATGCTTGTAGAATCAAGTGTGAAAATTCAGCCACAATGCTCTTGTTATAAATCAAAAGAAGAGCATGAGAAGGAGAGAGAGAGAGAGAGAGAAAGAAAGAAAGAAAGAGAGAGAAAGGAAGGAAAGAAAGAGAGAGAAAGAAAGGAAGGAAAGAAAGGGAAGGAAGGAAGAACCAAAGAAAGGGAAAGAAAGGAAGGAAGGAAAGAAAGAAAAGGAAGGAAGGAAGGAAGGAAGAAGGGAGGGAAGAAAGAAAGAAGGGAAGGGAGGGAGGGAGGGAGGAAGCAGAGACCATCTCCTATACACTCTAGGAAGTTTACTCACTGAGGCTCTTGGCTCCTGGTCTGGTGGGAGGGGGAGCACAGTAATTGATTCCTGGGCACTTTGATGTTTGAGGGGCCAGGGAGCTTCTCGGGCAACCCAAGAAGAGCAACAACCCTGAGCAGGCCCTTGTTCTGTGCTTCTAAGGAGGGCATCTGTGCTTGACCTCCAGACCTGTGTGCCTGCAGTGCAGGCAGACCAGTTTCAGAATCCCTCAGCTTCACATACAGCCTAACAAAAAGACTATTTCTCACTAACTACACATTGGCTTAAATTCCTCCTCTTATGGTTCTGTATCACAGAAATTTATGGCTGGGAAACATGATGAGTGACCTCTGTGGACAGATGCTTCTTTTCTTTTATTCTCAGGACATAGGAATTGACTTTGACAACCATCAAGGAAGGGATCCAAGGCTTTGCAGCCTAATAGTACAGGATATCTCTTTAAATTACCTTGATAGGCCGTCTAAGCTCCTCCGTTATGTTTACATTTCGTTTGATAACCTCATTTTACGGGAAAAGATATGTGATGTGCTATTCTACACGAATTAGCACAACTTAACTTTTCATTTCAGATATGAAATGAAATACAAACAGAGTCTTGAGTCTTTAAGATCGTAATACCAGAAGCTCAGCCTCCGGTTACTGATGACTTTAGTGATTGGTGCAGTAGAAAACTGTGACTGCTTTTCCATTCAAAATTCAGAGAATAACAAGCTGGGGGGAAAGTCTCTTGATACAGGGATCCTGAAAGTGTGGTCAGGGAAGAGTACTAATCAAAGACTGGATGCTGGACCCAACGTTCACCTCATTCATTCATTCATTCACTGTGATTCAGTGAGTGCCCACCAGCAGCTCCAGGCACCACACCAGGCACTGGGGCTACAGAGTAACACGGGGCATGGCCAGTGTCTGGAGGGAAAGAGCTGATAAAGTCGTCGTTAGAATGAATTCAAATTTTACTTACTCAGTATTTAGTCCTTCCCTTACATGGTGCTCTTTTCAAAGAAACACATCCATCCTGTTCAAATAATGGTAAAACCCTTTATATCAATAGAAGAAACTGCTTGAATTAAGACACTGCTGCGTGGATTTTACCTCCCCAAACTGTACACTGAAGGCCCTCCTTCCACATTTCTAGTAGGAGCATCCCAAAGTGCCTCTTCCTCCAAGAACAGGGGAGAGTCCAGCTTTTTCAAGGGCCTCGCGCTCCAGTGCCCCCATAGCCCTCGTCGGCAGACAAATCTCTGCATCATTTAAAGCGGACGTGAAAATAGAGCTTAGGGCCAAAAGAAATTACAAAGCAAAAGTGAAGGATAATTTATTATGCATGAGCTCTCCTCCCCTTAAAACCTCCCTTTGTTCCGTTTTTATAGGGATCTGGTTTTTAAAGAGAATTCCAAATGAAATTTCCTACAAACAGATGCTTGTACTCACTCAGCTTGCCGATAAGGGGCCAGGAAAAGGAGATGAAGATGAGGCCTCAGGGTCTGGGGTTTGCACTGACAAACGTGGTAAGGCCAATACACATTTGACAGATTTATTACAATGGTGGCCAGTGCTATTGATTTAAACAACTAACAGGTAAAGCAAATCTCATCTAAATTCCTTTGCTGCAATGTGAACGCACCCTAATTATCTCACCTTTGTCCCTCGGAACAGTCAAGTTGTATTCACTCCAATGCATATTGGCAGTTGCTAGAACCCACGGGAAGGGCTGGTTGATAGGCAAGATATTATTGCAGGGCAGCGGGAGGCTGCTCGGAGATGAAATTAGAGATCCTTTCTTTCAAGACCTTCATATCGTGAAAGCCCCTGGTTTCCTGCTTCTTCCCAGACACGCTGGTGTCCACTTCCTACATGACCAGGGCTTTTTTACAACACCAATCATTAGGTTTAATTAAAATGTTGCCATTGAAAAAATGGATTGTGAGATATTTCATACTATATAAGAGTATATAAAACATGTCTGTGTTGTAAATAATTATAAAGCAAATACTCATGCAACCGTGATCCAGGTTAATTCGAAAAGATACATGCACCCCAATGTACATAGCAGCACTATTTACAATAGCCAAGACATGGAAGCAACCTAAATGTCCATTACAAGATGAATGGGTAAAGAAGACATGGTATATATAGACACAGTGGAATATTATTGAGCTATAAAAAAGAATGAAATCATGCCATTTGCAGCAACATAGATGGACCTAGAGATTATCATACTAAGCGAAGTAAACCAAAGATAAGTATCATATGATATCACTTATACATGGAATCTAAAACAAAGATACAAATGAACTTATTTACAAAACAGAAATAGACCCACAGACATAGAAAACAAACTTATGGTTACCAAAGGGTAAAGTGGGAGGGGGGAGGGATAAATGAGGAGTATGGGATTAACATACACACACTAGCGTATATAAAATGGATAACCAACAAGGACCTACTGCATAGCACAGGTGACTGTACTCAATACTTTGTAATAACCTGTAAGGGAAAAGAATCTGAAAAAGAATATATATATTCTGACACCTTGACTTTGGCCTTGTGAGAGTTAAGCAGGGAACCCAGTCAAGCCCATCTGACTTCTGGCCTATACAACTGTGTACTAATAAGTGTGTGATATTTTAAGCTGCTACATTTGTAGTGATTTTTGTTACACAGCATTAGAAAACCAATGCAATGTCCATACAGGTGTTTTCCAAAGTGCGGCAGCAATATTTATTCCCACCCCCAGTAGTTCTAATTGTTCCACATTCTTTCCAACACATGAAATTGTCAGTTGTTTAAAATTTTAAATCTGGTGTGAATGTACTGGTATTACACTATGGCTTTAATTTGCATTTCTATAATTACTAATGAGGCTGACCATCCTTCACACTTTTTTTGGCCATTGAGTTTTCCTTCTTTTGTGCAATATTTGTCGACATCTTATAACCCAATTTTCTATTGGGTTCTTTGTCTTATTAACTGGTAAGTTTTCTCTATATATTCTGGATGTGAGTCCTTTGTCAATTATTATTTTGCTAATATCTTTCTTATAATTTTTGTCTTAAGAAATGTTCCATTATTCCAAAGTCCTCAAAATATTCTTTTATAAATGCTTTATACCTTTGCTTTCATATTTAGGTCCTTTAATCCACCTGGAATTAATTTTTTTGTATGGTATGATGTAGAATCCATTTTTTCCCCATCTGGATAAATCATCATTTCAGTAACATTTATTAAAATGTCAGTTCTCCCCTCACAGATTTGCAATGTCACCTGTGTTGTATACCCAATGATAATATCTGTGTAGATCTGGTTTTTGGACCACATTCTGTTCCATTGTTTAATTTTTTCTTTCTACATCTATACCACACAATCTTAATTATTAGAGTATTATACTATGCCTTGATATCTGGTAGGGCTAAGCTTCCTAGACTGATCCTTTTTCCTTGGCTACGATTTTTCTCCCTTTATATGATAATTTAGAAAATTACTTTAATTAATGTTTGTAGTCAAACTAGCCTTGCATTCCTGGAATAAACAAAATTGGTTATGATGTATTATCCTTTTAATATGTTGCTGGATTTAGTTTGCCAATATATTGTATAGAATTTTTGCATCGATGATCATAAGTGTTATTGGCCAGTAATTTTCCTGTTTCCTACTTGTCCTTTTTTTATTATCAAGATTTTGGAAACCTCATAAATTGAGTTGGAGAGTGTTTGGTTTTTTGCTGTGCTCAGGAATAGTTTGTGTAAAATTGATTTAGTTAAAAATTTAACTATCTGATAGAACTTGCCTTTGAGGCTATCTATGCCTGGACTTTTAAGATTTCTTTGATCACTATTTAATTTTTTTAAGCATATTATATTATTTAAGAAAATTTTGGTTTTTTTAATGTTATATTTTTCTCCCTGATTCCAAATTATTTCATATAAAGCAATTTTCAGTAGCAGCCACAAAAGGTGTTAAGCTTGCTAGTTTTTGAGTCTGGAACTATTATTCAGAAAGATCAGACAGATCCGCCCAGAAATGAGAGAACGTGACAACCAGAGAAAGGGGAAGACAATCTTACTTACAGAACAGGGACGTAGTTTCTAATGTCACAGACTATGTAAATCTCAGCTTGTCACTCCAAAGAAAAAGATATTCCAGGTTTCATGTACTTAACTCGTCTTCTAAAAAGAGAAAATTGGCCGCCACAGGGAGCCGTCCTTTTAAACTTACCTCTGACAACACGCTGTGCTCCTTTCTTCTTCCCTCCACTTATTAGATTTTTAATTGCAAGGGCAATTTCCATACATATTTCTCTGCAATGTCCACAATTTTCTGATAATTTAGGCCAGCTCCAATTTATAGGCAAGGAAACTGCTTTTCCAAAATCAATTAAATGACTCCAAGAAATGCGGCTTCAGAGCCAAGATCTAAGAACCCTAGGATTGGAAGAGACCTCAGAAATTATTTGGGCAGCTCCCTTTTTGCACTGAGAAGTTTAATAAGGTACCGCCAGTGAGGGGCAGAGGCCCAGACAGAACCAAGTGCCTGATCGTAGGCCAGGGTCCCATCCATTACCTGGTGAGATTTTCCCCTAATTGGAGCCACTGCACTGAAGCTACTTAAAGTTCTGTCAGGAGGGTCAAGCTCGCCTTGGTGCAAGGTCTGCGCAGGGATAGTTTCAAGTCTCTTTCTCAGTAACGCAAACACTTTCCGGTGTAGTGACCCCCGGTTCAAATGGCAGAAGCAATCCTGAATTGTAATAGAAAGTGGCCTAAACTCAAAACCAAGACACGCTCAGGCACAAATGAACATTTCATATTCTATATCGGTTTCCATTTTATAAAGAAATGTTAAAAGCCTCTGCTGACTTCCGTTTCTCTGGTGTTTAACAGTGTACAGGGCACTTTCTCCCGTGCTGTTCATTTACTGCAATTCAGCAAAACTGTGTTTAGTTCAGGCCGCCGCAGACGTTGACGAGATCCTTGTAATGTGTCGAGGCAAACGAGTACAAGCTCCATCGTGCGTGACAGAGCCTGACCCAGGTAGGGACCCTTCTAGGGCTGGGGGGAGCCAAGCAGGGCCATGGATGTGAGGGGCAGCCTGGTGGTCAGGATTTTTGAGCTGAACCACGAGTAACTGGTGAGATTTCACCAGATGGCCAGTACACCGGATGTGGGGAGAGCAGAGTTGCAGAAGCAGGAAGCTAGGTGGCAGCGTGACACAGAGGCTAAGGGCACAGGCTTTGCCATCACGGGAACCTGGGTCTGAGCTCCAGGGACCTCTGTTTACTAGCTGTGTAGCCTCAGATGAGTTCCTTGGCTTCTCTCCGCCTCAGTTTCCCCACAGATAAGCAGAGGGTGATGATAGGACGTAGCTCTTGGGTTGTGGTGAAGATTAACAGATAAAGCACTTAGCAGAACACCTGACACCTGGCAAAATTCACCTGCTATGGGTTCAAAACACTGGAAGTAGCCCGATGGAGCGGCCAGGATGGAGAGACTTCCAGGAGAGAGAAACGGGACTCTATTATATTGACAAGGGAGACAGTTTCTGAGCAAGGCGGTGATGTTCAGAGTTGTGTGTCAGGAAAGAATTTTAGTATTAGGAAAGGAAAAAGATTGGAAGCAAAGAATGGAGGAAGAGAGTCTGCGTGAGAAATGGTTCCATGGTTTGTTCATTTTGTGTGTGAATCTATTTCCTCCCTGGAACACCGGCTCCCGGAGGGCAGCCCTGCACCCTCCTTACTCAAGGGGGGGTCCCGGGCTGGTACTCAGCAGACTCCACCCCGGATTGGCCGGATGAATGAATGAACGGGTGAAATTGGGCTTCTCACACTCAGTTGTGGACGGGAAAAGTCCAGTTAGCCCATTTTATGGATAAGAAACACAGCACATCCGGAGGCTCAGGGACTCGTCCACTGCCCCACAGGGAGAGGCAGCTCTGGGACCAGAAGAGAGGACTGTTTACTCTGTGTGCAGGAGGCCAGCATAACAAATGGACGTGTTTGATTTACATTAGTTCACCTAAGATCAAGAACAGAAGATGAATATTCTGAAAAAGAATTCTAAGGCCTACAGAGGAAATAATAATAAAAATAATAGTAGATTCATTAATTAATTCCAATTCTAATTAAAATTTTAAAGTTCTCCTCCTGATGCACACTAGATGGCAGCATCTCGCACCACTTTGAGGGCAGTAACAATGGCAACCGGCCCCCTCCGGGAAGGGTATCTATAGAGACTGCGCCCTAAGCTAGGGCCTGATTTTTATTATTTTATTTAAGCCTCATGACCACTTAATTCTGCAGATTAAAACAGCCTAGCAGAAAGGATCAAATCCAGAAACCTGAGGTCACCAACCTTCCTCTTGCAAAGAGGTTTCTCGTGGCTGCCTTGCCTCATCACTGAAGATGCTCCGCAGGGAAGCCTTGCTTCCTAGAAGCCTCTGAATCAGGGTCCTTCCGTGGTGAGAAGGGGTAGCAGGGACAGAGGAGTCCCTGGGCCTTCGAATGGGCCGGCGACCCCTCCCACGCGCCTCCCTTCCTGGCCCCCCGATGTCTGATGAGCTGGGCCAGCCCTGGGCACCCTGGAGACAGCCCACGCCTGCCAGTGCCCACGCTGCCTCTTTCCAGGCCCCATCTTTCAATGGCAAATATTTATTGAGCACCTATTATGCACCAGCAATATGCCCCAAACACAAACCCCCAAGCCCTGTACGCCTTTGCCCCAGCGCCATCCATCACGACCGCCCTCCTTCTCCCAGATCCTCGGGGTTCCTGCTCAGCTTCCGCAAGCTCCCCTGCTCAGGCCCGGCCTGTCCCCTTTCTTCCCCAGCCCAAAGGGACCGTCCTGGCTGTTCCCAGTGCTTGGGGGTGCATCAAGGTGTCTGTGCCAGGCAGCAGAGGGTAACTGTTCTCTCTCCCCAGGTGACGGCACGTTGGAACTTTCATGGAGGTAAACTGTGGTCAGGATTTTAAAGATTAATGCTATAGGCTTTTGGAAGAGGAATTCGGGAGAGGTAGGTGTTGTGGCTTTAAGTCACACGATGAGGCAGAGGGTCTCGTACCAGGATTGCCCGGGCACTGGGCGTTGGTTCTGTGAGCAGCACGGTCCTGAAGCCATTCCAGCCCACACAGGCCTCTGCTGACGGAGCCCGCACGGGCTCATAAATACAAGCTGGAGACAACAGACACAAAGAACAGGGCAGCAACCATAACAGCCGCTAATGTTTATTACGGGCTTCACATGTGTCGACTCCTGTAACTCATGCAACAACTCAGTGAGGCAGATATGTTCATTATGCCCATTTTTCAGAGGAGGAAACTGAGGCCAGAGAACTTGTTTTCCCAGGACTGCAAAGCTAGAAAAGTGGTGGGACTGAGATTTGAACAAGAACCTGGGCTCCTAACCGCACTCTGCTGCCCACTTGAGTTTCCCCAAAATGCCAAAGCGACATCCAATGTGAATTTCATCTCTCACATACACACGCACATGCATGCTCACACCTTCTACTGAAGGCAGAGATCTCCAAATACCTCCTGGTTCGTGCTGTCAGCCAGTAAGAATGAGTCCAACAGTTAGTTTCAAGCTGGGGAAAGGAAGCACGGAGGCCCGGGAATTGGCCAATGGCTTTGGATCACTGCGTTTTGCTCCTATAGAAACGTGTGTGTGAGCCTACAGGTGTGTCTCTATGGTGACACAGACAAGACCGTGGTACTTTCTTGTGACACCTGGATTTGACCTTCCCTCATACTCTCTTAGAAAACCATAAATTGCTCTTCTGCGGCTCCTACAACATTTTCTGTATCCACGTCTGTCAAGGTCAACATATGGGAGGTTCCTCTCATGTTGGGGACACTTGTTTACTCGAAGGGCCTCGAAGGGGCATAAGCTTCAGAATGGGGACTGTACCCTACTCACGTTCAGCCTTCATGCTGGCTAGCATACAGCAGGCGCTCAATAAATGACTCCTTGTGAGAGGAGAGGGTGGACTCAGGAAACAAGGGGTCTCCTCTCCCTTCCTGGGCTGGCCGCCCCTCCACTTCACCGCTCCCTCCCTGGGCTCCCCCTGGGTCCCCATGCCCATCCTCCATCATAGAACAGGAAGGTGCAACACTGGATACCCAGAGCCAAAAGCCACCACGGGTCAAATAAGACAAGAGGAAAAGGACGCAGCACTGCAGAAAAAGCCAGCACAGCTTGGATCGATACCATGTGGGCCGGATTCCCTGAGATCTTGTGTACGAAGCAGGCCATTCGGGAAAATACGGTAAAGAAAGTCATCACCTCCAACACTGCAAGGGGATTCATGAGAGCCTCAAAGTTGCAGGTTTGCAGAAAAGAACTCACCTGGCTGGATAATGTTTGATCAGCCTTAAAATGTCTTTTCTGTTTCACTATGTGAGAAGGGGTGGGGGTGTAGTTAATGAGTTGTGTTGAGAATGAGGGAGGAGGGGACTTATCTCTAAGATGAAGAGCTTATCAGTACGAGTAAATAAACAGCCTACATTTGGAATCCTCCAAGTCTTGGATTATGGGTTAAATGTCCTTGTCCGAAGAATAAAATGTGGAAGAGAAAGAGCAATTACATGCGTTCAATCTTGTTCTACTCAGACTTGGCGCGATCTTTCTGTCTTTCTAGTAGTTTCTAATTGGCTAGATTTGTCGGTGCAAATTGACCTGTGGATTCACCCTCACTGCCTGGTCTCCTGCTTCTTTGGGGGCCTTCATAGCACACACCACAGTTGTCACATTCTGTTTGTGTGATTCTCTGAATAATATTTGGCACCTTATTAGATTTTAAGCCCCAAAACAACAGGGACTGAACATGATTTTGTAGCCCCGTCACTGAGCACTGTGATAAAAACGGACAAACAGCCTGGAGAGGAACTGTGTGCTTCCCCGGAGTGCCATTCATTCCTGTGTGCCCACTCCAGGCACGTGGGAACAGCCTGCCACTTGCTTGGTATTAATCATGTCACCGCAAACCGCACAGTTCTTCAGGGTTCACGCTAGGAAGCAAAATATACCCACCCATAGCCTAACCTTAACTACCTCAGGAAGTCCTTTGGAAATAATGTCAGACGTTACCTGGCAACCCTACAAGCTGTTGTGCGTGGCGGGCCTGTGAGTTTACTTGCTGTGCTCTCCTCGCCGCACTCCACTCTCCTATTACTGATATTCATAAAAACCTGGGTTTTCAAACTGTCCAGTCTTATTCTTGGAAGAGTCTGTGAAGCAAAAAGGAAGATCAAGGATCAATAAGATGCGCATTTCATTTAAAACATCATTTGAACTGTTCCTTTCTACTGCTTCCCTTCAGAGAACATTTATGAGAGCATCTACGTAGCAGTAAACCCACATGATTTAGTGTATTTCTTTTCTTTTCTTAATTTGCTCCTATAGGTCTTATCTTCTCAGCATTCTTGTGGCAGTTCATTTAATTTAATGCTTGTTATTATTTGTTACATCCTAAGCAATGTCTTATCTCTGAACAAGATTATAAACACCCCAAGGGCTGGAACCAGCTTCTAGCAAGATATCTTGTAAATATCTTCGGTTAAGTACTTTCAGTTGACTGAGCTGGCATCTTTGAGAAACACTGAAATCACTAAGGAAGGAAAGAGAAATGGGGACAAACAGCTCATCAAATTAAAGCCAATTCACAAGTTTTGACCAGAAAATTGCCTTCGCTCATTTGAGTTTACACAGTGAATTTTCTCCTCATGAAGGCCCTAGGTTGGCTACCAGCCCTAAAGAGGTTATCCATGAACCCGACTCTGGTTCTCAGTTCACTGTGTAAGATTTTGCCCCCCTGGCTTGCAGTAGATGTTTTGGTCGTGTTGCCCCCTCTTCGCTGGTACCTGGCTGACACAGGTGTGATGGTTTCCTGAAACCTCTTGAATGAGTAAATAACTGTGGGCAAATGACCAAGGTGGTACCCATGTGATCACACCTCCTACTTCAACAGTGAAGTCAGGACAATTGACGCTGCACCCTACATTCTCTGACGTAAATTCTATTCTAAGCCAGCCTCCATCCCAGTGCCTATTAGCCCTTTGTAAAAGGCCAGCATTTCTCCAGTTCTTGGCTAGCTCCTCTTTTGGCTAGCCAAAATCTTTTTTTTTTTCTTTTTTTGGCTAGCTTAAATCATTTTAAAAAATTTTACTTATTTATTTTTATTGAAGTATAGTTGATGTACAATATTGTGTTAGTTTCAGATGCACAGCAAAGTGATTCAGTTACACGTATATATGTATATATCTTTTTTCTATACTTTTCCATTATAGTTTATTGCAAGATACCGAATATAGTTCCCTGTGCTAAATAACAGATCCTTGTTGTTCATCTATTTTATATATGATACTGTGCATCTGTTACTCCCATGTCTCAATTTATCCCTCTCCCCCTTCTACTTTTGTAATCAGAAGTTTGTTTTCTACATCTGTGAGACTGTTTCTGTTTTGTATAGAGATTCATTTGTACTAATTTTTAGATTCTACGTGTTAAGTGTTATATCATATTTGTCTTTCTCTGTCTGACTTACTTCACTTAGTATGAAAATATCTAGGTCCATCCATGTTGCTGTAAATGGCATGATTTCATTCTTTTTTTATGGCTGAGTCTAAGCTTTAATGGTAACCCTCCTTCATCCAGAAGAAACAGAAAGAGAAATAAAATATTCTTAGTAATAGGATGAAGGCTTCACCTGGAAGCAAGGGAGAAGGTAGACAGAAGTTTCACTATCATCCAAGAGAGAATACGGCCCAAGAAGACTGTGATAGGCCAACCTAAAGCTCCCCCAAGGCACTGTGTGCACAGGGTATCAGTAATTCATTACCAAGCTGCATGTCCCCACCTTTCCAGTCCCCTTGACCTCAGCCAACAAAAACAACAGTAGGAAAAACCAATATTGTAGCCACACTACCTTAAATTCCAGTAGCAGAGGAAACATTTAAAGGGCAGAGTTTTCATGGTGAAGCCTACAACTGGATCTCGTACAAGGAGCCCCGGCTTAGGTCTCTGGTTCATCACTGGGGGGCCGACAAAGAACTGATATGTTCCTCACTGCCATTCTGGAGCCCTTGCTTCTCTTTATTCCTTCCCTGGCTCCTCTTTTCCTTTGATTCTGCTTCAATTACAGGTCTGTGTGCTTAAAATAATTGGATTCTTGACAGTTTCTTAAAACGGATTCACTTTTACTTTGCTTTTTGGAAATGCTGAAATCATTCTGTTGTAATTTTTCACCATACATGTGCTCAACACATAAATAATTATGACATGAATATCATTTCATTTTTAAGAGATGATTTTGTATGAAGCACACATTTTTTTCCCCAAGCTTTTTCTTTGCTTCTTATGCCATTTTAAACACCGGTAGGTCAAGAACACACTTTAATTGTGTAAAATTATTAAAAATATAAAAATACACAAATTAAACTAGGAATCCCCCATTTCTGACCCCAATTCCTTTCCCTTCCCCAGAAGTGACTACTGTTTACATGATAGGTAAACATCTCGTCTTATTGATAAGCATTTATATAGATGTATGGATACACTTTTAATTTTTTCATGTAAATGGGATTATATTACATGTGTTGTCCTGTAGCTTGCTTTTTTATATAATAGTATAGCTTCAAAGTCTTATTTCTGTAAAATAAAATAATAATACCTTATTATTTTAAAAGATATGCATTATAGCCCATAATAAGGAATACAGATGTATTATACTCAATCTAGTAAACTACTAAAATATAGTTGGGTTGAGAAATTATGAGAAATGCTGCAATATCTTTGAACAACAATCTTTGTGCAGATAAATACTTCTGAAGGCCAAATTCCTGGAAATCTAATTGTGCATTCAAAGGATATGTACATTTTTAAAAGCTTGACTGAGGTATAACTCACATCCCATAAAAGTTACCCATTTTAAGGTATTAGTAGATTTATGTTTATATGATTACTAGTATATTTAAAGAGTTGTATGACTATCACCACAATTTTACTTTAAATCATTTCTATCATCCCCCAAAAGAAACCTCATGCCCATTTGTACTCATTCACCATACCCGCCCCCAGCCCTAGGCAACCACTATTCCGCTTTCTGTCCCTATAGTTCTATCTACTCTGGACATTGCATATGGATGTAACTGTACACTATGTGTCTTTTGTGTCTGCCTCTTTTCATTTAGCATAATGTTTCTGACGTTTGTTCATACTGAAGCATGTATAAGTACTATGTTCCTTTTCATGGCTGAATAATATTCCATTGCATGGACATACCATATTTTGCTTATCCATTCACCAGCTGATAGACAACTGGGTTTGTTGGTTCACACTGGAAACTATAGCACAGAAGAGTAATCATCAGCAGTGGTCACACATAATAACCAAGTGGAAAAGGAGGCATGAGCATAGAAATAACAAATTTAGAAGAACACAACAGTATGTTCAAGAAAATACAGAACCAAATGTCTCAGAGAATTCACTTGATGATTCTTAGTAGAAAAAATTCCCAGTATGATCCTACTAATTATATAAGGTATCGATAAGGCATACCAGACTCTGGTTGGCATTACCATCTTGCTGGGAAATCTAAGGGCAAGTGGGAAGATGTTCCACAACATCCCCAATTGATAATCAGACTGCATTTTCTCACCTGGGAAAAAAAAGTAGAAATTATAATTGTGAGACTGTGAGGCTAGCTCATAAAGATTTTATTTACCCTAAAACCTTAGAATAAAACACTTCATTTTTCATTATACTAGTAAATGTAAGCCTCGAAGTAGTATTCTAATACTTCTTTTAGCTGTACTGTAGCATTTTAAGTCTTACCAAACATATTAATTGACCTCTGTCTTCTTTCAAGTCTATGACTACTATTGTAGGGAACATACAGTGGTCCAATGAAATGGACTGACAGCCTCAAAACTGTCACCTTGGAAAATTGCCTTGTTATTCCACTTTTCAAATTATTTTTGGAGCCCACCTTCTTCATTGGTCTTTGGAGTGTTCATGGTATAAACCCTAGACATAGCAAATCTTCACTGCTCTGAGTAGATTTAATTTTTCAAAAGACTCCAAAGACATTAGGAGTTGGGTGACTAAGCTCAGTAGTAATTTGGGGGTGGAAAATAAGGACAAAGTATAGAAACTTCACTCTCCAAGCTATTTCTACCAACAGTATAATGCAGTCATGTGTACAGCTTCCCAAAGTGACTTCTTTGAGGATGAAGTTAATTTAGCTGAATAAGCAAAATAATTTCATGGTCATACTTATGACATGTCATGTGTGCTCACAAGCACTAAAAAACGGCCCTTCCCAAAATATATCTCCCACTGTCCTACCAAGCTACCTAAAATTCAGAATACTTTGATCTGTAGAACGGATGGCTGTTGCTAAAATACCATATATTCTAAGCAAGGTGTAGCATAATACCTTAGCATGAATTTGCTTGACAGAATAAATCATCAGCCTTGACTGACACAAGGCAAGAGGACATAACTGATTTGGGGGGAAGGCCATCAGAGGGAAAGCCTCGAACCACCTTCTAATCCTTGAATCGAACACAGCACCCACTCCCCTCCAATTCCACACAACCGTCTTAAACACATCAGCCAAACACAGATGCATGGTCCAAGCGTGTGGTGATTTTTATTAAGAATAACTTTGGTTCTAAGAATTCCACCCTCAATTCTGTAATACTTTCCATTAAAAACAATTATACAAGAGCAAATACAAAAAATATTAAATTATGAAAACAAATCCATTAAGGCTCCCTTTATATATATTATATACACTCAAACAAGTCAGAATTTTTCAGAGTAGAAGAATAAAGTCAACTGTGAGAGCTTAGAAAGCAACACTACTCGGAGACTAGAAAACACGGAGCTATTTTAAGAAAACCGCAGAGTGGAAAAACGGAGCCATTTTTCTCAAAAATTGGCTCAAAGCACAAAACTGCTTGGATGTTCATGAGTCCTAGGGGTCTGGACTGTACAGTATGAAAGTGTGGAGGGAGAATGACGCCTTTTTAAACTCAGGCTTATAAGCTGAGCTGACCTGGCAATTTCAAAGAGCTTTTCTATCTGGACATTCCACTGTCTAGTGAGGAGACATCGCTTGACACTATTTACAAGTCTTCTTTTGGCCAAACCTTGGACTGCTAACCACTAATAATTTTGCAGATTTGTGAGTGAGACTGGGAGGGAAACACTCTTGGAATTTATTTTTTCCCAGTGAAGAATGCATTCTAGGTAAATTCTAGGAACAGAATTGGTCTTTCTAAAGGAGCCTGTTAGGGCCCTTGAGAATTTTATCAAGTGGCAGAATTGCTTCAAGGATACACAATCTAAAGATCTTACATATCCGGTTGGATTCAAGGCTATGAGCTACTCCTGAATCTTCATTTTACAAATTGCATCACTAGTCCACATGCACAGGGGCAGAACTGTAGTCAACGTACAATCGGAAACGTACTTTCAAGATGATCAGTTAATGCTCTTGCCTCTCTGAAAAGGAAGAAGGATGGAAAAAAATAGTTACCATTCCATCCTTCAAAAGTAACTTATGATAGAGCAACATTGTACCTTAAGCACCTCATATTTTATTCAAATAATACTTGCTGATGAGAGAAATAATCCATTTCAGGTGTAATCAACATGTTCTATGACTAGCAGTATATTATCTATGCATTTACTTTTGTCCTGTCCACATTAGGGGTGAACAGGAGCCTAATCACCAACCATGAAAACTACAGAATTCCCATAGAAAGCTACTTTCTACTTAGGCTTGTTGAGGATTCAAAAGCTCGGGATCCAGCTTTCTATGACTCTTGAAAGAAATTATAAGAAGAGCCTTCCGGGCTTCCCTGGTGGCGTAGTGGTTGAGAGTCCGCCTGCCGATGCAGGGGACGCGGGTTCGTGCCCCGGTCCGGGAAGATCCCACATGCCGCGGAGCGGCTGGGCCCGTGAGCCATGGCCGCTGAGCCTGCGCGTCCGGAGCCTGTGCTCCACAACGGGAGAGGCCACAACAGTGAGAGGCCCGCGTACCGCAAAAAAAAAAAAAAAAAAAAAAAAGAAGAGCCTTCAATGTAGGAATTACCGGCTGAATCGTTTCTACAAAGAACATACTGAATCCACACAAATTCTTCTAGACCACCCCAAGCAGAACGTCCCCCTGCCCATCCCGGCAATAGAAAAGGGATTTTGCGTTAAGAATCTGGCTGTAGTTGGTAACGCAGGGCTCACACGTGGAGTACAGCATGCCAGCTGGAGAGCGCCAACCGAGCAGCCTCCCCTTCCCCTCAGCTGTTCCTGAGAGATCAACAGTAGTCACAACATCATCCTTACGAACGCATCACCATCACTAAGGTAGTGGTGAACTAGCCTTTCTTCACAAGAAAAAAGGGCAAAGAGCTAGGTGACCATTAATCAGAAAATTTCAAAGGTTGGCTTCAAATAATATTAAAAATGTATAAATGCTATATATCTTCCAAATGGGCCTCCTTGAGACCAATCTACATTTGATTCACATTAAAATACCCAGAGAACTCTTCCTTCACAGCTCCACATGGGAGCTTTCCCCACACTGCTCTCAGGAGAAACCAAAAGATTTGGACCCTCTACTTTTGACACTGAGGTTGGGTTATACGGACTAGTTTTTATTCCTCGAAGGAGTGGGAGATTATTTCACATAAAAGGCGTGGCTGAGCAAGAAACTTAACAACAAAATAAAACAAAACCAACCCCCTAACAGTTATCAAAGCAAGACATGGATTTATATGATGGACCTTCCCTGAAGTAGAAGGTCACCGTGAAGCATCAGGGAACCAACAGGAACGGAAATAAGATCAAGACAGACGTTTACGTAGTCTTGTTTATGTATCTCTTTGTTCCCATATTTTTAAAGTTCCTCACTCTATTTCTGAATCTTAATGCCGACAAAGGTAAGAACTGTGTTCAACATGAATATTAACATTCTCTGGTGTTAAGCCTAACGTGGGTGAAAGTGTAAATAGACAAGAAAACAGAATTTACAAACAGTGGATATAACAGATCAAACGCATTTCTGCGCGATCTAAATTACTGAATGGGTAACTAAAGGAAGAACGAAACACATTTTCTTTACATTTGAAAAGAAAAAAGGCTCTGTGCCCCACTAAACTTGGCTTGAAAGAAAAACCAAGTAGTGCAACTCTCAGGAATTTATGCCAGTGTCCTCTTCCTTTTTTTCTTGTTGTTGTTATTTTTTAAGTCTTTGAACACACAGGTCCATTATCCCAACTTAAGTGCTGGGCAACGTCCTTCATTTGGCGAATAGGAACTGCAACAGTCACAGGTGTAACCGATCCAACCCGGATGGTAGGAAAACCAAAACCAAACTCTTTTCAAAGTAACAGTTCTCTGCTGGCTGGGATTCTCTCCAGGGGCTTTGGCCCTGAGGTTAAGTACTGGGGAGGCCCCTGCACACACTTTTTGTGTGCGCTGGGCTGGTGCGCGGTCTCTGCAGCCTGGACCTACGACTCCTGGGCTTGCGCCACTTCTTGGCCTGTTCTTCTGAGATTGCCTTTAACCTTCACAAACTCTGGGGCATTTTCTTGCTCTTCGCGCAATTTCTGCTTCTCAAGTTCAAGCTAAACCGAATTCAGAAACAGGAAAATTATTTACAAATTATTTACAAATGGACAGGCTTTCCAAAAACACTGTTCCTCTTTCCAAAGTCCCTAACAACTCCATTTCCCAACGGAAGGAAGTTTCTCCTGGTCTCCGCTTTAAATACATTTGTATCTTTACATACGTGGCTGGATCTAGGTGCTGGGGTAAGAATTCTGCACAGGAGCAGCAGCTGACTGGTTGTTGCTGAAATACCGAGGGATGACGAGAGCCTAAAGACTAAGGCTAAGACTTAAAACGGGACCCGAGGGCAACACGCACTTGCTCCACAGTCTTAAGCGAAGCTGAACGTCGCTCAAGTGCTTGAGCTCCCGGCACTGGGCTGTGCGTTCTGTGATATTCCCTGGTTTTGGCTTTGCCTCCTGAATCCCTTCTAGGTCCTCAACAGAATCCTTCCCTTTATCTTGAGTGTATTTTAGTCCACCTGCGGACACCTGTCTCAGCTTTTCCTTTCATGGTATAAAAACATTTACATCCGACGTGTCTGGGAAATTCTGCTTGTTCCAGCACCCTTTATTTCTCAGGACAAGGTAAGTCAGAGAAAGACAAGTACTGTATGATCTCTCTCACATGTGAAATCTAAAAACAGTGAAATCGTAAAAGCAGAGGGTAAAATGGTGACTAGCTAGGGGAGTGCGAAAGATGCTATTTAAGGGTACGTACTCGCAACTAGCAGAGAAGTAAGTCCTGGAGACCTAATACACAGTACGGGGATTATCGACAACAAAACGATTATAAACGTGGAAGTTGCTAAGAGACTAGAACTTAACTGTCCACACCAGCTAGAAGAAATGATAATTATATGATGCGACAGAGCTGTGAGTTAGCACTACGATGGCAATCATATTGCGATACAAATGTACCAAATCAATACATTGTGCCCCTTAATCAACAACAACCGAAAAAACACCTTTCACCCCAATCACCCCTACCTGCTCCAACTTCTGCTGCCGTTTTAATAGTTCTATTTCCAAGTCAGATTTCTTCTTTTGTGCCTCCTCTTCCTTCTGCTTTATTACTTGATCCCGTTTTCTCTTTTCCATCACTTTCTGCAGCTCTGGCTTATTCTGAGGGGCAAGTCCCCTGCAAAAAAGCATTAACAAATCACTTTGCTGTACACCTGAAATGAATGCAGCACTGTAAATCAACTATACTTCAAAAAAATTTTTTTAATTAAAACTAGTAAAAATAATTTTTTTAATTAAAAAAATATTTAAAGCATTAACAACATTTAAAAGTTTTAATCTAGTGGATGCATCTTTCATGAATAGAAATTTTAGGCGTCAACCACAGAAGAGGGGTCTCGTGACTTAGCGTGACTGTGATGCCTACCACCAGCTAACGGTCGACACTGGGAGCCTCAGAAATCCATGAGCATGAAAGGAAGCGCAAGAGCACCTTCCAACAGTAAGCAAAACCCATCGCTCGATAAAATCATCCTGAGCGCCTACCGTATGCCCGACGCTAGGTCATGCAAGGGAGGTTAGTGCAGGAGGTTTGGGTGGGGAAGGTGGGGAACAGCATGCTCATTCGCTGGGTGGGACGGTCACCCACCATGGAGAGGAAGATGTTGAAGCTTCCCAGGCTCGAGCCCCTGACCCCAAGTACTAAACGCAGCCTCGAGAGAAGCTAGCACAGACACTTCAACGACCAAATGGCCCAGAAACCTCTTCCAATCCTTCACGTTTCAGACTTGGGAGAGGATTCTTGCGCATCTAAAAGGCACGTCCAAGGTTCCATCATGGCTGGGGGCATGGCCCTGGAGAACCTGGATCCCGAATCCCAGGCCAGTACTCTGGAACCATTTCAACTGCTGACAACACACGGAAGTCAGCCTTCAGGGGACCTCAACACTGGGGAGAGATCAATCAGGCTGCCATCTCTTCAGATGGGGCGAAACAAAACCCAAACTCGGGCCATTCCCTAGCAACCCTCATCTGAAATGTCTGAGGCAGGTCAGGAGAAGGACGACGTTCACTGGCATTTTCGCAGGTGGGATTTCTGTCTATGTTAAAGGTCAGCTGGGACTTGCCTGGTCTCCATGTCCTCGGATAATTCCTCAGGATTTCTCTAGTCCGGGCTCCCCCTCTTCACCATCCTCTCTCTCTTGAGCCAGTCTCCACTAGCCCCTGAGTCATCTCAACTCATTATTAACTTTGACAATAAAAAAGAAACCAAAAAAGAAACAAACAAACAAAATACACAAAGGGCTTCCCTGGTGGCACAGTGGTTGAGAGTCCGCCTGCCGATGCAGGGGACGTGGGTTCGTGCCCCGGTCCGGGAAGATCCCACATGCCGCGGAGCAACTAAGCCCGTGTGCCACAACTACTGAGCCTGTGCTCTAGAGCCTGCAAGCCACAACTACTGAAGCCCGCGAGCCACAACTATTAAACCTGCGTGCCACAACTACTGAGCCTGCGCTGTAGAGCCCGTGAGCCACAACTACTGAGCCCACGTGCCACAGCTACTGAAGCCCGCGTGCCTAGAGCCCATGCTCCGCAACAAGAGAAGCCACTGCGATGAGAAGCCCGTGCTCCGCAACGGAGAGGGGCCCCCGCTCGCCACAACTAGAGAAAGCCCTCGCGCAGCAATGAAGACCCAATGCAGCCATAATAAATAGATTAAAAAAAAAAAACAGAAAGAAATATTAAGTTCAGCCATATTTCCAGTGAAATAAAAGAGACGGGTTATTTTTGCGATTTACAACTTATTTCACAATTATTAAGATTGTATGAGGAGGACAGAAGTATAGACAGACTACTCTGGAAATTAAGTCTTACTCAGTGTAATGAGAAAAGTCGCTTATGGTACTTCACTCCAATAGACTTAAGTGTCATTGAGCACCGGAAAATGTTTGTAAATAATCTGAGTAAAGACCCACGCAGTTTCATGACTATTAAAAAGTCTCAGGATGACAGTACAGACAGAGTTAAGGGATTTAAATTTTAGGATTAAGAATTTAGCTACCTGCATAATTTAAATTTCAAACTATAATTCACTGGTGAAATTAACTTCAACCGTTATTAAGTGCTTCTGGCTTATGCAAAAGCTGTTGAACAAACTCTGATGTATGACGCGTTAAGCTGGCATTCTATCACAACACGTGAATGGGTTTAATATACGGTATGCGTTTTCTGTTCAAAGATTTTACGCAGTGGTGCAGTAAGATAAAATATTTAGTAACACAAAACTCAGGAAAATGGTGCTTATATGATAAATGTCCTGCACTTATAACAGTCAAGAAGTCATACAAATTTAGTTAATATTTTATCAAGCAGCTCACTGAACTTTCTATGCTGAATGGAAAAAGTCAAGCACTGCCTATGTGATTCTCTGAGTCTAAAACTAGATCAGGCTGCAGAGATAGCAAGACAGAAATAAGCTCCAAATTTCATAAAAATTACAGTATCAGTCTCTGCATGACAACGTTGATTCTCTTTAATCAATTCAATTAACAAGAACTTTCAATCCCTTTATGACTGACAACTGCTTACGACCTGGGGGCTTGGTACCACCCAAGACCAACAGTTATTCCCGAACTGCTTCTCGTGACTATCACAGTGGACCAAGCCGATTTTTAAAATTAATATGTGCTCTTTGAAAAAAAAAAAAAAAAAGAGAGAGGTTAGGTGTTATATACATACATGCAAGATAAAAAGTGAAAGCAGGGCTTCCCTGGTAGCACAGTGGTTGAGAGTCCGCCTGCCGATGCAGGGGACACGGGTTCGTGCCCCGGGCCGGGAGGATCCCACATGCCGCGGAGCGGCTGGGCCCGTGAGCCATGGCCGCTGGGCCTGCGCGTCCGGAGCCTGTGCTCCGCAACGGGAGAGGCCACAACAGTGAGAGACTCACATACCGCTAAAAAAAGGGAAAGCACACCTAGACTCTCCCTGTTAGACATCTACGGGGTGCACCACTTGCACTGTAATCTAAGTGAATGGTGGCCCAGAAAATTGTACACGGTAGAGGCCCTGCACCCATTCCTGCACCCACAGATCACTCACTGTTTAGAGTGTGCCCCATACTCTCTAGACCCTTATCGGAGTACAGAAGTGCCCAAATTTCACCATGTCCATAATGCGAGACATTTATGTTGTTTCCAATTGTTCCCCATTGAACGCAATGAGGCGGGGAGCTTCCTTGTCCGTTTGTATCTCTCCTATCCAAGCATCTCTGCTGGCTACATTCATAGAAGCAGAATTGCTGGCTAAGTGTCTGCACATTTTGGATTTGGATGTGGACCGTGAAACTGCTTTCCAAATAGGCCGCAACAATTTGTACTCCCACCACCACTGATGAAGACGTACAGACGACGTTTAAAGGTCCGTTTCACACTTCATATAAACCACTGAACACATTCAGGGGCCGACTGGACCGGTCTATGTTCACGCCACTCCGCCTCCACACCGGCCACACTTGAACCCGTAAAAGGGAGAACGCCTCCTGAGCCAGGTCAGCACGGAGGCAGGGGCAGGTCTGGCGCCAACTCTAACACGACACGCTCCCTCCCCTGCCCACCCAGCCACACACCTCCTGGCCTAATATTTTTCTGTAGCGGGGAGGGGAAGGGTTGCCTTTGACTTTCAGGCCCTTGATCTTGAATCTTGGAATCTCCTGGTTTGGCCTGCCCTGCTCCACGTTTATGACTGAGCCATTTCAACCGGCGTGGATTCAAATGTAAATATTTCGACCTCAACTTCCCATATTTTTTTTCCACGTTGCAGGGCAACAAGCATTTACTGAGGATCTACCTATTTGTCTAACAAAGAACACCAACTGAAGAGTGACCAAAAACACAGGGACCTAGAAACTGTCGTCTGAAATGTACAAGCCAAAGAGCCATTGGCAGGGATGCAGAGTAGCCGGGTATGCTCTGTTTGCCCCAGAAGTACTCTTTTTAGGGAAGACAGATTCTCTCTAAATTATATTGGAAATATTCTCATTTTTTAAGACCTCTTGAACACTGATCTTTCAACTACCAAAAATAATGCCTCTTGCAATCTGCCTTGTTATAGGAACAAAGAATCCGAGAACCTGACACAGGGTCTTAATCGTCAGACTTGGTGGTAAACTGTGACCAGATCAAATTTTCAAGACTTTTAACCTGAAACTTAACTGGGTCCGAAAGACAGCAAATAGAGGAGCAGAATGAGATACTTGAAAGAGTGCAAGATACGGCGTTAGAATACCTATGAGGATATGCTCTCCTAAGCAAGGCAACTCTTTGGACTGCGACAGGTCTTCGAGTGAAACTGTGGCCACGCAGAGCAAAAGCTCCACAGAGCCTGTTTCGTGTACATCTCAGTTCTCTCTCCCTCTCCCACCCCTACCCCTTCTTCTCATTTATATGGTTATTAAATTTGATTCATCGCTGTCTTTAATTTAAACTGCCTGTAATTCTATGTTGATTTCTACCCTTTTTTTATTCCAATAAAACTATCATGTGAAATTGAAAAGACTCTTCAGCCAATGACTCTTGAGTTTCCTCTCACTCACATGTCGAATGAGAACAACCCCAAGACAACACACACTGGGTTGCTGGAAAGATCACTGGATAAAACATGGGAAGGCCCTTTACAAACCGCAGACAAGTAAACAGAGGTTCATTATGGTACAAACCAGTAAGCAACTATGACTATCCTTGAACCAAATATATATATATTATTGATGTGATACTTTCTATTATTCGGCCCTAAAACAGAAATAAAAACCCCACAGTCTCTAAAAAGCATGCATGATAGAAGATGAATAAAAGAGAAGAAACTGCTTGAGAAGTTTTCACTCTAAAACCAGTTGTATTCCTAATAAGAGGATCGTACCAAACTAAGATTTTACCTTGAAAAAACCGGAACGCATAGGATAAGATATATTCGTTTGATTTTGAAACCTCGCTTTAGTTTTCGTTTTTGTTTTTTTTTTTTTTTTAATGTACTTCTACAACCAGACCAGAACTTTTCAGAGAAAAAGGGGAAAAAGCAACAGGAAATTTCAGATGATGCTACATGGTAAGGGGGAAGATGGATGGGACTAAATGAGCACTTCTTATATGCCAGGTGTTTTAACAGGTATTTAAACATGCTCTCATTTACTTTCATTTTTTATAAGAAAGATATTTTTATCCCCTACTTTAGAGATGAAGAAACAGATCTCAGGAAGGAAGACCCTATCCAGGATCATAAAAGGTAGGTCAAGTTCAATGGCAAACCAGGATTCATACCATTTCTCCCTGACCTTAAGGCCCAGGTCCTCTCTATACCACGGTGCTGGAGTGAACACGAGCATTCTCCAAAATTAGCTGAGCTGGGCCTGGCTAAGGAGTCAGCTGTGCAAACAAGGAAAAGAAAGAACAGGCGACAGAAAGGCAAACAGGAATGAGGTCCATTTTCACAGAATGTGCCTACTCCAGGAAATTTGGAAACAGATTCAGTTGCACAAACTGAATGTAATGTTTTACACAGACAGACCCAGGCTACTAACTACATTTCTGCAGAATAGCCTATAGCCTCTAATTCAAAGAACAACTATTCCACCAACTTTGCTTTACCGTTGTCTCTATTCTGACGTGGAGCCTTTTCATAGATAAAATAGAAAAAACAAAAACCCAACAACAGTTTGAACTAGAATGTTCCTTAGAGATTAACTAAGTCTCCTACTCCTATCTGACAGGCAAGGGGACTGAGATCCAAGAGGTAAAGACAATCAGAAAATTATTTGGTTTAGGAAACCATTCGGCTACCCTCTTTTAGAGGATATTTAACTTTCCATCTTCCCACCAAAATGCAGACATGGTTTCCCAGGAAGGACGGCCTCCAAATTCTCTGGTCTGTTTAGGAACGTATACAGTCTTGTTTTGCTATGGGCGTGATGATACCAAATCCTTGGGGGTTTTGTTGTTTTTATGCGACAAAGACAGGTAGAAGCTAAGGACTTATTCAAAAGGGATCAAACTCACATTCTACTGATTAAGCGTTATTCAGACAGCACGCTAGTGTGCTGGGGACAGAAAGTAAGTCACATTCCCACATCTGGAGGGAGAAATGTAGTTACAAAGAGTTCCTGGGACAGAAGATATGAGTTCTGGAAGAGGTACACTCCGACGGAGAACTGCCATAAAAATGCCCCCTCATCCCTTTTTAAAATGTTTCATTTTTATTTTTAATTAGGCCCTTCTTCCAAAACGTTACCCCAATGCTGAGCTTGGTCTGCACATCTTTCAGTGCAGTGGGCAGTAGCTACCTTTTCACCAAGGCTTAGCAAAGAGTGAGCAGATGAGTGATCCACAGTTCCACAACTCAGATCAGCACAGTTTTACTATGAAGACCTGAAAACAGTTCTAAACGAAGCTTAACAGATCTTCTAGTAACCTTGTGTCCTAATAAATAAAGCAACTTTTCATCCTCAGCTCTCCCAGTCCAGTAGCCCTGCCCCTAATCACTTAAAACGCAGAGTACCAGCCATAAAAAAGAATGAAATAGCGCCATTTGCTGCAAAACGGATGGACCTCGAGATTATCATACGAACCAAAATCAGAAAAAGACAGACAAATACCATATGATATCATTCATATGTGTAATCTAAAATACAACACAAACGAACTTATCTATGAAACAGACTCACAGACAGAAAGAGGACTTGCGGTTGCCAAGGGGGGTGGGTAAGGGAAGGATGGATGGGGAGTTTGGGATGAGCAGATTCAAATCATTATATACAGAATGCATGAACAACGAGGTCCTACTGTATAGCACAGAGAACTATATTCAGTATCCTGTGATAAACCATGATGGAAAAGAATATGAAGAAGAATATAAATATGCATAACTGAATCGCTTTGCTGTACAGCAGAAATTAACACAACACTGTAAATCAGCTAGACTTCAATAAAATAAACTCTCAAAATTAAAAGAAGCAGAGTATACTGAACCCAATGCCCTAAATTACGTATGACACAGATGGAACTAAAAATGGTTTACAGAGAAGACTGAAAGTAAATGTTTTGCTCCTCTCCAAAAAACAATTAATAACAATAAAAATGATAGTAATCATTTAAAATGCTCCCTAAAAACAAACAAATGAAAACACAAGAAAGGGGGTCCTTATCTACTGTTAAGTCTGATGTGGTTCTAGAGACTTCTCCCTGCCACTCTACAGATGCTGAAGTGGGTGGTATCTGTTCTCACATTTCCCCAGATATATGGGGAAAATTCAGAATTTTTACAAATCTAAGCAATAATGTATTCCTCTTCGACGTAAGACACCCTCTTTTATCCTTAATCCAGCCCCTTCTGTACAAATTCTAAAATACGCATCCACTTGAGAAGGGGACCCAGGACCACAGAACTCCGAGAGACCCTGGGGCCGGCAGCTGAGCCTGCAGACGGCTTTACATCATGGGTGCCCTGACTCAAGGATGCGAAAGGAATAGGAAGTGTTAAATATGATCAAGAAACAAACAACTCTTCGAAGCCTTTGTAAACGTAACTAAACTTAAATCTAGTTACCTTAAAAGTCCCCTAAGGAAAACTCCGCTCAAGAAAGCATCTTACCTTTTTTGATTCATAAGAAGTTCTCTGTGAAGGTCTTGATGGTTCCGGGATGTTTTGACAGGATTGACTAGCTTCTGAGGCCTAATTAGTTCAGGATTGTCATCGTCTATATAGTCTGGCTCAGCCATGACGTTTCTCGGGATGAGATATGTGTCCTTCAGGTCAGAATCCTCCAGCGGGCTGTCTGAAACAGAAAGATGAAATTCACTGTGGTCTCTGCTCAGACGTCTGCACAGAGGCCGAGGCCCAGGACAGCCGGGCTGGCCCAGCAGCTGACACCGCATCCGCCACGGGGTCCTTCACCACTTCACTGAAAACTCTGAAGCTCTGTCAAAGAGATAGGGGCAGGGCTTCCCTGGTGGCGCAGTGGTTGAGAATCCGCCTGCCAATGCAGGGGACACGGGTTCGTGCCCCAGTCCAGGAAGATCTCACATGCCACAGAGCGGCTGGGCCCGTGAGTCATAGCCGCTGGGCCTGCGCGTCCGGAGCCTGTGCTCCGCAAGGGGAGAGGCCACAACAGTGAGAGGCCCGCATACCGCAAAAAAAAAACAAAAAAAACAAAAAAAAACAGGGGGCTTCCCTGGTGGCGCAGTGGTTGGGAGTCCGCCTGCCGATGCGGGGGACGCGGGTTCGTGCCCTGGTCCGGGAGGGTCCCACGTGCCGCGGGGCGGCTGGGCCCGTGGGCTATGGCCGCTGGGCCTGCGCGTCTGGAGCCTGTGCTCCGCAGCGGGAGAGGTCACAGCAGTGGGAGGCCCGCGTACCGCAAAATAAATAAATAAATCTATAAAAATAAAAAAAAAAAACAGAAAAAAAAAGAAAAATCTTTTGAAAATCAACGTGAAAATAAAGAGGACAAAAGCCCAAAGAATAAATAAGTCAACTCAAACAGAAAACTTGTAGCTGCCTCATTTGTTTATATATTTTAGGTATAAACACATGATTAAGGCTCAAAATTAAGGAGCGATAATATATATATCTAACAAATGACACCAAACATTCTTTAAATGCTACCTGCACTGACCTTTTAAAAACAAGCATGCCTGCAGCCCTCCCCCAAATGGAAACTCACAAACCTCGACAGTGGTAGGTTAGTGACCCCATCCCAGCAGCCTGACCGTGAACGCACCCCGAGGAGAATGTGCTCCTCGGTGGAGACTGGAGAGGCACCAAACACACTTGTAGGCAGTCTTGATTTTGTTGAAAAGCCAAGAGCAGTTTCATCCTAGTTAATCAGTAGACAAGAAGGCCCATATGCTTCCATAAAAGGACTGGTTTCTCTGCCCTAAACTCCGGGACATCAAATGCAAACAGATTCCTGCCCTCCTGAGGTCAACGTGTCAGCAGGGGTGGGGAGAAGAGTATTCCAGACACCGGAATGAGACAGGAGTCAGGAGCATGCCTGATGGGTCTGAGGGAGGACAGACACCAGAGAGGGTGGGGATGGAGAGGGACCAGTGGGGACGCAGGGGTGGGGTGAAGGTGATACGATGCGGGAACTTGAAGGCCAGTGTCAGGGCTCTGGCCTTTGCCCTGAGTGACAGCCGGGAGCCATGCAGGGCTCTGGGCAGGGAAGTGACGAGCTCTAACTCACGCGTCCAGACAATGACTCTAGCTGCTGAGTGTAGGACAGACCAAGGCGGCCAAGGAAAGACGCCGCCGGGAGGTGAGTGTCAGGGGACCCAGACGGTCTGGACCAGACAGATGCCGTTTCATCCCGGGCCTCAGGACTCCCCTAAAGGACTGCACACGAGGTATGAGACACAGAAGGGCCGAGGATGTCTCGAAGGGGCCTGGCCTGAGCAACAGGACAGAGTGGTCGTGGTGGAGGCCGTGCGGACAGCAGATGGGAGTGAGGTCAGCAGCTCCCTTTAGGACGTGTTGGGTGGGAGACGTCGCTGGACGCCTGAGTGGTGACGCGGTAACTGGGCAGCGGCTGGAGGGGATCTGCCGTAACTGAAGCCCCCAAACATCTTCCTTCTTCTTTCTCCCTGGTTTGCCCTTCTTCTAAGTGGGGACGGGAAAGGGAGTCCCGGCCTGAGTCAGGCGTGTAGACCTCAAGCGTGACTGCAAACCAGGCTAAGGGAGACCTTGTGGCTCCCGTACAGTGGACCACACTGGGGTCTGGGAAAGGTCACTTACGAGAAGGAGGGTGAGCTGGCTGGGAGCCACGCTGTGTGTCCCTGAGCACCCCTGGCAGTGGTGGTGGCCGGAGAACAATCTGGGGTCTGGTTCCTTTTCAGCAACTTTCCACCCTGGAGCCACGACACGGCAATAAGCATCTAACTGACCTCCTTGTTCGACTTTCTCCCCTCTGCCAACTACCTTCCCCATGGCTCCCAAGGCTGGGAAACACAGCTCTGATCGTCAGGGAACCCTCCCAGCTCACAGATCCTGTCCTCGACGACAGGAAATTGAACACTCACTGCTCCCCGTGTGTTCACAAGTCCCTGCCTTCCCCACCAGCATCCTGTGCCTGCAACCCGCCCTCTGGCAGGGCCGCTGATCTGCTCCCTACCCAACCCTGGACCACAAAGCCAAATCTCACTCACACCTTCAGGTCCAGACGAATGTCAGATCTTCCACAAAGCCCCCCGCCCAACTCCCCAGGTGCAATTCTCTGACCTCTAGACAACTATGGGGTTCTCTTTGCCCCCTTTTCCTAGTACTCACCAACCTCCACCTCGTGTTGCAGCAAAAGGTACATAAATCATATCATCTCTTCACCGCAAAGACCGCATCTGGTTTACGTTTCATATTCCTCAGACCCCTTGGACTGAGTCAATGAACAGTCAGTCCTTTAATGAAGGAACAGAGCCCACGAATAACTAGCAGGACAGGGAAGCCCTGGGCTGTTTGGAGTCCAGAGCAGCAAGTAAAGCCTGAAAGGGCTCCGAGCAGCGAGCATCCACAGCCCGAAAGGGAGGAGGAGACAGAAATACGTCTGGGAGTAAAAGCACTTTGTAACTGGATGTTATTATTGCTACGAAACATTCTTCCAGAAAGTAACATGAAGACACTCTTGTCATATACACGCCCCTGGCCCAGTAACTGATTCATAAAGTAATTTTTTTTTAACTGTCAGGTCAATGAAGGAAAATGAAGGTCAGCTCAGTACAGGAGAAGCAAACCTGGCTTGAGATCTTGGACAAAGCTTAAGATGTCTGCCCCTCGGTTCTCCCACCTTCTAAAATGAGTGTTGTTTTAAGAACAGGCTGAAGGGGCTTCCCTGGTGGTGCAGTGGCTAAGAATCCGCCTGCCAATGCAGGGGACACAGGTTCGAGCCCTGGTCCAGGAAGATCCCACATGCTGCGGAGCAACTAAGCCCGTGTGCCACAACTACTGAGCCCATGAGCCACAACTACTGAGCCCATGAGCCACAACTACTGAAGCCCGCACGCCTAGAGCCCGTGCTCCGCAACGAGAAGCCACCGCAATGAGAAGCCCTCACACCGCAACGAAGAGTAGCCACCACTCGCCGCAACTAGAGAAAGCCCGCGCACGGCAACAAAGACCTCATGCAGCCCAAAAAATAAATAAATAAAAATAACACTTAGAGTTCCGGCAGAGAGCACGGTGAGAAGCGGATCGCGGCCTTCTAGCCCGGGGCCCTCCAGGCCCTCCGGCCTCTGGTCGGCAGGTGAACTGGGGGGCCCCCGGGACAAGCTCAGGCTGTGTCTTACCGAGCCCCAGAGCCCTCGCCGCAGCCGCCCACTGGCAGGGCCCGAGCCTGGAAGCAGCAACGAACTGCTCCCCCACCCCCACCTCCGCGACTTAATGGCGGCGGCCCCTCGGAGCCCAGATCCCGCCCACCGCCGGGTCTCTTGACCCCACGCTGCAGGGGTTAGGCGAAGCCAAGGACATGGCGCCTTTGGGCGTCGGGTGTGGCAGGGCGAGAAGAATGGCGGCCACTGGAACGCTGCGGAGGGCCGTTAGAGCCTCGAGGGCCCGGGAAGGGGGCTCCACGTGGAGGCCAGCTCAGCCACCCTTAGGCCTTGGAGCCCGCGCGGATCCGGGACCTGAGGTGACCTCTCTGCCCCAGTTGGACGAGACCTCACCTCGTCCGGACAACGACGGACAAAGGCCTTAACGGGCCCGGAAGGTGAGCGGAGCCCCGGTGGACGACGGGTGGAATGTTAGCAGGTCATCGGGCGGTTGGTCGTCGTTCTACCAAGACCTCGATGTCGGAAGATAGAAATGGTAGAATAACGTACCACACGCGGCCAATAGGAAGTGCCCGCCAACCTCTGGGAAGATTTACTGGCCATTTATAGAAGGCCTGTGTATATAATATGAAAAAGCTGCTCTCAACTTTCCCCCCAACCTTTCGAAAGAAAACTTTTCACTACATATAGGCCTTCTAGATGTGAAGAGGTTGCCGACGTATGATAGAGTTAAAGTCACATGTCTTGTAAATGCCCATTTGTTTCTTTAAAAAAACCGTAAAAAAGAAATGTCTTCTGGAAATGACTTTTCGAAATGGAGTTGTTGGACCACCTCTAGAGGCGACATCAGGAGCCACAGAGGTCCACGTTTGTTCAGTGGGTTAGAGGACATGGAATGGAAGACGTTGAGGAGGAAGAAAAGAAGGTTCTGTGCCAGACTGGTCACAGTTAGAAGACATTTGCATATTAGAACCATTGGTTTGTGTGTGCATTTTACTCCTTACTACTGTATGTGTAGTTGACAATAAGTACTTTTTTGAAATATCTAGTCTTTCTAGATCTTCTAAAGTGCCTGATATTTGTTCAAAGTAGAGGTAGTAAAAAGACATTTTGTAAACATCTTTTTGTTAAAATTCGTATGAAATGTTGTTTGGGGGGGAAGGGATGGCCAAACCACCTTTTTGAACAGTACACAGTATGCACTGTGTTTGTTTGTGCACTGGTGCAAGGTCGCGGGGAGGAGAAGGAAGTGCAAAGAGCTCTGTGCCAGTGTGTTTATAGTGAGGCAAGATTAACCACTGTCTTTTTTATGTTCCCGCATTTTGTTTCACTTTGCTGTGTATATAGTGTATATAATGGACAAATGAGTCCTAATTTACAACATCTAGTCTTTCTAGATGTTAAAGAGGTTGCCAGTGTATGACAAAAAGTTAGTAAATAATACATTTTGTACATTTTGTGTTAAAATTTCTAGGAAAGGTTGTCTTCTGAAAATTTGAGCGTGACAGCCCTCTGGGTTGGTGGAAGGGGGAGAGAGAAGGGGGTTGGTCTTAGAATGGCTAGAATGCTGGTATTTTGAAGACAGTTTCAGATTATAACTGTTACATGTGTGCAGTTCATTCAGTACTGCTCTGTATATAGTGGACAAATTAAGTCCTTATTTGAAACATCTAGTCCATCTAGATGTTTAGAAGTGCCCAACGTATGTTAAATGTAGAGGTAGTAAAATATCACTTTGTAAATAACTTTTTGCTAAAATTCACAGGAAGTACTGTCTTTGGGAATGTTAAATGTTAAACCACCTCTCTGAGCAGTATACTATTGTCTATACTTGTTCAGTGGTTTGGAGGAGGGAGGGAAAGAATTGCAAAAGGTAATATGCTAGTGTGTTCATACCTGGACATTTTCAGACAAAACCATTTTTTGTATGTTCATTTTGTTTTGCTGTGTATATAGTGTATATAATGGACAAATTGAGCCCTAGTTTTGCAACATCTAGTCTCTAGATGTTAAAGGGGTTGCCAGTGTATGACAAAGTAGTAAAATGAGCACATTTTGTATACTTTATTGAAATTCATAGGAAAGCTTGTCCTCTGTAAATGACTTTTGGATATGAATTTGTTCAACCACCTCTAAGCATTACATATTCATGTACTTGTCCACTGGATTGGTGGTGGAGAGAAGGAAGTGAGGGAGGAAATGGTTCAGGCCAAAATGGTCATATTTAGAAGATACCTCAGATTATAACCATTGTTACATGTGTGCAATTTTATTTAACAGTGCTGTGTACATAGTGGACAAGTAAGTTCTTATATGAAATATCTATTCTTTCTAGGTGTTTAGAAGTGCTTGATGTATTTAAAAGTAGTTTTAGTAGAATAATGCTTCTTGTAAATAGCTTTTAAAAACTGATGGGAAATACTGTCTTTGGAAATGGAATTGTTAAACCTCCTCTCTGAACAGTATACTCTGTGCTTGTTCATTGGGTTTAGGGAGGTGGGAGGGAAGATTGCAAAAGATGTTTTGCTAGCAGGTACTAGAACATTTCAACTTACCCATTGCTCTGTATGTTACATGCATTTTGTTTAACTTTACTGTATATATTTTGTATATACTGGACCAATGGGTCCCAATTTTATAATATCTAGTCTCTAGATATTAAAGAGGTTGCCAATGTATGACAAAAGTAGAGTTAGTAAACTAACACATTTTGTACAAAAAAAAATAACACTTAAAAAAAAAGAGAACAGGCTATAATGTGGATATAAGTATTCGCTATAATCTCTGGCAGGTCTATGATGCCAGATTCAATAAATGGAAACTATTATTAGTCAAACTATGTGACTAACAACATTCCATATTTTATTCAGAGGTCTGGGAAACCCTGTATACACAAAGCTCTACCTCTGAAGGCCTTTAAAGCATAAGAGTTCTCCGAAAACATACGAGTTCAACTAGGTGACCCACAGGCACTGAAACGAAGGCACAAACATTCTCCCTCTCCTTTCTCTCCAGTTTGCCCTTCTTCTCAACCAGCGTGGGGAAAGGGCCACGAAGCCCCCTTCACGTTCTCGCCGGTAACATTCAGTGGTTCTAAGACCCACTCAGGCTACAAACATTAAGAACCTTCTGCAAAGTGTAAAAAGTCTATCACACACACATGGAGTTCTGAATGGCTCAGGCTACAGTGCAGGGTGTATATCAAGGAAACAAGGCTGCTAGTGAGGATCTCTGATGCTGTTCTGAAGTGGAGGGGATTCACTGAAAGATTTTTAGCCATTGAATAACAACACAGATTTGCATTTTAGACATATACTAATGCTATGCACTGAAAAATGCAACCTGATGAAAATTCTGCCTTTAATTCCTGAGAATCAAGAAACGGAAATCATCACTAAACTCTACTATCCCAGAGAGTAAGGAAATCCCATCCTTACAGATGCCTTCTGAGTCCTTGCTTTTGCATTTTTTTCCTCTTTCAAAGGTTAACTCTGGGCCCAAGCCTCTGCCTGTCCTGGGTATTTTGTGTTGATTGCTTTCCAGAGGCAAATAACCATCCCCACAGAAAAATTCCACAGCTCGACTAATAAAACAAACATTTCACTGCATCTGAGTTTCCCATCAGTCTATTCCTGGCTCCAGTAGTTCACTTACATATTGTTACATCACAAAGATATATTTTTTTTGTATTTTGGCCTCAGGGCTTATGGGATCTTAGTTCTCTGACCAGGGATTGAACCCGGGCCCTCAACAGTGACAGCGCAGAGTCTTAACCACTGGACCACCAGGAATTCCCACAAAGATAAAATTTAAAACCTAATCCTTTGAGATGAAAAATCAGAATTTACAGATTATGCTAAATTCCACGTTTCCCTTAATATTTAAAATCTAATTCTACCTAGAAGTGCTAATAAATGAATCCTTTAGAAAACAATACTGGGACTTCCCTGGTGGCACGGTGGCTGAGACTCCAAGCTCCCAATGCAGGGGGCCCGGGTTTGATCCCTCATCAGGGAACTAGATCTCACATGCATGCCACAACTAAGAGTTTGCATGCCACAACTAAGGAGACTACGTGCCACAACTAAGACCCGGTGCAACCAAATAAATAAACAAATAAATATTTTTTTAAGCAATGAAAAAAATAAAAAGGAAGAAGACAATACCTGAAGCCTGTCGGTGCATGCAGGTTACAGCTGTACTAGAACCAAGCGAAGCTAAACAATTAAACATCTGAACTGCTGCGACTTCTTCTGGAAAGTGCAAAGTAATTCCAAGGCAGTTTTTAAGAGCATTTGTTTCCCAGGCTGTCTCTAAGAGATTCTAGCAACCTTCTCACGATACCCTGAAAAACCCAAGTCATTTAAGATCGCAGGCCAGCCAAGTCCAGGCCTGGGTCAACCTGGAAGGGGAACGGCTGTCTCTGGACCCACGGGAATCTCCTGCAATAGCCACTGTTCCCAGAAGGGAGGCTGGCTGGCTGTGAGGAGAAAGGCCTTGAGAGAGCAGAGAGTGAGTTAAAATGGGAATTTCTCCCAAACAGCCCAGGGCTCCACTGACAAACTCCTAAGCCTGGGGTGAACCTAAGGATTCAGTCTCGCTGCCAGGAGACAGTGGCAGCATCTGGTACCCAAAGGCATCAGACAAGTGCCCAGATGACCTCTGTGGCCACAAACCTAATAAACTAAGGCTGACAAATGACACCAAACCACAGCCATCCACAAGAGCTCATAAATGTGATTTTTCCAGCTCTACCCGGCCCACTGCTGCTAGAACTTCAGACCCGCAATAAACTGGCCACAAAGATGCTGCTGTACACATGCCAAACACTGACGCGCTTGGGAAAATACCAAACTCGTATTCTCATCGGTTTTTGCATCCCCCCAAAATGTATTTTTACAAAAAAAATAAGGCACATATTTTATATTTAGAATATGGGAAAGAAGTCAAGAAAAACCTCGGGAAGACAGAACGCGTGCCAAGGTTAAAGATGAGCTGGTCAGGGTGAGGCAGGACCAACCAGTAGGTGGCGATAGCTCCGCAAATCACGAGGCGTCCATTTCCAGGATGACACCCGCACCTCACCCTGAAAAAGCATCAGAGAGATGCCACAAAAGGAATCCATTGTGGAGTCACTGTGCATCTTCCCTCGATGCTGTCCACAAGCTTCTCCCCATCATTTCAGCCTCATGACGGCCCAGTGAGGCAGGAGGTTTTACTCTCCATGAAGTCTCCAAATTCCCTATAGGCTCAGACAGCTTCAAGGCCACGGGCTCCAGGTCACACCAACTGGGTCTAAATTCCAGTTCTCTCATTTACTGTAAGTGTGACTTTGGGCCAAGCTTTCTCACCAGTTTAAAAAGAAGAAGAAGAGGTAGAAGAAGTGGAAGAGGAAGAAGCAGCAGCAGCCAGGGAAAGATTATCTTATAGGGTTATGAAGAATAAATGCACACCCAATGCAGGGCCTGGAATAGTAAGCGTCCAGTAAATGTCACCTGCGATGAGTGCTGTCATGGGCAACAAATAACGACTAGTAAAAATAACCCTGTTACTGCTGCCCCAGGTTACACAGCTACGAAAGGGCAGGACCAGGATTTGAACTAGAGGCTGTCTGATTCCACGGGTATGCCCTCAAGCATCCCACTCTTCTGGGCCGTGATAATGGTGGGGCAGGGGGAGGCAGGAGAGGAGACAACAGGTTTCGCTTTAACAGGATGACTTTCTCTCTCAGAAAGCTTTTAGGAGCTTTATAACATCATAGCTTTATAACCCCAACCAGAAAACATCTTGCAGAAAGTCACACTAATGTGGGGAAAGGTTGCGAGAGGGACACAGTTTCTTTAAAACGTATAAATGTTTTTATAAGGACGCGCAGAGTAGCGATATTCATAACAGCCCCAAACTGGAGGCAACCCAAATGTCCATTAACCGTCAGATGGAGAAGTAGATGGTGGTGTGAGGATATAACGGAAGAATACACAGCAATGAGAATGACAACAGCAGGAGGACCGAACCTCACAAATACAACGTCAGCAAAAGAAGCCAGACACACAGGAGTCCATCCTGGATCATTCCACGGATCTGATGTTCAAAACAGGCAAACCCAGCCTCTGGTGTCAGATGTCAGGATAACGGTTACCTTGGGAGCAGAGAGGCAGTGGGTGGGGAGAAAGGGGGCTTCTGGGGTGCCGGTAAGGTTCTGTTTTCTGATACAGGTTCTGGTTACACAGGCACATTCACTATGAAAATTCACCCATCAGTTCACTTTTGGGGCTCATGCCCTGCTCTGTATGCATATTATCCCTCAATAAATACCGTACATATTAAATAGCTATTAAACTTACAATCTAGGGATCATTCAGTTGCTGCTATATGATTACAATTTTGTTATTTCATCCATTTTAAACCCTGTTCAGTCCATGAGAAGTAATACCACCAGGTTTGAAGACCACCCATCCTGGATGAGAAGCCTGGTTATGCCACTTACCAGTTATGTGATTTTGTACAAATGACTTAACCTGTGTCTTGATTTCCTCACCTGTAAATCAGGGCTCGTACACCCACGTTTGCAGAACTGTCCCAAGCATTAAAAAAAACTTAAGGAAAACATTCACCATACGTCGTACCAGCCCATGTGGCAGATGTTCAATAAACTGGACAGTTAAGTAGTTCCAACAAATTAACTCATTAATCTAACCCCCCATGAATCAATGTCCTATCACAGTGAAAAATGGATGACCACGCACTACAAGTATACTATTTTAGACCAAGTTTAATGGTGAACCCCATCTCGGCCTCTGCTCATTTTTTCAATTTGGACTTAGATGGGAGAGAGAGAGAGAGAGGGTCAGGGAGGGACGAAGTGGAGGGGAGAAAACAAAATCCCTGACGGCACAGCCAAAGCACAGAGAGGAGCCCGCAGCCCAAGGCTGGGATGCCGTGAAAACCCTGACCATCTCCCAGTCTCTGGGCTTCAGTCTTCTTATCTTTACAGCTGAATGGCTGTGTCGCCCTGATTGCTCAGTAATCTGTTGTAAATGACTGCGCTGCGTACAGAGCTATCATACAAACGTGAGGGATCTATAAAAACATAAGTTAGTCCAATGTAAAGAGTCTAACTGTTCAAACATCAAGTCACTCTTATTAGTGGTCACGATTTACTTAACCTCCCATGGCCCGCGTGGAATCTGAACTCACGACCCAATGGCAGACAACTCTACAAAAAAAACAAAACAGAAAACAGGCCAGATCTCTTTAGAGGCATGTTTGGCACAAGGTTCAGTCAAACCCTGTGGTAAAGGGGTGGGGAGAGAAGCAATGGGTGGAAGACAGACAGCAAAAGTGTCTCCCCAAAGCACAATACTTTACACTTCTGCACTGCACTGCACTGGTACTATAAGTAAAGTGTATTGCTCCTGCACGTTTCTAATCAAGTTTCTACACCATTAACAGTGCATTTTTCAATATAATCTAACACAAAATTACTCAAACACATACAAGGGGTAACCTGAAAGTAAATGCCCGGAATGTCAGGACCTCAGAGAACACTTATACCTAAGTTGGGCGCCCAAGATCCTGCCGGTGCCTGATCAGAAGAAGGTGATGCTGACAGTCAGCAGATGCAAGTATCGGTTGCTTTCCATGGAAACCAGCAAATCAACCCTGTGACTGAATTCCTTCTGCCTTCTAGCTCCCCAAAGTCTAATGCTTTGCTAAAAAAATTTTAAAAAGAAAGCAAAAAAAAAAAGGAGTTTGCTATGTTGCCTAATGAGGTCATGCTCAAAGCCTAAGTAAAAGTTAAAAGCAAAAGCAGTTCTTGAATAATCTGGTTTTACTAGAAAGGTGGATATTCAAGCTACCTTGGAAAACTGGGAAGACAAACTATACAGAGAAAATAAAAACAAAAACCACTCTGGGGGTGTGAGAAAAAAAAAGTCTCTATGGCTTCCCTGGTGGTCCAGCGGTTAAGACTTCGTGCTTCCACTGCAGGGGGCGCGGGTTTGATCGCTGGTCAGGGAAGTTCCGCGAGCCGCGCGGTGCAGGCAAAAAAAAGAAGAAAAGTCTCTAGGTAGAACAAAACTAATATAAAACGGATAAAAATTCCCTGAGCCGCTTGGTGGAGGGAGGAAGGGAAAATGGTGAAAGAGGTGAATAAAATCCTTCAAGGGCTCTCAGCCAGCGATGACATCCCTCCGTCCTGGCAGGCAGCTGATCCAGGTGATGTTTCACTCCGATAACTAAACAAGTCCCCGAATTTCAGATGAGACACGGATTCTCTACATTCCCTCCCTCTGCCTCCAGAGAAGATTCTAGAATTCCCTGGTAGACAACAGCACTAACTCTGCAAGCAGTGAGCACGCCTGAAGGAAGGAGAAGGGCCAGCCAGCGGGGGCCTCACCAGCGGGGGGACCCCAGCAGAGCTGCAGCAGGGCCACCACCTCCGCACGGGGAATGGCAGGGCCTGCTGTGTCGCTCACGTTCCCGCAGGACAACAGCACAGGGCGGCTTCTCATCTGAGCAGATGCACTAGGGCTTCTCCCCAAGGAAACACCTGGGCCTGAGTACGAATCGACAGGGATTTCAACCTGGAAGGACCTTAGCAAACCTCCTGCTTCCCAACTGCTACCTGGGGGGCAGATGTTCTTTCAGATCCAAGGTCCTGTGCTCTGGCCCCCAGGCCTGTCCACAGGGGCTGTCTGTGACCTGTAAGGCACTAGGGACAAAAAGCCACCACTGGATGCCTAGCAGAAAGAGAGCGCAGAAAACCTCCCAGTCCACAAATATGGGGTGCTCCTGGCTTCCTGGGGTACATTCTCCCCAGCCTCTCCCTGGAATTCAAAGCTGCTGTCCATCTCCTTCTTGACCTGAAAGCCAGCCCCTTGGACAACCCTCTCTCCTGGGCCTCCCTGCACCGGAGGCCCAGGTGCCCTCTTCCAGCCTGATCTCTTGGCGCCAAGAGTTCTCAGGATCAGGCCCAGCCTAGACCCTTCTCTGGGTCCCCAACGCCCTCAGCCCTCCCTCTCTGTGAGCCATTTCTCGGTGGGGTGCTTCCCTCTCCTGAATCTCCCCACGGCCACTCCCCCAGGCCATCTTCCTCTTGTCTGCAGTGCTGAGAACAATTTCACGCGGTACTCCCTTCCCGTGTGAACTTGACACTTACAAGTCAGTTCTTCATGCATCTCCAAGTGGTCCCCCTTGAAGGACCGATGTGCGTCCCTTCAGAAAGGAAAAGACCCCCGACTGACTTAAGTCATCCCCCCACCTGGAGCACAACGCCTCGCACTTATGCCATCCAAAGCGGAATTAGCCCCACTGTAAGCAGCTGACGAAGAAGAACCAGCAGGAAGCTGGGGCCACCGCCGCCCTGTGCCTACGGCTGAGCTCCAGGGGCCAGCGGTACATCTGTCTTTACTCCCTCCTGCGTTCCCAGCACTGGGCTGCGCGCCACCCCGTGGGCACCCGACAGAACTGCACCGAATAAAGGGGACAGATGCTGAAGCAACAGAGAATCCAAACGAAGGAGCTCATCCCGGGAAGCTTTTCCTGATTCCTCTCGCAGTTTCCCTCCTTTCTGTCCCAACAGGACGCCGTTAACACTTCTCTAAGGATGCTCATGGCTGCCTGTATGAAAACTACAAGTTTGCTTATCCCTCACATTAAAGTTCCAAAGGAAAGGCCTGACTCTTCCTCATGTCTTATCCCCAGAAACACCACTATGAGCCTTCCGCGTACTGCTGAACTCAATTTGACCTGTTGACAAGTGAGGTGCAGAGCTCAGGCTTACAGAAGGCGCCAGAAACACGGGAGGGGGAGAGAGGGCACCTCATGCTTTGAACAGACTCTGTCCTCACTTGATCTTCAAAAAGCACAGAATGAGTGAGAGACAAAAGTTCCTGGTTCTCCTGATACAGATCAGTCCAGGGAACCACACGCCCATTTTTCTAGCCCAGCAGATGATGCTCCCTCTTGCACAAGATGACTCCCCGAAACCCTCACTCAAAGTCCATAACGTGAATTGCTGCGTACGAGCTAGGAGTCTTTTGCCCCAGAAAGATAACTCAGATTGTTGTCTGCTGGGAAATAAATCTGAGTGCGCTGGCTTGCATAAATATTCCCGTGAAGTAATTAGCACTTCATTAACATGCGGCCCATCAATCTGCACAAACCTCTAAGCAACTGAAATGCTGTCCAATTAACAGATTTTTTAAATAATTGATTACCTTAAACTCATTAGCCTTAAAATTGCCATAGGCTGATAAATTACACTTATCAAATAACATTTGATAGATGACCATTAAGTGGTTCAGAGTCTCTCTCTCTCTCCTAGGTGAAGCAGCGTGATGAGATCTGAAGTTCAGGGATCCTTGATTCTATCCGTTGAAGAGTGTTCTGTGGTCTAACAGTGTCACCCAGTGGCAGAAGTCTCACAGTTGTGTTCAGAGCAGCTGTTGCTTTTTAAAAGAAGTATTTGTCACATGTGTTTCTTTACTAAAAGGAAAAGAAGAAAACTATTTTGGGGGAATTGCTCTAAGAAAACTAGTGTGTGTAAATTCTAGAAAACACGGCACTGGCATAAGACAGCTCCCCTACGTCCAAGGTTACTTTGAAGCCTTTGGGGACCATACAGACGTGTGCAGACATGACGAGAGACACAAGGGAAGTTCCTGTGACTCAGGGACGGTGCAGGTTTGACATGAAATCAATTCAGTGTCCCAGGGCTGAGCAATAGGGTCACCCCCTGCTGTCTGCTTTCTCGTCCACCATTCGGCCACTTCAATTCTCAAAACCCTGGCTCTCCCAGAACAAGGAGAAAAAAACCAGCCAGTTCTGTTCCAAGGTTGACTATCTGATTTTAGAAGCTTATGAGGTGACGCTTAATTGAAAATAATAAATTATTTAACTTCCTTATCGGTACAAAGAGAAGGCTGGACCAGATAACCCTTGAGATCCCTTCCTGGTTCTAACATTCTGATAATACAGAAGAGTTCGGCTGGTCTGTCACTCCCCACAGCACAGGGGCTTCTGACCCAAGGCTGTGGAACTCTGGCCCCACCATCAGGGCCAGACAGACCACAGAGGTGCCCCAGTACGTTCCACGCACACCCCACCTCGGTCTCCACTCCTCTCGTTCCTGTCCCCAGTGCATCACATCTACGCTGAGCAGGCTTTCTGCTCGTGACTGCTGCACTTCCCCAGATGCAGCCACCCTCCCTCGAGTCCCTCTAGAAGAGTCTCAGCCACTTGGTCCAGGGCTAGAGCTGCCCACATAGGATGGGGTGCAGACTAGACTTTATTAAACCAAAACTCCCAATCCAGGGGGCTCCCAATACTCTAGTCAAGAATCACACATACACCATATACGATCAATAAAAACAAAGCATTGTTTATTCCTCTTTGCATAAAATCACCTACAGCAATTAGATATTACACTATAATTAAATTAATTCAAGTCTGACTCCTGAAACTACCCTGAAATCAAGCCACAATTCAGCCCTCTTTAGGATTGGTTCAAGATGGCGGAGTAGAAGGACGTGCTCTCACTCCATCTTGTGACAGCACCGGAATCACAACTAACTGCTGAACAATCATCGACAGGAAGACGCTGGAACTCACCAGAAAAGATACCCCACATCCAAAGACAAAGGAGAAGCCACGATGAGACGGTAGGAGGGGCGCAATCACAATAAAATCGAATCCCATAACCACTGGGTGGGTGACTCACAGACTGGAGAACACTTATACCACAGAAGTCCACCCACTGGAGTGAAGGTTCTGAGCCCCACGTCAGGCTTCCCAACCTGGGGGTCCAGCAACCAGAGGAGGAATTCCTAGAGAACGAGACTTTGAAGGCTAGTGGGATTTGATTGCAGGACTTCGACAGGACTGGGGGAAACAAAGACTCCACTCTTGCAGGGCACACACAAAGTAGTGTGCACATCAGGACCCAGGGGAAGGAGTAGTGACCCCAGGGGAGACTGAACCAGACCTACCTGCTAGTGTTGGAGGGTCTCCTGCAGAGGCAGGGGATGGCTGTGGCTCACCGTGGGGACAAGGATACTGGCAGCAGAAGTTCTGGGAAGTACTCCTTGGCGTGAGCCCTCCCAGAGTCTGTCATTGGCCCCACCAAAGAGCCCAGGTAGGCTCCTGCGTTGGGTTACCTCAGGCAAAACAACCAACAGGGAGGGAACACAGCCCCGCCCATCAACAGTCAAATGGATCAAAGTTTTACTGAGCTCTGCCCATCAGAGCAACAGTCAGCTCTACCCACCACCAGTCCCTCCCATCAAGCCTCTTACATAGCCTCATCCACCAGAGGGCAGAGAGCAGAAGTAAGAAGAACTACAATCCTACAGCCTGTGGAACAAAAACCACATTCGCAGAAAGATAGACAGAATGAAAAGGCAGAGGGCTATGTACCAGATGAAGGAAAAAGATAAAACCCCACAAAAACAACTAAATGAAGTGGAGATAGGCAACTTTCCAGAAAAAGAATTCAGAATAATGATAGTGAAGATGATCCAGGACCTTGGAAAAAGAATGGAGGCAAAGATCGAGAAGATGCAAGAAATGTTTAATAAAGACCTAGAAGAATTAAAGAACAAACACCTAGAAGAATTAAAGAACAAACACACAGAGATGAACAATACAATAAATGAGATGAAAAATACACTAGAAGCAATCAATAATGGAATAACTGAGGCAGAAGAACAGATAATTGACCTGGAAGACAGAACGGTGGAATTCACTGCAAGAGAACAGAATAAACAAAAAGGAATGAAAAGAAATGACAGACCTCTGGGATAACAGTACATGCACCAACACTCAGATTATAGGGGTCCCAGAAGGAGAAGAGAGAGACAAAGGACCTGACAAAATATTTGAAGAGATTACAGTCAAAAACTTCCCTGACACGGGAAAGGAAATAGCCACCCAAATACAGGAAGTGCAGAGAGTCCTAGGCAGGATAAACCCAAGGAGAAACATGCTGACACACACAGTAATCAAACTGACAAAAATTAAAGACAAAGAAAAATTATTAAAAGGAAAAAACAACAAATAACATACAAGGGAACTCCCATAAGGTAAACAGCTGATTTCTCAACAGAAACTCTACAGGCCAGAAGGGAGTGGCATGACATATTTAAAGGGATGAAAGGGAAGAACCTACAACCAGGATTACTCTACCCAGCAAGGATCTCACTCAGATTTGACGGAGAAATCAAAAGCTTTACAGACAAGCAAAAGCTAAGAGAATTCAGCACCACCAAACCAGCTCTACAACAAATGCTAAAGGAGCTTCTCTAAGTGGGAAACACAAGAGAAGAAAAGGACCTACAAAAACAATTAAGAAAATGGTAATAGGAACATACATATCAATAATTACCTTAAATATGAATGGATTAAATGCTCCAACCAAAAGACACAGGCTCGCTGAACGGATACAAAAACAAGACCCATATATATGCTGTCTACAAGAGACCCACTTCAGACCTAGGGACACATTCAGACTGAAAGTGAGGGGATGGAAAAAGATATTCCATGCAAACGGAAATCAAAAGAAAGCTGGAGTAGCAATACTCATATCAGATAAAATAGACTTTAAAATAAAGAATGTTACAAGAGACAAGGAAGGATGCTACATAATGATCAAGGAATCAATCCAAGAAGCAGATATAACAATTATAAATATACATGCACCCAACACAGGAGCACCTCAATACATAAGGCAAATGCCAACAGCTATAAAAGAGGAAGTCGGCAGTAACACAGTAACAGTGGGGGACTTTAACACCAATGGACACATCATCCAGAAAGGACATTAATAAGGAAACACAAGCTTTAAATGACACAATAGACCAGACAGATTTAATTGATATTTATAGGACATTCCATCCAAAAACAGCAAATTACACTTTCTTCTCAAATGCACATGGAAAATTCTCCATGATAGATCATATCTTGGGTCACAAATCAAGCCTCAGTAAATTTAAGAAAACTGAAATCATATTAAGCATCTTTTCCAACCACAATGCTATGAGATTAGAAATCAATTACAGGGGAAAAAAACATAAAAAACACAAACACATGGGAGCTAAACAATACATTACTAAATATCCAAAAGATCACTGAAGAAATCAAAGAGGAAATCAAAAAATACCTGGAGACAAATGACAATGAAAACACGACAATCCAAAACCTATGGGATACAGCAAAAGCAGTTCGAAGAGGGAAGTTTACAGCAATAAAATCCTATCTCAAGAAACAAAAAAAATCTCAAATAAACAATCTAACCTTACACCTAAAGGAACTAGAGAAAGAAGAACAAACAAAACCCAAAGTTAGCAGAAGGAAAGAAATCATAGAGCAGAGCAGAAATAAATGAAACAGAAACAAAGAAAACAATAGCAAAGATCAATAAAACTAAAAGCTGGTTCTTTGGGAAGATAAACAAAATTGATAAACCATTAGCCAGCCTCATCACGAAAAAAAGGGAGAAGACTCAAATCAGTAAAATTAGAAATGAAAAAGGAGAAGTTACAATAGACACCGCAGAAATACAAAGCATCATAAGAGACTACTACAAGCAACTCTATGTCAATAAAATGGACAACCTGGAAGAAATGGACAAATTCTTAGAAAGGTATAACCTTCCAAGACTGAACCATGATGAAATAGAAAATACAAACAGACAAATCACAAGTAATGAAATTGAAAATGTGATTAAAAATCTTCCAACAAACAAGTCCAGGACCAGATGGCTTCACAGGCGAATTCTAGCAAACATTTAGAGAAGAGCTAACACCCATCCTTCTCAAACTCTTCCAAAAAATTGCAGAGGAAGGAACACTCCCAAACTCATTCTATGAGGCCACCACCAACCTGATACCAAAATCAGACAAACATACTACAAAAAAAGAAAATTACAGGCCAATATCACTGATGAATATAGATGCAAAAATCCTCAACAAAATACTAGCAAACAGAATCCAACGACACATTAAAAGGATCATACATCATGATCAAGTGGGATTTATCCCAGGGATGCAAAGATTCTCCAATATATGCAAATCAATCAATGTGATACACCATATTAACAAACTGAAGAATAAAAACCATATGATCATCTCAATAGATGCAGAAAAAGCTTTTGACAAAATTCAACATCCATTTATGATAAAAACCCTCCAGAAAGTGGGGACAGAGGGAACCTCCCTCAACATAATAAAGGCCATATACGACAAAACCACAGCAAACATCATTCTCAGTGGTGAGAGGTGAAAGCATTTCCTCCAAGGTCAGGAACAAGACAAGGATGTCCACTCTCACCAGTCTTATTCAACATAGTTTTGGAAGTCCTAGCCATGGCAATCAGAGAAGAAAAAGAAATAAAAGGAATTCAAATTGGAAAAGAAGAAGTAAAACTGTCGCTGTTTGCAGATGACATGATACTATACATGGAGAATCCTAAAGATGCCACCAGAAAACTACTAGAGCTAATCAATGAATTTGGTAAAGCTGCAGGATACTAAATAAAGCACAGAAGTCTCTTGCATTCCTATACAATAACGACAAAAGATCAGAAAGAGAGATTAAGGCAACAATCCCATTCACCACTGCAACAAAAAGAATAAAATACCTAGGAGTAAACCTACCTAAGGAGGTAAAAGACCTGTATGCAGAAAACTATAAGACATTGATGAAAGAAATCAAAGATGACACAAATAGATGGAGAGATATACCATGTTCTTGGATTGGAAGAATCAATACAGTGAAAATGACTACACTACCCAAAGCAATCTACAGATTTAATGCAACCCCTATCAAATTACCAACAGCATATTTTACGGAACCAGAACAAAAAAATCTTAAAATTTGTACAGAGACACAAAAGCCTGAATAGCCAAAGCAATCTTGAAGGAAAAAAAATGGAGCTGGAGGGGCTTCCCTGGTGGCTCAGTGGTTGAGAGTCCGCCTGCCAATGCAGGGGACATGGGTTCATGCCCCAGTCTGGAAAAATCCCTCATGCCGCAGAGCGGCTGGGCCCATGAGCCATGGCCACTGAGCCTGCACGTCCGGAGCCTGTGCTCCACAACGGGAGAGGCCACAAAAGTGAGAGGCCCACGTACCGCAAAAAAAACACGGAGCTGGAGAAATCAGACTCCCTGACTTCAGAGTATACTAAAAAGCTACAGTAATCAAGAACAATATGGTACTAGCACAAGAAGAGAAATATAGATCAATGGTACAGGATAGAAAGCCCAGAGAAACCCACACACCTATGGTCAACTAATCTATGATAAAGGAGGCAAGGATATACAATGGAGAAAAGACAGTCTCTTCAATAAGTGGTGCTGGGAAAACTGAACAGCTACATTTAAATGAAAGAAATTAGAACACTCCCCAACACCATACACAAAAATAATCTCAAAATGGATTAAAGACCTAAGTGTAAGACCGGACACTATAAAACTCTTAGAGGAAAACATAGGAAGAACACTCTTTGACATAAATCACAACAAGATCTTTTTGACCCACCTCCTAGAGTAATGGAAATAAAAACAAAAATAAACAAATGGGACCTAGTGAAACTTAAAAGCTTTTGCACAGCAGAGGAAACTATAAACAAGATGAAAAGACAACCCTCAGAATGGGAGAAAACATTTGCAAACGAATCAACGGACAAAGGATTAATCTCCAAAATATATAAATAGCTCATGCAGCTCAATATTAAAAAAACAAACAACTCAATCAAAAACTGGGCAAAAGACCTAAGTAGACATTTCTCCAAAGAAGACATACAGATGGCCAAGAGGCACATGAAAAGCTGCTCAACATCACTTATTATTAGAGAAATGCAAATCAAAAGTACAATGAGGTATCACCTCACACCGGTCAGAATGGCCATCATCAGAAAATCTACAAACAACAAACGCTGGAGAGGGTGTGGAGAAAAGGGAACCCTCTTGCACTGTTGGTGGGAATGTAAACTGATACAGCCACTATGGAGGACAGTATGGAGGTTCCTTAAAAAAATAAAAATAGAATTACCATATGACCCAGCAATCCCACTACTGGGCATATACCCAGAGAAAACCACAATTCAAAAAGAGTCATGTACCACAATGTTCACTGCAGCACTATTTACAATAGCCAGGTCATGGAATCAAACTAAATGCCCATCAACAGACGAATGGATAAAGAAGATGTGGTACATATATACAATGGAATATTACTCAGCCATAAAAAGGAACGAAACTGGGTCATTTGTAGAGATGTGGATGGACCTAGAGACTGTCATACAGAGTGAAGTAAGTCAGAAAGAGAAAAACAAATATCATATATTAATGCATATATGTGGAATCTAGAAAAATGGTACAGATGAACCCATTTGCAAGGCAGAAATAGAGACACAGACGTGGAGAACAAAAAATATGGGCACCAAGCGGGGGACGTGGTGGTGGTGGTGTGATGAATTGGGAGATTGGGATTGACGTATATACACTAATATGTATAAAATAGATAACTAATAAGAATGTGTCATATAAAAAGTAAATTAAATTTTAAAAAATTCAGCCCTCTTGCTTCTCCTCTAGTTTTTCTTGACATGTCTTTGTCTTCTCTATAAATCCATCTTCTTCCTGCCAACTCCCACCAAAGTCCAAATACACAGGAGCTTCAGAGAGTCAATGACAGTTCTTTCTCATTGCCTTACGTTCAGAAAATCACTGTCTACTCTCATAGACTACTCGTAAGAAGATATATTTTTGCCACTTCCTGTCTGAAGAACGTGTGGGCAGTGTGTGACAAAAGGCTTGAACACGTACATACCCGTGAATCTGGTAATTCCCCTTGCAGGAATTACTCCAAGGAGGTAATCAGACAAGGACACAAAACATATAAAAATATGTGTAAGAATAGTTTATGTATGATTTATGATAGTGAAAAAGGAAAGAAACCACTTAGATGTCTAATAATGCGATACAGTGCAGCTTTAATAAAATCATATTGTTAGAATAAATAATGAAAGGGGAAATATTCACGATGTATCAAATGAGAGAAAAATTTCAGGTTCCAAAACAGCATGTCCTTTATTTTCTAGTCTGTGCGTTTGCATGAACAAAAGCTATTCAGAGTGTCACCCAATGACCAGCAGTATCCGCATCGCCAGGGAGCTTGTTCAGTGCAAATGCCCTAGCTGAAAGGCACTGGATCAGAATCGCTGGGGCAGGGCACAGAGATCTGTTTTTTTGTTTACTGTGTGCCACACCACCTCTGAGGTAGATACTAAAATTTGCCCCATTGTGCAGATGGGGAAATTGAGGCCCAGAGAGACTAGGTAACTTAGCCAAGGCTGCAAAGCCAGTAAGTGGCAGCTCGCACAGCTAGCTCCAGAGTCCGCACTCCGCACCCCTCTGCTCTAGGGCCCCTCTAGGATAAATCTTATATTTGGAAGTGTGCTCTGTGCTGCTTCCCCGAAATCAACAGCGTGATGCATCCCACCCATCCTTGTGTCTTCTTCCTAGTGTTTCAGCACTTCTGTTACAAAGTTATTGATGGGGGAAAGAGGCATTGCCACTATCGCTGGTACCACCATTGACAAACCCCGTGGAGAAGACCTGCCTGAAGTCTTTAAAAAGATGGTTTGATTTTAGTGCACATTAAATAACAGCCCACGTTAGCAGAAACAACCTTAATGCCCTTGAGTGACAGCATGGAGTGTGATATGGGTTTAACACGGAAGGCCTTCCTATCACCAGCTAGAGTGGGGCTGTCACTGGCGATTCCATAAACACCCTTGACAAACCACCCGGCCTATCATCTTTGAAATTATGCAACTTTTGATCGATTTCTTTTACTTTTTTGTCTTCTGCCTTCAAAATTTGCATGTAACGTAATACTTTGATTTTTATATGATGCTATTTTATATTCACAAAATTCAAGTTTGCACACAAACGCCACCAGCCTTTATTCCCAAACTGCAAATTTCTGAATAAAGGAGCCTACCTTGGCACATTTACTGTATGTGATTTTCTAGGGAGGAAACACCTCAGTCATTCGTTTCAGGAGACTACAAAGGGGATGGATGGACCGGGAAGATGGTGGGTTTAGGCCTGGTCCCTCCTGAGAGGAAGGAAACCACACAGACCAGAAAAAAACTTCCTGCTGGACCAGCTTTCAAAGCCCTCAAATATTCCTGTCTTCAAGAGTGGAATAATAATTTCATAAAATGCATGACCTGGTCCAGCTGGGCACCCAAACAAATATTTTCAAAAGCGGAGACTATCTTCAAAAGGACTCAATTTAGAAAGAGCAGAGACCATCTGCTCAACTTCCCCAGCACCACACATGAGGAAACTGAGGCCCAGAGAGACTGAAGCTTGGCTAAGTTCACACAGAAAGTGGCCACGCCTGGACTGAAACCCGTGTCTGCCTCTGGCCCTCAGTTGGCTGGACTACACCACCTCTCTCACTTCTGACTCCTATACTGAATTTTCTAAATTGATTTTCTACATTTCCTACTCATTTGGGGGGGGTGTTTTTGACACTAACATCACCATTAACATTACCATCAATAACGGGATGGCATCTTTGAAGATGATAATATGTTTCAGTTATAAGTAGCCACACTGCCATCTGCTTCTATATCCTGCCAAATTCCAGAAAACTACAAAGTCACTGTGATGATTAAAAAAAAAAAATGCCTCTTAGGGTAGGAGAAAACGACTCATTTGCCTTTTTTTTTTTAACCTGACATTGACACTGAGTAACCATAACATTAAAAACCAGTGACGGCTCCGACCCAGTGACTTAAGACACCCTCTTTAGACTCTCCATCTTATCCTTCTCCTATTAAAACCTACCCTTCCTCAAGCATCAATAAACTACTGGATCAAATCAAATAAACTACTGGAAAAGTGAAAATCAGCCCTACTGACAACAGGAGAAGTAAGGACAGGCCTTATGACAACCGACCCCAATATGCCATCAGGACATAAAGAAATCTCAGCATAGGACCCAGACGCTGACCTCCACAAAAATGAATGGCCATCCTCCTTTCTCACTAACCTGTGACTGCTAATTCTTTACTAAGTGACAACTCTAACCCCACTTTAATGTCCGGCCTCCTATATAAAAATTGTTAAGATACCCAATCACTGAACTGTACCTGCTTCCCGACCACATCCAGCCCGGGTCTGGCCCCGTTTCTCTAACCCCACCTTCAAAGCACCCAGCATAAGCAAAGACCCAACTCTGCCTTTCCCAGAGAATCCCAGCACTCTTCCAGGCTACACTCGCCCCGCTGCAGAAGCTAAATGAACCGAACCTCTCTACAGTGACACGTGCATTCCTGGAGGTTGCTGGCTGGTGGGATTCCACACTCGTTTGTCTTACTAAGTTACTAGTAACATTAGAGTAGAAAGAACCTCAAATAAAAGGTCCACAAACCTAAATCCTGACTTATCACTTCTCTAGGTCTGTTTCCTTGCCGGTAAAATGACAGCCAGTTATCCTATATTTTGCAACTTTTCATCTCAAATACGCCGTATTTCAGCCATATTGTGGGTCAAAGAGGTTTACTTCCATTGAAGAAGGTGCTCTGACTTCCAGTCACTCAACTTAACTTTTTCACTTTTGAAATACAGCACAGTTAGAGTTTGTCTGGAAAACTTTTTTCACTCTTAAAGAGATCTTCATGCAAGAAACAATGGTTACAATTATGTGTTTTTCTGAATGGTTCATTAACATGTTTCCTAATTACACGAATATAAGTTGACTCATTTGATTTCTGCTTCCACCGTGAAAAATTAGTGTGAGGATTGGGGCACATCTCCGTCTGGGCCTTTGGAGGATCAACTGGCACTAACTAAACCTGAGAGAGCAGCTATGGGCACAGCCCAGGTCCTTTTAATTAAAGTCTGTTTTCCCACCTACCCCTCTTCTGGTTACAGCCAGTCTTGTTATGAGGACACCAAAACCAGGAAAGGATTATTAAGCCCACCGTTGCCAGCAAGGCCAGAACCATGAGTGTCCCTCCTCTGTATGAGCCTCGGGTCAGGCCCTAAAGATCTAGGGAGGAGTGCGACATGGTCCCTGCCATCCAGGGCTCACAGCTAGTGGAGAAGACAGGCCCACAATCACTAGTGTGATACATACACTTTGAGGGTGGGGAGGCCGGGGCGGTCTCTGGGAGAAGTTCTTCCTAAGACTGTACCTCCTTCCAGCTCCAAAAGGAGGAAGGTTCTCCCCTTGTGACTCCATCAATGAGGATGCTCTGGGCCACATGCAACAACACCTGCCTCTAAGGAGCTGCAACCACAGGGGCTCGTTTTTACCTCTCGTAAGAATGTGGTGTCAGGCTGTGCAAGGCTGCTTCAGAGCTCAGTGGTGTCATGGGGGCTCTGGGGTCTTCTCATTGCTCTGCTCAGCAGTCCCAGCACCTCCAGGAGGAAGGGCAGACTGGCAAAGCCCCCCACACTGGGTCTCTTTATCTTGGAGGGAAGCCACTCCCAGAAGCCCCCAGGGGGCCTTCTGACACCTCATTGGCTAGAGCTACATCGTGTCATCACCATAGCAACAAAGGACGCTGGGAAAATGGGGACGTGGCATTCCAGCACTGAAGAGGGGACAGCAGTGGCTGTTAGGTAGACAACCAACCCTGCCACACACAGACGGTTATGGGGGGAATGTGTCCCCCAATATTCATACGTTGAAGCCCCACCCCCCAATGTGACAGTAAGTGGAGGTGGGGCCTTTGTGAGGTGATTAGGAGTAGAGGAGGGCATGGGGGGGGCCCATGATGGGACCAGAGTCCTTATAGGAGGACGAGACACCAGAGCTGGCATCTACCCCTACCCCTGCCATGTAAGGACATGGTAAGAAGGCTGCTGTCTGTAAGCCACGAAGAGAGTCTTCACCAGGAATCCAATCAGCCAGCACCCTGATCTTGGACGTCCAGCCTCCAGAACTGTGAGAACTAGATATCTGTTGCTTAGCCCACTCAGCCTATGGTATTTTGTTATGGCAGCCCGAGCGGACTAGGACACAAATCCAATTCAACTGTCTTCAAAGGCACTCCAGCCTCCGGACAAGGGGCTCATCAGGCCCCTCCGGGTAAGGTCAGCAGCAACTCTGCACCTCAGCTCCAAAGCTGAAAGGGACACTAGAGCAACGACCATTTCTTAGAAGTGCTCAGTCCTCACAGCATCTGTAATAATGCTGCAGTAAGCAACAAAGACGGGGGGCCTTTTACTGGGAGCCCTTTCAGCCTTTAGCTCTGCCTTCTGCACAAAACCTCCCTTTCTAAACTACCGGGATTTTGGCAAAAGTTCAAACGTAAACACATTTGTAGCGGGCGCTGGCCCCGGAACGAGGGAGTAAACTGCGCTGACTCTTCCCTTTCTCTGCTTGAACTCCATGCATTAATGCAACTCCCTCAGGAGGCCTGTCATGCTAGGACGCCAGGCCTTACCGTTTTCCCACAGGCTTTCCTTCAGCCCCAGGAAAACAAAAACAAGGCACCCCCAGCCCCGTGGGGCTGTCTACGCACCCTAAACGGTTATTTCAGTCACCCCCATCTCACAGGCCCACCCAGCCCGGAAACTGGATACAATCTCCCTTGGGCCTCCACTGGAGCCCTTTCTCTACATGCAGTTAATAGGCAGCGGAAAACCTCCCAAAATAAGAATTGGGAAAAACTGACAGCAACCTACTTGGCAAACAAGGAACACAGAAAAACAAAAGCCTAAAAAGACGGAGCCTGCATTTAAACCAGCAGACACCAGGGGCCATGATGTCTGAAAAGCATAACAGCCTTTCTTCTTGCTGGAATGGAAGGGGGCTCACTGTTCATTAGAAAATAGTCAAGATTTCAAAAATTTATCTATTCCTAGAATAAACAGAGGCCTTAGATAATCACTTACTTGAGTAATGAGCAACAGATACACCAATCACGTTCCAGATCCTATAGAAGTTGAGGGATATTATTCATCTTCATTCCAACAAGATGTTTTAAGGGTGTTTATGTTCAAACATAAATTGTTTTTAAGTACAACTTATGACGATTGCAAGACTCTCCTATTTACTTGGTAGCTTCCATCCTCAAGGAAATTCTCTCTTAAAATAAAGCCTTAACCATCACCCCTTCCTCCCCGCATCCAAGTATGTAGAACTCAAACCACTTACCACTGTGTCTACAGCCCCCAGGTCCTCAGCCAACACGGATTAGGACGTGTGCCCTGAGTACCAACACATCCTCCACCAGGCTACTCACTCTGGCATCGCAATCAAATCTGCTGCTAACCTGTTATGCTAGTTGTTTTACATGCTTTCCCCAAGTCTTGACACAACTGCAGAAGCAGTACTGATTAAGTAAAAGAACAGGACAGGCTGGTAACTAGTAAACGCTCTGCCCGAACCCAGTTCCACAGGAAATGGAGAACTCTGCTTCTCTCTCCTTCTGAAGTTACCCAAGTTTGAAATGTTTTCATTTCTTTTGTTGCAACAGGACTCCTTACTCAAGAACTTGGCATCCAGAAACTTCCCATCAGCTTCTGACTACTCTCACAGCTCCTGTCCAAAAGTTCAGAACTTTAACTGTGTCTGTTTTAAACTCCACACGTAATAGAAGCTACTGGTTAATTAAATGAAAAGGGCAAGGACAAATGACATATCAACACATCCATAATGAAAATTTGTCCTCTACTTACAACCAGTTAAAAAGGAAATCATCAGTCGCTTCCGGAAGAACAGTTATAAAATAACAAGAAACTACAGATGTATCATGACACCTAACTACTTCCCTTATGCCTTAAAAAAACAAAACAAACAAAGAATCTGAAAAGCTTAAGATAGGATATTTTTACCTACTTCAATGAAGTATTCAAAAGTAAAATGCAGCCAAAGGCCATGAAAAATAAGATGCTTCTTTTAAAAAGTTTTCAAGGTAGTTCAATGAACAAAAATCTCTACCCTTTAGTTTGTAATCTTACAAATGTCAAACTGAGTAAGAACCCAAGTATTTAAGAGTCCAATTTAAGATTTTTAAATTCAGTCTACAGTACAAAATCTACAAACACAACAGTACATGTGATGTGATAATTAGGAAGGACCCTATCAACTTTACTTTCGTAATTTCATCCATGAAGCTTCAGACCTGAAGTCATTAACATTTTCTTTCTTTCTTTTTTTTAACAGGTTTTGTGTGTGTGTGTGTGTGTGCACTCGTGCGCGTGTGTGTTTTGACTGTGTTGGGTCTTCATTGCTGCACGCGGGCTTTCTCTAGTTGCGGCGAGCGGGGGCTACTCTTCGTTGCGATGCGCAGGCTTCTCATCGCAGTGGCTTCTCTTGTTGCAGAGCACAGGCTTCAGTAGTTGTGGCGCGTGGGCTCAATAGTTGTGGCTCGCGGGCTCTAGAGCACAGGCTCAGTAGTTGTGGAGCATGGGCTTAGTTGCTCCGCGGCATGTGGGATCTTCCCGGACCAGGGCTCGAACCCGTGTCCCCTGCATTAGCAGGCGGATGCTTAACCACTGCGCCACCAGGGAAGTCCCAACCTTATTTTCCATTTATAAAATATATATTAGCTCTGGGGAAAAAAAATCTGAGTTACCACTGAGTGTTCCTAAATTTCATTCTGTGAGCCATGTAGGAAAATCAGTGTTAAGGACTCAGTGGAACTTCCCTTCTATATAACATTTAAACTTGCTCTAAAGCTGATAAACTTTCTAAAATACCTCAGATCGATGGCTTTCAAACGTGTCTGTCTGTAATCCTCTTTATACACAGGGACCCAATAACACACCACACTAAAATTAGCTGAAGTAAAAGTTTCCAGAAGCAATACTAGCCTTATGCTGTATACACCCTGATATTTTTCAGTTTCTTTTTTTTGTAATGCTTCTTGGGACCCACTAATGGATGCCGCTGGGAAAATCCTGTCCTAATTCTTTTACTTAAACTTGCCACCATCACCTGGCAGCACTCCGGGTACCAGGGAAAGCACCTGAAAACTTCCAACAGAAACATAAACTGGACGAGCAGCCAACTGTCAACATCCCTTCCAAATGGGAAGCACTTAAAACCATGACCTTTTAAAAGTTTATTTGAGCTTCTATTCCTGATACTAAAAAGCCATCATCTTCTCCTCTGTCTAATCTTTAAAATGTCCTTATTTCAATTGTTAAAGAATAACCTCAAATCCTCCTAGCTATATGTGAATGAGTAAAGAAATACAAATTAAAGATTACTTAGAGAATGATATTTGTTCATAGTTCAGTAACAAGCCTTTTTCCCTGTGATGATGAACATGGGGAACAGAGATCACCGAGGCAGTATTTTCTCCCCTTCTTAAAGTGTTCTTTTAAAAGCAGTTTCAAAAGTTTCTCTATCCATAAATAAAATGATACCCATAGTACATCAATATTTAAAGCTAACTGTAATGGCATTTGCTTCTGTGTTAAAAACTACAGTGTAGGGCTTCCCTGGTGGCGCAGTGGTTGAGAGTCCGCCCGCCGATGCAGGGGACGCGGGTTCGTGCCCCGGTCCGGGAAGATCCCACATGCCGCGGAGCGGCTGGGCCCGTGAGCCATGGCCGCTGAGCCTGCACGTCCGGAGCCTGTGCTCCGCAACGGGAGAGGCCACAGCAGTGAGAGGCCCGTGTACCACACACACACAAAAAAAACTAGAGTGTAACTCAGATTCTTAATACCAGAACAATAATTCTAGTTGCATATTTTTTAAGAAGCAGGACAAAATTCCACACACTTAACTGGAGTTAACAATAGGTAAGAGGAAGTTCTCCAGTCCCAGGTACCTGCAACCCAACCGTCAAAGGTCATTTACACCCGCATGTGGGAAACATGCGGAAAATGGTTAGGGAGACAACTAAGAATTGATGTATTTTTCTTCCTGTTGAAAAGAGACATGGCGACAGTAATGGTGGTTATGAAACAGTAGAAAGAGCTAAGCTTTCAAGTCTGAGAAAGTCAGAGCCCGCTCTGCCACGTGTTAGCTGGATGACCTTGGTTCAACAAGAAAAATATTAAAATAATTATTCAGTAAATATCAGCTGTGGGCTGGGCACGGTCCTAAATGTCCACATCCATCACCTCATTGAATTTTCACAACACTGGAGGTAGAGGGCCAGAGGGGCTAAGGCACTTATCCAAAGTCGTACAATTAGACATGGGAAGGCCAGAGTTCAAACATAAGCTGTAACTCATTTCAAAATCTTTGTTGGGCGTTTGCCTTCTGAGCTCTGCGTTCCTTATCTTTCCCTCTCAGGGTTGCTGTCTGGATTAATGACTGACTGTTAATAAGGACTCATCACCCCCTCCCCCCAGCCAGTATCTCAGCGGCCATGAGCACAGGTTACCAAATTTCTCAGGTAAGCGGGCTTCACCTGTTCAAAGTCAGAAACTTCTTATCTTCCGTTCAGAGTCAGAAAACATCTTTTTTCCTTCTACCCTCTCACTGCTCCACCCTTCAAACACACCTCCCACACAAATACCTATTACTAACCTTAGGAAATATGTCCAATTTCATCAGCACTGCATATAACACCCACCTCCCATGAGTCTATTTACTAAGGGAAGGGAGGTGGGTGTCCCAGGTTTGTAAGGCACGGCAAAGTTATCAGACTTCATTCAAAGCCAAGACAATGACAGGCAGAGAGCCACAAAGGCTGGGACTCAGATGGGGCAGCAGGAGTGCCCTAGAACAATCACTAGGGTTAAACTGTATTTACCCTACGAGGTCTTGACCAGGGACAGAATAAAGGCAGGAGAGCGACTGAGCCAGTTGTGGCTTGGGGATCCGGCAGGAATCGGAGGGGCAGGGCCTCAAATATGCCAGGAATTCTGCTGAGGGCAATAAACAACCTCACAGTGGAGGGCAGGATTGCATTAAATCGGTTTTTGAAAGAGGAAGTACCAGGACCAAGTAGTTAATAAGTGTCGACAGAATTTTTCAAAATAGGATTACATTGCTCCCTTGCTTTCCTGTCCACATTAGTTGGCAAATGCTACCCCCTCCACTTCCTTATCCCAAAGAGTGGGTAAACAGAAGGACTGACAGGCTGTTCCATGGAAAGAACCAAAGCACACCGACCAAATTAATTTAACCAAGTTGATGAAAGACATGTCGATAATACACCATCACCTAATCACTGAATCGGGCCTTTTTTTTAAAACAGCAAATAGAGATGAGCTGTGTGAGTATGTGCCCTCAAGGTGTAACAAGTCAGCTATATATGTTAGACTTAAATTGTTAGTTGTCATAGCAACAGTGGACAGTAACGCCTGCTCAGATTGGTATTTAGCAGTTTAGTTCTTTGTTTTACGCTATACATCTATCACTAATTATATAAACTACTTTCCAAGTATTAAGAAATAACTGGTTTGGCAAACCAAAGCAGAATACAACCCATGAAGCTGACTTGGATAAAAGCACCCGTAAGTCTAAAGGACATACATTGAATTTATGAATGTTCAGAAAACAGGACATTGTTGCTATATAGCTATTTAATAATCTGAAGAGATATAGCGTCTTTTTACCCTTAGGAAAAAAATTAATTATGAAACTACCAGATTAAATAATACCATCTAACAAAAGGAGATTCACTGATACATCCATTATTTTAATTAAGTACTGATGACATTATGAATTTAGAATCATTAAATGTCACTCCCACTGACATTCTAATTTTTTTTAAATTTTTATTGGAGTGTAGCTGATTTAGAATGTTGTGTAACTTCTGCTATACAACATAATGGTTCAGTTATACATATACATATACCCACTCTTTTTTAGATTCTTTTCCCATCTAGGTCACTACCGAGTATGGAGTCGAGTTCCCTGTGCTATACAGTATTCATATTAGTTATCTATTTTATATATAGTAGTGTGCATGCCCACCGACATTCTAATTTAAAGCCTGCTTATAAAACAAAGATACAAAGTATCCTAGACTAACATTTTTATTTGTCTTTGATCTAGTTTTATTTTGCCTCATTCTCATTTTTAAAAATAAGTTCTGCTTCTACCTCACAAGCAAGAAACAAATTTTGTTTTCTCTTAAAATGGTTCACTGCAGATTTAAAAAGATTCAACTCACTGGCTTGGAATAATCAGACATTATTTATTTCCTCATTACATCTGCTACTAACCATTTTCTTTACAATTAATCTAAACAACGTGTTTTGTCAAAAGGCACAGGTCCCAGCACCAAAAATGCCAGGTCCCAGTCCCAGCTCAGCCACCGACAGGCTCTGTGCGTTCAGCAAAAGATCCTGCCCCATGGGGTCAGTTTCCTCACCTGTGGGCCCCAGACCAGGAGACCAGATGTTCTCACTAATCAGGGCAGTCTGATCTAAACTTGCAGACTTTCTTGCACACACACACACGCGCGCGCACACACACACACACACTGCACCAGGCAACAAAGTCAGGCTCCAACAGAGACAGGCCTTTCGAAGCCACACACACTACCCCATCCCTCCCAAAAAGGGAAACGTGAGAAATCTGCTTCTTGCCCATCTGCAACTATAACACAAAATAATAGGGTGACTCCTCGGAAGACCCATGACCAGAAGAAATCCCGATTAAAGCCTGTTTCTGAAATGCAGCCCCTCACTGCCTGTGTGTTGGGACTTTCCATACTTGGAGGCAAACCAGTAAGACAGCATAGCACTCCTCTCTCAGCGCTCCACATAAAAACGAGCACTGTTGGATTAATAACGACTGCTTTAAAGAGGCCTTCCAAAGGGTCCTTCTCTGTCATCCGAAACAACTGATTTCATCATCTGTAATTGGCTATCAGAAATTTACATTAAAGCAGCCCATGTTACTCTTCCCAAAAGCACAGAAGATCTGCAAGTGCTGATCGCGGAGTTTCTGGATTGTTCCCGGCTTGGCCTGGATGCTGTGACTGAAAACGGAAATACATCGGTCAGCACTCAGCTTGCCAGCCATCGGCCAGGTCGCAGTGTTCTCATCGGTCACAGCCCAGACGAATGACAGCTCTGCTCTTGACACCACAAAGCGGTGCCAACCTCTGGCTAGAACAGCCGCCTCCTGTGCGCTCCTCTTGCCGGGAGCCTGTAGGATGTGATCAGGGCCACCAGCCTGGCCTCACAGTGCAGCTGCAACGTAATTTCAGGTTGAAAACCCAGAAGGTCTCGTTGTCATTCCTGCTCCTCAAATATATCCAGATACCAATATTTCCATGGCTAAAAACGCTCTCCTCATGTTTTCTTCATTATCAAATAGAAAAATGTTACAGCAGGAAGCTTGCACTAAGAATTGATCTTCCGCCCGTGGGATTGTCTTAAAATGTAATTTAGGTCAGGTCACTCCCCAGAAGCTTCTCTAAGTCCCTGACCATGGCCGTCACTCCCTACCTGACCTGATCCGGGCCTATTTCTCACACCTCGTCCCCTGCATCTCTCCCAGCAGCCTTGCTCCCCGCCCTCCAGTCCTGGCAGCCTCCCTTCATTTTTTTTTTTTTTTTTTTTGCGGTACGCGGGCCTCTCACTGCTGTGGCCTCTCCCGTTGCGGAGCACAGGCTCCGGACGCGCAGGCTCAGCGGCCATGGCTCACGGGCCCAGCCGCTCCGCGGCATGTGGGATCTTCCCGGGCCGGGACACGAACCCGCGTCCCCTGCATCGGCAGGCGGACTCTCAACCACTGCGCCACCAGGGAAGCCCTCGCTTCATTTTTTACCTAGTCTGTGCTCACGCCAGTACCTGCTCCAACCCATCCCTTCCCATCCCAAATCTCTCCATACTACTGGCTCACCCTTGAATCTCCACACAAACATCACCTGCCCAGATCACCCCACCTAACTTGGGTCCTTCCACCATCAGTCTGTCCTAAGCTCACATCCCAACCCTTTCACAGCCTTGGGAACTGTTCATTTTACTGCTGGGAACATGTTTTTTGATCATCTTCCCTCTAGATATGAAGCTACCTGAGCATCGGGGCCACTGCTCTCTGGGCACCACTGTATCTCCAGGGCTTACAATTACTAAATGTTTGATTATCACTTGCTAAAGCAATTCAGTGTCTCAGTAAATTTTGCAGGGTTAGAAAAGATGCAGCCCATGAACATTTTTCTTTGTCCTAAGTTGGTCACGGACCAATAAGAAAAGTATTCACTTGTCTTGGGCAAAGTTAATTTCTACTCTTTCTATTTCTCCCCACTGAATATCCACCCTGTGGGTCTGTGCACTCCTGCAATCTCCTGATTTAAATGGGAGTTTTAGAACACTGAAATCTGTAATAGAAACGCTGTTATCAATGACAGTCTGGTTCCCAGGTAATCCTTAGAAATACGAGTCCTCCTTCTTGTTAAAATTTATTCAGTGCTTACTAAGTTCCAGGCACTGTTTTTGGTTTTTTGGGGTTTTGGCCGTGCTGCCCGGCATGCGGGATCCTCGTTCCCTGACCAGGGATCGAACCCGTGCCCCCAGCAGTGGAAGTGCGGAATCCCAACCACTCGACCGCCAGGGGAGTCCCAGGCACCATCTTGAACACTGCGTCTTTCACGTCATTTGCCTTCCGAGACAGTGCTATGATGGAGGGATTACTGTCCTTATTGAAAGAGGAGAAGCTGAAGCCCAGGGATGTTAACAACTGGTGCAAGGTCGTGCAGCTGTAAGAGCCTCATCAGTCCAGTGGGTCTGCCACCAGCGTCTGGGCTCTTTACTGCTGTGTGATGGTGTTTTTATCTCCTGCGAGAGAAGTCCTCTACTAGCAGGAAACAGAAATGAGGCAGAGCCACCCCTTCCTGTTTTGGAGTCAGGCAAATCATTTTTTTAAAAAAATTTTTAGAGAAAAAGACTAAATTCCTCTTCGGACCCACGCTCCCTCAGTCCAGGTAATTCCCTCTGGGTCTCCCCAGTGCATCACGCGTCCCTCACCTCCCCCATCAATGCATCTTTATGCTTTGCAATTCACCACAGGGTCCCCAACTGCTCTCCTCCCCTGCGTGCTTAGCAGAAGCACATGCACATGCACTCACAAACAACTTTCCAAATTCCTATTTACTTCACCCTGCGGTGTAAAAGGTAAATAACTACTGAACCTTCCTAGCGATGCCAAAATGCATAACATATAAAAGGTTACTGATTCACAAAGTATCGTCTGAATTATTACACAGCCAGAAAATGACCAAACTTGGATGGACATTTCAAGAATTATCCAGGAAGATAACTAAACAGGTCAACGGGCAGTGCTCACCTGGTCCCGGTTTTCCCAACCGCTTTCCTTCCTGCGATTCTGAACTCAGACTAAGCTGCTGGCGATCGCAGAGAGGACTGGAAATCCGGGGGGTGGACGGGGAGTTGAGCAGGGTGATTCTAAATCTAGTGGCTGGAGCTGGAAACCACCTACACTTTGCTGCTAAATTTTAAGAAACACTTCAACACCTTTATAATATGTTCTGCCAGGTATAATAAAAATGTGCCCAAAGAGCTTGAGTTCTTATGAGCTGCCAGGAGCCAAACGTGGGGAAAAAAAGTCCAAAACAGCAGATGAAGATGTAGGGGGAAGAGAAACAACTAGCGAGTTAGGTGGGTCCATCTCAGCAAAGTAACACCCTCCCCCCTCCCCCACCCCCGGGCAAAAAGGATAAGCTGCTTTTGTTTATTTACATGTGGACAAACTGGCTTAAGTTAACTTCCATTTTCCTTCAAACACTACAGCTGTGGTTTCCAATTCTCCCCTGCACACCAGAATCATCTGTGAAACTTCAAAAAAAAAAAAAAGGTGTGTCCAGCTCCAGTAGAGAAGCACTAAAGGAGCACCCATCGTGATCAGCCACACCTCCAACGGGGTCTGGGCCATAACACAGCCAGGGAAAGAGCAAGGCTGGTCAGGACAGCAAGAGCCACTGCTCCATCTCCAAGAGCCTCCTCTCCCTCCATCTCCAAGACCAAGCAGCTGCACCACCCATCCATGCGTCCATCCATGCATCCATCCATTTATCCAACCATCCATCCATCCATCCATCCATCCATCCATGCATCCATCCATTTATCCATCCATCCGTCCATCCATCCGTCCATCCATGCGTCCATCCATGCGTCCATCCATTTATCCATCCATCCGTCCATCCACCTGTCCATCCATGCGTCCATCCATCCATCCATCCATCCATCCACCTAACCATCCATCCATCCATGCATCTATCCATCCATCCATCCATCCACCCACCTTCACTGAGCACCTCTTGTGCCAGCACTGAGTACCAGGACACATGGCAAATAACACTGGCGGCCCTGCCCTCCAGGAATTCCATTCTAGGGGAAACCACACCAGGGAAATTGAAGTTACCCTTTTCTTCAAAAAAAAAAAAGCAATTAAAAAGGTTCCCACAAGCAATTTCAATCAGTCTCACTGAACTGAAGTCCTTTCAGCCCACAGCTTCTCATTCGGTCAACAGAAAAGTGTTGTGTTGTGTTGTGCTGCAAGAACTGGTAAATGCTTTCTATAAATGTGAAGAAAATTGTGTTAAACTCCAACATCCTCCTTCCCAAGCTGAAACATTCTAGTTCATTCAATGTTCACACCATCTCCAGGTTTCCAAATCCACAACCCCAGCCTGCACAGTCTCACTTCAACCAGCAGGGCAGGACTATTTCACACCCGGCTTCACTCAGTGGCTTGAGATCCAGACAATCAAACACTATTAACTAGCTCAGGGCCCCTATGTTCCCCACATCCTCGGAACGGGTAAGCGAGTGTTCCAAAATCAAGTCTGTCCCATCAGCATTTCCTAGTTTTTATTTTTTTTCATTTGGAACAAACGCCCATCACAGGCTTAGGGAATATAAAAGAAGTACAAGAATCCCTTTTAAGAGTATTTAGTCTTTTTGTAAAAACTAAATCAACACAAGTAACATGAGTATCACATAACACTGCATCTTGATTCAGAACAAAATTGTGGTGGGTAGGCAAAACAGATTAGTCAGAGTGTGAAACTCTACGAAGCAACAAGCCTCAAAAGACGGGTGTGACCAGGCGGAGTCAGCAGTGACCAGGCAGGGGATTTTTAAGGAGTAGGAAGGGCCCACCGATGGGAGAGACAATGGAGACACCAGCCCGACTGAAACACGGGGACTGAAGGGGTGAGTGACAGGAGATTCGGCCGAACCAGTAAGAGGGGCAGGTAACCCAGGGCTCGGAAACCAGATGTGGTTCCCCTGTGACATGGTCAGTGAGACAGAGGTGTGGCAGGTCCCCGAGAAGGAGAAGGCATGACAGAAACTGTTTTAGGTACCTGTATAAAACAGCTGTCATTGGGCTTCCCTGGTGGTGCAGCGGTTAAGAATCCGCCTGCCAATGCAGGGGACACGCGTTCGAGCCCTGGTCTGGGAGGATCCCACATGCCGCGGAGCAACTAAGCCCGCGAGCCACAACTACTGAGCCCGTGAGCCACAACTACTGAGCCTGCGTTCTAGAGCCCGCGAGCCACAACTACTGAGCCCGTGTGCTCCAACTACTGAAGCCCACGTGCCTAGAGCCCGTGCTCCGCAACAAGAGAAGCCACCGCAATGAGAAGCCCGCGCACCACAACGAAGAGTAGCCCCCACTCACCGCAACCAGACAAAGCCCGGGCGCAGCAAGAAAGACCCAACACAGCCCAAAATAAATAAAATAAAATAAATTAATTTAAAAGAACAAAACAGCTGCCATCAATTCTGATGGAGCCTCCGATAAATGTCTGACGCACCAAGTTATTTTCAACAATAACTTTAATCCAGGTTGTTCATACCATTTCCATGCCTATCATCAAAACAAAATCACATTCCAGTATGCCAAAGTCCCAGTATTTACAAATGAGAAATTCAAAACAGCTTCCCATCAACCTCCCTGGGCTCTTCATGCCCCATTTTCTCCACCTACTGGGCCTGTGATGATTCTAGAAGCCACTGACAAACATGAGCGAAAAGAAGCAACTACCTGGCCGTCCCACTGGGATTTTGTTCTAAACATCTGACCAGCAACTGTGCGTCAGGCACGGTGCCTGGTGGGGTCTGAGTCAAGCCACACACAACAAGCCTTTCACTTTCAAAAAGCTACTCCTGCCCTTTCGGAGAAGATATGACTCCTGGAAAGCAAATGCCTATTGTTTACCGTAGCCCACAGAGGGAATCCAGGGAGTCCAATCTTCCAATAATTCACCAAGTATTTATTCCACATCTATTAAGTGCCTGGCACCGTTCTAAACAGTGTGCAATTAGCGGGAAAGGAATCAAAGCTCCTGCCCTCATGAAGCCTATCTTCTGTATCACGGCAAGTTCTTCAGGTTATGTTCCACAGGCTCCCGCAGTTTATGATCATGGTAATGCAATAATAATGACACTTCTCGTGTCTTTCTTAGAATCTGTGATACCTTCCAAGCCCAGTCTATTACATAAAAGACGATGACAGACCCAGGAAATAATTAAAGTCAAAGAGTGGTTTCCATTAAGGAAGAAACCACTAGGTATTATTTGGAGTATATTTCTTAGCCTCCAAAATGCTCAACTCATAAAATCTGACTAAAATTAAATTAGAATATTTCCAGATATAACGATGAATGCTTTAAGGGTGCCCCCAAGTAGAATATTCTCAATTGTTTTAAGCAGAGGATAGAATGGTCTTTTAATGTAAAACGGTATTAGGATGAACAATTAAGTAGTTACCCATCACAGTTTATACTTCAAAGTGAGCTGTGCCTTAGTAAACAGTTTTGGGAGAGACTGCGAACGTTAACAGTCACTAACGTATTAACTAAAGCCACAGAACTGAATGTTCAGCTGGAAATATCAAAGTAACAATGTTCATATCTTTAAAGTGATAAGTAGAGGATGCAAAACTGCTAATTTCCTGCTTTTTGGGTGCTTTGTAGCCATCTTAGTAATCACTTAATCATATCATAAGGAACATGAAGAAAGACCAACAGGATGGAATCCTCCACTTTCAGGAAAATAGACCATCAGCAGATTTGGATTCCTGTCCACAGACAAAGGACAGAAGCCTTAAAGTAGCAATACGTTAGGACAATACCACATCAGCTACATAACAGTGAACAAACATGCTTCCTAAATCCAGGGGTAAAAGCAGGGAGCTCATCCCCAGATGTGAGATGCCCTTTGCATCTCTGGGTAGACACTTCAACTTCCAGCCATAAAACTGTAAAGAGAGGGACTTCCCTGGCAGTCCAGTAGTTAAGACTTCACCTTCCAATGCAGGGGGTGTGGGTTCGATCCCTGGTCGGGAGCTAAGATCCCACATGCCTTGTGGCCAAAAAACCAAAACATAAAATAGAAGCAATATTGTAACAAATTCAATAAAGACTTTAAAAAAAATTGTCCACATCAAAAAAAATCTTTGAAACAAAAATTGTAAAGAGAAATACTCAACACACCACTGACAAAAGGACTCAGAGGCAATAACTGAGAGGTTAATTGCATGTTAATTTCCAGGAATATTTCTCAGCTATGCAAGGAGCTCTACTATCACTGTAGGACAAGATCCTCCTGCATTTTTCTTACATAAGAATCAGTGCTTGGGCTTCCCTGGTGGCGCAGTGGTTGGGAATCCTCCTGCCAATGCAGGGGACACGGGTTCGAGCCCTGGTCCGGGAAGATCCCACATGCCACTGAGCAACTGGGCCCGTGCGTCACAACTACTGAGCCTGCGGCTCTAGAGCCCACGAGCCACAACTACTGAGCCCTCGTGGAGCGGCTACTGAGGCCTGTGTGCTTAGAGCCCATGCTCCGCAACAGGAGAGCCCGCCGCAATAAGAAGCCCGCGCACGGCAACGAAGAGTAGCCCCTGCTCACCGCAACTAGAGAAAGCCCGCTTGCTGCAACTAGAGAAAGCCCTCACAGCAACAAAGACCCAACACAGCCAAAAATAAATAAATTAATAAGTTAAAAAAAAAAAAAAAAGAATCAGTGCTTGCCTGAGGTGTAGCAGAAATGAGTAAAAGCAAATTGTGCCCCTGCTATTAAGTTCCACAAGCAACACTTTGCTTGAATAAGTCTTGAATAAAGTTTCTCTAATAAATCAATTAATTGTTATTCAAATAAAGAGGAAAAGTCCTGAGGTTGAAAACAGGCGTAGAAACGTTACATTAATCTGTTAAATAAACAAAAACTTGAAGGGGGGAAAGGGATTTTTGTTACCACTCCAACTATAAAAACTGGGGTTTTCATGTACAAGGTGACCTGTTGACGAAGGAAAAGGTTTAACAGACATACTTATTTCGCTATTAAAACAAAAAAAAACCTCTCCCCACCCCTGCCAGTTTTAGAAGCAATGTGATCATAGAAAATTTGGAAATCAGAAAAGTATACAGAAAATAAAATATCATCCACGAATGCATCACTAAACATATCCATACTCTGATATATTTTCCTTTCAGTTAATACAAATACACATCTCTTTTCTTTTTTTCTTAGCAAAATGAGGGTCATATTAAGTAGACAATTTATGACATTTGCAAGCATTTCATCTGTGATAAAATACTTTTAAAATATGGTTGCATAATATGCCATTATACAGCTGTATTATAACTGGCTCAGCTACCCTCCTGTCCTATTCAAAATGAAAGATAATTTAATGAATTTTAATGTAACAGACTGAGAAAAGATCACTGTTGCGGTTTCAGAATCCACACTGTACCATCCATAATTCTCTGAAAAGGTTATTTCAGTACTCCCACCTTCACCAGTTATGTATCTGTGTAAGATTGGATTTTCTACGTATACTTCAACCAAAACAACCTATCAACACACTGAATGCAGAAGCAGTTATGAGAACCCAGTTATTTTCTATTAAAGCTGGTTATGAAATAGATTTCAAAAATGTAAAACAATATCGCCAGTGTCATTAATTTTTTTAATTTTGAAAAATAGTTATTTCCTTTTAAAAACTTATTTTAAAAATGTACACAAATGTAAAATAACGTTCATCTCACTATTTTTTTCTGTTTTGGAAACGTTACCTTCCAATAAGAATGGTCTTCTGCTAATACGTAATGGGCTTACTGTTATTTTTGCCATTTTTAAGCGAATTTTCTAAACTTTCTCTGTTTTAACTCCTAACACGGTAAATAATCAATAGATATTACAATGGACAGAGGTCTTTGAGGGTCTTCAAATACTCTTTAACAGTATAAACAGAGGGTCCTGATATCAAAAAGTTTGAGAGCCACTAGGCTGCAGAATAAAGGGTCTCTTTAACAAATAAGTGTATCTATTATTTTGTTTGCTTGTAACAGACTTCTGCTTAAAGAGACTTCTCCAAGACCTTTGATAGATGAGCAGTGTCTTTGCTGAATGGAATCCGTCCTCTTCTAGCCCATGTTTAGTCTCTAAATAATTAGGCCCCCAAATACTGAAATGTATTTCGACATTCTATTACCAAACACTATTTAAAGCAGATATTGCAAGGAAAACAGGATCCCGGAAAATCAGAGATGTAGATCTCTGACAACAACTACCTCTGCACTTGGTTAAAAAAACAAAAATAAAAATATGTCAAAACATCTGGAGTAAGAGCAGAGTGACTCAGATGATGGTACCTGATACCTACTTATCTTCAGTTACCATGTTTTTACTTCCTGCTACCAAATGACACAAGCAATTCTTTGAATTCTGCAGACCCAATGACACAGGCTCCCTCCCAACCACCAGGCCCAGAACTCCATGGAAATAAGAAAACACCCACGTAGTGCCTGTTACAACTTTACTTTCTAATCAACAACAATCCAATCAAAAGGTCCCAAACTATTGTAACATTATAGGTATTCCTAGCATCTCTAGAACAGGAATTCTCCTATACAGTTGTCCTGTTTTTCCAAAACGTATGGTTTCTACAAAGGAACAAAACAGTCATGCTTTTTTAAAACTCAGGTTAAAAATAAAAAACTCTTTCAATAAAATATTACATATTTATTGGGACTTCCCTGGCAGTCCAGTGGTTAAGGCTCCACGCTTCCACCGCAGGGAGCACAGGTTCAATCCCTCAATCCCTGGTCGGGGAACTAAGACCCCACATGCCCCGAGGTGTGGCCAATAAATTAATTAATTTAAAAATAACATATTTATTGAGGGTGTAGCAGGTGCCCGGCTTCCCAATACTGAGGATAAAGCAGTGAACAAAACTGCGTCCCTGCTCTCAGGAGGTTCCTATTCTAAGCGGGGAAGCAGACCCTTAACTGAGGAAGAGCAGTGAAGTATGCTGGGTTTGAACAAACAAGCCCAGGAGGCCAGGAGAACAAGAAGATCGCCCGAATGAAATAGAGCCCCAGGGCAAGCTCTTCACAGCCATGTGGAGGCACAGACCTTAAATACAAGGAAGATCAATCAGAAGAGAGAGGGGGCTCAAGACAGGAACACAGCAAAACCAGAAATCCAAACTCACCCGGGGAGACAGTGGAGCCATTGGCCAGAATGGATGACGCTGAAGAGAAACGAGCTTGATCAGAGAAAACAGGGGATCACCTTTAGACACACTGCACTTAGATGCCCATAAAGCATACGAGTGAATAAAGGAAGCTTGGACGTGAGTGCCCGAGCTTGGGAGTCAGATACAGGCTGGTTACGTAGATCTGGGAGCCCCAAATCCACAAGCAACTGAGGCCAAGGAAACTCACAGGGTGACAAAGGTGCCTCCAAATCCTCAAATATAAAGGGAAGGATAAAGAGGAGGAGCCTGCAAAGGAGACTGAAGGGGAAGATCCAGAAAGAGAAGGGAAGCTAGGAGGGCGCAAGGTCTCAAAAGCTCAGGGACATGAAAATGTTTCAGAAAGCGAGATGCTCTCAGCAGTGGCCAGTGGAGCAAAACAAGCAAAACTGCTGAGAGGGGGCTTCCCTGGTGGCGCAGTGGTTGAGAGTCCGCCTGCCGATGCAGGGGACGCGGGTTCGTGCCCCGGTCCGGGAAGATCCCACATGCCACGGAGCGGCTGGGCCCGTGAGCCATGGCCGCTGAGCCTGCGCGTCCGGAGCCTTGCTCCGCGACGGGAGAGGCCACAGCAGTGAGAGGCCCGCGTACCGCAAAAAAAAAAACTGCTGAGAGGCCAAGTAAGAAAGCACACAGGCAAGTGCCTTCTAGATTTAGCAACAGGGAGGCTGGCCTCACGGGTGTGGACCTTTGCATCCCTGTGCTCAGATGAGCCCCCCACCTGGTTTAATGCTTTGCTGCTGCCATCTTGAAATTCTTAATAATTTTTGAACAAGGAGCCTCCCACTGTCATTCTGCACGGAGCCCTGCACATCATGTAGCCAATTCTGCCTCTGAGATTAGTGTCAGTAAAGTGGTGGAGATTAAAAAAAAAAAAAAAAGAATACAGTGGTTTAAGGAGTGAATGGAAATAAGCAAATTGAGAGACAGACAGCCAGACTAAGGTGGTCCCCATGATCCTCATCTCCCATTGTTCCCCCTAGTTTAATCCCCTCCCTCTGAGTGTGGGCAGAACCTGTGACTCAGTTCTAACCAACAGAATTAGACCAAGGTGATGGGATATCACTCCCGTAATTCCATCCTGCTGGATTTGCTCGCTCACACTCTCCCCCTCTCTCCCTCTCTCTCCCCCTCTCCCTCCCTCGCCATCTGTGAGGACCTAAGGTGCCATGAATTAAGTGAAATCCCTTGTGTCATGGAAGAGCAATGACCTCTAGGAACTAAGGGTGACCTAGGTCCCACAGCTGCAAGGAAAGGCGTTCTGTCAACAACCTCAGTGAGCTCAGAAGATTCTTCTCCAACTGAGCCTCTGATGAGACCACAGCCCCAGTGCCCACGTGGACTGCAGCCTGGTGAGACCCTGAAGTACAGGCTAGTATAAGCTGTGCCTGGACTCCTGACCCACAGAAACTGTGAGATAAAAACTGTGTGTCCTATATGATGCTCTGTCAGGCAGCAGATCACTCCTACAGGCCAGAAAGTAGAATATCCTCTCAAAACGTTTAATCAAAGAGGAGGAGAGAGAAAGTGACAGCTGAAAGAGGAGGGTACCAGGCAAGGCGTGGGTTTCACAGTGTTTGTTCCGTTTTGTTTTTGCTTTAAGATGGGAGAGACCTGAGCATTCATAAATCCTCATGAGAAAGAAACAGCAGGACAGAGATGGAAACAGGGAGGGGATGGCTACGGAGAAACTGATCTTTAGAAAGTGAGGGAGATGGACACCGCTTACACTGTGAACAGAAAGATGAGAAAAGGATCCAGGAGCAAGCAGGTTTGCAGAGGGGCAGTGGGAAAAGGAGCAAAGGGCCTTCACACAACTGCCTTACTAGCCGTGGAAAGAACACCTGCTGAGAGTGGGGGACCAGCAGGCAGGATGGGGCTGACGATGAAACTGGAGATTTAAGAACTGTTGAGAGAATTGAAAATAGTCACGTGGGACAGTGAGAGGGTTGATGAAGAAATCAGTTGGTTTCCAGGCAGTGTTGAAGCTGACGACCAGACTCTATCGCCGTATCTGTGTGACTTTCTCTGACAAGAACCTCGCGGTCCAGGGGCAGGTGCAGAGACCACGGGCTGCCCAACCCTCCAGGGTTGGGATGTGCCAGGACGGCAGATAGGAGGGGATTCAGTGGATTGATAAGCACTTTGGTGAAATGCTGGCCAGGGAATTAGAAAAGCAGAGGCAGGGCATGATGGACACGCCGGGTGAAAGCAGGGGCCACGGGCTGCAAACGAACCTGGAAAGACAAAAGTCTGAAGATACTAGGGATAGTCTGTCAGGTGAACTGGAAGGATAGAAGGTTCTGGCCATCAAGGGGGACCTCTGAATTCCAGATAAGGAGCTGTTCCCGGTATTAACAACATCTGGAACAGTGACTCTTTCAGGGTGGCCCACGCATCCCAGTTTGAGCATCCAAGTCTCGTGTCCTGGGAAAGGCCCCAGTCCCAGGCAAACCAGCATGGTTTTAAAACGGAAAGCCCCCCCATCGAAGAAAGCCCCACCCCCAAGTCCTGGGCAAACCGGGACTGCTGGTCACCCAGCTTTGGCTGCATTGAAATCACCCAGGCAGCTCTCACAACTACTCCAGATGGAGCAGAAGATCGCCACCCAGGTGCCAAAAGTCTCAACAAATGAGGAGACACAAACAGTACGCGACAGCACTGAGGATCAGAGACAGAACATGACTGAAGTCAGCCTCGAGAGAGCAGTGCACAGAAGAGGAAGGATCTGAGAGCCAGGAGGAGCGGGGACCCCATCCCGAGATGTGGGAGAAGCAGCTGGGTTCCATCTGGATTCGAACCAGGAAGTGAAGGAAAGACTTCGGGGGAGAAACTGGCTGACCACGGAGCAAGAGTCACAGCACCGTGGAAAAGTCTGGAAGGCTAAGGAAGCACGGAACAGTCCTCGGAGGAAAGGTCCAGGAGTTCCGAGGCTGGGGGATCCCACCGAGGTAGCTGCAGGGAGGAAGGCAGTGGGGTGGGTACCACCCACCGTGTGGTTCACGGGATGGATGGCTGGTGACACACTAAATGGCAACTACAGGGGAGCTGCTGTCCCACAATGTGTGTGCCACAGAAGCACGTGTGTATTTTAACACACTGACATTCTGATATGGTATAAACATAGAGATTTATCCTGAAGAAGAGAGATTAGGGATTGTCAAAGCTCTACAGTGAGTTCCTCTGGTCCTTGTCTAAAAAGTCCTTTCCTCTCAGGACTCAATTCCCAGATATGCGTTTCACAAATAATCAACTTTGTTCTGATATTCAAACCCTCACCCAACCCTGAGAGTCTCCTTAAACCTCTCACATTTCACTAGTTACGATCTTCGTGGATTTACTGATACCACTGCCAATAACTAACATAGAAACAGAGTACAGACATACATTTCTGGACAATAAAATGCTGAAGTTTTCACATCACCATAGAAGAAGGGGAGGGTCTACATGTGTTGTGTCGTGGTGAGTTGCGTCTTCTGTCGTGTGTGTGTGTGTGCGCATGTGTGCGTGCACGCATGCGTGCGTGTTACGATTAGGCTATCTGGAGATTGAAGTCTTATGGAAGATAGAAAAATTCAACCGTAAAACAGCAAAAAGGTTTTAGTATTATTTGGAAAAAAAATATGCAAAGAAAGGTCCTCGACTCAAGAATGACTCAAGTACTTCTGTTCAGTCTAGCCTTGCTCTCAAGTTTTGGGGAAGACGGAGTTAAGCCAGGCCTGGGGGTACAGGGTCCCAACCAAACAAAAAAGTAGAGTAAGCTCACAGGTCACCAGGAGATATGAGGGCTACTCAACACTTAGTCCCTGGGAGGGACATCAAGGGCCGTTGCCTCCTCTCTCACACGGCCCACAAGCTCCCCACCTTCCCCCGTCAATTCCAGGCTGGGCTTCCTGAAAGAAGTAGGGCTGGCCAGCCTCACAGGTGTGCTTTCGCCGTTTCCCGGGATCCAGGGACGTGACAGACAGAGAGCCTTGGCTCCACCCCCGACCACGCAGGCTGGGAGAGCCAGAGGCCCAGCAAAAACCCGAACACAGATAGTGGAGCAGGAATCCCGACCAACGAAGCCCATTTTCCTTAATTTCTGAACCACTTTCCTTAGTTTCAGAAAGAGAGTTCTTCTGTAAAGGAAAGCTTTCAAAAGCGAAGCCATTATTCCTTAAGATGGCAGGTATCACTGCTTTTGAAAATTTTATTTTTATATAAATATGAATGTGCACAAGGTAGGCAGGAGCCCTACGTTAGCAAGGGTAGCCCATATACTTTTTTTCCTCAAACGAAAAGGCACTGCAAATGCACCCAGCAAAAAAAAAAAAAAAAAAAAAAAGGTGTGTGTGTGATCTGTTTGTCTCTATCAACATTACCCTGTCACCAAATATTTGTGCACACCTAGGGCAGGCAGGAGTGTGAAGCAGTAGTAGCGACTCAAGTCAAAGCTACTGTGGAAATTATGACACCACAATCAAGGAGAGCATTTAAATCCCTCTGGTCATTAGACAGGTATGAACAGAGACTGAAAATACTGTTTCCGTAATGGACACCCGAGAAAGCATCTTTCCTAAACCCCACCAAGGAATAAGCAGCAAATTAAAACCAAGGCCTCTCAGAGTGTTTGGTTGCTGTTTTCACAAGCTTGTGTTTTTTTATACCCACAACCACCAGGGAGAAAGTGGAGATGATGAGCAAAACGACTGCAAAGCAAGTGCTATCTTGCTAAAATGAAGCAGTCCAAAATACACATCGGTAATTTTCATGGGAGAGTCACACTGTACCAGAAGTGGAGATCTTCAAAGAAAAAGCACAGTTTAATCATCAGAAGCCCAGACACTGAATGGAGCCTGGATAAAAGAAGGGAGACAAAACCTACTCAACATCAAAAGATAGTTTTAAAAGGTGAGCCAAGGGCAACTCACCCAGAGTTTGACAGAGATGGCTGGGCACCGGAAGAAATCGTCGGGGGAAAAAAAGGTAGTTTATGACTGCAAGGCAGACAGCCTCTTACCGAACTCTCTCCCTGGCAAAGACACGACATCCAAAACCATAACAAGATGTGACTTTTTATTTAGTCTTGATTAGATCTGCTGTTTTGTTAAATCCACAAGCTCAAGTTCACACATTTGAAAGACTAGATTCTTCAGTGGCCCAGGGGAAGATCTCAAGGTTTATTATGACCTCAGATAAACACGTATTTTATGCTTTCATCATCAACAGCCAACATTTTAAAAATTATCCTTTAGTAAGATAAACTTTGCCCGGAAAATCACCCCACATTTGTCACCTACTCAAAGCAGAAGCAACCAAACGTCATGGAGAATGAACACTGATCTCTTTGGATGTGTGCAGGCTCCTTGTTCAAGGCAACAAATGAAAAGATCACAGTAAGAACGCACCTCCCAACAGCAGGACTTTTATCTAGCAATAAAGAAAAGCACCCAGAACAAGGATTTACCACCACTGCCCCTCACCCCGCCAAGAAGCTCTCTTACTGGAAATCAAAACAGAGTTAAAGTTCAAAGGGAGATGTTGTAGCAACTTCGGAAAGCAGGAAAGTTTGCATCAGCTCTGTGTGTAACTGTATGACCTCATCGGGCACAGAAAGGACAGCAAACAATGAAAAACAAACTGTTCCAACCCTGGTACCAGTTACCGACCTTCCAGATGGAACACGCTGTCTCTGCCAGCACGTGTGCAGAAAAGATCAGCAGAGCTTGCTTGCAAGCAAGTACCCTCTATACAAGCTAAGTGAAATCTATCAACGAAAGCAAACATTTCCCCCTAAGAATCAGCTCCCTCATTAAGTGGTGTGACCACACACGCACACACACATGCATGCCCCAAACACACTGGGATCTCCCCAGGTCTGCATGTGCACCAGCCCCAGCCCGACATTCGCACACCTCAATCACTCTCCATTCACCTTTCCAACTACTGACAAATCCCCTCCCCAACGAGCGGAGGTGGAGTTCTAACATTGCCTGTAACCCCACAAGGCACATCCCATCCAGGCTTTTGAGACAATGCAAATCTGCGCTCCGAAGGATCGTAATTCATGACGAGACGGTCCACTCATAAAATATGCTCTGATGCTTCTATTTGGGGGGAAGCGTTTAATACAGTGAGAAAAATGGCATCCGTGGAAGAAAGGCCTTGAGCGCTAGTCCCAATTCTGTCCAAATACCTGAGTGCCCTCTGGGCTGAAGGGTCTGCCCCTCTAAACCAAGGAGGGTTTAGATTGTTGGTACGAAATTAGTAGGAAATATCAAATCTAGAGCTAGGCAAAGAGTGAAAGGACAACCGCGGAGGCGTGAATGAGACGTAATATTCAGTGAACTGACTTCAGCTCTGGTCCACAGTCCATGCCAGCTTCTGCCTCAAGCCCGTCACACGGGAGCTGCAGGCTCTCCCGGTGACGCAGCCCTGCCTCATTCAGTGCCCTGCGGGGTGTACGGCGCGGGGGGGGGGGGGGGGGAAGCACCCCAGGAAGACAGGAGAAAGAGGTTCCACGGAAAACCCTGAAAACTGTTTACAAACAATGCTCTCTGGCTATCGGGTTCACTTGAATTCCTTCCAAGTGTATCACTGTGGACATGTGACACTTAACAAACAACCACGCCCCATGAGTTCACCTATTCCTCCTGCTTGTTCTTTCCTAGTCCACCCCACCCAAAACATGGGAAACACTGCAGACCTCTCTATGTGAGAAGTGGCATGAGACCCGAGAGATACCAACGTGTTCCGCTCTACTCTGCCTGTAAAAAATGTAAAAAAGCAGGCTTCCCTGGTGGCGCAGTGGTTGAGAGTCCACCTGCCGATGCGGGGGACACGGGTTCGTGCCCTGGTCTGGGAGGATCCCACATGCCGCGGGGCGGCTGGGCCCGTGAGCCATGGCCGCTGAGCCTGCGCGTCCGGAGCCTGTGCTCCGCAATGGGAGAGGCCACAACAGTGAGAGGCCCGCGTACCGCAAAAAACAAAAAAAAAAGTAAAAAATCAATAGGACTTAGTACAACACACACACACACACATACACACACACACTTCACAAAACAGTACTGATCCCTAATATAGGCAAACATTTCCTACTGTATTTTATGTTGTAAAATGCTGATTGTGACCCACAGTATAAAAAACAGAGTTAGATCCATCAACAGGTGAATGTGTAAACAAAATGTATCTGATACATTTTGTATCTAACCTGAGTTAGAAAGCAGTCAACAACTGAGAAATTCCCCTAAAAGATGAAGGCTTTCTATACTATGTAATCCTGGGGAAATCAGCACAATTGGGAAGAAATCTGTAATCTGTAACATTAGTGTGAGATAACAGAAAATATATATATTGGTCCCTGCCCCCAGTTCTAGGCAGAGAACTCCTAAAAAAGAGCAACTGGGGGCGTCTCTTCTAATATTTGGTCTTTGATCCTGTCCCTTACACAGAGCTCCTGAAACCCTTGTAAATGCCTAAATGATAAGAGCACTGAGAGCATCCTTCGTTCTAATGAGGTGACTCTGGACCGGCTCCCGGATGGGGGCTGCTCACCAGAAAGACCACACCGTGATTCGAAGCTTGGAATTTTGAGCCTCCCTCCCCACTCCTCTGCTGAAGGGAGAGGGGCTGGAAATAGAGTTACTCATTGATCACGCCTATGTGAGGAAGCCTCCATAAAAATCCCCAGAGTATGGGGTTCAGAGTGCCTCCGGGTTGGTGAACATGTCCGTATACTGGGAGGGTGACACACCCCAAATCCATGGGGACAGAAACTCCTGTGCTCGGGGACCTTCCCAGATCTTGTCCTCTGTATCTCTTCATCTGGCTGTTCATCTATATGCTTAACCATACCCTTTAAAAAAAAACTGGTAAATGTGTTTCCCTGAGTTCTGTGAGCTGTTCTAGCAAATAACTGAATCGGAGGCGGACGAGGTCATGGGGACCTCCAATTTGTAGCCGAGTCAGACAGAAGTTGTGGGTAACCTGGGGACCTACAACTTGAGATGGGCATGTGAAGAGGGGAGGGGGCGGTCTCCTGGGACCAACTTCCAGGTAGATAGTAACAGAATAAATTGCAGGACACCCAGCTGGTGCCCCAGACAATTGCTTGGGGGCGGAAAACCCCCAAACATCTGGTGTCAGAAGGTGTTCAGCACGGCAGCTGCGCCAGGGTCAAGCAGAAACAGAGGAGAGAAGACTGGGCATTTTTTTCCTAAAACAATTAGAATCCTAACAGTGTGTTCAACTTACACTACTGAACCTTAGTTTTTTCCAGCTATAAAACAGAAATAAGGATGTTTATTACAAAATGGAAGAGAGTCGTAATGCTCAAAAAAAACACGTGTTGATAAAAAGGTTGAAACACTATAAAAATTTAGTTAAATAGAGGAGAAATGATCAGAACACTGAATGGAGAAAGGGTATTTGAGCAGATTAAATCTTCCCAAAGTATTTTGGGATCAGTAATGTGTCGCCTCTATTAAAAAGAAGGAAACTGAAGAAATTAAAACACCATTTTCAAGCAGTAGGTCAAAAATGAAAATAATCAGGCAGGGCTTCTTTTGATCAAACAATTGTTTCTTTTTAAAAAACCCCTTTCATTTCAAAGGTACGCTGATTAATATCACGGTGTTTGCCCTGGCTTTTTAAGTTGAGATCTGAGGAGTTCAGCCCTCAAGAAGGTAGGAGGGGCCTTATTCCTTCACCTTAATCTCAGATCCAGTTTCCCTAACTGTCCTTTAAACTTAGATCTATAAACCTATACTTATACCGTGACAACACACGTCCACAGTGGGAACTCCGGTTAAGTAGGCCCAAAGTTTTTACCACAAATATGAATAAACATATCTACTTATAATCCACAGTTTTCTATTCACATACAGCTCCAGTAAGAAAGTCATTTTTTTCTCCCAATAAACCTTGTCCAGCAATAAACATTTCTGGGGCTGCAGCAGGCTGGGAAATAGAACGAGTTAAACCAAGCTTCCGTAAACGTTCTATGACTAATACCATCCAAGGATGGTCCTTTTCCCAGTGCTTCCCAACCGAACTCAGTCCTCAAGCTGACACCTATTTTTAATGTATAAAAAGCGCATCGAGTCTCAGGCCCAGAGCAAGTGCATGGAAGTACCAAGCTTTCTTCCAATCAGGAAAGTTCAAAAAGCAAAGTGGTACCAACTTTACTTTGAACAGAATGAGCAACTACTTTGACATACTTGTTAACTCAAAGTATGGGCTCAGCCTCCCTAACTAGATGTAAGCTCCTCGAGGGTAAATATCCTGCATCCTTACCTATATGCCCAGGCCGCTGGGTCTTACATTAGGAGTTTACCGAACATCAGGTGAATTAACACATTCCACCAACTCAATCCATTTTTCATCTTTCTTCACTTTGCCAAACCTCTTTGAGTAATTTTCTCAATGCTAGTGAAGGAAAATCTAGAATAAACAAGATCCTTCTCTATCACAGATACAATTTCCTTTGGAGATTCTGAAATAAGACCACCATCTTATAAATATGACCAGTCTTCACTGGGAGAAAAAAAAGTCCATCTCAGACTTGACAAGAGATGGGATCTCGCCAACTGTTCACTTTTCATCCTTGCTATAAGTACAGCACCCTTCATTCAGGATCTGTTCCCCATAGAAAGCAACTAGGGGCCACTGACAAGGCAAGAAGAGAACACAAACTCCACCTCAGTCACCAGAAGAAGTATTTACTTAGGAATTCCTGTTGAGTAAAAGAAAAACAAGACTATTTTGGAAGAGACTAAAATGAGGGAGAAAGAGGCAGAAGAGAAATATGTACATCTTGCCCGACAAAGCATTGCTGATATCAAACACTGTATACAGGTGGAATCAAATGTAAGAATGCAGTGATTTAATTCATCTGCGACTTAGCACTATCTTAAGCGCCTTTTCCATGCAGACTCTCCACAAAGTACAGAATATTTTCATTTCAATGCATGCTAAAAATGAGAGCCTTGTTCACAAATTTCATTTTAAGACTTTCCCAAAATCATAACACAGCAAAATACCACACTCACTTTCTATTAATTTCTGTCTCTCAGAAAAACCTCCGTTCCAAACACCTGGAAAAGACCTACTCATCGTATGACACGTTAAACTCAAGTCAGTAAATGAACTGATCCTCTAAGGGGAAAGATATTTCCATAATTGCTTATGAAATAGGTACCAATTTGACACACCAATTACGAAAACTAATTTATTAGAATATAAGCTTCTCGAAAGTAGGTTCAGCTATTCAAGCATCGCTTGTAAACATTCACAGCAATTAGGGTAAATCTTTGAACACAGGAAGGTGCCTAAGTTACTGAACGAAAACATTCGAATCCTCCGGAAACAGCAACGCCTAAGAAATTGTATTTTAATATGCAGATGTGAGTTATCTGGTCTCCCTACAACAGTGCGTATTTATGTTAAAGCCTTCAATTGCAAAGTAACCAAAATCTCGCGACTGGAATAAACCAGATAAAACCAGTGAGAAAGTCACCTCAAAATTGTACTCTGACTATTTACAAGTTCCTACTTCCCTATCCGGCTGGAAAGTACCCTAAAATGGCTTCCTTGGGTTTATCAACCAAAGAAATGGAAATTCTACCGAAGCAAATAAAGAAATTTCCGTCAGTTGCATTACCCAAGCAAAAACACACAAGGCAACAGAATTTCAAAGGCAAGTGGGCTATTCAATACCTCTCATTAGGAGATGAGGGGAGATAAAACTGTTGTGTCATCCTCTAGCTCTTTCCAAAGAATATTCAGGCTGCCTGGAAACAAGTCACACAGGCAACTAGATAAACAGAATTTAAACATTAAGGCCACACTACAGAAGAAACAGCCAAAGTGGGATACACCAGGGCTAATACAGTTTCCAGATCTGAGTGTTAAAGGTGGTTTTGAGCTTCCTAGTGGCCAGAACCCCCCCAAAAAAGTTATATACTTCTCATAGAAAAAAAAGTGGCATTTCACCATCCTTCCCAAGAGAAAGAAAAAAATATCATAGCATTAACAATAGTCTCAAAGAAGTTCCCCACTTGGACTTTATATAAAGAACAAGGGGCAACACTGTGGCTAATATCCTATACTCATTTACTCACAAATAAAAGTGCATTGAACACATGGCTATTTTCTATTAAAAACAAAAAAAAACGTTAAAGGCCAAAGGCATAGGATTATGCCTGGCCTTGATTTCACCGGCCTTACATTCATTTTAATTCACTGAAAGGTAATGCTAACCTGACCCTCACATCTAGCCTCCCAAGATCCTGACATCATGCCCAGATGGAACCTAAAATAAAGTATTCTGCAGAATGTTCTTCCCAAGTATTTCCCTCTGCCGGCATATTGAGAACACAGAAGATTCGGTTACCCTCGGTGATTAAAACCTAACGACCTCTTGGGTGGGCTTCCCTGGTGGCGCAGTGGTTAAGAATCCGCCTGCCAATGCAGGGGACACAGGTTCGATCCCTGGTCCAGGAAGATCCCACATGCGGCGGAGCAACTAAGCCCGCGAGCCACAACTACTGAGCCCGCGAGCCACAACTACTGAAGTCCACATGCCTAGAGCCCGTGCTCCGCAACAAGAGAAGCCCACGAGCAGCAATGAAGACCCAATGCAGCCAAAAATAAATTAATTAAATAAATTTTAAAAAAAAACCTAACGACCTCTTACCCTGTGCTGCTTTGGAGGTAGGAGAGGCCACCCCACCTACCGAAAGGGCACCTGGGGGTCCAGCAAAGGCCCGCCTGTGAGAACAAAGCAGTGTCTCAGTGCCGGAAACCCTGGTTTCGTGGACTTTCTATTCTGGTGATGGGGCGAGGGCAGGGGGAAGACGGGCGAGAAACGGGTGAACAGACAAGGTGTCTGCAAGCACCTGGGGGAGGAGGACACGTGAGCAGGGTAAGAGGGTCAGGGGGCTGATTCTGTAAAGGGTGACGAGGAAAAACAGAAAAGAGGCCAGTGTGGCTGGAAACTAGGTCTGCGAGGTGACAGGGTGCGGCCAGCTCCTGACACACTCTTTCACTTGTAGCAGCGGCTGATTTAGGTCTCAGAGTTCCACGCCACCAAACGCTGTGGGAATCAACTGGCCTGAAAGATGCTGAAAGAAGTCCCCCGCCCAGCCTGATAAAACCATCCGGAGGTCCCAGGGGACGTGTGACTTGGGCTCCTCTGCAGGGGTCCACCCCTGCAGGTTCTGAAATCAAAGCCACTACCGTAAGGAGGCACACTTAAGGGTGTTGAGGAAGATGGTTTTAAAATTCCATGCGATGTTTGCTGAGGTTGACCGTTTCAGCTCGGGGGCATTCTGTTGACGCAGTCCTGGTGACAGCAGATAAGACTCCAGGTACATTAAAATAAAACCCGGTCTCCAACCAGAGAGCATATTACCAGCATCCTGTTCGCTGCAAGTTATCCAAGGGATCCGGGTTTTCTGGGCCACTCCCAATTTCAAATATTCTTCCTCGTCAACCCCAGAAATGCATGCACAAGTTCTCAAACAATTCGCTCTGATCATGATTAAAGAATAGACGGTGACCATACCCCTAGGAGATGGATAACAGTTCCAAACACAGCACCGGAGTACTGAGGTTTATGTGATTATCAAGACCCACATTTTTCAACACTGAACTGCCTTATACGCAGGCATTCTGCTGGTGCACTAGCTGCATTCCTGTAAAACTCTACGAAGTGTGTACTATTATTATCCCCATTTCACTGATAAAGCTAGTGAACTGCAGGCCCAGAAGGTGGAACCAAGCAGCGTGATTCAGAGCCCACCAATTCACGCTGCTTCTCTATTTCAAGAAACTGCACAGAGAAAAATACACATTAGACGGAAGTTACCCAGGCAGAGCAGGGAGGACATTTCCTTTTCCACTTAGCTAATAAGACAGTCTGGGTCTTATTTAAGATCCAGGACTCTTTGGGGAAATGTATGCAACCCAGAACCAAAAAGACTACAGGAAAAGTATCTGCTATTCATTAACCGCAAGTGACATGAAATGCAGAAGCATGGTATGGACCGCAGAACTCTGAAAACACGATGCAAACGCACTTTCCTGGGCAAGCAACCGCCCACCCGCCCACTGCCCTTTTCCATTTTAATATCCTTTCATCGAGGGGAGGTCACAGGCTGGTGGCACAGCTCTCTGTTTGTTCTAGTTTTTAAAAAAGGGGTCGCGGGATTCACTTTGTTATAAAGCAGAAACTGACACACCATTGTAAAGCAACTCTACTCTAATAAAGATGTTAAAAAAAAAAAAAAGGCGGGGGTCACAGAAGTCGTGGCCTGACACGGCACCCCACCCAAATTGTAAAGACAGAGTGGGTGGGGTGCAGGAAGAAGACAGGGTCCCACCCAACCAACCTGCACATTTACTTGCCAACATCCTGCCAGCAAGGATGGGGAGAAGTTCACAGTGGAAGTAATTCACCAACAGAAGCAAAGGAAAGGAAAACACACAGACACACAAGATCGTCCACCCGCCAGAAGGGTCTTCTGTATTTCGACACGGCTGGGACCCTCTGCAGTGTATCACAAGGCCAATTCTTTTTGAGCTCCAGGGCCTGGGGATACAGTACAGGACAACACTTTCCCCTAAAAGGATCTGTTGTGTTGTTGTTGGCGGTGGTGGCGTGTGCGTGTCTGTGTGTGTGTTTCAAGGCAAGTCCTTAAAAAGGATGGTTTTGAGCTCAGGAAACGTGGGAAGAAAAAGATACAAAAACAGAAGTAAACGATGCTGTTAAAAGGAACTTCGAGGTGCTCCTGCACATCTCAGATGCTGACCCACACTGAGTCTGAAACAAAGCCTGACTGCAGACGCCCAACCCTCCTCAGGTGCTGTACGAACTTTATGAAGCTGGCCCAGCACCACTCAACAGACAGCCACGCTCAGGGTCTGAAGCCAGCATCCATGCCCGACCCTGAACAGCAGCAGTGACTTAGGAAGAAGCCCTGACGCTGGGTAGGACGAGATTAGGATGACAAGGTCCTGCCCTCGGAGTTTCCAATCAGAGATGGAAAAGCGCAGTCCACAAGCAAGTGACCACAGAGAAATCCAAAGGTACGGAAGTACCTCCCACAGGGGCGAAGTGCAGCCAACGCCTGCTCTCTCAGCCCGGGGCACGCAAGCCCTCGGAGTCTTTCCCCCCATCTCATCACAAACAAAGCCATCAAACTATCTGACTGGCTAATCCTGTGCGACGGTGGTATCACAGAGCCCGTCGACTCTCTTTCTGGGGAATGAAGCTCTTACCGGAAGGCACAGAGAATCCAGGCCAAAGGGAACCAGAAATACCTGGGGTGTGTTAGCAACAGCCTCATGACGGCACCCTGAGCCCTGCTTACCCCACCCTACCTACCTCCCCTGTCCCACGCCCCAATACCCAGACCCTCAAACAAGACTTCAAAACCCTTCTCATCAGGATGACCAGTAAAAGAAGGCAAAGCATCCTACTCTTCCTCCTTTCTTCACCAACCCCTGACACCAAGGTGTTACTCAGGTGGGGCTACTGCACCCCAGGGAGCCCCAGGGGGACAGCAGGGTCTCCTGAGGAGCTCTTGGCAAACAGGTGCAATTAGAGATGCCTGCCGGTGCAGCTAGATGACTGTTTACGGCGTTAGCGGATCACTGCCAAAACAGACCATCATCGAAGACAAACCAGGAGAGAAAAGAACGTGGAAAAACGTAATGCAGAATGTTCTTTAGAGTTCAATTAAGGAGCAACGAGGTGGTAGCCAAGCTCCCTCAGTGAGGCAGGTAATAAGCCTCGGGCTCACCATAGAACCTCATGTCAGACCAACTTCTGATCGGGAATTTTTCATGCACACAGCAAATACTTACCTGCAACTGAGGACATGCACGAAGGGTGACTACATGATCTATCAACCAGACCAGGTCACTCTGGGTGTGGGTGAGGCTCTACTAATAGTTACACTGGACAAAGAAGACGCGTGCGTACCAAGCTCCTCCGCCAACAAACCACGAGGGACCAGGTGGCTGCTCTCCTGCCATGCACCGTTGACCCTGGGTCCCACCGTTGACCCTGGCTGCTCTCCTGCCATGCTCCGTTGACCCTGGGTCCCGCTTGCCTGGGGGTGCAGGGCCCTCACTCAGCAATCAGTCCCTGCATTTACAGGAGCCCATGAACCGACAAATGAACAGGTGAGAGCCTTTATTCAGCATCCTTGTGGACTCCTGGCTATTGGTGACCTACTGACCTGATTCTCTCCTCCGTGGCTCAGATGCCTGACCCACACTTCACTTCCATCCTGGGCCACTGAAAACCTTCCTCCTCTACAGAACCTGTCTTTGTTTCTAAGAACCCTGCCTGCCTATAGGTCCTAAACCTCTGTTCACCCCAGCCCACTGCTATGGGCTGAGTCAAGCACCCAAGCTGACTCACAGCCACATCCACACCCTTGAGCCCAGTGGTCCCTCGTCCACTGTCCAATCAGGCTCCAGAGCTCCAGCTTTGGCCATTCATCCCCAGCTTCCTAACCCATCTCTCTATCTACCTCTGCTTATACAACGGGCTCAGCGCTCCAGGTGTAGAAGGCCCATGAGGACGGTATGGGTGAAGCAGACAGTCACTCCAAACCTGGGGCAACCTTGAATTGAGTCCTAATGGAATTGAATCATTTTGTTCTATCGGGTGGGTGAAAATAATCAGGTAGGACATCACATCCAGACACGAGTGTAAGCAGAGCAGACACAGGGAGGACACTAACATTAGTCAACACCTGCGTGCAGACACCGGCCAGGTGACTTACCTGCCTAATACTCACATTGTAGAGATGAGAAAATCTGGGCTCACAGAGGTCTACCAGACGTAAGGTTCATGCTCTTTCTAGCGTGCCAATGTCAGAACGAGCCAATGACAACAAACACTTGAAAGAAGACTTACAGGGAACAGTGATGTGCGAAGCTCTCCTCCAAAATCGTGGAAAGAACGCATACATTGATTCTTTAATTTAGAGAAATATAGTCTCATGTATTTGTTTACAGAGAAAGACGTCATGTATTTATTCACACACAGGAAGTAGCTTAGCCCTAAAACTCAAAACGGGCACAACAGACAGCATCAGCAAAGAGGGTTCTCAGACATTTCAATAAACACCTCGGCTTCTGCTTATGGTATAAATAACTACTTTTAACGTTTAACGTTTTTAAGAGTTTGTGTTAGAACGGACAAGAACTAAGAACACACACATCAAGAAAAAGTTTTTTAGGATGACAGAACTACCTGAGGTTTTTCTTTAAAACATTATTTTTTTTCTGCAATAAAATCATCGCCCACATTCCAGGATGCCGGTAACGAGGACGTTTTCTCTTTCGTTTTTGCTTTTGTTCTTTTGTGGCGGCAAGTGCCGGTCCACGGGGGTAGGTGAGGGTAGGCAAGGCAGGTCAGAGCAAAGGAAGCCTCGTGCTGAATTAGCAGTCAAGGGAAGAGAGTTCTGGTCCTAGATCTGCACTAAGGAGACTTGTAAGATGCTGGGGTCCTCAGCTTCCCTGAGCACCAGTTTCCCATACAGAGCTCCAGGTTTTGGAAGGCCTCGTCCCCCTTCCAAGCCTACAGCTTACTGAGAATGCTCCAGCACGGGCTGATTATTAAAGTGACACACTTCAGAGAAACGGCAGGGTGTGTATTTAAAAAGGACTATGAAATGAGTCATCTGTGAGTAAAACATAATTTATCTCCATTTAAAAAGTCATGTTAACCTACATGGCGGTGGTAGAGAGAACATCTACCGTCTTACCATTATTCTGAAGAGGCTATAAATAGGCAGTATTTGAAATGAATCAGCTCTGTGCCACCATCCACCGAGAAGCCCATGCATGCAGCATCTTCCAGACCATACCTGCAGGCAGCTTTGTTTCGAGCGCAAATGGAGAGGGGAAAGAAGCAGCGTTAGTGGCGCCCATCATTACAGATTCAGCTGCATGTCTGACACAGGAAGCTCATGAAGAACTGCAATTTAAAAGGATTTAAAATAAACAAATAAAAAATTCTACCTGGGCACCTATTCGGAGAGCTGCCAAGCCAACTGTTTTTGTTTTATCACAAACTGTTTAAAGTCACCCCTGGACCAGGGTACAAACCACATCCAAGTAGAGACCTCCCTGGATGTTACCAGGGTCTCCGCACTTCCCCGCTCCATTATGTACTCAGGTGACACAGTTCATGCAGTTGAAATGCCCCCTCTCTGGCACCCACACCGGGCTCTGTGTGGGCAGCATGGGCGGAAACAAGGTGAGAGCCATGCAGGCTTCAAAACGAGAGCGTACCACTCAACACCAACACCCTCTCCCAGTTCCAGAGGCTACTTCTCACCACCTCTGCTCCCCACCCACCACCCTTCACACCCTTGCTCCTAAAAGTAGACCTGTTCCTGCCAAGATCTCTGCCATAGGACTGTCCCTAACGTGATTGAAGGAGGAAGGTTAGAGAGAGGAGGGAGTAAAGAGGCAGCAAGAGATGCGGAGGCTCTCGCGGAAGGAACTTTTGCTCTCCAGACCTGCTGCAAGGAAATATCCTGGTGATGTTTTCAAGTACTTAAAGGATAAGTGGTGATCTTCTTTTTTTAAAGAATGATCAAAGGAAGTTTTTAAGTTCCAAAAGCTCTTTTTTTTTTTTGCGGTACGGAGGCCTCTCACTGTTGCGGCCTCTCCCGCTGCGGAGCACAGGCTCCGGACGCTTAGGCTCAGCGGCCATGGCTCCCGAGCCCAGCCGCTCCGCGGCATGTGGGATCTTCCCGGACCGGGGCACGAACCCGCGTCCCCTGCATCAGCAGGTGGACTCTCAACCACTGCGCCACCAGGGAAGCCCCAAAAGCTCTTTTAAATGCTAAGAATTCAAGCAAAGTTACTTATTGTTTCAACCTTTATTATAGCTAGTGCATCACTTTCCGTTGACTATATTTACAATATATTAGAGCTGGTGGGTTTAATATAGATCTTTAGAGTAAATGGAAAGCCATGGAAAGGCAAAGTTTATGGGCCATTAGGAATAATTCCTTTCATAAGAATAATCAAGTTAGGGCTTCCCTGGTGGCGCAGTGGTTGAGAGTCCGCCTGCCGATGCAGGGGACACGGGTTCGTGCCCGGTCCGGGAAGATCCCACATGCCGCGGAGCAGCTGGGTCCGTGAGCCATGGCCGCTGAGCCTGCGCGTCCGGAGCCTGTGCTCCGCAACGGGAGAGGCCACAACAGTGAGAGGCCAGCGTACCACCAAAAAAAAAAAAAAAAAGAATAATAAAGTTAGAATAATAATAATAATATTGATAATAAGAGGACGAGGAGGAGAACGAGAGGAAGGAAAGAAGAAATGGCGAACATAGAAGACAGTACCATAGGGTGGATAAACCACATTTTCTGTAGTGAATAGAGTCGTCCCTCAGTATTGGCAGGGAACTGGTTCCAGGATCCCTGTGGATACCAAAATCCACGGATGCACAAGTTCCTTACATAAAGTATTTGCATATAACGTAAGCACATCCTCCCATACGCTTTAAATCAACTCTGGGTTACTTATAATACCTAACACAATGTAACTACTATGTAAATTGTTGTACATACAATGTAGATGTTATGTAAATAATTACCAGGCCATGGCAAATTCAAGTTTTGCCTTTTGGAACTTTCCAGAAATTTTTTTTTTTTTAATCAGAAGTTGGTTGAAACCACGGATGCAGAACCCATGGGTATGGAGGGCCAACGTAGCTGAGTTCTGTGTTATCTAGGATAAATTACAGAGAGTCTCTAGGCCTCGGTGTGCTCCTCAGTAACATACGGTCCATTAAAGTCCTGCACCATGGGATAAGGATCACAGAAACGACGCATGTAAAGCATTTAGCACGTGCTTAAGAAACACCCACGTGTCAGTGATTGTTATTCTGGGATGAGTTTTAGTTCCAACTCAACCAATAACGAGCTGTGTGGTCTTGGGCAAGCTAGTTGACACGTCTGAGCGGTGGTTTACTCACCAAAAGAAATAAGGAGTCTAGATTAGATGATCCCTTGATCTCTAAGGCTTCCCCAAGCTCAAACCCTCTGTGACAATGCAGGGTAGTTTCTAATTTCAAATTCTTTGAGGTGTCTAGTTGTCACACCTTTATGATTTACTGGTCATAGCCACGATTTATTTGATACCAAGGGTCTAGTCAAGGCACAACTCCTAATCATGAGACTGTGCCTGTGGGGATCCTAGAACCGCTTTATGAAGACTGTTTGCACACTGTGGTTTCCAGGAACATGTGCTGGCAAAAGGCAGGCTTGCCTGTAACAGGAGAATCGATATATTTCCATCCCAGGGGCCTTCAAATGTTGCGACTGTCCCCAAATCAGATTGCTACTGTAACATGTCCCAGTGGCCCCTGGCAGCTGATGGAGCACACACAAATTAAATCATGTACTACGACCCCCCCACCCTCCAACCCCACCCCCGCCTATAAAAGAAACTCCCAGTTACTTCCTGCTGGACACATTGCAATAATCCATCCTTTCTGATCTTAACAATGAAGTTGAAAGCTGCCAGCAGAGGTCCATTTCTCTTCCATCTAGGCAGAATGGAAACTCAGCTATTTCAGAATTATCATCCACCTCCTATATTTTAAAACTCATCAGTGACTTACTTCTTTTATAAGGAAAGATGAGGCATACGTGTCCTTACGTGTCAGGAAATTTTACATGATTATTGAAGAACACAATCTATCATGGTCTACATCATCACTTGGCATTCTCACCCATAAACCCATGTCATAACCTCTTAATTTAGGTGATGGCCAAGCACCCAAGTTAGCAAATACGGACAGAATTTAACATTGCTGCTAAACAAGACTTACAATAAAATCAACCTGGCACAGTAACATTCATAAAAGGTGGTGCAAATAGCAATTAGCTCTAATGAAGTATTGAGTATTGGAAGTATTTGCTATGCTTGGATAAAGCCAAGCCAATCATTGCTTCTCTGTTAATTCTTTAGCTGTCCCTAAGCAGACACCCTGGCCAGTTTAAATCTCATCTCACACTCACTAACAGGCTCATTAAGAGAGGAGAATCAACAACCTCTAATGAAATGATCAATTCAGGCAACAGTCCTCAATGAAAGCTAACAGACCCTGGGAGAAAGGTTGATGTGGAAATTCACAATGAAAGGATCAAACTCCCAGCACATGGACCCAACGATCAACCTCAATATCACTACAAGGGAGACAACCAGACACCGTCCTGAGACGATGGGACACGAAGTGTACAACACGGCCAACAAACTAATCTTGCCCCCCTAAACCTGAACGTGAATCTATGAAAAATAATAAACAGAAACCTCATTTAAAATGGAATCAGGAAGCCAGAAGGGGGAGTTTTCATGCCCTACCACTCTATGTCAACTGCAGACCCCAAGTAAAAGAGATACCTCTGCATCTCCAACAGAAAGAAGGTTATTACTTTACCACTCAGCAGGAGGAAAGAAAGGTTTCTAAGCCTGGCAACAGCCCAGCCAATGAGAGGCTGTCACAAGTCACCCAATGAAAAGCCACTATACTTTGAATTCCCAGTTTCCTCCAATGGACTCTTTGTTTATAACAGTCCCGGCCAAATCCTTCTCCTCTAGAAAAGATTGTTCCTCTTCTCTGTTCTCTGGACTTACCTGTGGGTCGCCATAAGTTTTAGGTCCCAAATTGCGATTCTTTGCTGTTCTCAAACAAAGCCATTTTGCTGGGAAAATAACTGGTTGTTTTACATCAACAAATCTAATAAAGCTTTCGTTCTAACTTTCAGGTTACAGAAATACAGAGGTTGGTGGAACACGTTTAAAGAGAAAACTCTCACCAAATCCAGAATGCGGAACCGTCTGCAAGACAACGGACTAGCTTCTTCCACAAAGCAGTAACTTAGGGAGAACAGGATGGAGCATATCAAATGCAATGTGTGAGCTCTGTTCGGACCCTGGTGTGAGAAACCAACTATCAAAAGACATTTTTAAGCTAATGAGGGGTGAAATCAATGCAGGGAAGATGGGGAGTCCTACATATTCCGGGGCTGCCCCACCCCTTGCCTTCTGATGGTCTGGAACTGCAATTCAGCCACTCTCCAATTGAAAGGGCGGGGCCCGTGAGCAGAAACTGAGCGACGGATGGCTGGGCCACATCCAGCTCTGCACAGGAAGGGGAAACTCTCAGTAAGAAGATGCAGGAGATCCTCGTTGGTAGAAAAAGAGGCAGTACCTGGGGCAATCTAGAGAGGAAATGTACAGGTTCTTGAGCACAATTATAGCCAACAGGATTCTAGCAGCCTTGGGCTTCACAGGAAACCCATTCATGTAAACAGCGTAAAATCCATGCTCTGAACAGAGAAGTTAACATTTGAAGCAAGCAGGGTACCTATGAAATGGGAGAGAAGGAAGCAAGATGAACACCCAAGTGTACAGACAGAAAGGTATGAAGTGTTTAAAAATCTTCTCAAAACGTTCAGATATTTGTGATACACAAAGAACCCCTCTGCAATGGGGAGCACAAAATCCTCCAATATGGACTATACATGAATTGGAAAAACTACTGTTTAAATGCAGGATTGTTACATAGAAGGGAAAATTGTATTAGCATCTAATATAATGACATAAAACACTTTGAAAAATACATGATGCCTAATTCCACCCATTAATAACAAGGTAACAGCCTTGGGAAACTTCATACCAAAAACATGGTACTTCTGATAAACGTAATATTTAAGACCAGCTCAAAAACACAAGCTCTGCCTAATGACATAATTCTGTGTTTGGAATTTGGTGCCACGCTCACACCATACCTAAGGAGGCTCCTTCACTAAAGGATCACTTTAAGACGTCATCCTTCCCGTGTGATGATGCCCGAACTGAAACGCAGTCATAAATACCCTCCTTACAGCTACAGTTGTAGATTTACCTGCTAAGTGCCTTATTCCAGCTGGGATTCCAAGCCCTTTCTGAGGCTAAGAAGTCAAAAGTTTTATCAAGGGCTTCCCTGGTGGCGCAGTGGTTGAGAGTCCGCCTGCCGATGCAGGGGACGCGGGTTCGTGCCCCGGTCCGGGAGGATCCCACGTGCCGCGGAGCGGCTGGGCCCGTGAGCCATGGCCGCTGAGCCTGCGCGTCCGGAGCCTGTGCTCCGCAGCGGGAGAGGCCACGGCAGTGAGAGGCCCGTGTACCGCAAAAAAAGTTTTATCAACAGGGTTAAGGGAATGTGGAGTCTTGAGTCTTGGCTGAGGCAAAGTTCTGCAGAGAGGAGGCCCAAATTTGATCCCAGCTCTTAGAACCTGGGGCAAGCTCCTTCATCTCTCTATGCTTACTTTCCTCATTTGTAAAACACTAACACTAATAGTACCTCCCTCACAGAACTTCTTGGAAGACCACAGAAGATAATGAATGAAACCACACCTGGCATAATCGGAAATGCTCAGGAAATGCTAGCCATCATTATGTTTCATCATCTGAAGGCCCATCTCCCTGGAAATCATTCTCATCAGCACAGAGTACCTCTTTCTGGCCAAGGCAAAAAAATGTTCCTTAAGAGCAGACACAGTGTGTCACAATGAATGGACCTCAGAAACACTCTGTTAAATGAACAAAACTGGACACAAAAGGCCACATATTGTATGATTCTCTGTGTAGGAAATTTCTAGAAAAAGCATAACCTTAGACACAGAAGATCAGTGTCTGCCTGAAACTGGGGATGGAAAGAGGAATTGACTACAGAGTCTAAAACTGGCCTGGGGTGATGGTGCTCAACAGTACAAACTGACTAAAAATCATGGAACTGTATGCTTGTAATGGGTGAATTGCACGGTACATAACTGATACCTCAATAAGCTGTACTGAGGGAAAAAAAGATGTGGTTTCACAGTGCTTGCACAAGTCCTTTCTCACCAATCTATTCTGACAGCAAACTCACATATTCTGCAGAGCACAGCCAAACAGCTGAGGACGCTAGGCTCGGGCCAGGACCAGACCTGGATCCTAATCCTGACCCGGCTTAGTCCTACAGCAAACTTGTTACTTCTCTAAGCCTCAGTTTCCACATCTGTGAAATGGCAACCCTAACAGTATTCAGGTCAGAGCTGTTGGAGCACATCTATAATCCTCCCCCAAGTTTCCCAGATCAATAAACGGTGCCCCCTTCACCCAGGGGTTGAGGCTAAACACAGAGGTATCACTCGTGACTTCTCCCCTTTCCCATATCTGCCCCAATCCATGACCAAGTCCTGAGGGTTCCATCCTCAGGATATTTCAGGTATCCATCCAACCACTTCTCACCAGCTCCACCCCAGTCCTCGGGGACTCACAAAAGCCTCCCACGGGTCCGCCTGCCTCCACTCTGGCCTCTGCAGTTATGGCCGCAGGCGGGTATTTACACACACAAGGCTGATCTCCACCATCTCCTGCTCAGGACCCTCCCCTGGTCTCCTCCAGCCCGCAGGCCCCACCTGATGAGCACCTCTGGCCCCTGGGCCGTTATCCGCCCTTGCCTCTGCACAGACGGATGGGGGTGAGGCTCACCCCTTCCCTCATTCAGAGCTCAAGTTCTCCTCAGAGGGGCCTCACCCTACTAAAAACCCCACCTCTGCCCCTGCCGGACTCCAACCCCTCCACCTCATTTCCTTCACAGCAGTGACACTGTCTGGAATCACATCATCTACGTTCTCCTTTACACTCTGTCTTCCCACTAGAAGACAAGCTCCACGCAAGCAGGATTTTGACACTCCTACCCACGTGCCCCAGAGTCTGGCACAGGGTCTGGCATAGAGAAAAACACGTTAAATACTTGCTGAAGGAATAAAGAACTCTCACGAAGCACTCAGCACAACACCTGCCACATAGGAAGTGCCCAAGAACTGTTAGTTGGTAATAATAAAAATATTTATTATAATTACAGTTCACAGATCAGAATATGGAAGCCCTACGAGGTTACCTGCCTAAGCCAGGTTGCACTCTTAGTCTGACAGTCTAGTACACGTCCACGGTGCCACGTTCCACGAGCACAGAATAACCGATGCTCCCTGCCCGCCCCCAGCAGGAACGCGAAGGATACTGCGGCCAGTCCCACTGACCATCCTGTGCCCTGCCTCCTCTCACCTGGCAAGAGTCACCTGATCCTCGAAGGGGTGGCTGGCACGCTATTGAACCCTATGGCAGTCCCAGGAACGACAACTGATGGTCCCAAGCGTTCCACCAGGTAAAACGAAGGCAGGCTTCCAACTCACCCTAAGACCACTCTAAGAGGTAGGCAAGGGTGATTATCTGCATTTCATAGATGAGAAAGTAGAGAAAGAGAAATAAACGACCTGCTCGAAAACCACATGCATACTAATTAATGGTGACCCTGGGCCCAGGATTCTGAACATTTTAGAACACTACGCCTCCCTCTTTCCAACACACTACACTACTCTGGGCATCCGTGAAAAAAGGAAAGGAAGACAAAGAACCCTGACCCTGTTTTATTTTATTAATTTACTTTTTTTTTTTTTTTTCGGTACGCGGGCCTCTCACTGCTGTGGCCTCTCCCGTTGCGGAGCACAGGCTCCGGATGCGCAGGCTCAGCGGCCATGGCTCATGGGCCCAACTGCTCCACGGCACGCGGGGTCCTCCCAGACTGGGGCATGAACCCGTGTCCCCTGCATCGGCAGGCGGACTCCCAACCACTGCGCCACCAGGGAAGCCCCTATTTATTTACTTTTTAAATTTATTTATTTATTTATTTATTTGGCTGCATTGGGTCTTCGTTGCTACATGCGGGCTTTCTCTAGTTGCGGCGAGCAGGGGGCTACTCTTCGCTGCCGTGCATGGACTTCTCATTGCAGCGGCTTCTCTTGTTGCAGAGCATGGGCTCTAGGCACGCAGGCTTCAGTAGTTGCAGCACGTGGGCTCAGTATTTCTGACTCTCGGGCTCTAGAGGGCAGGCTCAGTAGTTGTGACTCGTGGGCTCAGTAGTTGTGGCACACGGGCTTAGTTGCTCCATGGCACGTGGGATCTTCCCGGACCAGGGCTCGAACCCGTGTGCCCTGCACTGGCAGGCGGATTCTTAACCACCACACCACCAGGGAAGTCCCGCTTTATCTATTTTAAATGACATTAAGTTGTAAGGGAAAAGAACATTCTAAAGAAAGTCCTTCTATATATACATATTCACAATGACACTCTTAACCTCCTCCAGCACAGGGGAATTTTCGTACCTCTCCATTAGACATCCAGAAACAACTTCTGATTATTTATACAGTGGGAGTTTGTAAGAGCACTGCATGGTTTTGCAAACTCATGAGCATGGATCAGGCCCATATGCCTCAAAAACCTGGATAAAACGTGAGTTTTAATCTGAACGCTCACAGAGTGCGCTCTGTGTTACATATATACTAATAACGACACAGAAAAGCTGACACCACAGGATCACGACCTCTCTCCCAGACACTTGGTTACGTCGCTTTATGAAGGGTGCCAGAACCTGTGTCCAAGAATAGAATAAACATGCCATTTCGGATAGCAAAGCCAGGTTCTCTAAAACCCTCCTGAAGGCGTGAAGGCATCCTGAAAGGTCAGATAAAGAGAGAAGGGAGAAGCCCCTCGTCCTCTGCCACCCCGCACCAGTGTCCCTCATCGGCATCTTGGCATCGTCACTGTTACCAAAAATCTGTGGGCGACAAAGCAAAAGCCTAAACGCCTTGGGCCGGCCACGCTCAGGGACCATGTGTTTGGGGCTTCAGGCCCTCGGAGGTAGATCTTACAAAGTTCATCTCACAAACAAGAGCACTAAAGCCCCCGGGGGCTCTGTGACTTGTGGGGGTCACAAAGCCGGGGCCTGGTACTAACTCAGACACACCTGGTTTCAAAGCTCCAAACTGTATGGCACATTCGTTAACACGCCCCGTTCCCCAACCCCACCTCTTCCGCCCAGGGCTGGCACTGAACAGGGCCATAGAGGCTCCACTATCACACACTTGGCATTGACAACAGAAAGGAGAACAGAGAACGAGGCGAGAAAAATCCTCCAGACAACGCGCACCTACCACCCACCAGGATGCGGACAGCTGGTCTACCTGCACTTTTTCTATCTTCTGCCTAGGCTCTGCAATTCCCCATTTAAGATTTCTCCGTGTAACAACTGCTAAGGATTTATAATTCAGTAGCATGACCAGGAATAGCACTGAGGACAGCCCAGAATCACATTGTTTCATGGCTCTAAGGGTGGAGGGAGCTTTTCTTCACACCACAAAACTCTAAGACTATGCGGTGGGTAGGGACAATTACTGTCACCAAAGTACGCGTCCCTCCCACCTCTCCTCAGGCACACACAACACAGACCACAGCTACTGCTTTACAACCGCTCTGACCAGCTGCTTGGCCTTAAATGAGATCCTTGGAAGGATGGAACTGCTAAAGAGTCCACCTTGTGTTAAAGCAGCAGTCCTTCCTTTTTCTACATTGCTCTCCATTTTCCTTCCTACAGTTCACCTGAGTCTGGAAAACACTCTTAAATAAGTCTTCCCACGATTTCCCCACAGCCCCCTCTTACCTTTTCATTTGTAAGAGAACCTGGGGTGGGCGCACCATGTCCCCACCACAGCTGGCTTCCCAGGGCCACCGGCTGGCAGGTTTACCTTCAGCAAGAACACGCAAACAAGACTACAATTTCCCAGTCCCTCCTCAATTCTGCCCTAGAAAGCGTCCCAACCCCTCAGCCGAATTCTAAACACAACCGAACAGTCCTCCAAATCTCCTCCGCCAAGCCCCTACACCTTGCTCTTAAACTGATCAGCCCTGGGCAAATCACACTCGGTGCCCTCCACGTCTCTTGCCCTACCCTTCACGCCTCTCCCCCTACCCTTCACCTTAGAGTCAGAAACCCAGTCCCGCAGCCTTAGGTGGGATTTCCATCATTCTTGCTGAGATGCCTTAATTCACAAAGTGCTACCTTCCCTTCACAGCTCTTAATATCACGGTCATCAGACAATGTCTGTGTAACTCATACAATTCTTTAAATATCTTCCTCGCCTGCCCTGCCATGTGGACAGGGACCCCCTGGGACTTGTCAACTGCGGTATGCCCAATGCAAGGGCAGTGCGGGCACACGGGAAGCAATAAGGAAATGTCTGTTCAATGAAGGAATGAATAGAAAACAAAGCTTCCCCCAGCAGCCTCAAAAATAACCACTCGACGATTTACCAGGACTAAGTGGCAGCTGGCCAATCACTTTCTTTCTTTTACTGATGGGGTCTAGGAATCAGCAGCATCAGATGCGGTGGAAAGCATCGACTCCTTTTCAGCGGAGCTCCCTAGGTACTGAGTGTAAGGAAAAGTTTAACGTTCAGACGGATGGGGCCCAGCACCTCTTGCACAAGAAGGAAAAGGGGAGAAACTGGTCTGCTTCACAAAGGAAAAGCAAAACAAGGCTAAGCTTAAACAAGGAAATTACACAAAAAAAAACCGCAGGGAAGTCTCATCATCAGGTCATCCCAGCACTAAGTGGCCCGGGGCTGCGCACACGGACTCCTTAGCTGCACAGAGCTTTCCCTACATGACATGAGCCCAACGTGAGACGCAAAAACGGGTCAGTGCTCACAGTTACTTTCTCCAGACTTAAAGAAGGCTGACAAGTCAATATCTCAAGATATCCGGGGACTTCTAAAAATGCCTAAAATCTAGACCTCACCCAACCAAACATCCTGGCCCCTTTTCTCCAAACATTTGCACAGAGAATTCTGGAGGGAAGGGGCAGATGGGGCATTAAGAATATGAAGTTATATTACTTACCTACTATGTCCCCTCTTTCCATGCCTTAACCACTCCCCCAAAAAAATCTTTAAAAGTCTTTTCCACCTTTACATGTGGCATGAAATAGCTAGTGGGAAGCAGCCGCATAGCACAGGGAGATCAGCTCGGTGCTTTGTGACCACCTAGAGGGGTGGGATAGGGAAGGTGGGAGGGAGACGCAAGAGGGAGGGGATATGGGGATGTATGTATGCATATAGCTGATTCACTCTGTGATACAGCAGAAACTAACACACCATTGTAAAGCAATTATACTCAAATAAAGATGTTAAAAAAAAAAAAGTAATAGGAAGGAAGCGAGAGAGGGAGGGAGGGAGGGAGGGTGGACAGCATCCATCCTACCACTTACAGTTCAGGACCCGGATCTCTCAGAGCACTTCTCTCAAGCACAAACCAAGTCTGCTTCTAAACATCCCATGAATGGAATCTCCAGGCAACAGGGACAGGTGTCTGGCCATCACAAAGAGCCACACGAGTCTGTAACCCTGGACCACTCCCAAACTTTTCTCTCCACCCTGCGAGGCAGCAGAACTTTTAAGAGCAAAACAGCTCAACTCTAACCTCACGTCCAGCTTGGCTGTGCTGCTCAGACTGTTCAAGGTCATAGCAGGGTTGAAAAATGAGATTGAGAGATTCTGATGGCCCCTATTTTAGTTTCTTTTGACTTATGGTTGGAGAGAGGTGCCATTATCACAGCAGATTACACACTTTACACACTCACAGGTCACTGCCGTTGACCCTCCATATCCACAGGGTATTGGTTCCAGGACCCCCGAGGATACCTAAATCCGCAGATGCTCAAGTCCCTGATATAAAATGGTGCAGTAAAATGAATACAGTCGGCCCTCTGTGTCCGTGGGTTTGGCACCTGCGGATTCGATCCTTGGTTGTTTGAATGTGGGGATGTGAAACTTGGGGATACGGAGGGCTGACTGTACTGCACTATAACCCGTCCAAGCACACTCACAGATTAAGGAGCCCCACGTTAGAAACAGGAACAAAGATTGCACCTGACAGTACATAACCACAACTTCCTCCTTGTAAATTCTTCTGATTTCAAAAAGTATTGCATCATCCTAGTGATCAATCTAGTACTTCTAACAGTTGTCTCCAAAACCTCTTTTTAACTTTGCATATTGGAGAAATTATATGTCGGAACATTTTACAAGTGGAAAATAAAAGTATGTAATGACAAAAGCATTCAGTGGCTAAATCTGGGGTGGAACAATGTGTTTTTTGTTTTTGTTTTTTCACAGAACACAGGCACGTGGCGCAAGGTCTGTTAGAAGCAAGCAAGTCACCAGCTACAAAACCACGGCTATTCCTTGTTCTACAAAGAGTTCCTTTCCATCACATATTTCTCATGGATCTCAGAACACAATTTTATTTTTTTGAATATGTTAAAAGCCAAAAGGTTTACTTTTATTAAAAAAGAAGCCAATCTGAAACTACTCCTGAAATCCAAAGAATATAGTACATTAAACGCTTCTATCTGTCCGTCCTTCCCTATTAAGTGGAACTTGCATTGTTTTTTCTCTTTCTTCCCTCCCCCTTCTGTATAGGTGGTTATCTGCAAGGCTATGAGGAAATACACTTCAAACGACTTGTTGGCAAAACACTGCTGTAGACTACGGTTATTAGAGATTGTGTTTTAGACTGATAAGAGTGGTAAAGATTAATAATCAGTAACTCCCTGATTTATTCATTCACACACATGCATTTCCACACCATGGCTGCCAAGCCATAAATGAAGCAAAGATGCCTTTATCCTCCGGGTATGTTTGGGTGGTTTGGTACATGAGTGACTTTTTTTTCCCCTCTATTTCTTTTCAATTTTTTAATAAATATATATAATTTTATACTTAAAAGTTTTAAACTGGAAAAGACTAGCACTAAGAAATCTTCTCTAGACAGGCCCTCCAGATACTATTTCAACTTAAAGCAACTTGGACAGCTAAAATCTCCAAAGTGATGGAGAGGGCACATGGCCGGCGGAGAAACTAAGTACCTGTTAGCAAGAAATCCTCAAGTTAAAAATATAAAGTCTAACAGGCCGCATTCCGGTTTTCTGTATTTATGTTGAATATCAAACTCATTTTCATTAAATAACTTTGCTCTACTGTCATTAAGTCAAGTCTTTTCAAGGAAGGAAAGGTATGCTATCTTGCTGCAGAGAAAAAGATACCGCATTTATCCTCTGCGGGATTCCGCTTCGCATTTCAGAGGGACTGTTACCATCCCCTACACAGCAAGTCAAAACTTGGCCAGACGCATCCACGCCATCCCCGAGGGACCTGAAGATGCTTGAGGAGAAGTTAAGAGAACCAAAATTTTAGGACTCCTTGGGGGCAGACGCCACCCAACATACTGGGTTCACTGGAGTAGCGGGAGCGGAGAAGAGGCAAAAATAGAAAAGTTACTTGCAGACTGTTTGGAAACAGTGCCCCGGTCACCTTTAAACCAGCGGCGCAAAGCCCCCACGGCCCCTCCTCTGTTTGCCCAGGAGGAGGAGGCTCCGCGGCGGCCGGGGCTGCAGGGGGCGAGCCGGGCGCCCAGGGCTCGGCATCTGGCCGCGCGTGGCGCACCCGGTGGGCAGCGCATCCCCGCTCCAGGCAGGGTCTCTCCATTTTCAGGGCCGAGGAAGCAACAATAAGCCGAGCGGAGCGGCCGCTCAGGCTCGCCTCCCTCGCGGCGCCCACCCCCCCATCCCCTGCACTCCCGAGCCTCGGGTACCCCCGCGCGCGACTCCTGCCACGCCCCGACCCCGCACCCCGGGCTCGTCCCCGGCACGGCGCGGGGTGGCCCGGGCTCCCCTCACGCCCACCGCCCGGCGCGCCGTCCTCCAGCGCACGCAGGGACCCCCGCCCAGCGCCGGCCACGGGGAGGGGAAGCCCGGCGGCCCTTCCCGCCCGGGGTACCCTCGCGTCAGGGGTCGGAGCCGGGCGGCCGACCGGCCGGCCGCGCAGTGGCCCCGGCGGGCACCCCGCCTCCCCCGCACTCCCAGTCTTTGTGTGCAAAGTAAGTGCGGTAGGCGAACCCACCTCGGCGCGCGCACAAAGGCGCGCGGCTCCCTCCGCGGCGCTCGCTCCGGGCGGCCGCGGCGGCGCCCAGCGGCCCGGCGGCTCAGGGCGGCCGGGAGGCGGCGCGGGCGGCGGCTCCGACTGCGGCTCCGACGGCAGCGGCGGCGGCGGCACGACCAGTCCGGCGCAGAGAAGCTCTTTCACACCCCGCGGCCCCGCGCGTCCGAATTAAGCGGGGAGGCTGGGCGGAGCTAGGCTGCTGAGGCCACGCCCCGGACACGCCCCGTCGCGCTGGCTGCAGCTCGGCGCTCCGGACCGCGGCCCGCGGGGACTGCGCCGGGAAAAAGTCTGTCAGTTTGATTCCTGGAGGTTTTCGTTCTGTGGTTTTAGTTTGGTTGGCTTCGGAATCTCTCAAAGCAGAGGGAATATTGGAAGAAAAAAACTGAGTGTCACCGGATGAGAGAGAAAGAAATGGGAAATTAAAGGTGACAGGCGCCCGTTTGCGAGGCCCACAATCAAAGATCTCTCTCTGTGTCTGTCTGTCTGTCTGTCTGTCTGTCTCTCTCTCTCTCTCTCTCTCACACACACACACACACACACACACACACACACGACCGCAAGTATTCGGGACTGGTTGGTTGGTGGGTGTCTGGCCTCCATCGCCACTCCACTCCTGTGACATTCAGAGAGACTGTCCCCATTGAAATTCTGCCAACACGTCACCGAAGAAAACTCAGAGGGACACGGAATCAGATGTACTGTCCAGCCAGAGCCTGAAACCCAGTGATCTGGGAATTTGCTCAGACTCCTCCCCCTCGCCCTCGCTCTTCAAAGGGTAATTGGAGATTTAAACTTATGCGAAGGGGGTTTCCTCGTGGCGCAGTGGTTGAGAGTACGCCTGCCGATGCGGAGAACGCGGGTTCGTGCCCCGGTCCGCGAAGACCCTACATGCCGCGGAGCACATGGGCCCTTGGGCCATGGCCGCTGAGCTTGCGCGTTCGGAGCTTGTGCTCCGCGACGGGAGAGGCCGCGACAGTGAGAGGCCCGCGTACCGCGCAAAAAAAAAAAAAACTTATGCGAAGGAGAAAAGGGTTTGTTTTTTTCCCTCTCGGATTTTCGTTTTTCTCAGCTCCCTTACAGCAAATCGCTTCTCTGCCCAACCCCGAGACTCTTAGATTACAATCTACGTGAATCACAGCAGGTAAAAAAATGGGAGATATGTTTCAGAGTAACAAACAATAAAGACAGCAGGTAATGGATTTTAGAGCAAAAGCTTTTGAATTTTCTTGGCAACAGATGAATAAGGGCTTATTTACTGGGAAGCTCTTCTGACTGAAACAGCTTGGGTCACAATCACACAGAAAAGTCATATCAATTATGGATTTTGGTAAACCAATTACTCCAAAAATGTTGGAAAGTCACAGTACTTCAAGAGCCTGGTCATCCCTAGGCCTTGAAGCCCACTGAGGGGTGGGGTCACCTGCCAGAGGATTTAGAGAGATGGGCTCCTTCCCAGCCCAAGAAATTGACCTGTGTGAACTTTATCCACGGTGTTTCCCGCAAGTCTTACTTCCCTCCCATTCTTGGGTTATGTTGGTTCTGTTCTTCACAATGGATACACCAGTCACTAAACCAGAACCTGGGATCCAGCCTAGATTTTGCCCTCACTCCCCACAGGGGAGACAATTCCAAGTCCTGCACGTTCTGTGTGACGGCTTGATAGCCCTTCCAGTCCCCATCCCACTGGCTCTGCCCCAGCTGGCCTTTGGGGTCTGTCAACACACTGTGGCGGTAGCCCCCCAGCTGTCCCCAGACCCCAATCTCACATATGCTTTTCCTCCAGACTGCTTCCCCAGTGAACATTCCACTTGCACATCTGCTCTCAAAACCCTTTAAGGGATGCCCAATCCCTACCACATGGCCAAGTTCAAGCTCCTTCGTACGGTACCCCGTAGCACAGCGTACCTCTTGATATCACCTTGATGACTTCCCTAGGCTCTTGCTGTATCCCCCAAACAAACACCCATGGTGCCACTCAGCCAGAGTGTTGTATTTGCTAAACGGCCCTGTTTTGTGACTATGAGGACTGGATGAAAGAATCTGTCACCTGTTAGGCTTTTCTATGCCTCCCCTCTACCCAGCACACCTTCATACCCCCCCTACCCCCAAGAGCTTCTCTCCTGTCTGAGATCCAAGTTGCTCTGAGAAGACTTGCTGACCTGCTCAAACTGAATGGACCTTTTCTGCCCTTCCCATACCTAGCACGGCCTTATAACTAGTGCACTGTATTATAAATATGTGCTCTTGGGGCTTCCCTGGTGGCGCAGTGGTTGAGAGTCCGCCTGCCAATGCAAGGGACACGGGTTCGTGCCCCAGTCCAGGAGGATCCCACGGGCCGTGGAGCGGCTGGGACCGTGAGCCATGGCCACTGAGCCTGCGTGTCCGGAGCCTGTGCTCCGCAACGGGAGAAGCCACAACAGTGAGAGGCCCACATACCGCAAAAAAAAAAAAAAAAAAAAAAAAAAAAGTGCTCTCCTTGAGCAGAGTTTATACTTGATAGATACACATATCTTTACATCCTCCTGCCTAACCCAGTATCTGGCAAATAAGAAATGTTAGGGACTGAATTGTGTCTTCCCCAAATTCATGTGTTGAAACCCTAACCCCCAATGTGACTGTATTTGGAGATGGGGCCTTTAGGGAGGTGATTAAGGTTAAATGAGGTCATGAGGTTGGGGACCTAATCCAGTAGGACTGGTGACCTCATAAGAAGAGGAAGAGATACCAGAGATCTGTCTCTCTGTGCACACAAGGAGGCCATGTGAAGACACAGCTAGAAGGTAGTCATCTGCAAGCCAGGAAGAGGCCTCACCAGAAACCAACACTGCTGACACCTTGATCTTGGACTTCCATCCTCCAAAACTGTGAGAAGATAAATGACTGTTGTTTAAGCCACTGTTATGGCAGCTCAGCAGACTAATACAAGAAGCATGCATTAGATTCTAGACTCTTAACACTAGAAAAGCATGGACCCACTAGTGAGCCTATAATGTACCCCCCCTCAAAGCAGCCTGGACAAACTACTATGATGCCAGGGCAGTGGACAGAGTGTCTAGACGTGATAAGTGACCACACAGCCTTTTCCCTGCCCTGGTGAGAAACAGCTTATTCCATAGACTGAGGTATTAATGCCCAAGGATCTCAGCCTTGGCCTTACCTTTGTATCAGGAACCATTATTTCTTTTAAACCAAAAACAAAAAAGTACGTCAAATATTTACTTTGAACTTCTTGAATCAAAGCTTTATTAAAAGACAGGATGCCAACACCCATTCATTAAGTCTACTGTTTGGGGCTCGTATTTCACATTCCTGAGAATCTTAGGGGGATTTTAATCCAGGCAAGATCAAGTATCCAATTTGGCTTGGGGCCCCTGGAGTCACTGTGGGCGGACTCTGGAAATAAGAACTTAAAGATTATGGACCAGAGTGATATTTATACTTGTATCCACAGCCTCTATCAACAGTGCCTGGACCACAGTAGAGGCATGATAGATGTTTGTCCAATAAATAAGCCTGGATTTTCACGGCACAGCTAGACCTCCCAGGAGTATGTCAGGTGACACCTAACTCTCAGCCTGAATCTGATATCCTGTAGATTCCATATTCTGGATGTGGACAGAATCCCAGGAAGGTCAGGTGAGCCCGTGGTACCTCCTTGGGTTTCTACTATTGGGCTGACACACTTCACCAGGTATATAGAGGCCCTTTGCTCACTTTCTCCACATACAAAACAAAGAAAATTCTCCCCTGAGTGGCTTTTGAGTCCTTTAACCAATCACTGGTGTTAGATTCTCTAATCGTACTTTACAGCAAAACATACATAATAATTTTCCACCTTATAACACTCACCCGCAAGACCACCCATATAATCAACTTTAACCTCATCCTCTTGCTTTGACATAGGGGGTCTTTTAAATTCATTCCTAAGGAAAAGTGAGGAAAGCAGAGATGAACATGTGGGGACATAAAGTGGAACAAAGCAAATCAACTTGGAATGAGATATGTTGTCCTTTATCTCCCACTTGGTCATTTTCCTTATACACAATCTTGAAAGAGTTGCTTTATGCCCGAACCATCATCCTGCAGAACTCCAAACGGATGAGAAAGGCTTAACATTGCCCTAGAGGAGGGAAATTTATTTTTATATGTATACTGTTCTGTATCTTAAATTTTGCACTGTGTCCGTGACCATTTGAATAATCCGTTCAAAAAGACCATTTGAATAATCCATTCAAAACGAAATAAAATCTTAATTTTCAATTCATATTTTTAAAGTCATGTTCTTTAATATCTGTATCAGCTATCTATTAATGCCTAACACATCACATCAAAACATAGTGGCTTAACATAAGAATGAATGATTTGCTCACAGTGCTGTGGGTTGGCAATTTGAATGAGGCTCAGCTGGGATACCTTGTTTTTGCTCTGCTTTCTGTTCTGTTTGGCTCTACCATGCGTTTGGCTGTCACTGGGAGGTTGGCTAGGGAACAGCTTGTCCTGAGTGGCCTCAAAGTCCAGATGTTGACAGGAGCTGTCTGCTTGGGTCCCTCAGGAGCAGGCTCACGGTGACTTCCTCCCGGGGCAGCTGGTCCAAGAGGGTGAAAGAGGAAGCCATCAGGCCTCTCGAGGTCTAACCTCTGCTACATTCTGTCATTCGAAAATATCACAGACCTAGCCCATATCCAAGGTTTGGGGGCTCCACCCCTTGATGGCAAAGCGGTGGTCATATTTCAAAGGGACCTGAGTGCAAGGATGCTATGTACGATTGGAGGAGTTGTTGTAGCCATGTTTGCAAATAATCTTCCCCTGCATCAGAGTTAAGGAACTCCAGCATGGAGGGTAGCTGTGACAGGTGATAGCAGTCGTCTCAGGGAAATCCTGATTATAAACCAGCCAAAACCCTTTGCAATTAAACATAAAACCCACAACAGATTCAATAAATTGCTACTGGTCTCACGTCCTGAACTGAGAGATTAAAGTATGTATGTGATTTCTGCTTTTTTGCTTCTGGTTTCATATAAGAATGAGAGGCGGGGAGGAAAGGACAAAGGCTTTAGGACGCTAAAGAAGCTAAGGTTGACCAGGTTCTAAATCAGTGTATTAGTTATCTGTTGCTGCATAACTAATTACCACAGAATTAGCCCACATATATTAGCTCATCACAGCTTTAGTCAGGCACGGCCTGGATGGATTCTCGACCCAAGGTCCCACAAAGCAGAAATCAAGATGTTGGCAGGACTCATGGCTCACTTCATCTGGAGCTCAAGGTCCTGTTGGCAGAATTCAGTTCCTTGTGGTTGTAGGACTGAGGTTCCCATCTTCCTTTGGCTGAACTGGGAGGCACTCTCAGCTCTTAAAAGCTGCCCACATACCTTACTAAGGAGGCCTTTTCCATCATCTAGTGAGCAAGCACCCAGCAAATCCTTTGGTGCTTCTAATCTCTGCCCCCCTTCATCTCCACCCACATCCATCTCTGCCTCTAGACTCAGGTTTACAGTGCTCATGTGATTAGGTCAGGCCCACCCAGATCATCTCCCAATCTTAAGGTCAACTGATTTGAGACCTTCCTTTGAGTTGCAAAATCCCTTCCCAGCAGTACCTAGATTGGTGTATAACTGAGTGACTGGGAGAAGGTAGGTGTATACCAGAGGACAGAATTCTGCCCATACAATCCAGAATATAAATAGATGGACTGATAGGCAGATGGACAGATGTTCTTTAGTATAAAACTTACAGATGTGAGGGCGGGCAGAAGATGGAGGCCTTGGGGAGGTATCACATACAAGCTCCTCAGCTACTTAGGTAAACCAGAAGAAGCCAGGCCTAAGAAGGAATTCCAGTTAGGTTAATAAGATAGCTCCCACACAGCTCAAGGGGTCGTAAGTCTTCATTAAACTGTGATGACCTGACTACTGAAAAACTAGGAAAAGAAAACAAAGTTAAGAATACGGCACACTAATTTTATCACTTAAACAGCATAATAATATGCATATAAGTGTTTCCTTGATTTTGCTTAACTGCTTTGCACCATTGTTGCATCACACTAATGCAATATTTTATAACCATGAAGATAATGCTTTTCAATGAAGAGACTTATAGAACTCATTTGTGGAAGTGTTTTGTGAAAAGATGTATGGCTTGCCAAGCAAATACAGCGTATATGTACCTTTTAAAATTAGTAGTACTTAGAAAGGATCAAAATGACAGACTCAAATCAAAAAGCATGTGCTATAAGCAAGATCATGAGCTGTTATTTTAAAATAGCCTCTTTGCATGAGCATTTGTGAGCGCAGGAATGGAATCACTTAAATATGCTAATGGTACCACTAAGAAAAATGAACACTCTCCCCTTTAATAGTTAGTTATCTGCTACAAAGCATTTGGCAAACTCCACAACAGAGCCGTGCTTCATAGTGTAACTGAACACTATGCCATTTCTAGACAGTTTAAAATTCAGGAGAGTTGTCATTTCAAAACCTTTAATATATGTGCTGCCTCAAATGTTTGATTTCCTTTTTCACAAAACACTTGCTCTTTGTTATTCATAATTTTAAAATCAAAGGGACTCTATAATATAATGGTGATTAATATCTGCAACTAAATATCGCCTAAGAGTCAAAAGAAACAGCTGTTAGTCACATAAACAACTAGGGCATGATGCAAAGATCTGAGTTTTACGTCTTTTTCTTTACATAAATCCAAAACCAGAAAAAGAGGATTTCCTGACTGTCTTCCTGTACATTAAAACTAAAATCTCTAAAAGCAAAGGGAGGGGAAAAAACACTCAGACGCTCATCCTGTCAAAAATATTAAGATGTGCTAATAGTAAATATTAATGAGTAAACAATCTCTGCACGTAAGCATAATAAAGATAATTCCTATATGCTTCCTGATTCGAATAACTAGCACAGAAAACAAGTGGCCAATTCACTGAGAACACTCTACATTTTGCTTCAAATTCTTTTTCTTCTTGCTCTACATTCCAGATACATTTCTATTAGCAGGAAGTATCCCTTAAAATGCTTGAATTGGTAATAACTAGTTGAATGCCATTTATATATACTTACCTGCCTTTTAAGCAATGCAATAAAGTAAGTCCATGGAATTATAGAAAAAAGACTAGGCTAGGGCAGAAGGGATCTAAATCTTGGCTTTGCTACCAACTAGCTTTGTGACTTTGGACAAGATATTTAACTCACTGCAGGCTATTTCCTCTGGACTTAGTGGTTAATGATTTTATTGCAACATAAATCTAGATAAATGCATGTTCCATGTAAAAATTACAGCACTATTACGCGCACACACACACACACACACACACACACACACACATATACATGTATATAGAGAGAGGTGTGTGTATACATATATGCTATATCTAAAAATTACAGCATTAATGGTTTTTCTGCTGCTGTCCCATCTTGGCTGCAAAGGGAGGACTGCTCAGTCCACTCTGGCCTTGCACCTAAAGTCCAAAATGCAGTTAATGTTAAATCTTGCCAGAGAAAGCTTGCTTATTAACTCTGCCTAGAGAATTGCCATACGTTTGAAGTGCTAATGATTCCTGTGCTTTAAAAGATGCTCTTCGAGCAATAACATTCTTTTATGTGTTCCACCAAATGCTACCTAATATTAACTGTAGCTGGATAATGTTAAATTAATAAGGAGTTAAACTTGATAAGGAAAGAGAGAAAGAATGACTGACAAAAGGGCAGAGTCCTTCGGAGGTAGCTGAAGGCTCCTTTCTGGAGATGTTTGGTAATCCTCCCCAGGTGTTTCTCAGTCACCGAAACAACCTGCCTTGGTTCTTATTCCAGCTTGACCTGACGACTGCCCTTCTGCAAGTCAACAGCTGAGACACATTGCAAGAAACTGTACTTTGACATGCACCTGCTTTTCCCAGATCGTTCCTCTCAACAACTGCTTAAGCCATCTGCTCTCATCTACATGAGTGCCTAAACAACTACTTAAAAGGATAAATGAGAGAAATACAAAGGTAGAATGAAACTTTTTCTTTAAAAGATCAATAAAATGGACAAAACTTTGTCCAAAATGATGAGAGACAGAAAGAGAGACAAAGTCAAAATAATATTAGAAATGAAAATGGAGGCATAACTATTGATACTCGAAGATACTCAAAAGAGAATACAGAAACACTAGGGACAGCTTTATCTGAAAATTTAAGTGAAATGGAAAAATTCCCAGAAAAATTCAACTTGCCACAACCAACTCAGAATGAAATAGGAAACTGGGAGAGTCCCACATGCTACTGATGAATGGGATCAGCAATTAAGATTTTCTCACAGAATAGGAGGAGCCCAGTACTATGGAAACTGATTTTCAGAATGATTAATGATATTCATGGCTTAGAGATATGCTTAATCTTTCTGAGAGACAGTTTATCAACGTGACCAATTAAAAGCAGAACTTCCCTTTTTACTCACAACTTCCCTACTCACCACCCCCCCCTTATCAAGAGGACCCCTGACACTATCAGTCCTACCACTTTAGGTAATCTTCATTTCCTCTCGGGCCCTACGTCCACTTGGGTCACAAAACCAATCCATTGCTTTCACTATATTCCTCTCATATCCACACGTTCCTCTCCATCTCTAGCAAATTCTGCCTGGACCACAGATACTTAATCCTCATTGAATGGACATCTATGGACTACTCTCCTCCCATATGCCCCACATAGCAAACACTATTGCCCAAGCCATAGCACCAGCAGGCCCCACCCAATATAACAAGTCATGTAAGCCTTCCTCCCTCAGACCCAGGCCTCTGGTTTTTCCTTGATTAAAATTCAAAGTTACTTCTTTCTTTAGGAAATTGTTTTCTTAAAAATAGAACTACCGTATGATCCAGCAATCCCTCTTCTGGGTGTACACACAAAGGAAATGAAATCAGTACTTTGAAGAGATACAATATCTGCACCCCCGTGCTCACTGCAGAATTATTCACAGTTGCCAAGATCGTGTATTAAGAAAACAGCCTAAATGTCTGTCCATGAGTAAAGAAATTGTGATGTGTATATACAATGGAATATTACTCAGCCTTAAAAAGAAAAAGAGGGACTTCCCTGGCAGTCCAGTGGTTAAGACTCCACGCTCCCACTGCTGGGGGCACGGGTTACATCTCTGGTCGGGGAACTAAGATCCCACATGCCGCGTATCGTGGCTAAAAAAACCCCCAAACAAAACCTGCCATTTGCAACAATGTGGATGACCCTGGAGGACATTATGAAAATATGGGGCTTCCCTGGTGGTGCAGTGGTTGAGAGTCCGCCTGCCGATGCAGGGGACACGGGTTCGTGCCCCGGTCCGGGAAGATCCCACATGCCGCGGTGCGGCTGGGCCCGTGAGCCATGGCCGCTGAGCCTGCGCGTCCGGAGCCTGTGCTCCGCAACGGGAGAGGCCACAACAGTGAGAGGCCCGCGTACCACAAAAAAAAAAAAAAAAAAAAAATGAAATAAGTCAGACACAGAAAGAACAGAACTGCATGATCGCACTTATATGTGGAATCTAAAAGAGTCAAATACACAGAAGCAGAGAACAGAATGGCCATTACTAGCGGCAAGAAGGCAGGGGAAATGGAGAAATGCTGGTCAAAGGGTATTAAGTTGCAGTTATGTAGGAAGAATAAGCCTAGAGGTATAATATACAGCATGGTGACTATAGTTAATAATATTGTGTTGTGTACTGGAAATTTCCTAAGAGAATAGATTTCAAGTGCTCTCATCACACACACACACACACACACACACACACACACACACAGACAAAATGGTAACTATGTGAGATTATGTTAATTAGCTTGACTGTAGTAATCATTTCACTATGTATGTGTGTATCAAATCAGCATGTTACATACTGTAAATATATACAGTTTTTATTTTTCAAATGGCTTTCTTTTCCCTCAAACAGTTGTCATAAGGAGCCAACGTTAATGAATTCAGCTGAGCTGAAAATTAGGAAAATATATAGAGGCAGGGGAAGTTTACTTTTATAGAAGAATGCATTTTCTCATGAATTATAGTTACTGATCAGAGTTATTACTTTAAAAGAAGAACTGTACACATCTTCAGAAATAGTATTTAGCTTCTCATAGTTTTAGAAAGACCTGGGTCTTAAATATTATTGGTTATGAACAGCTCTCAAAACATATGTCTAGACAACTTTTTCCTAATTAGCTATATTCTTTGTATGATTAGGATGAAAATAAGTAAGCCAAGTCCTGAACAACTCTGAATATTTCTTCTTTCATGAAATTTTTCTGATCTATTGTACTACTTTGGATAATAAATTTAATTCAATTCCTGACTTTTCTTATCTTCTCAAAATAGAACTGAATTACCAAATAAAACTTTTTTTTTGTAATCTACAAAGTGACATGTGGATTTAGCATTAATACGTTCTTTTATTGTCATTTATTTTTGAGCAAGTTGTAACTCCCAACAATGGGAAAAAATCAAATTTTTTCACATTATGGAAGTTATAAAATAATATAATAAAAAATGCCTGGAAAACAGTTCCATGCCCTGTGTAAGACAAAGAAGGCTTGCTTTGCCTACCAGCGGACCGAATATTACAGTGATCAGGTCCCCAGACCAAATGATGGGAGTCTGTGTCCTATATCCCCTGCTTAGCAGCTGAGTAACCTTGGCCAAATTATTCATCTTCTCTAAGGCTCAGTTTTTCCCATCAGTAAAATGGGGATTTATTCACTTAAAAATATTTCTCAAGTACGGTCTTTGTTCCAGGCTCTGTTCTATTCTAGTTCCTGAGAATACAACAGTGAACACAACAGAGAAAAATCCCTGCCTTTATCCGATGCATACTCTAGACCAAGGAGTCAAACAGGAAAGAGAAGAGAAGAGAAGAACAATAGAAAGGCATATAGAAAGGCAAATGATAGCATTTGTTACGGCTATGCTATAGAAAAAAAGTTAAGCTGGATAGATAACTAATAAGGACCTACAGTATAGCACAGGGAACTCTACTCATTACTCTGTAATGACCTATATGGGAAAAGAATCTAAAAAGGAGTGGATATATGTATATGTATAACAGATTCACTTTGCTATACACCTGAAACTAACAGAACATTGTAAATCCACTATACCCCAATAAAAATAAAAAATAAATAAAATAAAATAAATTAAGCTGGGAAGGAGATAGAAAGTGGTGGTGGCAATGTGCAATTTTAAATAGGGTGGCAAGAGAAGGTTTCTCCGAGAAAGTGGCATTTCAGCAAACACCTGAAGGCTATGAAGGTGTTCCTTGTGCAGGCAAAGTTTTGTAGGTAGCTGGAAGAACAGTGCAGAGGCCATGAGGCTGACACACACGGTAAATTCAAGGAACAGTAGGAAGGTGGCAAAGCCGAAGGGCAGGGTCCATGAGAGATGATGAATAATGAGGTCAGAGCATGGAAGGCCCTGTCAGCTGCTGAAGGGCATCTGGCTTTCACTCTGAATGCGCTGGGAAGCCACGGCAGGGTTTTGAGCAGAGGAGAGACCTGTTTGATGTACGTTTTCAAGGGATCACCCAGTTGCCAGGGTGAAGATAGACTCAGGGGACCAAAGGTGGAAGCAGAAAGAACACTTGGAAGGCTGTGCATTCATCTGGGAGAGAGAATGTGGTGGTTGGAATCAGAGCGATGAGAAACGGTCACATGATGGTATTGTGAAGGTAGAACCATCTGGATTTGCTGATGGATTATGAGACGGTGAATGGGAGGGAGGAAAGAAAGAGTCAAGGGTGACTCCAAAGTTGGGGGCCTGAGGACTTGGGAAGGATGGCGTTTCCTTTTTCTGAGAAGGGGGAGCCTATGGGAGGAACCGCCCTAGGTGAGAATATCAGAAGTTCAGCTTTGGGTACATTGAGTCTGAGACGCCCTCAGTGATCCAAGTGAAAAGATCAAGTAAGTAGAGCTGACCCTGGAACCACATGGGTTTGGACTGCACAGGCCCACTTATACCGGGATTTTTTCCCTAAATGCACACTACATAGTCTTGGCTGGCTGAATCCGCCCATGAGGAGCCGCGGATATGGAGGGCCGACTGCCAATTATCCTCGGATTTTCGACTCCAAGAAGGGTCTGTGCCCCTAAAACCCGCGTTGTGCAAGGGTCATCTGGATATGGGTTTAGAATTAAGAGGAGAGGTCCAGGCTGTGGCTATACATTTAGGAGTCATCTGTGGGTGTATGACACTGAAAGCCAGAAGACTGCATATATCACCAAGAAAATGACTTAGGTCTGCACCCTGGACCACCTGGCATTTAAAGATCAGGGAGGTAATTGGAAAGTAGTAAAAGAGACTGAGAATGCACAGCCAGTGACAGGGAATGAAAACCAAGAGATTAGCGTTCTGGAGGCCAGCCGAGACCAGTGTTTCAAGAAGGCTAGAGTGGTCAGCTATCTCAAACACTGCTGGAGCCGAGCAAGACGGGGGTTGAGAACTGACCACTGGATTTACACACTCCATGTCACTGGTGGAGCAACAGGCGTGGAGACCTGGATGGGGCAGCTCAAGAAAGAATGGGAGGCAATATTCACTGCAGCGCTATTTACAGTAGCCAAGTCATGGAAGCGATCTAAGTGTCCATCGACAGAGGAATGGATAAAGAAGATGTGGCACATATATGCAATGGAATATGACTCAGCCCTAAAAAAGAAGGAAATTTTGCCATTTGCAGCAACATGGATGGACCTAGAGATTCTCATACCAAGTGAAGTAAGCCAGACAGAGAAAAACAAATATTGGATGACATCACTTATTTGTGATATCTAAAAAATACTACAAATGAATCTATTTACCAAAAAGAAACAGACTCACAGACGTAGAAAACAAGCTTATGGTTACCGAAGGGGAAAGGGGGCAATAAATTAGGAGCTTGGGATTAACGGATACACACTACTAGATATAAAATAGGCAAGCAACAAGGATTTACTGTATAACACAGGGAATATATTCAATATGTTGAAATTACCTAGAATGGAATATAATATAAATATATATATATATATATATCTGAATCACTTTGTTCTATACCTGAAACTAACACAATATTATAAATCAACTAAATTTCAATTTTTTAAAAAAAGAAAGAAAGAATGGGAGGGGAGGAACTGGAGGAAGCTGGTATAGGCAGCTTTTTCTAGGGAGGTAGGTGGAGGGAAATATAGAGATTCTATTTATTGTTTGTTTTGTTTTTAAATTGGAAGGAATTGATGGCATGTTGAGGCCTGGGTGTAATTCTTGTTACTTTCTTTGTAAGCTGATGGGAATGATCCCGTATGGAGAGAATTAATGATTATCCTTATTGGTCTTTTGAATATTAAACCCTGACCTCGCTAAAGGGGAGATTCTGCTCAGGCAGTTTCCCTCCCGTTGGCGTGAACACACTTGCCCCCAACCTCTGAACGCTGTTCATGCTGTTCCCTGGGGCAGGAATGCTATTCCTCCCCCTTTTAACAGATCCAAATTCTACCCATGCATTACGTTTCAGCTCAAGCCCTACTTTCCCCACAAGGCAGTCTCTAACTTTTGTAATCTAGATTCGTTGCTTCTTTTATTTTCCTTATAACACCCAGTATTTTTCAAACACTCATTAAGTGTCCTTGTGTGCAAAGGAATGAACTAGATTTGGGACAACAACACATTAACTAAAAAGCACGGGGACTTCCCTGGTGGCACAGTGGTTAAGATCCGCCTGCCAACGCAGGGGACACGGGTTCGAGCCCTGGTCCGGGAAGATCCCACATGCCGCGGAGCAACTAAGTCCTGTGCGCCACAACTACTGAGCCCACGTGCCACAACTACTGAAGCCCGCGTGCCTAGAGCCCGTGCTCTGCAACAAGAGAAGCCATCGCAATGAGAAGCCCGTGCACCGCAATGAAGAGTAGCCTCCTCTCGCCACAACCAGAGAAAGCCCACGTGCAGCAACGAAGACCCAATGCAGCCAAAAATAAATAAATAAATAAGCAAGTTATCTACCCTCTAGAAGGCAACAAACTTGTTATCTGTCACATATTATGATTTTTTTGTACCTATCTTTTTTTTCCCCTAATTACCTTGAAAATCTTGAAGGCAGACAGGAATCGATATTTCATCCTGTTGGTGTTTTTAGCACAGTGAGAGAGCCATGAGAGAAACTAGATAGATATTGGTTGAATTATATTAAAAATCAGTATGATGGAATTATTTAAAGGATCATTATATTACTTTCCAATTATAGAAATAATCACCCAAAACTCTGCTTATCAGTTTATTCCTTCAAACATTTTTATAGCAATTATTTTAAATCCTTCCAAAAGATGTTAGATATTTCCCTGCTGTGTCATAGAAAGGTTCTCAGAGACGTTATTTCAAAAATGATTCTGATCTCCTCGTGGCAGGCAGAGCTGAGTCTTTATTGGGAATTTTGATAAAGGCGCATTGCCCATTTGCAGGAATGGCTGTTTTTAAGACTCAGTTTTCTGTATAGGAAAAGAATCTGATTAGCAGTTCTATGGAGCAACTGGAAACTTGTGCTTCAAAATAGATGGAAGCAAATGCAAAGACAAGGGACATTGTTTAACTGAGATTTCCACAATTCTCAATGCTCTCCCGATGACACAGAGTCAGCCCAGGGGACTACTAATGAGGTAGAAACATGAATATGCATGAACTTGAATCACGCCCAGAGGCTGATAAAGGGTATTGTCCTTCGCCTGGGTCCGCCTGGTATAAAAAAGTGGAGGCTCTTGGGGAGTATACAGTTGGCAAGTTTGTGGCAGATTTTCTCCTAGGCTTCTGAGAACACAAGACTTGATTGAATAAGAACAGCAATCCTGTAGCAGATGCAAACTGGTATATATAGAATGGATAAACAGCAAGGTCCTCCCGTATAGCAGGGGGAACTATATTCAATCTTCTGTGATGAACCATAATGGAAACGTATATCGAAAAGACTGTGTATATATGCATACCTGAGTCACTTTGCTGTACAGCAGTCATTAACACGGCATTGTCATTCAACTATACTTCAATAAAAAATAGATTAAAAAAAGATACACTTGAATCCCTTATAATAGTCAGTTAAGGAGGGAGTAGCAAAAGCACAAAAATAAAGTAAGAATCAGAAGTGCAGGGGAGCAGATAAGAGGAGAAGGAAGGGGAGAGGGAACGGTAAGAGGGAGAGGGGCCGGGAAGGACTTATGGGGGATAGGAGTGGGGTGGGAGAGGAGAAGAGGAAATAAAGAGGCTGGAAAGGACAGGAAATTAGCAGGGAGAAAGACACAGGATATTTTAAGATTTTTTTTTTTGAAGGTCATGCCTTGGTTTTCACCGTGAATTCAAGGCTCAGGAAACAAACTTTCCTGTTGAGGCAGGTGTGAGATTCTTGCTGGGCACCTTATAAGTGGTTGTTGTGTGTTAAGAGGATCTACAAAGAGAAGGGGGAGGGGGTGCATCTGAGGACTGGGGCCTTTTCCCTGGGGAAGACAGATGTCTCTTAAACTTGAAACGGCCAAGTGAGAGAGAGCCCTGGTCTGGCTCAAGAAGGAGTCAAGCCATGCGGGAGACACAGTCTAAAAAACAAAAGTGGCATGCACCGAATACGATTTAACATAAACTTGTACATTCTGTCATTGGAACTTCATCCAAGTATCCTTGAAAAGTTGCTTTACACCGCTTTGCTTTTATGAAAGACTTACATTAGTACCTGTTTTCGCTAACCAAAAGAAATCCTCCGAAGCAGATTTTTGCTTTTATGAAAAAAAGGCAAAACGCCAAAATAGTGTTCAGCGGCTGTTTCGCAACAGGTTGTTACAAAGGCGGTGAGCATCCAGGCCAGGAGAGGGGCCCCGCCATCTCCTTCCCTGGGAACCGCATTCAGCATCTCAGCATCAAGTCTCTATAGCTTTGAACTATGTCTGTAAGCATCTCTGCTTTAACTCAATTAATTTTGTGCAACCATTAGCAAGATGGATAAGGTATAATTCCTTCTTCACTTTACACCATTTCAGCTTACGAAAGGTTTCATAGGCTCTGCTTTCGGATAGTGGGGAAATGGCAGACCTCGTTTCATTGGACTTCATGTGCTTTTCTTCCTTTCTCTCTTTCTTTCTTTCTTTTTTTTACCAATTGAAGGTTTGTGTCAACCCTGCATTGAGCAAGTCCATCGGTGCCATTCTTCCAACAGCATTTGCTGACTTCGTGTTTCTGTGTCACATTTTAGAATTCTCACAATATGTTCAACTTTCTTATTACGATTATATTTGTTAATGATGGTCTGTGATCAGTGACCTTTGATGACTTGCTGAAGGCTCAGATGATGGTTAGCATTTTTTAGCAATAACGTATTTTTTTAATTAAGGAATGCACATTGTTTTTTTAGACATAATGCTATTGCACACTTAATAGACTACAGGAGAACATAAACAGAACTTTTACATGCACTGGGAAACCAAAAAATTCGTGTGACTCACCTTATTGTGACATTCACTTTATTGCTGTGGTCTGAAAGAGAACCTGCAGTATTTCTGAGGTGTACCTGTATCATAATTTCACAATCGATGGCTTCTTTGAATTGAGGAAACATAGAAGTAAGTGTCTATGTTTGAGTTCAGACAACAATTGAACGATAAGTGCAGACCCAAGACCCATGAATAGCAAGAGTAATCGTCCTGGTAGGAAAGGCAGAGCACAGCCCATCTCAGGAAGGGCTGTTGGGAGACTAGAAATAACGGGTAGTGAACATTCAGGTAGAAGTCAAAGAAATAGCCCCAGGCTCACACAAGGGCCTGGCTGGAGCCTTGTTACTGCTCAACATTTAGATTTTCTAAATCTCAGGTTGTCTTGAGGATTGCTCCTATAATTATCAGAGGGCCTTTCCCCAAAAGTACAAACCTTGACTCTTGGAGATTTCCTTTCCTGATTCCCAGCCAGGGGAAGCTATACTGACCTTCACTAATTCCAGTTAATCCTAATATGTCCACAATCTCTGTTAGAAACTTTAATTCCTCAAATCTGAATAGTTCATACGCAGACTGCCTACAGTGAGAGCTCACAGAATCTTGGGACTTATTTTTGTAAGTACTTTTGATTTTCAAACTGCAGTATGTAAGAATTTTTGTGAAAGTTTTCTTGAGGTATAATTTACACACGGTAAAATTTACTCTTTTTAATGTACAGCTCTATGAATTTTGACAAATATATATGGTTGTATAACCACCACCACAATTACGATAGAGAATATTTTCATCACCTGAAAAGGTTGTTTCAGGCCCCTTTGTGATCAATACTCTCCTCCCACCTTTAGTCCCTGCAGTTACGCCTCTGATTTTTGCCTCATAGTTTTTGCCTTTTCTGGAATGTTGGCTGAATGGTATGATACAGTTTGCAGTCTTTCCTGTATGGCTTCTTTCATTTAACATGAAGTTTTGAGATTCATCCGTGTTCTTGGATGCAATAGTAGTTTGGTTCTTTTATTGCCAAGTGGTATTCCACTGTATGGACGTACCACAATTTATCCATCTATAGTTGAAAGTTTCCATCATTTCCATTGTCGGGTGACTATGAATAAAGCTGCTGTAAACATTTTGTACAGGTCTTTGTGAAGACATATGTTTTCATTTCTCTTAAGTAAATGCCTAGGAGTAGGATCGTTGGGTTTTATGGTGTCATGAGTTGAATTGTGTCCCCCCAAAAAGATATGTTAAAGTCCTAACCCCCAGTACCCCAGAACATGATCTTATTTGGAAATAAACCATTGCAGATGTAATTAATTAAGATGAAGTCCTACTGGAGTAGGGTGGGCCCTTAATCTAATTGGTATCCTTATGAGGGGACAACTTGATTTCACACTTCTAGCCACCAGAAGTGTGAGATGATAGATATCTGTTGTTTTAAGCCACCTCGTTTGTGATACTTTATACAACAATCTTAGAAAATAATGCACATGGGAAGTGTATATTTTGCCAGATAGGAGCTGCCAGACCATTTTCCACATTGCCTGCGTTTACATTCCCATCAGTGATGCATGAGAGGTCCGGTTGCTCTACCACCTGTCAGCACTTGGTGTCGTCCTGTTTTTTATTTTATCCCTTCTAATAAGTATGTAGTGATATCTCTTTGTGGTTTTAATTTTCATTTCCCTAACGGTTTATGATGTTGATCATCTTTTCATGTGCTTACTTGCCATCCATATATCTTCTCTAGTGAAATATCTGTTTCGGTCTTTTATCCAGCTGTTTTTGGTTGTGTGTTTTCTTAGTGACTGAGTCTTAAGCACTCTTTTACCTGTTATCAGGTGTATGTTTTGCGGGTGTTTTATCCCTTCCTGTGACTTCTCTTTTTATTTTCTTAACAGTGTCTTTTGAAGAAGAAAAAACTAAATTTAATGATGTCTTACTTATCCATTTTTTCTTTTATGGTTTGTGTTTTTGTGTCACAGTTAAAAAAACCTTTGCCCAAACCAAGGTCAGAAATATTTTCTCTTATGTTTTCTTCTAGAAGTTTTATAGATTTTTGCTTTTACATTTTGATCTATTATCTATTTCAGTTAATATTTCTATTAATTTTTGCATAGGATGCTAGGTAAGGGTGAGTTTCACTTTTTTTTTTTTTGTACATGGATGTACAATTGCTCCAGTCCCATTTGTTAAAAAGACCATTTTTTATATATCGAATTACCTTGGTAGCTTCGTTGGAAATCAACTGACTATATAAATGTGAGTATATTTTTGGACTTTCCATTCTGTTGCATGTATCTCTAGATCTCTCCTTTTGTCACTACCACACGGCATTATTTGTCTTGCTTTAAAATAAGTATTAAAATCAAGCAGTGTGAGTCATCCAACTTTGGTTTTCTTCAAAGTTACTTTGGTTACGCTAGGTCCTTTGTTTTTCCATATACACCTTAGAATCAACATGTCAATTTTTTTTCAAAAATCTTCCTGGAATTTTAATTGAGATGATGTTAAATCTGTAGCTTGATTTGGGGAGAACTGACATCTTAATATTTCAGCTTCTAATCTATAAACATGGTATATCTTTCCATTTAGTTAGGGCTTTTTAGATTTCTCCCATTACTGTTTTGTACTTTTCAGCATACAGACCTTGCACATATTTTGTTAAAGTTATCCCTACATATTTCATGGTTTTGATGCTATTCTAAATGATACATTTTTAAAATGTCAACTTCTAATTATTTATTGTTACTATATAGAAATACTATTGATTTGCATATATTGACCTTGTACCCTATGAACTTGATAAACTCTCATACTACTTCTAGGAGTTTTTTGGCGTTTTTTTTTTGAGATTCCTTTGGGATTCTTAATGTAGATAATCATTCATTTGCAATAAAAAGTTTTATTTTTTAGAGTCTCTGTTTTTCATATTTGATAATCCTTTCAGGGGACTCCAGGGGAAGTGGCATGCCTGCAGCAAATGAGAAGAATGACATTCAGTTCCATATTTATATGTTTGCAAAGCACCCATTAAACTGCTGCTTATACTGAATGAATTCATTAAAAAACTTTTCTCTTAAACTGTGCCTGTGTCATTTGTGTTCCTTGATTGACTCCTACTGCGGACTCTTTGGTTCTAAGCCCTTAAGTGTTCAAACGATACAATTTACTTTGGATGAAATATTTCCTCTTGCAGGCCACTTTTTAAAATTTATACGAAATGGAACATTTTGTGGCTAGACATAAGCCAAATGCCACAGGGCAAGGGAATATTAAAGCAAGATATTTGATTAAAGAGTTAAGACCAAGGAATTAAAGAATGTAAGGGATGGGGGAAGAAAAGATAATTCTTAGCTTAGGCTGCAAGTCTATCAAAGGAAACAGGATACATGGCCTTGAGAACTCCCCTAGACTCCCAGACTAGATGCATATGTTGATTTGAGGTTAGGGAAGAGAGAAAGGAGAATAAACAAGATTTATAATGGAAGGATTCAGATTCTTTGAGGCTGTCCCAGTTGATGTGGGGTGGCACCAGCCAAGTTCCACAGCTTCCTTGTTAGCTGCTGGAAACAGAATACAGCACGTGGAAGGCAAAAAGGAAAGGGGGCAAAAATTCTGCAAGGCGAAAAGATATAAAAATATCTTGCGGTTAAGAGACAATATGCCCAGACAGCACACACTAACAATAAAAGCTATTCATGTTACTCTGTGACTCCCAGGTACTTGATCTTTAAGCTCTTTACAGAACACATCTAAATCCAGAGAAACAACTCCCTTATACCAACAAAGTTTTTCCACAATCTTTCCATAAAGTGATACACCTGGTTTTTATTTTTTTAATCTTGGTTATTCCATCAACACCTTTAATGAAATCTGTTTTTCAACCTTCAATTCATAAGCATTCATGCATCCACACTGGGGCCAGGCAGTGTTTCAAGACCTAAGAATCTGGAAATTAAAAATGAGTTCATTGCTCTCAGAAAGCTCACAGCCCAGTGAAGGAGACAGACAACTAAGCAAATAGTTACGATGTAATAAGATGCTGTGATGGACGAACAGCTGGGAGCCAGGATGCGGGAGGCTTCACCCAGGCTGGAGAGGAAAGCCAGAGAAAGCTTCCTGGAGGAGACTGCACCCAAGATGTCTGATAAAGGACTTGTACCCTGGACATCCTTTCAGCGGCTCTAAGTTCAGGTAGATGGGCAGTTAATCAGAGCAGGCAGTTACATAAAAACAATCTATGCCTTGAACACTTAATTCCACATAAACTCATATGGGGCGTTTATTCACCGGTTTACTTTGTTGTAGGGTCAAGGTTTTCTATTAAGCGTAAGCCTTCTAATTGGAGCTTCCTTGCCTTCTTTCCTGCACAGGTCGCACCCATAATGCATTAACTACACAATTTCCAGTTTGTTTTTTTTAATGGGAGCAAGAATGGGGAGAGAATTGCAAAACAATCTGAGTACAGAGTCCTTCTTGATTTTTACTACTTCCCTCGTCTTGTATAATTCTCTTGCCCACACCTAATCTGACAACAATTTGTCTTCAGCAGCTCATCTTCCTTATTTTCCAAGCATCTGATTTTATCTTCATAATAACCACCCCCTTTCTTTTGGCACTCGCATCTTGTTGACTTATTTCATGTCTAATTATATTACGGTATTACAATAACAACAGGTGTAAACAAGTTTGAAGCAAACACATCTTTTTCTCAGGATAAAAAACAATTCAAGCAGTAGATGCAGAAGTGTGTGGAGAACAGCCTACCAGCTGCAAGAGTCTAGGATGCCATGGGATTCACCGTATACATCCTACTGAGAGAATTGAGAGTGACCATTAATCCAGCAGGTGGCTAAGTGGAGACCTGTTTAAAGGACATCAAAGATGGAAAAGGCACAAATATTCCAAGGAGAGTGAACAGCACAGAGGTACGGGGACGGGCACAAAATCATCACAGATATATACGGAAGATTTGATGAGTTGAGACTTCAAGCTAAATACCCCACAGGTGGGCTTTGTGTTCTAAAGGCATACAAAACTCTCCATTTTCCCTTAATTTTTCCACTGTTTAACAAAAGTGTCAAACTCATCTTTCCCAACAGTAATACTCAACATTGCTGAGGATACTACTTTTTTTTAATGTGGAAAGTAGACAGAAGCCTTTATTTGTTATGATAAAACAGCATAGGGTTGAAAAATTATTCCATTCATTGACATTATTTCTAGTGATTATATTATGTTACTAGGCCTAGCAGGTTAGAGCATGAGATAATATTTTGTGGTTTGTTTTTTTTAGAAAAATAAATTTATAATTTTACACACTTTAGTTTTAATTATGAAATTTTATCTGGCTCATAGCTAAATAATGAGTATTTGCTAAATATCTTACACTCAGTCAGTGGACCCCTATAGCTGGGAAATCCCAAAAGCCCTATGATCACTGGAGTCCAACGTTTTTTCAAAGGAACTAAGGCTAGATTCTTACCCCACTGTCATTCATGCATTTCACCAAGGTGATATCAGAGGTCCTCTCCAGTTTCCAAATTTTATCAATATTTTTTTATTGAAGTATAGTTGATTTACAATGTTGTGTTAATTTCTGCTGTACAGCAAAGTGACTCAGTTATACATATGTATACATTCTTTTTTATATAGTTTTCCATTATGGTTTATCCCAGGAGATTGGATGTAGTGCCCTGTGCTATACAGTAGGACCTTGTTGTTTATCCATTCTTATATAATAGTTTGCATCTGCTAACCCCAAACTCCCAATCCATCCCTCCCCTAACCCCCTCCCCCTTGGCAACCACCAATCTGTTCTCTATGCTGAGGACACCGTTGTTTTGGGGTTTTTTTGCAGCATTGGCTATTTTTATTGCTTAAAATGTCTACTATTTTGAAGAATTAAAAACCCGTTATTTTGTTTAAATTTGTTTTTACTTCTTTGATTATTGGTAAGGAAGACGTTTATTTTTAAGTGTTAGCCATGTGTATCTCCAGTTCTTTCAGTGCTTAGTTCATGCAAGAGCATGATGATTTGTCTTGCAAATATTTTATCCAGATATTCCTTACTATTAAGGTTTATAGTTTTTTTTTTTTGACAGAATTTTGAAAATTTTAGATCTTTAAATCTAGCAATCTGCTCCTTTTTTTTTTTTTTTTTTTGCAGTACGCGGGCCTCTCACTGTTGTGGCCTCTCCCATTGCGGAGCACAGGCTCCAGACACGCAGGCTCAGCGGCCATGGCCCACGGGCCCAGCCGCTCCGCGGCACGTGGGATCCTCCCGGACCAGGGCACGAACCCGTGCCCCCTGAATTGGCAGGCAGGCTCCCAACCACTACGCCACCAGGGAAGCCCTGCTCCTTTGTTTTTAAGTTGAGGTGCTATTTTTCCCCCCTCCCATGACTGGCAAATTTGCTTACTTAATGTTTATTATTTTTTATGATGTAATTTATTATTAGTTATTAAAAAATTTTACACTTTCATCATTCTGGAATTGTTTCAGAACGATTTATCAAACAGATCTTCCCCTTCTCCTTATTCATTTGGAATGCCTTATTTATTACGTATTTGATTCTTACATATTTGATAGTACCATGTTCTTTACATTATTAGAACTCTATAACATGTTTTAGTATTTGGTAGGGTTAAACTTTCTTTACCCATTACTCTTCTTTTTCAAAATTTTCTGAACTCCTTTCATCATTTATTCTTTCATATGAAATCTAAACAATTTTATCTAGTTTCAAAAGCTCCTCTTGAAATTTTGATGTAATTATTGCAAATTTAAAATTAATTTAAAAATTAATTTTAAAAGAACTAATATTTTAGTTACGTTCTATTTCCTAATCCATGAACATGGCATATTTCATCATATATCCAAGTTGTTTATATGAATAACCCAGAAAAGACATTCATGATTCTTGTACATGTGCCGAAAAAGGCTATTTCTGCATATTTTATGTTAGTGAGGATTGTGAACCTCCTTTGTCTGTTCTAGATTTTAATGTATGGAGCCATCTAACGTAGTCTCTAGTAAGAAAATGGCGACTGATTTGAGATAGATTGCTGTTTTTGCATATAAATAAAATACTTTTTATTCTTTATCCTAGTTTTTTAAACTTCTTTAAAAAAAGTTTTAACGTTTTTTAAACTTTACTTTTTTAAGAGTAAAAGGTTTTTTCACTTTTTAATGAACTTGCCAACATCAGTTACAAAGCATCCTTTTGAGTAATGGAGGCATGTAAAATGTCAGTTGCCTGTGTCATCCGCTACCGCGGTGTTTGTCCCCAAATGGTTCCTAGCAAACGGGAAACAAAGTAGAGGCAGCTGAGGCTGGTGCCCAGTTCAGAAAACACGTGGAGGACCATTAAATAACCACTGGAAGTGCTGAAAGAGACCCATGAACAATGCAAATAACCTAGTGATAATGAGAACTGTAAATAAAACCATGAAACCTATCGGGAGACGGGTGGAAGACCTTCCAACGCTGGCTGAAAACACTGGAGAAGAAATGACGGAGCCAGTTTCCGCTGGGCCCAGGACTTGTTTAGCCCATTTCACCTCAAAGTGAAAAGAACTTGGGGGTCAGCTCCCAAGGAGCTTGAACTCCCTGCATAGAACTCCATATTTGGACACAGAAGCTGCGTTTGTAACAAATGTGGTAAAACAGTTCAAGCAGCTGACACATGCAGGGAGAAAAGTGAAACTGTTCAATCAGTAACGCAGATGTCTTATAGATACACTAATATGTATAAAAAGATGACTAATAAGAACCTGCTGTATAAAAAAATGATAAAAAAGAAAAACAGATATGGAAAAAAAACTTTTTAAATAATGCAGATGTCTTAGTAGGGAGGGGGGAGGGGCACTCTTGGGGTGGGAGTGGGAGGTACAAACTATCGGGTGTAGGACAGGCTCAAGGATGTGTTGTGCAACACGAGGAAGACAGCCAACATTTTGTAATCGTTGTAGTGACCTTTAAAAATTGTATTTAATTTTTTAAAACAAATAAAATAAAATGTTAAAAAATAGCAATGCAGAGGTCTTGTAAGCCTAAAGCACATACAGGACAAAGTTTAACTTGATCAGTAAATATTCAAGAGTGAGAAACACTTGTGCTCCTGGTGGCCCATTGTACTAAATGCATGACAGTAATTCTGTTGATCAGAATGTCACTTCTGTGTGCGTGTGTGCGTGTGTGTGTGTGTGTGTGTGTGTGTGAGAATCCCTCCTAGCCCTGCCAGTTTTCCAGCGTGGCACCAAATCTCTGCCCCATGCCAGGGTCATCCTTCATTCCTTCTTCTTTGATCCCTGACAAAGCATCATCTAACCACATACACCTTCCCCGAACAGTGAGCAGAGCTTGGCCCCTGCTCTGAAATACGGAGTGTGTATTTCCAGCCAGTCCCTGACAGTCATGAATGTGACCATCCTGGCAGCCTTGCAGGGAGCTCATCAGAACAGGCAAACAGGAGGGACCAGCCCTGCTTTGCAGCTGGGACACGATGTGCCAAAACGGCATTAATGTCGCATGGAAGAGGAACAGGCAGGTGGGACAGAAAGGATTTGTCTCCGGTTAGAGCCGAGCTGCGGTTTACAATCCAGATCAAGTTTCTTAGTCATTTTTATGGTGAAATTCTAGCGATTTCAAAATCTAGTACTCTTGCTTAGAAGCAGAAAAACAAGTGGCACAGAGGAATAACTGAATTAAATAAATATTCAGGAGTGCCTTAGCCCAGCCCCACTCAGTTTGACACTACAAGCAAAACCGTCCAACCCTGCGTGCAGCTGCTCGTAGATAAATGAACTGTTAATTTCAACAGGGCTGCTGAATAATCTGGGCTTAAAAGGAGATGTCCTAATGGAATCTGATCTCTTGCCTACCTCATTAAAAAACCTACAGCTGTGCATCAAAGCAAATCACATCCTCCTCCTTCGTTAGGGCCAAGAGGAGGCTGGGGACACTGGGTCCCCCAGGAGTACACTTGGGACTCTGGATTCTTTTAAGACAGTGGTTATTTTGCAGCTGGCAAAGCAGAAGAGAAGAGAAAAGCCATCTCCTGTTACGGTGATGATCTTATTTAGTTTTTTAAGGGCTGACCACTGCTGGCCACCGCCAGTCCCTGGGTGGCCCTGGATTTAACACAAGACCCTTCTTATAGCTTGAATTAACTCAGACCGCTCCACTCTCCTCTGTCTTCAATATACAATTCATTAGGGGAACAATAAAAACAATGCTGTTTTATATCTGAGTGGCAATTTAGAGTTTTCAATTGTACCAGACAATTGTCCAAGAGCTGGAGATCTTGGGGTGTAGAGGCAAGAATACAGTCTCCCCCAACGCTTCTGCTATTTGGTTTCTCATCTGAGGTCCTAGTTACCGCAGGACCTGACTTTCATGGAAACAGACTGGATTTGAGATGGATCGTTTTATAGCTTTAGGTGTCTTATCAATCTCCGTGTACCTCAGCAAAGCTCTTTGGGCCATGCATAAAAAGTACTACTGAGGACATGATCAGTGAGCTCTGAATTCGTTTCTGATCTGTCTCCATATGAGCTGTTTTTGCCTCGCTCCATCTCTTGGAAGTCACACTATAAATCCTCATCTATAATCCTGATTTTCCTCTGCACCAATTGGCTATGCTCTCTGTTCTCGTCGACATCTCTCCCCTCCCAGGATGCTCCTAATTAGATATGACCATGGCCCGAAGGTGACTTCAGAAAGGACATTTACAAGGCAGGCACCAGTGGGCCTAGTTCCTCCCGGGCATCAACTGACCACCCAGGCAATTTAGGTAAATTGCCATTTCTTGAACACTGTGGTCTCAATCATGGTCATTTGATTCAAAAGAAAAATTTCCTAAATGAATGGTTATTCATTCTTAAAGTACTGCCATCTGATTCTGCCAAAACATACTTTTATCACAGTCTGAAATTTCCTACCTCCCAATATGTTTAATATTATACTTACAATATTATCATCAGAATGACTTTAGAAATTGACCCTGCAGCTAAACAGACGGGAGAGACGTGCAGAAGCTAAAGGAGGTCGTACAGATATAGCTGTTTTAAGTAGCAGCTCTGCCAGATAGAAAGAACGTTAAAAGAATTTAGAGTAGAAACAAGCATTAGACAGATTGGTTGAATCCTATTAGGCTGTGGAGCAAAGAAGGGGGATGGAATTGGAGTTTGGAGGGAAGATCACATATAATTTGCCATAATCTAGGACACAATTGAGAGTAATTACAAAAGAACGAGCATGAATTCAGGGGACCTACAGTGTAGGACATTGACTTGGCGTACCCCCTCGACAGAAACTATTAATAAAATAGTCTCAGACATCATTCGTCATTAAGGAAGTGCAAATCAAAACCATAATAAGATACCGCTTCACAACCACGAAGATGGCTATCATTTTTTTTAATGGAAAGTAACAAGTGTTGGGTAGGATGGAGAAATTGGAACCCTCTCACCTTGCTAGTGGGGATATAAAACAGTTCAGCTGCTGTGGAAAACAGTTTGGCTCAAAAAGCAAAACACAGAATTATCACACACACGACCCAGCAATTCCACTCCTAGGTATATACCTGAGAGAATTGAAAACAGGTGTTCACACAAATGCATGTACAGGCGCGTTCATAGCAGGATTATTCACAAGAGTCCAAAGGGGGAAACAACCCAAATGTCCATCAATGGATAAATGAATACACAAATTGTGGTGTATCCAAAAAATGGAATATTATTCAGCCACAGAAATGAATAAAGTAGTGATACATACTACAACGTGGATGAATCTCAAAAACAAGCTAAGTGAAAGAAGCCAGACACAAACATTCACATGTTGTATGCTTCCATTTATATGAAACACCCAGAATAGGTAAAACCATAGAAATCAGAAGCAGATTGGTGGTTCCCTGGGGCCAGGGGTAGTGAGTAACAGGGACTAACTGCTTAGTGGGAACAGGGCTTTATTTTGGAGGGACGGAAATGTCTTACAATTTAAAAAAAGGGGTGGTTTCACACATTGTGAATGCTGCTGAATTTTTTATTTTAAAATTGTTAATTTTATGTAACATGAATGTCACCTCAATTTTTTTTTTAAAAAAAAGGCTCAATATGACAGTCTATTGGTGAAAAAATTTATGCTGGATGTCTCTAGCTCTTCATTTGGTACTCAGGCCAGTCTCCTAATTCACATGCTGCTCAATCTGTGAGGTCACCCAATGCACTTGGAATGGAAATCCCACTTCCTTGGAACAGTACTGCCAAAAAATACTTGGAAAGAAAAATGAAATCAATGTGGGAAAGTATAATTGGTTCCTTGGTGGGTATGTTTAATACCAGGCCAGCTTAGAATGAAGTCTAAAGATAATTCTTCTTGGGCTTCCCTGTGGCGCAGTGGTGGAGAGTCCGCCTGCTGAGGCGGGGGACACGGGTTCGTGCCCCTGTCCGGGAAGATCCCACATGCCGCGGAGCGGCTGGGCCCGTGAGCCATGGCCGCTGAGCCTGCGTGTCCGGAGCCTGTGCTCCGCAAGATAATTCTTCTTGCTTCGGCTTTCCTGGGCTCTTTTAGATAGAATTCACGGGTTCCATGAAGTTGAATGGAAAAGAAATTACATCTTTATTGTCACTGGTCTCCCAGAATCCTTCTCACTGGAATCCATCTTGACTGAGCTATTAAAGATTATTGAGTAAATGCAATTCACAGTACTTACATTTTTTTGTGTTATATTGCATGTAAAATTTTGTGTACCTTCCATTTGAAATGTTTGTATTGTCTAAAAGAATAGTTGGCGTGGATACCTGATTCAAACTCATGATTTTCAAGCTGACAAGCTAAAACCTAATTTGTAAATGGTATTGAACCGTTTTGGAGAACTGAACATTCATTATATGTAAGTAGATACTATGTATAATGTAGATGTTATCATATTATATATATTAGAGTTATATTACTTAAGTAAGTTTTGGGAAATTTTGGCATTACAGAAACAACTGAAGGACTTAGAAATAAAGCTATATAAACTGAATAACTATAGATGTAATTTTAAATGTTTAGAGGAGTTTAGGTTTTAAATGGGACCCAAGATGAATCGAAGAGCCTTTAAAGTGACTTTTAGAAATTTATTGGCATCTTAGTTAAAGCAAAATAACATTTATAAACTTAAGGAAAAATCATGACTTTTCAATTTACTTTTAAAAATCAAGTATTAATATTAAAAAACACATAAGTCACGGAAGTACGAACAATCTTTTCACCTAAGATACATGAAAAAAACATGTGTGTATATATATACATATCTATACATATATATATAATATATATGTTCTTTGAGGTTTCACAGTCAGTGAACACTCTGTAACATGGTAAAACTCGGATGGAGTTTTATCTTCTTCCGCAGGATGCTGTGGACAGACAGGGCTTTCTTGGCTGCAGAATTTCCTATTCTCCATACTTCAGGCTCATTTCAATAGGCAAGGCTTTCAAGAAAAGACCAAAATGTACTTCCCTTGCTCACTTCAGCAGTTTGTATTAAAGGAAGCACTTAGTGCCTTGAACGCAATGTTCAAACTTGGTTGTTGAGTTCAACGCGGTATCCCTTCTCCTTCCGTGTTAAAAGGTACAGTGGAAATAGACTTGCAGAAAAATAGTTGACTTGCTAGATTGACCACAGTAACCATTCTCAAAAGGATTGCCTACAAATGCCCGCTGCTCCCAAAGAATCCCAACAAATAAGAAATAAAACACTGCACCTCGGCAGAGCTGAATTTTACGTATGTACGTTTTTACTCAGCTCTCATTTGCAAAACCATGTTCTGAAATGAACTCTCCTCAAAGAGCAGTCAATTATTAAAAGAAAGAACTTCAGCTAGAGCCTTCAAATGCTATTGTTTGAAAGTCCTTGAATTCTAATGGGATCTAGTCTGTTTTAAATGGTTTACCCGATGGGCTTTTATGACTCTTTTACACTTATTGAGAACTAACAAAAGGATGAGCCCAAAGCAAACAGAAAGGTATTAATCTGCAGTCTCAACTCTGCCTCTTTCTGTTGTCCAGATCATCACAGAGCCCCTTCTATTTAGATTAATGTAGATAATTTTTTTTTCCAGGACAGTATGAAATTATCTCACGTGTTTTCCTTTGTTTTCTTCTCACATATGCATCTCACTGTGTTTCCTCAGGTTCTGCCTTGACAGCATCCTAGCACCTCTTCAAAAGGTCTGGGTGAGCTGTGACAAAGCGAGAGAGAGGCATGGACATATATACACTACCAAACGTAAGGTAGATAGCTAGTGGGATGCAGCCGCATAGCACAGGGAGATCAGCTCGGTGCTCTGTGACCACCTAGAGGGGTGGGATAGGGAGGGTGCGAGGGAGGGAGACGCAAGAGGGAAGAGATGCGAACATATGTATACGTATAACTGATTCACTTTGTTATAAAGCAGAAACTAACACACCATTGTAAAGCAATTATACTCCAATAAAGATGTTAAAAAAAAAAAAGAAAAGGTCTGCATCACAATCCTCTTCCTAATTTACTCTCCCAGAATATCTTTCCTGAACCAACGTAACATCTCCTTACAGTAAACACCTGGAAAGTGCCTTACTGCCACTTTTTATTTCTACAGGACGAGATTTTGCTCCTGGCTTTCCTGGGATAAACTGGTCTATCTTTTATATTAGTTTACCTATTCCATGAAAGAGATGAGCCAGTGTGTAAATTCCATGGCAGCCCTTTTAAAATCAATCTATTTTTAGAGGTAGATTCCTTCTGTAGAATTCCTCAAGAGTAGGTCAGAATTGACTGTGGTCATTTGAACAGCTCCTTAATTGATCTACAAGAGGATCTACCACCACGTCCTCCAACCCTGGCCCTGCGATTTAAGGAGATTCCCAAGGTAAAAGAGAGCACTGCTGACAGGTGATCCTACGTATCCTTCTTTTCTAACTTCCTGGTCCCGTCCCTGCCAGTGATGTCATAAATAGCCCTGGTTGCTCCTTTTCCTACCCAGTGAATTGCAAACTCCTGACCCACTGAGCACCTCTCCCTAACGCAGGACTGGCTATGTAGTTTATGGGGCCCAGCACAAAATAAAAATGCTTAAAAATGCACCTTGTTAAAAAAAAATGATTTAAGTATTTAAGTACATAAAGGAAATCCAAAAGTGACTTAAGTATTTAAGTACATAAAGGAAATCCAAAAGTAACTTTTTTCTTAGGGAAAGGATGGGGATGTAGAAAGGTGGGCGATGGAAGATAGGTGGGGTATGACATAAAGAAGGAGAGACCCGGGACATTCCCCAGGGATTGAGAGGCTGACCAGCTTAGGACAGAGACCAGGAGGTACACGGCAAGAAGTACCAGAGTGGGGAGGGGTTCCAAGATGAGCTGGCGGGTCGTATGCCAGAATAATCAACCAATTTGAAATCATAGAGCTAGTCAAAAGCACCTCATTGAATGAAGCCCCCTTTCAAGACGTCATGGGAAATTTACACAGGTCTTTGATTGTGAAACTGACGAACAGAAAATGGACGAACAGAACTGACGAACAGAAAATGGTTATGTAAAGCATAACCCTCGAGAAAATTGATACATGTACTACGCATGGACTCCTGGTTTTCCAATAATAATGCAAGAAGTTATAATTGATGCTAAAACTATCCTGAACAAAATTAATCAACTCGATACTTCAGAAGGCATTTCAGAATCTTGCAGTGCCTTGGAATAAGGATTAAGAATTTATTGCTGAATTAAATTATTGCATTGATTCATCCATAAACTAACTAAATTAAATTCATGAAATAAATTAATTTATTGATGAATAAAAGTATGACCACACTAGCTTCTCACTAATCCACAAACGATTAAATTAGTTTTCATTGAACAAACTAATTACAGCCACTATGGAGAACAGTACGGAGGTTCCTTAGAAAACTAAAATTAGAATTACCATATGACCCAGCAATCCCACTACTGGGCATATACCCTGAGAAAACCATAATTCAAAAAGACACATGCACCCCAATGTTCACTGCAGCACTATTTACAATAGCCAGGTCATGGAAGCAACCTAAATGCCCATCAACAGACAAATGGATAAAGAAGATGTGGTACATACCTATAATGGAATATTACTCAGCCATAAAAAGGAACAAAACTGGGTCATTTGTAGAGACATGGATGGACCTAGAGACTGTCATACAGAGTGAAGTAAGTCAGAAAGAGAAAACCAAATATCGTATATTAACGCATATATGTGGAATCTAGAAAAATGGTACAGATGAACCGGTTTGCAGGGCAGAAATAGAGACACAGATGTAGAGAACAAACGTACAGACACCAAGGGGGGAAAGTGGCGGGGGTGAGTGGTGGTGGTGGGATGAACTGGGAGATTGGGATTGACACGTGTACACTAATATTTATAAAATGGATAACTAGTAAGAACCTGCTGTATTAAAACATTTTTAAAAGTATGACCACACTAGCTAATCACTAATCTACAAATGATTAAATTAGTTTTCATTAAACAAACTAATTAACAGGTGATGGGGCTCTAACACATATCGGTTAAGCAAATGAATACATGGAGAAAGGCAGGCCAATCTCTTATTAGCCCCCAGATCTCAGAATTATAATTTTCCAATCTGAAACCTGACAACTTTTCGTCACCTCGTACTTCTCCTTCGTCCTACATAGCGAGAAATTTAGAACATTTACGGTTAATCGTAGCACCACTTTGTGGAGCATAAATACAATTTAGGGAAGAGATTAAATGAGTTGTAACGGCTAAACCTCAACTCACGTGCCTGGAAGTAAAGGAATGTGAAGCCATTGCAGAGTTTCCCCTTAACACTGTGAAGGGGACTGTGATTTTTCTTCTATAATTGAGTTATAATTTTAAGACATTATTCTCGATTTTTAAAAAAAATCATATAAACTAGCTCTTAAGATTTCAAAAGATACGCTCAGTGTCCACAATTTGGAAAATAGGCAGACAAGCCTGGGTTTATTCACACGGCAGCACCAGCTTTTGGAGAGGATGAGAGTGGATCCTGAAAAAGAGGATAAGGTTCTGCTTCCAGTAATGGTGGAATCAACTCTTCCACAGAAAACAACTGTCAACTTCAAATAAAATCCAAAAACAACCACTGAAGGCTCGGTGAGGGACCAAAAAGCAGGTCAAACCTGGAGAAGAGTGTCCACATTTGGGACAGAAGTGGCACCAGCTGAGTTTTGTACTTGTGTAGCCTTTAGCCTGAAGTCATACGGTTCCTTTGGGGTGAGGAGGGAAGAGTGGCAAAACCTTGAATAGAAACCGGCAGTCTTTCTGGGCTAAAGAACCCTAGGACAGAGGCAGGGAAACCACGTCAGCTAGAAAACGAGGGGGAGAAATCTGGGAAAGGAGAACAGGAGAGAGGGGAGCCTCAAATTTTCGGCATAAACTTTGCGCACATCTCTGGGCTGACCTTTAAACTCTCCCTGCACAGCTAGACTTCAAGCAGCCCCGCTGAGGCTAAAAGAACTCAACAGAAAGTTTAGCTGTTGCTCATAATTTATAAAAACAAAAAAATCAGTATTCTCCACCAGTGGTCCTCCAGTGGGTGAGTTGGAGTAACAGGGATATTACCTCCTACGATGGACAAGACAGCCTTACACAGCAAAGTACTGTTTTACTCAAAACGTGAGTTTCTGCTTTACACCCATTAGGATGGCTATTATCAGGAAAATGGAAAAGAACAAGCGTTGGATGAGGATGTAGAGAAAATGGAAACCTTGTGCACTGCTAACTGAGAATGTATAATGGTGCAGCTGCTGTGGAAAATTAGTGGTTCCCAGGGACTTCCCTGGTGGTCCAGTGGTTAAGACTCCGCGCTTCCACTGCAGGGGACGTGGGTTCAATCCCTGGTCAGGGAACTAAGATCCCACATGCCTCACAGCACAACAAAAGAATTTAAAAAAAAAGAAAATGAGTGGTTCCTAAAAATTAGACATAGATTTAATGTGTGATCCAGCAATTCCACTTCTGGAGATGAAAGCAGGGACCTGACAGATACTTGTACACCCACGTTCATAGCAGGATTATTCACAGTAGTCAAAAGGTGGAAACAACCCAAATGTCCATTGACAGACGAATGGATAAACAAAATATAGTAGATACATACAATAGGATATTATTCAGCCTTTAAAAGGAAGGAAACTCTGACATGCTACAATGTAGATCAACTTTGAGGGTATTATGCTAAGTGAAATAAGCCAGACACAAAAGGACAAATATTGTATGATTCCATTTATATGAGGTGTCTAGGGTAGTCAAATAACTACCAAAGGGGGAAGGGGGGTAGGGATAAATAAGGAGTTTGGGATTAACATATACACATCACTATATACAAAATAGATAATCAACAAGGACCTACTGTATAGCACGGAACTCTACTCAGTATTCTGTAATAACCTGTAAGGGAAAAGAATCTGAAAAAGAATATCTATATATCTATATATCCATATATATCTGAATCACTGTGCTGTACCCCTGAAACTAACACATTGTAAATCAACTATATTTCAATAAAAAATTTTATAGAGATAAAAAGTAGAATGAGAATGGACTTGAGGACACAGGGAGGGGAAGGGTAAGCTGGGACGAAGTGAGAGAGTGGCATGGACATACATACACTACCAAATGTAAAACAGATAGCTATTGGGAAGCAGCCGCATAGCACAGGGAGATCAGCTCGGTGCTTTGTACCACCTAAAGGGGTGGGATAGGGAGGGTGGGAGGGAGACGCAAGAGGGAGGGGATATGGGGATAGATTTATACATAGAGCTGATTCATTTTGTTGTACAGCAGAAACTAACACAACATTGTAACGCAATTATACTCCAATAAAGATGTTAAAAATGCAATAAATATAATATTTCACTTCCACATTTTCCAATAAAAATAATTGTAGTTTCTTGAAAAAAAAAGTAGAATGGTAGTTAATAGAGGCTCAGGGGAGCTGGTCCATTACATGGGGTGAAGGTAGGGGTGTGTCCAGGGGTCGGGCTGGAGGGCTGGCTTAGGTGTTTTGCCCACCCCTCTGGCGGTGTTGTGTGCAGGGGACATGCGCAGTAAGTACCCTGTTTTGGCTCCTGGCTCTTCAGAAGCGGCGCACAGATTCCCTTCAGATTCTACATTCCATTTATAAATGGAATCATGCAATATTTGTCCTTTATTTTTGTCTTTTTGTATCTTTTGCCCATAATTTGCCCCAACTGCACATACATGCAGTTATTTTTAGTCCCTTATGGTTTCTTTGCATTTTGTTGCTTAAGGAGATGTTTGTCCAGGTGCAAGCATTGCAGCAAAGGGTCCCAGGTCCCAGCCTGTCTCGATACCATACTGCCTCTCAGTAAGTGTTGGTCAAAAGAGTGAATGATTTCTCCAGAATTATAGGAGGTGCTTGATTGCCCTTTTTTATTTGCCTTCACTGCTCACATTACCACATCCTAGGTGAACCCTCTTTGGATCCACGTCTCTTAAGGGAAATTCTCATCTGCTTTAGTTCTCCTGCAAATAAAGCAGAGATCTGACCAAATTTGGACCAGTAGAGCTCTCATAGGAGCCCAGTATGACCTGACTGGGTGGCAGATACTGGATAATAAAGAGGTGATGACCTCCAAGTGAAATAAAACCAATGAATTTTCTTTTTGCTTGTTGGATTTCCTAGGATAGCACCTTGCATAAATTCTAGCTAGCATGATGGAATTTTCAAGCTGGAAGATATCTTATAGGTGATGCGTCCCAATCCCTTAATTTAATGACAAGCAGACTGAGGCTCAGATCAGCAAAGTCGTCAAATTGCCCAAAGCCACACAGCTAGTGAGTGATTCCCAGGCTGGAGGCCAGAGGAGACAAAATACTCCAAAATCTATTGGTACATCCTTTTCCTCCAAGGGAAATGCCCAGATCCATAATTTTCCCATTTTGTCTCTCTCTCTCTCTCTCTCTCTCTCTTTTTTTAATAGAAAACTTGGAGCTAAAAGGAGTTATGATCCAATTGTTTCTTCTCAGATGGATGAATAACCAAGTTGGTACTTTCCATTCCTAATGGCTCAAATTACTAAGCTGTATAATAACTTCCAATTTTGAAAGGTAAATAGATAAAATGCATTTGGAGAGTTGGGGTCTTCTGACACGTAAGTCTTCTGAATAATTTCAGCCAACACCGGTTTGGACAAATACAAGTTGCTGTATTGTGCACTGGTCCTGGGTTAGACAGAGAGATGCAAAGCCAAGTTAGGCTAGTTTCAGATGACTGACCCTCAGGTACAGGACCTCAGCAGCCATTGCAGGCAGCCAGCAAATAATTCCAAGGGAAAATTTAAACAAAGTCACTTTGGGTAAAGACACAAGAAAAGAGCAGCCCAGTGTAAGATTTTTTAAAGCTGCTGTCATATTACGTATTTAGAAATGACCTAATGGTGCCAGTAATGAGGAAGACAGACCAAGCATAAGAAGCAAGGATATTCCCTCTCCCTCTGTCTTATTCTCTCTCTTTATCTACCTAATCTTGTTAGTGTTGTAAGGTGGCAGAGCTGGGAAGGGAGAGGCCAAGATACACTGGGGACCAGCAACAACAGCACAACGGTAGTCACGATGAGGGCTAACATTTATTGGATGCTTACTATGGTCTAGACACTCTTCTTATTTAATTCTCTACTTAATCCTCTACCGTGTACCTGGCCTTGTGCATTCCATATATATGACATTGTGTTACCCTCACACCTAGCTGATGAGGTCAGTGTCGTTATCCTATTTTACAGCCAAGGAATTTCCCTGAAGTGAAACAAGCCAAGCTTGACATGGGATCCACATTCAGCTTGTCTGACTTGGAAGCTCATGATCTTTCCCACTTATGACACCTGCCACTGTGAAGGCCCATCAGCACCACATGCATTAGCAGACATAAATATTACAAGCATGGTGGAGGTTTTCCTCTACGTTGGAAATCAGAAAATGTGAGCATTGCATCTTGGTTTTGCTTCCAATTTTCCATGTGACTGTAAGCGAGTTGCTTACTTTCTCTGTGACTCAGTTTCTTTACCTGCAAAGTGAAAATTATATCTGTCCCACTTGATCTCAAGGAATTTTAATGAGAAATTCAATAAATGATTGTGAAAGTATTATGAAGAATGTTAAACATATGTAGGCTTTGGTATGTTGTATTTACTACAAAATGCGGAAAATTTCTCCTCCTTCTCTTTCTCCTCCTTCTTCCCAGTTTTATTGAGATGTAATTGACATCTAGCACTGTACATCTTTTTTTTATTATTTTATTTATTTATTTATTTATTTTCTGGTTGTGCTGGGTCTTCGTTGCTGCACAGGCAATGTTGCAGTGAGCGGGGGCTGCTCTTCGTTGCGGTGCGCGGGCTTCTCATTGTGGTGGCTTCTCCTGTTGCGGAGCATGGGCTCTAGGCGCACGGGCTGCAGTAGTTGTGGCTCACTGGCTCTAGAGTGCAGGCTCAGTAGTTGTGGCGCATGGGCTTAGTTGCTCTGCGGCATGTGGGATCTTCCCGGACCAGGGCTCAAACCCATGTTCCCTGCATTGGTAGGCAGATTCTTAACCACTGTGCCACCAGGGAAGCCCTAGCACTGTACATCTTTAAGGGGTACAGCATAATGATTTGACTGACATACATCATGATATGATGATCACAAGAAGCTTAGTGAACATGTATCATCTCATATAGACAGAAAAGAAAAAATATTTTCCTTGTGATGAGAATGCTAAGGGTTTACTCTCATAACAGCTTTCATATATAATGTACAGCAGTGTTCATTATATTAATCACAGTGTACATAACAGTCCTAGTACTTAAGTATCTTACAACTGGAAGTTTGTACTTTTTCACCATCTTTATTCAATTCCCCCTGCCCCTACCCCTCGCCTCAGGTAACCACAAATCTGATCTCTTTAAGTTTGTTTTCTGAACTATAAGTTTGTGTTTTGAAGAAACGTTGCTTCTTATTTGACAGACAGGAGAGGTCTTTCTTATATACATCCTCTGTCTTGTCATCTTCATGCCCAGCTACATAAAGTGGGCAATAAATTACCCCTTATTTATTTATTTAATTTTTTTAAGTCTTTATTAAATTTGTTACATTATTGCTTCTGTTTTATGTTTTGGTTTTTTGGCCACAAGGCATGTGGGATCTTAGATCCCCGACCAGAGATCAAACCCGTACCCCCTGCATTGGAAGGCAAAGGCTTAACCACTGGACCACCAGGGAAGTCCCCTACCCCTTATTTATAAAAAGAGGTAAACATAGAGTGTCTGGTCTAGTAGGAGCTCAATAAATATTAATTTCCTCACTTTGTTTGAATGGGCATAGGAGGCAAAGCCTGTCAGAGATTAATTATATATCAACTTGACTGAGCCATGGGTTGCCCAGATATTTGGCCAAACTCTATTCTGGGTGTTTCTGTGAGGGTTTTTAGATGAGATTCACATTTAAATCAGTAGGATGAGTAAAGCAGATTGCCCTCTTGAATGTGGGTGGGACTGTCTAATCAGCTGAAGCCATAAATAGAACAAAAAGACTGATCCTCCCCAGAGTAAGAGAGAATTTTTCCTGCCTTTGGACTCAAACTGAAACATCAGCTCTTCCTGGGTCTTGAGCCTGCTGGCCTTTGGACTGACCTCTCCCATATCTGCAGATCTTCAGATCCTGGGTCTTGACCCCCTTCCAAGTTACATGAGCCAGTTCCTCATCATAAACCCCTCTCTCTCTGTCTCTCCTCCCCATATGTATCTAAAAATTATTTTCATATATTTTATATGAAAATATATATATGTATAACTGAATCACCCTGCTGTACCCCTGAAGCATCGTAAATCAACTATACTTCAACTTTTAAAAAATAATAAATACATAAAAATGTTAAGATTGAAAGAATCTTAAATGTATATACACATCCTATTGATTCTGTTTCTCTGGAGAACCCTGACTAATACAGCCCGGTACTTACTCATCAAAAGTCACGGGGAATCTGTTTACAACATCCTAAAAATAATAACCGGCCAAGATCTTATAAGCAATTAGGTTCAAAATTGAAGATCCTGAGTGTGGCGGGGAGAGAGAACTCTGCCCTAGGAATCACTTAGTCACAGCAGAGCCCCAGCCTTGGGACTCAGGACACGTCCTTGGGGAATTCTGCACTTTCCACGACTGGGAGCTTTTTGTCCTTTCTGCCCTAGGGTGCAAAGCACTTTTTTGGCTACAAAAGGCTCCCTTATGGTCTGTCTCGCCTTCTCCACTTTGTACGTCTTTAATAAGTGTCAGTTCCACAGAAGGCAGTGGCTCTTTCTTTAAAAGTCCGAAATGATCCCCAATGGCTTGTCACCTGGCTATATCAAGAATGGCTTTTAGATGTCTGCTCCCCGTTATTCTCAGCCAGCCCAAGAAAGAACACACTGTAGCTGTCTGCCTTTGGGGGGGGTGCTTCCTTTCCCACATCTCCAGTGATTTATAGCTCGTTTTTCCTGGTTAACCATGACCATGGCCGTGACCATGCACACAGTCTACCCTGGATAGACTCAGCTCGTAGGGGATATGGCTATTAACGAGAAAGCCTGGCTCCCAGAAGGTTTGGCTACTGAGATGCATTTTTCTTTCTCTCTCATTTACTAGTGGAAAATACTGCCTGGGAGGAAAATAAGATAAACAGTGGCCTTTCAAATTTCCCCTAAGCTAGAGTTTATGTTTTACTTTTCCCAGATCCCAGATAAATTCTCTTCCTGGTTTCTGTTTTATGCCACTTTGGAGGACATATGTCAGGCTCTTAACACTGGTTAAAAATAGGCCATTTGGATGGAAACAGGATATCATAACACAGCGGGGTTTTGCTGTTTCATTTTGTTGTTTTAATAAATGTAAGTTTAATCAAAAGAGCTAGATGAATCATCTTGGAGACTTAGTCCTCTGTTTGTCTACAGAACAGATGTAACTTCTCAGCTCTCTTCACTCATAATCATTCTGCTTGATCACCCAGAAAGGTGGGTTCGCCCTGTCTCCACCACTGCTCTCTCATGGGAAGAGTCAATTTAAGGGAACGTCTATAATTGTATGGTTTTATCTCTGTTTAGGCTATGATCTTGCTTGATAGTTACTTGGGTGCATGTCTTACTTCCTCTGTCAAATTGACAACGCCCCCCAAGGTTACAGACATGTTTTTCCCACAAGACACACCACGGTCTGTAGACACATATAGGAGACCCTCAATTAGAAATATCTGTTGGTTAGACGAATAAGTGAATGAAAATATTTTAAAAGCTATAGAGATAAGAATTCTAGGGGCTGTTAGGCTCAATTATAATTAGCTGCCTGTTGCCAGCAGTTTGAGCAGATGGCCAATGTTACCAATGGATACCAGCCAATTGGTAGGTAAAGATGTATGACCATCTTCTCTAAGATCTCTGTTCTCACACAGGTTACTATTCAAAGATGAAGCAAGGCATTTCCAGTCAGCAAACTCTGAAGCCATGCTCCAGCTATGTGCTACGGTCTGTACAGATTTACACTTTCTAAAATAGGGCTCTGGGGCCCCAACAGGAAGAGGATCAATGCCCCCGGTAAGGATGACTCTTTCTAGAACTTAGTATTTTGCTAGACTGAGGCAGTGTTGTAAGAAGATACTTTATTTCCCCAGCCGTCTTGTGCATTCAACCTCCTATTGACATGCTGACCTATATAAGGAATGAAGAATTTGGCTTCTGTGGACAAACAAAGTGAAGAATGGGGTAAGAATGAACTCTTCAGGGGAAAAAGAGTCTACTCAGCTTTTCCTTAAGAAATTTAGGTCATTTGAAATAATGTGCAAACACTAGGTTTTTTTTTTTTTTTCATAAAAACTCAAATTTTTCCTCGGGCATCTCAGAATTTTCCATTTCTGGTCAACATCTGAAAGACGAAAGAGGAAGTGTGATCTGAGGTAATTATGGTCTGACCAGGAGCAAAACAGGCCCCAGACCTCATGAGGAAGCGCCACCAAAAGAGGAACAGGGCCCTTTGACTTAGAAGACGAACGGCTGGGGTCGAACGGCCCCCCTAATTCAGAGCAGGTGCAGTCACTCTGGCCACTTGCTGACAGGCGAGACGGAGGAGAGAAAACAAAAGGCAGGGACCGCGCTGAGGCTCAGAGGCAGTCGGAGGTTCCTGTTGCTAGGGAACCACTTCCTGTGCGCTCGCAAACAGCTATTCACATATCACTAGAATAATCCTTCTCAGGCTTCGAAGGAAAGGAAAGAGCTCTCAAAGCTCAGACGTGACAGTAACACCAGGCAAGGTCTGGCTTTTCCAGCAGGCACTGAAGAACCAAGGATGCCAGGAGAGAACAAGAAGTGAATGGACATTTTGTTTTTATTCAAAGAGACAGAGGGCTAACCCCCTTCCCGCGTTTATCTACCCCGATGTGTCAGATGCAAACAGTGACCACACACAAACACACGTGCACACACGATTTTACTATCGGTTTCTTGAGAGCAGAGAGCACGTTTCACTCATTTTCAGATGCCCGCATTCTCCCACACAGCGCTTTGCACTCAGTTCTCCAAGTTCCTTGAATTCTGTTCCTTCATTTCACAAAGAGTTACTGAGGATTTGGTTGTACACACACTGTGCCGAGTGCCTGGATGGAGACAAAGATGCACAGATACCATCCTCCCCTCAAGAAGCTTCCTGGTCTTGTAAGAGTAACACGAGTGACAATTAGGTTTGGCTACAAAGAACAGTAACAAAAATAACAGTGGTGTATATGAGATAGAAAGTTTTATTTTCTGGCTCTTACACGTAAAAGAAAGGTCCAGAGTTGGTATTGAGCCCCAGAGACCAAGGCCTCTCCTGTGTTTTACCCCCACTATCCTTAACATGTGGTTTCATCCTCAAAGTTGCCACGTGGTCCAAGATGGCCACCATGATTACCCATCACTGTTCCAAACAGGAAGAAGGAAGGGTGTGCTCTCTTGAGGGAGATTTCTGGAAGCCCCGTGGTAGTAGATGCTACACTTGAAATCTTTTTATGAACAACATTAAAGCCCCTTCCCTTATGTTATTGTTTTGGGGGTTGTGAAATCAGTCTTATACAGTCACTTTTTTTCATTACAAAACTTGTAGCATCTCATTATGGCAAATTTGGAAAATAGATTAATTCATCCCTAATTCCAATATGTATTTAAGAACCATGAAAATTTTTAGTGCATACTTATGGTACTAGAAGCTAGGACTATAAAGGTAAACAACTACTGTGGGCATTCTGTTTCCTCTCCCTCCATTTTGTAAAGGTCTGCAAGCTATGCATTGGTTTTGGTGTTTTGTAGTTGTAATCATGGTAAATAATTTTATATCCTCTGTTTTTCACTTCACATTAAATCAATAGCTTTTCCCCATTTTACTATATGACTAAATTTTTAATAATTTAATAATATATACTCATAGTGGAAATTGAAATGTTATTTAAAAAATAAAAACAACCCAGTCAAAAGACAACAAGATACCTCTACACACCTACTAGAGTGGCCAAAATCCAAAACACTGACACCACTAAATTCTGACAAGGATGTGGACCAACATGCAATTTCACTCATTGTTGGTGGGAATGCAAAATGATACAGCTTGGAAGACAGTTCGGTGTTTTTTCTACAAAACAAAATACACTGTTACCATAGGATTGAGCAATTGTGCATAGGTGAATATAAGTATTGTATAAACAACTGGCAGGGGTAAGACATGTCCACACGTGACTGTAAATCATGGGCCATAAGGGAGGTCTTGGTGAGATTACTTCTTGGTATGTCCTCCGTTATTACATCAAGACTATAGCATTGAACTTGGACCTTCAAGCCTAGGTGTGATTTTAATAGATGAATAGATCCTCTGTCAGTGGTGTGTAGGATGTTTAAGAGCAGGTGAAATATGGATGCACAGACGCCTGTTAGGAAACTATTAAAATAGTTTGGACAAGAGGGAATAATGACCCAAAATGGAGTGTAACGGCAAGACTGAAAAAGTTGGAATAGATATGAGAAACATGACAAAGGAACTCAATAAGAAGGATACAGAGGTTAAGTAGAAAGAAGGAATCAAACCTGGCCTTGAAGCTTGAAACCAAGGTGGATAGTGACACCATAAACAGAAATCATATCATTGGATAGAAGAACCAAGTTTTAGGGAAGTTTATTATTATTTTTGATTCTACCAGCTTTAAATATAATGTCCCAATAGAGTTAAGTAGATTTAAAACACAGATACTCGGGACTTCCCTGGTGGCACAGTGGTTAAGAATCCACCTGCCAGTGCAGGGGACACGGGTTCGAGCCCTGGTCTGGGAAGATCCCACATGCTACGGAGCAACTAAGCCTGTGCGCCACAACTACTGAGCCTGCGCTCTAGAGCCCGCGAGCCACAACTACTGAGCCCGCATGCCACAACTACTGAAGCCCATGCGCCTAGAGCCTGTGCTCTGCAACAAGAGAAGCCACCGCAATAAGAAGCCCACGCACCACAAGTGAGAGTATCCCCCGCTCGCTGCAACTAGAGGAAGCCCACGCGCAACAACGAAGACCTAACGCAGCCAAAAATAAATAAATAAAATTAATTAATTAAAAAAATAGAACATAGATTCTCAACTTCACCAAACTTTTTAAAAAAAGGTAAAGACTCTCATTTCTTTACTTCATCTCCATCAAAGCATGACTTTATATGCCCAGGGCAAATTCCAAGAACTCATCCTACCCCGGCTCTCCCTTACAAGAAACCCGGAAGTTTAACCTTTCTAAAGGGCACCCGAGCTAAGATCCCTGCTGATAAACTTGCTCAAATCAGAAGGATATAAAATCAACCCTCTCATATGGTACTGCTCAGAAATTCTTAACTCTGTCCAGAAGACATTTGGTATTTGCAGAGTTGCTGAAATGGCTAAGAGGGTAGGACTTTGGACTCAAGCAGACTTGTGTTGGGATAAATGAACTCTTTAAACTTGAGTTCCCTTATCTTCATAGTGGGAATAATATAGTACCAATTCCATAGCGCTGTTAAGAGGATCAAATAAGAAATCCATGTAAAGCACTTAGCAAGGTCCCTAATGAATTGCAAGTACATAATAAATGTTAGCTGGTATTATTGTTAAGTACCAGGTCGGCATGGTTACCAGATGTTTTATGTTCAATTGTTAGAAAAGAACAATTCAGATGATGTGATCATGAATATGCAAAAATCAAACATGGCAGCTGGACCACATTAACTAAGGATAAAATCAGTTGGTTGTAGGAGGTAAAGAACAGAGAAAGTTGTAGTCACCTGAAGGAAGTGATACAATTATCCATTTTCCTGAAGCCTTTGCAAATTGTCGGAAGGAACTACATACTGTGAACCCCTTAGAGCAGGGCAGCTATGAGAAGAGTCTAGGCACAGGAAAAAATGGCAAAGCACAAACTTCTGGAAACGTGGCTATTAGGGTTGAGGGTAGTAACTGGTTCCAGGTGAACAAAAAAGCAAGAAGGCAAGACTTCAGGCCCTATCTCAGTACCCAGCATAGCAACAGGTTCCGTACACCCTTGCTGAACACACAGACAGATGAACTGTGGGACCAAATGCATGGATGCCCCAGTGTTCACAGTGATGGCCAAATACCAGAATTGGGTCTTTGCGACACCCTGACTTTTTGAGTCCTTGATCTGTTCTGCTTCTAGAGCTTGAAAAAAGCCAAGGGCAATTTGTCCCTTTTGTCAACTTCTCCTTGGATAGGAAAGCTGAAAATTTCCACGATTACTATACACACAGGAGTCATGCTTGATCAAAATCTATGGAAAGGTGCCGGGCGCACAGCCAGATGGGCAAATGCTCACAAAGGGATGTTACATCAGGCCTGCTGAGCATAGGCAGAAACAGAAGTCTTTGGCTGCAACCCTCTCAGTGAGAACATGGTGGTTCCTCAGCTCCCACAAAAGGATGACCCAGAGGAGAAGACTGTGGCCCCTTAGGTGACCCCGAGTCCTCCAACGTCACGTGTCACCAGAGTGTGAGCTGGAATACACTTCTAGCGGTTCAGCCGCACCCATCCGTTACGTGGTTCCTTCTCCTGGGGGGTACCCTGCATACCTGCCAAATGTTGGTAGCCCTCCATTCCTGAAATCATGAGAAGCCTGAAGAGTATAGTGTTAGCCTCTTACCAAGAAGAAACCATCACTGCGGGGAACTTCAGAGAACTGTGTGAAGATCACTGGCCGAGGTAAGTGCTCATCAGCTTGAAGAGCATTCCCTCCTGTTTCTATAGCAACAGCCTCTGCATCATCTTACCTGCTCCTCAAACCACAGGTAGGATGGGGAGGGAACATCTAGAGGATGCAACCCCAGCTGATTTTTTTTTATCACTTAAGGATGCAAGCCTGGTTTGACCAGTCTCTGGCCAAATTTCTCGAGAGAAATCAGAACCTAGATTTTTACATAACATTTTCCACTTTTTAAACATGGACCACCGATTGAAAAAAATTTTTAAAGACTGTGGGCCAAACAAAACACATCTATAAGCTGAGTTGGCCCTGTTTGTAACATCAGCCATAAGCAGTTAAAATCAACTTGCAGGAGTTCGGAATTACTCACTGTTTCTGAATATCTGTGGGGCTCGTAGACTGAATATCAGCTCTTGGCTATAATTTGTTTGAGAAAGTTGTTCATTAACATTTTACTATCGTGTTTGATTGTCTCCTCCTCCCATCATCTCTCCGTGATGAAGGATAAGGAACCAGAGGTGTTCTTTCCTAAGCTGTTTGGTTTTAACCAGGTTCAAAACAGGGTAGATGGTTATTCTTGTTCACATGGATGCAATCAGTAACCAAGCTGAACGTGTTAACCATCCCCAGTGAACAGGGAAGGACAGAGGGCTGCAGTCAGAAAAAGGGAATTTTAAGAAGCTTGGCGATGCCACCATTTTGACCAGTTAATAAGGTAGTAATCAAAGCAGCCATTTTGTATTTAGGTATTTAAAAAAAATTTTTTTGGAAAGGTTTTCTTTTCTGAGATTTCAACCAGACTCATGGACGCTTTCAAATATGTTATGATGAGTTCACTGCAGAGACTGTCAAGGGACCCTCTTTTAGTTCGGATTCCTTGCAGGAGGTGGAGGATACACCAGGAGGGGAGTGGGGTGCAGAGATGGGAGGGGGGCAGCCGGCACTGGGCTTTATCCAGCCAGCTACTTCTGGGGGTGACTGGGGCTTGGCTCCGTGGGGCAACCCTGGGAGCCGGCGTGGCCCGTGCTCCCCAGCTGTGCTCCCCAAGGGGCCAGAGAGCAGAGGTAGCAGTTCATCAAGTCCCACCAGTGATCGCTCGAGGGCTGTTCCTGAGGGGTCTTAGAGCAGGTTCTGGAAGAGAAAGCCTCAGGCAGAGGCCTGCAGGTGCTGGAAGTGGGGCAGGTGTGCGCTGAAGTGGAAGGTGGGAGACAGGGCGCACCCCCAACTTCATCCAAACCGCCTCCCTGGTCTCTGATATGGACAATCACATTTTCCCAGTATTACATAAAGTGCTGCCCCAAAGCAGCTGTAGGACAAGCCCCTTACTGTCTTCTCAACCATGTTGCTTGACTCTGTGCCCCCTTCAATACACAAATTCGGGAACAGTGGCCGATCCACCAGGAATCACTGAAGCGTGTAGCAAAGTACGGCTGCCATGAAGCCAAGTTGAACTGGAGGTAGGGAGAGCAAGGAAATAAAGCAGCTGATTTCAGGGGCCCCGGGACCAAAAATGCCACTTTACTGAAATGTTTGCAGAGAAACATGGGTAAAGGGCAACAAAAACAATGACAACAACAATCTGTGAAATGTAAAAACTTCACGTCTTCTCTCCTCAGAGCCTCTGTGACAATAATCAGCTGGAATTTCTAGATGGTGATTTTTCCACTCTGCATATCCTGAGAACAGAAGGGAAGGTACACTCCCAGGAGAGAGCTGGGTGGGCATCCAACTATGTTGCATGCAACACAAGTGTCATCTTCTTATTCACGTGCAGGGAAAGGACGTGGGAAGTGGGAAGGAGGTAGAGAGATTCCCCCAGGATGGAAACCTTTAAAGAGCATCGCTGTACAGTTTGATTTATTTAATGCACGTGCTACTTTAATCATTGCTGCTTTTGTATATTAATGTCACCTTCCCAATTCTTTGTCCTCTAAGGGGTTCTTACGAAGACCCAATAACACATTTTAATCAAACAACAAAGTAATAAAAGAAAGTGAAATAGGGTAGAAACACATCTTGTCACACACTCACACACACACACACACACACACATTAGGCAATTCTGCTGCAAGTATTACCGCACTGAAGATTTCATTCCTGGTAACTGATTGACGTTATGACCTGGGTGAACTTCTGGAAAGCTCTCTGACTGCATGCCCACTATGCTAAGGGGACATAGGATCGGATGGAGAGTAGTACAAGACAAAGCTGGCGGGGTGTCTCATCGCGCACATGCACACAGTGTCAAAACCAACCATCAGCTGTGCAGGTGCATTTCTGCTTCTCCTCAAAGCACAGGTGCCCATCAATCAACAATGCATCAGGTATACCTTGAACACAGAGGACTAAAGCAAACCCTCATTTTCTCTAAACTTGTATTTTCCCATTTACAAACAATAAGCAGTCTGTTGAATTTCCTAAATAAAAGATCTGGAAACGATTAGCTCTCTGCCCATGGGGGGAGGAGAAAAAGCCAAGAGTGCTCTCTGGGTGATGCTGAGGAGGACATATGCTGTGGTTTCAGAGACGTGGGTGGTACCATCACTTAAGAGCTTTTTGTCTAGGAGAGCGCTGAGAACTTGGAAACCCGATTTCCTCCATCTGACACCTTCTCGATGCGAAAGGTAGTGAGCTGGGAGCCGACAGACATACTTTAATAGGCAGGCCAGGAAGTCTCCCATCACCACAGACATGAAGCCTTCCGTGGCTGGCCACCCTCTCCTGACAGAGGCAAACAACACCCCCGGCCCCATCCACCCACCCCCAGTCACCAGAGAAACATCTCCTCGGATTCTAGGGCAAGTCCAGCTGACTTCACAGGTGAAGAAAACCCAGGCAAAAAAAAAGACTTTTTCCTACTGACCCTGATAGTGCAGAATCTGTAAGTAAATTCTGGAAACGTCTTCCTCTCTATGAATACGTGTTAGAGCCCATGACCTCCTGTCCAGTGGGGTTTTAGTTCTCGGAATAGGGAATGTGTCACCCTCAGAGGACTTTGTTCCTTTGATGAGCCTCCAGCAGCAAGCAGGTTGCTGCCATCATTGCTTCAGAAGAATGTACGTGATGGGTAACATCTAATCATTATTATTTGAAGTAGACACGGTATAGTGGGATTCCTTAGACTAAAATAAAAGTATGGTAGCAAAGTCCCATAAAGGGGTTTAAGGATAAGGACTTTGGGCTTCCCTGGTGGCGCAGTGGTTGAGAGTCCACCTGCCGATGCAGGGGACGCGGGTTTGTGTCCCAGTCCGGGAGGATCCCACATGCCGCGGAGCGGCTGGGTCCGTGAGCCATGGCCGCTGAGCCTGCGCGTCCGGAGCCTGTGCTCCGCAACGGGAGAGGCCACAACAGTGAGAGGCCCGCGTGCCGCAAAAAAAAAAGAAAAAAAAGATACGGACTTTGCTGAAAGTCATCTACAAACCCCAGTAGCATTTTCTCTAATAAAAGGCCTCGCAGGAATCCTCAGATTATCTGTTCCAAGTTTCAGAGAATGGAAAGAAAGTAAATTCAGGATAAAGGCGGTACACCACGCTCCTGTTTTCTAACTTCCCCACCTGAACAATTTTCTATTCGTTGGCTGGAGCCCCAGAAAGATCAGCGAGGAAGATAACTTGTTGGCGCGATCAGAATGGAGTTTGACTGCAATACGGTTGGCTGGGCCAGAAACTTCATTTGGACGGTTCTACTATGATGTGAAAGTAAAAGTAGACATTTTGTCTGAATTATCAGAGGCTCGGTCTCATTTTCGTCACCTCCCAGGGCTCTCAGCCGGAAAGCCTGACTTCTGAGTCTCCTCGGGGGCCCAGCCTCACACACACAGTAACATCACGTCGCTTAAGAAGCTGCAGAGTGGAACCCTGGTCTCACTTCCCCAGAAAGGTTACAAAAAATACATATATTTTTCCCTCATCGCATCCATTTTTAGTTAAAGAACTTTAACCGTTTGGGGTTCGTTACTTTACACTTGAAGAACCTACAAACCACAGGAAATGAAAATTTGACTAAGTGCAGATGATACAGACAGCCACCTCTGAAAGTGTGCTGGGGCCCACTCCACCCTAGGTGACCTTTCGCAAAAGGAGAACATTCAGATGAAATTCTTTGACAGTCATAAAATGGTTTCTCACCTCTTATGAACCAAGTGTTGCAATCTTGGGGCCCTAACAGCACAGGGTGAATGCAAACTAAAAGCTAATGAGGATTCCACAAAGTCTTCCTGGATTTTAAACACATTTAAAATCGTTTCAGCATTCAAAAGGACTTGGCATTGCTTCTAAAGCAATGCGTGGCAAGAGACGTGGCAAGATAGAGCCAACATTTTTAAAACACATATTACTTTTTTTTTTTTTTTTTTGGGAAACACAGCCATCAGAAAGGATCCAATTAATTTTTAAAAAGAATTCTCTCAAGAAAGCATAGTTGTCCCATAGATTGGTCTCATTGCCCACAAGGGAATGAATGAATGAATAAATTAAGATACGATGGGCCACCTCTGAAAAGTTGTTCATCTCCCTCTTTCTAGAAAACTGGTACTACATAATATCTTTTCCTTTGGCTACCAATAAGATTAGCCTAAGCAAGATCTGTTGTTTTTTCCTGTCAGCTATAAACCTGAGTCTCTGTACTAAGAAAAGTAATGCTCAGTTTTCATCTTATTCAATATCGATGCCTTTTATAAGCTGTTGTATGTGTGTGTGATTCTTGCCTTGTTCCAAGGGCCTTTCAGTAGAATAAAAAGAGATTAAATGAAGGCGGATCATATAATTTCTTCCCTACAATAAAAAGTCAGAGCAATCACAGGAGGCTCTGGGAAAGGAACACATTCCATGGAGAAGCAAAACGGAAAGAGCAATTATCCAGGGAAAGAAGGACCTGAGAGAGAGGGGGGCCTGAGCCATACAGACCAAAACCCTGACAACTCTGTTACAGTAGCTGCTTAGAAACAAGGCATACACCCAGATGAGAACGTGTAGACTAGTTCCTACCCTGTCCTCAGCACCTTCCAATAACTGGCTTATTGGGTCACGTTGTCAGGCTTCAAACCGTGCCTTCTTGCTGACGTAGAGTTCTCCCTGGTTGGAATTACAGCCTCCTCCTTGTCACTATCAGTAAAGCATCTTTGCTTTTTTTTCCTCTATTATATGAGCAACATCACGGATGCATCAAAGGATCTCTTAAGTATATGGAAACCTCTTCACCGTAATACCTCCATCTCACCACCATTTTTCATGGGTCCAGTACTTCATTCTTCCTTGCCTGTGCAGAGTGATAAGCTTAACCCAGTTTAGCTTCCCATCCTTTTCTTTACTTTTGCCTTGAATATTGTATCAGAAGGATATAATAATTCTTTAAAATGGTGCTTTCGATAAAGGATCTAACCTCACTTGTAAACAGACACACAATCTGATGGAATCTTCATTGCATGGCCCCACACTCAGGGCCATCCAATGCTCAGGTTGAGAAAGTGTGTAACCAGGCATCGTGGTTGGAGCCAGAAATGCCCCTGTTCTTTAATTGTTTGCTGGTGTTTAAAATCCCTCTAACACCACCACATTGTTTTCATTCCACAGGTAGATTTGTGGCTTAAAATACCAACAGGCTGAACAAGAAGCAACACAATGATGTGAATTAACATGCACCGAGGTGTATGAGCCTGACTGCATGTCCTTCTGAAGGTAGAGAACCTGGGGATGAGGTAGTGGGGAGCAACCCCACTGAAGAGGTTCAGGGCACCAGAAGGGCCGGCTGGAGGTAAAGGTAAACCTCATCTATCTAATGAAACTTCCCAGCGCTGGTCTTGCTGAAATGAAGCACCAGGTGACAGCAACCCATACTGTATCACATTAAAAGGGACTCGTTACAAATGGGCTACTCTATCTGCTCAGCTACATCACGCATAGAGTCAAGGGGGGATGCTACCTGATTCTGAGTAGGCATTAGGGTTCTGTCTATTACAGGCAGGTCACATTAAACAAAACCTCCAACGTACATAGATGCCGAATTATTAGAGCTCAAAGGACAGGTGACGATGGCGGTAAAATTTAAATACACTCCCAATTAACCCGTCATTGTCCCCTGGGGGGCCCCTGCAAATATAAATTACAGACCTCAGGATAAGGTGACAGCTGCCAAAGGATCAGGTCGTCAGCAAAAAAATGGGCAGAACTCCAAGTAGATATCACTGTGGATTCAACTTACAGTATTTGGTTTTCACTTTATAAACACACCAGCTAATGTGTCTCTCTTCACAAATGGATTTCGTATCTCTCCTTCCAGACCCAACTCCTATGCCACAATCTCTTGAGAGGACAGTAAGTAAAGAAACCAATCAACAGAAAGATGATTTGGGATCCTAATAAGTGTTACAGAAAAAATAAAAACGGGCAATGGGATGAAGAGTGATTTCAAGGAATGACAAGGTAGCTTCTGGGACTGTACATTCCAGCTGAGAACTACCTGAAGAGAAGGAGTCAGTCATGCAAAGATCTGCAAGGGGAGAGAATCAGAAGAGGCCCGCAACGAAAGCAATGTCTGTTACTGGCGAGGGTAGACACTTGGGAGGGCTGTAGAGGGAGATGCTAGAGCTGGATAATTGCTAATTGTCTCTCCTCCATGTAAACCAGAGCAGGGTGCCAACTTCCCCCCCCCTCGCTGTGCATATTCTTTTTGTTACCGTTTTTATTTTCTTAATTCTGCTCCCTGATTTTCATTGAATTACAAGAACATGACCCTCTATGAGCAGCAAACACGTCTGGAGCCCTCTTCTAACCCCTCATCATATAAAACACCAAATTAAAGCCATTGGAAAATAGAAGCTGAGAGTATTAAGATTTAGCTTTCATTATTATGAGGTCCATTCAACTAATGTTTATTTTTATGACCATTACATCTCATTATCATTACCGATCATAGGCAGAAGCTAAGTTATAAACTCATGATTTGTTTCTTTCCGTATTATCTTAATCGAAGTCCTATTATGGGGTAAATAGCTTTAGCAAAGCTGCATATTTAACTATACACTAACAAAAAAACCAGCAAATGCATCTAGATAGCATTTTCCAAGGTAATCATAAATACTCTAGTAAAAAACTACACTACTTATTTCAGTATTACTGAATTTGAAATTTCTTCATCATTATCATCATCTACTTCATTGCAAGTATTTGTTCAGCAAGAACTGAAATCAATAAAAGAAAGAAGGAGAAAAAGAAAAGAAGCTATTTTCTGCATCATGACCAGATTATCCAGATGTCGTGCCTGGAATAGATCACAAGTGACATTTCTAGTCATGTTTCCAATCACTGGGAACATACAGATTTTCCTTTGCAATCTGCAGAGCTTTCGGATTCTGCGAGCCTTGCTGTCAACAATAGTAGCCCAGAAAAGGAGGCGCTGCCCTGAATGGACTCTACCTGCTGCCATCTTCCGGTCCAACCCGAGGCATTGTGGTTCTTTTGGGGATCCCTCTTCTTCCTGAACTCCAGTCCCACAGACCAGAAAAACAGGGAGAAAAGAAAAACAATGCATTAATTTACGGCAACACTTTTTGCAAACCAACTAATTAATATGAGATGAAGCTCTGAAAAAACTAGACCACGCCCTTATGAACTGAGGCTTCAGAGAAGCAACAAATTCAACAACAGCTATTAAGAAGAATAACTATGCGGGTGCTGGGTTACAAACTCCACGGTGCCATTCAAGTGGAAGCGTCTGACTGTTGCCCCTGGAATTGTACAACCCAGATGTTCTCTGTGACTAATACATTTGGGGACATCAGTTACTTAAACACAGTGGGGTGGGTTTCTCTGTGGGAGAAGATTTCTGCAAGTACATATGATGCAACGAAGAGAATTATGTTTCCTTTTTCACAATTGAAAAGGCTGATTTCGTGTGCCTTAGAAAATTCTATCCCAGCTCACAGTTATTTTTATCTCTGGGAAGGTGAGCAAACGCATTCTTCTCTGAGTTCTGGTATGACATTCTTTAATGACAATGTTGACTCCTATAGCATTGGTCAAAGTAGGTCCAACTAGGAGGGGCAGGTGGGGAGGTGTAAATTAAGAGGAATGTCTACATGGGGCTTTTCTAATTTTGTCTGCAAGGTGATTTTATGCTGATACCTTTACTTATTTTCTTTCTCTTTGAACAAATATTCGTTGAGTTCCTGTATGAACTAAATCTGTGGGACCTTAATCTTTAGGAAAGATTCCTTCCAACATCTCATGAATGCATTATACTGTAGCTAGTTCCCTACTCAGCTTCCTCCCTAGGCTAGCACCCTTTCTGCACATACTTTGTTCTTCCTAAGAATTTAGCGCAATGGAAGATGTTCTGGACCAAAATGAAGCATATGCGTGTAGGGTTCCATAAATGATAATGACTCTCTAACCAGAGTGGAACAACGGAACTCAAAAACTGATATTATTTATCATAGGAGCCATGCCCAATTTGTTCTCAGTGTGCAGCTCCTAGGTAATATCTCATCTGGCTGAGAAACCACCAGACTCTCAAACTTGGTTAGTAAGATAAATAAATATCCTTTTTAATTCATAAAGATTCGTTTCATTAAATCACCATCAGTATCATCTCAGAAAGGAATTGATTTCACCTGTGTTTTTGGGAACACTTTTTTTTTTTTTTTCAGAGATCAAAAATCATCTTCAAATGTTTACCACCAGGGACCGGTTTCAAAATTTTTTCCTACTTTTAAAACCCATGAAATTGTATTGACACGGGCAATCTGGTCAAACAGGCCTTCGGTCCCATTATCTAGATTTTATACATTACAAGAAATTTTAATGACAATTGCTTCCACAATTACATTTCTAAAAAGATGTGAATTAATAGATACCAAGGACATGTAAATGATAGAAAAGCCCCATTACACAGCAACTAAACGCAGCAAATAATTTGTTGTTTCACAAGGCCCAATAGAATAAAAACGTGAGGAGTTATTTTATAATATAGCCGCAGGGAAAGTCTCTCCACACACCAAAATAATCTAAATAAAGTTGTTTCATGGATAAAAGCATTCTCCTTTGAGCCAATAGGACTGTTTACTTTTTTCATTGCTCTGAATTCCAGAACTGTGAAATAACTCAGCCCTTTAACTTTCTTCCAAGCATATTTATTACTTCATTTTAAGTTTCCCCTCCCCCAGTCTTCTCATTAATTAGTAAAAATTGCAAAGCCCTGGAAGGATCTGCAGATGGAAGGATATTTGGAATCCGTCTGGCCAGAGAGCTCTCAGCATAGAATAAACAATCATCTGTCTTCAATAGTACAAACTATGTTCTATTTAGAGAAAAAAGGCTGAGCTCCGTAGATTCTTGAGTTTCTTCTCTTCAGTGCAAGTCTGTGATTTGCTGAATTTGTTCTTACTGGCTTTTTCCCAGCAAAGCTAGAATAAAATGACAACAGTCCAACTGTAGTAGACATCTGTTGATGTTGCTGCCTGGCATTCACTCACACTTTCTAATAAGTGTGTCCTGATTTCCTCTTTCAAGTCATCCTTTCCACCTCCTAATGAATTGTGGTTCCTATGAAACCACCTCAGTACACACACACACACACACACACACACACACACACAAACACACACACCCCTCCCTCCTGACCGCTCCAGGGGTGGTCACGTGACCCGGGGCTGCGCCCATCAGTCTGCTGCTTTTCCCTGTGATTGGTGCAGAGTGGTCATGTGACCCAATCTGGGCTAATGAGAGATTTTTTCTGCACTTCCAGGAATAGGCTTCTATTCTTACCCACTGGTCCCAAATCCTGAGACAACTGTGGAGTGAGGGTTGGGCTGCTGCTGTCACAGGCAGCTGGGACAGAAGCCCACACAAAGTAAGGAAGAGCCAAGAGGTGGACTGATACTGAGTCCTCATGATATCATTAGAGCCCCTGATCCAGCCATGCCTGAAGCGAGCCTAACCATGGACTTTGGGGCCTAAGTGAGCAATTATATTTCTTTTTCTTTTTAAAAATACAGCCAAGACTTCCCTGGTGGTCCAGTGGTTAAAAATCCGTGCTTCCAGGGCAGGGGGCATGAGTTTGATCCCTGTTTTGGGAACTAAGATCCCACATGCTGTGTGGTGCAAAAAAAAAAAAAAAAAAAATACAGCCAGGGTTCAAATCCTGTTCTGCCATGTAGGAACTCTGTGAGCCTCAGTTTCCTCATCAACGCTAATAACTGTAATAGTTTATGTTTTTGTGGGGCTGCTGTGAAGATCAAATGAGGTGACGGATATAAGAATACCACATGACTCACTATTAATATGAGATGGGGCGGCTCTTGTCTGCCCAGCCAGCAGCCACCCACCCCCTTCTGGTAAGAGCTGCTATCCCCTGGCCACAGGGTTAGCCCAGGCGAGAGGGTATAACCTAATTCAGGCTAGAGTGAGGAGGTTGGGACGTTTCAGCTTGGTTGGTGGATGTCCTACAGTCTTGAACCCCTCAGGATGGAGCCCCAGAGCTGGCGATAGTCACATCACATGAGATAGCTCAAGAGAATGAACCCAGCACACGGTGAGATGCAAAGGCAAAAGGAAGAGAAAGGGCTCTGATACCATGTGTCCCAGAGTCCTGCAACTTGTCTTTACTTAGTTGTTGTTTATTGTTTATTTCCCCATTCCTCTGCCATCTGCCTGATAGCTTAGGTTGCCGCCTAACTTCTTCCAGCTCAGGGAATGCCCTTCAGATAACTGTAGACGCAGGGGAGCCCAGAAAGATGGGAGGAGTCATCTTAACCACTTCAAAATCTCGCTCCCGCCACCCCTGGGTCCATGGAGAATATTCCTCATGAGTAAAACCTGCAATTCACTAAGCTACCCAAGATCAGGGATACTGGGACCTTGACCAGAAATTTGCTTTACTCCCTGTCTACGTGGTGCCAGAAAGTTCTAGGTGCTTTTCCCAGTCTGCTTGTTGGAAACCTAAGTAGCTACAGCAAAGAGGAGGTGTATTGGATCGCATGCTTTTGTAGAGCTGTAGTTCTCGAACTTTGATGTGGACGCAATCACCTGGAGAGTGTGGTACGAACACAGAGGGTCCAACCCCTTCCCACTCCAACATCCCTAGGCCTCTGGATTCTTCATTAGCACCTCCAGTGATGCTGACACACACTCAAGCTTGAGAATCACCGTTGTGAAGGATGAAAGTTTGGTCTGGTGCTCAGACAGCATCACCAGGGTCCTCTCTTTCTCTCAGTCTCTCCGTTTGTCTGTTTCTGTCTGTGTGTCACTTCCCAGGCTCCTCCTTCACTGCACAGACAGGAGCTCTGGGGCCACATCCTTTCAGCTCATGTTTCAAAGGGGGACAAGAAGCGTTTCAGGCCCTGCATTCATAATGCAGTCAGCCCTCCGTATCAGTGGATTCAACCAACTGCAGATCGAATTTCAGACACCTTTTTATATAAGGGACATGAGTATCTGTGGGGATCGGGGGGGTCCTGGAACCACTCGCCCTGTGGATACTGAGGGACGACTATGTAGAGTTCTAAGGGAAGCTTCCTATTGCTCTATCTTGGGTCATGTGCACATGCCTGTCAGGGAATGGGGACCCTGATCTTCCAGACCTACATCACTGCCCATCCTGTGAGCCACTGGAGGGATGGGGTGCTGCAGTTGGAAGCCTCAGCAGAACCTCAGAGAATGGGGAAGGTGCAGTTCCCCAAGGGAAGGAAGGATGCCGGTTACACTGCTGTTCAAAATATAGACTCCAAGTAGGCAATTCTCCAAAGCCACAGGACTGAAAATACCTACCGCTTATTTAGTGGCTAGCCTGTGCCAGCAGCTTCATGTATGTTACATGTAACATGGGATGACATTCAAAATAGTGAACAGCCTGTATGGTACAGGCCACCAACTAATCAGACTGTGGAGGCTCCCAGAGGTCCCTGGAGTACAGGCATTAACTCTTTACTTCCTGGAGCATGCAGAGTTCAGGGGTCGGGGGAGAGGAGTGATGTGGGAAATGGATGCCACTCAAGGGCTTGGGGAGCAGTTATTTACCAGTTGAAACAAAGGTGTTTTAATATTTTAACAGCCAATAGTTATTTATTTATTTTTATTGACGTATAGTTGATTTACAATGTTATACCAATCTCTGCTGGACAGCAAAGTGACTCAATTTTACACATATATACATTCTTTTTTTAAAATATTCTTTTCCATGATGGTTTATCCCAGAAGATTGGATATGTCCCCTGTGCTATACAGTAGGACCTTGTTGTTTATCCATTCTAAATGTAATGGTGCACATCGACCAACCTCAAATTCTCAGTCTATGCCTCTCCCTCCCTGCCAGTCCTTGGCAACCACCAATCTCTTCTCTATGTCTGTGAGTCTGTTTCTGTTTTGTAGATAGGTTCACTTGTGTCATATTTTAGATTCGACATATAAATGATATCATATGGTATTTGTCTTTCTCTTTCTGACTTAGTTCATTTCGTATGAAAACCTCTAGTTGCATCCATGTTGCTGCAAATGGCATTATTTTGCTCTTTTTTATGGCTGAGTAGTATTCCATTGTGTATGTGTACCACATCTTCTTTATCCATTCATCTGTTGATGGACATTTAGGTTGTTTCCATGTCTTGGCTATTGTGAATAGTGCTGCTATGAACATAGGGGTGCATGTATCTTTCTAAATTATAGTTTTGTCCAGGTATATGCCCAGGAGTGGGATTGCAAGATCATGTGGTCTATTTTTAGTTTTCTGAGGACCCTCCATACTGTTTTCCACAGTGGCTGCACCAACTTACATTCCCACCAGCAGTGCAGGAGGGTTCCCTTTTCTCCACACCCTCTCCAGCATTTTTAACGGCCAATATTGTTCTTACGGATGCATACCTGCTGAATATTTTCAGCCCTGAATATCATCTTAACAACCACACTTCTAAAGTATAGGTACATCCCAGAGGTATGCTGTAATATGCTAGAGGTATGTAAAGCCTCTCTCTGGAGCATCAGTTTCACTCAAAGATTTGGGAAGAAAAACATTATTTGTACATTAAAACAAGTCTGATTACATTGCGGAAGGGTAAGTAGAACAGACCTAAATGTTTAGGATGAGCACGGAATGTCAAGGAAGTTTGGAAGCAGGGACCCTGACATAGAGGTACCCTGTAGACAAGGTTGAAAAGCACTGTCAGGGAAACCACAATGTTGATACTTGTGTCCCCATTATGCAGAAGGGTCCCTGGAGGGTTGAAGACTTTGACTAAAGGTGCATGCTTTTAGGTGGGGTAAGAGTCACACCATCTTCCTGGGTCAGACCCCAGCTCTCTCAGCAATACCATGATGGCTTCCTTCAAGTTTGCTCCTTGCTGGTGTTTTTTTTTGTTTTTTTTGTTTTTAATTTAAGTGTAAGTGGAAAGAACAGCTAGTTATTGAATAGCTATCCTTAGTGATGGGACTAACAGAAGAGAACTTTGGGTAAAGAAGACATAGTATGGTTTTACAAAGGAATGAGTGATTATTACTCTTAGCTAGGGAAGAACATTTCAAAGACACACCATTGTGTGCTTCAAGGTTTAGAGAGCCTGAGGTCAAGAAAACCATTTATCACGTGGTGGAAATTTCAGAACCAGCAGCATAGAAAAGTCTGACACAATCTTTATGGCTGTAATTCAACATGCTGGTCCAAACTTTCAAGTTACATAATGACTGCAAAAATATTTGAATTAAAATAAACTGTCAAACTACTGGGGAATGGAAGGGGTAAGATTAGTTGCCTATACTGATTGCTATGGACTGAATGTTTATATCATCCTTCCCCCACCCCTCCAAATTCATATGTTGAAATCCTAGTTCCCAATGTGATGGTATAAGAGGTGGGGTCTTTGGGGGTGATTAGGGTCATGAGGGTGGAACTCTCATGAATGGGATTAGTGCCCTTATAAAAGAGACCCCAGAGAGCTCTCTAGCCCCTTCTGCATGTGAGGACACAGTGAGAAGATGGTCATCTATGAACCAGGAAGTGGGCTGTCACCAGACACTGAATTGGTTAGCACCTTGATCTTGGACTTCCCAGCCTCCAGAACTGTGAGAAATAAATGTTTTTTGTTTAAGCCCTCAAGTCTATGGTAGTTTGTTACAGCAGCCTGAACAGACTAAGATCCTGATCAACTGAGGATTATTATATATCCTGCACATAGATTTGTGTTACAGATCGTGAATAAGTGATGAGAGAGAATCACGACTCTTCAGCTACTTTTATATCTAATTCTACTCCACATGCACTCTATAAACATGGGTTGAATGAATGAATGAATAATGTTATTTAAAGACGAATATTTCCAACCAGAAATAGACTCACAGACATAGAAAACAAACTTATGGTTATCAAGGGGAAAGCGGGAGGAGGCATAAATTAGAAGTTTGGGATTAACATATGTGTACTACTATATATAAAATAGATAACCCACAAAGACCTACTGTATAGCACAGGGACCTATACTCAATAGTGTATAATAATCTATAAGGGAAAAGAATCTGAAAAGGAATATATATATATATATATATATATATAAAATATATATGTGTATAACAGAATCACTTTGCTGTACACCTGCAACTAACACAACATTGTAAATCAGCTATACTTCAAAAAAAAGGCATAGCAAATATCACTTCATATACGTTTCCCAACTCTTTTCTTCCTGGGAGTCAAATTAAATGCATTTATGACCTTAAAAAAAATGAATGTTTCTGCCCAACTCTTTATTTGCATAAAACCAATGCTCCAGGAGGCCACACACACCTGAAGCCCTGCAGGGCACACTACCAGATGTCCCTGGAAGACAGTGCAAGTGGGAGAGAGACTGTGCCGAGAGGATTTCATCCATACCTGGTGAACAAGAGAAGGAGAGTTTTTGCTGGAAACTGGGGCACCAGTTTTTTATCTGGGTTCCATACTGGTTCACAAAATTTGTAATACCTCATCTCTGTCTAGTACGTCTCCATTTGTAAAGTGCTGTCTTATGTGATTTCACATGACTCCCTCAATAATTGTGTATGGTGGGCAAAGCCGGTATCCCCACGTCCTGGAAAAATGCACTGCTTTCCCCTACTCACCCTCACCATGCTTCTGACACTCGACTTTTTCCCCACACTGAACAATTCTCCAGTGCCAGCTGGGTGTCCACAATTCAATTCAATCCTGATATTAACCAGAATTAGCACTGACCCCTCAGGTTAAAGGCTCAGCCCCACAGGACTGCCCCCCACTTCAGACACCAGCCGCAAGCAGTGCGTCCCAAGGTTCCCCATGACTGCTGTGCAACTTGGCTACAAATCAGAGGTTCCCACAACCCCCTCCTTGGGTTCACTAATTTGTTAGTGTCCCCCAGAAACTAGGAAAACAGTCCACTTACTACTGCTGATATATTACAAAGGATATAGGAAAGGATACACCCGACCAGATGAAGATGTACATAGGGTAAGGTCTGGAAGGGTCCTGGGTGCAGGAGCTTCTGTTCCCATGGTTACGGTGTGTAGATGTGTTCACTACCCCAGAAGCTTTCCAAAACCCACACTTTGGCATGTTTATGGAGGCTTCCTCATACAGGCATGATTATGAACTCCATTTCCAGCCCCTCTCCCCTCTCTGAAGGACGGAGGATGGGCCTGAATGTGTCAAGCTTCTGATCATGCCTTAGTCTTTCTGGTGACCAGTCCCCATCCAGGAGCTCACAAAGAGCCACCTCATTAGAACAAAAGACACTCCTATCACCCAGGAAATTCCAAAGGATTTAGGAACTCTGTCAGATGCTCTTATCACTTAGGAATTACAAGGCTTTAGGAGCTCTGTGTGGAGCACCCAGGTCAAAGATCAACTAAGATTCTCCCCGGACCCCTGTTTACAGGGATCTTAGGAGCTCTGTGTCAGGAACCAGGGACACAGATGGATATACATATATATTTCTCTCTTCTTATTTCACACCCTCATTTCCCACACGAAGAATATAAACCCCACTGTCACACAGCTGTAAAGAAATGCAAGGCCAGACCCTCTGCTCACTAGTCATTAAAGGAACACTTCCCACTTTGCTCCATCCATCCCTCAGAGTTCAGGCAGAGGGATCAGAAAATATAGGTGGTCTTTTGTCAGGGATCAAAAAGCAGGGGAGGAGGAGAGCTTTGGCCAGATACCCAAGTTGCACCAGCACAAACACTGTCTTGGGGCTTCCGTAAGAATTCTGGAGGTGACTTCTGAGTTCTGGGTCCCATAACCTGACCAATCTCACTTCCAGAAATTATTCTAAGCCACGACATTTGTGGAAGCTGGAACTACGTCTGTAAGAAATCACACCCCTCAGCGGTGACACCCAACAACTCTTTTGGTTTCCTGTAGAACCTTCCAGAATAAATGGAAATTTGAAGGTGGATTTTTTTTTCTTTCTTTTTTTTTTTCTTTAGTAAACCTAAATTTTTCTAGTCCCAGCTGAAGCTGAAACTGCAGTAAGGAAGTTTAGACTCAAGGTCAGAAACTCAACCTCTTTTCCTAAAGTTTGACTTGCCATAGAGTACTATTTGTAAATTGCTCAAATGAACTTAAAACATTGTGTCAATTCATCCTGGGGGAAAAAGTGCTAAACTGAAGTTACGTAGTGCCACCTAGAGAATGGGAGGGGGTGTGGAAGGAAGCCAGCCGCTGCCAGCTGTCCAGCCCTCTCCTGGGCCCCTCAGCATACAGGGTCCTGACTAAGCACATCTCTTAAAGCAACATCATTTTTGAATATTAATTGTGGAAGCTCTTCTAATCACAGTAGTTCCATGGAACTCATTGTTTTTCAGGAATTTCCCTCACAGAAGCTTTATGCTCAAAAAAGCCTGGCAAAGCTTGCTGGAGAGGATTAAGGAGTTCCCTGGGCCAGCATATAGTTCTCATTATTCAGGCTGCGTTACCCCTAAAAGGAGTTTTTAAAAATGTCCTTCCACGAACCCTTGTCAACATCATTTTAGAAAGGCAATGATGTCTGTTGGAAAAGAGTCCAAGAGCCACCTTCCAATCCCACATAATTATGTGAACCTGACCAAGTCCACACTTCTATGGGCTTTATTTTCTCCTTAACAAGGAGCAGCCCTTCACAACCTCACAGCCCGCCATGCTTCCAGATCAAATGAGGGAGGGGGCAGGGAAAGCATGCCGAGCTCTTTCCAATGACAGAAGGCTCAACGTTGTTGTTATTTGGAAAGAGATAATTATAAAGATCAGTATTTATCTTTTCCCTTCAACAGAACCCAGGCAGTTCTGTGCAAATAAAAACCCAACACAACCAAGAGAATTCTGTCACCAGCACACAGTGATCACTCAGCAAATATTTACGGTTTGTGGGCTAACCTCACCAGGCGATTTCAAGTCTGCCTGGAGCACACGGGAAAATTCAGCAAGAGAAGGGACAGGTGTGGCAGGGGAGGGGCAGGTTCTAATGAAAGTGCTACCTAGAGCCCTTCTCGCTCGTTTGCCGCCTCCTTCTGCCTAGAAATACTTCTCTGCCCAATTTTGGCTCCTGCAGAGAGTGGGCTAGAACTACTCCTAGAGCATAAGGGCCCAGTAACTTATACACACACGCGTGCACACACAAACACGCATAAACACATCCACAAAGACGCATACCTACACACACGTACACACAAACATATATACACACACACATACACAGACTTACACAGGCATATGCATAAACACACACACGCATATACAATCACAGATGCACACATAAACACACACGTATACAAATATACAAACACATAGACAACACTCATAAACACAGAGGCACACATATAAACACACACGTATACACACACAGCTACAAATATACAAACACTCATAAACACAGAGGCACACATATAAACACACACGTATACACACACGTATACAAACACTCATAAACACAGAGGCACACATATAAACACACACGTATACACACATATACAAACACATATAAACACAGATACACACATATAAACACACAGACATGCACACAGACATATATACACACATACATAAACAGGCACACACACATAGACAAACACATATACACACATACACAAATGCACACGAACACACGTACACATATACACACACAGATGCACACATACATAAATCAGACACACATGCAAACACACACAAGCACCCACACATAAACACATACAAACACACACAGGGATACGCACATATTCACAAACACCTATGCGCACATGAGCACACACACGTGCATGTACATACACAAGCGAACACACATACACATCACACACCACCGACCAAAAGCGAACTGAGCCACAGAAGAGAGTAAAGCTGAGGAAGAGACGCCCAGGCAGCTCAGCCTCCCCGCGTCCTGCCGATCTCCCTGACCTGCTCAGCCTCCCCTCGTCCTGCCGATCTCTCTGACCTGCTCGGCCTCCCCGGCATCCTGCCGATCTCTCTGACCTTCGTATCAGCATATCTGCTGTTTTCTTCAAGGTCTCTTGTGTCAGGGCTTCCAGAAAGAGAAGGGGGTTACTGGGAATTCGAGTGTTAGTTTAAGCGATACCCCAAGTACCTTTAGCAGGAATTGATAACCGGAGCTTCCTTTCTCCAGACGTGGCTGCGGGTCTGAGCGCCCCCCTCCACCCATCTTCCTGCTGCTCCCAGGCTCGGGGCGCTGCTGACCTCCAGACGCTCGGCTTCACCAGCGCCCTCGCCTCTTTCTGTCGGTGGTCTTCACTTGCCTGCCCTTCTAAGGAAGAAGAGACGCGCTTACAGGGAAGGCGGCGGTTCTAGGCTTTAATCTAGGAAACCAAGGGACCCAGGTGTAGTAGCTGAATGGCAAGCTTGCTTTCTTTTCGTGGGAAACGTAGTCATCCATTCAAACCAACAGTGACGGAGCACCTACTGTGCGCCTGCCGCTAGGCTGGGGATGGGAGAGACGAGGAGGACCAAACCCCTTCTCCTTCCTGGAGAAGGAAACCAGTCATTAGAACGTCAGAAGTGCGAGGGGAGCGCAAAGAGGAAGGCGCTCAGGCACCTGCAGGTCACGAGAGGCCAGTGGAAGGAAGACGACTTAGGGGAGATGACACCCAAGTGCCAGAGGGGGAGGCGGCGGAATTCTAGGCAGGGAACCACTGTAAGAAACCAAGACTCTAGTAACAGTTTTCGCTTTTAATTTCCTCTTTAAAAAATGTACCTCGGAGCTTCCCTGGTGGCGCAGTGGTTGAGAGTCCGCCTGCCGATGCAGGGGACGCAGGTTCGTGCCCCGGTCCTGGAAGATCCCACATGCCGCGGAGCGGCTGGGCCCGTGAGCCATGGCCGCTGAGCCTGCGCGTCCGGAGCCTGTGCTCCGCAACGGGAGAGGCCGCAACAGTGAGAGGCCCGCGTACCGCAAAAAAAAAAAAAAAAAAAAAAAAAAAGTACCTCGGATCTCAGACATAGCCCAAACCCAATGTCTCTCACGTGCCGCCTCCTCTCCTCCCCCTCCTCCTCCCCTCCCCCTTCCTTCCCTCCTTGATAACTATATCATGGGTTCCCCAGGGCTCTGACTCCCCACTGGGCTCGGTCCATGAGCAGGAGATCGAAGGGAGGGAGGACAGTGCGGTCCAGGCGGTCATTCCACTGACCTCCTATCAAGGCAACCTTCTCAGGAAATGCTCTTTTATCCAGGTTCCTGTGGTGGCTTCCTCCCGCGCTCATCCCTTAAGGCCTAGGACTAGTAACAGCTCTTCCACTGTCACTAGTGTTCCTTATGCTTCCTCTCCATCCCACCCACACTTTCATAAACAGTCACTTTATTAAGCTCTTCTTGAATTATTCTAATTCAAGGGCCACCTGTTTCCTGTTGGGACCTTGACTGATAGAGCAAAGAGCAAATATATCAGGGAGACCAGGATGCAAGAATTATGTATGTGTATATAAAAACGGTGCAAGTTTATATATATAGTTTTATAAATTTATGTAATGTATAAAAATATTTCTATTTGTATAAATATAAATACATGTAATTGTACATATAAATGTATAACTATGTCCACACCAGTGATGGTAGTGATGGTGTCTCATTCCTTCACTCATTTATTCCACAGACTCATTTATTTATTTATTATTCCACACACTCATTTATTTTCATCGCTTGCTACGTGTAAAGCACAATGAGTAAGGCAACCACCCTTTCTGGATTTTATGAGACAGTGTCAGTTACAACCTTTTTTGTATGGTCAGACTATATATTTTATTTGGGGGATGTATAAAATATAATCTCAATAGCTTTGAGCAAAGGGAAGATGAGTACTCTGAGTTTATATTCTATTCTAGCTTATTCCTCCAAACTCCGTGTCTCTAAAAAAAAAAAAAAAGCGAGTGGAGAAAGCCCAAGGCAAGATCAAGTACCAGGTCTGCATCCCTCAGGTTACACTGTGGGTACAGTTCCCTCACTTGCTGATTCGACTCACACTGAGTGGTAAGTCTGCTGCTTTGGGGTCAAAGGTTTCAAAAGTGATAACCAAGGCTCGTTATGAGCCCAAGATGAGAGCTGAAAGCTTTACATATACTATTGAATTTATACTTCATGAAAACCTGTATGAATCAGGCATGGTTTTCCTCATTTTGCAGGTAGTGGTAGTAGTTCGTGCTGGATTCAAACCCAAGTCTATATCCAACACCCACTGCTCTTTATCCCACTGCATCATCTTTTCTAGGAATAGACAATTCGTGGCCAAGACCAGAGGGTTGCTTGGTAAATAAGAGACAATTACAGGTTTGGAGGCAAAGGGCCATCCTGCAATTTTGGCGTACTCTCTGTTATTATATCCACAGAGTGAGAAATCGGCGGGGGCACCAACCTTACAGGAGTCCTCTTTTGGTTCTGTGTGGTGGCATCAGACATCAGCTAACATTTTGCTCAGAGATTAGAAAGAAGTGGGAAGGGCAAGCAAAGTAAGAGATATACCCAGGGCACTCCAAAGGTTTGCTTCCCTAGAGACGTCTGGCTCCTTTGAACAATCTAATAATTATCGATTTGAGAAGGTAGTAGAGATTGGAGTGTTAATGGGAGGGGTGCAATTTGAAATTTAAGACTGTTCCAGGGAATTTCCTGGTGGTCCAGTTGTTAGGACTCTGAGCTTTCACCGCCAGGGACCCGGTTCCATCCCTGGTTGGGGAACCAAGGCCCCACAAGCCTCACAGAGTAGCCAAAAAATGAAACAAAAAACTGTTCCACTCATGATTAACCACTTTGGGGCTGGGATGGGCAGCTTTGCCATATGCTTCCTTTTGCTACAAGGGCAGAAGGGCAGTCAACCTAACCACACAGGAGGGTTTTTGTGAGTGGCAAGCAATACAAATGCTTGTAAATTTAGAGTACCCCATAAATAGAGTACCCCATAAATAGAGTACCCCATAAATTTTGAAGAATCCAAATTTAAGATCTGTTGAAGACCTCAATTAAAAAAAAAAAAAAACTACCTTACTTTTCCCCTATGCCTAAATTTAGTACCCGTATATCATGGTTTATGCCTGTCGTTCCAGAATGATTATGAACAATGTTCCCTTTCACACACAAAAGTGTCGATTTAGATGATAAATTATCATCTCACCTTTGCTGTGTGTAACTGATCAACAAAAGAAGGTGAGGCAGTGGGACTCAGCTTCAAATACCTCAAGTCTGGTTTGAGAACGAGTGTTGCCTTGCTGCATGAGCCTAGGTTATTCAATTAACCTCTCGCATCCTTTATGTGCCAGGTGAAAATAAAATATTGGCCCGTGACTTTTATGAGCAGTAACAAATAGAAGTTGTTCATAGGGTTATAGGTCTTAGAGCTAGAAACCACCTGGAGAGATCATGCAACACACGTGGGGGCTATGAAGAGCTATACAAAATTCACCTTGAGGCAGCCAGTTTTCCCCGTGGCCCTCTGTCGTTTTGGAGAAATCTAGCAACTCAATCCAGCTGTGGTAAATTACATCACAGGGAGCTGATTGATGTCTTAAGCCTTTTATCAACTGGAATTCAAACTATCCATCAGTCTGTGTCTGCCTGTGATTACCATAACAAACTCTCCAGTGGTCCCAGTAGATTTGATCACCCTGAAAGTGGCAGGAGCACATACTGTGGAGGTTCTGAGAAGGATACAACCACATCTCTTTGAGGGACTGAGAAAATCTTGATGAAGGAAATAGGTTTGATTTGGAGTGTGGAAACTGGGCATACTGCGGGCAGGAAGAGATGGGAGGAAGGCGTTCGTAGTTCTAGACTAAAGAGACAGTATGAGGAAAGGCAGGGAAAGTATGTGTGCGATGAGAATAATAAGACACAGGTTTGGTCACAGAGAGGGCATTTGTAGGGGAGGGGAAAGTAGGCTGAACCACGTGGTACGGTGTTTGAGTGTCATCGCAAGGCTAAGGCTTTTTACTTAATTCGCAAGGCTGTGGGAAGCCTGTATTGGAGCAAAAAGATTGCCCATCGGGAAGATTAGTCTGGAAACAGTGCAGACTGGATGGGCGTGTGGAGAGCCTGTGAGCAGCGAGGACGGTGAGGAGTCCTTTGGAACAACAGCAACAAAAGCAGTAACAACGATTGTGATGCACAGAGAGTAGCTCACTGAACGATGTCAAGCAAAATCCAGGAGAGCATCAACAAAGGGTTGAGAAATAATCCCCAGTGGAAAGACTGTTCTTTGAAGGTGAGCCATTTCTTGGGGCGATTTATGAAGCAGGAGGCAAGCACTGTCACAATAAATGGCCATTAAGCCTGGCATCTTCTAACGCACCTTGGGAGATGAGGGGGAGAGCCCCTGGCTCCCCGACTTGTAACTTTCAGAACTCAAGAAAAATGGAGTGGGTGGCTTTCTTCCATATGGAAGCCTTGGGGGCATTTCAGTGTTTGCAGGGAATTTAATGTAGGGAGAGTAATTAGCGCCGACATCAGACGAGATACCATAAAAAGATGAATGTCCTGATTCTGAAATGACAATAAAAACAGGGATGGGAATAGAAGCTGAGAAATCCAGCCTGGGTTTATCTCGGCTTCCTGAGCAGGATCCACGATGCATAATCGGCTGCAGTGCCTAGGGCATGCAGTAAACAATGTAAACAATGACACGCTCCTTCCCAGATGTTGAAACAGACCAAATAACCTCCACTTTCCACTGGCAGCTCTGACAGCCCAAATTATTCGAAATCGAAATCGCACCAGCCCAGGAGGAACTCGAGGCGAGCCCGAGCGGGTCACTTGGATGCTGCAAGCAAGAGGGGAGAAATGACTCCTGGGTGAGCACAGTTTAAGCTGTTTTCGCTAATAACCTTCATCTGGTTACAGGGAAGCACCAGGACGGTGGCTGACACGTGGGGCGCACGCGCACGGATGCACGCACGCGCACGCACGCGCGCACGCACGCACGCACGCATCCCCGTCCTGCCTCGCCCCAAATGTGGCCTCTTGAGTGTTCTAAAACAGGGGTCCCCAGCCCCCGGGCGAGAGGACCGCCAGCGGTCTGCGTTCTGTAGGGAACCAGGCTGCACAGCTGGAGGTGAGCGGCGGGGAGCGAAGCTTCATCTGCCTCTCCCCGGCTCCCCATCGCTGGCATTGCAGCCTGAAGCAACCCCCCCCCCCCGGAAATATTGTCGTCCAGGAACCGGTCTCGTGCCAGAAAGGTTGGGGACCGCTGCTCTAAACCATCAAGAGCTTCACGTTGGTGCCAGACAAGACCCAGCCGAGAAACCCAGTCATGTTTGCCTTGGAAAACTCCTGTCTCCTGTTGATCTCTTATGGAAGTAAGCCTTGAGTTCATCTGATTGTCAGCCACTTCTCTTATTCTTTAATGTGCTAATTTAACCTCATGTTCCCTGACATCATGCTGATCTCATGAAAGGCTCTCTAACAAACTTACTTTTAAAAAGGTCAGTGCCGGGCCCGAGCCCTCCCTTTTAAATGGTCACAACAGCTCCAATCATAGTTTCCTGTCTCTCACAGACAGAATCATCCCACGTGGGAACGGAAAGAAGGCATCCAGGGCATCCGCTCGGATTACACATCAGGAAAGGGAAACCAGGCAGAAGGCACGGCTGGCCCCAGGCAAGGATTTTTTTCTTTTTCCCCCCAACCAAAATGACAAGGGAAGAGGTATTTGTGTGGTGTCACGGTGGTGACCTTTGAGAAGCGAGCCCATTGCAAACTTATCCCTCTGGAGGCCTTCTGAGTCGAGCAATGTCGCAGCTCCTTTCTGAGGTACTTCTTAGCAAACAATATAATTAAAACAATTGTCACAACATTCTCAAAGCTTTAAAACAGATTTCTAGAGACCTGGTTTCCTGCTGTTGGCAGGAGCAGCCCACCAGTAAAAAATACCGCAGAATTAAAAATTCTATGTATTCTTTTCAACAGAAGAATAGGAGATACACTGGAAAGGAAAGGCAGGAATTATGATAATTTGTTCCACAAACAAGTGCATTTAATGAAATATTCTTAAGGAACAAAGAGAAATACATGATTTATTTGGGTATATACGCAATATTATATGTATATACACAATGCAGTATGTATGTGTATGTCTAAACATCTGTCTTGTGCTCAGCATTTTTCCTAGGCTAGACGTGATTGAATTAACTCTCGGTTGTAATGGTGTTGCTCCTTTTCATAAAGGCTTTAACTTAATAATCGAATTTGTTATCTTTTAAAAAACCCTACAAAAAGCCATGCATTTGGTGGTCTTCCAGCTAGGGAAGGCCAGCTCTCCCATAGCAGTCAGGTTTACATCCTTCTGAGTTTGAACAAACCACAAAACAAAAATTCGCCTTTTAAAAACGACACTTTGACCCATTTCTAAGTCTTCCTTAAGTTATAATGAAATGTAGTTGCCGACCCTGCTTTAGCAATCAGTAAGGAAATGGTTCCAGTTTTCACACTCTCAGTAGGGCTTGATGTCAAGTTTGGTCTTCAAGTCTGCTTCTTCCAGAAACGCTGCCTCGATTTTTTTTTTTTTTTTAAGGTTGCCATTTATGGTCAGGGGAGCATGGTAGACTACAATTTCTGGTTTGTTTCCAGGGGTAGTAGCAACAGAAATGGTTGAGCAGAGAACCAATCATGATGGTTTTAAAAAAAGTTTTCTAAAGGGGGAGAGGAAAAGAGAGAGGAAATGCTGAAATGCTTGGGCAGAAATCTGGGTTCTTTTTCCAGCTGGTGCTAAGTAAACCCCTGGCATTTTTGTGTAGTTTTGAGAAAAGTAGCAATCATGATTCCCATTTTATAGACAGCAGGAGCCACCTTTCTCTGCTCAGAGAGCACACATCCACGCGGCCTACATGTACATCCTCACAGAATGTTAAATAATTGAATGACATCCACCTCCCTGCATCAAGTAATAGAGATTTTAAGCCTTAGGAGGAGAAATCCAATCACTTTATTTTGTCCTAAATTTCTAACTGTCCTAAGAGGCTAATAGTAAAGTTTTGGGTAAATTGCTATGTAAAATAAATACGGTAAATGAATCATCCAAACAAAAAGGAACAGGTTGGAACTGAGAGCTAACAAGGTGCTCGAAGTCATAGGAACATCCACTAGCAAATGATTTTCTACTCTTTACTCTAAAAAGGTTGAGAGGTTAGAGCCCAGCCTCAGAAAGGTGGGTCTACCCAGAGACAGGTCCCTGACAAAATCAGGAATAAAATCGACGGGGCACCTGGTCCAGTTGGGTGGTTAAAAATTAAACTGGACACATCTGAGGTGGGATCAAAACAGAGTACAACCCACAGAATGGGAGAAAATATTTACAAATCCTATATGTCTGAGAGATTAATATCCAGAATATATGAAGAACTCCTGCAACTCAGTGACAACAACAAAAAAACCAACAACCCAATTCAGAAACGGGCAAAGTACTTGAATAGACATTTCTCCAGATAGATATACAGACGGCCAATCAGCACATGAAAAGATGCTCAACATTGTTAATCATTAGGGAAATGCAAATCAAACCAAAATGAGATACCAGTTCATACCGTTGGGGTGGGTATTATCAAAAAGCAAACAGAAAAACAAGTGCTGGCATGGATGTAAAGAATTGGAACCCTTGTGCATTGCTGGTGCTCATGTAAAATGGTGCAGCTGCTGTGGAAAACATGGTGGTTCCTCAAAAAGCTAAGTGTAGAATAACCGTATGACCCAGCAATTCCGCTCCTAGGTACACACCCAGGAGAGCTGAAAGCAGGGACTTGAATAGGTATTTGTATACCCATTTTCATAGCAGCAGCATTTGCAATAGCTAAATGTCCAGTAGCGGATGCATGGATAAACAAACTGTGCTATATGCATACAGTGGAATATTTTTCAGCCTTTAAAAGGAACGAAATTCTGATGGATGCTGCAACATGGACGAACCTTGAAAACATGATGCTGAGTGTAGTAAGCCAGACACAAAAGGGCCAACAGTGTATGATTCGATTTATGTGAAGTCCCTAGAGTAGTCAAATTCATAGAGACGAAGTGGAACGGTGGTTTCCAGGGGTTGGGTTTTGGGGGGAAATGGGGAGTTGGTGTTTAATGGGTAGAGAATTTCAGCGTAGGATGAAGAAGAAGTTCTGGAGATGGATGGCGGTTAAGGGTGCAGAACAACGTGAACGCACTTACTGAACTGTACCCATAAGAGTGGTTTAAATGGTAAATTTTGTGTTAGTTTATTTAAACACACTAAAAGAGAGGAAAGATACGCAACACTGTAAAACAACTACACTTCCATTTAAGAAAAATTTAAAAAGAGAGAGAGTAAAGATGATTTGAAATGATCTGGCCCTGGCTCTATCCCAGCCACCTCTTAAGCGAGTTCATAAGCTCTCACGACCACCTTTCATGTGCCTCCCCCCCGTTTATCCCACAATGAGATTCTCTTCAAGGACACAGAGACAGACGGGTCCTCTGGGCCAGGTGATCATCACACTTGGCAGCTCGGAGAGCTTGTGCTTCCAGGTACCTTCCAGAGATTTCTACTCAGCACCAAGTCACCAGGACCAAAGGAATGACGGTCACCAGCAGGGTGTCGCCACGATGGAAGAGAGGTGAATACATTCCTGCAGAGGATAAAGCTCTGCTCCCAGGACTGTGCTCTGCATGGGCCACTATTGTAACTCAGGTCACCCTGGCCTCACAAAGACTCCCCTGCCCTCCGTGAGCCGTGGCAGCTGGCATAGATGAGGGACCCGCGTTAGGGCCGTAAGTAGGAGGGCCCAAGTCTTTATTCACCTTTTCTTTTTCATTCTTCATTCTGTTAAAGTCACTTTACTTTTGACATCCATAGACGTGGCTCCCTACCCCCACTCGATCATAATAGTGAAATATTCATACATACTGGAATTTTTTTAAAAAGTAATTTTAAAAGAAGTCCCGGGGACTTCCCTGGCGGTCCAGTGGTTAAGACTCCGCGCTTCCACTGCAGGGGACATGGGTTCAATCCTTGGTCGGGGAACTAAGATCCCGCATGCCACGTGGTGTGGCCAAAAAAAAGAAGTCATGAGTCTCTTGGTGAATCCCAGCTTGTGGAAGAGACAGCAGCTTATGAGAAAAAAAGGATACAAATTCCAACCAGGCTTTGGAGGACACAGCGCACGTTAATGGCTGTAAATGGCAGAGCCCCCAGCCCCCAGCATTCCTGACAAACGTTCCAGCCCGGGTGCTCTGTTCACAGTCTCCCTTCCATCTCCCATCTTGCTGTCACTTTGTATGACTGCCCAGTCTCTCCACCTTAGGAGGACTGAGCTGAGACTGGCCATTTCCCTTTCTCATGACTTGGTGTGCGTTTCAGACAGAGATCTGTGGTGCGGATACAATAGGATGTTTTCCACTTATTTCATGATCCATGGAGCCAAATTTCCCAGGGTAACAGCCTTTGAGACCGGTGGTAAAATAAATATGCCGCCAGGCCATATTTACTCTTTTCTTTGGGCACTGGATCGCAACCCTGGCAGGATGTCTGAAGGAAAAAATTGGTAAGTTGGACCTTATTGAAATTAAAAATATCTGATCTGCAAAAGACACTGTTAAGAGAATGAAAAGACAAGCACTAGCCTGGGAGAAAATATTTGCAAAACATGCATCTGATAAAGGGCTAGTATCCAGAACTTCTAAAGCTCAACAGGAAGGAAACAAACAACATAATTTAAAAATGGGCAAAAGATCTGAGAAGAAATCTCACTAAAGAAGATACACAGATGCCAAAATAGCAGATGAAAAGATGCTTAGCACCATGTGTCTTCAGGAAATGCAAATTAAACAACAATGAGGTACCACCACACACCCATCAGAATGGCCAAAATCCAAAACACTGACAACACCAAATGCTGACGAGGATGTGGAGCAACAGGAACTCTCATCCATTGTTGGTGGGAATGCAGAATGGCATGAACACTTTGCAAGACAGTTTGGCTGTTTCTTATAAAACTGAACGTACTCTTGCATGCTCTCCAGCAATTGCACCCCTTGACATTTACTCAAAGGAGTTGAAAATTTACATTTACACAGAAAGCTACATGTGAATGTTTATGGTAGCTTTATTCATAATTACTAAAACTTGGAAGCAACCAAGATGTGCTTCAGTAGCCGAATGGAAAATTTGTGGTACATCCATGCACCAAAATATTATTCAAGTACATAAGATGGACTGTTATTCAGGTATGAAAAGAAATGAGCTATGAAGCCATGAAAAGGGATGGAGGAACCTTAACTGCATGTTGCTAAGGGAAAGAAGCCAATGTGAAAAGCTATATACTGGGGCTTCCCTGGTGGCGCAGTGGTTGAGAGTCCACCTGCCGATGCAGGGGACGCAGGTTCGTGCCCCGGTCCGGGAGGATCCCACATGCCACGAAGCGGCTGGGCCCGTGAGCCATGGCCGCTGAGCCTGCGCGTCCGCAATGGGAGAGGCCACAGCAGTGAGAGGGCCGCATACCGCAAAAAAAAAAAAAAAAAAAAAAAAAAGCTACATACTGTATGATTCCAACTATATGACATTCTGGAAAAGGCAAGACTTTGGAGGGGTTCAGGGGGACATGGAGGGAGAGAGAGAGGAAGGGGTGGAGCACAGGGCATTTTTAGGGCAGTGAAACTATTCTGTGTGATGCTGTACTGACAGATACTTGTCATTTTATATTTGTCAAAACACATAGAACGTATACCACAAAGAGTGACCCCTAATGTAAACTATGAACTTTAATTAATGTAATGTATCAGTATTGGCTCATCAATTGTTACAAATATCCCTCACTAATGCAAGATGTTAATAACAGGAGAAACTGGGGGGAGAAGAAAGGGGGTATATGGGAACTCACTGTACTTCCCATTCAATTTTTCTGTAAACTTACAACTGCTTTAAAAAAAAGTCTATTAAAACAAACAAACAAAATATACACGCATGCACGCACACACACACACACACACACACACACATACACATGGAGCATTTAAAAAATACCGATGCCTAGGCTCCACTCCAGAGATTCCGATTTGATTTGCTTCCAGTGGTGCCTGTAGGTTTCCCCAAAGTAGTCTGAGGCTTAAAGTCACAGTTTCTCGTCAAAGAGCGAAAAATCCCCCAAGTTTACCAAGTCAAGACCCTGGCCCATCAGCATCACTTAAGAAAAGCGCACAAGCAGAAACTAACACACCATTATAAAGCAATTATACTCCAATAAAGATGTTAAAAAAAGAAAAGAAAAGCGCACAGACTCTTCGATACTTGCAGAAGCGGGGGTGACTGGCTGGAAGCCAAGACCACTCTTACGGTGACCCTAAGCCTTAACCATTTCCAAAACCATTGCTGGGAACAAGGGAACAGAATGAGCAGAGCTTCAGACAAGAAGGTTTTGGGTTTTGTTTTGTTTTGTTTTTTTCCCTTAAATTTCTTTTTCTCTGAAGTAACCAAGAAGAGCTTGGTTTCAGGACATGAGTCCAGAATTCATATTCACTTTGGACTGTAGTGTCTGGCAGTTTCCTTAGTGGCGACTGAGACTAAAAGTGTGCCCACCTTTCACTTTAGGGCTTCTGGTGTCCTCGGACTTTTCTTCCTAAACTCGGGGGTTCCGCTGCAGCCCAGATCTTGGCTGCTGAGTCTTGGGGGGGCTGAGCTCCTCCCCTCTCTCCTCTCCCTTCCCCTGCACGTCCTCCTCTGCAGACAGCTTTAGAGTCTCACTCAAATCCGTGCCCACTTCTGGCTGATCAGATCAAGGTAACCACAGTGTTGTAAGGGAAGATAACGGCTTATAATGTTACTCCCTCTCACCAGTTGACAGTATGCACCCAAAGCCTCTGTATCGTTCGCGGCCCTTGGCCCTGCAATTCCATACATGTCAGCACAGCTTTATCTCTAAGGATGTTCACTTCACAGCATGGGCAGTGTTACCCGGAAAACATAAATGTTTGACAGGGGACTGTTGTTTAAAAAAGCTCCCTGTAATCGTTCACCATTTCGGCCCCAAGGAGAGGGGAGAGGGATGCCACCGAGGGCTGGAGGAATCTGGGAGTCAGGGAGAGTCTTTGAGTTGCAAGAAATTAATGCAGATCTCTTGCCATTTCTGGGGGAGAGGCGAAGAGAGTGGGGAGCTGAGATGGGGGACTAGGCAGGGGCTTGTGCCCTGTTTTCGCTACTCTGCACAGAAATTCTGGAACAGAGCACGTTAAATGGATTGAATGGAAAGAGCAGAACATCAGGGTTCATGGTTGCCCAGCCTGGGAGCTCCTGCAAGCATCGGGGAGAAGGTTCTTATTCAGCTATGCCCCACGTGGGGCTGGAGCGCTGCTAGCTCAGAGCTGGTGGTAGGAGGGGACTGTTGGGTGTCCCCAAGGCCATGTTCCTGGACCCCTGCAGTCTGTTAGCTCCGGGACTCTACAGGTTTCTGTGTGCCTCAGAGACTTGGTGGGCTGATGGCCTTGGCTCAGGGCACACTGGTGACAGTGTGCTGGGATCTTAAGGCAAGATGCAGATGGCTGGGCCATGAAACCCAGTAGTTGGAGCCACAGAACGGCTCAGAAGGCTATAAGAGACTGCGGCACCTCAGCAGAGACAGCAGGCCCAGGACAAATCCAGACCTGCCAGGCTTCATTAGAGAACAGGGAGGGCACGGACGGCAGCACGTGGATCCAAAGCCTTTAACCAATGCCCCCTGCCCTCCTCCAAGAAATCCAGACTCAGTCTCAGGAAGGCGCTGGGGGAGGAGGCCTGAAAACTGGAACGTTTATCCAAAGAAACTGACCTGAATGGGACTACTATTCAACCCGGAAAAAAAAAAACTGAGAATTTTCACTTTCTTCCCACAATAGTGTTGGAGGCCAGAGATGCAGGATTGGATCTGATGGGAAATGAACTATGTTTCTTGGCTCTCTGAGTAGTGCTGGGTTAAATAGTCAAACCACTGCCTTTACCATACAGCCAGGTTACCTTCAAGGCGGGTTGGAGGACCCGTCTTAGACCTAAGCCAGAGGAAGAGCATTAAATATTGATGTCAGGGTGTTAACAATAAAGAGCTGTGGTCCAGCCGTTGTCTTGTAGTGCTGTCACTAATTGGCAAACTCCAGACCTCACAAAGAGATTTCCTAGAGTTTCCAGCACCCTTTCTACTGCTTCTTTCCTGAATACAAACAACAGGCAAGGCTGGGACTTCCCTGGCAGTCCAGTGGTTAAGAATCCACCTTCCAATGCAGGGGATGTGGGTTCGATCTCTGGTCGGGGAGCTAAGATCCCACATGCCATGGGACAACTAAGCCCACGCGCCACAACTGAGACCCAATGCAGCCAAATAAAGAAATATATTGAAAAAAAAAAAAAAAGCAAGGCTCAGCAGACGTTTGAGGACAACTTCCAACACGAGAGAGAAACAGGAGAAAAAAAGGGACTCAGGAGAATCAGAGACAATACAAAGAGTGGGGGAGAATATCAAAAGAGAAGACCCCTTAAAACAGCAACAGATTATGTGCAAAAAAGAAACAATCAGAGCTCAAGAAAGACTTTTAGAAATTACAAATATGACAGCTGAAATTAAAAGAGGCTGGAGGTACAATCAAGGAAATCTCTCAGGAAATAAAAAGCCAGGGAAAGTTCAGTAAGTTAGAAAAATATGAGAAAATCAGAAGATTGGTTTAGGAGATTGTATTAGTTATCTATTGCTGTGTAACAAATTACCCCCAGAGTTTAGTGCCTTAAAACAACAATAGCATTTTATCATCTCACACAGTGTTTGCAGGTCACCCAGTACTTAGCTGAATGGTTCTGGCGTGGGGTCTGTCCCAGGTTGTGGTCAAGATGTTGGCTGGGACTGTGGTCACCTTGGGCTTGACTGGGCTGCAGAGTCGCTTCCAAGATGGCTCCCTCACGGGGCAGTTCCTTGCTGGCTGTTCCTTGTCATGTGGACTCGCATAGGGCTGCTTGAGTATCCTCATGACATGGCAGCCTGCTCCCCCCAGAGCAAGTGATCTGAGAGAGAGCAAGGAGGAAGTTGCAGTGCTTTTCAGAAGTAATATACTGACCCTTCCATCACATTCTATTTGCTAGAAGTGGTCACTAAATCAGGCTCAGGGAGAAGGAGCTAGAAAGGGTTAACAGCAGTGGGATGACTCACAGTGGTGCTGGGCAGTGGTGGGTGGGGTGGAAAGAACACAGATTCTGATGTCAGGGGGTCCTGGGCTTGAATCTTGGCTCCTCCTCAAGCAAATCATATGCCTCTCCTCAGTCTCCTGTCCTGTAAAATGGGTGTGATATTGCCACTATGCAGGGGTTTTTTAAGTTGAGAATAAATTGTTAAAAGTGACTTGTATATGGTAGGTGCCAAATAAATCACAGTTGTTATTATTAGTATTGAAATTTATTGGGTAAAATAGAAAGGATGTGATCTGCAGTGAAATCCTGGCTAAGTCCCAAAGCAGAACTCAGAAAAACAGCAAAGTCCCCCCTGGACACCCTCAGTAATGGACAGCTAAACAATTGGAATGCATTACTCTGTTATTTCTGAATAATCATGGGTATTCTGCTTAAACCCCAGAGACATCTTTTAGCATGTGAGTTTTATGGATTTGGAGGAAACTTTTATGCTACTGAAAGGTCGTTCTTTGGTCTTTAGTTTTGGGGAGGTCTTTGCCCAAATCTAGGAAAAGTATGTTTGACTCTGCAACCTCACAGACTTTGTAACGGCATGATTTAGTGAGTGGCAAGAAGAAAGCCTCAACCGTTCTTAAGTCAGAACTCCCCCAATGAGACTAGCTGCTTATTGGGTAAACGCAGACCCGATTGGTTCTCCATCTGCCCCTCAATCTACTGGGTTGACCAAAAGGTTCATTCGGTTTTTTCCGTACGATGCCTGTAGTAGCACCTAGCTGTCTTTAACTTCATTCGAAACAACTTTGTTAGATTGTATGTGACCGCTGTCATATCAGCGTGCATTTAAAAAAAGACTTATCAAAATTGGTGATTGTGTGGCCATTTTAATATTGAAGGTGGAAGAAAAATAGCAACATTTTCGGCATATTATGCTTTATTATTTCAAGAAAGGTAAAAATGCCACCAAAACGCACAAAAAAGATGTGTGCAGTGTATGGAGAAGGTGCTGTGACTGACCGAACACATCAAAAATGGTTTCATGCTAGAGATTTCTCGCTGGCCATTGCTCCATAGTCAGCTAGACCAGTTGAAGTTGATAGCGATCAAATCGAGACATTAACTGAGAACAATCAAGGTTATACCACGCTGGAGGTCGCCGGCATACTCAACATATCCAAATCAAGCGTGGAAAATCACTTGCACCAGCTGGTTATGTGAATCGCTTTGATGTTTGGGTTCCACATAAGCGAAAAAAACCTTCTTGACCATATTTCCACGTGCGATTCTCTACTTAAACGTAATGCAAACGTTCTGTTTTTAAAACATATTGTGACGGGCGATGAAAAGTGGATACTGTACAATAATGTGGAACGGAAGAGATCATGGGGCAAGCGAAATGAATCACCACCAACCACACCAAAGGCCAGTCTTCATCTAAAGAAGGTGATGTTGTGTATATGGTGGGATTGGAAGGGAATCCTCTATTATGAGTTCCTTCCAGAAAGCGAAACGATTAATTCCAACAAGCACTGCTCCCAGTTAGACCAACTGAAAGCAGCAGTTGACAAAAAGTGTCCAGAATTAGTCAACAGAAAATGCATAATCTTCCACTAGGATAACTCAAGACCGCATGTTTCTTTGATGACCCGGAAAAACTGTTACAGCTTGGCTGGGAAGTTCTAATTCATCGGCCGTATTCACCAGACATTGCACCTTCAGATCTGCATTTATTTAGGTCTTTACAAAATTCTCTTAATGGAAAAAAATTTCAATTCCCTGGAAGACTGTAAAAGGCACCTGGAACAGTTCTTTGCTCAAAAAGATAAAAGGTTTTGGGAAGATGGAATCATGAAGTTGTCTGAAAAATGGCAGAAGGTAGTGGAACAAAAGGGTGAATATGTTGTTCAATAAAGTTCTTGGTGAAAATGAAAGATGTGTCTTTTATTTTTACTTAGAAACCAAATGCACTTTTTGGCCAACCCAATACAAAGTGCATCTCAATTTATAACCTACCTGGCTTTTGTGAAATGCACAAGGGACACAGAAAAGCAGGACAGCTTTTGGTGGCGATGTTGGTTCCTATTATCACGATAGACAAAGCACGGTATTGGTAATGCTGACTTAGGTTTGTGGATGCCTCCCCTCTTTCCACAGCCAGTATGGTTTTGATCCTCAACCACCTTCAGAGGTGGGAAGAGTCAAAACGTTGGTTCCCAGTTCTACAGACAAGGAAACAGAGACTGAAAAAGATGAAGCAGCTTCCAGACATAGTACTTGTCTGTGCAGAACTAAGATCAGAGTTCAGATCTTCTCGGGGTCCAGGGCTGTTCCCATCACCTTACCGGCCGGTGGTAGGAGGGGATGAGGCTTCGCAGTCAGATGATGGTGTCAGGGCAGGCTCCGTGGCCCTCTGATTTGGGGCTCACTGGACAAAGCCTGCTCCAGTGACACACTCAGGCCTGGGCCTTGGGCCTCAGAGTTCAGCCAGGGACACCTTCTCCCTTGGCCCTATTTTTCTTGCCTCTAAAATAAGAATCCTGACCTACTTCATTAGCCTGTCCTCAGGGAAGAGATCAAGATTTTTAAACTAAATTAAAATGTGTTTGTAAATGTCCTAATACAGCATAAAAATACTTTGCCTTCAGTGATGCTTTTCCCCCCGCTCTTGGGAGTCACCAGAGGAGGTGAGAGGTGGGGAGGTAGGGAGAAGCCAGAGGACCTATTCCCCCTTCCTCTCTGCTTCTGGCAGCATTCCCAACAGTGGCCGCATCTCCCCTGTGGTTCCAGTTCCCCACGAGCGAGCGCCTCCCCCTCCCCGGGCTCACTTCCTGCTGGTGGCCCTGGCTCCCACCTCTGTCCTCTGTCCGTGTGGCCCCAAGGGTGGTAACTGCTTCCAGCCATTGCTAATCTCTGGGTCGCCTTGCCCTGCCCTGTGGGCTTTCCTTTGTCACCAGTCCTCTGTGTTAGATTCTATCTGCTGAAATCATGGTGTGGGCTGTTTTCCTCACTGGGTCCCCAGTGTCTGGTCCCTCTCTACAGAGAGAGTGGGGTACGGGGAATGCCTTCACCTGGGAGAAGGAGAGCTGGGCCCGGGTGGGGCACTTCCTCCAGCCAGCCAGGTGATCGTGGGCAAGTCACAGCCTCTTTGGACTTTGGTTTCCTTTTCTGCAAAATGAAATAACTAGTCTAGGTGATTCGATTGCTGTCAATTTCGGAGCTATGATTTATCTAGTAGGTGGGTGATCCCCTGTCTGTGCCAGAACACCCTGCAACTGGGACTCCTGTTCCCAGTAAAAAGATGGGGGTTTTTTTCAAGTAAACTTTAAAAGCTTTTGGGCCCCATCAGGTCCAATTCATCAGTCACCTGAAGGGCCACTTGGGAAGTAGGGGAAAATAATAGCCAATGAAATGATTCCCTAAGAATGCTACCAGACACCGTTGTCTTGTCTTAAAGCAATCTGAGAAGTCCTCGGGCAAGTATTTTAAGGAACAGAATAATGCAAAGGACGTAGAATTCATTAGCAAATGCTGTTTGCACCCCCTCTTTTCCTCCCCTGTGGAATATCTAATAGTTTCAAAGGAAATACTTTTTTAATTTTATTTTTTAAGTGTACAATCAGTGGTCTTCCATGTAATCACAAAGTTGTGCAAACATCACTGCTAATTCCAGAACATTTTCATCACCCCAAAAAGAAGCCCCATGCCCATTAGCAGCCACTCCCCATTCCTCCCTCCCTCCAACTCCCAGCAAACACTAATCTACTTTCTGTCTTTGTTGATTTGCCTCTCTTACACATTTCTTTGTGACCAGCTTCTTTTACCTGGCGTAAGGTTTTCAAAGCCCATTCGTGTTGTAGCAGGTATCAGTACTTCATTCCTATTTATTGCCAAATAATATACCATCATATGGACATACCACATATTGTTTATCTACTCATCAGGTGGACATATGGGTTGTTTCCACTCTCAGGCTGTTATGAATAACGCTGCTACAAACATTCATGTACAGCTTTTGTAGGAGCAGAATTGCCAAGTCATATGGTAAATCTATATTTAACATTTTGAGGAACTACCAGCCTGTTTCCAAAGGAACCGCAACGGTTTAACATTCTCACCAGCAGCCATGGGGGTCCCAGTTTCTCCACATCTGCACTAATATTTGTTATTGTCTGTCTCTTTAATTACAGCCATCCTAATGGTTTGAAGTGATATTGTGGTTTTGATTTGCACTTCCTACTGACTAATATATTAAGCATCTTTCATTTGCTTCTTGGACATTCATACGTCTTCTTTGGAGAAATATTCAGTCCAATCCTTGGCCCGTTTTAAAATTGGTTTATTTGTCTTTGTATTGTTAAGTTGCAAGCGTTCTTTTTTTTATTATTTTTTAATTGAAGTATAGCTGCTCTACAATGTCGTGTTAGTTTCTGCTGCACAGCAAAATGAATCAGCTCTATGTATACATATATCCCCTCGTTTTTGGATTTCCTCCCCATTGAGGTCACCACAGAGCACTGAGTAGGGTTCCCTGTGCTATACAGTAGGTCCTCATTAGTTATCTATTTTATACATAGTAGTGTATATATGTCGATCCCAGTCTGCCAATTCATCCCACCTCCCTTTTCCCCCCTTGGTGTCCATACTTCTGTTCTCTACGTCTGTCTCTATTTCTGCTTTGCAAATAGGTCCATCTGTACCATTTTTCTAGGTTCCACATATATGCATTAATATATGATATTTGTTTTTCTCTTTCTGACTTACTTCACTCTGTATAACAGTCTCTAGGTCCATCCATGTCTCTGCATATGGCAAAATTTCATTCCTTCTTATGGCTGAGTAATATTCCATTGTATGTATGTACCACATCTTCTTTATCCATTCCTCTGTTGATGGGCATTTAGGTTGCTTCCATGTCCTGACTATTGTAAATAGTGCTTCAGTGAACACTGGGGTGCATGTGTCTTTTGGAATTATGGTTTTCTCTGGGTATAAGCTGCAAGAGTTCTTTATATCTTCTGGATGCAAGTTCCTTATCAGATATATAGTTGGCAAATATTACATTTTCTTCCATTCTCTGGGTTGTTTTTTCAATCTCTTCATGGAGGCTTTTGAACCATAAAAGGTTTTAATTTGGATAATGTCCAATTTATTTTTTTATTGCTTGTATTTTTGGTGTTCTATCTAAGAAGTCATTGCTTTATTCAAGGCCATGAAGATTTATTCTTTTGCTTTCTTCTAAGAGTTTTATAATCTTAGCTCTTACATTTAGGTTGTTGATCCATTTTGGATTAGTTTTTGTATATGGTGTGAGGTAGGGGTCCAACTTCATCCTTTTGCATGTGACTGTCTAGTTGTCCCAGTACCATTTGTTGAAACAACTATTCTTCTCCATTGAATTTTTGTGGAATCTTTGTCAAAAATCAATTGGCTACAGGACATGGAAGCAACCTAAGTGTCCATCGACAGATGAATGGATAAAGAAGATGTGGCACGTATATACAATGGAATATTACTCAGCCATAAAAAGAAGTGAAATTGAGTTATTTGTAGTGAGGTGGATGGACCTAGAGTCTGTCATACAGAGTGAAGTAAGTCAGAAAGAGAAAAACAAATACCATATGCTAACACATATGTATGGAATCTTAAAAAAAAATGGTTATGAAGAACCTAGGGGCAGGACAGGAATAATGGCGCAGATGTAGAGAATGGACTTGAGGACATGGGGAGGGGGAAGGGTAAGCTGGGACGGAGTGAGAGAGTGGCATGGACTAATATATACTACCAAATGTAAGATAGATAGCTAGTGGGAAGCAGCTGCATAGCACAGGGAGATCAGCTCAGTGCTTTTGACCACCTAGAGGGGTGGGATAGGGAGGGTGGGAGGGAGACACAAAAGGGAGGAGATATGGGGATATATGTATATGTATAACTGATTCACTTTGTTATAAAGCAGAAACTAACGCACAATTGTAGAGCAATTACACTCCAATAAAGATGTTAAAAAAATCAATTGGCTATAAATGTAAGGATTTGTCTCTAAACTCTCACTTCAACTTTGTAGATGTATATATCTATCTTATGCCAGTACTGCCCTGTCTTGATTACTGTAGACTTATGGTAATTTTTGAAATCAGGAAGTGTGAGTCATTCAACCGTTGTTGGTTTTTTTTAAGATTGTTTTGGTTGTTCTGGGTCCCTTTCATTTCCACGTAAATTATAAGATCAGTTTGTCTTAAACTGCAAAAAAGGTGGCTGGGATTTTGATAAACATTGAATTGAATCCGTAGACCAGTGTGGGAAGTATTGCCATCTTAACAATGTTAACTCTTCCAATCCATGAACCTGGGATGTGTTTCCATTTATTTAGGTCTTTTAAAATTTCTTTCAATGATATGTTATAATTTTCAGTGTACAAGTTTGCACCTCTTTTGTTAAATTTATTCCCAAGTATTTTATTCTTTTTGATGCTATTGTAAATGGGATTGTTTTCTTACTTTCATTTTTGAGTGTTGATTGCTAGTTTATACAAGTACAATTATTTTTACATATTTGTCTTGTATCCTGAAACCTTGCTGAACTTGTTCATTAGTTTCAACAGTTTTTCCATGGATTCCTTAGGTTTTTCTATATACAATATCATGTCATCTGCAAATAGAGATAATTTTACTTTTCTTTGCAATCTAGATGCCTTTTATTTCTTTTTCTGGCCTAGTTGTCTTGACTAAACCACTAGTACAGTGTTTAATAGAAGTGGCAAGAGCAGACATCCTTGTCTTATTCCTGATCTTAGGGCAAAAGCTCTCAGTCACTCCCCATTAAGTATGATGTCAGCTGTGAGTTTTTCTTACTGCTCTTTATTGGTTTGATAAAGTTGCCTTCTATTCCTAATTCGTTGAGTGTTTTTAATCATTAAAGGAATATACTCTTGTGCCCCACCCTTACCTTTTAGCTCCTATTGCTCTAAATGAATTTCTTCTTTTATTTCCATGAAAATGACAGCAAACAGCTACCACTTGATCTATTCCCACTATCTCATTCCCTCAAATTGATTTAAAAAAAAAGAAAAACACACACAAAAAAACAAAGAAAAAGCAGTTAAGTTGCTTCTAAAGGCATTTAGGATGTTCTATAATATATAAAGCATACATGGTAGTGAAATTTTAAAAGCAAGCAGAGAAAAATGTAATGTGGTGAAACAAAATCTATATCTTATTACTGCCAGATGTCTGCTATTGCTTGAGCCTTTTCTTCCTGTTATCCCACAGCAATGGGCATTAGTGTGCCTTTCTCAATCATTTGTGGGAAGTGGATGAGGAAGAGGGTCATGCTGTCCTAGCTGTGTAACCTGGAGCAAATCACTTAATCTCTCTGTACCTTAATTTCCCCTTCTGTAAAATGATCTTGAGTACTTAGCTTAGGAAGATACAAACAGCCCTTCTCTGTAAAGTACTTAAGTTAGTGCCTGACGCTTGGCAAATGCACGGTAAAAGTCAGCTCCTGTCACTATTTGAATCATCATCATTATTATTAACAGACTGAGCCGCCTATGAGCTCTGTGTCTCTACTGCATCTTCCACAGGTTATTTGACATTTGGGTATGAAGAAGAATAACCCACTTAGGGAGCAGAATAACACACTTAGGGAGTTTGTTGTAGTCGAATACCCCCCAGGGCAGCCACCACCACTGGTTTCTACTTTCTATCAAATAATCAACCAGATCTGAGTCTGTGGGTTTAAAGATGAATTTAGATACAGGGAGAATCATTGAAAGTCATTTTGAAAATTCAGGCCTATAGCAGTTTTACTTTATCCTCTGCATTTTCACTAGCTTCAAAACAAAACAAACATTTCCTAGAAATAAAAGAAAAAGAAATACCCTATGGACAGTGCTTCTCCATGTTATTAAATAGAAACATTTAATGGAAGAGACACTTCCTATCCCAGAGGGAACAGTTTCTCCCACACATGTACGCCCCCCTCCCCCAAAGATGGATTCCTGTGCTCCCTGTTGCTTCACAGTGTTTGTGAGGCTGGGGTTCCTGAGGGGAGGGAGGTCTGTCTCTGGCGACAATCCATTCCCAAGCCCTTGTATCTCATGAGTTCGTAACACTGGATGTACGGACCTGCCTCGCCATCCCTTTGGGGAGTTTGGGCTGAACTTTTCTTGGCTTTTGTGTCAGAGAGAGAGAGTTGTCCCCCCAGATTCGCACTCCCTCTCCCTAAGTGGAGCTGTCACTGGCAAGTGACTACTTGGCCAGGGACGATACTTTTGTATCTGGATGCCACCATGTGACCGAGCTCACGACTGGAGCCTCCACGAAAGTGATGCCACTTCCTGGGCTGCTCAGGAAACTTTGTGGGGCTCCTCCATGCTCTTGTTTCCTTCTCGGCTGGAATATAGGTAACCCCCAGGGAGTCAAAGATGGCAAAACCCGCATCACCTGGGTTCCTGAACAGTAGTTGTAGGCAGGAAGCTACCCGGCTGACCTCTTCGCCTGCCTGTACTGTTATGTGAGTGAGAAACAAAATGCAACTGTGTTAAACTTCTGAAAGTTTCCTGTTTGTTTCCGGGATAGCGTCACTCTAACTAGTTCAGCTCTTCTCACTTTGACAAGCCGTGCATACTTAGATAATTAAGGTTGTTTTTATGCTAAGCGTTTTGCTCAGTCTGTCTGGGCTGCTGTAACAAAATACAGCAGATTGGGCGGCTTATAAACAACAGAAATTTATTTCTCACAGTCTGGAGGCTTGAAGTCTGAGATCAGCGTGCCAGCACGGTCAGGGTCAGGGGAGGGCCATCTTCCGGTCGCAGATTTCATGTTGTGTCCTCACGTGGAGGAAGGGGCAAGCTAATTCTCTGGCGTCTCTTTTATAAGGGCACTAATCCATTCATGGGGGCTCCACTCCCACGAGGTAATCACCCCCAAAGTCCCCCCCTCCTAATAGCATCACCTTGGGGGTTAGGTTTTCAACATATGAATCTGGGGGGAACACAAACATTCAGACCATAGCTGCATTACAGGGGGAGAAAGTCCTTTTATTTTCCTAAATAGTGAAAAAAAAAAAATCCACCTTGATTCATTTTAGAACGTGGACTTATCAGGCCATGTTAATTTGAGAGATTAACATGTATAAACACATGACTGTGTATTTATAGTCATATATGTCTGTATGGATCTCTCTTAACTACTGAGTAGTCGTCTGCTTATTCTTTAAACATCAAGTGCCGTAATATGCCAGGCACTGTCTGGACCTAGTAGACATAAAGGTGAATAAGATCTGGTCCCTGGCCTCGTGGGCTCTTAGAGAGGTGCTGGCCTAGCTTTGCAATATCCCATGTATTCAGATAGTTTATCTACTAGCGTGACCCAGAACACCAGCTCCACTCTGAATTGTTTGGATCAGCTCTAGAAAGTGCCTGGAGTATGTGTTCACATTTCATTTTCAGGAGGAGAGCGAAGTTTAGACCAGGACCTCCCCAGAAGGAAAACTCAGCCCTCCCACAGTCTTCATACCAATTCTCAGGAGCCCAGTCACAGTGAGGAGGAAGAAGATTACAAGGAGGAGACAAGACAAGAAGGTTATAAGGAGGAGACAAGACAACGGAAGCTCATCCACCTCTGAAGGGCAGAGGAGTCCCGGGCCTTAAACACACACAGATCCCCGCCTCTTCCGCCCCAGGGTCATGGCTGTGAGAAAATGAAGCACGTTTGAGAATGAAAGCACACAAATAAACATTTGTGGGAGAAATCCTTCAGGCTCTCATAACTTCAAATGGTTGTAGGGAGACAGCATTGCTGATGAATGTGGTGTCAGTGAAACGGAAACATATGATTTAGATCTCTGTGAAAATAAACCCAGCCGTACAGGGGGAAGAGAGACGGCACCTGAGGGCCATGTGCCTTTGGGTGGGCCTTTGTGTGTGTAAACCCACAAGCCTTGCAGGAGAATTGCGACTCTCAGACCCTCAGCAGCATCCTAGCTCCCTGCGGAGAGCTGGGAACCAGCTGACTGGGCTGGGTGATGAAGCTTGTCTGGGTTTTCTAGAGGCCAGAACCTACTTGAAATTAGAGGTGCTTAGTGGTCTCTCAAAGAAAAGGAAGAGAGAGAGAGGAAGAAGGAGAAAACAATGAGATTTACTCCTCAAAAGGCCAGATTTATGAACCACAGATCATCTTTGACTCTGGATTTTATCTTCAATCAACGCTCCCGTCTTAGTTTGGGCTACTATAACAAATATGGCGTAGACTGGGTGGCTTAAACAACAGACATTTACTTCACACATGTACTTCTTGATCTTGGCTGGAAAGTCCAAGATCAAGGTGCCCACAGATCCAGTGTCTGGAGGACCTGCTTCCTGGTTTGCAGACGGCCATTTCTCCGCATAGCCTCATGTGGCACAGAGAGAAGCAAGGTGTGGGGGGGGTGGCGGATGAGGGTGGGCAGGGGGAGAGGAAGAGCAAGCTCTCCCCTCACGTCTCTTCTCGTAAGGGCACTAATCCCATCGTGAGGACTCCACTCTTATGACCTAAGTACCTTCCAAAGGCCCCACCTCCTAGTACCATCATTGGAAGTTAAGATTTCAACACATGAAATTTCAAGGGACACAAAACATTCACTCCCTAACAGCTCTCCGTCAAATCTGGGGAGAAGTGAACACAGGAGAATGTTTAGTGGGAGGCATCTCCCATTACAAACCAGGTAGAGTGGTTTGGTTTGTGTACCTTCCTCGGAGCTGATCAGGAAGATACAGCAGGATTGGACATCCGCACCAGGCTTGAAGGAAGAAAGGACCGAAGCCATAGCACAGAACAACATGGAACCCACCTGGGAAGACAGTCAGCCGTGTGTTTGGACCTCTGGGGTCAATTTTTTGGTAATGCTCCACAATTAAGGACAATAGAGTCATGCTTCCCCTAGAAACCAGGTCTACCCACATGGCAGCTAGAAGTCTCTATAGCCAACCTTCTGCAAATGGCTTGACCCTACATAGGAGGTACTACCCAAAAGGACCAGGGCAGATTGAATGACCCTTCCCTGCTTCCCAAATTATCAGCTCCTCTCTTGTGCCTTCCCCCATAGAGGGGTCCTTTAAACTCTGACCATTCTCTGATTATCAAAAACAGATCTATACTGTTCTAGAAGTAGCACCGTCATGCTTTGGACTTTGGTCATAATGCCCAAGCCCTGTCTCTCAGATCTTAACTGTGACAGCGTGTTCCAGCCTGGACTTCCAGCTCTCAGTGGCTGCATCTCTGTGCCACAGGGCTTCTTCCGGAGCTAAGGAAGACTGTAGCCTGGGACTCAGCAAGCCCAAAGTACCAGGCAATTAACACCTGCCAGTAGCAGCACTCAACTGACAACTCTTAGGAATTGGTGTACAAATACCCCAGCTCCCTCATCCCTCAGTGTGAGGGATCACTTCCCAGAGTTTCCCCATAGTATTAAACTCTGGTTGTCCACTGTGGTGGCCAACTTAATAGCAGGCTTCCTTTCCTTGAGTCACTTCCCCCCTCTCTTCCTGGTCACTTCCCCCCCTCTTCCTGGTCACTTCCCCCCCTCTTCCTGGGCCTCTGGGGACACTAACGTGCTTAGCTAAATCTCTATGCTTTAGCAGCCCATCTCGTTTGATAATGTTGAGTAAGAAGCTTAGAAAGTAACTTCAGGATGTTTAAGGTAAACATAAAAGCTCTAATCAGATGTAAGGAGATGAAATACCCTCTAGCAAACTTTTAAATTCCAAACCAAGGAAAGAGGACTGGGCTAAGCATGCCGGTCTCAGGCAACCTCTATCCTTTCTCTCTCATTCTCTCATTCACTGTGACACCCACCCTCATAGAGTTATGGAGTAAAGAAGTCCATTGAATGACCCCAAAAGTAACAGGGACTGTCCAGCCAACACTACATTTGTGAGTTAGTGGGTGGTCTGAGATCTGGGCTTAGAGCCATGGCTTGGGTCATCATTTGAATCTTTAAGATCAGTTGCATTTACACTGCTTTCCATTGATCAAATCTTAGTTCAGTCCAACAACTTCCTTGAAGAACAGTCAACAATCATCTTTCTTTTTGGTTATTGATTTCATTCGTGGTATGATTTTTAGGGTTTGCCTGTATGTGTGTGTTTTCTGTTCATTCGCCAGTGGCAGAAGTCAAACTTGAAATTAAAACCCACGAGAAATACAAAGGCAGACACACTAAATAGAAATGAAGGGGAAAGCAGAGGAGAACCACCCCCGGGGTGTTGATGCCAAGTGGTGCAGAAGCCCAGCTGGGCCGGCAGTGGGCTATTCATCACTGAGGGCCTCAGGAGATACATTCCTTCGTCTCTTTGTCAACAGCTTCCCTGCCCCAATATATAGAATATTGGGTTGGAAGGTCATGTTTCCCTCCCACTGCATGCTGGTTTATTTACAAAACTCTGAATCACCGACAGACTTGCAAAGCAATCAGCTAAGGAGGACGCGACGCTTCTTCTTTCTTACCTTTACTTTTCTTTTTTTTTTGGCCATGCTGCGTAGCATGTGGGATCTTAGTCCCCCAACCAGGGATCGAACCTGTGCCCCCTGCATTGAAAGTGGAGTCTTAACCACTGGACTGCCAGGGAGTTCCCAGGAGGACATGATGCTTCTTAAGTGTCCGGTTATCATATAACACTGCTACTTATATTTACCTCCTGCTTTGTTCTGAACATGCTCACTTTCAGGTACCCAAGAGAAAATCCAAGTATCAGTCAATTCGTTGATTAATTTATTGAGCACCTACTAGGTTCTGGGCACTGAAAAAATAAGACAGAGGATGCCTGCCCTTATGGAGCTCTCGGTCCAGTGGGAGAGAGGAACTAAATCAATAATTTTACCCCCCAGAAAATTTATTTCTCAGCACATACTCCTCTGTTTCCACCATATTGCTCCCCTGTAATACTGTTATATCTAAAGTGACCAAATATCTGGTTTCCCTGGGATAGCACCAGTTTACCCCTGCTGTCCCAATGTCATTAGTAATAAGGGCACCTTCCACTCTCAGAAGTGCCCCAGTTTCTACGGTAAACTGTGTGACGACCTGACTGCACCTACCCTCTACGCCACCGCAGTCACCTACTGATTTTCTGTGTTCATTTTCTTACAACCGCTGGCTCTTGCACAGCCATCACCGTTCAGCAGATTTTGACTACATTCTGAATACTCCACAAGCAAGAGCAAGGAAACGAGGCAAATCTATTCCCCACTCTCTAAACCAGTCAGGGAGGCAGTGCTGGGTCGTGGCAGAATATCGACTGGACCAGGAGTCCGAAGAGCTGTTTTTTATGAGGGCTTTGCCATTTGCTAGACGTCCTGTCACCTGCTGGAGCCCTAATAAGTGGCCTTACTCTTCAAAATGGGGATAGTAATACCTGCCTGGACTATTTTAGAGGGCTGTTTGGAAAGCGCCGAATCCTAGCCACTAGACCACCAGGGAGTCACCAGAAGGTTGTTTTGAGAAGCAAATGTAGGTGAAAGTATTTCTAAACTGTAAAGGGCTATGTAAATATAAGGTATTCTAAATACGAAAGTAGAATGTACTTGATATTTTAATTGACGTAGTTAATCCAAAATATCCTTCTTGCTGTCAGAAACATCTAATGTCTGTGTATAAAGTACAAGTATTTTGAAGGCTTGTATAATAATATTATTTTACTATTAAAAATATTATTTGATAATATTAAATAGTATATATATTAAAATATATATACTATTTAATATACTTTATACAATATATATAATAAAGTGTTAGATATTCAGAAACAGAGTAAATTATTCAAGTCACATACAGCATTTTAACTGTTCACAGAAACCATACCAAATCTGTCACAGAAAGAATATGAGCTATAGTACCTGCAGACAACCTCACCCAGCTTTCCACAGTCAATCCCAGAGTCGCTCTAATGTATCTGATGGATCATCTAGTGTATCGCTCTAATGTATCCGTTTTGTCAACGGACATAATATTTTCCTTGAACTTTGTCAGCCCCATGCAGAGATCCCTAGGGTTTTTTGTTTAAAAAAATGCCATGGAGTTGCACACAAACCTGACTAAAGTTACATGTTAAGCAAAAATGATAGCCACCAAAATGGTATTGTTTTACTTATGATGACAAAGCAGTTCCTAGATGCAGGGTATACTGACAACATGTGTGTCTGTCACCACCAGGAGATTACACTGGTGACAAGTAGCTCATGGGGCTCTCGAAGTATTGCAGTGGATGCACTCAGCAGTGGAGGGAGGTTGTCCATGACAGTGATAAAGTAAACTGGGGTTAGTTCAGCTCCGATAATCTAACATTTATCTCACAGCCCTGAGAGGCGGATTTTATAATCCCCATTGGATAATTAGAAAACCGTGGCTCAGAGAGGCTATGCAACTTGCCCAAGATCAAACAGCTAGATTCAACTTCAAGTCCGTCTGACTCCAGAGTTTTGTGTTCTTTCCAGAAAACCACATTTTCTTCTCCAATAGACTTCTAATTTGGTACAGTAACTGGACAAACTCTTTGGAATTAATTTCAGTGAGTGTCCGCACATTAGTCAGGGTTCTCCAGAGAAACAGAATCAATAGGATATAAAAGGAGACTTATTATGAAGGGTTGGTTCACACAGTTACAGAGGCCGAGTCCCACAGTCTGCTGTCTGCAAGCTGGAGACACAGGAAAGCCAGTGGTGTAATTCGGTCTGAGTCCAAAGGCCTGAGAACCAAGGGAGGTGATGATTTAAATCCCAGTCTGAGGGCAGAGAAGATGAGATGAGATATCCCAGCTCAAGCCATGAGGCAGAAAAGAGGGGCACAGTCCTCCTTCCTCTGCCTTTTTGTTCTAGTCAAACCCTGAACAGATTAGATGATGCCCACCCACCCTGGGGAGGGCGATCTACTTAGGAAGTCTATGACTCCAATGCTAATCTCATCCAGAAACACCCTCATAGACATATTCAGAGATAATGTTTAACCAGATATCTGGGCATCCTCTGAGCCAGGCAAGTGGACACATAAAATTAACTATCACAGTCCCTGAAAAGAGGTTCTGGTCACCTGGTATATAGAGAGGATTTTGGCAAGGACAACTGGTGTCAACCCAACGTTGCCATCACTTGAGCCATTGAATCACATAAATGGACTGACAGCCACACCCACATAAATTGGGGACTCGATTTCTTCATGCACACACACTTAAACTTACTTAGTGGAATCTTCTTCACTGAAAAGAACACTAATCAATTTATAATAAGATTAAAAAGTTAAGATAACGAGAATAAATGTCCTGCCACATATCATTGATTAGTAAGCCATGGGGGGAGAGTGAATAGTAATGAATGGAGCTCGCAGACACCAGCGTTGTCAGACACAAGGTAGAGCCGAATCATACTTTTCTTACGTTGGCCTGTCCGGATGGATAGGGGATTAGAAGCATCTTGTAAATGATTGTAAAAGCCATCGTCAGGAATTAATAGCATCTGTACCCCGAAGGTCAGGACACACCTTCATTGCTCAAATGCAGTGACAACTTGGGTATCCAGATTTAGCACTGGTCTTGGCATTTCCCTACAGCTCTGTGCTCTTAAATAGTTCATCTGTCTGGTACTTTGGTAGTGAAATGCAGCGGGTACAGTTTTACAAATCCCTCAAAGAAAACAAATTAATAGACGTCATCCTCCCCACCTCCCCCGTGGCACATGGAAGCCCATCTGTCCCAGCCCTCACCTGCCAAGTCAGCTCAGTCCTGAGCCAGCCAGTGTTGGCTGCAGACCGGCGTCCTGCAAGATGTCACCCACCTGCTGTCTTGAGGCTTGTACTGCAAGATTGGGTTGTATTTCAGGGTTCAGTCATTCTGTAGTCCTGCGCGTGCCACTGGGAAAAATAAGTGGAATTTATCCACCCCCCCCAATCCGATGGCCTTTTGTGATGGGAAAGATACACATCTATTGGAGCTATTTAAGGGTGGCCTTGATGAAAAGCAGGGTGACAGCTGGTTAGATGACACCTCAGTAAAGGAAAAAGAGCTTGAATTCCAGATCCCTTTGGAGGAAATGTATCATTAAAGGATGAGCAGGAAAACTGGGGGCAAAAGACAGCCTGCTTCAGCATGATTCTAGGAAGAATTCCCCAACTGCCAGGGGATCAGACATTGGTGTGCCTTCTTCAGGGAGACCAGGAAGACTCCTTTCCAAAGCGTTTAAAGCAGATGGGTAGCTGATACACTGCCAGGCTTCTCTGAACCAGGGCATGGACTGGAATGCCGTTCACAGTCAACTTCTAGGGGTCTATAATTGTCTAGCTGTACTACAGTTCTAGAGTCCCTTCCTTCCTGGGAAATGTAGTCATGTTAACATTTAATATTTGTATATTACTCTATCATTTTCCAAAGTGCTATTATATATATTATTATATTTCATTGTTACAGGAAACCTATGAGGAAGGTAGGGTGTGATTATAGGTTAAATGCAATAAAATGCTACGATGGGTTTTAGTTGTGGTGCCCAGAGGGTGAGCCATGGGTAGAGGGAGCAGAGAGCAAAGATGGAGAGTCTCAAAAGAAAAAAAAATTCCCCTCTCTGGCAAAGCATTAGTGCATGCCTGTAGAATATACTCAGATAGCCAGCCTCAAAATGGACACGCTGAAGGGGACCTCAGGGATCAAGCGTATTCTCTAGTTTTCCAATGAAGAAATGGGCCCATAGAAAGGAAGTGATCAGGAGAGAGACAGAACTGCACAGAAACACAGGTCTCTTAACACCCAACCCTGTGCTGTTTACGTTTGTCCCTGGTGTCTCCCTTACCGTTCTCACGCCTTTCAGTTTCGCACCTCTTCCTTACCGGAAACCTGGGTTGACAACTGATTGTAAGCGATCAAGAAATAATTTTAACTTACTGCCTACACGAAAAGCACAGTAAACAGCATTTTAACTTTTAAGTACTAGTTTGAAAGAACAAATAAGTAGAAAAAATGGCAACCAACTGTAAGACTGACCGATAGTAACATTTTTAAAAAGCCAAGGAGCTTCTCAAGTTAGAGGGCAAATCACACACCTACATTCACTATTTTTATTCCTTGATTAATTTTTTCAGCTAGTCAGTAAATAGCCCTGAGCTCAAAGCATTTGCCAACAACTGTGTTAGACGTGAGGGATCAGACAAGATGGCGATGAACAAGACAGGTCCCACCAGAGGGAAGTATGTGTGCAAAACTGCAGAAATATTAAAGAGCAAAACACTCTCGAGTGTGGTTTAGTGTTACTGTTGTCTAGAATGTTTACGTAAGGGTAGCAAGAGATAGGGCTGCAGATGTAAGTGGGACCAGGTAGTGGAAAACCCTCTAGGGCCACACGAAGAGATCTGATGTTGAATTTTAAAGAGGGACTGAAATGGTCAGATTTATATTTCACGAGGAATAACATGGCAGCGTGGGCAGGATGCGCCGAAGGACGGACCTCCTGGAGGGCTGAGGGAATTGTCCTCCTGTTACTTTGGCCGTTCGTCTCCAGCGACTTCTGCCAGCTCCTCCTCCATCTGACCTTGACATGTTGGAGAATTCATTGCTCTGCCCTTGGCCACTTTCTCTTCTTAGCAACACACTTCCTAGGTGATCTCATCCACCCCTGTGAGTTTTAATCATATTTAAATATCTAGATCTTTTTTTGTGGGGGGAGCCATGCCACGCGGCATGTGGGATCTTAGTTCCCCGACCAGGGATCGAACCCATGCCCCCTGCATTGGAAGCGCAGAGTCTTAGCTACTGGACTGCCAAGGATGTCCAGTATTTAAATACTTTTTATATTTAATAATAATTCTATGCCCGTGATCTTCTGATCTTTATTTCCTGTGAAGACACACTCAATATCAATCAATGGCTCACTACGGCCGTGCAAATTAAAACCATAATGAGATGACACTTCACACCCTTCACACGAAGGATGGCTATAATCAAGAAGACATACAATAACAAGTGTTAGTGAGCATGTGGAAAAATCAGAGTGCTCGGGCATTGCTGGTGTGGATGAAAAATGGTGCAGCCGTTTTGAAAAGAGTTTGACAGTTTCTTACAACGTTATGTGTAAGTTTATATGACCCAGCAATTCGACTCCTAGGTATCAACCCAAAAGAAAGGGAAACATACATTCATACGAAGACTTGTATGTGAATGTTCATAGCAGCATTACTTATAACAGCCCAAAAGGAGAAACAACTCAAATGTCTATGAACTGGTGAATGGATACACCAAATGTGGCATTACAATGCAGTAGAATATTATTCAGCGATAAAAAAGGAATGAAGTACTGATATATGTTAAAACACAGGTGAACTTCAAAAACATTATGCTAAGTGAAAGAAACCAGACACAAAAGATCAAATAAATGTCCAGAAAAGACAAATCTATGAATACAGAAAGATTAGTGGTTGCCAGGGGCTGAGAGTGGGAACAGAGATTAAGTGTAAGTGGGCATGAAGGATCTGATTGTGGTGCTAAAATTCATGTTCTAAAAGTGGATTGTGGTTATGCAACTCAGGTTACTTACTAAAAATCATTGAATTGTACACTTAAAATGGATAAATCTTATGATATATAAATTATACCTCAATATAGTTAACTTGAAAAAAAAATCTTTTCCAATCTGACGTCTTACTGGAACTGCAGACTTCTACATCCGATTGATTACTTGACATTTTTGGAGGTCTAATAAGTGTCTTAAACTTAATATGGCAAAAAGAAAAGTATATGTTTTAAGTTGAGACATAATTTACATAGTTAGCACTAATCAATAGCTCGATGAATTATACCCCAGTAGAAGCACCACGTAGATTCAGATGTTTCCACCAGACCAGAAAATTCCCCCACGCCTCTTCCAGTCAGTGCTTCTGCCCCTCCAGAAGGAATCACTCTTCTGATTTCTAACACTGTTGATTAGTTTTGCCTGTTCTTGAACTTCATATAAATTGAGTCAGGCTTCTCTCACTCAAGACAATGTGAGATCCTTTCAGGTCATTGTGTGTATCCATTGTTTGATCTTTTTCATTGCTGTGTGTGAATATATCACAATGTATTTATCCATTCCCCTGTAGATGGGCATTTAGGTTACTTACTGTTTGGGTCATTATGAAGAAAGCTGCTGGGAACATGCTCACACATGTCTTTTGGTGGCTATAGGCACTCATTCCTGTTGAGTATATTCTTAGAAGTAGAATCGGGAGATCCTTGGTATTTCCTTCCAAACCTTATCTTCCTTGAATTTCCCCACATACATAAATACCACCACCACCCACCTAATTGTTCGATCTCCACATCTAAGTGTTATCTCACCTTCTACCCCCTCACCACTCACTCGTCTGTGAGTCCTTTTGATTCCAAAATCTGATCTGAGTCTGTCCACTTCTCCGCAGTCCCCCTATTAGCTTCTTCTCTAAGTCATATCACCCTATCTCAGGGCTACTGACATGACCTAAATGTCTCCTTGCCTCCACTTGTGTCCTCCTCAATTCTTTCTCTACATTGCAGCCAAGGTTTTAGAAATGGAAATCAGACCAGATCATGTGCTCGCTTAAAACTTCCTTCAAATTTCCATTAAAGTCCAAACTCTTTTTCTGGCTTATGAAACCCTGGGGATTTTTTTCTTTGTTTGTTTCTGTTTTTATTGAAGTATAGTTGCTGTACAATATTATATAAGTTACAGGTGTACAGTATAGTGATTCACAATTTTTAAAGGTTATACTACACTTATAGTTATTGTAAAATATTGGCTATATTCTTTGTGTTGTACAATGTATCCAGTGTATCCTGTGGCTTATTTTATACATAGTAGTTTGTACCTCTTAATCCCCTACCGCCATCTTGCCCCTCCCCACTTCCCTCTCCCCACTGGTAACCACTAGTTTGTTCTCTATATCTGTGCGTCTGCTTCTTTTTTTGTTATATTCACTAGTTTGTTGTATTTTTTAGATTCCATATATAAGTGATATCATACAGTTTTTGTCTTTCTCTGTATGACTCATTTCACTTAGCATAACGCCCTCCAGGTCCATCCATGTTGCTGCAAATGGCAAAATTTCATTCTTTTTTATGGCTGAGTAGTAGTTCATTGTATATGTGCACCCCATCTTCTTTAGCCATTCATCTGCTGATGGGCACTTAGGTTGCTTCCATATCTTCACAGTTGCAAGTAATGCAAGCTATGAACGCTGGGGTGCACATATCACAAAGCCCTGTTTCTTATCTGGCCACTACCTGCCTCTGAACGTCCTCTCTTGTGCACAGAGCTCTGGCTGCCTCTGGGCCTCCTTCTTGAGTCTACACAGCTCATTCCCAGGGCACTGGTGCCAGTCCTCTTCCTCACTGGGAAGGTTGTTCCCCTGATCCCCAGCTCCTTCTCTTCACTCAGATCTCACCCCAAAAGTCACCACGTCTGAGAGGCCTTCTCTCAACACCTAACTTAGGACACGTAGGATACGTAATTTAGGATGGCCATTTGGTCATTGGCTTTCCCAACAATGTAGTTTAATTCTCTTCAGGGAAATTATGACTGTCACGTTTTTATTTATTCCCTCTTTCTCATTTGTCTCCCCACAAGAACATAAGCTCCACGGGCACAGGAACTCAGCTGTCTTGCCAACTGCTACACCAGTGCTCCAACTGTGTCTGGCACACAGAACATGTGGCTGGATGGCTGTAGTGACAGCCATGGTTGATTGTAACTTCCCCCAGCAATTCTCAAATACTCACATGCAGAACTGGAGAAAGTGGATGGCTGGAATAATCCAACTTATGGGTCTGCCAGCTGCTGCTGTGGACTTTGTTAAGGAGGCAAGGATGTTGAAGGCATTGGCAAAAGAACACTAGAAGTGATACACCCCGGATAGCAAAGGGAAAAAGCTATGTGGGGAGAAAATATGGTTGGGGAGGAGACTGGGGGTCTTGACACCGTGGAAGAACATTTATATCCAGAAGATTATGTTGATAACCTAGAGAGTGAGGCCAGAATAACTGAAGAAGTATTTGGACTTAACGGTTGCTCTGCCAATGTGGTTCAACAGGTGTGATTGAATCTTCCTGTGTCACCTCAGAGGTATTGCAGGTTTGGTTCCAGACCACTGTGATAAAGGGGGGTGGGGGGTGGGGTATATCGCAATAAAGTGAGCCACACAATTTTTTTGGTTTCCCAGTACGTATAAAAGTTACGTTTATACTCTACTGTAGTCTGTTAAGTGTGCAATAGCATTATGTCTAAAAAAAAAAGCCAGTATACACACCTTAATTAAAAACTCCTTTATTGCTAACAATACTAACCATCATCTGAGCCTTTAGCCACTTGTAATCTTTTTGGTGGTGGAAGGTCTTGCCTCGGTGTTGACGGCTGCTGGTTGATCAGGGTGGCAATTTCTTTGTTGTTTGTTTTTTTGGGGGGGGGCATGCTGTGGGATTTTAGTCCCCCAACCAGGGATCGAACCCACGCCCTCAGCAGTGAGCGCATGGAGTCCTAAGCACTGGACTGGAATATTGCACGAATTACCACAATGTGACACAGAGACATGGAGTGAGCTAGCTACTGCTGTTGGAAAAATGGCTCTGATAGACCTACTTAGAGTTACCAGAAACCTGTAAAAAACACAGTATCTGTGAAGCACAATAAAGGGAAGTACAATAAAATGAGGTCTGCCTGTATTTTATATAGCTCAGGGCTTGGCACTAGTCTGTAAATATGTGTTGAACGAGTGAGTAGACAAATGAAGAAAACAACAAAGAGATAGTAATAACTAAATAAACAGATGATGACTCCAAAACTCGTGCTCCGCTGTATTGCTGCTGGAAGTTAAAAGAAATGGTATCTTTTCTTTTTTTTTTTTTTTCCGCACGTGGGCCTCTCACTGTTGTGGCCTCTCCCGTTGCGGAGCACAGGCTCCGGACGCGCAGGCTCAGCGGCCATGGCTCACGGGACCAGCCGCTCCGCGGCATGTGGGATCTTCCCGGACCAGGGCACAAACCCGCGTCCCCTCCATCGGCAGGCGGACTCTCAACCACTGCGCCGCCAGGGAAGCCCACGAAATGGTATCTTGATGTAAATTCGTCAACCTACTTTCATCAGGTCTCTGATGAAGAGTAATCCGCCTCTCCCTTACTCCACTCCACCCCCCACCCCCCGTCTAAGGGACAACCCAAACTGTTTGACAGCTTTCTTATAGACTCACAATTAAATCTCTATCCATTTGTATATCCTTCAACATCCTGTTGTGTTAAATTGAACAACACTTTATATAAGCACAGTAAGTCTGCTACCAAGAAACTCAAACCCCGTTATCACTCAGTTCTCCTCACTGGCGCTATCAGTCAATACGCTTTTCTAAGTCCAAGATACACTAAAACCCTTTACTAAGTACAAACATCATAAATCAGTAACTATTCACCTCCGACACTTTCACTTTGGCCAGGGGTAACTGTTACTGGGATTTATGGCCCCTCACAAGCATGCAGCATTATTTCAGGACAGGCAATGCTGTAATTCTGAAAGGGTCAGCTATAAATAGATTCTAAATGAATACCATGGGAAACATTGCCCGTAAAATAGGGAGTGAACGTGGTGGCTTAAAGCTGCAGAGGGATCCACTGGCGTCTTGATGATGTGACGCCAGGCACTCCATTGGGAAGCCAGCACCAGGTGGCTGTGTGGACAGCCTGGGGAAAGACCTCCCTGCCTGAGAAAGCGTGAGGAGTGGGAAGTTCTGTGAACCCGCAGAAGGACAAGGAATAAGGGAGGGAGTCATAAGGCAGGCAAAGAAGCAAGTGAGCCAGAAACCTTGTCAGGGCTGTGGGGAAGCAGCTGAGAGAGGCCGTTCATCTCTGCTTGACAGGAGGCCCTTTTGTTTTGCTCATATGGTTTCTCTTTTATTCGTCTATCACAGAATTGGGGTTGGGATGCCATGGGGAGAAAAAGGAAGTGGGAGAAGAGAGGGGAGAAGAATGAAGAAAAGCCCTTCCTTTCGTCAGGAGAAGCATTTTATTTCCACAGGGAAATGGTCTAAGATAAGTTTATCTTCCCGGACCAAGAGGCCCCTCTGAAAATGCTCCCCAGGCCGATGGGCCAGCCCATCCCCGTGCGGCACTGCTCTTTGCCAACCAGCCCGTTGGCTTCACTGGGACCAGGCAGCAGCCCCATGCCTCAGTTCATCTTTTTTCCTCATCTGAAAATGCCATTTACCCCACTGACGGATGGCGATGTTGTCAGACATGCTGACCGCCTTGGGACTGAACCTGTTCACAGGCAAAAGCTCTGTTTCTAGGCATTTGATTCCCATGACACTCGGCAGTAGCTGGTACCTCCGAATGAAGCCTTTACCCTGTGCCGGCGTTGGGAGAAACAGTCTATGTGCAGGCCCTCGCTGGAACTTCACAATAGCTATACCTACAGATGTACAAAAACCCAGGGAGGAAGATTTCCCCATTCTACAGCTAAGGAAGCTGAAACGTGGGAAATCTAAGTATCTTATTACAAAGGTAATAAATGTCTGAATTAGGATCTGAATCCACAGTCAACTCCAGAGCCTGGGTTGTCTTCAAATAATCTTGAATTAGATGAGATAGAGCAATCAGAATAGTGAGTTCGTTGGGGATGGGAGTTAGGGAAGAGATAAAGTGTGTTTCAGAGCAAAGTTGGAATTATCTACACCACCAACTGAGCCCACTGTTTGTACAGATAAGTGAGTGTGGACTGGAAAGGAGTGTAAGTGGCCATCATCTTGGGCTGCAGGCCAGGCTCTTCTTCCTGACCACAGCCATGCCCCTAACTTTTTTAGGTCTCTTTAAATCTCCTCTGTAAAATGAGATGGTCTCCCAGGGCCCTTTTAGCTCCAAAACATTCCCTCCAGATTCCCAGCCGTAGCCTGTTTCTGGGTAGCCTGAAGCGTGTCACATACCTCCTGAGAAAGGAGGTTAGGTGAGTCAATACAGAATGAGATCAATAGCACCTGCAGGGCTGCCCGCAGGGCTAGTAAAGGCGAGGTGTCCAGACAGGAAGGCTGACGAGTGACCTGGGCCGAATGGGTTGGTGTGCTCAGTTTCAGTTGATTACCATATTATACTAGCTGCTGTCTGTTCTGGGTATTATCGCTACGTAACAAACAACCCCAAAACGAGTGGCTTAAAGCAACTATTTTATTTCGCTCACAAGTTTGTGGGTCAGGAGTTTGGAAAGGGCTCAGCTGGGCTGTTGAGCTCTGATCCACATGCATCAGCTGGGGTAGCTGGGGCCGGAGGACCCCCTTCCCAGGTGGCTTCCTCACCCACACATTGGGGAGCCCCTCTCCAAGTGGCTTCTCATCCACCTGGGCCCCTTCTCGTGGCTTAGAATTCTCCCAGCATGGTGGTCTCAGGGTATTCATCCTTCTAACATGGTGAATGGCTTCCAAAGACCAAGACAAAAGCTGCCAGTCCGTCCAGAAGAAGAAGAACGCCCCTTCCATCCTGCTGTTAGTGAAAGCAGTCACAGAGTGGTCCGGTTTCAAAGGGGTTGGGGGGAACAGCCTCCACCTCTCCATGGGGGGAACATCAAACTACCGCATGACCTGCCTCAGGGTCTGGCCAGAAAGGGCCCAGGCAATTGGTGGATTTGGAGAAACTGCCCCAGAACTGCAGCACCCCGCTGGGTCGGGCAAGCTCCGTGGGCACAATCAGCAGTGGTTTTTCCAGCCCAGCATCCGTGATCCGACCAGCTGTCTTCTGGCAGCTGCACCCTGGGGGCACCTTACATCCTCAGTTCTCGGTTCACGCGGTTCGGGTAGAGAATAGACTTTACCCCTGGAACATGTGGTTTGGGACTGAACAGTCATCCTCAGTGCCTAGAATGTGCCTGGCACGTAGGAGGTGCTCAGGGTGAATGAATGAAAGAAAAAGATGTCAGTTGTTTGGCCCCAAGAATTGTTTCAAGACTAGATATGTGATTCAAGTTCTCGAATGACTGGGAAAGAGGTATCCTCCTTATACCGGACTTGAGTATGGGCATTAATCCTAGAGCCATCGAGAGTTACCACAAGGTAGATCCCTGCAAGAGAATGGAGCTGCCCTGGGGGAAAGGAAAGCAGAGATGAAAGAGCAAATCAGAGTCTTCATGACCTAATTCGACATCCAGCTGTGCCGAAAGTTAGTGCATCCCCAGGACTATTCAGCTAAATGCCTGAGACCCAAACACCGACACCACCAAACGCTGGCAAGGATGCGGAGGCATAAGAACTCATTCATGACTGGTGGGACTGCAAAATTACAGCCACTTAGGCATACAGCTTGGTAGTTTCTTACACAGCTAAACATACTCTTACAATGTGCTCCAACGGTTGTGCCCCTAGTGAGTTAGAAACTTATGTTCACACAAAAACCTGCTCACGAATGTCTGTGGCAGCTTTATTCTCAATTGCCCTGGATTAGAAACAACCAAGGTTTCCTTCAATCGGTGAATGAAAAAAGAAACTGAGTTATGTGCATACAATGGACTCCACTACTCGGGTATGAAAAGAAATGAGCTATCAAGGTACAATAAGACTTGTAGGAGACTTAAATGCTTATTGCCAAGTGAAAGAAACCAGTATGAAAAGGCTAAAGGCTACGTATGATGGAATTCCAACTATATGGCTTTCTGGAAAAGGCAAGACTATAGAAGGCTTCAGGTAGAAGGAGGGCAGGAGGGATGAATAGGTGGAACGCAGGGCATTTTTAGGGCAGTGAAACTAGTCTATGTGATATTATATTGGTGGATACATATCATTATACGTGTTTCAAAACCCATAGAATGTACAAAACAAAGAGTAAACCTTAATGAAACAATAGACTTAGTTAATAATAATATATCAGGGACTTCCCTGGTGTCCAGTGGTTAAGACTTCACCTTCCAATGCAGGGGGTGTGGGTTCGATCCCTGGTCGGGGAGCTAAGATCCCACATGCCTTGTGGCCAAAAAACCAAAACATAAAACAGAAGCAATATTGTAGCAAATTCAGTAAAGACTTTAAAAATGGTCCACATCAAAAAATAATAATAATTTTCAAATAATAATATATCAATATTGGTCCATCAGTTGTTACCAATGTACCATGCCAATGCAAGATGCTAATAATAGGGGAAGCTGAGGGGGAGGGGAGTGGGGGGGAAGGGTGGGAAGAGGGGGTATGTAGAGACTCTGTACTTTCGCTCAATTTCTTATAAACCTAAAATAGCTCTAAAAAATAAGGTCTATCTTTAAAGCTAGAGAGAGTCTTGATGACATATAGCTATGCCCCAAATTAGCCTAGCCCCTCGACTATACAGCCACAAGGCAATACATTCTCTTTTCAGCCTGAGCAAACTTGGGTTCATTTTCTGTCACTTGTAATCATAAAAAGTCCTGATACGTTTTGGGAGGAAATCCAGCTTGGCGGTCAAGAAACAACATGCAAACATGATGACAGGACCCACTGAGGTCCGACAGCCATCAGCAAGGGATGTTAGGGGTTTCCAGTGGGCAGGCGGCACCAGGTCGGAGCTGCCGCGGCTCTGGTGATCAGAGCAGTGGTGGGCAGTATGCCAGCCACGATCGGGGCGCCAGGTGAGGGCTCCGGGGCAGGACTCCAGACTAGCGGATGGGGAATGGCAAGAGCCAGGTGGGAGCTGCAGTACTGAACAGATTGTCAAGACAGTCAGGCCCGGGGAGCAAGACACGTCAGGCATCAAGAGCAGTGATGCCTTCTCCGACCAGACCGCTGGACGTGTCAATTGCATGGCACCCAGGAGGCACTCCCATTCCCCCATACCTTGCCTGCTTTTTCTCTTCTTCCCTAGCATTTTATCACTTACATACTGTATAATTTATTTCTTTACTATGCTCTCCCTGGGGAAATCTGGGCTTAATGAGGGGCAGCAATCACTGTCTATTTTGTTTACCAGTGAACCTAAACGGTACCTGGACTGTAAGAGGTGTTCACTAAGTATTTATTAAATGCTGGGTGAGTTCTCTGTTCATTCTTGATGGGAGGCAAAGGGAAGAGGGGCAGTAGATTGCATACATTCGAAGATCAGTATCTAGTAATAAAATGCTGGAAAGGGAGTAATGGCCAGATTTTAGCAATTCCTCTCTGGATCCTATATTACCCCTTAGCTCCTGCCCTGTCTCATCCCTCCTCTTCCATAATCAGACTTCCTGGAAAATACTCTGTACTCCTTATCTCCACGGTCTCACCTTCCTTCTCTCCTAGACTCACTGTAATACTGACAGCCACCACCCATCGAAACAGTTCTCATAAAGGTCACCAATGGCGTCTTCCCACCAAAACCACATACACATTTTAGTCCTTGTGTCTCCTGACCTTTTCTACTTCCTCCTCCTTAAAAACCTTTCTTCCTTCGGCTTTCGCACTCCTCAGGTCTTCTTCCTGCCTCTGTCACTTTGACCCTTCTCTGTTGCTTCACAGACTCTCTTTACTGTCTTCTCGAATCACGGATGATCCACACCCACATGGTATCCCTGGGCCTCCTCCCCACCTCTGCTCTCTCTTGATTCTCCCTGAGTGATAGCAGCATCGCTATGACTTTGACAACGACCACGATGGTGACAGTCTCCAACCTCCATCTCCACCTTAGCCCTCTTTCCTGAAGTTCAGCTCTGCGTGCTCCTCTGCCTCCCAGGTCTTTCTACTCCGATGCCTTATAGGCACCCCGATCTCAACATTTCCAAAATCAAACACATCCTCTCTCCTCCAAATTTATGACATCACTTTCCCCATAATTGCCCAGCCCATGAAGCTGCAAGTCATCTGTAACTTCTCTTCCTCTTATATCGATAAATCCCACATTTCATCAGTTACCAAATCCTGTCAATTCCACCTCCGAGACATTTCCTGAATTATTTTATTCTTGGATCTCTCTGTCGCTGTTTCGTCCCTAGACTCCTGTAACTTCCTAAAGTGAAAGTCTTGACCTTTAGTCTTGTTGCCTGCGATTGCCATGACAAAGTGCTGTTTCTAAATTGATTTTCCTTAAAATTCCCCAATGATTCCCCACAGCCTTCAATATAAGATCCAAGCTCCTCAGTGAGGCGTGCAAAGCTTTTATGATCTGTCACTCCACCCTCAGCCCCAACCTGGCCCCTCCCTGCAACCATCCACAGCTGCAATGAAGTTCCTCTTCCGGAAACACCCTCACCTGCCTTTGCCCTGGCAATTCCCACTTATTCCTCAAGATTTAATTTCTGTGTTACCTCCTCTGATTAGGTGCCCCAGTGCTTACTCTGTCAAAGCACCCACTACACCTTTCTTATTCTGTTTTGTCTACCTTTCCACTAGATCGGTGTCTATTGAGAAGGTCCTTCTCTATTATCTCTATAATCCACCCCGTCCCACACAAAGTTATCCCAATGCCTGGCTCTTAACAAGTGTTCAGCAAATGTACGTTGAGTGAATGAATGTCTTTAAGCTGGGAGTGAGCACGTGAGGGTCAAGGTTAGATCTAACAGAGGGTAGTGGACGTCTGTCATTCTTTCTGGCCACCCAGTATCTGACCCTCCCACATCTAGGGACTTTGAGTCTCAGTGGGAGTAGCGTCTGCCTGCCACTGTTGATGCAGTAGCGCATTATCCCAGTCTTACCTGTAGCTATGGCAGAGACTCTACCCTGACTTCCTGCCATCAGATGCTCGCCCCCTCCCCCAAGACCTTGAATGGGAAGCTAGCAGCTTAAGACAGATGGAACTGGAAAGAGGGGCCATCGGGCAAATGTGTATCCCTTGCCAGCAACAGCAGTGGTGCTAGCAGCAGCAGGCGGTGTCCAGAGCCAGCAGAACCAGAGGAGCAGGCTGCAGCACCTATGCCAGCGGTGGCCACACCCCCTATGCTAGTGGTGGTCTTCACAGGACCAGTTCTACAGCACAGTTTGGAGTGTCGTTCCAGGCTGTGTAGGCCAGAACCTAATTCCGGCTCCTCTATAAGCTACACAGCTATCCTTGGATCAGTTTTGTTTCAATCGACCAGAGTTAATTTCTGTTGCTTGCAACTACAAACTCTGACTGGTACCCAGAGGTTTCAAAGGTACAGCGTCTAACGGAGATGCAGCACAAAGGAAACTAGGTGAAACTGCAGGGACATCAAAGCCTCAGCAGCCCCAAGTGGCCCCGTGTGAGCCGCTTGCTCGAGTGCCAGCTGGCCTGGATTTTGCCCCGTCCTTCTTCAAAACAAGGGGTAAGAATAGATCTGATGATACCATTGGGATCCAGAGTAACTTTCCTTTAAAAAAAAACAGAAAAAAGAAATCCGAGTCCTTGTCCTGGAGTCAGATCCTTCCTGTCCTGCGGTGTGCTTGGAGTTTAGCACCAGATGAGACCTATTAAGGTTCGCGAGGGAGCTGGGGTTTGGTTCCCGCCAGCCTCTCTGGGAAGGAGTCACAGGGGTGGAATGGCTGTGTTTGTAAGCCAGGGAACAATGCCATTAAGGGGAAACAAAAGCCCAGACCATGTGATCTGCCAGCCTCTTGGAAGCCAGCTTGGCCGAGGTCTTGGAACCTGGGTGACACTCCGGAGGGTGGCTGGTGAGCAGGAAGTCTTCCCCTGCTCACGTGATCCAATGTGCTGTTGGCTTAGAGCCTTCAACGAGATCCTTGCCTTTTGGCGTTGCCCGGACACCCCCTTCCCCTCTCAATCAACCTGGCTTCTGAGATACGAGTCCCTCATCAGAATCGACTCTGTAGATCAAGGCTAGACTGTGAGTTCATCTGTTAAGCAAAAAACACTTCATCATATAATGGTTTCCCCTGGTGCCAGCACTCTTACTCTCTGCCCAAATAAATAATGTAATGGCCTTCTCAGAACTGAGGCATGACCACAGTTCATGTCCCAGTCATAGTGAGGTCTTCCCAGCGATGTGAAATGAGTCAGAAGGACAGTAGTTGCTCTCTGCCAGCCTCATTCCAGCCGGATGATTTCTCACCATTGGCTTCTTCTACCCCAGGGAGCAGAGGCACCAAGACCCCACCCGCTCCCAATAATATCCTCCCTCCTGGGGTGCCTAGAATCACCAGCAGTAGTGTCTTTGCGATAAGGCATCGTTCCAGAACCACTTATGACAATGCAGATGTGTCATGGGAGGGATTATTAATAACAGCCACTAACACATCCACAAACAGCAGACCTTGAGGGAATGAAACCTCAGATAGGAAAGAGGGAAGAAAAGAAAGGTCTAACCCCATCATGGAAGCCAGTCATGGGCGAGGCACCTCGGTGGTCGTCCTGAAGAGCCAGGGCACTTGGGAACACGGAAAGATGCAAGTGAACAGCTCATATGAGGGGAACACCTAGGAAAAGACCACCTGGAGCCAGGAGAACAACTGGAGGCAAGGCTCATGTGAAAATCCATTGGTACCATCCCCAAGACCTTTCTTATGGAAACAAGTTGCACTCATTCATGAACGTCTTCTAAATGCCTCCTCCCTGGGATAACTACTGACTGTCCCCTGTGGCCTGTCTCTCGGGACTTAGGACATCAGTGGAAACCAACGGAGCTGTATCATAATGGAAAGACCAACATCAATTCCCTGGAAAAGCATTTTTTTTAAATTTTATTGAGGTATAGTTGATTGGCAATGTTAATTTCTGCTGTACAGCAAAGTGACTTCAGTTATACATATATATATATATTCTTTTCCATTATGCTTTATCACAGGATATTGAATATAGTTCCCTGTGCTCTACAGCAGGACCTCATTGTTTAATCCATTCTATATATACTAGTTTACATCTGCTCATCCCAAACTCCCAATCCTTCCCTTCCCTCCCACCCCTCCCCCTTGGCAACTGCAAGTCTGTTCTCTATGTCTGTGAGTCTATTTCTCTTTCAAAGATATGTTCATTTGTGGCGTATTTTAGCTTCCACATGTAAGTGATAGCATATGATATTTGCCTTTGTCTTTAGCTTACTTCACTTAGCATAATAATCTCTAGGTCCATCCACGTTGCTGCAAATGACATTATTTCATTCTTTTTTATTGTTGAATAATATTCTATCCTATATCTATACCACATCTTCTTTAGCCATTCATCTGTTAAGGACACTTAGGTTGCTTTCATGTCTTGGCTATTGTAAATATTACTGCTATAAACATAGGGATACATGTATCTTTTCAAATTAGAGTCTTGTCTGGGTATATGCCCAGGACTGGAACTGCTGGATCATGTGGCAACTCTGTTTTTAGTTTTTTGAGGAACCTCCATACTGTTCTCCATAATGGCTGCACCAATTTACATTCCCCCAGCAGTGTAAGGAGGTTCCCTTTTCTCGACACCCTCTCCAACATTTATTATTTGTAGGCTTTTTAAATGATGGCCATTCTGACCAGTGTGATGTGGTACCTCATTGTAGTTTTGATTTGCATTTCTCTAATAATTAGCGATGATGAGTATCTTTTCTTGTGCCTATTGACCATCTGTATGTCTTCTTTGGAGAAATGTCTATTTAGGTCTTCTGCCCACTTTTTGATTGGGTTGTTTGTTCTTTGTTATTGAGTTGTATGAGCTGTTTGTGTATTTTGGAAAGTAAGCCCTTGTTGGTCGCATCATTTGCAAATATTTTCTCCTAGGCCGCAGGTTGTCTTTTCATTTATGGTTTCCTTTGCTGTGCAAAAGCTTGTAAATTTGATTAGGTCCTATTTGTTTACTTTTGCGTTCACTTCTATTGCTTTGGGAGACAGACCTAAGAAAACATTGGTACTATTTATGTCAGAGAATGTTTTGCCTATGTTCTCTTCTAGGAGTTTTATGGTGTCATGTCTTGTATTTAAGTCTTTAAGCCATTTTGAGTTTATTTTTGTGGATGGTGTGAGGGAGTGTTCTTAACTTCATTGATTTACATGTGGCTGTCCAACTTTTCTAACACCATTTGCTGAAGAGACTATCTTTTTCCCAGGGTATATTCTTGCCTCCTTTGTCGACGAATAGTCCAGAGGTGTGTGGGTTTATTTCTGGGCTCTCTGTTCTGTTCCATTGATCCATATGTCTGTTTTTGTGCCAGTACCACATTGTTTTGATTACTGTAGCTTTGTAGTATTGTCTGAAGTCTGGGAGGGTTATGCCTCCTGCTTTGTTCTTTTTGGAAAAGCATTTTTAAAGCACTGTAAAGCTATCAAAGATGAGAACATTCCAGTCTACGAAAAGTACAAACACAGCACACAACTTTTACTGATATTGTCCCAGGGATGGCATGAAACTTCAGGACACAGAATCAAGCCCTTGGACCCAGACAGGCAGCGCCTCTGCCTGCAGCACTTTGCTCTAGAGAATTCCACTCAAGGAGTTCTGGGCCAGACGATGTGCCCACCCAGCACCCATTCCCCCTTGCAGACCATTGGGACTCTGGACCCAGGAATTCCACCCAGGTGGAGCCTTCTTTCTCAGGTCTGGACTCCCGAGGGACCACATGGCAAGTGTGTGCACCTCTGCTGAGAAAGAGAGTTCAAAGGGTGGCTCTTTGGGGAGGGATGGGATAGCACTGGGATCTGCAGGCAGAGGCGTCCAGGGGCATGTGCTAGAGGCTCCGTCAGGGCACAGGAAGGAACCAGGGATGGCACAAAAAGGGGAGCTTGACCTCGGACGTCTTTACTCCGGCTCCAATCTTGCAAGTGTTAGAAGTAGGTCTGCCTAACGCATCACTTCTGTGTCAGCTCATCTGTGAAGGGGCTGGCCCCGTATGCTGGTGGGCATCTGCTAGGTCATGAGGGGAGGACGATGGGCCCCAGCTGGGCAGATGGGGTGTGCACATCTGCTCCCTTCCTTCCTTACTATGGTCCCTAGAGAGAAGTTGAATCCAAGCACAGAGACCCAACCCCCGGCCCTCCCAAGCAAGAGAATGTTGCAAAGCAAACCCACAGATGTGGACTTTGAAAGAAGCTCTCTTTGCCATGAAAACTAGAGGATGTTTTGGGAAACCATTTGGTTTTTATATCATTTCCCATACATGGTCCTTGTCCTGCAAGGGCCCGAGCGTGTTTGATAGCACAGCTGGTCCTCTGCAACAGTTTTTGAGCTTACCGGTTCAGGCTGGGGGACCGCCACCAAAGTGGGGCAGCTGAATGAGTCTGGGATGCCAAGCATTGAGCAGAGCCCTGCGGGAGGCAGGTTGAGTAGAGTGACCTGATATGCTAATCCTTTGAAAAAGTGTGGAAAGTCCTGGGATGTCCATAATTCCCCCAGACCACCCCCAGATGCCCCCAGAGTTGTCCCTGGGTGTCCCTCTCGCTGGTCTGTGGCTCTGAGAGCTGCAGGGACAGGAGGGCAAGTAAGTGTCAGGTTCTTGAGAAGAGGTTGTAACACATCTAGACTGCAGTCTACCTGCCCGAGCTCCCACCTCCCTCTCCAAAGAAGGTGTAGGTTGTGAACAGGACCAGAAAGCCTTCCCCAGTGGCTGTGAAGACAAGGAGATTGCAGAAAGAAGGAAAGGAATCAGAAAAGAGGTCTAATCCACAGCCTCTCTTGCTCTGGGTTGCAAATGGTTTTTGAAATGCCCGTCTCCCTATTTTCATATTTACTGGGCCAGGGCGGATTTTTCCATCTCAATGATGTCATTCCCAGCCCGCAGTTTTCCCAATACCCCGTCGACTTCTGCAGAGACTCTGACCCATTTGCTCAGGCCGTTTTACTGCAGCCTGGAAAGTGATGCCTGGAAAAAGGGACTCAACCTATGGCCCGTCAAATCTTCATGACGTCAGAGTCTCTTCCCTTCTGCTCCTCACTCATCTCTGCAAAGAGAACACTCTGGAAGGGACAGAGTGCCTGGAAGGGACCCAGCTTCACACTCAACGGTTTCTCTTTCCCATTTCACTTGCAAAATGTTCAGATAAGAGTTCTACTTCCCCTCCAGGCCCAGTCCAGGTGCAAAGGCACGTGGCTTCTAGTAACCCTTTGGTATAGGATATGAACAGCCAATGCCAATGGAACTGAATGTGTGCCATGGTGTGTAAGCCTGTCCTGTGTCTGGGGACCTCTGTGTGTGTGACGGTCTCTGATCTTAAGATGGGGTGAATAAGGCTCACGCAAACTTAGCCATTCAAACAGCATATCGTATAAAAGCTAATGTAAGAATGGGCAATTTTTACCAGCCCAAGTATAATTTTAATAAAGTTTTAAGTGCTCCCAAAGCACAAAGTTTCTAGTTCAAAAGCTATTTATGATACTATCAAAAGGGTAGTAATAAAAAGAGTGGTAATAGATTTTAGAGCACACGCGCGCGCACACATACACGCACAAGCGCCACAGTGACACACGTATACAAAGTTTTTATGGCTACACTGTTCCTGACAAGCCAAGCTCTACTATTTGCTCTCAGTCAGGATGGCAACAGAAAGTAGAAGTTAGGATTGGGAGTATAAAGCCCATTATACAATCATGGGCAGGTCTTCCTCAGCCTGGTCGATGATGCTTGGTCAAGTTTCACAAAGTCTAGAAGGAACTTCTAGATTTACTGTCGAGGCCCATTGTGATTATTTAATACTTACTCAAACTAATGGTAAACTAGCATTCTCCTCTTTTAGTTTTCCTCACATCCATGTTATCTTTACCGTGTGTGACTGGTGGAAGGGAAACGAGAGCAATAGAGCCGAACGAAATGGTGAGGATGAATGTTTATAGGACTGACTTTTTGTTATTCAGACTTTTTACTTCCCATCTGCTCTTCAGTGATGCAGAGAACTTTTAATGCTTTTCAAAGAAGGAAGAAAAGTACGCTCAACTTTTCCATTTTGATAACCAAAGAAAGTCTTTTGTGAGTGGTTTTCCAAATCATCAACATTGTCCTCCCACATATAAAATGTAACATGTGTGATGGCTGAAAACAAAAATTAACCTGGAATTCAACCAAACAATTTTCACATCAAAATGTTTAAAGGAAGAATGGGGCTTCCCTGGTGGCGCAGTGGTTGGGAGTCCGCCTGCCGATGCAGGGGACGCAGGTTTGTGCCCCGGTCCGGGAAGATCCCACATGCCGAGGAGCAGCTGGGCCCGTGAGCCATGGCCGCTGAGCCTGCGCATCCAGAGCCTGTGCTCCGCAGCGGGAGAGGCCACAACAGTGAGAGGCCCGCGTACCGCAAAAAAAAAAAAAAAAAAAAGAATGACTCCAAGTCATTTCTGAAATGTATTTGTACTTGTCACCGAGCCTCTCCTGAATCCACTGTGCCCTCCTCTGATGGACAGGCACACGAGACGGGTAGGGTGACCTTGAGCCCAGCGCCAGAGGTAGGATCTGACTTGTCTAGCAGACAACGTCCATCTCCATGGACATCAGGACAAGACAAGAAAGTCCAAGACCTGGTCTATGGTTAGAAAAGAACAACTCTGCAGCTGAACGGGGATGTGAACACCCGAAGCCCTAAGAACTACTGCTGGTAGCCTGAGGTGACCATGAGCGGAGGCAACCTTAAAAAAAACAAAGTGACACGAGAAAACCAGTGAGGCGACATGGAGAGAGCTGGTCTCTGGTCCCATCTCTGGGTCACTGTAGCAGGCACTGCAAAGCCCGCCCGACTCTGGACTTTTCCATATAAAAGCTGTACTTGCCTCAGTCGTCTGAATTGGGGTTTCTTCCCCTAAGACACACAGGCCTTTTGCCAGGTACAGCACATCCGTGTGTCTGCAGCCACATGGATAATTTCTTTTTTTTATGGAAATCTGTAATATGTTGAAACTTATGAACTTCTTTCCTTTTAAAGTTATTCAGCCACAGATGAAATACAGATCTGGGGAAGAATGAAAAATGCTTCTTAACACCAAAGCTCGGGTTTGATTCCCAGCAACAGGATGTAGTGAGTAAACAGGGCTGAGGTCACCTCTGCTGTCCAAGGCCAGGGCTGGAGTTAAGATCTCTGTTAGTGACAGTTAAATGAATTTATCTGCCAACATTTTCACTGTCGGGGGAAAGCATATTTTAGAGGAAGAGAAGCTTGGGAACTGACCATTTGCAACAAGTCAACAAATATACAGTAGTCCCCTCTCATCCACGGTTTCGCTTTCCTCGGTTTCATTTACCCACGGTCCACTGAAGTCCAAAAGTATTAAATGGAAAATTCCAGAAATAAACAATTCCTAAGTTTTAAATTGTGCACCATTATGAGTAGCATGATGAACTCTCCCACCAGCCCGCTGCGTCCTGCCCAGGATGCAAAATCATTCCTGTGTTCAGAGTATGCACACTGTATATGCGACCCACCCATTAGTATAGGAAAAAGCATGGTATATAAAGGGCTCGGTACTATCTCTGGCTTTAGGCATCCACCGGGGGCCTTGGAATGTATCCCCCATAGATAAGAGGGGGGCAGCTCTATAGATCTTGTGACTTGACACTTGCGTGGAGTATTTGATACCAACCATGGTCTAAAATAAGCCTAAAATGATTCAGTCATCCAAGAGAAATCTCTTTTGAGCAACAAAAAGTCACACTTGGTATCAGGCCAGGGTTGAGTCCGGGAGAGCAATGCTTACCCCCAATAGAATCAAAAGGAGCTCAGAGGCCCCCACAGCAAAGACTCTGTAGTCACAATGCTGCAGCCTCATCCTCAGCTTCAATCCTTCCCATCAGTCCTGTCATAGCCAGTCTCTCCAGGAGTCACTCCATCCGTTTCTTTTTTCATCCACTCTTCCTCAGAGAACACCTTTTCACTCACGGCAAAGCCCTTGTGATAATGAGCACAAAATCTGTAACCCAGGAGCAGACCTACTTTAAGATAAGGGGGGGAACATTCCAGATGGTGAATGATCTCGAAAGGTTCTGAGAAGTCTAGATCCAAATGGGATTTCACTGCATTAGAAACTTCTTGTCGATGCCCCATCTCCAAATTTCCAGAAGGGCAAAATCAAGCTCAGGATCCATTTAGCAAGTTGAATGGAGAGTTGGGACTAGATCCCAGGTTTTCTGACTCCAAATTCCATGATGCTTTTCTCTTCGTCAAACTCCTTGTGGTCGTTTTACCTGTCAACCTGGCAAGGCTATGCTACCCAGGCATTTAATCAAACACGAATCTAGGTGTTGCTGGAAGGTATTTTGTAGATGTGGTTAACATCTACAGACGACTTTAAGGAAAGGAGAGAACCCTCAATAACATGAGCGGGCCTCATCCAATCAATTAGAGGCCTTAAGAGTAAAGACTGAAGTTTCCTGAAGAAAAGGGAATTCTACCTCAAGACTGCAGCATCAAGTCCTGCCTGAGTTTCCAGCCTGCTGTCCTGTCCTGTGGATTTAGGGCTTGCAGGTCCCTTTAATTTCATGAGCCAATTCCTTAAAATCTCTCTCAGTACATGGATAGATAGATAGATAGATGTAACAGGTAGATACTGATACACACAGACCATATTAGTTCTGTTTTTCTTGAGAACTCTGACAGATACACTATTCAATGAATCAGATAAGGCAAATCCAAAATTCCCCTGATGAAGATCAAGAGATTAAGAGGCGCAGTGCACCTTTCCTGGTGGCGCAGTGGTTGAGAGTCCGCCTTCCGATGCGGGAGACATGGGTTCGTGCCCCGGTCCGGGAAGATTCCACATGCCGTGGAGCGGCTGGGCCCGTAAGCCATGGCCGCTGAGCCTGCGCGTCCGGAGCCTGTGCTCCGCAACGGGAGAGGCCACAGCAGTGAGAGGCCCGCGTACCGCAAAAAAAAAGAAAAAAAGAGAGAGAGATTAAGAGGGAACTCCTCAGGATGTAAGAAACCACTGCCTAACGATTTCTGCAGGGAGATGGCAATGTGTGACTAAGACCTCAAAACTGCTATGTCATGTAGTGGAAACTATGGGGAAAGAATCTCCAGCAGCCGAAGAAAGGGTGGTAGCATTGAGGGTTTCTTAAAGCAGGCAGAGTCGTCTCCCGATAATATCATAGTAAAGGAAAAACAAGCAGCTCTCAGTTAGGGTGGAAATAATTTGGTTGGAACTGGTTCCGAAGAAGGAAGGATAAAGCCATTCTCTTTCTTCTTCTCTTTATAAAGCCATCTAGGTCCTTCTTTCTTAGAGAGGCAAGTCATGGAACTTGAAGGTGAATTTTGAAAGATTGCCAGTTCGTTGCCAAGTATATAACTATGCTTTTGAGCCTAATATTTGAAGGATGCCATTGATTCTATTTGCACGGTAGGAGGGAAAATACATCTACATATAGTGCTGATAGGCAGGGCGATTTTTGTTTTAAGCTTCAAAGGAGATTTGAAAAGGCATGACTTACTGAGTAGGAAATAGTCACTTAAAAAACAAACTAAATCACAGAAACTTCCTTTTTCCTTCTTACTGTGCTTCACCATTCACTTTACAAAGGAATTATCAGGAATCCTTCACATCTGGTACTGGGCATTGTTTTCCTTAAGGATCTCAAAAAATGTGAGGGTAAAAGAACAATAAAGAAGCTGTTACATGTTGCATCTCTCTGGGGAAAGCTTTTAAAATACTGATGCAATAGTCCCAGCTCTGATGCATTAAATACAAATTCTGAGAGTGCTAGAATTATTAGTCAGTATTAGTATTAGCAATTAAAAAAAAAAAAAAACTCCCCCAAATGATTCTAGATGCAGCCAGGGTTGAGAACAACTGGGATAAAGAATGGGATGGAACTGTTTATCAGTTAAACAGCAGCGTGAACAATGGGAATAGTGACCACCACAAAATGGGTATTGCTGTGTATTGAACGTTTGTGTCCCCACCCCCAGATTCATATTTGAAAACCTAATGCCCAAGCTGATGGTATTAGGGGGTGGTGCCTTTGGGAGGTGATTAGGTCATGAGGGTGGAGCCCTCATGAAAGGGATTAGTGCCCTTATAAAAGAGACCCCAGAGAGTTCCCTTGCCCCTTCCGCCATGTGAGGACACAGCAAGAAGTCTTAACTGGGAAGACGGCCCTCACCTGACCATGCTGGCACCCTGCTCTCAGAACCCCAGTATCTGGAACTGTGAGAAATAAATTTCTGTTGTTTATAAACCTGTTCTAATAAATTTATATAATAAATAAATTTATATAATAAATAAATTTCTGTTGTTTATAGTCTGTAGTCTTTTGTTATAGTAACCCCAACAGACTAAGACAGGCATCAACCCCAAATAAGAGCAAGGTCCTTTGTGGCCACCCTCTCCAGAATTTCTGCACCCCCTCACCCCCAACATTTTACATCCTTTCCCTTGCTTCATTTCTCTCCTGCAGTTATTACTATCTGTAACGTATTATATAACTTACTAGTCTATCTTATTTATTGTGTGCTTCCCTCGGTAGGCTGGAGTCTCCACAAGGGCTGTTTTCTTCGCAACCGGTTGGCTCTCTAGTGCCTAGAACGGTGCCTGGTCACATTTCACCTTCTTGCTAAATACTTGTTGCATAAAGGAATGAATCCATGGGAATCAGGTCTGGTTTCGGTACTGTCCTTGTAAAGCAATTCTGCTGCTGTGAAACTTAGCAATTAGCTTCTGAAGGATTGCTCCTCACTGAGCTCCTCCATGATCCAAGAAGACAATGGGAGAGCTGGTCAACCTTGGCTGGGGACTTGTCATTTGTGTCCTGCAAATGAGCCACCCATTGGAAGCTCCCTCAGACAGGAATAAACAATCCAGTAGGTCATTCAACAGTGAGCCTTTGGAACTCAAAGAGGGGCTTTGCTTATGGCCTTGGGGACAATGAATTATAATCCAGATGGTCACGCAGGAAAGACGGTGCCACACACAAGCACGGGAAGTACAGAAAATCTAAAGTGAAGAATTGGCCGTAACAATTGGCTAGTGAATACCTGAAGCAAACATGCATTTTAAAACTAGCCTGGGATAAGAATATCATTTCAAAGACCTGAAGTCAAAGAGGTATTTAGGAGACAGGCCTGAGCTCATGCATCCATGCCCAGGAAAATACCTTACAGGCCAGCAGGGAACATGTCTTCTTCCAAGAGAGCAGAGCGTGTCTGCAGGGGGTAGGAGGGGAGGGATGCCCTAGATGCCCAGCCTGGGGTTCCCATCTGCAGGAGGTGCCAACCAGCTGGTCCCTGAGGAGCAGAGGAATGCAGAACTTTCACCTGAAGTTCAAAGTCTGGGCTGGGCTGCTGGGACTGCTGACATGCATCCCCAGGTTAGTTGAAAGAAAAGCAGAACACAAACGGCCTGCAAGTGGATTTAAAAAGAGAATCTCTATGCTCTGTAAACATTCATTTCAACCCTCTCTCTATTTGCTCCGTTTCCTTAACTTCTTAATAAAAGTTTCACTGAAAAAATCTAGCCATCCACTTTGAGATAGATGAATATCCTCCCCGGGGGCTAAATGGGCTTGTGACATGAGAACGTCTGCCCCAGAGCCTGAAAGTGCCCCTTTGCGTCTTTCAGCAACTCCAAAGGCAGCCAACCTCTGGACATCTAGTTATGTGAGATAAGCAATGTCCTTCCTGTTTAAGCCAATTGGAGTCAGGTTCTTGGCCACCTACTGCCTTTCTCTACCTTGCTTACCTGGTGAACACCTTCTAGCTTTGAGACCCTGCTCTCATTCAGCATTGATTCACTGCCCACCTGCTTAGTACACCATACATCTACCATGGCACCAACGTTGTTACTGAAGTTTCTGTCTCTGTCGGTCAGACGGTAAGCTCCTTAAGAGAAAGAAGTATGTCTTCTCCCTTTTGTTTTTCCAGAACTGACAAGAGTCCATGGCACAATTGAAAGGTGAATGAATCAATGAATAAATCAATGAATGAATGAATCGATGACTAAGTGAATCAATGATCTTAGAGATAGAGACCCCCTGTGACAGCAGAAATGCCAAAGCATAAGTGTGAGTCAGGAGAAAAGGAGACAAGAACGATAAAGGACACAATGGAAATGGGGAGACAGGAGACAGCAAAATGGGAAAAGTTTGAGACTCTAATTATGAGAAACTGATATGTGATCATTTGGGTTTATGGCAGTTTTATTGGATGGGAAAGAAAAGAGTGTGTATAATTGTATAACACTTTGAACAATAAGCTGTAGAAATGAGATAATGCCATTTTGACATTGATGACCTCATTTTGCAGCTGGTTTTCTTTGTTTTTTGTTGTTGGTTTTTTTTTGCCCGACTCCTGTCCTAACGCACCGCAAGCAGCTCCAAGGCAAAATGAGTGCTTGGTTCTTTGTGGCAAACTCAGCAGCTAACCCAGCATGTGTTAGGCCCCCATTAATGTCTGTTGAACCGAGGAATGAATGAAAACTTTAAAGCTCCCAAGTTAGACTTCACACCAACTACTGAAAGCACAGAAGAAATAACCTGCTGAATGAAATGATTTGTTCCTTGTTAAATCAAATTACTTTTTTTCTCCATTAACACCCTCTAACTTGACAATAATATGTACATCATTTATCTCCGATTTAGAAAGTAACCCATTAAGTGCAAAATCATACGCTTTATGCTTTAATCAGATTAACTGAAAATATCTTTTAGATACTGAGTTCTTTGCAAATCAGAAAAAAAAGTTTTTTCTTTCAGCCAAAAACGTTGTAAAGTCAGAATTGTGGAAAAAAATTTAAGCCATTATTGCAGTGTCTTTAATACAGCTCAGGGTCTTAATAATGTGAACAAGATTATCTGTATACTTCTCCACATGCTGTTAAAGTCACAGAGAGTAATGAGGTGAATGCATCTCTTTGTTTTCTTCAGCTCCCGTTTCAATGGTGTCATCATTTTGTTATTAATATTCTCTATTTTCTCCTGTATTGCTTAAATTTCTGTATAAATAGTCATTCTTTCCAACACGGCACTAGAATAATAAAAACTCTCATTTTGAAAATAGGTAAACAGAAGCATAAAGAGGTTAGTTCTTTGCCATGTGGGGAATTCACTGAGGGCTCCAGAAAGTAGTCTAGAAGGACAGTTGAAAGAAAACTGCTTCCTCTAGCTGAGTTCACTTCAAAATAAGTTTTTCTGGCTCATTTGTCTTAAACCTGAGTAATAAAGAGTTCATCCTTCAAAGGGAAAATATCTTGACCCCTACTCTCTGGTGTGGTCTTAAATTATTTCCATCCATTTCTAAAACAACGAATGGATCACAAAGATATTGGCAACACTAAACAGAAGGCTCTGTGAAGGCTCATGTACAATAAACCTCTCCTCTGATTTTGATTTTGCTGATTCATCCTTCAATTTATTCAATAAATATTTGTTAAGTATCTTCTACATGTCCGGCATTGGTCTAGGCACTGCCCATCATAGGTAAAAAGGAAAAAAGATACAGCCCCTGTCCTCAAGCTCCTGATAGCCTAGTGGGACAGCCAGACATATGAACAAATATGGTGCAGGTTAATAAGTGCTTTACTTGAGGTAAACACCAAGTCCTAGGCCAGCCCAGGAGAAGGCACCAACCTGGAACTAGGTATTGGGGATGGTGACAGAGAAGGGGACAGAACATTAACATTATGAGGAGGGATTGTCCAAAGTGTGTGGGAGGTTAGAGGGGGAGGGAGAAGTCACGCGACCCAGCTGCTACTGGGAGCCATTTCATCACCACCAAGGGAAACACACGTTGGTGAAGCCAAGGCCACAGGTGGCTAAGCAGAAAGATGGAAGACACTAGATGCTCCGTGGCTTCATTGAACTGCTGAATCAACCCATTCCAAAGCCACCCACCCTTGGGGCTTGTTTTTAAGCGACATAATATGTTTACATAGCGTCTAAGTTTAAGTTTTTCTGTTTCTTACAGCTAAAAGCATCCTAAGTGATACATGGAAGAGGAGGTTTGGAGGAAGGATAGTTCATTTTTACACACATTGAATTTGAGATGACTGTGAGACCACCTGGAAGTTTCCCGGGGATAGGTAAGTCAGTCTGGATCACCCTTGTTAAAACATCTGTAATTATTTTTTAATACTTCGGCGTAAACATTTTGAGTATCTGTATCCCCTGGACATTGAGTTGCAGTTGAAGTGCTTCCATGGCATCTTCAGGAACCCAGGTTCTTTCTTCCTACTCCACCATCTCAAGGTTATTTGCTTTTATCTACAAGTGTGTCCTCTCCCACTTACAGGATGGCTACAGCAGCGCCAAGCATCCCATCCTTACCCAACAATGTCCAAAGGCCAAATTCCAGAACATTTTTCCTTGTGTTCCTTCTTGAGAGCAAAGAAAGTTTTGGAGGCTACACTCAGAGGTGCTTAGTTAGTATTTGAAGCACCCTGTTCAGGTATCGCCTTCCAGAGATGACCACAGCAAATGTTCCACATGAGGCTAGCTACATCTCAACTAGAGGATTTGTTATTAGCCTAAGAGATTTTGGAAATTATTTTTCCCTTGTGAAATGAATGGTATTCAAGGTCCTTGAGTGACCAGAGGTTTTGCCTTTGTAAAATGAAGTGTGAGAAGGTGGCCAGTTCAGAAGTCCAACTCCTTTATCACATCCTGGATCTTAAACTCCAGTTGGTCTTGGACCCCCATCCAACAGAGGGCTCTTCGCCCCATTTGACGCACGTGGCTGGCTGGTTTTGCCATTAGAATACTGTCACCTTCCTATGTATCGTTCTATTCATGCCAAGGGCTACTACGTAAAAGGACAAGAGCTAGGGAACTTCTTCCAGCATTCAGGGTCAGGGAAGATGCCTCTTTTTGTGTGCTCTCGCCAACAGATGTTTGTACCCGTGGCAGGATTCATGTGAGACTTTCTTTAGTGAAGCACATCACTGGGGAGCAAGTTGTGGATGGGTAGACATGGAGCCCCCAGGCGCCTCTACTTGTTGGAGGCTACCACTGTCTACTGGACAATTCTGAATGGTCAAAATAGCACAGGTCAACTTGCAACACCACCACACCAAGATACCTCTCCCTACAGACTCAAGTATTACACATCCAGGTTAGGTGGGTCCTGGCAGAGACTCAGTCCAGAGACAGGCTTCCTGGAATCCTAGGTAAAGCCCTCGGATGGAGAGCCAGCTAGGAGAGCCATCACCTGACTATGCAGCAGAGTCTATTCAGTTGCTCTTCTTCCTTCCTTCCTGCTTCCTGTGTGTGTGTCTCCTAAAATATCCAGCTCAGTCAAAGAGGGTAAGAAAGCAGATATTACTGGTTAAGGGCATGTGCATTGATGTTCCTGTTCAAGAGCTTCCTTACACAAGATCTCACCCTTTTTAAAAAAAATTTATTTTATTTATTTATTTTTGGCTGTGTTGGGTCTTCGTTGCTGTGCGCGGGCTTTCTCTGGTTGCGGCGAGTGCAGGCTTCTCTTCGTTGTGGTGCATGGGCTCCTCTTTGCGGTCACTTCTCTTTTTGCAGAACACAGGCTCCAGGCGCGCCAACTTCAGTAGTTGTGGCTCATGGGCTCTAGAGCTCAGGCTCAGGAGTTGTGGCACACGGGCTTAGTTGCTCCGCGGCACATGGGATCTTCCCGGACCAGGGATTGAACCCGTGTCCCCTGTGTTGGCAGGTGGATTCTTAACCACTGCGCCACCAGGGAAGTCCCAAGATCTCACCATTTATTCGGCCTCTACATACATGATTTTTCTCACAGCCATCTTTCACAAGCAGGGGGTGGCCAGCACTTCCTGATGGCCAGCAACTCCCCAGGTCTAGTGCCTCCTTCCTTCCCCCTTAAGTCAGTATATCAGAAAGCAGATGCGGGAGAGTGATTTATTCCAGCTTTACTGAAGAGTGATTGACAAACAGAAAATTGTATATATTTCAGGTATGCAACGTAATGTGTCGATATCTGTATACATTGCGAAATGATTACCCCAATTAGCTAACATATGCATCATCTCACATAGTTACCTCTTTTTGTATGTGTGGTAAGAACACTTGAGATCTACTCTCCTAGTGAATTTCAAGGATATAGTATGTTATTATTAACTAAGGTCACCATGCTGCCCATTAGGTCTCCAGAACTTATTCATCTTAAAACTGAAAGTTCATACCTTTGATCAACATCTTCCCTTTCCCCCACTACCCACAACCCTTGGCAACAATCACTCTATTACTATGAGTTCAGCTTTTTTAGTTGAACTCCACACATAAGTGAGATCATGCAGTATTTGTCTTTCTGTGTCTGGCTTATTTCACTTAGCATAATGTTCTTTAGGTTTATCCATGTTGTCACAGACGACAGGATTTCCATGTTTTTAAGGCTGGATAATATTCCTGTTTGTGTGTGTGTGTGTGTGTGTGTGTGTGTGTGTGTGACATTATCTTTATCCATTCATTCATTGACAGTTACTTGGGTTGTTTCCATGTATTGGCTACTGTGAATAACCCCACTGTGCTCATGGGGGTGCAGATGTCTCTTCAAGGTAGTGATTTTATTTCCTTTGGATATATACCCAGAAGTGGAATTGCTGAATCATATCGTAGTTCTATTTTTAATTTTTTGAGGAACCACCATACTGTTTTCCATAATGGCTTACCAATTTACACTCCCATCAACTGTGCATAAGGTTCTCTTTTCTCCACATCCTTGCCAATATTTATCTTTTGGCTTCTTGATAATAGCCATCCTAACAGGTATGAAGTGATATCTCATTGTGGTTTGCATTTCCTTGATGATTAGTGATATTAAACCTCTTTTCATGTACCTATTGGACATTTGTGTGTCTTCTTTGATGAAGTGTCTATACAGGGCCTTTATCCATCTTTTAATTGGGTTATTTGAGGGTTTTTTGCTATTGAATTGTACGAGTTCCTTATATATTTTATTAGTCCCTTATCATATATATGATTTGCAAATATTTTCTGCCAATCTGTAGGCTGCCTTTTCATTTTGTTGATTGTTTCCTTTGCTGTGCATATGCTTTTTGGTTTGATATAGCCCCAATTGTTTATTTTTGCTTTTGTTGCCTGTGCTTTGATGTCAAATCCAAAAACCTATTGCCAAGGCCCATGTCAAGTGTTTTTCCCCTGTTTTCTTCTAGGAGGTTTAAGGTTTCAGGTCTTACATTTAAGTCTTTAATTCATTTGGGGTTGATCTTTGTGTTTGGTGTAAGATAAGGGTCCAATTTCATTCTTTTGCATGTAGATGTCCAGTTTTCCCAGCACCATTTATTGGAGAGGCTGTCTTTTCCCCATTGAGTATCCTTGGTGGCTTTGGTGAAGATTACTTGGCCATATATAAGTGATTTTTTTAAAAGAGATAACTTTAAATTGGCTCTAATTATAGGTATACATATATCACATTAGAACTTTCTATAAGACTGTGTTGTTTTATCTAAAAATATAACAGTTGCCAGGGCTGTCATTTTCCATTTAACTGAATGTGGGATACCCACAAACCAGCTTCCCACAACAAAATCATAAACACTTCCCATAGCAGGTCCTGTGCCCTTTGAGGAGACTCCCTCTTCCTCTAATTGCCTCCAATTTCCAAACTCTCACCTCCCCTGGTGCAGAATTACAAAAGCGAGCGTGTCAACCTCATACTGGAAAAAGTGTTAACGTGATGAGATCTATTTTCTTTGGAAAGGAGGAACTGTGAGTGCAAAACTAAAGGCAGCTCAGATCAGGTTAACACATGTCCTTGGCTGGAGAAAAAGCCTTTAACTTCCCAAGACTGATGCAGCACATTCATTCAACTAGTCCCTATGGTTCCTGGAGCGTATGAAATTTTAAAGTTTCCAGTATACTCAGTGAGTGAAATAGCAGATATTTTTTGACTAAAGGACAACTACATATTATATAATCAAGAGGATGGAAATCCCAACTCTACAGAAGCAGTTATTTTGGGAAAATGGGTCTTGGAATCTCCTTGGTGACTCTTTGGTTAGACAATCCCAGGCCATTGCCTATGAACAAAGTAAACCCTGCTCTTTTATTAACCACCGGTGAAAAGGAGGGCAAAGGATCAACTAGGTCATGGGCAGATTGCCAGGTTCTCTCTGATGTGCTAGAAATAGGTGTGGCTCAGAAATGGGCTGACCTCTTCCTTTTGTACCTCTCCCTCCAACATATCAACACCACCTCAGAAAATATATATAATTCTTATCTGAATTGTGAACGCAGGAGAAACCTCACTTGAGAACAATGCTTTAAAATTTGCTAAAATTATGCACTCAACTTTATTTTTTTTTTTTGCGGTATGCGGGCCTCTCACTGTTGTGGCCTCTCCCGTTGCGGAGCACAGGCTCCGGACGCACAGGCTCAGCGGCCATGGCTCACGGGCCCAGCCGCTCCGCGGCATGTGGGATCCTCCCGGACCGGGGCACGAACCCGCGTCCCCTGCATCGGCAGGCGGACTCTCAACCACTGTGCCACCAGGGAAGCCCCTATGCACTCAACTTTTATTTCTTAGCTTGGAACATATATGCCCCTCAGCTCTAAATTGTCTGAAAATTTTGCATTTTTGCCATCATGTCGTCTTTTATGGATGGTCTCCAATAGTCAAAGTGGTTTGATGTAAAATTTGCATGGTTTTATGAGGACTATTTATTTTATTTCATTCTAAGAGAATCCAAGAAGCTGTCTCTCTCTTTTCCAGTTGGGATGCAACTGAATATCTGGATTGGAAAATTCCTGTCTGAGCACACTGGGTGTATCATGCACTATCATGCCACTATGTTTAACATCTTTTGAAAGTAGAAACCTAGTGTAAGAAATTATCAGGGCTTAAAATGAATGGTATGGTATTCCCACCAGCTTGTTAAGATACCCACCTTGTTGGTGTTGGCGTGTGTGTGTCGAGGGGGGCAGTTTGTGATTTTGCTAAGAGTATGAAAAGGAACTAGAAAACTAACATTTGATTGCATGGGTCTGTCAGTTGCTTTCTATTAGAATTGCTTTTATGTCAAATCATCTGTCTAGCAGAAAGCTTTCTTAATAGGGTATTTTTTTTAATAGGTAGCCTAGAATTCTGTTCTCTTCTATTAGGGTCCATAGGAAAAAGAAGGGAAGATTTCATTCTAAAGAAATGCAGGAAGACTAGTTTGTACTAGAAAGTAGAAATGCAGCCTAGCACAGTTGCCCCTAATGATGCTTAAATAAAGGGAATGCAGAGTTAGGGTGGGATGAGGGAGTGATAGATGTTTACATACAAGTTTACAATATGCTTCTAAGCAACACTGCCCTCTACAGATGGTATTCCCAAGGCTTGACTTCAAGGCAACTTTAAGACATTGAAAATAAAATTAATTTGTTGAATGAGATCAGTTGCCTATGGAGGTGAATATCTCCAAGAGTTTTTCTGTTAATAGGTATCCAGGAGCCTCTCCAACACCAAATTCCAATTAACATGACCAAGAGAGCATAGTCGGAATCTGATTCTAACCAAGGAAGCTGAAACCCACTTAATTAACTATCCTAGGTCTTAACAGAGACTGTGCCAAGAGAAGAGGAAGGATGGGCGTGGAGCCTAGACAAGGAGAACAGAATTAACAGCTATTCAGTTATTGGCAACATGAGTTCTGTACAGCCCAAGAAAGTCATGCTTTGACTGGTTGAACTGAGCTTCCCAGCCTGCTGCAAAGGTTACCCTTAGAGTGGAAATGGATCATATGCCTAACTCCACTGAGTCTTAATTTCCCCATCAGTAGGAGGTGAGTTCAGAGAGGTAATGGGACATACTTTGTAAAGGACCTATGGGCTACTGTGAAGACTTGATTTTTATTCTGAGTGAGAGAGCCATTGGAGGGTTTTGAGCTGAGAATTGATTGGGATTATCAGAAGCTAACATTGTAGAAGGATTAGAAGGATCAAATGATCTAATCCACCTAAAGCATTTAGCACCACGCCTAAACTATTAATAGTGCTCAGCAAGTGGTAATCATGATTGTGATAGCACCATGAAGTGGTGCTATCAAAGTGGCTCCTCTTCACCAAGACTGAATCATGAAGAAATAGAAAATCTGAACAGACCTATTACTAGTAAGGAGATTGAACCAGAAACCAAAAACCTCCTAACAAAGAAAAGCCTTGGGCCAGATTCACTGGTGAATTTTACCAAACATGTAAAGAATTAACACCAAAAAAACAAAAAAGAATTAACACCAACCCTTCTCAAAAGCTTCCAAAAAACTGAAGAGAGCGGAACACTTCCTAACTCATTCTATGAGGCAGGCATTACCCTGATGTCCAAGTCAGACAAAGACACTACAAGAAAAGAAAACTAGAGATCAATATCCCTGATAACTACTGATGCAACAATCCTCAACAAAATGCTAGCAAACATAATTCCATAACATATTAAAAGGATTATACCATGACCAAGTGGGATTATACCATTTAATCCTGGAATACAAGGATGGTTCAACATACAAAAAAAATCAATCAATACAACAACATATTAACAGTGTGAAGGGGGAAGATATGATCATATCAATTGATGCAGAAAAAGCATTGAGAAAATTTAATACCCTTTCATGATAAAAATACTCAACAAACTAGGAATAGAAGGAAATTACTTCATATAATAAAGGACATATATGAAAAACCCACATTGTACTCAATGGTAGGATCATACTAAATGGTGAAAGACTGAAAGCTTATCCTCTAAGATCAGGAACAAGACAAGGATGTTCGCTTTTGCCACTTCTGTTGAACACAGTATTGCTGAATAGTATTGAAAGTTCCAGTCAGATCATTTAGATAAGAAAAAGAAATAAAAGGCATCCAAATTGGAAAGGAAGAAGTAAAATTATCTCTGTTCACAGATTATAATGATCTCATATGTATAAAATATAAAAATTCCACAGATATACACACACACAACTATTCAAACTAATAAATGTATTCAGCAAAATCACAGGATGAAAAACCTATGTACAAAAAAACCAGTTGCATTTCTACACACCAACAACGAAAGATCAGAAAAAGAAATTAAGAAAACAATTTCATTTCCAATAGCATCAAAAAGAATAAAATACCTAGGGATAAACATAACCTAGGAGGCAAAAGACTTGTATACTGAAAACTACAAAATATTGCTGAAAGAAATTTAAAAAGGCACAAATAAATGGAAAGACAAACTATATTCACAGATTAGAAGACCTAATGTTTTTAAGATGTCAATACTATCCAAGCGATCTATAGATTCAATGCAATCCTTATCAAAATCCCAATAATTTTTTTGAAGAAATAGAAAAATCCATCCTAAAATTCATATGGAATCTCAAGGGACCCAAAATAGCCAAAACAGTCTTGAAAAAGAACAAAGTTGGAGGTCTCACATGTCCTGATTTCAAAACTTACTACAAACTACAGTAATCAAAACAGTGTGGTACTAGCATAAAGACAGACATATAGACCAGTGGAATAGAATAGAGGGCCTAGAAATAAACCCTCACATACATGGTCAAATGATTTTTCACAGGGATACCATCAGCATTCAATGGGGAAAGGATAGTCTTTTCAACATACGGTGTTGGGAAAATTGGATATCCATGTGCAGAAGAATGCATTTGGATCCTTAACTTATACCAGATATAAAAATTAACTCAAAAGACCTAAATGTAAGAGCTAAGACTATAAAAGTCTAAGAAGAATACATAGAGAAAACTTCATGATATTAGATTTGGCAATGATTTCTTAAATATGACACACAAAGCACAGGCAACAAAAGAATAAATAGATAAATTAGACTTCATCAAAATTAAAATTTTTGTACATCAAAGGACACTATGAACAGAATGAAAAAGCAACCCACAGAATGGGGGAAAACATTTACAAATCATATATCTGACAAGGAATTAATAAGCAGAATATATAAGGAACTCCTATAATTCAACAACATAAAATAAACAACTCAATTTAAAAATGGGCAAAGGCCTTGAATAGACATTTTTCCAAAGAATATAACAAATGGCCAATATGCACATGAAAAGATGCTCAATATCACTAATCATTAGGGAAATGCAAATCAAAACCACAGTGAGACACCACTTCACACCCAATAGAATGGCTATTATCAAAACAAACAAAACTTCAAAAAGCAACAAGTGGCGGCATGGATGTGGAGAAGTTGGAACACTCGTGCATTGTTGGTGGGAATATAAAGTGGTACAACCACTGTAGAAAACAGTACGTCAGCTCCTCAAAAAAGCAAAGATAGAATTACCATATGATTCAGCAATTCTCCTTCTGGGTATATACTCAAAAGAATTGAAGACAAGGTTTTGAAGAGTTATTTGTATACCCATGTTCAGAAAAGCAATAACCTCAATTGCCAGAAGGTGGAAATGACCCAAGTGTTCATTGGTGGATGAATATGTAAACAAAATGTGGTATAAAAATACAATGGAATATTATTCTGCCTTAAAAAGGAAGGACATTCTGACACATTTCAACATGGATGAACCTTGAGGACATTATGCTAAGTGAAATAAGCTAGACACAAAAGGACAATACTGTGTGACTCCACTTAACATGAGGTACTTAGAGTAGTTAACTTCATAGGGACAGGAAGTAGAATGGTAGTTGCCAGGCAGTGGGAAGAGGGGCCAATGGGGAGTCAGTGTTTTATGGATACAGAGTTTGAGCTGGAAAAGATGAAAAAGGTTCTGGAGATGGATGGTAATGATGATTGCACAACAATGTGAAAGGAGTGACCACCTGAGCCTGTGACACTGCGTCCAGAGCACGATTTGCGTTTTGGGGATGTCTTGGTTACCATTTCTCTGTCTAGTAGCAAAGCCAGCCTGTTACAAAAAGCAGTGCAGTTAGCAACTGCACTACGAGCTCTGTTTCCCTTCCTTTTTGTAAAGTAGACTTTTAGTTAAAATACCCAGGAATGATTTCCAGAACCACAGTTACTTTCTCTTCCTGTGTTAGGCTGGCTACTTTGTTGGCGTAAGAACTAGATGAAGGGACTGCCCCGGTGGTCCAGTGGCAAAGCATCGCCTGCCAACACCGGGGACGTGGGTTCTGTCCCTGAAGATCCCATATGCCGTGGCGCAGCAAAGCTCTCGTGCCTCAACTAGAGAGAGCGAAGCCCTCACGCTGCAGTGAAGATCTCGCCTGCCGCAGCTAAGACCTGGCACAGCCAAAAATAAAATAAAATAAAATAAAATAAAATAAAATAAAATAAAATAAATAAATAAATATTAAAAAAAAAAAGAACTGGATGAAAACTTACCACTGCTATAGAAAGACTTTCTGAAACTTCCAAACTAACTCTGAAGCCCTTAGTTGCTTCTTGTGGGAGCTGTGCCTTTCTTACACTGCCAGATTTGTCAAGGGAGAGGGAGAGAGGAGAAAAATAGCACCATTCAGCTAGGAAGAAGGCAGTGTTAGGTCTGATATGCAATGATAAAATAAAGTAGAAATCCTTCTCCATATATTCCAGCCCCCCTTGTCTTCCCAAGGCTAAGATGGGAGTCTCTTCCATGTGCTCCTGTGGTGTCCAGTGCTGACCCATAAGCCTTCTCGTACTGCACTGACACTACCCAGTTACCCAACCGTATCTCCTACTGGAATGTAAGCAGCTTCACGGACTGTGTCTTAAACTATCTTTGTTTCTCCAGGACTAGTGCTGTCCTGGCACAGATTAAGAACACAGTACTTCTTGGCTGAAAAATAAAGAGTAAACAGCCTACTGCTGTATTTCATTGACTGTACGATCCCACCCATTATAAGACTTTTCCATTGCAAGACCACTAAGAAAGAAAAAATTTATAATCAGAAGATAGCAGCAATTATAAGACACATTCCACTTTTATGGTTGTTATCACCTTGGTTTTAGTCCTGGATCAGGGAAGAGATGACTGCAAAAAGGTTGAAGACTAATTGGCATCACTTCAGAAATACAGATATGTGCACGTCAACTTACACAAACGAAAACCTTTCCTCTCTAATTAGTTCACTTGGCCTCCCTATCTTGAGCTTTCCTGCTCAGACCAGATGTTGTTTCACATTGAAATGACTCACCCTCCTGTCTGAACCCCAGGAAACTAAAGACAGATAGAGGGACTCATTTCTCAGGTATGATTATGTACCAAGGCTGAGCTCTTAAAAAAAAAAAGTATTACTTGTTGCCTCTTCCAAGACAGCTTAAACGATGAGGCTCAGTGCCTCCAAAAGAGAACTATTTTGCCTCCAGGCAAGCTTGTAACAAAGAAGCTTATTCATCATCTTCTGAGAGGAAACATGCCATGACAAAAGTACCAGGTAATGAAAAATCTGGGCACTCCTATGGCACTTTTAATGGGAAGATCTCACAGCAATCCCACACTGTCACTGACAAAGCCTTGCCATCAGCAGGAGGCAAAGTAGAAAGCATCTCTTTCCGTCGTGTTATACACCATGAAACTAAGATAAAACAATGTTAAGCAAATTAATAAAAATGAAAGGTATGAATTCAGGTATGAATACTTGACTGTAAATCCTCAAACATCCTACAAAGAATAATAATAAGCAGTAGAAGCATGTCATAATTCAGAGGATAGACAGGATAGAGATAAACAGAACTGGGCTCCAATCCTGGGTCTACTACTCCCTCCCTCTGTGACCTTGGGCAAGTGTCTGACCCTCTCTGAGGGTCAGTGTCCTCATCTGTACAATGGGACTTGTAAGAATATGCGCCTCACTGTAACCATGTAACGATAGGGTACTCTATGTAACGCGCTCAGGACAATGGCAGGTGGACAGCAAGTGCTCTGTGAATATCAGCTCCTCAAATCGGAACCAAAACAGATGCCCGTTTACTACGCCCACGGGACTGCACACCCTGGCACTTAATTTTGCAGTGTTTCCATTTCATCCCTCCCAGTTTGGTCTTTTTCTCCTCCTTGCTCAGTTTGGGACCCAGAGTCCACTGCTGCGTTTGCGACCCGTTTGCTACCCCGTGGGGTCCTCTCTTCTTTGCCTCCCCCCACCCCACCTTCCTGCTGTTCCTTCTGTGACCGTCCTCAGGCTGGGATGATTACAATGGCCCCTCAGCTCCAGTCTTCCCAAATCTAATCCATCCTACGTGGCCTCACCTGTTTATCTTCCCACAGTGAAATCCCAAGCGTGACATTCCTCTGCTCAAAATTCCCAGAGGTTCCCCACTGCCTTCTCACCACAGCTTTCAAACCACTTTTGGCCTCAATTTACCTTTCCAGGTGTCGCTCCAACTTAACCAAACAGATGCACCTGCCTATCCCTATGCTGCATTCCCCTACATTCAAGCTTTTGTTCAGACAGTTTCCTTTTATTGCAAGGGCCTCCCCTTCATCTCTGCCTTTAAAAATCCTAACCCTCCTTCTAGACCAGCCTCAAATTCCACCTCCCCTGCAATGTTCCTTTCCAGACCCCCCAACCTCCTTTGAAACGTCCTATGTGTATTTCTCTTTGAGACACTTATATTCAGATTCGCATTAGGGCTGCTTCCATCGTAAGGCCTGCCTCACCTCTGTGGTCTGTCCTTGGCTTTGTTCATACCAAGTGGACAACAAATATGGATGTTACCCTGCTGCGTTTAATTGGTTATATTTGAATACACTTATTTACCTTGAACCCCTGTGTCACATATGCCACTGGCACAGAAAGATAAAATCAAATCAACTCTTGTACTTGCTGCTATGTTTAGCAACATAGGGTGGGTCCTGGGTTGCTGGAATCTCTACCCAAAAGAAACTCTTCCAGCCCATTAAAATAGTGCATCATTTGTTCCTTTAACTAACGCAGCAGATACCATCTTAGCCATGCCATCCACTGAGCTAACTACGGTACTACTACAAATGTCTTATTCTGGATGTGGGTGTAAACTGAAAATTGAACAAGAAATATTTGGGGTTCTGTTTGTTTGGGATTTTGATTTAGAAAAAAAAAAATTACAGTTCTTGCTATAACAGAGGACTCGGTGAAATCCTCGGTCCAGTCTCAGAATAGAAGGATGTAGACAGTAGGGCTGAGCTTCCATCATTTAATATAAGCCTGTAGAATGTCAAGTGAAACTATTTTTAAAATCCCGTTTTAATCCTATCTTCACTGTTTGGCAGTTCTCATTGCTTGCGTTCAAATCAGCAAGTCAGACGAAAAGCGATTTGTTAAACTAGATAGAAAAAAATAATCTTAAAAAATCAGAATATCTTAGTAATGTTTGATGCCAAAGACTTCTCGGTTTTTTCAATCTGGTCCTAAGCTACATGGGCAGGAATACAACCCCAGAATGCTCAAGGGGTGTCTCTGGAAAACGTCATTCAAGAAACCCCGCCTCTATACTGTCTCCCAAATTGAGATTACCAGGAACTTTGAAATGACTTTGTAGCTCAATCCAATCAGAATATTCGACTTGAGGACACGGGGAGGGGGAAGGGGAAGCTGGGACAAAGTGAGAGAGTAGCATGGATATATATACACTACCAAATGTAAAATAGATAGCTAGTGGGAAGCAGCCGCATAGCACCGGGAGATCAGCTCCGTGCTTTGTGACCACCTAGAGGGGTGGGATAGGGAGGGTGGGAGGGAGATGCAAGAGGGAGGGGATGTGGGGATATATGTATACATATAGCTGATTCACTTTGTGATACAGCAGACACTGACATAACATTGTGAAGCAATTATACTCCAATAAAGATGTTAAAACAAACAAAACAAAACAAAAAATAAAAGTTAAAATCCAGTAATTCCAGTAACAGGAAAGTAGATATATAAATAACTCAAGATGCTGCCTTTTAAGAGCAACAGCACCATTTTTTTCAAATAACGCCCTTTAAGTCTCAGAAAACGATCACAGAAACATCCCCATTACGAATAGGTTTATAGGCCAGTTCCTTTCTTTACTGCTATGCGTACACTGATGGTCCTTTCCAAATTTTCCCAAATATCATGTGATTCATTGTAAGTAGAGGCAACTTCTTAAATTCTATAATCAAACCTTTCGTATTGTGGATCTTCATATAGATAAATTCACAAACCAGTAAAAATTTTTAAATGCTTTTCCAGACCCTATTTCTCCTCATCTTGTGTTGAGACACTGCTGGTTCTGGAGCACCAGGGGCAGGTAAAGGTCAATGTTGGCCACTGCCAAGGCCCTGGTGCTTATTGTCATGGCCTCCCTCCGCATCCTTTGAGAACCTTATGAGAATTTAAAAGGCTTTACACACTTCCTCTCGCTAGTAAGAGCTCCCCCAATGTCTCACTCACTCATAACGCTAAACAAGCTTGTTTCCTGAAGACACTCACCAAACACTGGACTCTCCCCCAACACCACTCCTTCTACAGTAACACTGGGAACACTCACCGCTGGCGTTTCAATAATTGATGGTCTGGGAATAGAAGTCTGAAAAGTAACTGCTTCACAGTCCGACGCCCCATCTAGAGAGCTGGGCAAATCCACAGGGGTCTCCGCGGGCTGGACAGCAGCGTGGTTACTTGAATTCCGGTTCGCACTGCCATTTCTCTCTGAATGGGTGCCGGAATCTCGCCTTTTCTCTGGAGTTCCTTCTTCCCTTCGTGGGTGACTTGGGTGTCGGCCCGCTTTGGCCTTGGGCTGAACAAAGACGGTGGAAGGGCTATCGGCTGCGCTGGGCTGATCGAAGGGAGCAGTCTCCCTTGTGTCCCCAAAACAAGCCAGCAGCGCTGAGCACGGGAATGGATGCATCCTTCTAGGTGGAGATTTCAGGCTTTCAGCCAGCCTTGCCTTCCACCTGGACATGATCCGCGGCGAAACATTACAGAGTTCAAAGGGGGAAAGAAAATTCTCCAGGGATTCTGATCACCTCCATAGTAGGTGACTGTTTCCTTGCCTGAAGGACCTTTAGTGGCTGCCCCCAAATAGAAGATTAGGAGATGGCCAGGCCACCCTCCCTGAGAGTCCCTCGGCAGCCAGCCCCGCTTCGGAAGCATCCGTTCCCGGCGATTTCACGCTCTTCCTTCCTTGATGCCGTCAGTGGCTAAAGAAAGCTGTCTGTGAGGCATGTGGTTGACTTGGGTTACAGTCCCCAGGCGGGGCAGACACTTCAGTGTGAGGTGCTGCCAAGTCAATGGACAGCTGCTTCAGATTACCTTGGAGGCATAAAGATAATGTAGCTGATAGCATCCGCCATAATAGCGTCAGCCCGTGTATCAATAACATCACAACAGCCACGTAACCTTCTTCGGTTACCCCCTTCAAATATTTATTCCCCCCAACAAAACAAAAACCACCCAGTTATGCGTCACAAGTGAAGACCCCCGAGAAGGTCCTCGACCCTGGAAGCTGTTTCATTATTAAAATAGGAGGCCGACTTGAATCTTCTGTCTGGAGAGATCCATGTTTGGGTCTGATGTCCCAAGAACTTTTCTCGATCTTTCCTGAATCTTCTCCCAAACAAACTTCCTGGCTTCAGGATCCATATTGTCGCCTGGTAACTACAAAGAAGTCTTTGTTAATTTGGTCTTTACTATCCATGCTAAGTCCTTTATTAATTTTCAACAACACCAAAAAAAAAAAAAGAAAAAAAAGGAGCCAACGTGAGCAATTAACACAGATATTATGTATGTGTGAATGTGTGTTCTGTCCATCTACTGTGTATATTACTTAATTTTGGAAAATAACCCCCTTTTGAACATAGATCTATTTTTCAACACATCAATTTGTGAATGGTGAAATAGAATAAGAATCATAAATTATAACCACATTCCAAAACAATGCTCAAAATTGAGATCTTTCCTTAGCCGAGCATCTGCTAGGAATGCTAAAGAAATATAATACTGTAATGGTTTTCCCATTAATAGTGACTTTCAGGTCAAGATTTCAGGGTATATTGCCCTTTCTAATTTATTTGTTTGCTCTCTCTTTTAATATAATGTCAAGATGTGCTCTTAAGCTCGGACAGGTGGTAGATATTACAGCACGTATCCCCATTTTATGGAGACAGAAACCGATTCTTTGAAATTTCAAGATTCTAACGCAAGATTATGCTGTTGAGAAGGGCTAGTTGAAAGCCCAAGACCGCTGCTATCCTATCTGGTCTCTGAGTCCCATTCGACCTGACAATCACCTTACCAAAATAACAGCTGTACTAGGAATATTGTCCTGAGTGTGCAGCCGTATCGATAATACATGAGGTCAGATATGGTGTGAGGAAGAGTGGATACAGCATCAAATGAGGACTTTAGTTTTAGTCTTTACCAACCTTTAGAAATAAAATGTAAAAAGCTGTCATTTACTTAAAGGTTACCAAGTAACAGTCCCTGTACTAACCCAGATATATCAGACTTCCCAGTCTGGAGAGATCATTCTCCTTTTAATACCCAAGTACAAGCAGTGCAGATCCCTTTCCGTGGAAGCAGGAGGTCCAGGCCTTTAGCAGGCTCCCCCCACCAGGTATTTCTGGGGAACCCTGGGCCCTGCGTTCTGTGTCTCTTCTGCAGTGACTGCTGCCACGCACTCGGGCAGGACGACTCTGTGATGCTTTCCTACATGCTCTTCCTCAGTACCCTCCCTCCCAAGCAGCTCACAACACAGCGAGGCTGTAATGGTTAACAAGAATTTACTGAAGACCCAAGGAGGACAGGAAGGAATTAAAGAGAAGAAAAAGTAATTCTTCAACCTGGTTTCGTTCACTCATTCATTTATTCATTCAGCTATGTGCCAAGCACCTTCTAGAACTAGAGGGACAGCAGCTAACGGGGCAGCTTTTGAGTGGCTACATTCAGTAGATGACTGGGTAAGAAAGCTCCAAGCCCCTCCCTAAGGTCTGTCTCTCTCTTCTTGGCCCTGAACTTGCAGCTCCTCTGTGGAGACCACTGTACCTCCCACAAGGAGCAGTCGCAAGAGTGATAGCCAGAGGGCAGCTCCAGCCCACCTAGAAGAGTGCCTTATCTTCACTAGTGTGGTCGCTAAGTCCAACCTAGAATAACAACATTAACAGGTGATGGTGATTGAGTGTTTATGATCAGACACGAGCCTCAGGAAATTAACTCATTTAATCCTCACAACCCTGGGAGAAAGGTGATATATTAATTCTCGTTTTTACCCATTAGAAAAACAAGACAGAAACTTAAGTAACTTGCCCAAGGTCACAGCACTGCTAAGGAAGAGAGCCAGGATTATGAGCCCAGGCAGCTTGGCCTCAGAGTTCATGCTTTTACTTACTATACAGTATCACTTTCCAAACACACACACACACACACACACACACACTCCAAAGAGGAACTTCCCAACAACCTTCAATCCAGCACTCTACCTCTGGGGATTTATTCTACAGATAAATACATGTGCACAGAGGTATGTCCAAGAATGTTCACGGCAGCAGGGTTTGTAGTCACAAAGTTAATTGTTAATCAGTAGAACACAAGTTAATATATAAGAAAATAGCCATACAGTTGGATACTATGCAGCAATTAAAAAAAAAAGGATGTTTTTTTTTTAACTATCTAGTTGGCAAAAACATGGGCAAAATATCTGAACAGACACCTCATCTAAGAAGATATACAGATAATAGGTAATATATGAAAAGATGTTCAATATAATTTCTCATTAGAGAATTGCAAATTAAGCAACCATGAGATACCAACATACACCTCTTCAAGTGGCTAAAATCTAAAAAAGCTGACGATCCTAAATACTGACAAGAATGCAGAACAACAGAAACTCTCATTCCTTACTCATAGGGACGCAGAATGGGGCAGCCACTTTGCAAGACTGGCAGTTTCTTACAGAGCTCAGCATAGTCTTAGCATACACCTGGGCAGTTGTGCTTCTGAATACTTAGCAACTGAGTTCAAAACTTATGTCTACCGCAAAACCTTACACAAATGCTTATAGAAGTTTATTCATAGTCACTAAAAACTGGAAGCACAGTATGTCCTTTAATATGTGAATGGATAAACAAACTGTGATACACCCATACAATGGAATGTTATTCAGCAACAGAAAGAAAGGAGCTGTCAAACCTCAAAAAGACAAGGAGGAACCTTAAATGCATATTGCTAAGTGAAAAAGGCCAGTCTGAAAGGGCTATCTACTGTATGATCCCAATTATATTATATTCTGGAAAAAAGAAACTACAGAGATAATAAAATGATCAGTGTTTGCCAGGGGTCCTATGGGGGTTGGGGTCAGAGGGTAATGAACAGGTTGAAGTCTAAGGGATTTTAGGGTGGTGAAACTCTTCTGTATAATACTGTAATTTTGAATACATGACATTATGCATTTGTCAAAATCCTTAAAACTGTACAACACAAAGAGTGAACTTTAATGGGTGCAAAATTTAAAAATTACTTGGGAAAAAAAAGGATGTAGAGCCTTCCAGTTTAATGTGGTGTACTAATGGAGCACATGTATTTGTGTCGTCGCCTTTCTAAGAAACCGTGAAGATAATAGTAATGGAATCCTTTCAAAGGCTTAAATTCACAACACTAAAGAGAATAGGAAGGAGGCCACTAATATACAAGAAAACTCAACAAATTTCTGTAGAAAAAAAAGCAGATGAAATATTACTAATTAATAAAAAGGAAAAAAAATAAAACCCAGAAAGCCAGCATACTGAGTGGCACCCCATGGAAGCTCCTGGCCCAGGCAGCAGGTACAGTGGAACTAAAGAGTAGGTCTGAAAATGTGGGATAAAATTGAAGGTCTGGGGGCTTCCCTGGTGGCGCAGTGGTTGAGAGTCCGCCTGCCGATGCAGGAGACACGGGTTCGTGCCCCGGTCCGGGAAGATCCCACATGCCGCGGAGCGGCTCCGCAACGGGAGAGGCCACAGCAGTGAGAGGCCCGCATACCGCCCAAAACAAAGAAAAAAAATTGAAGGTCTGAATATGGAAGTCAAAAGTTTCTATACCCTCCCCTACCTGCAGACAGACTATAAAATGAATAATGAATAAATTAAAATGAATAAATAAATGAATGGATGCCTAAATAAATAAAATGAATGAATAAATTTTAAAAATAAAGATTAAGGTAGGGGTCAGGGTCTTATTGAAACATCTGAGCTATTTAATGAGCTGTGTAATCAGTTCTTATCTAAAGTATTTAATGAACTGTCTAATGAACTGTCAGGATAGCTAGTGTGGATGTCAATATCCAAGAACAAAGACCCTCTTGTTCTTTATATAGACCAGACATCATAACAGAAAGCTCCCTGCCTGTTCACTTAAAGTGAACGGGTCTGTTGGCGAATCCCACCAAGATTCACAGAGCTCCTGTTAACTTCAAACTCCTCTCTCAGGGAAAAATACAGATCACAAGACATCACAAGACATTTAAGAAGAACTGCAACATCAATGACAGCAACCAAGAGAAACAAAGAAAAGATCCGAGCAGGCGAGAACGAGGGAATGTCAGGGGCATAGGCAAGCAACCGTATCTGCCATTCAAAGTCTGAGGCAAGTATGCAGCAAACTACAGCACAGCTGGATTCTGAGTGATGGGGGAGAGTAAAGGGGGAGAATCTTTGCAACTTGATACCAAGAACATTCTCTGAGTGCCGCAGGAGGCACGACAGGAATCCTAGAGAATTTGAAAACATTAATTCTCTCTGCCATAAAAACTGTTTACATAGCTATAATAATATAAACACTATGCACACTTTTTTTCTCAGAATTAACATACAGACCAGTAGTAGCAAACTGGTGGCTCTCAAGCAACATTAGGCCTCCAGATGTGTTTTGTTTGGCTGATGACATTTTAAAAAATTTATTGCACTGCCGTTAGATCACAGAAACCACCACTCTTTGTGTCCTGCGCTCAGTCAGTTCACAAGTTTATATAAACGGAACCCTGAAGAGTTTGTGGTCTAGGGTGGGTATTTGTTATTTTTGGTGCCTAGCATCCTTTCCCCCTTTCTTTTGGTAACAGTACCCTGATTTCCTTTGGGGGAACCCCTTCTGTGCCTTGGGTGGAGCTCCAGGCCTGGTTCCAGAGGTGAGGCTTAGATAATCAGCACACCCAAAGCCCCCCCGGTCCCAGCAATGGGTTCAGGGATGGGCATGAGAACACAATATTCCAATCAGGATGACCGGGAAGAAACTTTCTCCTTTCCCCTGAATTTACTGGATTTGAACTTGAGAAGGTGAAAGCTGCCAGCATCTCGCCTTCTTGACGGGAGAGAATTTAAGAGGTGAAGAGAGAGAAACTGGGTCCTGATAACACTTTTAAATGAAGCTTTGCATTAAGGCCGCATTTCCCCCTAGACTTTACTGTTACGTGAGCAAACTTCCTTTCCTGTTTCGTTTGCTTCGGGTTGAGCTTTCCGTCACTCGCTGCTGAAAGAGTTCAAATCAGTATATGACCTGCCAGTACCAGCAAATCACGGAAGAAGACGTCATTATGGTTACAGAATAGAATGAGAATGTAATCCACCTTGACAATGGCAAAATAAAGGGGGCGCTGAGAGACTTTGAAAAAGGGGAATGTTGTTGCGGAGGAGATAAGTAGAGAGAAGGGTAGATTTGCTCGTGTTCTTATATTTCAAAGTCAGAAGATGCTTCCTATGTTCGATGCAAAGAGAAATAAAGTTAAGTGTGGTGTTTGAGGCTGCAGAGGTGACCAGAGGGGGGATTGTAAATAGAGACAGTACAAAATTGGGAAGAGATGGGGTGGAGGAAGTGCAAAATGCTCATCTATCTTATGAGAAAATTAATAGATAACATAGATAACGTCTATAGAGTTGTTGGAGACATAAGCATCTTAGTTAATGGTATTCATCATCCATCATAGCAGAGTGTCAATAGATAATATTTTAAGTCGATAAATTAAGGAGTATAAATGTGCTGTTTACCAGAAAAACTAAACACAGGAGCTACTGTAAGAGGTTGCCTTGAAGGGGTCAGGGCTAAAGTGAGAAGATGAGACCGATGATTCCCTTCCATTATAAACCCTTATGTATGGTTCATACTTATATCACGTGCAGGTATTATCTTAATACATTTTTTTAAAAAAAAAGGAATACAGTCAATTTACATGTTGCAATAGGGAAAATCTTCAAGATGTATTTTGAATGACAAAAGCAAATTGGAAACAAGTTATACATTGTTGTATTAAACAATGTATTAAATTGTTGTTTAATACAACCTCCCAGTTGTATTAAACACATGTGCATACCTGTAAATATGCCCATATAAATATGTACATGTGTGTTTACATTTACATAGAAAATTCACAGAAGTGTGTCCAAGAAGTTAGTATCTGCCTCTGGAGAGAGGGCACTAAACATCTGGCCCGGGAAGATGACCCTTTTCATGGTTTACCCTGTTGTTGGACTTTTTTAACCATACGCAAGTGTTAATTTTTGAATTAAAAAAGTCTAGGGCAGAAACATTCCAAAGTACCACGTCACCAACATAATGGTCTCTAGGCAGAGTCTCAGATAAAAGTCAAGGATTTGGCTGAAGTGACCTCTCCAAAGAGAAGACTAACAGAGTTGTCTCGGTCACCTAAGAGTGAATGAGTCATTGCGTGCCACCATCAGAATGCCTTGAGGACATGGGTCATTCTCCGTACAGAAGTCCTAGGTGAAACACTAACACTGCGGCACATTTATTTAAATGCTATTTATTGAGAAGCCACTGTAGGTCAGATTCTGAGTTCCGTGTTGCCATGGGCGTATTAGCCAAACAAGATAGGGTTCTTGCTTTCCTGGAGTTCCAAGGCCAGCGGGGCAGGAGAGAGAGTGTGCTAAGTGGTAAGAGAAACCCACTGGCTCCCAGAAATGACATGTGACTTGTGTGGGGAAGGATGGCTGACCTCACAGCTCAGGTCCGAGGACGTTCACTTTCTCCTTGGGATCCCACTCGTCACTGCCCTGCCGCACAACCTGGGGGTGGTAGGAGCGGGGGCACTGCCCTCCCCTTAGCAAATCCAGCCCAAGAAAACCACACCTGTCACTTCTCCTCCGCGGCTCAGCCGATACTAGTTTGCGGTTATGATGGTTGCTTTTAGGTGTCAGCTTGACCAGGCTAAGGGATGCCCACATCGCTGGGTGTGTCCATGAGGGTGTCTCCAGGAGGGATGAGCATTGGAATGCGTAGACCCCCTCCCCAGTGTGGGTGGGCACCCGCCAGGCCACTGAGGGCCCCAAGAGCACAAAAAGTGGGGGAAGAATGAATTCATTCTCTCTCTGCTTGAGGTGAGACATCTACCTTTACCTGCCCTCAGGCATCGGTGCCCCTGGTTCTCTGACTGTGGGGCTCAGATAGGGATTTACACCATCAGCTCCCCAGTTCTCAGGCCTTTGGACTAGGACCGGATCACAGCAGCTTGCGTGACTCTCTAGCTCACAGACAGCAGGTAGTGAGACCTCTCGGCCTCTATAGTCACGTGAGCCAGTTCCTATACTAAATCGCTTATATCTACTTACCTATCTATCTAAATATCTATCTATCCGTTGGTTCTGCTTCTCTGAAGAGTCCTGACTAATCTACATAGTGGTGTGGAAGCAGACTTTACTGATTACAGAAGGGAATTAGATCTCTCAAAACCCTGTTTTCTTTGTTTTCACTAGCTGCTAGGTAACGTCGCTGTCAGTGCCTCAAAGCCCCAGGAGAGCCCTGCAGCGTCCCCCAGGGCTTCCCCTCTGCCTCCTTCCTGTCCAGGCTCCAAGCGGCAATGACCATCTTACCCCTCTAGACTCCTTAGAGACTAAGCTTAAGAGACAAGGCCCCGAGAAAGGAAGGGGCTCCCTCTCCCTCCCGATAGCCACCTTGCTAGGTATTTCCTGCCCAAGTGTGACTGACCCTGGGAACATCCCCTGTCCCAACAGAAGACTTTCCTTGCCCCCAGGCCTTACCCACTTCCCACCAAGACAATCACACCAGAATTCAGGGGTCCAACACCGGGTCCCTGAAAGTAGCAGGAGGGGTCAGCTTCCTCCTCAGTGTGGAGAAAGGAAGGTCACCTAACCAAGAGAGGAATGGCAGGGGAGGGGCAGGAAACAGGCCCCTCAGGTGTCAGACCCAGAAACACAGCTGTGCTTCCAGACAAGGCCAGTAACAGTGCACCGTGTGATTTCACATCCTCTCCCCCGCCTCGTATTTATTTTAAAATCAAAGTGAATTAAAAATAAGTTAAAAAAAGGAAACAAAAATTAAAACAAAGCAGAACATAAATTAAAATATGCTTCCCTTTTTTCTGGTAAAAATTTCTCAAACATTTCTGAGACCATTGAAAATGCCGTAATTTGTTGCAAAATAGATTTGACTATGTGCCTCAGATGAAGACTGTCCTACCCTCGCATTTCCAGAATTCTCTTTACCCCTTTTCTTAATCCTCACACAGAAATTCCAGCTGATTACAACATGATCTTCCTTGGGGAGCAAAAGCAAAAGCTTCTCTGCTTTCCACCTGAAAGCACAGCTGAAATTAAAAGGGCTGATACGTCAGGTAGGCTGAAAAAAGCCAACCTTCTCTGATGCTCAACAAATCTCCAAGCTTCAGGATTATATTTCCATCATTACAGCTTCCACGAATACTTCTGGGGAAATACTGATATATCAGGTTCCTAATTAGCCTCCTTCCATGGGGCCCTTGATCTTTGGGTGAAGTCAAATATTCCCCAGATGTGCCCATTTCCCAGCTCCTTCCACCATTCTTCTTGGTCCACAGCCGGCCACTGAGGGGTGTATTCAGCCCCCAGGGTGGCCATAGGAATACGCAGTGGGTGTTGGGGGCAGTACTGGTGAGTTCTTAAAGGCAGATAGAATTATATCCTTATGACGGTGGCTAGTCCATCTCAGTACACAGTCATTATGATGTCTTACCCATAGACAGAGTCTGGATATGCATAAATTTTTGCTCCAGCAATTTCAGAGTAAAAAGGCATCTGCCCTAGACCACACACCTCATGTCCTTTCCCAATAGTGGCACCTGGGCAGTGGTTCATCCTGTGTTCACATCTCACCTTACTTAGGACTTACAGCGCCTTGCAGTCTCCATCCTCCTGGGGCAGGTGTGGTAACCATGCTTGTTTTCCTGCTCTACCAGCAGGTGCTGAGGAAGGGATGAAGAGGGTAGGTCCCCTGGCCAGTTGGCCACAAATTAAAAATCTTTTAACTGTAGTAAAAAAATCTTTTTACTGTAGTTTAAAAAAGGGGGATTATAAAGCATCATATATGGTCTCATTTGTTAAAAAAAAGGGAAACTGAATTTTAAATAAAAAGCGAATATGTGTTCTGATGTGGTTCAAAGCTTTTGTGCAAGTTCTAAATGACTAAAGAGTAGTAAAATAACAGTATAGGAATCTAACTAAAATAACATTAAAATAATGTCTTAGTTCTGGATGCGATAACAAAATACCATAGACTGAGGGGCTTAAACATCATACATTTATTTCTCACAGTTCTAGGCTGGGAAGTCTAAGATCAGGGTGTCAGCCAATTCCATTCCAGGTGAGGGCTCTCTTCCTGGCTTGCAGATGGCCTCCTTCTCTCTGCATCCTCACAGGGCAGAGAGAGAGCTCTGGTGACTCTTCCTATTCTTAGAAGGCCACTAATCCCATCATGGGGGCCCTCCCTCATGACCTCATCTTGAACCTAAGTATCTGCCAAAGGCCCCACCTCCAAACACCATCACATTAAGGGTTAGAGCTTCAACATGTGTTTTTTGGGAGGATACAAACATTACAGAAGAAGAAATAGAAGACAACAGATATAAAAGGAAACTGGAGGAGAGTGAAACTGTCTTAGCTGACTGAAACCCACATGTCTGAAAAGGATACAAAATGATAAACAAGCTTATCTTCTCCACTGTACTGCCTCTCCACACCTCCACTCTACCCCAGTCCATCCAAAAGCTTAGAAATTGGAGGCACCTGGTAATTTGGAGGTTGGGAGGATGGGAGATCGTTTGAAAATTTGTTAAAGAGGGCTCAGATAACGATGTCCTTTCTCTAGTCCATGCAGCCAAGGAGCTGCTCCCTCCTCATCCCCCACAGAAGACTAGACTGTTATTCCCTGTAGAATTAAATCAGAAAGTTTCTGGGCTTGAGTCTAGGGAAAGAGGAATGCATGGAAATGAACAATAAGAGAGAAGACAGAAGAAAATAAGATCAACCCAGGAGGTTTAATGTCTGGTGAATAGATATTCCAAAAGGAGAGAACATTGAAAATGATGGATAAGAAATTATTAAGAAAGGAAGGAAGAATGAAGGGAGGGAGGGAGAGAAGAAAAAATGAACTCTCAGCCTTTCATTGTCTTTCTCCAAATCATTGATTTTCTCCAGCAATAACTACCTGTTTCCATATTCCTTATAATTATTAATCCCCCTTTTTAAAAATGCCTAAAACATTGCACACACCCCATTATCACAGAAAGTTTTTATCAGACAGCACCATTCTAACTATTGCTTTAGATGTGTCCCTCAAAATTTTTGACATATGCTGTTGCCATTGTTTTTCAGTTCTAGTATCTCAGAATTTCCCTATTTTTCTTCTTACCAGGTTATTGGTAATATGTTATTTGGTTTCTAGACATAGGTTTGTTTGTTTTAGATATCCTGTTGTTACTGATTTCTGTTTTTTCTTTTTAATTTTTATTTTATTTATTTATTTTTGGCTGCATTGGGTCTTCCTTGCTGTGCATGGGCTTTCTCTACCTGCAGTGAGCAGGGGCTACTCTTCGATGCAGTGCACGGGCTTCTCATGACGGTGGCTTCTCTTGTTGCGGAGCACGGGCTCTAGGCGGGTGAGCTTCAGTAGTTGTGGCTCACTGGCTCTAGAGCTCAGGCTCAGTAGTGTGGCACATGGGCTTAGTTGCTCCATGGCACGTGGGATCTTCTCGGCAGGGCTCGAACCCACGTCCCCTGCATTGGCAGGTGGATTCTTAACCACTGCGCCACCAGGGAAGCCCTCTAACCATTTTTCATAGTAGTCAGAGCACAAGATTTATATGATATTTGTTCTTTGGAATCTACTGAGGTTTCTCTCATGACCTAGTATGTGTTCAGTGTGTATATATTATATGTGTACTTGGGAAAAGTGTGTATTCTCTGCTAGGTAACAAATTCTATTTATGTATCTAAGTTAGGCTGAATAGTGGCCCCTAAAGATATCCGTGTCCTAATCCCCAGAACCTGTGAATATTATCTTACATGAAAAAAGGGACTTTGCAGATGTGATTAAGTTAAGGACCTTGAAATGGGGAGTTTATCCTGGATTATCCAGGTGGGCCCTGGATGCAATCACAAGTGTCCTTATAAGAGTGAGATTTGAGTACAGAAAAGGAGAGGGCAATGATGATGAAAGCAGAGATCACAGTGATGCTGCCACAAGCCAGGGAATGCCAGCAGCTCTAGAAAGAAGCTGGAGGAGACAGGGAACTGAATCTTCCCTGGAGTCTTCAGGAGGAACAGGTTAAAGACATCTTGACTTCAACCTCCTCAGACTCATTTTGGATCTCTGGACTCCAGAACTGTAACAGAATTCAGTTGTGTTGTTTTATACCACTAGGTTTGTAGTAATTTTACAGCATCTAATAGTTTGGTTCTTACTTGCATTATTCTGATGTATATCTTTCTTACTTTTAGTCTGCTTGTTTTTTTTTATCAATTTCTGAGATAATAATTTTAAAACCTCTAACTCTATGTGTTGATTTATATATTTCTCCCCCCACAATATCAATTGCTTTTTATACTTTGAGGGTATTTTGTTAGCCGCATATATATTCATGATGATTATATCTTCTTGCTCTATTTATTCCTTTTGTAGGAACATCCCTCTTTTTCCCTTAATATGTTTTCATGCTTTTAATACTATTTTATTGGATATTAAAATTGTCTCCCATGTTAAAAGTTTGGCTACCCTCATTAGAACAAATTTGAGGGAGTATCTACTTCTTTACTCCACTGCCTTCCAATTCAAACTCATACATACATACAAATATACACATACGTACACACAAATAGATACAGAAATAAATACATATATGTGTGTGTATACGTGTATATGTTTATAATAATTCATATGTATACATGAGTTAGTATAAATACAAATGTTTCTTGGCTCGGCCCCTGAGAGGACCTAGAAGTAGTGACACCCTAGTGGCAATGAGCACACCTGGTTCCAACATCCTGGTTTCTAAGTACCATTCTCCAATAAAAGGAAACAGGGCTCTTTACAGGAGTGATTGGGGCCGAGAAAATACCAGATGAGCCTAGAGCACCTCAAGGTGCTAGAAAGTAAGGAAGTACTAAAAAGGATGGTGGCGTATTAAAAAGAACACAAAAGTCAACTTGGAAGAGCTCTCATGGCTAAAGCTGGAATAAATTAAGCAATAAAATAAATAATGATAATGTTGGATTATAATCCAAAAATTAAGATTATACTAATATAAATAACTGAATAAATAAATTGAAGAGAAGGAGCAACTCTTTCTTATAGAAGAATACAAATTAATAAAGATAGAAATGAGGGAAATAGAAAATTGCCATTAGAATACCACATGGATTAAGGAGAATTACTATGGAATAAAGGATTCTAATTTCCCAAAGGACAGGATTGTCCACCATAACATTTACATTTTCCCAAGGCAATATATTTTGGTTACTGTATCAATCAGGGTCTAAGCAGGCAACAGATGGTATGCTCACAATGTGATATTAATGGGACTGAATGAGGGACCATGTACAGAGATGGGGGCGGGTTTAACAAGGGGAAGGCAAAGCATCCTGACCCATGGATCTGAAAGGTCAAGGGGAGGGTGCCACAGGCCAGAGATAGCTAGAGCCCTGGAAGTAGGGTTGCCTGACAGCAGCTGTGAGAAATGCACCCACTGCCATCACTGCGGTGACACAGGCAGGGAACAGGGAAGATAAATACCCGACCTCTCACTCTCCTGCCCTCTGATCTCCTGCTGGTGCCTCCCATTGGCCAAACCCAAGGCCAACAGGAAGCCCAAAGGCAGACAGACCACAGAGGCCTGCCTCCTGGGATACACGACAGGGCAAGACGCATAGAGAATGGTTCTAGGAGGACAAATGGAGAACGTTTACATAGATACGGGAAAAAATCATGAAATTTAATTGCATTAAGATGTGTATGAGTTGAATTGTGTCCCCCCAAAAGATACGTTGATGTCCCACCCCACCCCGGTACCTCAGAATGTAACTTTATTGGGAAATAGGGTCATTGCAGATATAATTAGTTAAGATGTGATCATGATGAAGTAGGGTGGTCCCTTAATCCAACATGACTGGTGTCTTTAAAAGAAAAAGGAGAAGAGACACAGAAACAGACCCACAGGGAGAGTGTCACGTGACCACAGAGGCAGCGATGGGAGTGATGTATCGACAAGCTGAGGAGCAACAAAGATTGACGGTGAATAGAAGAGCCAAGGAAGGGTTCTCCCCAAAACGTTTCAGAGGGAGCATGTCTCTGCCTACACCTTGATTTTGGACTTCTAGCCTCCAGAACTGTGAGACAATACATTTCTGTTATATTTAAGCCACCCAGTTGGCAGTACTTTCTGACGGCAGCCCCAGTTTAAATACAGTGTGTTTACATGAATCAGGAAAGAAATCATGATTTTTAATTTTGGTCACATAGAAAACTTTTCATCTAGTGAAACCCACAATTTTCCTGATAGTCTTTATATTTCAGTCTTGGGACAGCAGCCTTTGAAAAAAATAATTTCAAAGACTTCAAGGATGTATTTTGAAAGCATATTATCATCTAGGTTTTGCATGTACATCATCAATATTGTGCAGTGAGAATTAATATTCATATTAATCTCTGTTAGAGAATCCTTTGCTTCATATAGCAAATTATACTTCACATACTTCATTTACTTGTGCAGGAAATGGACCGAAAAACACATCTAAAACATCAACAGCTAAGTTTAGGATAGAACGGCTTTTTATGTTCACTCACATTTAACCAGAAAAATTTAAATTTTAGAACGATTGCCCACGAAGTTAATAACTATTATTATATCACAGCTATCCTCACTCTTTACTTGATGAGGTGTTGCTTTTACCATCCCAAGCATCTTATGATGTCTGATAGCATAGCTGGAGAGAGGATGGGGCCAACCACAGGCTGCATCTGCTATATATGGGAAATAATCAGAGTAACAAACTATCAACCTAGAGCAGGACCAAAGACGTTTTTGAGATTTCTCAGTAGATTGCCACCTGCTGGTTGGAAGATCACATCTCTGTATGAAGTTTTTCCTCTTACTACACAGATGAAAAATAAAACAAGTGTGGCTGGGGCCATAGTAATGCATTTGAAACAGCAGTGGGCTATGAGTCAGAGGTATCACAAGGGCGTCCCAACTCTGTCTCTGCAGAACTACTCGACCATGAACAAATCATGAAGTCTCTGTTGGCTTTCGTTTCTTCAGGTAGAAAATAAAGGTCTAGAGCTACTTCTGCTCTGGGACCATTCTGGGAGGGTTTCTCTGTCAGAGATCAATGAATTAACGTCCATTATTAAATAATTTTAATGAATAAGATTATATCTAAATCCCTGATCTGTAAATACACTAGCCTTCAATTGTGATACATGAGAAAATCAGGGAATTATGATGTGTGTGGATTTTCAGATGCTTAAGAGATGGTTCAGACTGACCAACAGACCGTGCTCTGAGCGTAGGGTCACTGAGGTCGCCTTGTTGAGGACATCTGTGAGTTTGTCCGGGAGATTCCCCTCCTTTACCTTGGGGGTTCCCAGTTCCCCCTGCCTTTAGGAACAGTCTGTCAACTGGTTAGCCTGCTTTTCTAAGATCACTTTCATATCACCTTTAAGAGTTGAGCTCAGAAAACAATAACAGAAGCACTCTTGCTTTTTTTTTTTTTTTTTTTTTTTGGGTCTCAATATCCTTGGCTTTCTCTTCTTCCACCTGAATTAATTGTACCAGAATTAATTCTGTAACCAGAAGCATATTAGGGGGGCCTTCAGGCTTCTCAAGCAGCCTGAAGCTTGCTAACAGAGACTGTAAGTGGATGCAACGAGCATCTATTAGATTTCCTCTCACATTACTGTACTTCAAAGCCCCTTCCTCCACTGCCTTTGTAAAAGTGTCTCCCCTGCACATTGAAAGGTCATTGCATCAGTTTTCATAACCGTCAGTTATAATGGTTTGGGCAGCAAGAGAAAAACAACTCAAGCCAAAATGTGTGCAGCAAAATAAGGAATTTGTTGGCTCACATAGGAGAATGTAGAACTGGCTTTGGACAAGGTTATCCACAGGGAATACACAGACGCACTCCTCTCTCCCCCGGCCATTTCCAGCCACCACTTGAAAGCTCTCAAGTCATTCCCATAAAGGAAGGAGCTCAAAACCTTACGCTTTTAGGTACTCAATAGTTATGCGCCCTTTTCTAAACTTGTCTTGGGTATCCAGGATCTAAATACACCTTGTGTCTGAAAGTTACTCATAGAGCACTTCCCTGGTTTAGCTTTTTGGATCTTGGCCAGCTTCTCACTTCTGTCAGAGTAATCTAGCTTTGCTCACACATTAGCAGACCTAGCTTCAGACGTTACCAACTGTGACCAAGGTTATACTGAACTCTGTGTACTGAAAACTAATATTATTAGGAGGGGAAGGAAAAGTATAACAAAAGGAAGGCTAGCAGCTCCGAGCCTTATTCTCATCCATGCTAAGAATTGTATTCCAGGGGGCGGGGTGTGGGATGAATTGGGATTGACATATATACACTACTATGTATCAAATGGATAACTAAGAAGAACCTGCTGTATAGCACACGGAACTCCACTTCGCTGTATAGTAGAAACTAACACAACATTGTATGTGTTGTGTATGAGCTGTTTTTTTTAATTAAAAAAAATTGTATTCAAGATACCAAAAAAAAAAAAAAAACCAAAGACTCAATAAACACCAGAGCAGAGAATGGGAATAGGAGGGAATATCTATTCATTTTGTTCTCTGATCCCAAAATATCCTGAAAATAATTTTAAATATGTATTTTTGAGTTTTAAATATACATGTACCTACATATATATATATATATATATATATATACATATCTCTACATTTTTACATACAGAGATAGAGAAAATTCTGGAATACATGGAACCAGAACGTGTCAGACATAGAATATGTCACCAAAGTTCCCTTGAACTATTCCCATTCCTTTGTGATGTTATGTTGCTTAAGATGTTAATGGGATAACTCAAAATAATGCTATAGGTACCTCCCACCCTAATACAGTAGCAACTTAATTACTTTCATGATGTTGCTATATAATTTATAAAAGCACTTTTGCTTCTTAGAGCTGCCTACTTTCTTAAATATTAGTTATTTCTAGTAAATTTTTAAATTATTTATTACATATTTAATGTTACACAATCTAGGAAAACTGGTACTCAAAACATCTATAATTTCACCACCCTACAATTAATATAAATTCTAGTCATTTTATTTGAATAATTTCTCCCATATCATAGATAATATACAATTTTATAATCCTATTTTTTCACTTATTATAGCATATATTTCACACTGCTACAAAGTCTTGACATCATTGTTTTCGGTGGCTGCCTGTTACATGTTATATAGCTACTTTCTGCTTTTCACTATAATAAATATACTGGGAGGAGACTTTTCATGAATATCACCTTTTCTCTATATTTTAGATTACCCCAAGATAATAGCACAAAGTCTATTAGTCAAGATATTAGCACAAAGAATATAAATATTTTCATGGTTCTTGAAGATGTCAAATCTTCTCCAGAAAGAGTGAATTTTATTTCTTTTTAACAGTAGTCAGCAGACTCATTGGATAAGACAAAAGCACTAAGGGGAGGGTTGCAGAACAAGATTCTGTCAGCCAATAAGGCTCTTTTCTTAATGTGACTCAAATTCTAGGTTTTGAAAATATTTTCATTTTATTAAAAATAATAAAACATGTATTAGGTGTTTAAAAAAATCTTTTTTATTGAAGTATAGTTGATTTACAATGTTGTGTTAATTACTGCTGTACAGCAAAGTGATTCAGTTATACACATGTATACATTCTTTTTTTTAATTCTTTTCCATTATGATTTATCATAGGATGTTGGATATAGTTCTCTGTGCTATACAGTAGAACCTTGTTGTTTATCCATTCTATATATAACACTTTACATCTACTAACCCCAAACTCCCACTCCATCTCTCCCCCAACCCCTTCCCCCCGGCAACCACCAGTCTGTTCTCTATGTTCGTGATTCTGTTTCTGTTTCATAGATAGGTTCATTTGTGTCATATTTGAGATTACACATATAAGTGATATCATATGGTATTTGTCTTTCTCTTTCTGACTTACTGCACTTAGTATGATAATCTCTAGGTCCATCCGTATTGTTGCAAATAGAATGATTTTGTTCTTTTTAGGGCTGAGTAGTAGTCCATTGTATATATGTACCACATCTTCTTTATCCATTCATCTGTTGATGGACATTTAGGTTGTTTCCATGTCTTGGCTATTGTGAATAGTGCTGCTATGAACACAGGGGTGCATTTATCTTTTTGAACTATAGTTTTGTCTGGATATATGCCCAGGAATGGGATTGCTGAATCATATGGTAATTTTATTTTTAGTTTTTTGAGGAACCTCCATACTGTCTTCCACAGTGGCTGCACCAAGTTACATTCCCACCAACATTGTACGAGGGTTCCCTTTTCTCCACCCCCTCTCCAGCACGTTATTTGTTGACTTTTTAATGACAGCCATTCTGAGTGGTGAGAGCTGGTACCTCATAATTTTGATTTGCATTTCTCTAATAATTAGCGATATTGAGCATATTTTCATGTCCCTGTTGCCCATCTGTATGTGTTCTTTGGAGAAATGTCTGTTTAGGTCTATCTGCCCATTTTTCAATTGGATTGTTTGCTTTTATTGTTGTTGAGTTGTATGAGCTGTTTGTATATTTTGGAAATTAAGCCCTTGTGGGTTGCACCGTTTGCAGGTATTTTCTCCCAGTCCATAGGTTGTCTTTTTGTTTTGTTTATGGTTTCCTTTGTTGTTCAAAAGCTTGTAAGTTTGATTAGGTCCCATTTGTTTATTTTTGTTTTTATTTCTATTGCCTCGGGAGGCTGATATTAGGTGTTGGTGTTTTTTTTTTTTAATTCAGAGAAATATTAAGGGAAAACAAGCAAGCAAAATTAGACCACAATTGACCTGCTCAGATTCCTCTTGTTGACATATTTTAATAAAAGTAATATAGGTGTTCAGTTAGAAAATGCAAAACTGCATTTTAAAAACACACACAGGGATGAGCATGGACTGATTTTCGTTTTGTTTTGTAACAAAAGAGGAAGCAAAGTGTCTGCTACAAAGGCAAGGAGGTGGGTAGATTTGGTGGGGAAAATCCAGGCTGTTCTCTTGGGATCATGTCTATTTTATCAACTGGAGTCAAGGTCATCAGTTGAGAGGGTGGACCAGTGAGGAGGTGCTAGAATTTCAGGAAAGGACAGAAGATGTGAAGTGGTCTTCTCCTTCTCATTGACATTGCTAAGCTTGGGGAGAAGGGAAGTAAAGACACGGGGCAGAGGTGATGGATTTGAATAAAGTAATGAGCTACATCCAAATGCTTGCTAAATGATGAAACCACACGATGCTTGGCTTTAGTTCCTCCTGGGTCCCCCTCACCGCCTCCCTTGGTGTGTTCCTCCCCTCCTTCCCTCCATGTAGGCCCTACACAGAGCTCGTATCAACTAACACACAGCAATGCATTCGATGAAAAAGCTCAAGGGCTATTTATGGTTTAATCAGACACTTGCTTTTTGGCCAATAAAATCTGGACACAAAGGTCTCAGATCTCTAAGGGTGAAAATTGAAAACACTAATAGATAGTGAGGAACGAATCTGGGTCAGAATACCTAGCACAGATTAATATGTTTATTAAATGAATCAAAATATGAAGATGTCAGTGCCAGAACAGGGCCCAGACTGGTGAGTTGTGATGGACGTAAGTGCTGGGAAGATCAGTGGATCCTTAGAGGAGCTGCTTGAAGGTTCTTCAAAGCCATCTTGAACTTGGACTAGTATCTATTCATTAGTTATATGGTAAAAATTCTGAGGGAATAAAGCTCACTTTTATAGATTCTCCCCCTTTTTCTCCCCAGGCACCAATATAGTGTTAGGCAATCTTTGAGAAAATATTGACAAAATGACCAAGCGTATGGTCAGTGGACCAGCCAGACAAGCTGACACCAACATCAAAGGAAGGGCAGAAGGGATGGGAAGCCCTTGAGTCAATGTGTGCACATCTCTCAGAACGACGACCCTCCACATCCTCTGAATCTATCCGCTTTCCCAAACAACCTCAACCCAGAGAAGCTGTCACGGGGTAGCCCTCGAATAGAAAAGGCTTGCGCTGCTATTTCCCCTGGAATCTGGGCGGCAGGCAGCTTCCGCATTAGATAACTCATTATGATCAAAGAGTGAGAAAACCTGTTTCCTGGCCTCCTGCACCTGGGAAGGAAGAAGCGCGCCACCACCCACCTCCTGCCCCGCCCCGCCCCGCCCCGCCCGAGACCCGCCCCAGGAGGCGTGCGTGGTGCGAGGTGCCCTGGCTGCACACGTAGACCTGGCCTGCCTGCTGCCTGCTTTGTGGGGGTGTTGTACTGCTGGGTCCAGCCAGCGAGCGGCTCGGGGTATCCGGGAATGGTCCCCAGAAGGAATCTGTCCTCACCTCGTACAGGGAGAAGAGAAGGGAGCGGGAACTCCATAATCTTAGTACCTTACGACGATGTGCCCAGAAATAAGACTGGAGGGCCATATTCCCAAGTATAAATGGTTATCTTTGCTTGATGGGGTTACCAGTGATATTACCAGTGACAGCTAATACCTTATTTTTGCTTACATTGGTTTTCTAAATTTTCTACAGTGAAAATGTATTGGATTTAAAAGGGAGTAAAGGGTGAGAAATGTTCTTTAAACATCTCCCACTTCATGCACTGGGGAACACTAGCTCAGTTGATCCTCACACAACAATTTCCTAAGATCGGGGAGCCCACAGCACAACCCTCAGTTTACAGGTGAAGAAACTAAGGCCACGACTGGACATGATTCTGCACTGGGTTATAGTTATCCCAAGTGGATTGATGCCGTAGGCAAGCCCTCTTGATGACACTTGGTCCACCTGGCTGGTACAGCCACCCACTCCCCTGAAGCCCTCTCACATGCTCCAGCCCCGGGGCCTGCTGAAGGCTGCTGCTCAGCATTCGGTCAATGGCTACTGGACCAGCGAAGGCAGAAGCCTTTATTCTGAGACTCCGGATCTGTACCCAAGTCAGCAAGAAGCAGCAGGGTGGCCCGCGCTCTCCTGCTATGGCCTGTCTTTGAAGAGAGGGATCTTAGAGCCGAGAAGAGGTTAACTACTTTGCCCAGGATCACACAGCTCTCAAGTGGCCCAGCTGTTATGTAAACCTGACATTCTGACTGTAGAGATCTCACACGTAACCACTAGATTACAGCCCCTCAGTAAAAGAGTCAAGATTCATTCAAAACCATAAGGGTGAGGGACTCTCAGCTGGCATACCACCAGGGCTGGGGGACCTCTTGGCTCTCGCCCTGCACTGGCCAATGTGAGTCAGAAGCACTGGAGATGAGGGAATTCCCTGGCGGTCCAGTGGTTAGGACTTGGCACTTTCACTGCCGAAGGCCAAGGTTCAATCCGTGGTTGGGGAACTAAGATCCCACAAGCCATGCAAAAGCGTGGCCAAAAAAAAAAAAAAAAAAAAAAAAAGAATCACTGGAGATGAGTGGGAGTTACATCTGAAAGAATTAATCAGATATGTTGAGGAAAATGGGGGCCAGCTAGTCACTGTTGGAGAGGGAGGTACAAATCTGGGAAAGGAAAGACTAGAGTAACTAACTCGTGTAATGTTGGATTGTAATTGGAGGCATTGGCATGGACACAGGGTTTCCAGAATACATAGGTACAGATAACGTATGTATGTGTATATATAGCTCTACCCATAGAGAGGACATGGAAATGATGACACCCTGGTAGCACCGAGCACTTTCAATGCCTAAATCTTGATTTCTAAGTACCATTCTCAGCTGAAAATAACTCGGGCTTCTTGCAGAAATGGATGACTCCAAGGCTGGGGCAGCAAAAGTATCAGACGTGCTTGGCTTTCTTGTGTGAGGTATAAGGAAGTTCTCCAAGGATGACGGAGACTGTCAAAAGTCACAGGGGCTTGAAAAGGATCTCACTGGCCAAATCTGAGCCAGCTGAGGCATCATAGTAAGTGTAATAGTAATAGCAGTGGTACCAGTAATGGATGATAAATCGTTCAATAAAACAGGAATCCATGAATCCATACTGACACAGATAAATAAGAAGAGAAAGGTCTACCTTGTAGTAGGATGCCAGCGAATATGTATAGAAGGAATGGTAGCATATATAATTAATTACCAACCATCTTAATAATGATCGGGTCAGGTGAAAAGCATCCCTAGATGCCACAATTAATGCATAAAGGTTTAATGAGGGATTAGATATTTACACAGTCTTAAACTAACTCGCCACAAAATACTTATTAACATTGTAATGAATACTTATCAATACTTATTAATATCCCACCACAGATTTCTTATTAACTTTACTGTGGAGAAACCCGACAGGCACCATCTTAACCAAGTGAGAAAAATTAACATCACCAATAATAGGTTAAATCAACATCACGTGCCTGCTGATAATACGTACTGAGAACACAGAGTCGTTTCTGAGACATTCCTGTGATACACCTGAATGTAACCGTGAGAAAACATTTTGAGGGACATTCTTCAAAGTAATTAGCTTGAACACTTCAAAAATGTCAAGATCATGGAAGAGAAGAGAAGACTAAATAACTGGTTCCGGACTGAAGACGACTAAACAGACAAGCCAACTTCATACAATGCATGATTCTGGACATATAAAGGACATCATGGGGACAATCAGTGAAATTTGAACGGGGACCTGGGATCCCCATTGAAGATTGTACAATATCAGTGTTAATTTCCTGATTTGGATGGGTGTCCTGCGGCTATGTAGTGAATGTTCTTGTTACACATTGAAGTATTTACAGGTGTAACAGAGCATCATACCTTTTGCAACTTAATTTCAAAGGGTTGAGAAGAAATAATATGTGTATATGGAGAGAGAGAGAGACGGAAAATATGGTGGAATATTAACAAATGGTGAATCTGGGGAAGGGTATATAGGACTTATGTGTACTATTCTTGAAACTGAAATTTTTCTGTGTTTAAAATTATTTCAAAGTAAAACCTACCCCCAAAAGTATATGATACTAAGTCACTCTAAAAATATTAAATCATCAATTCATCATCATTCTTACAGCTGGGGAAAAATTCCATCTGAGTAAATTGCAATGATTAGTGGAAGCATTACGTGGCCATTTTTATATATATAAAATTATGTATTTTAATTTATATATATAAAATTTTATATATATAATTATTTAAATTAAATATATATAATTTTATATATATAATTATTTAACTTATAATAATTTACTCATAGAAGGCCTAAGTTTAAAATTAAGGTGTAAGTAGGCTTATAACCAAAGCCTATTCATAAATAATCATTTATTTTCTTGAGCACTATATTACACATTTTCCCCTCTCTCCAGCAGACAGATGTATAATTTAGAGTGTGTTCCAATAGGTGTAGGTCAGATGAAAATAGTTGATATTACTGTGAAAATAGGAAAAGGATATCAACCCTTACATTTCTAACAATTTAAACAAGTGAAAAGCAACTCTTCAAAACAGAACAATAGGCTGTCACATTCTGGTATATTATCTTTTTTGTCTAATAGGAAAAGGAAGGCAGATGGGAAATTTACTAAGAGTCAAACTCGTTCAAATCAAGCACAACTCACAAAGTGCTTCATTTGAGATTGCTGAGTTTCAAAAGTTTGTATAGGCTTTCTAGAGACATGCTGATGAATAAATTTTCCAGGTGTTTCCAGAGAACTGGTAGATGTGGCTGCAATAAAAATACCCATGAACATACTCAGACTTTTTTTTTTTTTGGACAAGACAGTTGACCTATATTTTCCTGCGTCCTACAAAATGCAACAGCGTCATGGAGGGGTGTAGAATTAAAGGATGCTCCAGAAATATCGAGTTACCCCAAATAAAAGAGATAGCCCACTACTGATCACAGGTGACATCCTAGACTACATTATATTCATCATTTATCGAATTCCAACCACTTTATTTGCCATCCCTTTAAGAACTCTAAGGCATGAGGTGTGAATGTTCCTTATTCCGAACGATTGAAGTCCAAGTTTCCAAATCATCAAACTCTCTCACCCCTGAGTTTCTCAGCCTAAAAGTTACGTCCAGTCCAGAAGCCGGGTGACCTGAATTCATTTCCTGGCCTCAGTAAACAAGTTGCTAAATGTCTTCTCACTTCCTCATCTCTAAAATGTCTTTACGTACAATGCTGTGACAATAAATGAAACCTTTAAAAGTGCAATTCAGATTCAACTAATATCTACTGAGGCGTCCACCCTGAGCTAGGCACTCTGTTACATCTTTTACCTATATTTTTTTCCATTTAATCCTCACAATAATGCAATTAAGTAGATAGCTGAATCCTAAGATGAAAAACAGAGGGCCAGAAAAGTTAAATGACTCTTCTCAGGTAGCACAACCAGCCATAGGCAAACCTAGACTTCAAATTCCGATTCAATACTCTTTCCATCTTATTATTTCTATCTTTGTATAGTCAAGATGCTATTAATTACAGTAATAAGATTTTCCAATAGAATGAAATTTGGGGGAACCACCAATAAACTATATTAGAGAAAGTAAAAGAAACTGCAAAGATCATTTGCAAAGTCTGGGTCTGAACTAAGCTTTTGAGCACTTACAGCCCAAGGTCAAGGTGCTATGACACTGAACTTTCCAGGGAGGCTCAGACATAATTTCTTTCTGGATTTCTTTTTTGAAAGAAACAAAGAACTTATTCATTTAGGATTCAGGAAGAACAGAGGTATATGAGAAGTGAATATCTGGCTGTCAGTGGAAGACTCAGAAATAGGGAGAAATGAATTCCTGGGCCAGACACACACATTCTTAGATAATATCAAGCAGGTGAGCAAGTTTACCACCTGCTAGAAATTGCACGGTCCAAGATCCCTCAGAATGTATTTATAGCTGCTCTGTCACGAAGGCGCCAACATCTGATCTGTTCTTTCCAAAATAGGTTTTAAAAAATTCAAAAGGAAAAAGGCAAGAGCCTGTAAACAATGTCTTCTGCAGCTGATTGTAAGACAGGACAGTGGGTTGCAAAGTCTGAGCAGACTTTCAGTCTGAGGAAAGAGAAGGGCTCTTAAGGCAGTGGGGGGCTGCAGAAAGGAGCCCAGCTGCTCCTTTCGGCTTCTTGGCTACCATGACCTGAAGAGGAGAAACCACTGCTGACCCACCTCGTTTGGAAGGAAGACAGCCCGGTGAGCACTGGTTCCTAGGTGGGTGTTTCATGCTTACCACACACCATGCTCCTGGAAGGCGTGTGACCAAAAAAGAAAGAAAGAAGGCACTAGGAGTCCTAATTTTCTGAGGCCCCCAGGTGCTTTTCAACTCCTTTCTAGAAGAAACAAGTTCTGTCTATGGGAGACTAGTCTATGGGCGGTAGAGGTTTTATCAAAGAAGGGCTGAAGTCTTAATTCATGATTGATAAACCCTAGATTGGAGTCACCACAGAACTACAGTGCCACGCTCTCTCATCTAAGACTCAGAAATCCGAAAAGCTCTGAAAATACCAAGTTCTTTTTTGCAACTCCTTTGACAAGCAAAACCTGGCCTGATTTCTCCTAATGACAAAACCTGACCTGGGTTTATGGAAGGGCACAGCCACAAGCCCAGAGGAGATTATGAAATATTTAGTATATGCATCATATTATCTTTCCAGCATCTGAAAAATTATGAATTCCAAGAATACCTAGCTCCAGGTATTTTTGGTGATGGGTCATGGGCCTGTATTATATATTTTTATGAGTCCTTTTTGCTGTCTTCTCTTGTTCTAAATGTGGGTCGATCCATCTCTTACACAGTATGATCGACTAGGTGTCTTCAGAAGTAGGGATACATTCACAGAAAATGCATGTGCCGTACTATGTTTGTTGGCTTGCAGAGTCTGCCAGAAAACTCTGGAAGAGCTGAATGCACAGGCTGAGCTTCCCACAGCAAGGAACTATCACCGTGGGGAGGCAGATGTCAGAATTATGCACAGAGAACCTAGGACAGCCTCACGGGGAAATCACCCAAGAAGCTTCAAAAATACTGCCTTAAAGTTGATCCACTTCATGGACAACCAACGACCTTTCCTCTCTCAACAACCACATTAAAATTTTTAACTTGTTGGTCCCACGCATTAAAAATTTAATTTAAATCCTGGTGAGCTTTAGAAATTCAGCACTGGATATGCCCACACAATCCCAAATTCTCAAAAGTTTTTACCAGTGAAAAGCATACCAAACACAAACAAACAAACTTAATCATACATGCTACTCATTCCCTTTCCTACTTCTCTTTTGGTGGAATTGTTTTTCTTTCAAACACACTGTGAACGAATGGGCACCTGAAAATAATTTCTTCTGGATGACACTCAGGATAAAAACTCAAATATCTGCTTAGAAAAGACTCTTAAGAAGAGCTGCTCAAACCCACAGGTGGGGCCTCTGGATCACAAAATGCTCTGCTTTTTTCAAGGATCTGATAATCAAATATTTTCTTGTCCTATATGGCAAGGTAACTCGTTCTAAAGCTAACACTCTTTAGTGGAATGTAGATTACAAGTATCTATACTCAAGTGAATAACTACAACTTTTAAGTCGTGCTCTATCTAGCCTCTCGTGTGTATTTAGGAACCAAATTAAAGGGTCCTCTGCTTGGAGTTTTTGAAATCTAGAGTAGATTAGGAATAATGTCTGCCCCAGACCACCACTGTTTAGATGAGAATTTTTAGCCCAGCGTTTTGTCACTCTTTGAAGTCAGAATGTCTGATTTCTAACTTGTGTGCTTGTAGATTTGGGGTTAAAAACACACCCCAAAAATGCGGAGTCTCAGGTCCCACCCAGCCCTACTGAGTCAGAAGCCACATTGTAACAAGATCAAAACCAGACTAAACGTCATGGATTTGAATGACTTGCTGGGCAGTGTTCTCATTACCTAGATTTATATCCTGAAAACATGACACAGAAATATGACCTGATTTTGAGAGCAGACATCACACATATTATTTTCAAATGACAAGTTTCTCGATAGGTTCAAAATGCACTGAAGAAAAGCAAACATAAAGGTTGTAAATAGCCTAAATTTGGACTTTTAAAAAATATAATTCATAATAAAGTAGGTGCTTTACACAAAATGACCAAGCTGCCAACATCCAGAAACAGTAACCCTTTAGGCTGTTTATTACACCAAAGCTTTTTTATTCTCATTTTTAAGTTACTAACCACTAATTCTCTGACAAGTTCAGTTGTATCCCAGCTGCCCAGCTGGAAATGCTTTTACCTATGCGGCATTTAAAAGTGAAAATTGTACTTTCATTGTATACTTTCAGTCTGGAAATTTTCTCCTCCACTCCCCAAAAGAACTCCTAGTAAGTAAATGAACTTTCTTTTATTTTATTGAAATATCGTTGATTTACAATGTTGTGTTAATTACTCCTGTACAGCAGTGATTCAATTATACATATATATACATTCTTTTTTTAAAAATATTCTTTTCCCTTATGGTTTATCACAGGATATTGAATATAGTTCCCTGTGCTGTACAGTAGGACCTTGTTGTTTATCCATCCTTTATATATTCGTTGGCATCTGCTAATCCCAAACTGCCACTCCATCCCTTCCCCACCCCACTTCCCCTTAGCGACCACACGTCTGTTCTCTATGTCTGTGAGTCTGTTTCTGTTTCATAGATATGTTCATTTGTGCCATATTTTAGATTCCACATATAAGTGATATCATCTGGTATTTGTCTTTCTCTTTTTGACTTATTTTGCTTAGTATGATCATTTCTAGGTCCATCCATGTTGCTGCAAATAGCATTATTTCATTCTTTTTATGGCTGATAATGATAACCACTAGTTTGTTCTCTGTATCTGTGAGTCTGTTTCTTTTTTGTTATATTCCCTAGTTTGTTTTATTTCTTAGATTCCACATATAAGTGACAGCATACAGTATTTGTCTTTCTCTGTCTGACTTATTTCACTGAGCATAACACCCTCTAGGTCCATCCATGTGGTTGCTAATGACAAAAATGTCCTTTTTAATGGCTGAATAGTATTCCAGTGTGTGTGTGTGTGTGTGTGTGTATATATATATATATATATACACACACCACATCTTCTTTGTTCATTCATCTGTCAATGGACATTTAGGTTGTTTCCACGTCTTGGCTATTGTAAATAGTGCTGCTATGAACATAGGGATGCATGTATCTTTTCAAATTATAGTTGTGTCTGGGTATATGCCCAGGAGGGAGATATACCCAGGAGTGGGATTGCTGGATCATATGGCGACTCTAAGAAAATGCAATTCTTAAAGAAACAAGATGTTTTGAATCAATTGATTTTACTTAATTTTCAAATAATTTTTCTACAGCAGTATTTTAGGTATAATTTACATACAATAAAATGCCCATATCTTAATTGTACTGCTGGATGAACTGGACAGTCATATTCACCCATGTAACCATCACCCCAATCAAGATTCAGGACATTCCCATCACCCCAGAACGTCCCCTCCAGCCGCCCTGCAGTCATTCCCCACCTCCACCTGCCACAGAGAGGCAGTCATGTCTACAGTGGGGTTTTTATTGTTGTGTGGCCAGAAAATGGAACCAAAAATGATTTTACAATTTAAAGCTGATAAAATAGCATTAAGAACCATAAAGCTCCATGTTGTCCACAGGTGCTCTTAATATTCTTTAATCCTCTATCAAAAGCTTGTCTAATGTGTGATAGGAAGACGGGCAAATGACTTTGAGCTTGGTTCAGTTAACAGTGTGAGTGTGGATACAATTCCCTAAAATGTTGGCTGTACTCATGTGGATTCTTGATCTATTCTAAGTAGGTTTAAATAGGTTTTAAAAAGGTTTTCTTCACCTGGGAAACACTAATTTCAAGTAGTGCTTCCTGCCCTCCTATTTCTGATACCAAAGAGAGCTAGAAGGTAGAGTGATTTACAGTTAAAAACACAAAGTTTACTTTTTAAAAGACTTTTGATTATGCCAGGTTATCATTTGGGTTGAAGTTGGGAGTTAGATAAGCTAAACATCATTTCTTTTGTCATGATCCAACATTTTCTTTTATTGGAGTACAGTTGATTTACAATGTTGTGTTACTTTCAGGTGTACAGCAAAGTGAATCTGTTATACATATACATATATCCATTCTTTTCCCATATAGGTCATTACAGAGTACTGTGATGTAATTTCGTTCCTTTTTATGGCTGCGTAGAGTTCCCTGTGCTATACAGTAGGTCCTTATTAGTTATCTATTTTATATATAGTAGTGTGTTTATGTCAATCCCAATCTCCCAATTTATCCCTCCCCCCACTTACCCCCTGGTAACCATAAGTTTGTTTTCTATGTCTTTGACTCTATTTCTGTTTTGTGGATAAGTTCATTTGTACCCTTTTTTTAGGTTCCACATATAAGTGATAGCATATGATATTTGTCTTTCTCTAATCCAACATATTTAATTAAAAATTAGTGCACAGGGGCTTCCCTGGTGGCGCAGTGGTTGAGAGTCCGCCTGCCGATGCAGGGGACACAGGTTCGTGCCCCGATCCAGGAAGATCCCACATGCCACGGAGCGGCTGGGCCCGTGAGCCATGGCCGCTGAGCCTGCACTTCCGGAGCCTGTGCTCCGCAACGGGAGAGGCCACAACAGTGAGAGGCCCGCGTACCGCAAAAAAAAAAAAAAAAAAAAAAAAAAAAAAAAAAAATTAGTGCATAGATAGGAACCTCTGAGCACTCTCTTCTTGCTTAGAATCAATTTCCTACACCGATTTTTCAGTGGTTCACTTTTCCCCGTTTTAGGAGATAGGCAATGGTAACTCACATACAAGAAAATCATGAGAAAGGCACTTGTAGGTTTTGGTACACTGCAGATTTAAGAAACCACTAATACTAGCAGTTCTACTTATAAACCCAGGTAACCAATTCTGAGGTGTAATATCAAAACAAGAAGTCTGAGACCACACACACTGCAATTCCTGGTTCCTCTCAACAAACGTGTCCGTATCCTAGAGAGGCATTTTGTCTCTAATCACAATCAGTGGTGCACCAGCTTCCGGGGGTCAGAGTTCTGTTTTGGGGTACATCGCTGTGTACTTGGGTGCCAGTTCTTTGATGAGATTCACATAGTCGGTTTTTTCCGCACAGGCCCTGCACTCTTCTCCCCAGCTGTACAGTATCTGTTTCAGCTCTGCTACTCTCATCTTGGACAGGTCCACTGATGCCAAATCCAATTTTTTTTCTTCATGACAAAAAGGAAAAGCACAATTTTTAAAAAACAAAACCAACTATGAAACACTTAGAAAAGCAAATAGTGTTACTTATCTTGGTGCTGACTACCCTGTGATTCAAAGTGGGGAACAGTTCCCGTGTCTATGGAAAACAAGACATACCTAAGAAAAATGTATCATATGCAAAGCTATTGGGATAACTCATGATCTGTTGGACTTTCTTTCCATGGAATTACACTCGCTTCAAAACAGGGCCTGTGTAGCTTTGCAGTCTTTGCTACCACTCCATGGCTTCTCAAGATCAATGTTCATAAAACAAATAGCACCGCATCCTAATTGCTGCTCCTAAGGTGAGAAGAACGGAATCAATAAAAGGCGGTACCTTGGGATGGCCCTGCGTGTGCGGCCAACTGAAAGCCACAGATTGTAACTAGCTAGAAAGTTACGATTCACTTTTATATGAGATATGTCTGTGGTAAAACAGATGAGCACACATATTACAAAGCACTAATACAAATTGGTTTTTAAATACAAATTTAAAGAATTTAAATACAATCTAAAGAATGTAAACTAGTTTTTAAATACAAATTAAAGAAACCCAAACCCATGAAGAAAATTAGGAGCATTAACACTGATCCTTAATTGTTTTGGATCTCTGCTTAAACTCACCTGACCCCTCCACCCCTCCACTGGGATTCCCAAAATCATCACAGGGTTTATTGACAGACCTTTGGGGGTACAGCCACCTCTCTAAGGCTGGTGCCTCGGTACCAGCCAATCTGGCTCCTAACATTCTTGCCAATAATACCTATCACCAACATCTAACTCCTCTAGCGAGGCTATTGTTTCCCTGTTTACAGATTATCTGCAAAGGCTGTCAAGAACTCAGCTACTTCTCTATTGCCAAGCCCAAAAATAGAAAAATAATTAAGCTCATCTATAATATACTTGTGATTCTGATTTCCCCGTGAGAAAGGGGCAATTTTTCCCTTTCGAAGGAAAGTCTCCTTCCCCCTTCCTCACCACCAGGGGTGTGCCTGAACATAGATACAGCGTTTAAGTTGACTTATTTTACAATTAGTGGCAGCCTAGGACTTTTTCAGCTTGACCTCTTGAAGCACTCCTTTTTTTTCCCTACATAGTAGAACATGGCATTTAAAAGCCTTTTAATAACCTAACATAGTTGTCAAGTGATTTATCAGAACTTCCAGTCAGTGTACCCTAAGTTAAAAGTTGGATTTTAGACTTAGGAATAAATGTAATCAGGAGGTAAAAGATCTATACACAGAACACTACAAGACTTTGATGAAAGAAATTGAAGAAGACACAAACAAATGGAAAGAGATCCTGTGTTTGTGGTTTGGAAGAATTCGTATTGTTAAAATGTCCGTACCATCCAAAGCAATGTACAGAACCAGTGCAATCCCTACCGGAATGCCAGTGGTACTTCTTACAGAGATAGAAAAACAAAATCCTAAAATCTGTATGGAATGACAAAGGACCCTGAATTGCCCAAGCAATCCTGAAAAAGAACAGCAAAATGGTGATTATAGTTAAGAATACTGTATTACATATTTGAGAGTTGCTGAGGAGTAGATCTTAAATGTTCTCATCACAAAAAAGGAAACGGTAATTATGTGATATGATGGAGCTGTTAGCTAACATGGTAATCATATTGCAAGATAGAGGTATATCAAATCAATGCATTGTACACCTTAAACTCACACACTGTTATATGTCAATTACATCTCAGTAAAGCTGGAAATAAATAAATAAAAGTTGGATTTTAAAGGCTTTTTTATTTGGAGGGTCAGCTACACTCTGCTCCAGAGAATCCTTACATTTTTTAATAGTGATTCCCATTCTTTTAAAAATCAGAGCAAAGGGCTTCCCTGGTGGCGCAGTGGTTAAGAATCCACCTGCCAATGCAGGGGACACAGGTTTGAGCCCTGGTCCAGGAAGATCCCGCAGAGCAACTAAGCCCACGCACCACAACTACTTAGCCTGTGCTCTGGAACCCGCGAGCCACAGCTACTGAGCCTTGTGCCACAACTACTGAAGCCCACGCACATAGAGCCCGTGCTCCACAACAAGAGAAGCCACCGCAATGAGAAGCCCGTGCACTGCAACGAAGAGTAGCCCCTACTCGCCGCAACTAGAGAAAGCCCACGTGCAACAAGGAAGACCCAACACGGCCAAAAATAAATAAATAAAATAAATTTATAAAAATAAAAGACAGAGCAAGCGAAAACATTCTTTCAGGTCAAAAACCAAATAACACCTTCCTAATTGAAAACATAATCCAAGTCTACACTTACCTTGTCTGTTAATTTCCTGCCTGACATGACAAAATACCTTTAGGAGTAGAAACTTTTATAGCCCAAATTATTAATACTACACAGCTCAAAGGCCCCTGTTCAGTCTCAACTTTCCTGCCAAATATAAGCTGGGAAGAATTTAGAACTAGTGGTCTATTCAAGATAAATGGTTGAAGGAAGAAAATACTTTCTTGCAAGTGTTGGTAGTTTCTTCAGGTTATTCTAGAGGATTTGGCATTTGGCATTAACTTTAAAAGGGGGAAATCCTCTATGACTCCCTAAAACTACAGGGAAAAGGTCAATACCAACAGTAAATCTAGTCCATGGCTCCCCAAGGGCCTCTAGTGGCCAGCATTGCCAAAACATTAATAAGTACTCTCCTCTTCTCAATAATATCTGATTAATTTTTCTATTATTCAAGGATCCCAGTAAGATCCCTTGCTCATAGTAAAAGCTATTCAAAAGAAATTTGTTGAATGGAAGAATCAGGACAGTTTTGTCCCTTTGGGGGCTGTCGTTTATATGGACTCAGTGCTTCCTGCCTCTACTTCATTACTTGAAAGCCAATAAAAAAATAAATCTGCCTCATCAACCACCCTGGAAGTTAGGGCCTGCCCTTGGCCATTTGAGAAACAGTTTGTCTTTGCTATCTTCTGACCGTAAACCTATTTAAAGACATCTGTGTAGCTATGGTGCATAGGCTTATATTACACAGCTATGCTGGAAAATAAGACTAAAGTAATTCAGAGTTGGGTGCTAATTACTTAGGTAGTTTACAAGACTATGCCAGGTATGTAACATCAAACAATGACGTAAGCAAAGGAAATGGATTTCTACTGGTGGAATTACAGGTGTTAGGATAGGCTAAGTGGGGAATCCCCCAGCCTTTTATTTTATTTATTTCTTTGGCTGCACCGGGTCTTAGTTGCGCACTCAGGATCTTCCTTGTAGCATGCGGGATCTTTAGTTGTGGCATGCGGGATCCAGTTCCCTGACCAGGGATTGAACCCTGGCCCCCTGCATTGGGAGCACAGAGTCTTAACCACTGGGCCACCAGGGAAGTCCCCCTCCAGCCTTTTATGATACCTAATCAATCTACCCGAAAGACTGGCCCAGATACAAATCCTCTGTATAAGAGTAGATCTATGTATGTAAAATTTATAAGGCCAAGGATAATGTTTTAAATAGGACATCTTCCTTTTCTGGCTGTTTATTTTAGGCACCCTTGATAAGGCTATTTCGTCAGGTAAAACCTGCTTTGATGTGAATAACCTATTTCCTAAAAGTTGAAGCTGGCAGAATGATAGCTCTAGGAAGAACATTAGAGTCCCATTTAAAACTTCAGAGTCCTTACATCCCCTTTGAATAGATGCAGCTTTTGTCCTAATAGGTTACCAAGAGCTAATTCACCACGAGTAGCTGCTCCCTTGAAATTCTGAACTCTTCCTTGCCATATGTAGTTGACAACGCCTTGGTGATTTTAGAGGTTAAACTTTGCCATTTGGGTGGGCAGTTTTACCTAATGCTGACTGTACCAGATTTCATTTCTCTTCCCCCAAGAAGTTCAGATGGCACTAGGCACCACACAGCAGTCCAGCACCCTATTAGCAAGTGTTGAGCTTCTTTCTTTCTAACGCTGACTTTTTAGAAACTGGCCCTATGTTTACAGAATTGGCAATATGCTGGACATTTGGGGAAAAAAACATTTGACTCCGTTATACCATATTTCAGCTCACAGATCTGACTGTCCATCTTCTTCAGCTTCTCGCAAATCTTCACTGCAGGCATGTGCACGCTCATTGGGCGAGTGACCTCACTTAGGATCTTTGTGGCCGCATCTTTTGTTGCTCCTAGATAGTAGCACTGAAGGGGAATGAAGAGACTTTAGGGGCCCAGACACTGAAAAAAAGCAAGTAGTATAGTTTCAAGAAGTGAGAAAGAGGTTAACCTAGTTTTTGTGGCCCAGCTTTTAAATTTAACCCCTGCGAAGACACCAGAAAACCAATGGCTCCGTTCCCAGGATCAGCCTAATTAGAAGCGCCCTGCAATTCACATGATGCTTAAAGACTACTGATAAGAGCTAACACTTGCTAAATGTTTTATCTGCGCCGACACACTGTTCTCAGGGCTTTAAAGGTATTGATGTATTTAATTCTCATAACAATCCTGTGACGTAGGTACTAGTATTTTACACCCAAGCCAACTGGAGGTCACCCAACTAGTGAGAAGAAAAGACCGAATTAATTTAAAAATCTAGCCTTTTGGCTCTGGAGTCCATGCCCTGTTCCATCATGTTCTACTGCCTTTCAAGCTCCCTGACAAGCGTTTGACGTTTAAAAATATAAAGCTTAATGGTGCAGACAAATGCTGAGACTTTTATATTGTGTCAGTGGTGAGCAGTCAACGAGGAAAATTTAACTGACAGATTCAACATGACGATTTTAGGCAAAATGAATTGGCCCAAGCTTGTCTTTAGTGCTGTAAAAACAGTATATTGAAACAGGTCATTTGTGTATACCCAGGAAACACCATTACAAGATAATAAAAGTACTTCATTAATTATGCATAAATAATGATGTAAAAATATTTTGATAGGTTTCACTAATTGTCTTGATAAGAAGTGGAAAGTCTACCCACTCTTAACTCAGGACAGTAAATTCTCATTAGGAATTCAGTTGTATAATTTCCTTTAAGAAATCGTGGGATTGGTTGCCTATGGTTTTTTCAAAAAGCCAAATGAAATGAGACATATTCTAGATGAAAATACATTGACTCCATTTCCCTGAAAGATCAATTTCTGCTTGCTTTCTGCAGTGAGCAGGCTTGAGGCAAGCATCGAAGAAGGAGAACATTAAATTCAAGATGAGAAATGAAACGATTAGCAGTTTTCTCCGAGCACAGGGAGAAAATGAAAGGTGAAGATTTACCATACCAGGCGGTTTTCTTTTCCTTTGACATCCAAGCAAAAGCTGATCAATTCTTTTTCTATGGTGTCCAGAGAAAAGTTGACTCCTCTGGCTATCAAGGAGTTGTAGAATCGGTTCAAGAATTCTTGACACACTAGAAGGAACAAATAAATTATGTATTTGTGTACAATATCACCACTACCACACCTATGTATATGTTTCTCCCACCAAATAAAAAAGTAAGTATGATTCAACGCATTGTGACAAATTAAATTCATATCTTAAGCATGGTTTCAGGCCTGTAGCTTTTAGCTTAGTGTTGGGCCTTGAATAACATGAGCTTATTGAATCAATCCGTCAATCTGTGGAACCAAGTTCCACTTAATAGGAGAACTTTCCCACAAAATGTCACTCACCCTAAAAGAAAATATTGCCTCCTCTGGGATATGATGCTTGGGACAGCTTTGTTTAAAGTATAGAGAAAAAACAGAACATGTGTCTGGAATGAAGCCCCTTGGTAGTCTGCATCTGCCTGCATGTTCCAGTTTGAACCCCAGTCGGAACAATCATATTCAATCCCACGGTCCAGAGTCAGTGAAGAGATGACCCTCAGAAGAGGCACAGGCAATAAGAACAACCACAGTTACCATTGGTTAGCACTGTTCTGAGTACTTTACGTGGATCAACTTATTCAAGTCTCCGAACAAAACTCGGATGTAGATACGTTACTATCCTCGTTTTACACATGAAGAACCTGAGTCAGAGAGAGGCCAGTGAGCTTGCCCAGTAAGTGGTAGAGGGAGATTGACCCCAGATGGTCTCCCTCTGGGCCCACATGCTTATCCACTAGGGTACTATGAATTAGAAGGAGGCTGCTTTCCCACATTGTTGTCCCAAAGGGGAAGTGTCCAAGCAATCAGAGAAGGACATGGAGGCCAGAGCATATGCCGGAAAACAGCAGCCCTCACATTAGAAAGAATTTTAGGGAAATAGCATGAGGAAGACTGGCGAATTCTAGGGTAACCTGGAATAAATTTAATAGTATAGCAAGACTCTGAAGGAAAGAAATTACAAAACTTTATCAAAAGACCTAAAAGTAGACCTAAGAAATGGGAAGAATAGCCATGTTCATGGATGGGAAGATTCAATATTATGGATGATAATTATTTTTAAGTAGATCAATAAACTCAATGCTCTTCTAATGAAAATCTCAATAGGCTTTTTTATAGATTTGATAAACTGATGCAAAAATACAGATGAAAAAACAAGAGCAAATGAAAGTCAAGAAGTACTTGAAGAAGAGGGAGGTTGGGGAGTTGACCTTATCAGATATCAAGACCTAATTCTAAAGCTATAGCATTTGAAACACTGTGGGACTGGCACAGAAATAGACCAGTGGAACAAACTAGTGAGTCTAGAAACAAATCGACAAATCTAGAGGAGCTTGGTAGAGTACAGAAGTGATGCTGAAAATCAGTGGGGGAAAAATGGGCTAGTCAATAAATGGTACTAGGACCACCTGCCATGGAAAAAGTTAAACTTAGACACCTATCCAAAACTACACACAGACGTGAATCCCAGGTGAATAAAGACATATGGGAAGAGCAACACTCCAAAAGTTTTAGAAGAAACCTTTGGAAAACATCTTTATGGCATCAGGATAGAGAAGGATTTCTTAAAGAAGAGACCAAAACACGGATCATACATTTGATTACATCAAAATTAACCAGTTTTTTAATGCAAAAGAAATCATAAGCAAATGATAAGACAAGCCACAAACTGGAGGAAGATATTTACAACTTATAAACTGATGAAGGATTAATATCCAAAATACATGAAAAATCACCATGGTCATACCCTTAGGTCCAGTCATTACCAATGACTATAACCTCTGTAATCTCAGTGGAAACATCCCATTGTCTGATCATCATCTCCCATCTTTCCAGCTCACATCCTCTAACACCCCAAGGTAAACAATTCCCTGACCCCGCCAGGTTATACTATTCATTGATTCTGCCACCACTTCACCCTGCTTCCCCACCCAGCTTAGATTCCGTGGTTCAACATTATAATAACTCCTTTGCACACAAACTGAACTCCCTTGCATCTCTCTCCCTTGTTGGACTCACCCAGCAAAATCCTAACCCTGGTTAAAACTTTGCACCTATACTCACTGAACATGGCTGGAGGAAATAGCACAGCCGTACTCACTGGTCTCACTGTAAATTCATGACCGCTCATTTCAGTGAGCCATCAGTGCTCCCAACAATCCTACTACATTGACCTCATTCTCACTCTCTCCCACTCCCAAGAGGACAATTGCGCAGCTCTCTCAAACCTTGTGTCACACCTCCACCCCATCCTCAGCGATGGTGGTGCTTCCTATCTCTCTGAGGGAAAAAAAAAGCAACAGGAAAGAACTCTCGCTTGCTCTGCCACCACATCTACAACACGTGTATCAGCACAGTCTACCTTAATTCTATGAATGAACTGCTTCCACCTGCTAAAGTAGATCCTTCCACCTGCTAAAGTAGATCCTATCAACTCCCTGCTTCTGCACCTCTGCCCTCTCTCTCCTGTCTTGTTTCCATTAACATGCTGTTAATTCTTATATCTTAAAAGCAACACAACCTCTCTCAACATCACATCCCATTTCTCCACTCCTGTTTAAGAAAAACACTCTAAAATAATTTTTATACTTGTAGTTTCCAGGTCTCTTCTCTCTCCCTCTCTGTCCCTCCCCCACCCCACACCAAGTTTAAAGCCAGCGAGTTATAAAATGTTCAGTTTGAAAAATAGTGTCCCTTGTCTCCCCTTCCCCATTTCCCCAAACTCAAAGCTTTCGTTTTCAACTCTTATAGCTGATTCCTTTGGAATTTACAAATTTTAAATAACATATTTGTGTGGCTAATTCCTAATTTTATTTTTAGTCTTAGATATTTATTATAGTTTTTTCCCGTGGAAGAGAAAGATTTAACTCTTTTGCCCAGACCCATCTCTTGTAAAAAGCATTTGGTTGGATGTTTTTATGTAGGCTTACAATCTTTGTCTTTTAACTTGAGTATTTACTCCTTAACTTAGTACTTGAAAGATATAATAATGTCACCTGCAGGAAAAGAGCTACAACGTTTTAGAAAAGATAATAATAAAGTTTAAAATCAAGTTAGTGGAATTATTAAATTATCAGCGGGCTAGGAACATTATTTTCAGCAGTTCCATCCACACCTTCTAGAACTGAAGGCAGTCCTACATTATCTGCTCCCGCTTGATTTTGGAAGGAAAAAAAGACACCAGATTAGTCTTGCTGGTACCGGTACTAGGGGAGAATTGCTACCTAGGAATAAAATACATGTTGTCATGAGTTAAGACTTAAGAATAACCAGAAGCTCTTGAATAATTTGTATATTACTTCATTGTTCTAATTTTATTTTTAATATTGCCTTAAATAAATTAGTTCCCAACTCCACACTCAGAAAGCAGTATAGGTAGGGATTCAGTGCTTTGGCTCTGAAGCCAGACTCTCTGGGTCCAAATCCTGGCTTTACTAGTTAATATTTACTAGCTGTGGCTTTGGGCCTTTCAACGTTGAATCACCCGACAGTCTAATTGCCATTCCCTTTAAGTTCATCAGTCTTCTTTCTCTGTGTTTAAGATTTTCTCTTTTCTCCTTTTGTGTTTTGCAATTTCCTTCTGATATGGTTAGATGTGGAAGTATTTTTATTTATACTGTTTGGAATATACTGGACTTCCAAACCTGTGGATTGATGACTTTCATCCGTTTGGAAAAATGAGCTATCATCTCTTTTGCTCCACCCGTACACTCTCTCTTCTCCTTCTGGAAGTCCAGTTAACATATGTGGGAATTTTTCTCTTGATCTGCATTGTACCTTTATCTCTGTTTCATATTTTTATTCTCTTAATTGCTCAGTGATTCCTTCTTGACAATTTCTTCAGTCTTCTAACTCACTAATTCTTTTCTCAGCTGTGTCTAGTCTGCGGTTAATCTCACTACTTTCTATTTGTACATGTTTATTTGGTTCTTTTCCAAATATGTTTGGACATCTTTTGTTTTGGTTTTTTTTTTTGGTACGCGGGCCTCTCACTGTTGTGGCCTCTCCCATTGCGGAGCACGGGCTCCGGACGCGCAGGCTCAGCGGCCATAGCTCACAGGCCCAGCCGCTCCGCGGCATGTGGGATCTTCCCAGACCGGGGCACGAACCCGCGTCCCCTGCATCGGCAGGTGGACTCTCAACCACTGCACCACCAGGGAAGCCCTGTCTGGACATTTTTAATAGCCTCCTGCCCTTTATTCATATTTTCAATCCCTTCCTTTATTTCTTTAAATATAATAAAAATATTTTATATTCAGTGCCTGATAATTGTAAAACCTGAAGCCTGTCCAGGTATGCTTCTTCTGTCTCTTGTCTCAACTGGCTGTTACTTACGGTGCTCTTCTTCCCATGGGTTTGTGATTTTTCTGAATGTGAGCTTTCTTTCTTAGAACTTTGTGGGAATTATTAGAATTTTGTGGGACTGGATTGAAGGTGGATTCCTATGTGAGATTAACATTTGCTGATGCCTACTTGAAATCCCTGTAAACTAAATTCTCAGTTTGAGACGTTTTGGATCACCCGGGTTGGCTGTGTCCATTTGGGCTTCAATGCATATGTGTGGTAGCTTGTGAGTATGAGTGATCAAGAGACATTTTTGTTTTACCTTTTATTCAGTAAAAAGTTCAAGTACTGCAATTTCTTTTAGTCTCTAAAGAATGGTGGTAGAATTGTGGTTATTTCCAGGTCACCTTTTATAAGGAAAGTCTAGCTCTCTGGGGTTCCAAACTAATTGGGGGAGGATCCAGTATGACACACCTAACTTGGGAAGGTTCTGGGCTATGTCATTATTCTTTTTATTTTATTCATTCTCTTTATTTTACATCCATGAAAATCTAAGTTTAAATTGCCTGGGTGGCAAATACCCTCAAGAAAAATCCCAGCTTCAGGGGTCCCTTTACCTCTTTTGGTTTCCACTTTCACATTGTTTTTGGCCTCTGGGTATGCCTTACTAACTCACACTTAACATTTTCACATTTTTATTTTATCCAGTGTTTTCAGTTGTTTTCAGCTAGACGACCAGAAATGTCAGTTTTTAGAACATGAAGTCATATTCATTCCTAATGCTATTTAATAGGAACAGAACGCTAAATATAATATAGCCGTGTCGTGGTTTTAACAAATATTTATTGAGCAATCAGTTAAGCGCCAGACAGTATTCTACAGGTTGTTGGAAAAACAAAGCTCTTACTCTCAGGGATTACATTCTGGTGAATAAATAAAAGTATCTTGTGGCTGTGAAGAAACATAAATTTGGTAAGGAGGATAGAGTAATAGTATAAGGTAATAGTATTATTCTAAATGGGGTGGTCAGGGAAGGTCTCTCAGATAAAGTCGTGTTTGAGCATAAAGCTTAAGGAAGTGGGAGAACACCTTAAGTGGAGTGCTAGGGAAGACCCCTCCAGGCAGAGGGAAGAACAACGTAGGCATGTCCTTGGCAGGTCCAAGAACCATAAGGGAGCCTCCCTCCCACCAAGAGGGAGGATGGTAGAAAATGAGGTCAAATGAACAGCAGCATGCCAGGTCATCTAGGGCTTTGAGGTCATGGTAAGGGCTCTGGGTCCTACTCTGAGAAGGCACGCCATTAAAGGTTTTGAGCAAAAGGGTGCAGTGATCTGACATTACTTTTAAATTATGCCTCTGGAGGTTCTTTGGAGAATAGACTGCAGGGTAGCCAGAATGAAAGCAGGCATAACCATTTGGAGTTTCTTAAAATAGCTGCATACCTTGGACCAGGGTGGGAGCATTGGAGGTGATGAGAATGGTTGGATTCTGGATGTATTTTGAAGGCAGAGCCAAAAGAATTTACTAATGGATTGGATGTGGCATGGGGTGGGGGCGGGGGCGGCAGCAGCGGGCGGAGACAGAAATCAAGAATGACCCCAAGGATTTGGGCCTGAGAAACTGCAAGAGGGGAGTTGCCATTTGCTGAACTGGTAAGACTGCAGGAGAAGCAAGTTTGTGGAGACCAGCAGGAATTCAGTCTTGACATGTGAACTTTGCGATACTTCTAGACAAATGTGACGATTAATTTTATGTGTCCACTTGGAGGGTGTTTTTGAATGAGATTAACATTTAAATCAGTGAACTCTGGCTAAAACAGATTGCCCTCCATAAAGTGGATAAGCCTCATCCAATCAGTTGAAGGCCTGAATAGAACACAAAGGATTGGCATGAATAGAACAAAAAAGCAGGAGGGAATGCTCCAGCAGACTGCTTTCTGCACCATTGGCTCTCCTGGGCCCCCAGCCTGTTGGCCCACACTGCAAATTTTAGACATCTCAGCCTCCATAATCAGGAGAGCCAATTCCTTATAATAAATCTATCTGGATGTATGTATGTATCCTATTGGTCTGTTCCTCTGGAGACCCCTAATATAATGTCTGACACTGCAAACAGTAAAGAGCTGCTGGGGATATAAATCTGGAGTTCAGGGGTGAATTCTAGGACAAATACTAAATTTGTAAGTCACCAACATTAAAATGATCTTTGTGGGATGAGACCACACAAAAGGGAGAGATCCTGGGTCTCAGTCTTGTGAAACTCCATTGTTTAGAAATCGGAAAGATGGAAAGAACCAGAAAAAGACCGAAAGGAGCAGCCAGTAAGGGAGGATGAGAACAAAGAGTGAGTGTGTCCCAGAAGACAAGCAAAGAAAGTGTTAAAAAGGAGGGACTGATTGATCAGCTGTGTGAAATGCTATTGATAGAATGAGGAAAACGAGACATTTGCCAACACGTATTTTGCTAAGTTTAATTAGCAAAAGACCAAGTATGCAAGGGAGACACCTACTGTAATGATCCTCGCATAAACCATCGTTAAAGCCTCCTGGTGACCTGTAATTCTCCTCTTCCTGAAAAAGAAACCCTGTGTCCTGATGCCTCAAAGCTCTTTCTCTACTCCCACAATATACCTTCAGATGATTTCTACACCTTAACTGTTGCTCTGTTGTCAATGTATTACCTAGAGGGTGGGTGTTGGGAATTCTAACTTGTACTTTGAAAGATACACTTTTGACTCACTAAAAGCTATATAATATTTTATTGCAGCATATGTGCGTACATGTCTTCAACAGAATTGGGTGCCTACCTTATGCCCCACACCACGGTAGCCACTGGAGATGATGTGGTGAGAGAAACGGTCTTGACTGTCAAGGAATGCACACATGGAGGAGACCAAAACGATTTCTCCACTATGAGACATGTACTAGATAGTGTGGGAGAACAAAGGAGAAGCACCTCCCTGGAGGAAATTGGAGATCACTGAAAGATATTTAGTGAGGAAATAACATGATCACCCTGTCATGGGAAGGATGCTGTTGTGGGCTTACACGAAGAGACTAATCTCACTATAATCTCTTCAAATATTTTCTCAGGTCCTTTCTCTCTCTCTTCTCCTTCTGGGACTCCTATAACATGAATGTTGTTTAATGTTGTCCCAGAGGTCTCTTAGGCTGTCTTCATTTCTTTTCATTCTTTTTTTTGTATTCTGTTCCAGGTCACTTATCCGTTCTTCTGCCTCAGTTATTCTGCTATTGATTGCTTCTCGTGTATTTTTCATTTCAGTTATTGTATTGTTCATCTCTGTTTGTTTGTTCTTTAATTCTTCTAGGTCTTTGTTAAACATTTCTTGCATCTTCTCGATCTTTGCCTCCATTCGTTTTCTGAGGTCCTGGATCATCTTCACTATCATTACTCTGAATTCTTTTTCTGGAAGGTTGCCTATCTCCACTTCATTTAGTTGTTTTTCTGGTTTTATCTTGTTCCTTCATCTGGTACATAGCCCTCTGCCTTTTCATCTTGTCTATCTTTCTGTGAATGTGGTTTTCATTCCACAGGCTGTAGGATTGTAGTTCTTGCTTCTGCTGTCTGCCCTCTGGTGGATGAGGCTATCTAAGAAGCTTGTGAGATTAATCTCACTATAAATCACCTAACAAATTAGTAAGTTAAGGATCCTGGCATGCATTTATTGCTATAACCAGATAACCATAGTCTTTTTATTTATGTCATAGGGTTTTGTTTATTAAAATTAGTCCCATAAGTGAATGTATGATTATTTCAAAGTAAAAAAAAATTAATAGCCCCATAATACAATCCTTTTAAATAAATTCAGAAACGTTTACATTTTTTTTTTCAGTAAGCTTCACATGACCTAAAGCAGTCATAAACTTGAATATTCACAGGGCCCAGGCAAGTAAAATGAATGGGTAAAGCAATCCAAGTTTAGGAAAAACAAAAACCTAAAGAACACATGTCCTTTCTAAAAAGAGCAGCCACCATCAGTTCCCACTATATGGACATATGGGCTAGTCTTGACTGGTCACCTGGTTTTCAAGATAAGCCAGAAATCTGAACTTTTTAAAATGACATCTCCCAAGTTTAAAATATAGCCAATTAATTTAGATGTTTTTTTTCAAAATACTTTGTGAACTTAATAAAATAAATTAATAGGTCCCAGGTGGTTCATGGACTATCAGGGGTTTTTTGTTGTTGTTGTTTTTTTGCGGTATGCGGGCCTCTCACTGTTGTGGCCTCTCCCGTTGCGGAGCACAGGCTCCAGACGTGCAGGCTCAGTGGCCATGGCTCACGGGCCCAGCCGCTCTGCAGCATGTGGGATCTTCCTGGACCGGGGCACGAACCGGTGTCCCCTGCATCAGCAGGCGGACTCTCAACCACTGTGCCACCAGGGAAGCCCAACTATCAGTTTTTTACTGATAAAAGAAGTCATTGGTGTCCCATGCCACAGAGTAGTCAAGATAAGAATGGAAATTTGCCCTACAATATGTATAGAATTTTAATCTTATACACTGAGGGAAAATTAATTGGCGAATGATAAAGACTCATAAGCTGAAACAGAGCCAGATCTAGACTCTATTTCTTTTTGTTCTAAAACCAGTATTTCCTTTGTTGTGATTCTATAGTGGAAAAGGAAAATATAAGGAAATATACACCCAGGTTACTGAGACATGCAAGTTAATAATCACAATATGCTGTAATAAATTCAAGAAAGATGTTAGAAGCTTCACAATTAATCCAGAGGCTCTGGCTCTTCTGAAATGTTTTTAAGTAGAAGCTCCAGCAATTAAATTACTGATGATTAAGCCAGTCAACTGTTTAGGCCTCACAAATTCTGCTTTAAACGTATAGTACCCAGTTATAAGGGATCTTTAACTGAAAATTATAACTTGGCTGAACAAATATCTATATCTAAAGTTTGACAATAGCATCATGTAGGTATTTTAAATTTCTGGAGAAAAGTTTAATTATTGCAGGGCTGATAGAAAACTGGACTCCAATTGTTAAGACTTTATTCAGTTATATTACAGTCTATACTCACCCATTCATTAAACATATATTGTGAACCTACCATTTCCTGTTATGTAAGAATAGATTCGAAAGCTCAGAGAAGGGTGAAGCGGATATACATCTAAGCTAATTATTTTAATGAATGAAACACAGAGGTAAGTGCTACAGTAGTCCAGGAGGAAGGAGGTAGCACAGCTAATTATCTCCTTTGACCTCGTTACCAGCCCTCTGCTGTAGGTATTATCACGTTGATTTTGCCAGAACCGGGTACAGTGGCCTCAGAGCCAGAAGGCTGGGTGGGACGTAGACCCACCTGTTTTGAGTGCAAGTCCACAGCTGAGATTCTGTGAACAGAAAAGGAATCTTTTTTTGTATTCCTCCTCTTTCTAAGGAGTTAAGGTACGCCTTTGTTAAGAAACTTTTCCCTGTAAAGTCCTAACAAATGTTAGTTATGTGCTCTGATTTAAGCCATTTCAACTCAATTACAATTTGTCATGTTTTCTCCTTTGGGGAGTTATAAACTAACTTGAACTTGAAAGGCTTCTGTGCAAGGAAAGGCAAGTCTCGCCGGTTAGGGCAGCAGAATCATTTTGGAGCCAGGGTCGTCTGCCTCTACGTGCGTTTGCACAAAATCGAATCCAAATCCAAACCCACCAGCTCTGAGGCAGTTTAATCGAGCAAGACCAAGAACGCGGCCTGAAGGTGTCACTGGGCCCGGCTCGAACTTTTGCCTAGGCTTGGGCGAAGGCGATCGGAAGCCACGGCCAGGGCCCGTATTTCCTAAGTGAAATGCTATTTATAGACAGGCCCGAGAGAAGCCAAAGCCGACAACAGCTGCACTGCGACGCGGTGTCACCGCCATGCAAGCAGGTCTCACACCGCTCACCTTCACAGTCGGCGCCCAGCCGCCCCCCGGCCTCCTGGCCCTGCGCCCGCCCCGGGTTAGAGACCCAAAGCCCGGCGCAAAAGGCCACCACTGCGGCTGGGCTCCCGCACCACATGCTGAGCCAACTCCAAACGCCTCGCCGCCGCCTGTTAAATCAACCGCCGCGCTGCTATCGCCCGGGGCTGCTCCAGGACGCAGGAGCGCAGACCCGGAGTTGGAAAATAATCTGCCTGGAGTTGCTGGGACACATGATGCAACTCAACCGTGAGTTTCCATTGGCTCTCAAAAAAAGGGCATGGAAGCGGGCGGAGCGGAGCAGCCGCTTCCTTTCCCTCCCCGACCTGCGCGTGCGCACTCTCGCTCACGCGGTGCCTCCCCAGCGGGGCGGGGAGAGACGCAGTAAAGCTATTCGCTGACTGCTCGAGGGGGAAGGCGGGACCTTCACGCTGATTGGCGGGGACGCGGGAAGCCGCGGCGGAGGGACCGGACGCAGTGGGCGGGCGGGAACGTGAAGTCTCCGCGGTGCCTGATGGGGCTGTTCCGCGGCCTGGCGCTCTTGCGGCCGGGGGCACCGGTCGTTACTGCTACCGCCGTGTCTGCCGCCTCATGGCGGCCATCGGGGTTCACCTAGGCTGCACATCAGCCTGTGTGGCCGTCTATAAGGTGAGGGACTCGGGGACTTGGGCTGCGCGTACCCAGTTCTCTGGGTGCGAGGCCAAGTCCTTTGGTCTCCTGCGGGGCTGTGAACGGCGTGTCGCCGTTCTGGGGACGTCGCGCGGAGAGGTGATTCTGTGGGGAAGTTTCGGGCTGAGAGCTGGGCGGACCTGGCCTCGTCCCCCGCGGCTCCTCAAGGAAGGCCGCTGCGGACCCGGGACCTCGCGGGCGCGGGAGGCCCCGAGGGGGGGCGGACCCGGGACCTCGCGGGCGCAGGAGGCCCAGAGAGGGGGCGGACCCGGGACCTCGCGGGCGCAGGAGCCCCCGAGCGGGGGCGGACCCGGGACCTCGCGGGCGCAGGAGGCCCCGAGGCGGGGCGGACCGGGGACATCGTGGGCGCAGGAGGCCCCGAGGGGAGGGCGGACCCGGGACATCGCGGGCGCTGGAGGCCCCGAGGGGGACCTGAAAGTGTGGTACCCGGAGGTTTCTGGATGTTGGCCAAGAAAGGTTTCTGGACGTTGGCCAGAACGCGGGGTGGCCGCATTCTGGAACTGGAGGTGTTGATCCCGCGAAGCGTGTGAAGCCAGATGATGGTGTGTGCTCTATTCAGTTGTCCTTTCTGGAAATGAGAGAGCCTGACTAGGAGTTCGGGGCTTCCTGTCATCAGTGGGCAGGTGGAAGGAGCAATAATGAGGGACAGCCCTGATCCTAGTCTCACGTTTAAATGTCAAATGATTTGTAAGGAAAAGCCAAAGGGTTTAATGCTACTTCATCACATGTAGAGAGTGAAGAAAGATGCATTTATAGGGAAAGGAAGAGAAGTAGGAAGTTTAACGCAATAAGGCTTGCTATTGTACATAGATAGGTTGTTATTACGTCTGTTCTGTTATCCACTATGCAGAGCAGACTGAAAAAAATGAGGTAGTTCTTCATGGAATTCTGATCTTAATTAAAATCTAGGAAATTGATAAGGACAATTAAATCTACTTGTTTAAAATAATGATAAAGCAGTTTTTCTCTCCACATATATGTCAGAGTAACACTGGCCCACCCATGTCTGAATATATCTAAAGAGACTGTATATTTCATCACAAAAGAACTAATACAGTTGCGTATTTTTCTCCAGGATGGCCGGGCTGATGTGGTCGCCAATGATGCAGGTGACAGAGTTACTCCAGCTGTTGTTGCTTACTCAGAAAATGAAGAGGTACTGTTCCCCTCATTTTTGAACTTTGAAATAAGGAAAAAATTATGTGCGTTGTAATATATTGCTCTTTTTCAGGTTGTTGGATTGGCAGCAAAACAAAGTAGAATGAGGAATATTTCAAATACAGTAATGAAAGTAAAGCAGATCCTTGGCAGAAGGTATGGAATAAAATAATACTTTTACCCATGGTAATAAAAACGTGTTTATACATTCTAAGTGTAATGTGAAATGAAACTAGAAACGCCAGTGTGTTTTTTCATTGTTTTTTGTGACTGGGTCATTTCACAGAATACTCTAGGAGGCTGTTATCTTCTGATACTATCTTCTGCTGAGTCTTCTCAAGGATGGGATTCACTCAGACAATTGTTTCTTGCTTTCAGATCTGTTAGTATTGATAGATGCCAACATACATTTAGTTTTGATAATTTGTGTCATCCAGAGGTGGGAATTTGGACTTATCACATTTGTACAGTACTTTTTTAACTGAGGGAACTTGAAAGATTGTGTGCGAATTTGAAGATTTCTTTGCACTGTAGTTGAATTTCGTGGAATCTATTATAATTGGTGAAATATTTATGTAGAAGCTATTGATTTTCTTCCTCAGATCTTTTTGTGACACTTTCTGGGAACTAAGTTTAACAGTTGGCTTTCAAATTTAAGCATTAGGGAAACAGCTTAATTAATGTCTTAAGAATCAGGTTAATCAGCTGTTGTAACTTTAATTAAAAGATTAAAGAGGCTCGCTTCCCCAGACTTCTGTCTCCTCAAATTATAGATTACCATGATAATTAGGGGTTTTCATTTTCACTGGAGTTGTAATACTTGCTATAGTGTTTTTAAATTTTCAAAGTGCTTTCACATCTATTATTTTATTTAATCCTCTCAAATCCCTGTAAGATTGTCAGGCAGGTTTTATCCCTTCCCATTTCTAGATGAGAAAATCAAGGCACACAGAAGTTAGATATCCCTAAATTAGTTACGGGGTAAACTAGAAAGGACTGCAGTCCAGGGTGCCTAACCGTTAGCCCCAGGTTCTTTCCTTTCTACTTCGTCAGTTAAGAATTTAGGTAGAAATTTCCTTGTGTTGACTTTAGGATTGGGGGGATCATGGATTAAATTTAAAATTTATTTCTTTTATACATACAGATATTTTGTACTATCCCTTACCTGTGTTTAGTTAAACTGAATTTGATACTCATTTTTTTCCCCTTAGGAGCTTTATGCATTACATCAAAACTTGTAGTATTTCAGAGAGAATTCAAATATTCTCTGATGATACATATATTCCCATATCCATTTATCTGTTGACAAAATTTAGTACTGAGCATATTGGAAATAATTTGAGTTGGTGTCAAAAATTTTCAAATTATAGACTGAAAAAGAAATCAGGGAGTTGTGGAAGCTAAATTCACTCATTGTAAGCAGCCAACAATGTATTTTTTAAGTAAACTTTTTTTTTTTTGAGATAATGGTAGATTTACATACTGTTACAAGAAATGATACAGAGAGATGGAATGTATTATTGGATTTACCGTTTTCTCCCAGTGGTAACATCTTGCAAAACTATACTGCAGTATCACAACCAAGGTACTGGCATTGATATAATCAAGATACAGAACAGTTCCACAGATCCATCCCCTTGGTAGCCCTGTTTGTTTTTTTGCTGCTATTTTGGGGCAGGTGGTGGAAGTAAAAATGTGGAGGTCTTCTGCCATATTATGCAAAAAGCTTTGTATTAGCAAGAACAACTTCAGCTCACTTTTCTGGCCCTGGAAGTTACCTTTTAACAAAAGAGTGCAATGGTGACAGTCAGCTGGGTAATACATAGGCACAGCATGCTACTTAGACCAAGGTTAGTAAGGAATGAGCCCCTTTAGACATGTATTGCTATGCCATGGTCCTGCTAGGACTTCTCCAGAATGAGCTGCCTCATGGTCCAGGCATTTCTCCGCCTCGGTCTGTCTGCTTAGAAGTTAATGGTGATTTTTATAGATACACAGTTGTACCAGGTCTCAGCCTTGGAAGCATTCTGCCCTTTGTGGAGGAGCCAGTCCCCTTGTTACCAAGCCAGTAAGGCCCTTTTTAGCCCTTGATCCAGTACCCATCCTGAGCGAACTCCCAAAGTTGGGCTTTCTCAGTGCTGGCATCCTGCCTCTTTGCAGCCTACTTACAGGTAGCACCGCTTAACTTGCTGCCACAATTATCCTTACCCATCCCTGTAACTTTCATTCCCCTGTGGCCTTCCAGCCAGAAATGCGGTCCTTGGACCTGGCTTCTCAGCAATTAGCCCTGAGAGGGAAGAATCGGCTGGCTCCTGGAGATAGACCTGAGCACACAGAGCCTCCCCACACCTTCAGATCGGCACCTTGCTGCCCAGGAGCCTCCTCCAGCTAGCCTTCCTTCCCAGTCCGCTATGGCCACTTCCAATAGCAGCGCAGGCATCCGGTGGTCCAGACAGGAGACACGCACGCTTCTCTCCATACTAGGTGAGGCAGAGTATATTCAGCGCCTCCAGACCGTGCATCACAATGCAGACGTCTACCAGGCTGTGTCTAAGCGGATGCAGCAGGAAGGCTTCCGCCGCACCGAGCGTCAGTGCCGCTCCAAGTTCAAAGTCCTGAAGGCATTATATTTAAAGGCCTATGTGGCCCACGCCACAAGTATGGGTGATCCACCACACTGTCCCTTTTATGATACGTTGGATCAGCTTCTCCGAAATCAGATAGTGACTGACGCAGACAACGTAATGGAGGATGCTGCTTGGGCCAAGCACTGTGATCGGAACTTAGCGGCCCCTGACGCCCCAGGAGAAGAAGGAGCCAGCATTCTGGGAGCAAAGAGGACTCAGGCAGCAGATCATCAGCCTGTCTTGAAAACAGTTAAGGAATCAGATGAGGATTGTCAACTGAGGATCAGTGACCAGATGCGAGAAACCAGTGACCTTGAGGACTCCTGGGATGAATCTTCGGGTGCAGGTAACTCCCCAGCGTGTGAAGGATCAAGGTCCCAGAGTCACTTGTTTCTAATCGTTACATGTTTGGATGGTGACCTTGTCAGCATAGTCCCTATTTCTGCCCCCTGCCCTCTTTTTTAAATCTAATGGTAAGATAAAGGGCTTCAGGTTTTTAAGAGGCGTGACCCTAGGTATGTAAGATATTAGAGCTCCTTTAAACCTGGAAGCACTCCTTAGAACCAGACTAGTTTGGGCATTGCTAATAATGGAGACTTAGGAATTTGTGGCTGTAGAGTAGGTTGGATAGCTATGTGGAAGGGGGCTCAGGAAGGCGAGGGGAGAGGTTTTGGATGTGTGATTGCAACAGAACAAAATGTCCAGATAAGGAAGTGAATTCCTCCCCATCCCTTGTGGAAAGAGGCCTTGCTGGGAATACCATAGCTTTGTCACTGTCCCTCAGCTCTGCTGCTGGCTCCAAGCATTCCCGTAGCAGGAATGTAATCTCTGCAACATTGTTGCTTTGTTTTTCAGGGTGCTCTCAAGGGACCCCCAGCTACAGCAGCTCCCACCACCTTTTCAGAGGTACAGCTGCTCCCTGTCAGAGCAGCCCCGTGACCAGACTGGGGGTGTCCGGTGAGCCCAGCCCCTGCACCAGCTCCAGCCGAAACACTCCCGGGGTGGCCTCGGCACAGCGGCCTCCGGGCTCCTCCTCCAGAGTTCCTTTTGTTTCTGGTGGGGATGGGCCTTTGACCAGTGAGCCCCCTCCCAGGTGGGCAAGGCGAAGAAGGCGGTCCGTGGCCAGGACTATCGCAGCCGAGTTGGCAGAAAACAGGAGATTGGCGCGAGAACTTTCAAAGCGGGAGGAGGAAAAATTGGACCGGCTGATTGCCATTGGCGAGGAGGCCAGTGCTCAGCAGGACACAGCCAACGAGCTGCGCAGGGATGCGGTGGTCGCCGTCAGACGCTTGGCCACAGCGGTGGAAGAGGCAACCGGTGCTTTCCAGCTAGGGCTTGAAAAGTTGCTTCAGAGGTTAATTTCAAACACCAAAAGTTAGGAGCTGATCACACAAGGGTGTATTTCCTACTCTGGCAGAGGCCCGGGTCCAACGGCTGCCTTCTGGTAGCCTGCCTCCTTTTCCGTGTCCTCAGGAAAAAAAAAGAGTGGATGGACCATTAACGTGCAGAAGGGTAGTAATACTAGAATATTCAAGGGTAGAATACTTGCTTCTCCCAAGCGTCTCCACTAGTTGAAAGACGTTTCAGAAACGTGAGAGGTGGCCTAGTAGACAACGGAAGCAGGCAAGTCCAGAGAACTAGTTAGCCCTGGCTTCACCACTGATGCGGGACAACTTAGTTTACCTCTCAACACCAGTTTCCTCAGCTGTTAAAAGGGGGCAGCCTGCCTACCTCACAGGGTTGTTGTGAGGATCAGATGGCTTAAATAGATGTGAAAGGGTTTAAAAGTTTAAAAGCACTATACACATGTAAGTTATTAAAGCATATGACCTTGGCTGAGGTCAGGCTAGGATGAAGCACAGTAGCTGACAAGATGTAGAATTAGGGCTGTATACCAAGACCTCATTGCCTGAATCTACTAGTTTAACTTGACTGCTTCCTGGAGTTTACAAGCTTCACTTCTTTAAATCTCTCTATAGCTCGTGAGGCTAATATAGACACAACACGTATTGGTACCTTTATCTCATATTTTCACTGCTGTGTCTGTGACATACCGACTAGCACACACTCAATAGTCAAACCATCTTTCCCTCCATTTTACTAGTCCTCAGTCTCTTAACACTATGGATATAATTCACAACTGACAGGGAGCCACAATCGTGCTTTTTGGTTCATATTGATAATCTTTGATATAATGAGAAATTGGCTGTCTTATAAAATATTACATGTAAGTAAATTCTTTGCATTCCATATTTTTTAGGTTCCATGATTATGCATAATTATATATCTTGAGCATTGGTTTGCCATTTGGACCTCGTGGAAACAATTCAGATGATATCAGTTTCCCAAATGCTTTTAGCTAATTTTGTTCTTCTCTGTTAGCCTTTTTTCTGTCTAGTATGTTACAGAAGGCAAGCCCTAGAAAACTTTTCTTTTAGGGAACTTTCCAAAGTCACTTTTTCTCACACGTTATAGACAAAAGTTCACCTCATTAATGGCATATGATGGAATAGAACAGCTTTGGGAACAGTTGGGTGGTGTGGATAAGGACGGCCTGCAATAGCTAGCTCTCTTTAAGCACCAACCCTCCACAAATCCATCCCCTTTTCCCTCCAAAACACATACACATCCTAGAGGAGATATGATGGTGTTGAGCCATGCTTCCAATTTACTCTAGAAAGGAAGCCATTACTGACCATCGTTAACCTAACTTAAAGCTCTTAGCGGTTATTTAGTACTTTCAGAAAGTACAAAAAGAAGACTTAGAATGTAAAGAGCTTTCCTGTAATCAAGAGGCTGGAAAAAAAGTGCAGGCATGTAGGGAGAGGTTTTATTTTCTATTTTGCCAGATTGGTTGCTTACCTAAATGCTGGAAATAGCAATAGGTGGAGAAATGGTCCAGACCACAGCGGGAACATATGGGGAGCAGGAATAGATGGCAGGTTCCTCTGGGGAATGGGCCATTCTGTAGGAAGCAGCGTGAGGTAGAACACACTGGAATCTAGACAGAACCCCCAAATTCTAATGCTGCCACACTTCGTTACACTGAGCAGATCACTTGCCCTTTTTGTGCCTCGGTTTGTCTCTAAAATGAGAGGTTTGTACTAGGTGACATTTCTTGTACCTTCCAGTTCTAAAAAATTAGATGAATAGCATAACGAGGCAAAGTGAAATTCTGATTGCGATATTTTCAGACACAGCAGCGTATTAACGTATGTGAAATCCTGGTAACAATTGTGTTGTAAGGAAGCATTCTATGGCATTAATATTTATGAATGTACTTGTGAACTTCTGTAAGCACCACACCCAGACACAGATTCCGTGCTTTAAAAGAGCGTATGTTTAAGGCACGGAAATGGAGATATATAATTCTTTTTCTCAGTTTTAGGCCCTTACGTGGAGGGGTCCATGTCAGTTACAACTGGATAACACTACTGTAGATAGGTAGACTTTCTGGAAAAACAGGGAAGTACTTGAAAGAGTTAGGCCTGTACTATATTAATCTATTAATGGTAGCAAAGTACATAGGCAGGGATTTATTTGAGATAAGAGAAGTGCTGAAGAGCAGAAGTCAAGGTGAACTTGGGAGGAAGTAGTGTGCAGGTCTAATGGGCAGAGTAAGGTTAGGAATAAAACAAGGGAAAAATCTTTAAAAACAGAAAAAACAGGCCAAATCTTGTGAAGAGGAGAGAAGTCGTAATAAGGGGAGGCTGTAGAGAAACAGGCCCAGAAATCCTGTCTGAGCTGTAGGCCCAGCCGTGACTCCCTGTCAGTCTGCAGGCAGGTCACTTTACCATTCTGTACCTCAGGCCCCTCCGCTATCCAGTGGGAGGCTATCCCTGCTACCTCGCAGGAGCTGTGTGAGGGCCCAGTGGGCAGATGAATGTAAAGACAGATGTTTCCAGACCGGGTTGACTCTACTGGGAGAGTGGGGGGGAAGAAGCGCGGCAGTACGTGAGTGCTGGTGAGTGCTGGTGAGTGCGGGGCAGGGCCCTTCAGGAGGGAGGGGGAGGGGCAGGATGAAGGCCCTGGTACCCTGCTAGGAGTGATGCTCTGCCTGCCTCCTGAAGCCCTCCACGTAAATGGCGCTGTGTATGCCAGCCTGCCACCACCCTCTGTCTCTGTTCAGTAACTCAATCCTGGTGTGGACAAATAAAGTTGTCATCTGTACCTGGCTGTGGTCAGTCCACTACTTTCTGGCGCTACCGTGATCGTTTGTCGTCACCTCCATTCTCTGCTTTCTGCTCCTCCGCTGGCTAACCTCCAGGGTCTGGCCTCTCTGTGGCCCTCAGAGCTACGTGTGCTTCTGGCCTCACCTGAGCGAGGCCCTCTCTGCATGGCAATTGAGAAAGAATTTTCTGTTTCTCAGAGTTCTATAAATTCCATTAAAATACCCTTTTCTGGCAAGTTATCTTGTCTGAGTGATAGATAGCTATTTGGTGAAATTATCCTGGTTGACTTAAATTCTGTCCTAAAGGAAACAGAACCACTAAGTGTCATGCCAAAATTACAGTATTGGTAGGAAAAAAAAATTACTGTGGGCACACTTAATCTTTTTTTTCTTACCCTTAAAATATTTGTCCAGGAGCTAGTATAAATATTGGGTTTAGAAAAGGGGCAGGGGTGGGGGAAGGCTAGTGGAAAGAATATTAAACCTTGCGTTAAAGATCTGGATTCCAGCCAGTTGTTCTATTAATTAGTCGTGTGACTTTGGGCATTTTCCCCTTTACAAGATTAGGGTCCTCCGATGTTCAGTTACCCTTCAGCAATTAGCCAGTGTTAAATTTCACCTGCTGTTACTAAACAGTTAAGACTGGTCTCTGGACAGAATAGCCACTGCCCCTTGCAAGAAGGATTTAGTGAAAGGGTCTATCTCATCTTCGTTTCTCGTTGAAATTAAGCCAAAGATCAGACTCCTGTCCCTGCTCACGGCAAAAGTACCTTAGTCATTTAGCATCTCACCGCGAGGCAGTCTAAACCCTAGCCTGGTAGAGAAGGCCTGGGATCAAGTACTGACTCTGCCCCTTATAGTGTTGGGAAGATCAGGTAAGGTAATACATGTGAAAACATTTTGCAGTCTGCATTAATTCGTATTACTATTTTGAGCAACATAACGCCCATTGTTTTAATTTTTCCATTGCCATACACAATTGTTTAGTGCCTACTTTGTATAGGATGTTATATATCTACCTGCAGTAGTCTGCACTTTCACATATATAATATTCATACTTTTGCTTAGTCCTTTCAGGTTTCAGGCATTGATTCATATTCAGAAACCAAGCAGCAAAGATGGTGTTAGGTATTCTGGTTTGCCATTAGTTTGTGGTCCTTTTGTCCTTTTTATCTCAGTGGTTGGGTCTTCAGGATCAAAGATACGAGTATATATGACATAAAATCATTGATATTATGAAAATCATCCCCAAATGTTTAACACCTGTTGATAGTAAGATCAGAACAAGGAAGAGCTATTCACTTTCAAATGTGAAGTTAGCACTTTAATAGAATTACTCAACCTTGTAAATTCTGCAGCCATTCATTCCTACTGTCTAAACCTACTCTAATATTGCAAGATTTCTTTTAATATTAAGCAACTTAATTTTGTTTATATTTTTATATTTGTCAAGTGGTATTGAAGAATATAGTCTTCTTTAAAACTTATATGTCAACAATAGTGATATAAATATTTAACTATGTTTATCTCTATGGACAGCTCTGATGATCCACAGGCTCAGAAATACATCAGGGATAGTAAGTGTTTAGTGAGTATGCTTCTATTATTATTTCCCTATTACACAAAGTAATTGCCAATTATATTGATTTGAAACTGTATTTTTATTAAAATCATTCCTTATTTAACACACTCAAAATTTCCTTCATAGGTCATTGAAAAAAATGGGAAATTACGCTATGAAATAGATACTGGAGAAGAAAAGAAATTTGTCAGCCCAGAAGATGTTGCCAGACTGATATTTAGTAAAATGAAAGGTATTGAGCAAAAGAAAAGATCTTTTTAAAAACTGACCTTTAAAAAAATCTAGAGATGGTTTTTGATCTGGGGCTAATAAGCAGGGTGATTGAGCGAATGAGCAGTGAGGAGACCTAAATTATGCTAGACCTGCCCGGGCCACTAACTGGCTATGTGACCGTGGTTAAATGACTTATTTTCCCTGACCTTGGTTTCCCTAGAAGTAATGTAAATGGATGGGGCCAAATTAGCATTTTCAAAACTTCTTAAGATGAAGTGACCAGGTGGTCCAGTGGCTAAGACTCTGCGCTCCCAACGCAGGGGACCGAGTACAATCCCTGCTCAGGGAACTAGATCCCACACGCATGCTGCAACTAAGAGTTCGCATGCCGCAACTAAAGATCCCACATGCGGCAACTAAGACCCAGTGCAGCCAAATAAATAAATATTTTTTTAAAGAGATGAAGTGGCCAATAAGCTTGGCGAATAGTGAATGTCGTATCTCTTTCAAGATTGACAGTGCACTCTCCACGGTAATTTAGGCAGATTAAGTAGGTCTGGTTTTATCTCCACTTCAGGTGAAGGCTTGGAGCTAGCTGAGCAGCCATCTGTGGAGCAACTTGAGGGGTTCTGGAGTAGATTACTGACAAGGCTTACTTCAGCTCTGGAATGTGTAATGGATTTGTGGGATGGAAGGCAGCCTTTCACCATGGTCATTGGTCTGCACATTAGTACATTGGAAGCTCATTGTCTAAGAACCCGTCTAATTTGGGAGATGGTTGAAACTTGGAAGCCTAAGAGCAAGGCACTTTGGAAAGTACTTAGTTCCATGTCCACAAACTATACCAAAACCACAAAAAAGTAGTGCACAATTTAAGAGAGCAAGAGAAGACCATTGGGGTGGAGCAGTCAAGTGAACTGGCAAATCCTTATAGTGAGAATGTCTTTGGCTCAAATTAACAAACCTCAGAGTATCGCTTGACATTTTTGTGTATCATCAGAATTTATTTTTATATATATTTTTCTTCCCATTTTATTGAGATATCATTGACATACAGCACTGTATAAGGTGTACAGCGTAATGATTTGACTTATGTATATCATGACATGATTACCACAGTACGTTTTGTGAACTTTTAAAATATTTTTTTCACGTACAGAAACAGCACATTCTGTCTTGGGCTCAGATGCAAATGATGTAGTTATTACTGTTCCATTTGATTTTGGAGAAAAACAAAAAAATGCTCTTGGGTAAGTATAATATGGGGTTTCTTTTACTTGCTTAGTTAAAGGGAATAACAGATTTCACAGTATCACTATATAGTGAAAGGTAAAATTGCATTCGAAAATAACTTACACAATAAAGTTGTATTTGTAAATACATGTATATTTACATATGTAAATCGTGTGGTAAAAAGTTATGGTAGTAATCATTAATAGTTCCTTTATTTTATGAAATGTCAAAAGAACATAAAATTAAATGTACTTTCCTAGCTATTTTGATTGGAAATGTTTTTGATTACCAGGTTAAGTTGATGTTTATGAATCACTTTGCCTTAGTGTCATGTAATTAAGGCTTACGTGGGAATTATATAAAAATAAGCAATTTTAGAAAATATTTGCGATTATTTTTTCACCTTAGGTTAACATCTAAACAAAAAGTTATATTTAGTTTTTATAGGTTGTTATGCAAATGTAATTGGCAAGCACCCAGTCTTTTGCTCTGTGGATAGAGTTCCCTATGGGGCTTTGCTGAACACCTGAGTTGCTTCTGGGGCAGAGAATTGCACTTGTGGGGTGTTAAAACTGTGACCCTAAATTAAAGAAGTTGGAAAATGCTAAAATGTATTATAAATATGTCCTAATCTCTTTCTAAAGTTTGTAAGCTTGAGCACTTGGAGAGCTTTCTCTTCCTTACTCAGTATAAGCACGTTATTTTCTTTGTCAGGGAAATAGACTCTGAACATTATTATTTTAAACAGAAGTGATCTACGCTTAAAGATTTAGGTCTGTTTCTTATGTTCTGTTATCTTCTAAAGATCATTACCCTTCATGTTCTACTTACAAAGTCTTATATGCTATTGCATAAAATCTTCAGCAGAGCATTTCTAAAAATGTAGACTTCAACATGTTGTGATACTAAATGTATTAAAAGTAAATTGTCCACAGGGAAGCAGCCAGAGCTGCTGGGTTCAATGTTTTGCGGTTAATCCACGAACCTTCTGCAGCTCTTTTGGCTTATGGAATTGGACAAGACTCCCCCACTGGAAAAAGGTAAAAACCATATTTGCAGCTTTAAGTTTTTCACTGCAGAAAACATTTTAGATTATAGCAATTATTTCAGTAGAGATTGTTACATAGCACAGTGGTTCCAAGCCTTTATGGATGGAAAGACATCGAAACTCTCACCTGGAGTTTTTCAAATAGATGAGAAAGATGTCCTAGGAAAGCAGAGAAAGAGTATAACAGGCAGGAGGGAAGGTTGAGCTTTTCCGCCCTTCGCTTATCACCTACACTTTGTCCCCTTAGTGGAGGAAGATTTGAAATTTATAAGCCCAGCCAAGTTCCAGCTGAAGCTCTAGGGCACCGTTAATTTTACTACCAATTCTAATTATTAAACATGCTTAGAAACAGTGAGGTCTTTTATGTACATTTGTCTTGGCAGGAGATGGGGGAAAAGCCAGTATGGGGATTTAAGACTTCATTTGATAATGAAATAGTAAGACATACTCCTAATTTAATTATAAAACTTGTCTTAATAGATCTGACACATCGTGTAATTTTAGGGAAATCAATTCAGATGTGTTAATTTCCCCTAATTGTGTCATTTCATTCATATCTCACAATTAACCTAATATGTATAAATTACTAGCAGATTTTTTTTAGGTAAACTCAAATATAGAATATAAATTACAATATCAGAAATTTTGGATTTTGATACATAGGAAATTAGCTCCTAGTTTTGCATATGTTTTACTTTTGTAGAACATGTTATTGCAGTAGTAACAAGGACAATATTAACATAAAATTTCTATGTTTAATTCTCTTAAAATTCACTTTAATTACAAATCTCTTCTTTATTTACTTTGAAAAGTTAGTGTTTTGAACTCCAGTTAGTCAGAAGAATACAGTTTTACCAGTACAACTAAATGAAAAAGAGCTTTGACTTAAAATCAGAAGATCTGGTTTCTAGGCTTAAGTCATCACTGAGTGATGACCATGGACAACTTAGTTACTCATGTGAGATTTTCAGTTTCCTCATATGTGATTTATAGTGACTTGTTAGTTTAAGAAGTCGAACCTGGCTTTACAATGCTGTGATTCTCTCATAACTTACTCATGTTATCTTTTTTTTTAAGCAACATTTTGGTATTCAAACTTGGAGGAACATCCTTATCTATCAGTGTCATGGAAGTTAACAGTGGAATATATCGTGTTCTTTCAACAAACACTGATAATAACATTGGAGGTACACATTTCACAGAAACCTTAGCACAGTACCTAGCTTCTGAGTTTCAGAGGTGAGTATAAAGGGACTTGATGATATATTTCGATTGAAGTTTCACTTCAGGTTTAATTTTTTCCTAATTTATTTGAAATTGCCCTTCAAAGGAGGACATGTTTTTTCCAGTGCGCTGGATATTTTTGTGTCTAAAGTTCTAAGGTCTGTTCTGGTAAACAGGGGGAAGCAGAGGCCAAGCTGCCCAGTGCAGTGTACTTGGATTTTTCCCTCAATTCTTCAGTGGTTGCTTTTATGTCTGGATGAAGGAGGGTAAAAGCACTGAGGCCTCACTACCTTCTGAACAGTTTTTACAGGTATAGAAGATTATGTTATAGTTACATTCCAGTAAGTGAATGTCTTGCAGAGTGTTTATTTTATTACTAATCTACTACCACAAGGAATATTTTAGTTTTGTTGCTGGATATAATTATTCCATTCAAAATTCTAATCCTGTTTGGCACATTATGAGTCAAATATATAAAGGTTATATTTGGGACATTCCTACTGTAAAAAGAAGCTGAAATAGCATTTTCATCAGTTTGACTAAACTGGGTAAAAAAAAGTCTTGAAAAAGTGATAATTTCTCATTTCTTTAATAAAGACCTATACTGCTTTTTGTTGTAAAGGAGTTCCAACTCAAGGAAGGGCTGTGTTAATTTTACTACGGATTTCAGTTTTTCAACATGTTTAAAAACAGGGCCATCAACATCACCACTTAGCAAGCAGTTTTAACAATTAACTCCCCTTGGAGGTAGAGGAACTAAAATTTTACGTATTTCGTTATGTTTCAAATTTCCCTGAAGAAGCACTTTTAGTTCTTTTTTTTTTTTTGCTGGACAGATAATTTTGTGCCTTCAAACAATAATCATGCTGTGGTTGTAAGGGGTGAGGTGTGAGACTTGACCCAGTTGCATGAATCTCCTTTAACCTCCTTTTGTCTCATCTGCAAAAAGATGATGGTTCCTGTACTTCTTCAAAGCACAACAGTCCATTATTGTGATTATAGAATCCAGCAATTCAAAGTGTTAAGTATATTGATTATTCATTTTTCTTGAGACACTTCTTTAAATGCAGAGAATTTTCTTCGGATATTTTGGAGATACTAAAATCTGGTATTAATATTGATTCATGAGCTTATAGTTATCCTAATAAGGATTATCCAGATTTTAGTTACAATAAATTCTAAATGACCTAGTAATTTTTAAACTTCAAAGATTGTATTTTTAATTTAGATCCTTCAAACATGACGTGAGAGGAAATGCCCGTGCCATGGTGAAACTGATGAACAGTGCTGACACTGCAAAACATTCTTTGTCAACCTTGGGAAGTGCCAATTGTTTCCTTGACTCATTGTATAAAGGTCAAGATTTTGACTGCAATGTGTCCAGGTAAAACTGCAGTTCAAAAAACTTAAACAAAAAACTTTCAAGTGTATTCACATTTAGGTGTAATTTTCTCACTTTGGGTTTTTCGTTTGCTCATTTGAGGTTTATTAGCCCTCTGTAAAAGGGGAGTTTTCCTGTCTTTACTTCTGGGGTCCAACTCTTGTCAGACTAAATAACTGTTCTCAAAGTAATCATGTCAGCTGTGATTGCCCTGTTATTTTACAGCTACAAAGAGCAGTGTGTGAAAAGGGCTTCCTAGATCTTTTTTTTTTTTTAACATCTTTATTGGGGTATAATTGTTTTACAATTCCTAGATCTTTGAAAGAAAGATGAGAGAAGACTTGAAGTTTGAGATTTGCGAGTTTCTCTTACTGAATAGCAGTCCCACCTGTATAGTCCCTAGTTCTCTCTGGGGCTTGCACATGTATCAGTGGTTGTTACTATAACTTGATCGTTACCCCTGTGTGGCAGGCTGTATTCTAAGTACTTTCTATGTATTAACTCTCAAATTCTCCTAACAACCTGATGAGGTAAGTACTGTTATTTTCCTTACTTTACACAGGAGGAAGCTGAAACACAGGTTTCATTTCTTGTCCGAGGTTATCCAGCTAGTAAGTGACAGACCTTGGACTCAAACCCAGCTAGTTTTGACTCCAGAGTTCTGTTACCTATCACAGTACTTTGAGGATTGATCCCTTTCTTGGTTTTATTTGATCTGTCATCCATTGGCAGCATTGTAAATTTTAATAGCTTTTATGACATTTAGTAAACACAGGTTTAATGTGCATAAAATTGTTTTTAATGCTCATATCTTTTACTTAATCCAAAACATTGCTTACAAATGATTGCACCTTCACCCAGGAAGTCCAAGGGAGGCCGTTGTCCTATCATCGTATCATTTTGCATTGCATATTACTCAGAATAATAATAGCTACCGTTAGCACAATTTAAACCTCCCAACAAGATAATGGATGACTTGGAAGCATAGTGAAGTTGTCCAGAATTACAGTATTATATTATTTTTAGGCTTTTACTGAGTCTGTGTGGTTAAATTCTCTCTTCATCTGGCCCTTGTAGTTTAGCTTCCTCATCTCCCTGGGCTTTCTCGAAGACTCCAGGTCAGCACTGCCACCTGTGGCTGTTTAAACTTTTTAATTAATTACAGGTAAATAACATTAAAAATTCGGTTCCTCAGTAGCATTAGCCACAGTTCAAGTGCTCAGTAGTCTCATGTAGCCAGTGGCTCCAGAAAGTTCTCTAGATCTTTTAAGAGAGATTTCAAGCTACAATCTAAAAGAAAGTTGTTAAATTGAATTTAAATCTCTTTTGTGGCAACAGAGTCTTTCTATTAACTTAGTGCTAAGTTTGTCCAAGTACTCAGTATATGTTTGCTTATTAATAAGGAAATAGAAGGAAATAGAATTTATTAAGAAGGAAATAGAATTCGTAATTTTATTTGCTAGCATTTAAGCTTCTCGGTGCAAAAGAACTAAACCTATGTGCAGCATGGGCTCAGACTATAAAGAAAAGTAGTGAGAAACAATTTAAAAAATTTTAACACATAAAAATAGCAAAAATTTCCAAATGGTGGTTTGATTTGGATCAATAGATTTATTGTCAAAAATGCCATACACTGAGTATTTATTTTTAGGTGTTTTGAAAGCTTACAAGCAGGCTATGGGTAAGATAATCTTCCATCTGAATTTAATACTAAACATCTTCATACATTTGTAGATGGATAACCTAGACCTTTTCACCCCATGATATTGCACTGCTGGGTGTTTAACATCCTGTTCTGATCATAAACCTATTCTAAAGAGATTCATCACAGTAGGTTTCGTCATTAACCTTCACAAGAAAAAGATGTCTTGTTTGACTTTTTTCTGTGTCTTCTCTGTGTGTATGTGTATTTGTGTACGTGTGTGTGTACAGAGCAAGATTTGAACTTCTCTGTTCTCCACTTTTTAATAAATGTATAGAAGCAATCAGAGAACTCTTAGAACAAAGTGGATTTACAGCAGATGATATCAACAAGGTAATACTTTTGTATTTTCTTATTTATGTTGGGAGTAATTTTCAATTTGGAATTTAGGAAGCAGCCCCTTGGTACTGAAAGAATATTTTTATACATTTAAATATTTTCTTAGCTTATATTAGGAAGGACATTGATTAAATTTTGATTAATGGCTCTGATGAACTCATAGTTCTGTATGTTCATTTTCTTAGCAAAAAAGACTAATTCCTTTTCAGTATATTTTTTTATATGTAAGCAAAAACTGACAGATATTAGAACATTTGCCATGTGTCAAGCACTGTTTCTAAGCGTTTTACATGTATTAACTTGCTGATTGCTCACCAACAGCTCCATGAAGTAGGTGTTATTATTTATCCCCATTTTAGAATTGGAGGCACAGAGGTTCAAAGGTATAAGTAACTTCATGGTAATTGTGTGTTTAGTGGTAGAGCTAGGATTTAACTCAGTGTGGTTCCCAAGTCTGCTCTTAACCAGAACACCAAACTGCTTCTCTCTGCTTGCTGAGAAATATTGCATATTTGCTTGCATAAGAAAAGATTTTGAGACTTTCAAAAATATTCCAACTGTTCACTGTTCTCTTTTCTCCCAAGATTATTTCTACTAATTTAAAATACATATACATTTTTTCATTTTTGTTAATAAAGGAATTTTCATATAAGAAAACTCAGAAAATAGGTAGTGTTTCATTTTATAATAAACTAGTCTAATTTGTATGCACAATTTTGAATTCTATGTTCCTTAAATAATAATATAATCAATTTCTTTGCCCATATTACTGTGTAGTCTTCATCAACACAATTTTAAATAGGCTCAATATCCTAGAAAAGGAAGAGCACCGTAGATTATTTCATTGTTCTGTTTGGACTCCTAGGTCGGATCTTCCCCTCCCCAGAACAGTGATACCCATCTTTTCCCATATTTAAGGTTACTCCTTGGGATAGATTCCCATAGTAAAATCATTGGGTCAAAGAGTATAAATAGCTTAAACCTATTTTTACCTTCAGTTACCTTCCAAGAGAGTTGAATTAACTTATACTTTCATCAGCAATATATGAGAACAGACATTTTACTGTAACCTTGCTGACACTGAGTTTTATCATTTAAAGATAAATTTTCCATTAGGTAGTTGAAAAAAAGATATTTTTTACTTTATATTTTATTGGGTACTATAGGATTCTTTAAAAATATTTATTATTAATATTATTAAATAATGTTTAATCTTGTGTTTCCTTATGTGTAAATATTTCATATTCTTTGCCTGTTTGATCAATTAAATCTTAGTATTTTTTAAAATGTATTTGTGTAAATGCTTTATATAATCAGAAAATTAACTGCTGTTTACTATAGTCTTCTTTTGAGGCATGCAGTTTACTGTTTAACTTTGGTCCTGTTATGGAGGAGGGTATTTGATACACTGAGGTTTCATTTATTTATCTATTTAAATCTGTTGGTCTGTTACTCTGATTTCTTCAGCTGCTTCTAAGTTTATAAATTCCATCTTTGTTCAGGTGTATTTAATACTATTTTCTTTTTGCTATAGTTTGAAAGTTTTTATATTTTCACTATTTTGCTGTATGCTGTAAGATGGAAATTGCATTTTTTTGTCTTTTGGTGGAGGTTTTCCCTTCAGTCTAGTTCAGTAAGTATTTTTTTTGAACACTTATAACATGCCATGCGTTGTGCTAGATGATTGGGGGTGTGTGTGGGGGGGGGTGAAGGTGGCTTACAAAGATTAAGGCACATGGAAGAGTGGTACAAGGCAGGGGTGGAAGGGAATGAGCTTGGAGACAGACCCACCTGAACTGGAAGGCTCACACTGCTGATTGTTCCAGAACAGACAAATCCCTTAATTTCATGAGCCTTACTTGTCTCTTCTTATTAAGGAGGGTGATAATACTTAACTTATAAGTATAACTTACTCTATAAGGTTGTTATGAGGATTAAATGAAATATCATGTATGGCACAGGGTGTGCTGTATTGTAGATGATCAGTTAATGTGAGTTCTCTTCCTTCATTAACTGGTCATACAGCCCTCACATTAGATACCACAAATGGTACGATCCTCAATTGCTTGACTAGAGGTCAAGTTCGTTCTTAGGATTAAGAATATTGTTAAAGATTCACTCTCCAGATACTTCTAAAATACAAGCTTTTGAGAACTTAAAAATACGGAGTTGTCTCTGTAGTTTGTTGACCTTGCAGCAGTAACAAACAACCCCCAAGTCTCACTGGTTTTCTACTGTAGACAATTTTTTCTTGCTAGTGTTTCATGTGGGCAGCTGAAGGTGGCCGTAGGTCTACTGCGATGGCTCTTTTCCATGCTTCTCCTTCTACGATCCAGGCTAAAGGAGCAGCTCTCTGGGACGTGCGGTTCTCACTGTGGAGGGGAAAGAGGAAGAGAGCTGGCGGAACGTGCAGGGCTTTTAAAGCTGCTGCTTAGATACGTTGTACTTCAGTGTAGTCACATTCATTTGGCCAAAGCTAGACATGGCCAGGCCTGAGTGTGGGCAGGGAAATCTCCACCTGCACGGAGGGGTTGCAAATTCCGGGCAGTGGCAATGGGCGGGTAAGTATAATCCTCTTATGGGGATGGAGGGAGGGCTTTACAGTCATTCACACATTTAATCCTCACAAAGGCATCAGGAGATAGGCACCGCTATCTCCATTGCCAGAGGAGGAAACTAAAAAGGTTCCAAAGAGGTTAAGTGCTTTGCTTAAAGTAACGCTGGCACGCACGTGCAGGCGCTGGGATTGGAGCTCACAGTCGGCCCCCGCAGTTCGTGCTCGCTCTTTACTCTTACGCCCATCGCCTTTCCCACTCTAGTATCGGGCAGTCTAGTCTTAGGAGTATTTGGTTTTTCCCGAAGGAATCCTCTCATCGAGTGCTTGAGAAGGACACGGCTGATCTCTGAGGACAGGGAGCGTCAGGGTTCCTACTCTTCTTTACGGTAGACTTCCTTTATCTCCGTGTGTTCAGCACCGTGCTCCCCTCTCTCCCCTGCTGTCCCCAAGCTGGGCCGAAGCCCCGTGTCTGAGGGGGCAGGAGGCGCTGATGGGTCAGGGCCAAGGTCTGGGGGTCTGCTGGCCCCATGCGCGTGCTGGCGGGGCTGCTGTCCACCCGGTGTCCCGCTTTCACCCCTCAGCTTGGCCCTCGCTTCCTGTGGCCTTTGGTGCTTCGCAGTCCCAAGCCGCTCTGGGTTCTGTGACGCAAACCATCTTGCTTCCCCTTTGTTTATCTCAGGCCATGTCAGCTTTAAGACAGTTACTTCTTTCCCTTTCAGCTTCCAAAATTTGCTGAAATCTCAAGCTCAAGTTCTCTCCTGCATTTATTCTGCCATTTATATCTTCTTAAATTCCCTTATTGTCTACAAGTGGACTTGTAGAAGGGTACGTAGATATACCGATGCAGTTAATTCTCGCCTTTTTTACCAAGCATCCAGACTCTTCAGCTGCAATTTTAATACCTGCATAGTATTTTGTTGCATTGATGTATAATAATTTACACAGCCAATTATTTGTGTTGAGTGTGTACGTTATTTTGGTTTTATAAATAGCAGTCTTTGTGGCTTTGTTAACATCCTTAATTTCCTTGGAATAAGATTTGTGAGTAGAATCCCCAATTTTAAGGCTTTTAGTATTTATCAGATTGCTCACCAAAAGCAATTTACTTTCTGAGTAGGTGTAAACACTCATTATTAATGTTGCAATTTTTTAAAATTCTTTTTATTCATATTGGTTTTTTTCAGGGCGCTTTAGAATTATTTTTTCAACTTCTTAGATAAAAATCCCATTGTGATTTTGATGCAGTTGTATTAAGCCAATAAAATTTTGGGGAGTGATATATTATCTTTACAGTATTTAGTTTTCCTAACCACAAAGTTGGTATCTCTCTGTGTTCAAATCTTCTTTAATACTTTATTGAGTTATGTGTTTTCTTAATTGTGGGATCTCTGGCTGTTGTGAATGAGATATTTTTATGCTTTTATTTATCAATACTAATTTGGTTTTGCTGATAGAATACTTACTGGTTTTGCCTCTTTATCTGATACTCTGCCACTTCATGAATTCTTGGTATTAATAATTTTTCAAGGAGTCTTCTGAATTTCCTAGGCATGCATTCAAATCCATTTACTAGTTAACACACAACTAATTATTGAGCACACCTGCTCCGTTCCAAGCAGGTTCTAGGCACTTGGGACACAGCAGTAAACATAAAGTCTTTGCCGTCAAGAAACAGTTAAAATAATGCCCAGTTGTGATAACTGTTATGAAGAAAAATAAAGCAGGATAAGGGCATAGCTAGTGACAGAGGGTGATTTTGCAGATAAGAATCCCATCTAAGGAGATGGCTTTTGATCAGAGCCCTGCAGGGACTGAAATGAAGGAACAGACTGGGTGAATTTCTGCCGCTTTTCCAGGCAGAGGGAACAGCCAGAGGGGAGCAAGCTTGGTATGTTTAAGGGGCAGCAGTGGGGATGGGACTGAGTGAGCCAGAGGGGGTGGGAGGAGGGAGCAAGGGACCAGATCACTGGGAAAAGCAGTTGCAGTGGAGTTACGGAGGGAGACACCTTACTGGAGTGAGTTTAAATAGAAAAGAAGGTGAGTCCATGGACACGATAAATATAAATAACTCTTGAGAAGTTCTGCTAAAAGGGCAGAAGGGAAATGGGGTGGTAGCTGGAGTGGGCTGTGGGCATTGGGAGAGGGTTTTATCCGTGTTTGGTGATACTTTTATCTTGCATCTCTGTACCCCTCGCTGCTGCTTTTTTTTTTTTTTTTTTTTTTTTTTTTTTTTTGCGGTACGCGAGCCTCTCACTGTTGTGGCCTCTCCCATTGCGGACGCGCAGGCTCGGCGGCCATGGCTCACAGGCCCAGCCGCTCTGCGGCATGTGGGATCTTCCCGGACCGGGGCACGAACCCGTGTCCCCTGCATCGGCAGGCGGACTCTCAACCACTGCGCCACCAGGGAAGCCCTTTTTTAAATTTTTATTGGGGTTTAGTTGACTTACAGTGTTGTGTTAGTTTCCAGTATACAGCAAAGTGACTCAGCTATACATATACATATATCCACTCTTCTTTAGATTCTTTTCCCACACAGGCCATTACAGAGTATTGAGTAGAGTTCCCTGTTCTCGCTTCTTGTTTATATTTGATTGCCTTGGTCAGGCCTTGAATATTTTAGTTGACACTGGACCTCTTTCTTTTGTTCTCTTTATTAGGGGAATAGTGTTAGTTGTTTACCAACAGATTTAATTACTGGTAACTGGTTTGAAATAGATTCTCTTTATCATATTGAGCATTTCTCTTTTTTTCTTTTTAAAGGTGTTTTAATATGAAATAGGTGTTGAGTCATTACAATTGCTTTCGGACACCTGCAAGACAGCCTTATGGTTTTCTTTATATTTGTCTTCAAACTATTTGATGAATTATTGATAATTTCCTAATATGGAACTATCATTGTATTCCTGGGATAGATCTTATTTGGTTATGAGGAATATTCTTTTGATATATTACTTAATTTTCTGTGATAATTCATGTATCATTTTCATGCTGTTCATGCTAAGTTAGCAGAAATGAGATGGGCTATTTCGAACTTTCCTGCCTTATGCATATTGTCTGAATAACATCAGACATTGAAAAGGGGAATGGTCCTGTGCTTTGGGTTGCATTGGTCTAAAGAAGTGCCTTAGCTTCTTGCCTCCAGCTCGTTCTCTTCTTCCTGGATGATGAGATGGACCATGGCTTATCGGTATGTCCCCAAGGCTTCCGTTTAGGGAGAGCCAGAGGCACATGGTTGAGTCTCAAGCAATGAGCGAGTGAGAAGCTGGAGCCAATGCTCAGACCTTTGCTAACCCTTCCTCTCCCCACCTCCCTTTTTTTTTCTGTCCACACAGCATGACCTGCTCTTTAAGTTGTATAACTTTGTAAGCAAAGGCTGCTTTTCTCTTTTAAAAGCTCCTGAGACATACTCAAGAAATAGGGGATTTTAAAGTGCTTGAACTTACCTAGAATGACAAAATATCACAATATATCTAATTCGTTTACTCAGAACAGTACCTTCTAAACCAAGACATCCGGTGCTTTAATTGCCCTTTATTCCAAGGTAACATAATCATGCACGATGTTCTTCAGGAAGTAGGCTGATAGTACCTTCCTTTTCTTCATAACCCAAGGCAGAGTGTGAGAGAGGGTCCAAGCTCATTTCATTTTGTCATGAAAAATATCAACTCACAAAATAGGTTCGCATGACTACTCCAAAGATAGATGTACAATTCTCAAGTCAGCCTTCCGTTCCACATTGTGGGAATATGATTTTAAGTTATCACTTTCATAGCTGTAAATTAAGTTCAACATAAGAAAGTGTGCCAAATCCCTTGCCTTGTGAGTTTTCCAAAATACTCATTTCTCTAGGAATAAGCAAATCAAATCCTTTACGGGGACCAAAGTATCGGTAGTGTTTATATGGAATTCAGTGTCAGTCATAAGCACATTGTTGGCCCCAATCTTATCCAACTCACTGATGCTGGGATTTTCCCCAAAGATGATATGAAAGAAGGTCAGTTTCTTTCCGCACATAAAAATAACAGTATGTGTATCTTAGGCCCTACACCACAGTTAAGCTGCCCAGATGCCATGTAGTACAGTAGACTCACTGTACCATACCATTCTCCCAAAGAGAAGTATGTCCCCCAGCCATTGTTCCTGAGACACACAGTCCTGGCGATCTTCCTTTCATTCTCCTACTAGTTTGAGAACTGGGGTTTAGAGAGTAAAGAGTTTCACGTTGAACTCTTTGCTGTAAGAAAAGTAAGAGCACAAATAGGATTGTAATTGGCAAGGACCAGTAGCTGGTGGGAGGGCCACGGGTGGTAGTGGTGGGCTGGCCACACACACCAGGAGCTGTTCTAGCCCAGAAGGGGCAGCTGCTGCTCCCCACCAGTCACTGCCATCCAGCGATGCAGGCCAGTGCTGTTGGAACCTGGGGCGTTTTAACAGACTCTCAAAACTAGGGCTTACCATCAGACTTTTTAATGTTTCAATGTTAGTAGCTAATGCAGAACCTTTGAAAACACTATGTGAAGAGAAAATATAGCTTGCCTGATAGAATTTGCAAGTTGCTACTTGGCAACCTCTACTCCAGAACGTGTTGTTTTATTGCTGTTTGTTTTTACTGTTTTGTTTCTAGGCTATCAGGTGCTTATAAAATGGAATTTAATACGTTTTCATCTTTTTAAGTATTCCAGGTTAGTGCATAATACATAAATTCTCTGTTCCGCAAGAATTCTAAAGAATTTGCCTGTAAACACATTTTGTCTGAAACTAATTTTTGAAGTATATTTATAACTTTCATAATTTCTTTCTATTGCTTCAATTTTGTTTTTTTGTTTTTTGTTCTGTTTTTTTTGTGGTACGTGGGCCTCTCACTGTTTCGGCCTCTCCCATTGCGGAGCACGGGCTCCGAACGTGCAGGCCCAGCGGCCATGGCTCACGGGCCCAGCCGCTCCACGGCATGTGGGATCCTCCCAGACCGGGGCACGAACCCATGTCCCCTGCATCGGCAGGCAGACTCTCAACCACTGCGCCACCAGGGAAGCCCCTGCTTCAATTTTGAATTAAAGTATTTTATAGACCTATTTCATAGTGATTTAAACTTTTAACATACAACTTTGCATAATGTTCTTGTAATTTTTAATTTTACGTAGCTTTTGATATTAAATTTTTAAAGTATAAGGAAGTTATTTAAATTAAAACTGGCGGATTTTTCTCTCTTTTTATTTATTTATCTTTTTCTTTTTGAGTTTATCTGTTTTTTTTCCTTCCCTAGGTTTTGTAGATATTTGTTTTATTCTTTTTTTTGCTCCCAACTCCTGGCACTACAACCCAAAAAAAACTTTCTTAGATTTTTTTTTCCAGGTGATATACTTCTCTTTTCTAATTGTTTTATTTCTGGTTTGCACTTTATTTCTTCCAGTCTTTCCAGGATACTTTTATTATTTTTATAAATGTTTATTTTGAACATTAATTAATTTATTTCATTTTTTCCCTAACTAAAAAATTAACTACCGGGTTTTCCTGGTGGCACAGTGGTTGAGAGTCCGCCTGCCGATGCAGGGGACACGGGTTCGTGCCCTGGTCCGGGAAGATCCCACATGCCGCGGAGCGGCTGGGCCCGTGAGCCATGACCGCTGAGCCTGCACGTCCGGAGCCTGTGCTCTGCAACGGGAGATGACACAACAGTGAGGGGCCCGCATACCGCAAAAAAAAAAAAAAATTAACTAACATTTTACTCATTAGCAGCTTGGTTTTATTCCACAGGCTCTGATAGATTTTACTATTTTCTTTATTTTCAGAATAATCTATAATATTTTCAATTTTCCTCTAAGTTTGCAAAAGAAATCTCAGACTACAGAGTAAATGTTTAAAGAATTTATTTAAATTAAAATTTTCCGGTTACTGCCAGCATTAATAATGACATACTATTAGTACTTTTTACCCTTTAAATGAGAATACCAAAAAACAAGATTTTCCAGGGGTTTTTTGTTTTTTGTTTTAACACAGCACCACTTATTGCTTATTTATAAAGCATTTCTATGTTGACTATAAGAAGTTCATGAAAAGGCATAACCTCCATTTTTATTCTCATGGTATTTACCTGGTATCAGACATTTTAGAGAAGACTTTCCTTTTAACTTACCTCCAAAGCAGACTTTTGGGAGAACTCTGCCAAGGCAAACCTGCTTTTCTTTTTTCTTTGTAACCCTGAGTTGATGTTCCTCACGCCCTTACCTGCGGAGGAACGTGGTCTCCCTCCTCGTTTCACGGCTGATGTGAGCGGGACCTCATTTTCATCAGTTGCTCATCTTCTCCACCACATGGAGCTTTGAGAACATCCGTATATAGACTGAAATTTGTAGTGATTATTGATGATTTCCCTCCTTGAGAGAACATATTCAATATTCTTCATACCCATGGACTTACAAGTGTTAAACGTATTAATTAAGGAGGAAATTAAAATATTTATAAAGGAGCAATTTTATTTTATTCAGCTTTATTGAGGTATAATTAACAAATAAAATTGTAAGGTATTTAAAGTATACAACATGAGATTTAGTATATGTATTGTGCAGGGATTATTATTACCATCGAGTTAATTAACACATCTATCACCTTATATATTAACCTTTTCTGCAGGAGGTGAAAACACTTAAGTTTTACTCTCTTAGCAAATCTCAAAATACTACACAATATTATCAACTGTAAGCACCATGTTATACATTAGATCCTCAGACCTTATTCATCTTATAACTAAAAGTTTGTATGTACCCTTTTACCATTCCCTCCCTATTTTCCCTACCCCCTCAACCCCAACCATTTTTCTGCTTTATGTTTCTATGAGTTGTTTTGTTTGTTTTGTTTTAATTTAGACTCCACGTATAAGTGATACCGTGCAGTTTTTGTCTCTCTGTCTGGCTCATTTCACTTAGTGTAATGCCCTCCAGGTTCTTTCAGGTTGTTACAAATGGCAGGACTTCCTTCTTTAAACTGAATAATATTGCATTATATATCTGTACCACATCTTCTTTATCCATTCATCCACTGACACACACTTATGATCTTTCCATAGTATGTTTCCAAATACCTTGGCTATTGTGAATAACGCTGCAGTGAACATGAGAGTACAGATATCTCTATGAGATAGTGATTGTTTCCTTTGTGTATATACTCAGAAGTGGGATTGCTGGATCATAAGGTAATTCTACTTTTAATTTCATGAAGAGTTTCCATACTGTTTTCCATAGTGGCTATACCAGTTTACATTCCCAACAGTGTATAAGTGTTCTCCTTTCTCTCCATCTTCACCAATATTTGTTATCTCTTGTCTTTTTAGTAATAGACATCCTAACAGGTATGAAGTGATGTCTCATTGTGATCTTTATTTCCATTTCCCTAATGATTAGTGATGTTGAGCACCCTTTCAGGTACCTTCGGCTACTTGTAAGTCTTCTTTGGAAAAATGTCTATTCAGGTCCCTTGCTCGTTTTTAAATTGTGCTATTTGGTTTTTTGCTATTGAGTTAATGAGATTCTTGTGTATTTTGGATATTCACCCCTTTTTAGATATATGATTTACAAATATTTTCTCTCATTCAATAGGTTGTCATTTCATTTTTTTTTTTTTTTTTTTTTTTTTTTTTTTTTTTTTTTGCGGTACGCGGGCCTCTCACTGTTGTGGCCTCTCCCGTTGCGGAGCACAGGCTCCGGACGCGCAGGCTCAGTGGCCATGGCTCACGGGCCCAGCCGCTCCGTGGCATGTGGGATCTTCCCGGACCGGGGCACGAACCCGCGTCGCCTGCATTGGCAGGCGGACTCTCAACCACTGAGCCACCAGGGAAGCCCTGCCATTTCATTTTGTTGATGGTTTCCTTTGCTGTGCATGCTTTTTAGTTTGATAAGTCCCACTTGTTTGTTTTTGCTTTCCTTTGCTTTGGGTGTCAAATCCAAAAAGCATTGCCAAGACCATTGTCAAGGAGCTTACCCCTTATGTTTTCTTCTAGGAGTTTTATCATTTTAGGTTTTACTCCAAGTCTTTAATCCATTTTGAGTTGATTTTTATGTGTGGTGTAAGATAGTGGTCCAGTTTCATTCTTTTGTTTCCCCACCCCATTTATTAAGGAGACTCTTCTTTCTTTGTTGTATATTCTTGGCTCCTTTATTGAAAATTAATTGACCCTATATATGTGGGTTTACTTCTGGGCTCTCTGTTCTCTTCCATTGATCTATTTGACTTGTTTTATGCAAATACCTTACTGTTTTGATTACTACAGCTTGTAATATAGTTTGAAATCAGGAAGTGTGATGCCTCCAGCTTTGCTCTTCTTTCTCAAGATTGTTTTGGCTATTTGGGGTCTCTTGTGGTTCCACACAAATTTCAGGATTGTTTTTTCTATTTCTATGAAAAATGCCATTGGAATTTTGATAGGGATTACATTGAATATTTGGGGTAGTAAGGACATTTTGACAATATTAATTCTTCCAATCCATAAACCCGGAATATCTTTCCATGTATTTGTGTCTTCGGTTTCTTTCATCAAAGTCTTGCAGTTTTCAGGGTACAGATATTTCACCTTCTTAGTTAAATTTATTTAAGTATTTTTTCTTTTTGATAGTCCTGTAAATGAGATTGTCTTCTTAATTTCTTCATCTAGTAATTTGTAGTGTGTAGAAAGTAATTTAAAGTAATTTTTGATAGGTATGACCTTACTATTGCCATTTTGTTAATCATTTTCTGTCTGTTTTGTAGTTCATTTCTTTCTTTCCTGTCCTCTTCTTTCATGATTTGATGACTTTCTGTAGTGGTTTGCTTTAATTCTTTTCTCTTTACCTTTTGTGTGTCTACTACAGATTTTTCTTTTGTGGTTACCATGAAGCTTATATAAAACATCTTATACAGTTAAAATAGCCTATTTTAAGCTGACAACAACTTAACTTCAAACACATACAAAAGCTCTACATTTTTACACCCCTTCTCCCCACATTTTATGTTTTTGATGTCACAGTTTACATCTTTTGTGTATTCATTAACACCTTATTGTAACTACAGTTATTTTTAATGCCTTTGTCTTTTAACCTTTGTACTAAGGTTATAAGTGATTTACCCACTACCATTACAATATTGGAGTATTCTGAATCTAACTATATTTATCTTTACCAGTGAGTTTTATACTTTTATATGTTTTCATGTTTATTAATTAGCATTTTGTTTAAACTCGAACAACTCCATTTGACATCTTTTGTAAGGTCAATCTAGTAGTGGTGAACTCCTTCAGCTTTTGTTTGTGTGAAAACACTCATCTCTCCTTCAGTTTTGGAGAGCACCTTTGCTGAATTGGGTGTTCTTGGCTGACGGTTTTTTTCTTATGACACTTTGAATATCTCCCTTCTGGCTTGCAAGATTTCTGTTGCAAGACCCACTTATAGTTTTAAGGGTGTTCCCTTGTATCTAACCAAGTTGCTTTTCTCTTGCTGCTTTTAAGTCTTTCTGTCTTTAACTTTTGGCAATTTGATTATGATGTGTCTCAGTGTGGGTCACTTTAGATTCATCTTATTTGGTACTTTTTGGGCTTACTGGATCTGGCTGTTTCTTTCCCCAGATTAGGGAAGTTTTCAGCCGTAATTTCTTTGAGTAAGTTTTCTGCCCCCCTCTCCCCCCACTTCTCCTTCTGAGACCCTTATATTTGCATATATTGGTCCATTTACTGGTGTTCTGTAAGTCCCTGAATGCATCTTCATTCTTCTTCCTTTTTGCTCCTCTGAATAAATTCCTCTGCCCTGTCTTCAAATTCACTGACCCTTTCTTTCACTTTATTTAGTGTGCTGTTGAAACCCTCTATTGAGTTTTTAAGTTCAGTTATTGTATTCATCAGCTCTATGATTTCTCTTTGGTACTTTATATTTTCTATCTCTGTTGAAATTCATACTTTGTTCATGCATTACTCTCCTGACTTCATTGAACATCTTTATTAGTTGTTTTTAACTCTATCACGTAAATCACTTATCTTTGTTTCATTAAGATCAGTTTCTGGAAATTTATCTTGTTATTTTGTTTGGAACATATTTTTCTGTATCTGCATTTTCCTAGACTCTCTGTATTGGTTTCTGGGCTTTACATAAAACTGCTACCTCAAAAAAAACAAAAAACAAAAAACTGCTACCTCTTCCAGTTTTGACAGACTGGTCCTGTGTAGGAGATGAACCTTGTTAGTCAGCCCTACCTGAGTTCCTGGTAGCTTCTCAAAACTTTGTGCCCGTCTAAGCTGCCATTTGTGTTCTTGGTGGCTCTCAGTATTTGAGGGTGTGCCAAGACCATCATGAGTGATGATGATCAAAAAAAGAGGAAGATCAAAGGCAGCACCTAGATATAGGCTGATTAGAAACTGGACCCTCAGGCGGCAGCAGCTGGGAAAGCATGCAGTCACACCCTTCCAGGGAGAAGCTGGGAGATGGGCATGCTTGCCTTCTCCCTCTGTGCTGAACCCTGGTGTATAGCCACAGGGCAAGAGTTGCTCCTTTGCCCATTTAAAAACTGCTTCTTTGTTTGCTCTCATCCTATGGGACTCATGAATGCAAGCCCTGTTGGCTCTCAGAGCTGGAGATCTGGGGGCCCATCCTTTGGGTGGCAGCTATAAAAGTTGGGGCACTAGATGTGTGGGCAGGCTCATAAAGGGACAATTTTATATGGAGTTTTTGTGCATATTTAATCAAGTGGTACCTAGAGCTTAAAACGTAGTTGTATAAAAAACTTTTTTTTCCTCAAGAAAATTATTATTCCACAGTGAAGACAAAATCTATGGCATAGTTTTCACATAGAGAAGATTGCCACTGTTTATTTTGCCACAGAAATGCTGTGATTTATGTAAACACTTCTTTTAGATAATGCTTGAACAGTACGAAGTATTAAGTACAGTATTTCCTAGACAAATGTGTATTTATGGTTGAGCCTCATATGCCCAGTATTCATCATGAGCCATATATATCTTATTATATTATATTTTCTAATATGTGGTGAGATCTCCTCGTTTTAAATTTTGTTGCTATGGGTAAACAGTACATTAAATATTTATAATGTATTAAATACATATTTATATGTATATATGGTAAGTATAACATAAAATAATATGTTAAAATAGGGCTTCTTATATTTTACCTTTTCATGTGATGAAGATAACTTGTCCTGTTACACTTAATTTTGAGAAACAATCATTGTTCTAAAAGTAAAAAACAAAATTATTTTTATTTTCTAGGTTGTCCTTTGTGGAGGGTCTTCTCGAATCCCAAGGCTACAGCAAATGATTAAAGATCTTTTCCCAGCTGTTGAGCTTCTCAATTCTGTCCCTCCTGATGAAGTTATCCCTATTGGTGCAGCTATGGAAGCAGGAATCCTTATTGGGAAAGAAAACCTTTTAGTGGAGGATGCTCTTAAGATAGAGTGTTCAGCCAAAGATATTTTAGTTAAGGTATGTTGAGCTTCTCTTCACTCTTCCATGGTAGTATAAATTTATTGCCACAGGTTTACGTACGTACTGTTTTTAAAATAAAACCTTGTGTACTGGTAAAAATTTTAAATTTCGAGTTATAAATTTACTTTTAATGAGTTTCTGATATTCTTTTAGTTAGTATTAATCTAATATGTTAATTTCTTAATTAACTGTGTTTTTAAGCTTAAGATTCTAATACAAGTAGAGAGGTGTATGTTTCAATTTATTTTTAAATAAAATGGGTTGGGATTAAGGATCATTTCTATTGTCTTCTCTTTGCCGCTGTGTAGTTTCCAGATTATCAACAAGGAATATATATTAATTTATAATAGGAGTGATTTTTTATCATTGTAATGATATCAAAGGATGTGCATATTATTTTCCTGCTTATTAGGGAGTCGATGAATCAGGAGCCAACAGTTTCAAAGTACTGTTTCCGTCAGGGACGCCTTTGCCAGCTCGAAGACAACACACGTTACAGGCTCCTGGAAGTATATCCTCAGTATGTCTTGAACTCTATGAGTCTGAGGGGAAAAACTCTGCAAAAGAGGAAAACAAGTTTGCACAGGTGACTACATCAGATTGGACTATGAATTAATCACTTGAAACTGTTTAGTTTTTCCTTCTGGATTAGACTCAGTTTAATATCAATATAATATGCATATAGGACATTTAACACATTTTTATGAATGGATTACTTGTACTTATTTATTTTTGAAAGAGAGAAGAAATAGGCAATTGCATTTGAAAGAGTTAGAGGAAAATAAAGTACAATTGTATTTCTACTGCTTGTCTTTGTGCTCTTAACCCTCCTTGGTAATAAGGTCAGTGGCAGGGGAAATGACATTTCTTTGTTTGCTAAATGCCAGGTGTGCTGTACTAGGCAATTTACAAACATAATCTCAAAATGCTGTGAGATAGACATTTTTATGTGCATTTTATAGATGATTAAGAAACAGGCTGATGGTAGTAAATACCTTGTTATTTTCTTGACTGAGCTGAGATTTAGCCTCAGGTTGGTTTTACTCCTGGGCCCATGCTCTTGCCATTATACCATGCTGCCTCTGACATAGGATAAGTTTGTTTTTTCAAATACCGCATGCATATATCATAGGATATGGTCCTCCACATCCTTTAAAAGGAATGAGGTGGAGCCATGTTATTTGCTTAGAAACATGCCCAAGAAATACAGTTTCATTAAAGCACACACACAAGGACTGCAGAACTGTATTTACAGCATGGTACCATTGTGTTTAAGTAAAACGATTGAGAGTGTGGGTGTGTGTGAAGGAGTGGTGTTTGGATAGGTGTGTGTATTTAGATACCCACGCATGGATACAGAAAGTAACTATAGATATTTGAACTGTACTGAGGAAACTTAACAGTGGGTAGATTTGAAGGTACCAAGAAGGTTTTTTTTTTACTTTTTAACACTTCATACTGAATTTTTTGCAGACAGAACAGAACATGAAGATTAATTACTTTTACAGTAAAAATAAAACAAATGTAGGTAACAAAAGAGAATGTATAGTATCTTTAGCTTTATATCTGTCTTCTAATTTCAACAAAAGGATAATGAAAACACACACACATAATGTCTGGGCTCCACCTCAGAATTAACATCTTAGGATCTACTGGAGAAGGGCTCTTTCAACTAGTAAAGGTTTCAAAGCTCCGCCAGATGTTTCTGTGGTATATCACTATAAAAGCATTTTCCCGTGCACCAGATTTCTAAACTCAGGTGGAAGTCTTAGTATTCCTCTCTGGTACACTTCTTACCTTTTCTCTCCACATACTACTCTTGAGACACTACAGCTACTGTCACTACATCCTAACTTACAGATGCTGGAAGGAGAAAAATTAGTCACATAATACTTTATTTGGAAGAGAATCTTCTAGAGATTCCATCTCTTCTAACCTCCTCATTCTACAAATGAGTAGACTTAGTACTTACCTAAGGTCATAAAACTTGATTTTGGCAAAATCTGAAAAGTCACTTTCAAACTTGGTCTATTGGTATACCTTCCTTTAGGAAACCAAGGAATTTTATAGTAAATTCATTAGTATCTCTTACTTACAAGTGTAATCTTAGCTGTACAAAAGAATTTGACATGTATTTCTTTTAAATAGGTTTTCCAAGTGCATTTAAAATATTTGAATTTTTTAAAGTATATATAAAAGGCTTACCAAAATGTAATTTACATGTTACTGTAATGGTGCAATTACCAAAAAGAAAAGCAGTCTTTATTTTGTTTTTTTTTTTTTTTAGTCTTTATTTTCTCAGACAAACAGTACTTCATATAAATAATCATCGTAATCTAGGACATGACATTTAAGAGGGACAAATATATTAAATATATTAGTTATCTTACATGCCCTCTTTTTAGAGGAGACATGTTGTCAGTTAAGAAAGCTTAATTCTATTTTCCAAATTATGATAAATGGTAGGAGAATTGAAAACGGCCCTGTTTTAAAAGGTTCATTTCAGTAATGAGTAAGATTTAGTCCATTGGAATAATTGATGCATCAGTTTATTAATATGTCAAAGTACTAAATCATCGTTGTATTATTTTTGCCTAAACAGGTTGTACTCCAGGATTTAGATAAAAAAGAAAATGGATTACGTGACATATTAGCTGTTCTTACTATGAAAAGGTGAAAAATTAAACTACTTCTGATGTTAAGAAAATTTGCTTTGAGACTTGACCTTTTTTATTAGTTTATTGATTCTTAACCTGTTGTCATTCTGGGAAAATCATTTATTAAAAACTTACAAAGATCTTATCAGTAACTTAAATTTTTGCCCTGTAAAATTACTATATTTACAAAGAAAAGTATATCTCAGGTCATTTGCACTCTGAATTTTTTATGAACTCTTTGATTATTATGGGTGTAGTCAACCTAAAAAACTGGTCCATGCAAGTTTGAGATATAATTTTCATCGACTTTAACTATAATTTTCTGAGATTTACATAATTGATTTTTTGTCCTATGAAAGGGTAAGTTTATTTCAATATTGCAACAGGAAATCTGTAGAAAATAAATTACTAATTAAATCCAGCTATTATCATTTCCTTAACAACAGTCCATCCATAATACTATGTGTTACAAGTAAATCAGTTCCAAATTAACATTAAGGACAATTCATTCCATAAACCATAATTAGCCAAAATGTAGAATTCATTAGGGTAGGTCTGCCATGGCCTGGGCTTGAAAACAGCTTGATACTTCTTGAACTTGCATAAAGTTTTCAGCTTAAGGTATTTATCATCATGGGTTCTCAAGGAATACAACTTTTTTTTTTTTTTTTTTTTTTTTTTTTAAGGAATACAACTTTTAATCACAGTGATCTAGGAGGAAATTTTTAAGAACAACTACCTAATTATGGCATACGGTTCTAAATGTAAAGACATAAAGTTGTGTCTCTTCTTTATCTCTTAATGCTCTTCTTTCAAAAAGTAAAATGATCTCTTGTTTACTCAGAGTCCTCAAGTAATTTCTTAAGGACTATCTGTTTTTATATATTGAGCTTATGAATTGTTATTTATTTTTTGTTTGCTTAGGGATGGATCTTTACACGTGACATGCACAGATCAAGAGACCGGAAAATGTGAGGCAATCACTATTGAGGTGGCATCTTAGTGTTTGAGAGAAACCACGAAGTTTTTAGAACTAAAATATCAACATTATTTGTTTTGTTTATAAATGATGTTTATATTAAAATACTTTTTGAATGAACTGTATGATTTATGTTTCTATTTTAACTACAGTATATTCCTAAGTGTTGCAACCTTTTTTTTTTGTTTTCCATTAAAGATTTCCTTTATTAGTGAGAAATACAAGGAACTTTTTCTACCATGGAGCTATTTAGAATTAAATTGTTTGAGTGGATTAAAGGAAACTTTACCAGAAATTTAACGTTGCATTTTAAAATTGTTTCTGTCTTTAGAACTTCTGATTTTAAGAAGTCGTTTGTTAATTCTTATTAGGTAACTAAGAACAATTTAAAAGTCTTTGATATTAAATGAAACAAAATTGCAGAGCCATATGCAAAGTAAGGTACCATTTTTGCTTAAAAGAAAAAACTAAACTCATAAACTCAATAATTGTTTATAAATATGCATGTGACATATGTAGAGAAAAGTATAGAAGACTAAACACCAGACTCTTTTAACAGTGGCTTCTTTGGTGGAGGGAAATAGGGGAGAGGCACTTTTTCTTTTTACAATTATGTTAAGTTTGATTTTTCCCTCTAACAGATATGTTTCTCATTTGAAATTGAAAAATTTTTTTATTTTGAAGAGAGGGCTAGCCACATTCTGTTCACCAGAAAACGTTGACTAGTGCATTGAGAATACTCAGTGGGTTACTAAGGAAAAAGATTATTCTCTTAGTAAAACAAGACAAGTAATCTGCCTGTATTGAGGGGAGAGCTTGAAGGTGAGCTGTGTACATCAGACTCTAGATTTTATTACCAAGAGAGGATTTCCATTCATTTCTCTCCTTGTTTCCCAGCAGACTGAGAAGAAGTATCTTTACTCAGTAAAATTTTAAAACTGTGCTATTTTCCACCTGTTCAAGCTTTGGGATGTGCTTTATTATTATAGCTGCTTTTTATGGAGTTAGATGGCAGTAATCTTCTATTTCTAAAGATGCAGAAACCAAACTTAAATTTTTTATTATTATTCTGCATCAAATTATTGACAGAAACACAAGGAAAATTAAGGTATGAGTCTAAGTCCACAAAGAGGGAGCCTCAAAGGTATATCCTTTTGACTAAGGCTGAGTACTTAGTTATCTTTTATGATCTTTTCCCAAGTTACAAAAACTTTGAAATAAAATAATTATATATAAGCCATTAAGTATTTTCAGAAAATAGGAAGATACCAGCTGAACTAGTTGAACTGCTACATCTAAATGCTTTCAGTTATGCTTTGGAAAAGTGCTGTAGGATTTTATTTTGTAGTTATTGTTAGCTCTTTAGACCAGGGGTTGGCAAACTATTGGCAATGTGTCTGTCCTACCCCACACCTATCTTTGTAAATAAAATTTTACCAGAACATAGCCACACTCAATCGTGTGTGTGTTGTTTGTGGTTGTTTGCCACTCTAATGGCAATGTTGAATGGTTGCAACAGACTGTGTGACCCACAGAGCTTTAAATATTTACTGTCTGGCCCTTTGCAGAAAAAGTTTGTCAACCCCTGAAATAGATTATTGAAACTTATAGAATAAAATATCATAAGGATTTATTCAAGATTTCTCTTTACTTCCATATCCATGTAATAATTTACTTATTTGACTGCTTATTTACTTATTTCTCCACTGGATTATTAAGCATTGTGAAAGGAAGAGACTCTTAAGTTTTAGGCACCATCATGTCCTAGCCCCTAGAATAATCCCTGAACATCGGTGTTCAGTAAATGTCTATTGAATAAGTGAATTACATGGAAGAAAAAATAACAATGTCATCTTTGTATCCTACAGGACAATGGCCAGTAAATACAACTTTTGCATATTTTATGGTTTGTTTAGAAATACAGTAGAAAGAGAAAGGAATACCACTGCTTCTTTATTGGTCATCTTTGCACGTTTTTTTTCCCCCAAACATACCAAATTTGAAATTGTCATCAAAAGTGCTCTGTTGCTCAGTGAAATATAAAGTTGATCCTTGAACAACTTGGGGGTTGGGGTGCCGATCCACCACGCAGTTTGAAGTCCACACATAGCTTTACAGTCAGCCCTCCATATCTGTGGTTCCACGTCCATAGGTTTAACCAACCGCGGAGCTCTTGTAGTACCTATTTATTTTAAAAAATCCGCCTGTTAGTGGACCTGCACAGTTCCAACCTGTGTTGCTCAAGAGTCAACTGTACTCCCAAATTTTCTTGTATCCACAAATAACAAGTTTTCTTTTTTTTCTTCTAAATTTACGGAAGATTTGCCAATTAAATTTTCTAGTTTTTTTTTAAGGTGAGAATACCTTTAACATTTTTCTGATTATACATGTTCATTATAAAATTAAAATTTAAAAAGAAGATAATATAAAACATCCTATATTCTACCACCCAGAGTAACAACTGTTAAGATATTTTTGGTGAGCATCTTGATAATCTTTTCAATCACTTTCTAATTATCTTTGCAGTATCTCATATATGTTTAAACACCTGAGTGCTTTTACCAGCAGAATGTTATGTCAAATTATAATTTTGCCTATTTACATATCTGACATTGTCTAAAGGATGGAGCCAAATATAAATACAGAAAGAAATGCCTGTAAACAATATGATATATAATAACACATAATATATTCACAGTATATGTAATGCTATGAAAGTCTTGGGAAGCCACAAAATATTTCATCGCAAAGAGTTTTTAAAGATTGAGGGACTTCCCTGGTGGCGCAGTGGTTAAGAATCCACCTGCCAATGCAGGGGACACGGGTTTGAGCCCTGGTCTGGGAAGATCCCACATGCCGCAGAGCAACTAAGCCTGTGCACCACAACTACTGAGGCTGCGCTCTAGAGCCCATGAGCCACAACTCCTGAGCCCACGTGCCACAACTACTGAAGCCCGTGCACCTAGAGCCCGTGCTCCGCAACAAGAGAAGCCACCGCAATGAGAAGCCCGCACACCACAACAAAGAGTAGCCTCCGCTCTCCGCAACTAGAGAAAGCCCGCGTGCAGCAGCAAAGACCCAATGCAACCCAAAAAATTAACTAATTAATTTTTTTTAATTAAAAAAAGAAAAATTGAAAAAAGTATCAGAGCACAAAAACAAGTCCTATGGGAAAATGCCAGGATTTCTAAAATAACTGCGAGTGACCATGTAACATTTATAATAATACTGCTGTTAATTTGCTTTAATTCATTTTTCCTTTTTAAATTGTGGTTTTACCACATGAGTAGTTGCAATAGAGAGAGTACTGTGGCATGTATGATTTCTGTGTTCTACTTTGTTTGTTTGTTTGTTTTTGGCTGCGCTGTGTGGCTTGCAGGATCTTAGTTCCTGACCAGGGACTGAACCCCCAGGCCCTTGGCAGCGAAAGCCCAGAGTATTAACCACTGGACTGCCCGGGAGTTCCCTATTTCTGTGTTCTAGATATGGAAATAGATTCAGAGAAGTTAAATAACTTCCCAAGGTCTCACAGCAAATAAATGGTGGATTTTGAAGTAATATTCAGGTGCTTTTTTGGTAAACTTAATTTCTTCTGATTGCTTACTATCCTAAGCACATTATGTGCCCCCCCTTTTTTTTAATTTAAATTCACATTTTCTGGTGTCCATTCTACTATTCTTCTCTGCCTCTCGAAGAAGAAACTCTGTTTAAATGGGAAAGGAGACATTCCATATCCCTCCAGAAATATATTTTCAGTGGTCTTTATGAAAAAAAACTGGGATATGGAGGCATAATCCTGTATTTTAATTTTTTTCTTGAGGACACTGGTGTATGCTTCTTAGTGCCTTTTTATTTCCCTCTTCATTTATAGCCAGGATTTACCAGACTTTTTAGTCTCATGACTCCTTTACACTCTTAGAAATTATTGAGAACCTAACTTTTGTGTATATTTGTTATATATACATTGTTATTTACCATGTAGAAATTAAAACCAAGATATTTTTTAAATCATTTTTTAAATAAAACATGTTAATATAAGTAACATTTTTATGAAAAATAACTTTTCAAAAAAATTTAGTGGCAAGAGCGGTATTGTTTTACATTTTTCAAATCTCTCTAATGTCTGGCTTAAGAAGATTGCTCTTTTCTGCTATCTGCTTCTTCATTCAATCTGTTTCAATATCTAAGTTGTGTAACCTCTGGAAAACTTCATATACTCGTGAGAGGAGAGTGAAGAAGGCAGATAACATCATTTTGGTATTATTGTGAAATAGTTTTGAACTTAAGAGCCCCTGGAAGGGTCTTAGGGTCCCTGTACCATACATTGAGAGTTGCTACTCTAGACAGTAGGCACAGTGATGCGTGTTGAAGACACAAGGCCTAATCTGTCCTCTGGAATTAATGGGATCCAAAACCAGAAAAACAAAGGAAACAATTGACTTACAAAAGAGTCTAATACATTCATTCTATAAATTTGTAGTGAAACTGATCAAGACCCAAAAAACAGACAAGATAACTGCAAGTTTTGATAAGTGCACTTAAGAGTGCAAAGGAGAAAGAATAGAAGACCAAAGATATCTCCTTTAGACAGGGTGACCAGGAGAGGCCTCTGAAGAAGTGACACTTAAGCTGAGACCCAGCCACGTGGAGAGAGAGAGTCCTCTGAACTGGGAAGTAATTTAGAGCTGCCTTAAGTTATTTATTTCCTTGTTTATTATCTGCTCCTCCCACAAGGATATAAGCTCTCTGAGGAGAGGGTCTGTTTCTTGGTTGTCCATTGTTATATTCCCAGCACCTCGTACAGTACCTGGCACATAGATGCACAGTGCAGATTTCTGAATCAGTGAAACAAGTCCTAGAGAGCAGCAAGCAGAGGGAGAGGGGCACAAAGTAAGGCTCAGGGAGCAGTCGCACGAGGCTGTGTAGGCCATCAGAGGTTAGGGTTGTATTCCAGGCACACTGGGAACTTAGAGCAGAAGGAGGACATGTCCCACTTCGGTTTAAGGCTACTTTTTCAGCTGTATGGAAGATGGGCTGGAGGGGAGCAATAGTGGAGTGACACCACATAGGCTTTTGCAGGACTCCAGTTGAGAAATGACAGCCTGTACTAAGAGCAGTAGTGATAGAGAAAAGGGGCAGAATCAAGGTGTATTTTGGACCCGGCACTGACACGACTCGCTAATGGAATTAATTTGGAGGATGAGGATAGGAAGTGACGACTAGATTTACTTCTTGAACACCTGAGCGGGTGGCACCAGTGTATGGAGATGAGATGGTTCATGGGCCTAGCGTGGAGAAGGCCAGGTCAGGAGGCAAAAATCAAGGGTACTCTTATGAGTACAGTTAGTCCCCTCACCCAAGGCTTCACTTTCCGAGGTTTCAGTCACCCACAGTCAACCTTGGTCTGTAAATACAAGATGGAAAATTCCAGAAATGATCAATAAGTTTTCAATTGCACACTGTTCTGAGTAGCGTGATGACATCTTGGCCGACCTGGGACATGAATCATCCCTTTGTCCAACGTATTTCGCCCCTTAGTCATTTAGTAGCCGTGAGGGTTATCAGATTGACTGTCACAGTATCACAGTGCTTGTGTTCAGGTCACTCTTATCTTACTTAACAATGACCCCAGAGCACACGAGGAGTGATGCTGGCAATTCATATATGCCAAAGAGAATCCATAAAGTACTTCCTTTAAGTGAAAGGGTGAAAGTTCTCGACTTAGCAAGGAAAGGGAAAAAGCCATATGCTGAGGTTGCCACCATCTTCAGTAAAAACAAATAGGAAAAAGAAATTTGTGCTGGTTCTGCTGTCGCACCTCAAACTGCAATAGTTACGAACACAGTGAGGAGTCATACAAGATATTTTGAGAGAGACCACATTCACATAACTTTCATTACAGTATAACTGTTCTATTATTGTTGTTAATCCCTTAATTGGTAAAGTAAACTTAATCATAGGCATGTATGTATAGGAAAAACCATAGTATATATAGGGATCAGTACTATCTGTGGTTTCAGGCATCCACTGGGGGTCTTGGAATTTATCCCAGGTAAATAAGGGGTATGTTCAATTTGAGATGTTTATTTAACACCTAAGTGGATGTGTCAGCTAGACACCGTGGATATTCAAGTCTGGAATTCGGAATAGAGGTCAGGGCTGGAGACAAAAAGTTGGGAATCTTAACCATAAAGATATTTAAGTTCATGGGAATTGAGGCAGTCACTTAGGGAAAAAGCATAAGAGAAATGTCTCAAGGCCAAGCCTTGAGGAACCCCAGCATTTAGGTTGGATAGAGGAAAGGGAGCCAGAAGGGGGAGTGAAGAGTGGCCAATGAGGTGGGGGGAAAACCAGGAGGGCAGTTGGTGAGGATGGATGCTCTCCTCCTTCCTAGGTGTAAGAACACATATGAAGAGCAGAGAGTACATTCGGGGGCGGGGGAGAAGCCCCAGAAAGAGGCTTGGCTGGAGGTGAGCCTCTGTCCAAGTCTTAAAGGGTCTGTAGGAGTAATCCTAGCACAGACGGGGAAAGTAGGCATTTTCTAGGCAGAGAGAACAGTCCTGCAGACAAGGAGCAGGGAAATGAATATTCGAGGAAGTTACGAATTAGAACAGGAGGAGATGATGAGCAATGAGGCTTGAGAAGTGGGCAGGAATCCCCATATCACAAAAGGCCTTCCATGTAATAAGGTTGGAGGACTTTTTATTCCTTATTATCAAGGTAATAAGATGCTCATTATAGAAAATATGTAAAAACAAGAGATCAAAAAGGAAACTACTTCCCAGAGATCTTATTATCTATCTTCCTATACATTTCCTTACACAGTTGAAACTCTGTATGTTTACAGCTTTTTGTTTTTATATGTTTTCCTTAAGAAGTTCTGTTAAACACTTCTCCATGACACCAGACTTCATAAACAGCTTTTTAAATGACTAGACACTATTTCATAACGTAATCAAAACAAATTAATTCCTTTAATGTTCTGTGTTTATTTACAACATGTCAATCTTACACAGGATGCTTTAAAATATTTTTTTATTTTACACAAATTTCTTTTAAAAATCCTTGGTAGACGTCAAACGGCTTTCTACCGAACTTTCGCGATTTACTCTTGGCAGACTTCTGCCTCAGATTGTTTAGAACAATCACCATGGATGCGGTGCTACGGCTGGATGGGGGCGGGCTGGGGGGTGGAGACCGGTGTGGGCCCGGTGAGAGGACCTGGGCATCCCTCAGCCCGGCTACTGGTGTGGGACGTAGCCTGGGAGCTCGTCAGAAACGCAGAACCTCAGGTCCCAGTCCAGACCTACCTAATTCGAACCTGCATGTTAACCAGATGCCCAGACTCCTCTGCCCATTCAAGTGTGAGAAGCACTGATCTAGAACAGTGGTTTCAAATTGCACACTTAGAATCACCTGGGGAGCTTTAAAAAATTCCAACGTCCCGGTTGCACCCCATTCCTATCAAATCTCCGAGAGTGAAACCAAAATACAAAACCTGTAAGTGATCCCAACGTGCAGCCAATTTTGAGAACCTGTGATCTAGGGGCGTAGCGTGGACGGAAACGTTAACAATGGCCAGTTGGGCTCAGGTGGCTGAGGAGCAGGTGTGAGAGCCAAACGTACTCTGCACCGCATAGCTCCGCTCTGCGTTTGCAATTTTGCATAACGTACACGTAGCGCCCGTGTAGAAGAACTAACAAGCGTGGGAAGGCCTAATGTCGGTACCCTGAATCAGGCGCTAAGCCAGCCAGGCCAGGGCAGGTGGCCCTTCACCTAGGGTAGCGCTCCCCACCCCCGCGCCCCGCCCCTCCGAGCGCCCGGAGGAGACTTGGGGCGCAGGCGCACTCGCCGCCGCGGCTGTGTCGGCCTCCGCTGACGTCAGGACGCCTCGCGGGTTAGTCCCCCGCCCCGGCCCCCGAGTTCCGCGCGGGCCGGGCTGGGGCGGGGCGTCAGGCCAGCTGAGCTATCCGGTCAGACCGCGCCAGTTTGAATGAAAGCTCCTCAAGATGGCGGCGGCCGGGGCCGAGGCGCGAGGAGGTGAGGGCTGGAGAGCGGCGCCCCGCACTGTCCCCCGTCCGCCGGGCAAACTCCCGAGGCCCGGGAAGCGGGGCCGGGACGCGCGGGCCGGCCGGAGCGCGACGCGGCGAAACGCCGCCTCCCGCGCCACTGACACCGCGGCCCCCAGACGCGCGCCTCGGGCTCCTCCCTGCCCCCGGCCCCTGACCCTCCTCGCGGCTCGGCCCGCCCGCTGCCCTCAGTCCCCTCCCGCGCCCGACCCCCGCGAGGCCCGGCCCGCGCGCACCGCTGCCGGCCCGCCGACCCGGCGGCCCGGCCCCCGCCGCCCGCCGCGCCCGAGCCCCCTCCCCGCGGGGCAGCCGTGCGGTGGCGTCCGGGCGGCCCCGGCGGAGCCCGGCGCGGCTCGAGGTCCGTGGGCACGCTGGGGGCGCGACTCCTTTGTGGTGGTTTGAGCGGGACGTTTGCGGTCGGGCTGGCTTCGGAACTGGGGAGCGGGAGGACCCCGTGGGGTGAGTGTGACCACAGTGTCAGACGAGCGGAGAGAGGTCGGGGCAGAGGTGTGAAGGCTGAGTGAGGATGCACCCCGATGCGGACGCACCGGGAGGGGCGGGTCCCCGTTGCAGAGAACCCCAGTAAGTGGGTACTGGCGGCGGCAGCCCCTGGCTTACGGGAATCGGTTCCCCCCCCACCCCGGTAACTTGCGAGGTATTTATGTGGACGCCGAAGAATTCGGTGCCTAACGTGTGTTTGCGCGCGCGCTGAAGGACGGGAACTTTCACTGCCTTATAGAATTGAAAGGTATTTTCCAGCGCTGCGCCTGTCTGCGTGGATTATGGATTCATTACCCCCCAACTTTTCCTCCGCTCGGGGTTAGTGTGGAACTAGTGTCAAGTTTTCGTGGTGGGCATGAAATGTTTAATCTTACCAATGAATTATTTTTCTGCCGTGGGGGCAGGGGGTTTGCAGTTTTTTATGTTCCAAGTTTTCTTATTCCCCAAAACAGCATTTCCGTGGAGGGTCGCGTCTTGAATCCTCGTGTAACTCGGACTGGGTGAAAATGGTAGGAACGGCAGACAAATCCACGCTGGGTAGATAGCCCAGAGGAACCTCCTCTGCATGTGATCAGCATAATGAGGTTACCTTTTACACAAAACATCCTGAGGTTATGTCAATACAGGGGTCTTAAGGGGTCGTTTCTATTCTGCCGCTCCCCTCCCCCCAAGCCACCACTCCAACACCAGCAGACTCGCCCCCCAGATATTTTGGGGGAAAATCCTTTTCGCTTTCTTGGTCTAGAATCATGCATCCTTTTTTGGAAGGGGTTGGGGGCACGTGTGGAAATCGTACTTGAGGGTTTCTGACCGTGAAATCCCGGTGTGAGATGGGGAGGGCGAGGGGAGATTATAGGAAGACCAGCTGTTCTCTCCTCTCTGGAAATTACCTCTAACCCAAAAGGTTATCACCACTACCTTGGAGAGCTACCAAGTAAAGCCAGCGTTTACTGATAAATTTTGTTTGGTAATCCCAGTTTACTCCAACCCTGCCATTTTTTTCAGCGAAGCTGAAACCCAGAAAGATGGAAACCTCCCTAAAATCATGCAGCTCGGTGGCCTGGCGGAGGCTGGGGCAGAGGACCTCTTGATCCTCCCTGGTGCTTCTACTAGCGCTAGCCATAAAGCCAGGTTCATTACCTGTTTCTAAATATCAGTTTGTGTTAACATACTTTAAATGCAGTATGGTAGCATACTGTTTACGGGAATTTGAGGGTAAAATCTTCCGCAGCAGAGTTAGTTATTGGCTTCTACAAGGTTGATCATGAGGACGGCTGACTTTCTTCAAGCTTGGTGTGTGGATTATGTAAATTGAATACTCTCTGTATTGTCATTCTTGGCTTTGGAAGCAATATAGGAAATGAGTAGTAACAAAACTCAATATACTCTCCGTTGTTTTATTTTAACTCCTGGGTTTATTGACCTTGATAATAATACATTGCAGCATGGGCAAAATCGGAGTTAAAATTTTATGCAACCTTCCAAAATGGGAAAAGTAGGCCATGTGATGTATGAGTATGTAACTATAGAATTAGATTTCAATTAGATTTCAGTTCTTATTGTTCAACTAAGAATCTTACATTGTTACTTTTTAACAATGTAAGATTATTTTAAAATATATTTAAGATGTATTTCTAACAATAATGAGCGTGTCCTTGAGATCTACATTTTATTAAATGAGCATTTCTGTGTAGAATACAATGAAAAAGTCAAAAATATTATCTCGACTTTTGCATCTATATATAATCTAATGCAAGCTTATAGACATGAAACATTTTGTTCAGGGGGCCTAGTAGAAATTGACATCAGTTAAACATGTAGGATAGAGACCCATGAGAAAATCCAGGAAGACCAATTTACCAAGAGAGTTCTTTAATGGTTAACTTTTTCTTAAAGACGTGTATATGGTTCCTTGTCATATGAATTTTTAGTCTTATAAAATTGCCACTTGAAGGGTGGGGATATAGGGGTCTTGAGTTTTCCCCTTTTTTTCTTTTGGTTTTTTGTTTTATTTTAATTGAGTAGCTATTTCACTAGTAAAGAATTCTATTTTCTTATTGTAGCTTGGTGTGTGCCTTGCCTAGTTTCACTTGATACTCTTCAGGAATTATGTAGAAAAGAAAAGCTCACATGTAAATCGATTGGAATCACCAAAAGGAATCTAAACAATTATGAGGTGGAATACTTGTGTGACTACAAGGTAGAAAAGGTAAGGCAAATATCTAGACCCTTAAAAGAGACCTAATCAGACTTCAATTCAGTATTTCATATTTCTGTGACATAAAAAGAACCTTAAAAGTAAGCAGAACTCTTCTTAATGGTTAAAATTCTTGGCCATAATAAAGTTGTGTCCTATCATCTGTTTTGCCAAATAACATTGAGAGGATTTTGAAGCATAAAATGTTCTTATATTAGAATATTTCAAGGTGCTTATATCAATATCATTCTACATCCAACTCTTGATTATCTCCAGGTGGATTACCAGAGCAAATGTTTTATCTGAGATTGGCTTCTCCTGTCATTCATTTTGTTCCTGAATCATGTTTCCCCACTATCACCTGAGATGAACCTAGAAATTCAAGCCAATTTTAGTGGTACTGAATCTCCTCAAGAAGCATCACCGTTTGTATTTCCTGCCATCCTGTCAAACTCCTGCTAGCAGTGAGGTTCTGTTGTGCAATAAAATGGCCTGGAGTTCACAGTCATTTCTAGGCTTCGTCTAGAACCTCATGACTTCAGTAAAGTCATTTAACTTCTCTGGGCCTCACTTTGTTTCTGTTCCTCTACAGGGTTGTTCTTCAAGAAGCTCTTTCAATCTAAACCTTACAATGTATTTTTGAGTAATTCACCTTTCTGTAGTCTACTTCCTCTACAAGAACTCTGTTTCAATTAATTAATCTGTCCATTCTTGCAGATGAATGAATCAGGAATCCTGTTTAATTCTTTGTTTTCCTTCTTTTTCATCCTCCATATGGATTCAGTCATTAAATCCCATTCTTCCTTTGAAACATCCATCTTCTTTTTGGTGTCACTGACTTCCCCACTCAGTGGGATTTTATGATGAAGCATTTCACCTACACTCTCAGCAGCCTTCAACCCCAAAACAACCCTGTCATCTGCCAATTCAGTTTATAAATCCTGGCCTGACCAGTCTAGCCACAGGTGTCATATAATCACACTTCTTGGTTCCGTTACATATTATTTCTATTCTTGCACTGCTCAGTTCTACTTGACAAGCTTTTTATCTTTTGCTTGCTCCTTCCATTTTTGTCATCAGTTTCCCCAAATTTTATTACTTTTCTGGACTTCTGACTGTATCCCTCCCCCTCTCATATTCAGCTGCAGACTTCTGCCTCACTGGATCCTTCAAGGATGAACTTTCAAGTTACCTTCACACCAGTTATCTGTATCTTTGTTCATTCTTTCAGAGGTGTCACCATTTTTCTTTTTTCTTCCTACCCATCCCCTTTAGGACTTTGCTTAATCTCTGATGTCCTTTTTTTTTTGCGGTACGCGGGCCTCTCACTGTTGTGGCCTCTCCCGTTGCGGAACACAGGCTCCGGACGCGCAGGCTCAGCGGCCATGGCTCACGGACCCAGCCGCTCCGGGGCACGAACCTGTGTCCCCTGCATCGGCAGGCAGACTCTCAACCACTGCGCCACCAGGGAAGCTCTCTGATGTCGTTTTTGTATCAAGCACTGTTTTTCCACTGCTTTATCTTAATCAATAAACCTATTCAGATCTTCCTTAACCTTCCGAAATCTTTCTTACGTCTTCCATCCCCACTCAAGCATTTCCTGTCTTTTCCTTCTACTTCATTTCCCATTAACTTTTTAAAAACGGCTTTATTGACATATAATTCACATACCCTACAATTCACCAATTTAAACTGTACAATTCTAAGGTTTTTGTACCCTCTCAGAATTATTCTAAAACTTTTTGTGGAGATGGTAGCACATTTTCATTACCCTAAAAAGAACCCCATACTGCTTAGCCATCACCCCCCAAACCTCCCCATCTCTTTTCCCCGCTAACCCTAGGCGACCACTAATCTCAATAGATTTGGAATCTCAATGGCTCCCTGTCTCAATAGATTTGCCTATTTGGACATTTCATATAAATGGAATTGTACAATATTTATGTGATCTTTATGATTGGCTTCCTGCATTTAACATAATGTTTTCAAGGTCCATTCATGCTGTAGCACGTATCAATACTTCATTTTTTTATTGCCAAATATTCCATTGTATGGATATATCACATATAATTTATCCATTCATCGCTTGATGGACATTTGGGTTGTTCCTGTTTGGGGGCTATTATAAGTAATGCTGTTATGAACATTCATGTACAAGCCTTTGTGTGGGCGTGTTTTCATTTCTCCTGGATATATACCTAGGAGTTGAATTGCTGGGTTATATGGTACCTCTGTGTTTAACCATTTGAGCAGCTGTCAAACTGTTTTGCAAAGTGACCGCCCCATTTTACATTCCCCCCAGCAGCGTATGAGGGTTTCAGTTTCTACATGTTCACCAATACTTGCTACTATCTGACTTTTGGATTATAGTTGTCCTTGTGGGTATGGAGTGTCTCATGGTTTTGATCTGCATTTCTCTGATGGCTAATGATGCTGAGCATCTTCTCAAGTGCTTATAGCTCTCGGTCCGCAGCCTGTTAGGAACCAGGCCTCACAGCAGGAGGTGAGTGGCCGGGGAGTGAGCGAGGCTTCACCTGCCGCTCCCCGTCGCTCACGTCACCGCCTGAACCATCCTCCCCCCGCCTCCCCCACCCCAATCCATGGAAACATTGTCTTCCACGAAACCGGTCCCTGGTGCCAAAAAGGTTGGGGACTGCTGCTTGTAGCCATTTGTGTATCTTCTCCGGAGAACTGTCTATTCAGATCCTTTACCTGTTTTCTTAAATTGGGCTGTTTGTCTTTTTATATTGAGTTGTAACAGTTCTTTGTGTATTCTAGATAGTCCCTTATCAGATACACAGTTTGCAAAAAATTTCTGCTGTAGCTTGCCTTTCCACTTGTTACTGACTTTTTAACCCTCTCTGTCTGATTGACGGCTGTCAGTGGCCTCCTCAAGGCCAAACTCGAGGACCTCAGATCTTACTGTGCCACTTTGCAACACCTAACACTGTTGGCTACTCTTTTCTTCTCTGAAACTCGTGTCTTGGAGAGACTGCCTAGGTTCTGGTTCACATTCTGCTTCTACCATGTACTAGTTGCGTGACCTTCAGCACATTGCGTAGGTTCTCTCCTTCGCTGCTTCCCGTACGGGATGACGATCTTTATAGCACCGGCTCGTGGGGTTACTGTGAGCGGAGACTGACCTGCGGCGGTCATGCCGTAGAGGGGTGTACTCTCATCATTGTTACTCACCTCTATCTCCACTTCTTTTCGCCACCAGTTTTTCTTACTGTTCTTTCTGAATCTCCTTTACAGTCTCTTCCCTGTCCTTCTCAAGTGTTAATACATAGTCTCCAAGGCTCTGTCCTTGGCCCCCTTCTCACCTCGAAGCTGCTCTGCAGACGACCTCTTTCCCAGTGGTTTCTACTTCTGTCTATTTGGCTCATGACCCTCAGATCTTCGTGAGGCATTGACTTCTTTCTGAGCTTCATTTTAAGCTGGACACCCTACAGGTACCACATTCGGCGTATTCAAAACTGTACCCATTTTCCTCCCTCAAATCTGTGTCCTGATCTAGTGTTCCCTACCTAGTTTGACAGAATCATAATACTCCCAGTTACCTAACCTTATAATTTCATACTTTTTTAATTCTTCCTTCCTCCCCACCCTCTAAATCTAATAGGTCATCATATTATGTAGTCTCTGCCTCTCTGTCTTTTCCTGTTCATTCCTGTTATACTTTGACAGACAGAGTAAGTTACCACGGAGTCTGTGCTTACATTGAAGGAGCTGCCAGTTTTCTTTCTTATGCTACAGAATTCTGAGTATTATAGTTCAGTTTGGGTAACTTTTGCTGCTAGTTTCTCCTTCATCCTTCTCCTTTTGGTTCCTTGCTTTGGAATAAGCACGCTTTGCACACTTATGTCCTCCTACAACCCACTTATATTCCTCACTTCTTTTTTTTTTTTTTTTTTTTTTTTTGCGGTACGCGGGCCTCTCACTGTTGTGGCCTCTCCTGCTGCGGAGCACAGGTTCAGCGGCCATGGCTCACGGGCCCAGCCGCTCCGCGGCATGTGGGATCTTCCCAGACCGGGGCACGAACCCGTGTCTCCTGCATCGGCAGGCGGACTCTCAACCACTGTGCCACCAGGGGATCCCTATTCCTCATTCTTATCCTGCCTAGCACAGATAACTGAATCTGTAAGCCAGTATTACTTGAACGTACCTCTACCTTTTCTGTCTTTCTGTCTGTCTGTCTCTCATGTTCAGGGCAGGTGAAAGATCTTAACACCCTATCCTTTTGTTCTGTGTTCCCCTCCATTTAGCTCATGAAAGACACTGTCTCAGTACCATATTCTTCAAAGCCATTACAGTTGTTTCTGAAACACAGCTCTGATTGCATTAGGACCTTCCTTTAGCCCTTTAAATGGCTCCCTGGTGTCTGCCAGTCTAAGCTGAGACCCTTTGGACTAAGGCTGTTATCATCTGGCCACCAGCCCCCTTTCCAGCTTGTAACATACCCTACTTGTAACATATCCTACTTGTATGTTCTCTTGTAACATTTCCTACTTCCTTACGCATTGATATACTTGTAAATTCTTCCATGTAGCTAAGGTTTACTGAGTATCTACTAAGAGCTGAGCACTCTTCTAAGCATTGAGAATCTAGCTAAAAAACAAACATAGCTTATATTCCAATATCTGAACACATCATGCACCTTTGTGCCCTTTTGCTTTTCTCATCCACTTCCCTCTTTGAAATATTGTTTCCCTTCTCTCCTTGCAAAATCTGCATGGCCTGCAAAGTTCAACTGAAAGGTTACCACCAACCATAGAGCCTTCTTCCCTTCCCCACCTCTAGCAAAATTAATTGCTTTATATTCAGGACTTATAAAGCACTGTTCTTGTCATTATTCTAGAGCTGTTCACATTTTGTAGCTTTGTTTCATACCTGCTGAACTGGCAACAATTTGAGGGCCAGGACTGTGTCTTACTATAGCCCCTAGTACGTAATGGATATTTAGTTCATGGTTGATGAATTGAATTGGGTGTTGCGTCAGTGATTTCTCCAGTCCTCACCGTCACTGTTAGACTAGACCTCCATAGCGTCACGCTTAAATTATAGCAGCAATTTATTGCCTGATATCTCTGGTTTCACCTTTCTGTTGTCTCACTCAGTAAACATTTGAGTTTCTTCTGTGTGTCAGGTACTACATTAGGCAGTGGGAAAATAAAGGTTCATGAGAAACTGTCCCTAACCTTAAGGAACTCACAGCCCAGTGAAAAAGATTGACAAGTAAATCACCCAATGCAATAGTATAATAAGTGTTAGGGCAGACATCATGATGTGATCTGTGAGAGGTATGCCTGGGCTGGTCAGAGAAGGCTTCCCAGAAAAGATAATATCCAGCTGGGGCCTGATAAGATGAGTAGAGTCTTTCCTTAAGGCTTTAACATAGAGAATGGGGTGGTAGGATCTGGAAGTGGGAGACAGTGAGAGACGAGTAGAGGAACTCCAGCCGTCCTGCAGCAGTGGGTAGTCACCTGAACGGTTCTGAAAAGAGTGACGCTATCAGATGTGCAATTCAGAGAGTTTTCTCTCTGCAGTGAGGAACGTGGATTGGCAGGAAGGGGAATGACATATGTATAACTTACACATTCTGAAAGGCTGTTGCAGTAATCTGGGCAAGAAGAGATGGTGCTTGAACTAAAGTAGTAACAATAAAGATAAAGATAAGTTGGTGATATTTTGAATTATAGCGGATGTAAAATTTAAGTCTGTGGCTTAGTGGTCAGGGGGTTGGCTGGGGATCCAGCAGTGAGGGATCCACATCTAGGAAAGCTTGCCATGGCGTGGAGAGTAATACTGTTCACCAAGACCCAGGAATATAGGAAGATGAGGCTTAAGGAGGATTAGGATAGGAAGACTAGATTGAAGTTGGAGAAGAAGGTTGAGAGCATTTAAGTGTAAGACGACCAGTAGATAGTTGGAAATGTGGCTCCAAATCAAGAGTGAGAACTAAGTGGAAGCATTGCTCTTGAAGCGATTGGCAAGAAGATGGGGATTGAAGCCCCAGGACTGGGTACAGTTACGCCTTCATTAACTCTGCAGATATTTCTCCAGTCTTCTACCATCTACCATGTCACGCACTGGGCACTAGCAATCTCAGCAGAGAATGACACAGAGGCGTGGTCCCTGATATCATGGGGTCTATCTTTCAGTGAGAGTAGAAAAACCTTAAATATCATTGTACGAAGGACTTAATTATAGTTGGGGTAAGGCTAATGTAACAGAAGGCTCTAGCTCATCCTGGAGAGAGTAGGCAGGTGTCCGTAAGGACTGATGTTTAAACTTAGTACTAAAGGGTGAAAAGATAATGGGGGAGGGTATTGAGTCAGAAGAGAGCCTGACTCCTTCAAGGAATTTGCAGTGTGAGTGGAACATAGAGGGATTGAAATGAGGCTGGAAGGATGGGGCAGGCCCCAGAAAGTGCATTTTCTTGTAGGCCAAGAAAGGAATTTTGGACTTAATCTTAAGGGCAATAGGGAAATATTTTGTAGTTTTGAGCAGGGGAGTGACCTGGGGAGAGAGGAGTGTTGAAAATATCACTCTGGCTGTTGTGCCGTGAGTGGATTGAAAGGGTAAGAGGCCATTGCAGTGATCCAAGTAAAGAAAATGGGTGAAGAGCCAGGACTGAGGAACAGTAAGTGGTACTCCCAGGAAGAACTGTCAAAGCAACGGAGAAAAACTGGCGGGAAAGGTAGGAAGAAAATCAGAAGAGTAAACACGGCAGCCTGAGGAGGAGATAATGTCAGTAAAATAGAGTCATACCCAGTGGGTCAAAGAAGTATAAAGCTCCCTCTGGATTGAGCAATGGACGGGTCATTGACACCCTTAGAGCATTTCTGTGGTATGGATAGAAGAAGCCGAAATAGAATGAATTAAAGAATTAGTTGGAGGTGAGAAAGTAGGGTCAAGTGGTATGGGTGACTCTTTCCAGAACTCTAGCTTTGAAGAAGGGCTATGTAGGGTCTAAGGGTGTTTATAATTTTTAATTTAAAAAAAAATCCGAGTAGATAATATGATTTTAAAAATTGCATGTTATAAAGCATCTTATACTGAGACTATACCTTAGTCTCCGATCTCTGACCTTTTAGTAATTTATCATATCTTTTCAAGATCCCTTACTTATTCAAGCATTTATATCTCAAAGGAGATTTAGTTTAATTTTGCCTTTAAAAAATAAGGGAGGGCTTCCCTGGTGGCGCAGTGGTTGAGAGTCCGCCTGCCGATGCAGGGGACACGGGTTCGTGCCCCGGTCCGGGAAGATCCCACATGCCGCGGAGCGGCTGGGCCCGTGAGCCATGGCCGCTGAGCCTGCGCGTCCGGAGCCTGTGCTCCGCAACGGGAGAGGCCACAACAGTGAGAGGCCCGCGTACCACCAAAAAAAAAAAAAAAATAAGGGAGATTCAGATGCTAGAGAGGATCAGGAGAGAGCAAGAGACTGAAGGGACAGGAGATGGGGGTAATTGACGGAGGAAGGGCCTCTCTCCTGTTGTATCTGTGGTCCCCTTCTTGTCTAGCTCCACGCTAGGGTCACGTGCTACTAAAAATAACGGGGGAGGCGGTGGGATAGGGACTCCTGAGGGAAGTGGAGGAGGTCTGAAATAGCCAGTTCGGGAAGTGGAAAGAATGCTAGCTGGGGGAACAAGCAGGTGGTTACCGTGATGAGCTCATGTCAGGTCCAGTGGAACTCAAAGGATGTAAACTGTGGTAGTCTCACTGCTGTGTGAGTTTCCTGTGCCGTGTTCTTGCCATGTCACCCCTTCATACAGAAAAATTTCTGACAAAACTGGGTTCTCTTTATTAACATCCTCATCTCATCAGTGAAGAACACCCATGCACATCAGTGGGGCTTCTCCCTTAGGAATCAAATATTAAAGAAATACTACCCAAAGCTTTGATTTCTTAAAGTATCCAGATCATTCTGTGTCTCTAGGACTACCACTATACTGCACGGCCACATACTACCACATACTAACACGTACTACCACATACTAACAAAATAGCCACATTTAACAATAGAGTCATACTCCTAAAAGACTGATTGCACTTAAGAGTGATTTGTTAAGAACTGGCATAACAGAAATCATTAGACTAAAACCTGAATTTTAGAGACCAGGAAAGCAGAGCTCCAAGAGGGACTTCTCCAAGGTCATGTTGTTCATTTGTGTCAGCCTTGGGCCTCTAACCCAGGCCCCCAAACTCCTACCCTCTGTCAGTTACTGGTATGGAAATCTAGTGACTTTCCATTGACTGTAATAGTTCTCGAACTGTGTTCTCATGGAACACTGGGATTTTCATAATCAGATTAAGGCTGTTCTACCACTAATAGTGAATACTGTGATTACTTCAAAACTTGCAGGGGAAAAATAGCTAATGGGAAGGCAGATTTTTGTTGTTGTTCTTTTTTGTGCCCCCATATATATATGTATTTCAAAGTGTTTGTGCTAGCTACCACTTACTGGCTACAGACAGCAGATGACAGAACAAATATTGAAAAACCATGAATTGCTATCTCCAGGTTAAGTTGAGCAGCCTGTATTTCTTTTAAGGATTCATATCGTTACTGTTGTGATTTTTATATTGCATACGTGTTGGTAGTTGTATTTTTCGTTATACATTCAGAAACATTTAGTCAAAGCCTAGGATATAGTAGGGAATTGTGCTTGGTTCTGGGGCTGCAAAGAATAAGATTCTTTCCTTCCCCACAAATGGCTTATAGTTTAGATTAGAAATGGGAACACGAGTTGGCAGTAATCAGAGGGAGGGAAGACTTCACGGGAGAGATGACATTTGAGCTGAGTTTTAAAGATGAGTAGGTTTTTCTGCATATAAAAGATGAGACTGAAATAAGTGTTCAGTAGGCAAATGGAAGAAGACATTCTAATTAGAAATAACTGTGTGAACAAAGCAACAGAAAAGTATGAAAAGGCCTGGCATGTTCAGTTACTAACAGCAGTTCAGTGTGGCTGGAGGGTGGTGTGTGAATGGGGCCACATTGGAACGTTGAGTCAGGGAGGCATCAGGGACCCAGTCAAGAATGATCTTTGTTATAATAGGAAGTTTGAGCTTAATTCTTTAGGCAGTGGGCGAGCCATTAAAATTTTTAAGCAAGAAAATAACAGAATGGCTGGCACTGTGGATGTTTTGTTTTTATAAGAAAACTACACGTTAGTAGAGAAGGACAGAGTGGAGTGTTATCAGTCTGGTGGCAGGGAAACCGGTAGGAGATCAGTGTCCTAATCCAGGCAAAGCTGAAGGCTTGCAGGAACGGGCATTCTGGCGAAAGAGGTGGGCCAGAAGAAGCATGTGGAGAAACTTGGTGATGGGTTGGGTTGAGAGGAAGGAAGAGATGAGATTGACGTGGTTTGCGACTTGTGTGACTAGGTAGATGGGGGTAAGGCTGCCATTGATGGCGAATACAGAGAGAAACCATTCAGGAACAACAGTGGCGAGTTCCATGTAGATAGATTGATTAAGAACCTGTGGGACAGACATCCAGTAGGCTATTGACTATATGGGGTTGCAGCTAAAATTTTGGGAGAATCAGCATACAGTTAAAACCATTGGAGTGAAGAGGTTGCCCAGAGAGAACATTTGGAGCAAGAATTCTTAGTCTGGAATCCACATATCCTGAATTTACCCATTGTATCATACATGTGACTTTTGATAGGGGAAGGTCTGTAGCTTTCTTCAGATTCTCAAAAGAGATGAACCCTTGTTTAGTGTGAAAAGGGGCCAAAGACAGAGCCCTGAGTGTTTGCATTGTGTAAGTGCAGTTCCTAGTAGACAAGATGGAATTAAATGTATTTACATGGAATGAAGCTCCCCACAGAAACACCATGGTTTCTAAGAATTGTAAAAACCATTGGCCTACGATAAAGTCAGGTGTTCAGAGCTGTCCGGAATTTGCTCTTGCCTTGCCGTTACCGTTCTCTCTCTCGCTTCAGTGTTCTAAACTGTAAAGCTGGCTAAGTCCATCTCTTCACTGTTTTCTGGATACTTCACGCAAATCTTAGCTCCAGGCTTCTGCTTGTGTTTTTCATCCTGCCTGCCCTGTGCCCTACCCAACAAATGCTATCAATCTTTCACAGTGTAGTTTGTTCTACTTCCTCTGTACCTTTTTCTCATTGACCTATATTGATTTCCCTCTGTGTATTTTAGTGGTATCTATTGTCTTATTTGTTTTGGCATTTAAAATTGTACCACCTTGCACTGCTACTTATTTTACATACTATTGCCTTCCTTTCCCAGCGAGATTTTGCTCCTAAAGGCTAGTATTACCTTGCATCTCATCACACCCTCTAGTGACCAAACTTTCATATGCTCATAATAGATACTAAAATATTTGAATGAATTTAACCTAAGCTAAACATAGTGGGGAAAATGTCTTGAAGAAAAAAATTAATAAGATGCATTCCAAATTATACAGGAATGATTAGCAGACCATTTTTATGACTCCACTCCATTTCTATAGGTAATCAAGAGTTGATTGCATATCTGAATAAGATACTGATATCCTATGAGACTTAAGAAATTTTTGACTTTTATTTGAAATTTTAGGGTATTGAAGTAATTGAATTTGTTAAGTCAAACTGATTTTTCTGTATAAAATTATCTTATTTTTCAAAATGGAAAGATCTTTTTTTGATTTTAAAAGTAAAACAAGGCTTATAAAATAAAAGGAGTCTACAAAGTAGAAATAAAACGTTACTAATATTTCTGTAGCACTCAGGTTTTTGAAGCATCTTTACCATCCGTAAATTAGGTAGGTACCATGTGATTAACATACAAAACTTGCAAGCGACTCATCATAAAACATTATTTTGGAAGTTGACTACAGTGGCATAGTGTTTTTAGTTTTGCTGAATGATAATTTAGCTTAATCATCTGACTTGAAGCCACCATTTCTGTTTCTTTCATTGTTTGCTGGTAACTTTGGTATAACCCAGGGCTATGGTAGGAAAAACTACAGCAGGAGAAAAAAAAAAAAAGAGGACCAGGGTTGCATTGCTTTATTTTGGAATCAGAAACATTTTTAACTTTCATAATTAAGGGGAATCGGTAATGTTAGATACTGCCAAGTGGATCTCATTATTATTGAGCATATATCTGCCAACAGCAATCCCGAATTGTAGTAGTCACCTCAGGAGGGAGAAATCCATGTTACGTTTTAGTGAGCCAGTATGACTGACACTTCAGTATATGTCTAGGCTTTTTTTTTTCCTGGAATCATAGTATATATTTTCATAGAAGTACAGTTTTTGTGCATATGCGCACACCATAATTGAGCCACTTTTTTTAACAAAACATATTTTGACCGTTTTCACAAAGAAGCAAAGGTCTTTTAATTAACAAGCATTACTGCTTATCGGGTAGAATATAATAAAACCTCGAGATGAAGATAAGCCCTCTCACTCGGCAGGTGACCTCCTGCAAAGCTGCCTCAGTGCCCCTCCCCCAGTGGTGCCTCCACAGTGCGGCTTATACCACATTGCCTAGACCTGCCAGGCCACTTGGCGTTAATAAACTGAGTAGTAAAACATCCTTACTTTATAATAAAACCTTTATTAAAAATTTCAGGAAAAAGCAAATGTATCCCAGTTAAGTTTTTATCAATATCTATGAATTAAAATAACTAAAAACCGTAGAATGCAGTTTAATCACTTTCATATTTCAGAAGGCCTTTTACCCTAGCACTCGTGGATATATGTTCACTATTCCAGAGAACAAAGACAAAATTGAGAGACTGCTTGAAAAATTTTTTTCTTACGTACACTAGACTACCTTTTTTAAGAGAAACTTAACATAGCATTGCCTGGCTTTAAGGGAAGAAAACGTAGCCAGTCACTGGGGTGGGAAGGCAAGATTTCAGGTACCATGGTGGCCAGCAGCAGTCTGAGGGATAAGTCAAAGTATTTGATCTTTGGTGCCTTGAGGGCCTGCCACCTAATCCAGCCGCGGGTGAGTCTAAGGTAAGAACTCTCTGGAATTGTGCTGTTCAATAGAAATATAGTACAAGCTACATATGTATACAGTCGGCCCTATGTGTCCTCTGGTTCTGCATCCCAGGATTCAACTAACCCCGGATCGAAAATACTTGCAAAAGAAAAACATTCCAGAAAGTTCCAAAGCAGAACTTGAATTTGCCATGTGTTGGCAACGATTTATATAGCATTCACATTATATTAGATATTGTAAGTAATCTAGAGATGATTTAAAGTATATGAGTAGGTTATATGCAAATGCTGTGCCATTTTTACATATGAGACTTGAGCATCCGTGGATTTTGGGTTCCGAGAGGGGTCCTGGAACCAATCCTCTGGTGAATACCGAAGGACGACTATGATTTTAAATTTCCTTGTAACCACGTTAAACAAAATGGAAAGAAACAGGTGAAATTGCTTTGAGTAATATATTTAATTTAACCCCAAATATTATTTCAACGTGTAATCGATATTTACACATTAAGAAATATTTTTTAAAAATTAACAAATATTGTGCGTTATTTTTTTGTGCTGAGTTGTTGAAGTGCAGTGTGTATTACACTTAGAGCACATCTCAATTCAGACTAGCCACATTTCCTGTGCTCCATAGCCACATGCAGCCAGGAATGACTGTATGGAACAGTTCACTCTAGAAAATCTAGGGGATGTGTGCCCAGGACATTGAGAAAAAGAACTTCCCTCACAGCCAGTGTAAAATATGAAATTACGGACCTTAGAGGATGCCTACATCTGTGCTGGCCAAGCAAGCCACTGAGCTGGGTCATAAATTATTCATTTTGGGACAACTTATTTCCATGATCAAGATCAATATATTTTGTGTCACTTGATCACTGTTTGGTAACATATTCATGACTTTCAGTACTTTTATCTTTCTCCAGGTGCGACTCTTTTGTCTCTGGTCAAACGTCATGCCACATCTAAATTCTATGCATAGTTTATGTAATATAAAGAAAAATAGTTTTATTTTTATGATTTGTATTTCATCTGCTAGTAACTTGTGACTGTGTATTCTGAACTTTATTAAGAAAAATGATAATACCTTACTCTTTAAGATATTAAATTCTTTTCAGTAATTGGGTCTGTCATAATCTGATTTGCATTTTCTTTTATATTTTAAGGATATGGAATATTATCTTGTAAAATGGAAAGGATGGCCAGATTCTACAAATACTTGGGAACCTTTGCAAAATCTCAAGTGCCCATTACTGCTTCAGCAGTTCTCTAATGACAAGCATAATTATTTATCTCAGGTAAAGAAAGGCAAAGCAATAACTCTAAAAGAAAATCACAGAGCTTTGAAACCTGCCATTGCTGAATACATTGTAAAGAAGGCTAAACAAAGGATAGCTCTGCAGAGATGGCAGGATGAACTCAACAGAAGGAAGAATCACAAAGGAATGATTTTTGTTGAAAATACTGTGGACTTAGAGGGCCCCCCTTCAGACTTCTACTACATTAATGAATACAAACCAGCTCCTGGAATCAGCTTAGTGAATGAAGCCACCTTTGGTTGTTCATGCACAGATTGCTTCTTTGAGAAATGTTGTCCTGCTGAAGCTGGAGTTCTTTTGGCTTATAATAAAAATCAGCAAATTAAAATCCCACCTGGCACCCCCATTTACGAATGCAACTCAAGGTGTCAGTGTGGACCCGATTGTCCCAACAGGATTGTCCAAAAAGGCACGCAGTATTCACTTTGCATCTTTCGGACCAGCAATGGCTGTGGCTGGGGCGTAAAGACCCTCGTGAAGATTAGGAGAAGGAGCTTTGTCATGGAGTATGTCGGAGAGGTACGCTCGCTTCTCTCATAGCGCACAGTGTGCGGGAGGCTCGTGCTCTTGAGGCGCCGCCTTTTACCTCAGTAACAAACACGCTTGGTACGTTTTGCTGTTACCGTTTGCAGATATGTACAGACTTCAGGTTTGAGGGAAGGGTTCACTGGCATCATGAGAAATACAAACTTGAATGTGAACCAAAAAAATTATACGCAGTGCCAAATGAAGTAGAGTCGCCTTTCAACAAACACCCGCTCATAGTCATTGAAACTGGCATTTGCAACTTTGAAAATATGACCAGTATTTTTACACAAAAGTCCTAAGAAGAATATCAGATCTAAATACATCCTGACTTAGAAACTTTTAAATTGTAATTTACTTCACCCATTTGACCAAATATGATTAAGTGTAGTTGGCAAAACTCAATTTTGCATCAGCATGAATGATACTGTAGAGTACATGAATGTTTTATGAGCAAGTATTGTAAAGTACACATAAAAACATTTATTGGGCTTCCCTGGTGGCGCAGTGGTTGAGAGTCCGCCTGCCGATGCAGGGGACTTGGGTTCGTGCCCCGGTCCGGGAAAATCCCACATGCCGCGGAGCGGCTGGGCCCGTGAGCCATGGCCGCTGAGCCTGCGCGTCCGGAGCCTGTGCTCCGCAACGGGAGAGGCCACAGCAGTGAGAGGCCCGCGTACCGCAAAAAAAAAAAAAAAAAAAAAAAAAAACATTTATTGCAGCCACCGATAAGAAAAATCCAAACTCTTTGCATCTGTAACTCAGCTACAAAGACCATTCTCTAAAATACCAACTACTGAGCACATTTATTTTCATACCTATAATGCTTATATACAAAAAATAGTGTTTACCACATACTATTTTAGGCATACTATTCTAAGCACCTTGCGTTTCAACTCTTACTAAATTCTCTCAACAACTCTGTGAGGTGGTAGTATTTCCTCCATTATTGTACAGCAGGAAACTGAGGCACAGAAAAATTAAGCAGCTCGCCCAAGGTCACTTAGTTAGTAAAGAAGAGCCGAGGTTCAAAACCAAGGCTGCAGAATCGCTGCACTTCACCTGTACACCACACTTCCTCAAACTGAGTGGTGGGCTAAGCTGTGGCTAGAACAATGAGTGTGACTGCATGTCTGGGGTTGTCAAACCAGGTATTTTAAAAGTTGTTTGGAATTAGATCCCCTTTAATTATCTGTATTCATCCAGAATTCTGAGGTTAAACTGCATCCCTATTTTGATCCTGAAATTTTTAGATAATGGCAGATTATTATAAATCACTATTCAGAATACTAGACCTTGTATAATCAAATTGTTCTCTTCTTTTGGTTTACTGAATGTGGCAGCTAAATTTGGTTGACACCATGAATCACTTGAGCCATTTTTGGTTTCTTGAGCTGAGCGTGTGGTCAGGCTGTGTTCTTCAGAGCAGAACTGTATAGATGATGGTTGTGAGCTACAGAATTTCATGAAAACCACGTATTCTACAAAACTAAACTTTCCAAACAGTTGACCGCAAATTTAATGTACCTTCTCTCCTGTATTTGTAAATTTCCATTTGTAACTGTACACAGATTCGTTATAGGAAAAATATGCCTTCAGAGCCTATTTAGAGCATACCTACTTCTAAATTTAGTCCTTTACACTCTGTTATGTCTTACACAGAGCTGTAGTTGTGTAGCTTTTTTGAACATATCAAATAAATGAGAATCGAAGGTGGGTACTGTTTCCGCTTGCTGATTGTTGGGTTGTCCTCACTCTCATTTGAACAGTCATACTTCGTTTGCGCCACCCGTTCTCCTCTCTGATTGCCCTCCTCTGTTCATCTAGCTCTTTTAGTTTATGTGAATGTTTACTTTGATGGCACTTTTACTTCTTTTTATGCACCTGAAGGCATTAATATGTTAACTAATAGATTTATGGATGGGTGTTTCTTCAGCAATAGCTATATAATATACTATAGTTTTTTCTTTTTAGGTTATCACAAGTGAAGAAGCTGAAAGACGGGGGCAGTTATATGACAACAAAGGAATCACATATCTCTTTGATCTGGACTATGAATCTGATGAATTCACAGTGGATGCAGCTCGATATGGAAATGTGTCTCATTTTGTGAATCACAGTGTAAGAGAGAAAGTATAGACAGGACTAATTAGTACTGTTTTAAAAGATTTTCCATACTTGAGGAATAATTATCTTTAAATTATATACTCTTTTATTATCTCCAAAGTATTTTAATACAAGGGCCTCTTCTGTTAATTCCTGGTATTATTGCTGTTTTAGGAAAATTCATCGAGGTGCCTACCAAATAACATCCATTTTGCAGGACTCTTTACATATGTTACTTCATTTACACTTTCCAACAACTTTATCAGATAGGTATTGACCTCGTATAGAGGAGGAAATTAATGAGCAGAGGAGTTAAGAGGTAAAAAGTTTAAGAATTAACACATAACTATATGGGTTACAGAAGTAAACACAGCTAAATTTAGGATACACAACTAAAGAAGGGTGGATTTGCCGTGTTCTCTTAAAATGTAAACATGTTAACATTTTTATAAAATTTAAGAATTTCTAGAGGAAGTATTTAGGGCTACTTTTCTAAACTATGAATTAGTATTCTTAATTCTTGTTTGAAAAGAACTTAGAATACACTTGGACCCTTAACTCCAGAATCTTATACTCTATAAAAACTATTTCCAAAAGTAAGGGAGGTTAGGAGTTACTGGACACCTCCTAAGTGCTAGATGGATAACATAGTATTAGGCTTGTGAGACTGACATTATTCTATAGATGAGATGACATTATCTCCATTGCATAGATTACAAGGAAAATGTTTCTTGGAGCATAAGTTCTATAGCTGATCATATAAGGAGGTAGACCATGTTAATCTTTTGATGGATTTTATACCAAAAAACTAGTTTATGATTAGTAACGAAATGTCAGGGACCTTCTGACTCCTTTGTTTCCTGGTTTACTTACATGTTGAATTTTTTCTTAACGATAAAATTGAGATACTCTCCAAATAGATGTATTCTATTCAAGGACAATTAAATAGTTACTTTGATTTCTCAGTATGATTCACCAGATCTTTCTTGCATATGCTAGAATGTAGTGCCGAGTTCTCGAAATGCTGAGCAATTCCAAACAGAAGTTTAAGAAATGAAACCCCATGCAACATGAAATTTGAGCTCTACAATGCTGATTTGATTTTTTTAAAAGTTACTCAAGTTCTTTAAATATGCCTTACTAGAGCATGTTTTACTTTTAATTTCAATAATTCTATTTCTATGTCTAGATGTTCTACTTGGGCATTTTTTGAATCTTTCTAGGCTCTTCAATAAACTTTTGATACAGTAGTCCCTCCTTATCTGCAGTTGCACCTTCTGTGGTTTTAGTTACCGGCTGTGAAACATGCTCCAAAAATATTAAATTAAAAATTTCAGAAACAAGCAAAAAACAACAACAACAAAAAATATATATATATACCTTACTAAAATATTTACAGGTGAAATGATAATGTTATCTAACATTTGCATTAAAATTCCCCCAAAACAATTAAGAAGTTGGGACTAGATGAAACAAGATTGGCAAAAATGTTAATAAGCTTTGAAGTTGCATAGTGGATCTATGTGGACTTACTGTATTATTTTCTCTAGTTCTATGTATGTCTGACATTTTCTGTAAGGGAACACAGTATTTTAAAATGTGCATGCCTCAAAGCCCTCTAAGCAATAAGCACGTTAATTTCTAGCAGAACTTAAAACTAATACTTTGGGAAATTAAAGATTTTATATAGCATGTAGCAGAGCTCGTTCATGTCCATTTCACTTCAGTGGGTTCTCATGTTCCTTTTTAGTGTGACCCGAATCTTCAGGTGTTCAACGTTTTCATTGATAACCTCGACACCCGTCTTCCCCGAATAGCATTATTTTCCACGAGAACTATAAATGCTGGAGAAGAGCTCACTTTTGATTATCAAATGAAAGGTATGATTTTCAAATACAGTTTCTTTGGTGGAGTTTCAGTGTGAAGAATCTAATCAGAATAGGAGAAGACCTTAGAGTATCTGAACCAAACTCATGTTAAGGTTTTAAAAAATGAGGCTGTAAGAGTTTGTCTTTTTGCTGAGGGCACAAAGCTAATCTGACAGAGCTAATACTAGAATCCAGGTCTGCCTGATCTTGGGCTGAGTAATGCTCTTTCTTCTATAGCATGTTGCTGCCTGCTTTTTTCAGAACTTCCATACAGAAGCTTATTTATTATAACATCTTTTCTCAATATTACTTGTATTTAAAAAATTTTAAGCCTACATTTCTGAATATTTACTGAAAGATGTATATTCGTAAGATTGAAAATATGATTTAAATCACATATGAGCTTATTCCATTCCTAACTGAATCTGGCTTTTAAAGAGAACATTTAATTCTGTTTGCTTTACTGTGACAACATGTGTTTTCTTTTCTTTGTTTTTCTAAGTATGATGCCCTTTACGTATTGTTACTACTTGACCTTGCTTTATGGCTCTTAAGCAATTTATGAAATGAATGCGTGTATACTGGATTTTACTAGTAAGTTTCATCATTTCACAAATCCATTCTCATAAATATGGACTAATAACATACACTTTACCTCTCACTAGCCCACAGCATCCTTTCAAGACAGTTTGTAAAGATTCTGTCAATTTACAACTGAAAGAAAATTTGAAACTCATTATGAATTGTCTTAACTCTTCTGTATTTCTTTTTCTACGTATTCAGGTTCTGGAGATATATCTTCAGATTCTGTTGACCACAGCCCAGCCAAAAAGAGGGCCAGAACTGTGTGCAAATGTGGAGCTGTGACTTGCAGAGGTTACCTCAACTGAATTTTCAGGAAATAGAACTGATGATGATTATAGTTTTTTTCCTAATGTTACCATTTTTAAAAAATAAGTATTTGGGACTCTTTTCATATTATCAAGATTATACACTATGTTAATTTACAATTCGTGTTTCAGACTATTGGCCAAATGCATTACTGATGCTTCTGAAGAGAGGAACACAGGGTCACATAGACTAATTTGAAATATACATATTCAGACTGTTTACAGATCTGTGTAGAAAGAAGTCTGTGTGAATAGAGAACTGCCTCCTTCAGTGTTTAAGTGTTAAACTAATGATGTAATAGTCACTAAGATCAAATATTCGACTTGCCATACACCTTGAATTTAGAGAAATAGAGTTAATTCTTATTGGACAAATACACAAGTTCTATTTTTGTTATTGTCATTCCTGTTTACCTACTTACTACTCATTGTACTTGTATTTGAGACAAATAGGTGATACTGAATTATACTCTATTTTCTACTTTCATTAAAACATTGAGGTCTTAATGATATAGAAATTTAAGGTCTAAAATTAAATGTAAAAAAGTTTAATTACAGCTTGATTTAATATTTTGAAGCAATCTAGACCACTAGGAGCGGTGGATGTCTGAACCAGTAATTCTAAAATATTTTTTAATCCTGTAGAAGAAAAATACCCAAAATGTTCTCCCTAAAATTCTAGAATGGCTAGCTGTTATGCTTCTTTGAAAGGATGGGGCGGTTGGGACCAGGGTGGTTTTTTGGAGTGCCAGGCAGGGGGGATGCAGCACTTGATAACATGAAGTAGGCGGTCCATGCTGAGTAGCTCTGGCCTCCACAGTAAAACGAGATGCCCCCTGAGAGCGGCTGTATGTAACGATAATGTTCCTCGCTATAATTAACATTACATTTTCTGAATTTTCAGGTAATTTTAACATTTCCTTTCCACCAAATTTAATTATTTTTATAATAAATAAAGGGCCTGCAGGCCCTTTTTAAGAAGTGATCTATATTTTGAACTGATACTTATTTTATACATGAATTTTTTTAATGTGATAAAGCTAAACTTGGCTTGGCCAAAGTGTGTGTCTGAATTATGACCATTTATTACTTGAACTATGAAGACTGAAATGGAATATATTCATTGTTTGGGGTTTTTTTGTTGTTTTTGTTTTTTCCTATGTAGTGAAACCTCAGTCCAGAAAAACTATATTTTCATCTCTTTCTGATCCTGGGACTTCTAATCACGGTGTCCAACATGAAGGCGAATGCAGCAGATAAGTCTAAATCTTGGTATTCTTAATTAAGTTCTGCCAGAGGTCCCTGCCCGAGGCTTTAATGACCTACAGTAAGCTTGGGTAAAGCTGAGCTGACTTTAAGAAAGCAGCACTTCACATCTTCATCCTTAACCTCTTTTTTGGGAGAAGCTACACTTTGTTATATTGCTATCACGGGATTTTGCTCTTTCATAACATAGGGTAAATTGTTTACATGTTTGGAGTCTCAGAGTATATTCTGTCTGCTCACCAAAATTTGCCGAAGGTGTCAAGGAAAAATATATATTTTTAGTGCCATTTTTTTCTTTATGAAAAAATAGTCACATGGCGTCAGTGGTAAAAAAGCATCACAGGTTTACAGGCCAAACTTGCTTTGAATTATAATTCTCACAGGTTCAAAGATGTAATTGTACCATTCTTTTTAAAAGGTCAGTGTTTTACTGTCTAGTTATTTGATCTTGTCTACTCTCTGTTAAAGAAATGTAAAGCTGGAGGACAAAGGGAGGTTGACTGTTTTCGGTAAACCCGTTTTGTCTTGTCCTTATTAATAGAAACGTAATGAACCTTTGAAATTTTTAAAAACCTGCATTACCCTTAAGTTGCTGAAAAGCTGAACTTAAGCAGTAAAATGATAGAAACTATTTAAACGAAGCTGTTCGGAGCTTTAACTGTTTTAAGTCAACATTTAGCTTCTTTAGTTCCCTAAGTTGTCAGAATTTGTTCTCTCAATATAAAGCAAATATTCAAGGGCAATATTTAGATCAAGTTTAAACTGTAAATTAATCCACTGTTCAAGTTGTATCGGTACCGTTGTTCTCGGTATCTCCAGAAGAGGATTGTGGTACACAATTGGTAATCTCAGGGTTTTTTCCCCACATATGCACAAAATCTAGACTGCACTTATTTTTCTTATAGTTCAACAGTTTCTCTTTAGCAAAATAAATTTAGTTTGGCATTTGACTTTCTATTTATCATGGCTTAGCTTTATTTCTGAATATTTTACTGTCATTTCCAGTAAGGCTACAAAAAGGGCAGAAAAATATTGATGTATTCATGACTACCTGTTATTGAGATTAACCAAAGGTTTATATACCATTCCTTTAAATGTTACTTTTAAGAAAGTCTATTATTGTCATGATTCATGCATTTGAATATCAAAGTAGAATTTTACACTTAGCATAAGGTAGACGGATACTTTTTAAAAGTTTTGAGCATTACTATTAGTCACCAGGTACTTAAACATATTGTGCTAAGTACTGCCTGGAAGTACAGAGGAATTTTAGAATTAGAGCTAATAATCTCTGAGCAAGTCTTAAGCCCTTTATCCGTACTCCTGTGCTTCTCATGAGTCTGTGAGGTTGGTGCCGTCCTCCCTATGGCAGCATACTGAAAAAACAGGCTTAGACCGGCTAGGGAACATTAACATCCCCAGGATCATAAACTAAACTTGACTACTTTTAAAATATTTGACCAACTTCAGGCAGACTGTTTTAAAAAATCCATTTCTATGTTTGTTAGTTTAAACAAACTTCCAAGTCCTGGATTCCTCTCTAAGGCAAATGTAGCTAGCCACTGGGTTTCCTTTGTGACGTATCTTGGTATCTTGAAACTTGTTTTTCACTTCTTCATACGTCACAGTTCTTGAAGTAAAAATCAAGTAGCCACTGTAATTAACCCTGCCCACTTCTATGCTCTTTTTGAGAGGCATTAGTGCAGAGTGGTTAAGAGCATGGACTAGGGGCCTGAAGTGCCTTGTTTGAGTCGTGGCTTCACCCCTTACGAACTACACGGACTGACCTCCCTGTGCCTTCACCTCCTCATCTGTGAGTGGGGATAGTAAGTGTACCTACCTCAAAGGGCGGTTGTGAGGAGGAGAGAGTGTGTAAGAGAATCGAGCATTGTCACAGAGTAAGTACCATATATAAGAATTAGCTGTAATTACTCTGTACTATAAACCTGTACTTTAAAATATTTGGTGGTCACTACAAGTTTTTTGATCGACGTCTGTTCTAGTGCTTAGCCCTTAAATTCGTTCAGCCAGCGTTTATTATGCCAGGCTTGCCTATGAAGCAACAATGAAAATGTGGCAGTATGGAATATTAAATTCATGGTGAGATTATAAAATGCTAAGAATATATTCAGAAGAATGTTTACAGGCATGTTTTAAACACCCACCTTGGATCATAAGCTATACTATTAAAATGAAGTCTTAAATGTCAGTGAATATATACAAATGTATGTAGTAGTAACATTTGATTATGTGATGTGTAATTATGAAGTGTAACTAGTTTTTAGAGCCTAAGATTAAAAATGAAGTCTCTGGGTTCCTGTAATAGGCCTGTTGTAGTTATGAGTATTGAACGTTTTGCAGTCCCTACTGGATCTCTCCAGTGACTTATACATTCATCACCTTGAACTTAGGTAATGGTACTCATCGGGGAGCTGGGCAAAATGGAGTAATATACTCCTGCCCCAGTCATACTGAGTCTGTAGAGTGTATTTCATCAGCAGCTCAGGGTAGCATCTGAGCTAGAAAGAAAGGGGTCAGTGTTCCCTTTAAACTTCACATTCTTGCTTACACACCTCTGCCCTCAGCTACCTTACTATGCTCAGACCAGTCTGTGTTGGTGTACATATTAATAAAACTTACTGTTGAGTAATTTAGGGCAGAGACACTTGCTATAAATTGTGATTCAACATATTCCTCAGAGAACAGTCAGGAAGGAGTTGCACCCTTACTCTCAGCCCTGACCCTTAATAATTGTGTCGGTTCCTTCCCCTCACCCCTCTCTGGTGCCAGTTTCTTAGCCGAAATTTGAAGTGTAGTCGCCACTGTCCAGTTTTTCTCCCATGTCAATGGACAAGGGCTAATTTATCCTTCTGCCAACATTTGGGAATGGAAAATTCCCTTCTGGACAAGTGAGAGGGTTGGCTTCCTGGGTCCACTTGACATTGGTTCCCCTGAACACCCAGTTTATCTTCCTTTCCCGCTGACCCTAAGTCTTGCAACCTTAATTAGTTTTGTGGCTCCAGTACTGATTTTTGGTTTAATTACAATGTAGCATGGTGATACTGCATTTCATTGTTTAATTGATCCGAAAATTGTTTTTTAGAGACTCTGCTTAAACTTGTTTGAAGTGAAATCTCTGCTTTTGCTTTCTTAATCTATGAAATACCAGCAAACCAAAGGGTTTATGAATATTTGCTAATAACTTTATTAAATCCACATACATAACTATGCAAAAACATAACCTATCGATGGACTTTAAGGAAGCTGAATGCCTTTTAAGTAAGTATTTTCTTTTAGGTTTTGATTTTACCACAGTATTCACATCAATACTCTTAAGTGATGGAACACCTGAGATAGGTAAGGGGCTGACTTTCTTCTATCGCCATCAGTTTATGGTAATAGATCCAAGTTTATTCTTTAAATCTGAAGTATTTTTACAACCCAGGATATGGTCTGTCTTGGTGAACGTCGTCCTTTGTAAACTTGAGAAGCGTGTCTTCTGCTGTTGGATGAAGTGAAGTGTTCTTAGTGTCAGTTAAATCCAGTTGGTTGACGGTGCTGTTCAGTTCTTCTGTATCCTTGCTGATATTCTGTAGACTGATTGTTACAGCTGTAATTGTGCATTAGTGTGTCTTTCTCCTTTCAGTTGTTTTTGCTTTGTATATTCCGAAGTTGTACGGTACTTTTAGGCTTCTGTCTCAGTGAACTGGATGCTTTATCACTAGTAACATAGCCACTCCATCTTTCTTTTAAGTAATGTTTACATGGTAAAGGTTTCCATCCTTTCACTGGTAAACCTACCCAAGTCTTTTGAAGTCAGCTTCCTATAGACAGTATATAGTTGGTTTATGGTTTTTCCTGTTTTGATGTAATTATTGATAGGTTTGGATTTAGTTCTCCCATATCTTGTTTCCTGTGTTTTCCCTCTATTTTTTGGTCCTCCGTTTCCCCTTTACTGCCACCTTTTAGGTTATAGGAACATTTTTAAGTATTCCATTTTAATTTATCTGTTAGGATTTTGACTGTTATCTCTTGGTATAGGTTTTTTAGTGGTTGCTCTAGAATGAAGTGAGCGTTTTCTTTTTTCAACTACTATCCTCTCCCCTGTTGCCAACTTCTCATAGAAATGTTGTAAATGCTCTCGTGTAGGTAGCTCGGCTTCTGGAGTGGCGGGAATTTCAAAATCAGAGGAGCTTTGTGAATCTGCGCTGCTGCTAAGGTTTAGTGGCCTTTTCTCCTGAGGCATGTGTTTCCCGCTGCTTAGAGTAGTTGTTTCTCCAACACTAGAGGCTATACTTACATCTTGATCTCTGCTTTTCAAATCAGAATATGTGTCCTTTGGGCAAAGTACATTTTGTTCGATCTGAGGGGCAAGAGTATTGTCGTTGATTCCTGGCCTATAGACGCGTCTGCTCGAGGAGGTCATACCCCCATTTCTCTCTTGGGAAGATAACAGAACAGTGTCAGACTGGCTGTCCCAGCCTTGACTTCCTTGTTCTGATATGTGTGTTGACTGGGAAGACGTCTGGGAAGAGATGTGAGTTGAGTCCCCATCAGAGGAGTCACTGAAAAGCTTCGGAGACTGAGAGCCCCCTGCCTCTGTGGAGGACGGGAGGTTTTCCAAACAGTCATCAGTGAGGTCAGCACTTCTTTTAAAGAATACTTCCCACTGTGGTACTTCCCCGTCAGCCTTCTTCTGGAGCTGTGGGACAGGACCCATGTCTCCTTGAGCTGAAGCTGGGATTTCTGATTCTTCACTTTCACTGTTGGATTCCTCACAATCTATAAAGTCTGCCCAAAGAAAAGTTGGCATACTCTCTGCTCTGAAGCATCCTGTGCTTTCTCTCTGTTTTTCAGGCTGGTTTTGTGATATCGCAGTTGTGGGAAATACCTCAGGGTGAAGAGTTTGCTGGTTTGGAATCTTGTGCCTTAAAGGTACTGGCAGAGGATCATCAAAGAGGTCACTGTCATCGTCCTCCTCTGTGGGATAAACAGAACAGGTGTGTAGGTAACACAATGCAAAAGGAACCAATTTGTGCTTCTAATTAAAAATCCAATTTGTAGCTCTTAGCTACATTTTTTAATTCATGGAATTGCAATTAGTGGGTGTTCACTCTTCTTCCAAGAGAAGTTAAAAGGCCCTATATTCTTGGGCTATTCTGAACAATTTATCTACCAGCCTTCAACTTGTCATAAAGCCAGACTGTGCGTTGAGACTAAAGATCTGTGCTCCCCAAATAAGGCCACAGAGCCTTAATCAGTGGTTCTCCTCTGGAGAGCTTTTTAAATAAAACAGCTTTCTACATTTCATTTCACACCTACTGAGTCCCTGAAAGTAGGAATAATTTACTTTTAAAGTTAAGTTCTACAGCCGATTCTGTACATCAGCTAGGTTTTTGAACCACCCAGACTAAGAGAGACGTTTGCAAACTCGCTGTGCTCTGCAGATAGTAGATGCTCAAGGAGTTGGCTGATTGACCTAACAGAGACAATTTTTTCCTAACATTTTCCTTCTGTGAACATTTTCTGATACCTACTTTATGCATGTTATATAGGCTGAATGTCTGTGTCCTCCCAAAATTCATAATTTGAATTTCTGACTACAGTGTGATGGTGGTATGTGAAGGTGGGGCCTTTAGACGATAATTAGCTCATGGGGGGGGGACCCGTGTGATGGGATTTTAGTGTCCCTGTGAGAAGAGGAAGCAGATTTCTCACCTTCTCCATGCCCATGCACAGAGGAAAGGCCATGTGAGTGCACAGTGAGAAGGTGGCTGAGAGCCAGGAAGTGGGCCCCTACCAGGAACCACATCTGCCAGCACCTTGGGCTTGGACATCCCAACAGCCACCAGAACTGTGAGAAGTAGCCACCCAGTCTCTGGTGATTGTTATGCAGCCCTATGCCAAGAGCACAGGCCATGAGAGACACTGGGGGACACACAGATCGAGTCAGCTTTAACCAAGACACTTAATAAGCCACATCTAGTGTCATTTTACTGTCTTAAGCATGCTGCACTAGCCTGGAGTGAGCCTCGTCCACTTACATTCTGAAAATGAGGACCTTACGTGGAGGATGAAATTTACGTAAATTAAAATGACATGGCACGGAACTGGGGGGAAGACAGATACTTTCCTGCGCCCTAATGGCACCTAACCTAACCTCGAAGAAGGAAATAAAATGCTCATGAGGCTACTTACTGTAGAGGGCAGCTTATGTTCTAGTGCAGAACCTCGTGTTACGAAGCAGGTAATTATAAGTTAACTATTTTCCCACTGATAAAGGATGTAGCTTAAAACTGCATTTTTAAAAGCTGCTTTTAAATGGAGGCGGAGGGGGAATAGAAACCGTCATCCAGCTCCCATTTTACCAGTGAGGAGGGAGGCCCGGAGAAGATGTGTGACGGTGCGCAGTCAGGAGACCGAAGTCCAGTGTTCTGTATTACAACTACAGTTGTTTAAACAAACAGCTATTTATCTTCTTTTCTAAAGGACTTAAGGTGACTAAGATGTCTAGGGTCTATACTCGGAGTCACCCTGGTCTCCAAATTATGGCTTCATTTTGAGCCACGGATTAATTTGTTATAGCTCCTCCACTAATGTGCCAGTTACCTTTCTGTGGAACTTTTTTGTATCACCTCTAAGTTGGACAGTTTCATGTTCTTCTGGATCAGTGACTATACCAGTATCGTGGTATGTTTCAACTGTAAAAATAATCTGTCAAAACATTTTCACATTAACTCACCTGTATGTATCTGGAAAAAAAAGTAAAGTTTCTATACTATTAGAAGTTTATTCTGACATTATGTATTTTTTGTTATGACAATATAAAATTTTGAAATTTCTCTCTATGAAAATGGGAAGGCATATAACAGAAAACACAGTAAAGTGTTGAAATCCTTAACATTTACACAAACTGATAACACACCTAAACCTAATAAAAAAAGACAAATGTCATAATTCATAGGTACTTTCCACCATCGTGTACTGCTGATGTCTGTATAAACTGGTATAAGCTACTGGAAAACAATTGGGCAATATGTATGTATCAGGCACCATAATTTCTACAATTTAACCCAATAATGAGAGCTGTGAAACAGACTTACATATAATGTCGCTCATCACAATATTTATAAAAGTGAAAAGTTCAAAATAACCTAACATGTACGACAGATTAAATATACCATCATATAGTCACGGCATTCAAAAAATTACCACAGACGTGTACAAAGGTGGGAAAATACCCTATATAATAAGGAAAAAAGTCAAAACTACCCAGAAATGATAAAATATGAGAGTAAATCTTCATTACCTTGGGTTAAGCAACAGTTTCTTAGATATGACACCAAAAGCAAAAAAAGCACAAGCTATAAAAGAAATTAAATTGGACTTCATCAAAAATTTAAAATTTTACACTTCCAAAGACATCATGAAGAAAGTAAAAAAGACAGCTTTCACAGACCAGAGCACCCTGAAAAGCGGTCTTGCAGGGAAACCCACACCTGGGACGCAGGTCATTCTTCTTACCTGAGTCTAGGTGGATTGTTCTTGCTCTCTTCAGTTTTCCAAGTGGTTTATACTTCGGCTCAGTACTTTGGGAAGATCGGCATAAAGGCTTTAAGCTGAAATGAATACGAATATTTTATTTTTCCTGTTGGGAAGTTGCTGGAATGTAAGCATCACTTTTAGAGATTATAAAAACCTAACTATGGGGGAAACCATACCACTACTTTTCAAAACTGAAAAGCATTGTTTAATAATTAAAAATTACTTCAGGGACTTCCCTGGTGGCACAGTGGTTAAGAATCCACCTGCCAATGCAGGGGGCACGGTACGAGCCCTGGTCCAGGAAGATCCCACATGCCGCGGAGCAACTAAGCCTGTGTGCCACAACTACTGAGCCTGCGCTCTACAGCCTGTGAGCCACAACTACTGAGCCCGCGTGCCACAACTGAAGCCCGCGCGCCTACAGCCTGTGCTCCGCAAAAAAGAAGCCACCACAATGAGAAGCCCACACCCAGCGACAGAGTAGCTCCCTCTTGCCGCAACTAGAGAAAGCCTGCGCGCGTGCAGCAACGAACACCCAACAAAGCCAAAAATAAATAAAATTAGGGGCTTCCCTGGTGGCGCAGTGGTTGAGAGTCCGCCTGCCAATGCAGGGGACATGGGTTCGTGCCCTGGTCTGGAAAGATCCCACATGCCGCGGAGCGGCTGGGCCCGTGAGCCACGGCCGCTGAGCCTGCGTGTCCGGAGCCTATGCTCCGCAACGGGAAAGGCCACAACAGTGAGAGGCCCGCGTACCACAAAAATAAATAAATAAATTTATTTTTTTTAAAAATTCAGTATAATAAAGTGGTAAATACAAGCACTTAAAACAACCTGGTAGATATTCATCTAATTGTAGGATTGGGGGGAAAGCAAAACTTTTATCTTTGTTCTTACGCTGCAGAAAAGCAGGTCCTATTCTAATAACCTATTAAGCAATAGAGGAACACGTTCTGGCATTCAGGGAATTCAGTATCGCAACGGCTTCCTTATGCCAGATTCCCAGAAGCGTTTAGGATTTTATGTTAACACACTCACGTGAGGAAAGCCCATGTACTCCCAACCAGTACCATATTTACAGCCACACCCATTTTACATCCTTGCCCCTGGTTTCCGGCCCAAAACTATTCTCTGGATCCATCCCGCCCAAAAACACAAGTCCCACAAGTAGTAACTACTCACATTTCCTGAACTTTACCCATAGTTGTGCCTAACGGGATGACATTTGGATATACATTCACAGGATAGATGTAGCTCAAGAAATCTTTAATCTGGAAGAAGGAAAATAAAATGCATCAGTTATCTCTATGGTGAAGAGCCCCAGCGTTAGAGCAGCAGATAAAGGGATGCAGGGAAAGAGAAGTAGAAGTCTCTCAAGACTCTGGTCCCAATGCCAGCTGCACGTGGGGAGCACCTGGGGACCTCCTAGGAGAAGACAGACCCAACCCCAAAAGTCCCCTAACTGAGCTATGATGGGGCCTGGAGGTCAGTAGGTTTGGACGTTCTTCAGGTGATTCTGTTCTCCAGTAAGGAGTGAGGATCACTGATGAATGGGATGCAGAGGCTCCGTTTCTTCAGATGACATTAGTTCCCTTATCTAGGGTCACTCACCCGTAGTTAACCAATCCCCTTCAAGGAAGTGAGGATTCATCTGAGTATTTAAGACGCACAAGGAAACAAGGTCTTAGAGTTGCATTTCTTTCCTCCGACATAATCGTTAGCAATACCAAGGGGAACCACATCTTTGAGATTGCTTGATTTGTTCTCAGGGTTTATTCTAATCTAAACAAGGGCATGCCAAAACATCGTGAATACCTTGATTTTCTGCAAAGCTCAGAATGCTAAACAGGAGGGCTTCTGTCACTATTCCTCAAAACACCTCTAACAACCCAGAAGAGCTTCTGCTTTGCCACTTATTAGATCTTGGTGAGCTTGTGGTCTCGGTTAAGTTACCTAACGTCTCTGAGTCTTAGAGTCTTCATCTAAAAGTATAAATGAGATAATGTGGGTAAAGTGCTTAGCCCTGGTACCTGGCACATAGTTGAACATTCAATAAAACTGTCTATTACAAAGTTGGTAATGACAACACAAAGATTTTTATTCCCTTCTGCAAATGGGGAGACAGAGACACAAAGTAGTTATTAGCACCCAACTTTTTCAAATAAAGCACCAAGTCAAAAGAGGTAGGGAACCCAGGAATTATTAATAACTCTATATTCAAATAAAATGGGAACCTTAAGACAAAGGGGAAAGACAGGAACAGATACATTCTTTGGATACTTCTCATAAACAATTTCCTTTGTACTTTCAGAGTAGGCATGCAAAAAGAAGCCATTATTTACCTTGCCCACAACCTATATGATTTGCATAATCAATCCAGAGTCGAGGCTGGTAGAAATCTGAGGCTTTTGAAGGGAATAAGAATGAAGAGAGTCTGGTCAGACCCACACCAGAAATGGCCCCTATCTACTCAGAGATGAAGTGGCCACAAGGAGACAAGAGGTACCCAGGAGAGGGCATCCTCTCCCACTGGTCCACACCGATGCCCTTTCTTCAGATGCCTGCCTTAAAACTACCCATTAACACAGTCCGTTCTGGTTCTGTGCAGTAGTTCCACTCCATAAGCCACTGCAGACAGTAGACCACTGTTCCTGGGGGAAATAAATACAGTGTTTCCCTGAACCTCCAGTCACAGCGCTTTGTCAACCGATCAAGTACACAACCTTCTTTTATGTGTGCTTCTCTTTAAAGATATCGTCCGTAGAATACACTGTTGATCCATGAACACTGAGCTCATAGCCAGTGGCGCTGCAGCTCACGCCTGTAGAGAACTTACCCGACACAGGCACCGCCTCAGCAGGGCACATCTCGGCCTTCCTGGAGCTTAGGAACACTTGAGAGCACTTCAGCGCTACACTTGGAGGCTGTTTCAAACGGCAAAATCACCCCCAAAAAGCACACAAATATGGAAAACGCAGCAGTAAAGAGACGGCAAAGAGGACACTCGTTTACAGCCCGGGAGTTGAAACAAGAAGGCAGGCCACCATGTGCGACCTGAGTCGGGAATGTGCGTGTCGGACGACTCAAATCTTTTGCGGCCCTGCCGTGCACGTCTGCAAATGACCACAGAGCGCCACTCGCGCTGATGTGGGGATTCAAACAAATGTCAGTGAGCAGGCAGATTTGTAAATGAGGAATCCGCAAATAATGAGGATCAACCGTACTTGGGGGGAAAAAAAAAAAAGAAATGATCTTTAAATCTATTCACATTTGTTTTCCTTTTTTTTTGGGTCTCGCCATGCGGCATGCGGGATCTTCCTTCCCTGACCAGGGATGGAACCCGTGCCCCCTGCAGTGGATGCGTGGAGTTCTAACTACTGGACCGCTGGGGAATGCCCCCTACTATTTACATTTTTAAATATAGTTCAGCGTGTTCTATACACAGGATATAGGCGTATTAATTAAAGCAGTTTTCCGGAAAGCCTCTCTCTTCTCACTGGACACAGTGAGAGAAGGTGAGTAACCAGAGCTCAGGTAACCCCGCCACAAGCAGGATAACTGCTGTCATCCGAGGAGAGAGGGAAGAGAGGAAGCAGGTCAGCCGCTCCACCCCTCTACCCAAGCAGCAGGGAGATGCCTCCCCATTGGGAGCTAACTTTATAGAATCCCAGGAAGGCTGTGCTTCCCAACTTGGCTGCTAACTATACTGAAGAAGAGAAATAAGAGCAGTTTTGACTGAAAAGTTTTCCCCAATTAGAGGCCCTCCCTGTGGCTGAGACAGAAAAGGATGCTGAGGGGTAAGAGGAAGGTTGAGCAACAGCGATGCTGGGCCAGATGCCTAGCCCAGGACAGATCACCAGGAAGGGGCTTTGACAACAACGTAAAAGTCAGGATAAACTGATAAAGAAAACGTTAACTGGATTATACCATCCAGATGAATTACTTCCAGGCTACTCTCAAATAATCCATTTGCACCTGGAAGCTAAGCCCAGCTATTGAAGAGAGATGTCACTGGGGTACTTTGATACCAAATAATCATTTACAGTTTTCTGGCTGACTTGAAAAGAATGCTGCTACCTGACCCCAATGTTCATAGCAGCACAATTTACAATCGCCAAGACATGGAAGCAACCTAAGTGTCCATCAACAGACGAATGGATAAAGAAGATGTGGTACATATATACAATGGGATATTACTCAGCCATAAAAAAGAATGAAATAATGCCATTTGCAGCAACATGGGCGGACCCAGAGATTATCATACTAAGTGAAGAAAGTCAGAGAAAGCCAAGTATTATATCACTTATATGTGAAATCTAAAAAGTGATACAAATGAACTTATTTACAGACACAGAAAACAATCTTATGGTTACCAAGGGGAAAGGGGGCAGGGGAGGGATAAGTTAGGAGTTTGGGATTAACAGATACACACACTACTATATATAAAATAGATAAACAACAAGGACCTACTGTATGGCACAGGGAACTATATTCAATATTTTGTAATAACCTATAAGGGAAAAGAATCTGAAAAAGAATGTAGATAAATATATATATTTATATATATAAAAATAACTGAGTCACTTTACTGTACACCAGAAACTAACAACATTGTAAACCAACCATACTTCAATAAAAAATTTTTAAAAAATGCTGCTACCTGGAGCTCTGCAAGAATCCACCTGTTCAAATCATCACCATGCCCATGCTCACTGCTGCAGAGCTATATCCATGTACCCCCAATACAAAAATAATCACTATCAGGGAAATGCGTTAAGTGCAGAAAAGGCAAAACTAAAATTATGTATGACTTAAAGTGTCATAAAAAGCCAGCTTTTATATTGCTTTTTCTCCAATACATGAAATTACTGAATCCCTGCACTTGTAAGATGCTAGCATTTACTTTGGAAATGCATGAGGATTCTGCAAATAAATTACATATGTCAGGTTCCCATTCTAGTATGTCAATTTCCTATATAAAAAGTACCATAACGGGGACTTTCCTGGCGGTCCAGTGGTTAGGACTCTCAGCTTCCACTGCAGGGGTCACGGGTTCGGTCCCTGGTCGGGGAACTAAGATCCCGCATTTCGTGTGGCACAGGCAAAAAAAAAAGTACCATAACAATACCATTTTAAGCCCTCTTCAACTGAATAATTCTACTATACTATGTCCTAAGGACAGGGTCTACACCTCAGTCACCTTTGTTCTTCCTCATTGCTGAATATTCAGGACAATTTTTTAAACGGCTTTTCAGTACAATCAAATTTTGGAAGAGGCCAAGAATCTGCACAGTACCCTAAGGCTACCAATAATGAGATTTTATCTGTAGTACTCCTTCAAATAAGATTTATGATTATTTTTTTTTCAATCTTCTTTTTTTCTTACTGAAGTATAGTTGATGTACAATATTATATGTAAGTTACAGGTACACAATGCAGTGATTTACAACTTTGAAAGGTTATACTCCACATATAGTTATTATAGAATACTGGCCATATTCCCTGGCTTGTATAATGTTGGAGTATCTTCTTTTATCTTCTTAACTATTACTTCCTTGGGGAAGCTTTTTATGTTTTGCTTGTTTGCTTTTTAATTTTATTTATTAAACTATAGTTGATTTACAATATTGTGTTAGTTTCAGGTGTACAGCTTCAGATTCTTTTCCATTATAGGTCATCACAAGACACTGAATACAGTTCCAAGTGCTAAACAGTCAGATTTACGATTTTTTACGACACATGAACAGAACTGAAGTGGGGAATTTAAAATACATTTAGAAAGCAAGTTGGAAAGAAAACCTTAATCATATGTTTTCTTCAATGTTTAGGCTGAAAACAAGTGATGATAGCAATTTCCTTTAGACTTAGTAACACAGCTCATCCACTGAGATGTCTTCCCTAAATTTCTTTAGGAAAAGCCACAACCTGTCTTAAGCGGTAGAAAAAGAGATGCCCGCAGAAGCCACAAAGGGGAGTATATGAGGTCCTCTTACCTCACTGTAGGAGGAGTGAAAAGAAAAGCAGGCTCTGTACGAACTCGCTCCAGTCCTAAAGTGAGATGAAAACACAAAATTAAAGGTCACTTATCAAAACTAAGCTAAGTTCTAAATTTCAAGTCTTCTTATTCAGGCTCCTGCAGTATGAAATCACCTTACCAAAAAGAATTTCTTCCTGGGACAAGGGGGAACTCTTTCCAGAAATGTAAATTTTTGTAGACATTCTGAATGGCCAACGTTAAGGAAATTTGCTAAAACGTGGTGATCAGTATGGGACTCCTCTACTCCACCAAAGGCTTCTACTTCATACAACGTCAGTTCCTAACTCTCTGCCAGGCAAGAGGCCCTGTCTCTAACCCTCTCATCTGTCTAACTCAAGTAGACCCCAGGCAATACTGGCTAATGGTATTAGCCAATAGACAGCTTTGAAAGCCGCATCTCTTTAGTTTAAATAGAGTTTAAATTTCAGAAGTTATTTTCTACAATTATAATATATCCTCTTCTTAGGCTTAGGCTAGATTGCATTTCAACTATCGATTTACCTCAAGGCAAGGTTTCTCTCGAAAGACACTCCTTGCTTACCTCACAATGACATTGGTTTTTCTGGCTCTTTCTCCAAACCACATAGTGGATGGCTTAATGCTGATTGTGTGGAGTGGAATTCTATTTCTGGAGGTAACGCCACAGGGTAACTTATTCCACTGAAAATATTCCTCTGCCTAAAAAAGATTTTAAAAATATAGTAAAGCAGTTTAATATTTTCAACAAATCTGTTTGTAGGCAGGGCCTCAAAAACAAATGTAGATGGGTTTTCAGACATGAAAAAATATATATATATACAGACATGAGGAAACAGGTAAGCCCAAATTGAGGAATGTTCCACAAAACAACTGACCTGAACTCTTCAAATATGTCAGTGTGATGAAAGAAAAGCAAAAGGTTTGAGACTTGATCTACATGAAAAGAAACTGAAGAGGCCTGAGCAAATGCAAAAGATGATTCTTAATAAAATCCTGGATGACTGTATTAAGAACAGGAGGCCCTGCTCTTCCCTCCACAAGCCATAAAGGACATGATCGGGACAACTAGGGAAATTTGAATATGGACTCCATCACATCCAGTAGGGTCGTATCAATGCTAAACTTCCTGAGTGTGGGAACTGTACTGTGGTCGTGCAGGAGAACGTCCTTGTTTATGGCAAAGTGTCATGGCATCTGCAACTGACTCTCAAGTGGATTGGGGGATGGGGGTGCTAGTTACACAGAGACAGACACAGAGTACGTCAGGGAGCAGACGTGATGGTGTTAACACACGGGAAGCCAGAGGAAGAAGACGCGGTGTTTGTATGACCCAGTGATTCCACACCCGGGTATATATCCAGAAAAAAAACCAAAAACACTAATTTGAAAAGATACATGCACCCCAATGTTCATAGCAGCATTATTTACAACTGCCAAGATACGGAATCAACTTAAGTGTCCATCAACAAATGAATGAATAAAGAAGATGTGGTGTATAAAAATATATACAATGAACTACTACTCAGCCATAAAAAAGAATAAAATTTTGCCATCTGCAACAACATGGATGGACTTGCAGGGTATTATGCTAAGTGAAATAAGTCAGACAGAGAAAGACAAATACTGTATGATATATGTAGAATCTAAAAAATACAACAAACTAGTGAATATAACAAAACTCACAGATATAGAGAATAAACTAGTGGTTATCAGTGGGGAGAGGGAAGGGGGAGGGGCAAATAAGGGCATGGGACTAAGAGGTACAAACTCTTAGGTTTAAAATGAGCTACAAGGATATATGGTACAACACACGGAATAGAGCCAATATTTTATAGTAGCTATAAATGGAATACAACCTTTAAAAACTGAATCACTACATTGTACAACTGTAACATATAACATTGTACATCAACTACACTTCAATTTAAAATAAAAGAGTACATGGTGTTCTTTGTACTAGTCTAACAAATTTACTGCTTTAAATTTTTTTTTTTTTTTTTTGTGGCACGCGGGCCTCTCACTGTCGTGGCCTCTCCCGTTGCGGAGCACAGGCTCCAGACGCGCAGGCTCAGCGGCCATGGCTCACGGGCCCAGCCGCTCCGCGGCATGTGGGATCCTCCCGGACCGGGGCACGAACCCATGTCCCCTGCATCGGCAGGTGCACTCTCAACCACTGCGCCACCAGGGAAGCCCTGCTTTAAAATTTATCAAAATAAAGTTGGAGAAGAAAGTAACATGTGTTTTTAAAAGGTTGAAAACCAATGCGACTATTTTCCCAAAGACACTACATTTAGATAGGAATCCTTCAAAACCATGAACACTCCATCCAAATCAAACATCACTGGAGCACTTTTGGTGCTGTTTCTCACGAGGCTGTGGATGAGTGCTCCAGGGCTGTGCAGGCTGCTCTGTTGAATATTTTTAAGGCTATGTGACCTGAGACACATACCTTAAGCTGCTAGAAGTAGTGTTTCAAGGCGAGTAGCCATGTGGGAAATGACAGGGGGTGAGTTAAGCTACTTTGTGGTTTGTGAGAAAATTTAGACCAAAAAGAAATCTGCCAATTAAAATATTTACGGGGCATGGTAGGGGCAAAGACTACAAGTCCAAAAGAAAAAGGACAAAACAGTTTCTACTTTGTATCTACATTGTTTTTATCCATCCATTAATTCATTGCATGTGTATGTGTACATATACAAACAGAATGATGAAATAAATTCATGATGCAAGTTATAGTATGCAGCTGACCAATCATCAAAAGTAATTTCTTACCTAGTAGCTCTCCTGCAGTGGTCTGAAATAGAATCTTCCATGCTATGGATAAGAATCGTTTTTTGTTGTTGTTGTTTTTAAATTTTGCTTTACTTTAGTGCTGAGCAACTTTACTTTAGGATTTTGGCTGATGGAGCTAATATCACTGTTTATTTTTTAATTTATTTATTTTATTTATTTTTATTTTTGGCAGTGTTGGGCCTTTGTTGCTGTGCGTGGGCTTTCTCCAGTTGCGTCAAGCGGGGGCTACTCTTCGTTGCGGTGCACGGGCTTCTCATTGCGGCGGCCTCTCGTTGCAGAGCACGGGCTCTAGGCATGCAAGCCTCAATAGTTGGGGCGCATGGGCTCAGTAGTTGTGGCGCACGGGTTTAGGTGCTCCACGGCATGTGAGATCTTCCTGGACCAGGGCTCGAACCCGTGTCCCCTGCATTGGCAGGCGGATTCCCAACCACTGCGCCACCAGGGAAGCCCTAATATTACTGTTACAATGATTATCTAAATGTATAAATGCACTGTTTACTAAAATAAAAATTACTCAGCATATGAATGCTAAGACTAAAGATTTAGAGAACAATTAGAATCACACATACCCCTACATGTAAGATGACTAATTAGTAGCAGTGACATTGAATGACAATATAAATTAAAATGGAAATGTTAAAGGCCAATTTAAAATTTAACACCTGGCAGGTAATAAGAGAAGGGAGTTCTATGGTGGCATCAGAAAACCAATTACCAGTGAGTTTCAAAGACACTAAAAACATTCATTTGAAATTGGACCAGCAATACATGTAACTATTTCAAAATTCAAAGCAAAGTTATATCTAGACATTTATCTCAAATGAGGAGAAGGAAAATAAAGTTTATAAATGCGCACGTGTCATGAGTCTCAGAAGTAAATCACGGGCTTTCCTGGTGGCGCAGTGGTTGAGAATCCGCCTGCCAATGCAGGGGACACAGGTTCAAGCCCTGGTCCGGGAAGATCCCACATGCCGCGGAACAACTAAGCCTGTGAGCCACAAATACTGAGCCTGTGCTCTGGAGCCTGCGAGCCACAACTACTGAGCCCACGTGCCACAACTACTGAAGCCCGCACACCTTGAGCCTGTGCTCCGCAACAAGAGAAGCCACTGCAATGAGAAGCCTGCGCCTCGCAAGGAAGAGAAGTCCCCCACTCGCCGCAACTAGAGAAAGCCTGCACAGAAACGAAGACCTAAGGCAGCCAAACATAAATAAATAAATAAATTTATTTTTTTAAAAAGTAAATCACAACGGGTTGTGATTGTTTTCTTAAATTATAAGCTCTAACATGTTACTAATTTCCTTACAAATAAACTGTTCATTACATAAGTCATTACAAATAAACACGTATCAATTGTATAAATATATTTCATTAATAATTAAAAGTACTGAGACTCTGGGAGGGCTCATGCCAAGGGGTACTTCCCACAACTTCTGCTGCCAGTGTCCTTGCCCCACGGTGAGCCACAGCCCCCACCCCCCACCACCTCTGCAGGAGACCCTTCAACACTAGCAGGAACAAAAGCCTTAAGCCAAGAAAGAAAGGACACCAAACCCTGTGATCCTCATGCCACAGCTGAAGACCCATTGTGTCTCAGGAAATGGAACAGAAAAAAGAACCCAAAAAACCTACCCTTTGTAATAGAGATACACCAGAAATACATCTACACGGGAACAACTCCTACAGAACACCTACTGAACGCTGGCAGGAGACCTCAGACCTCCCAAAAGGCAAGAAACCTCCCACGTACTTGGGTAGGGCAAAAGAATAAACAGAGACAAAAGGATAGGGATGGGACCTGCACCAGTGGGAGGGAGCCAAGAAGGAGGGAAGGTTTCCATACACTAGGAGCCCCTTTGCGGGCGGAGACTGCGGGTGGCGGAGGGGGGAAGCTTCGGAGCCGTGGAGGAGAGCGCAGCAACGGGGGTGTGGGGGCAAAGCGGAGAGATTCCCGCACAGAGGATCAGTGCCAATCGGCACTCACCAGCCCGAGAGGCTTGTCTGCTCCCCCGCCGGGGCGGGCGGGGCTGGGAGCTGAGGCTCGGGCTTCGGTCCGGTCCGAGCGCAGGGAGAGGACTGGGGTTGGGGGCGTGAACACAGCCTACAGGGGGTTAGTGTACCACGGCTAGCCGGGAGGGAGTCCGGGAAAAGTCTGGAGCTGCCGAAGAGGCAAGAGACTTTTTCTTCCCTCTTTGTTTCCTGGTGCGCGAGGAGAGGGGATTAAGAGCGCTGCTTAAAGGAGCTCCAGAGACGGGCGCGAGCCACGGCTAACAGCGCGGACCCCAGAGACGGGCATGAGACACTAAGGCTGCTGCTGCCGCCACCAGGAAGCCTGTGTGCGAGCACAGGTCACTCTCCACACCCCCATTCTGGGGAGCCTGTACAGCCCGCCACTGCCAGGGTCCCGGGATCCAGGGAAAACTCCCCCGGGAGAACGCACGGCGCGCCTCAGGCTGGTGCAATGTCACGCCGGCCTCTGCCGCCGCCGCAGGCTCGCCCTGCCTCCGTGCTCCTCCCTCCCCCCGGCCTGAGTGAGCCAGAGCCCCCGAAGCAGCTGCTCCTTTAACCCCGTCCTGTCTGAGCGAAGAACAGACGCCCTCCTGTGACCTACACGCAGAGGCGGGGCCAAATCCAAACCTGAACCCCGGAGCTGTGAGAACAAAGAAGAGAAAGGGAAATCTCTCCCAGCAGCCTCAGAAGCAGTGGATTAAAGCTCCACAATCAATTTGATGTACCTGCATCTGTGGAATACCTGAATAGAAAACGAATCATCCCAAATTGAGGAGGTGGGCTTCGAGAGCAAGATTTCTGATTTTTTCCCCCTTTTCCTCTTTTTGTGAGTGTGTATGTGTATGCTTCTGTGTGAGATTTTGTCTGTATAGCTTTGCTTCCAACATTTGTCCTTGGGTTCTATCCGTCCATGTTTTTTTTTTTCTTTAAAAAAATTTTTTTTCTTAATAATTATTTTTTCTTTTAATAACTGTATTTTATTTTATCTTTATATTATATTATTTTATCTCCTTCCTTCCTTCCTCCCTCCCTCCCTCCCTCCCTCTCTCTCTCTCTCTCTCTTTCTTTCTTTCCCCTTTTATTCTGAGCCATGGGGATGAAAGGCTCTTGGTGCTGCAGCCAGGAGTCAGTGCTGTGCCTCTGAGGTGGGAGAGCCAACTTCAGAATACTGGTGCACAAGAGACCTCCCAGCACCACATAACATCAAATGGCGAAAATCTCCCAGAGATCTCCATCTCAACACTAGCACCCAGCTCCACTCAACGACCAGCAAGCTACAGTGCTGGACACACTATGCCAAACAACTAGCAAGACAGGAACACAACCCCACCCATTAGCAGAGAGGCTGCCTAAAATCATAATAAGTCCACAGACACCCCAAAACACACCACCAGACGTGCACCTGCCCACCAGAAAGACAAGATCCAGCCTCATCCACCAGAACACAGCCACTAGTCCCCTCCACCAGGAAGCCTACACAACCCACTGAACCAACTTTAGCTACTGGGGACAGACACCAAAAACAACAGGAACTACAAAGCTGCAGCCTGCAAAAAAGGAGACCCCAAACACAGTAAGATAAGCAAAATGAGAAGACAGAAAAACACACAGCAGATGAAGGAGCAAGATAAAAACCCACCAGACCTAACAAATGAAGAGGAAATAGGCAGTCTACCTGAAAAAGAATTCAGAATAATGATAGTAAAGATGATCCAAAATCTTGAAAATAGAATAGAGAAAATGCAAGAAACATTTAACAAGGTCCTAGAAAAACTAAAGATGAAACAAGCAATGATGAACAACACAATAAATGAAATTAAAAATACTCTAGATGGGATCAATAGCAGAATAACTGAGGCAGAAGAACAGATAAGTGACCTGGAAGATAAAATAGTGGAAATAACTACTGCAGAGCAGAATAAAGAAAAAAGAATGAAAAGAACTGAGGACAGTCTCAGAGGCCTCTGGAACAACATTAAATGCACCAACATTCGAATTATAGGGGTTCCAGAAGAAGAAGAGAAAAAGAAAGGGACTGAGAGAATATTTGAAGAGATTAGAGTTGAAAACTTCCCTAATATGGGAAAGGAAATAGTTAATCAAGTCCAGGAAGCACAGAGAGTCCCATACAGGATAAATCCAAGGAGAAATACGCCAAGACACATATTAATCAAACTGTCAAAAATTAAATACGAAGAAAACATGTTAAAAGCAGCAAGGGAAAAACAACAAATAACACACAAGGGAATCCCCATAAGGTTAACAGCTGATCTTTCAGCAGAAACTCTGCAAGCCAGAAGGGACTGGCAAGACATATTTAAAGTGATGAAGGAGAAAAACCTGCAACCAAGATTACTCTACCCGGCAAGGATCTCATTCAGATTTGATGGAGAAATCAAAACCTTTACAGACAAGCAAAAGCTGAGAGAGTTCAGCACCACCAAACCAGCTTTACAACAAATGCTAAAGGAACTTCTCTAGGCAAGAAACACAAGAGAAGATAAAGATCTACAATAACGATCCCAAAACAATTAAGAAAATGGGAATAGGAACATACATATCGATAATTACCTTAAATGTGAATGGACTAAATGCTCCCACCAAAAGACACAGATTGGCTGAATGGATACAAAAACTAGACCCATATATATGCTGTCTACAAGAGACCCACTTCAGACCTAGAGACACATACAGACTGAAGTAAGGGGATGGAAAAAGATATTCCATGCAAATGGAAACCAAAAGAAAGCTGGAGTAGCAATTCTCATATCAGACAAAATAGACTTTAAAATAAAGACTATTAGAAGAGACAAAGAAGGACACTACATAATGATCAAGGGATCGATCCAAGAAGAAGATATAACAATTGTAAATATTTATGCACCCAACATAGGAGCACCTCAATACATAAGGCAAATACTAACAGCCATAAAAGGGGAAATCGACAGTAACACATTCGTAGTAGGGGACTTTAACACCCCCACTTTCACCAATGGACAGATCATCCAAAATGAAAATAAATAAGGAAACACAAGCTTTAAATGATACATTAAACAAGATGGACTTAATTGATATTTACAGGACATTCCATCCAAAAACAACAGAATACACATTTTTCTCAAGTGCTCATGGAAAATTCTCCAGAATAGATCATATCTTGGGTCACAAATCAAGCCTTGGTAAATTTAAGAAAATTGAAATTGTATCAAGTATCTTTTCTGACCACAACGCTATGAGACTAGATATCAATTACAGGAAAAGATCTGTAAAAAACAGAAACACATGGAGGCTAAACAATACACTCCTTAATAACGAAGTGATCACTGAAGAAATCAAACAGGAAATTAAAAAATACCTAGAAACAAATGACAGTGGAGACATGATGACCCAAAACCTATGGGATGAAGCAAAAGCAGTTCTAAGAGGGAAGTTTATAGCAATACAATCCTACCTTAAGAAACAGCAAACATCTCGAATAAACAACCTAACCTTGCACCTAAAGCAATTAGAGAAAGAAGAACAAAAACCCCCAAAGTTAGCAGAAGGAAAGAAATCATAAAAATCAGATCAGAAATAAATGAAAAAGAAATGAAGGAAACGATAGCAAAGATCAATAAAACTAAAAGCTGGTTCTTTGAGAAGATAAGGAAAATTGATAAACCATTAGCCAGACTCATCAAGAAAAAAAGGGAGAAGACTCAAATCAATAGAATTAGAAATGAAAAAGGAGAAGTAACAACTGACATTACAGAAATACAAAAGATCATGAGAGATTACTACAAGCAACTCTATGCCAATAAAATGGACAACCTGGAAGAAATGGACAAATTCTTAGAAATGCACAACCTGCCGAGACTGAATCAGGAAGAAATAGAAAATATGAATAGACCAATCACAAGCATGGAAATTGAAACTGTGATTAAAAATCTTCCAACAAACAAAAGCCCAGGACCAGATGGCTTCACAGGAGAATTCTACCAAACTTTTGGAGAAGAGGTAGCACCTATCCTTCTCAAACTCTTCCAAAATATAGCAGAGGGAGGAACACTCCCAAACTCATTCTACGAGGCCACCATCACCCTGATACCAAACCAGACAAGGATGTCACAAAGAAAGAAAACCACAGGCCAATATCACTGATGAACATAGATGTAAAAATCCTCAACAAAATGCTAGCAAACAGAATCCAACAGCACATTAAATGGATCATACACCATGATCAAGTGGAGTTTATTCCAGGAATGCAAGGATTCTTCAATATAAGCAAATCATTCAACGTGATACACCATATTAACAAACTGAAGGAGAAAAACCGTATGATCATCTCAATAGATGCAGAGAAAGCTTTCAACAAAATTCAACACCCATTTATGATAAAAACCCTCCAGAAAGTAGGCACAGAGGGAACTTTCCTCAACATAATAAAGGCCATATATGACAAACCCACAGCCAACATCATCCTCAATGGTGAAAAACTGAAAGCATTTCCACTAAGATCAGGAACAAGACAAGGCTGCCCACTCGCACCACTCTTATTCAACATAGTTTTGGAAGTTTTAGCCACAGCAATCAGAGAAGAAAAGGAAATAAAAGGAATCCAAATTGGAAAAGAAGAAGTAAAGCTGTCACTGTTTCCAGATGACATGATACTATACATAGAGAATCCTAAATATGCTACCAGAAAACTACTAGAGCTAATCAATGAATTTGGGAAAGTAGCAGGATACAAAATTAATGCACAGAAATCTCTGGCATTCCTATACACTAATGATGAAAAATCTGAAAGTGAAATCAAGAAAACACTCCCATTTACCACTGCAACAAAAAGAATAAAATATCTAGGAATAAATCTACCTAAGGAGACAAAAGACCTGTATGCAGAAAATTATAAGACACTGATGAAAGAAATTAAAGATGATACAAATAGATGGAGAGATATACCATGTTCTTGGATTGGAGAATCAACATTGTGAAAATGACTCTACTACCCAAAGCAATCTACAGATTCAATGCAATCCTTATCAAACTACCACTGGTATTTTTCACAGAACTAGAACAAAAAATTTCACAATTTGTATGGAAACACCAAAGACCCCGAATAGCCAAAGCAATCTTGAGAAAGAAAAACGGAGCTGGAGGAATCAGGCTCCCTGACTTCAGACTATACCACAAAGCTACAGTAATCAAGACAGTATGGTGCTGGCACAAAAACAGAAATATAGATCAATGGAACAGGACAGAAAGCCCAGAGATAAACCCACACACATATGGACACCTTATCTTTGATAAAGGAGGCAGGAATGTACAGTGGAGAAAGGACAGCCTCTTGAATAAGTGGTGCTGGGAAAACTGGACAGGTACATGTAAAAGTATGAGATTAGATCACTCCCTAACACCATACACAAAAATAAGCTCAAAATGTATTAAAGACCTAAATGTAAGGCTAGAAACTATCAAACTCTTAGAGGAAAACATAGGCAGAACACTCTATGACATATATCACAGCAAGATCCTTTTTGACCCTAGAGTAATGGAAATAAAAACAAAAATAAACAAATGGGACCTAATGAAACTTCAAAGCTTTTGCACAGCAAAGGAAACCATAAACAAGACCAAAAGACAACCCTCAGAATGGGAGAAAATATTTGCAAATGAAGCAACTGACAAAGGATTAATCTCCAAAATTTATAAGCAGCTCATGCAGCTCAATAACAAAAAACCAAACAACCCAATCCAAAAATGGGCAGAAGACCTAAATAGACATTCCTGCAAAGAAGATATACAGATTGCCAACAAACACATGAAAGAATGCTCAACATCATTAATCATTAGAGAAATGCAAATCAAAACTACAATGAGATATCATCTCACACCAGTCAGAATGGCCATAATCAAAAAATCTAGAAACAATAAATGCTGGAGAGGGTGTGGAGAAAAGGGAACACTCTTGCACTGCTGGTGCGAATGTGAATTGGTACAGCCACTATGGAGAACAGTATGGAGGTTCCTTAAAAAACTACAAATAGAACTACCATATGACCCAGCAATCCCACTACTGGGCATATACCCTGAGAAAACCATAATTCAAAAAGAGTCATGTACCAAAATGTTCATTGCAGCTCTATTTACAATAGCCCGGAGACGGAAACAACCTAAGTGTCCATTATCGGATGAATGGATAAAGAAGATGTGGCACATATATACAATGGAATATTACTCAGCCATAAAAAGAAACGAAATTGAGCTATTTGTAATGAGGTGGATGGACCTAGAGTCTGTCATACAGAGTGAAGTAAGTCAGAAAGAGAAAGACAAATACCGTATGCTAACACATATATATGGAATTTAAGAAAAAAAAATGTCATGAAGAACCTAGGGGTAAAACAGGAATAAAGACACAGACCTACTAGAGAGTGGACTTGAGGATATGGGGAGGGGGAAGGGTAAGCTGTGACAAAGCAAGAGAATGGCATGGACATATATACACTACCAAACGTAAAATAGATAGCTAGTGGGAAGCAGGTACATAGCACAGGGAGATCAGCTCGGTGCTTTGTGACCACCCAGAGGGGTGGGATAGGGAGGGTGGGAGGGAGGGAGACGCAAGAGGGAAGAGATATGGGAACATATGTATATGTATAACTGATTCACTTTGTTATAAAGCAGAAACTAACATACCATTGTAAAGCAATTATACTCCAATAAAGATGTAAAAAGAAACTAAAAGTACTGAATATCTGTGTCTGTTTCCTAATTAGGAAGTTTATGGTAATGGAATACAGTGATGTGTAGTTGCATGACCTTGATCTACGAACAAGATCTCAGCCTCAGTTTTTACGTTTGTAAATTGAAGAGCCAACAAAATGGAATTTGAGATTCCTTCTGGACCTAAAATTCTGTTTTTCATGGATCACACTAACAATAAGAGAAACACTTCACCACATACCTTTGGATGCCGACACGCATGGATCTGAGTGTCACGGTCTGTTGTGAGATGATGAAGAATGTCAGGCATGTTTCGAAACATGTCTAGTTTATTCACGTGAACCTGAGGAAAACAACATAAATAAAGCACATTATTGGAACTGTATTTCCTGTAAATAAAGTGTTCAAGGGTAATTAGGCAAGGGCAAATCATCCAGTTAAAACTAAGTCTTTCTTCTTCCTCGAAGCCTAGTTTTCAGCTATTTCAACGCAGGACGCTGAGATCCCATTTCCAGCAGTCTGCGTTACCACCCGTTGTGGGTGGTAATGAAAAGTCTGGCGACTCGGCTGGTGGATTTCATTGGATCGATCCATCAAGAGTCATTCGATTCATATTTATTGTGCACCTGCTCTATGTCAAGCTTTATTCTAAATATGGGGTGTACTGCAGAGAACAATCAAGAATCACTTGCTCATGGGATTCCCTGGCGGTCCAGTGGTTAGGACTTGGCACTTCCACGGCCGGGGCCCGGGTTTGATCCCTGGTCAGGGAACGAAGATCCCGCAAGCCATGAGGCACAAACAAAAAATAAATAAAATAAAATACTAAACAAATGAATCACTTGCTCATGAAGACACACACAACACGCTGCATACGGGCAGCTGGGGGAGAGGGAGGCCAGTGGGACGAGGAAGTGGAGACCCAGGTCCTCCCTTTCCACACACCTTTTTATTGGATGAAAAGGAGGAGGGCAGATGCAAAAAAGCAAAACAAAACAAAACAAACCTCAGCCACCTTTAGAATTTTAAAGCGAATATGTTTTAAATTGTTAAAACCCACATGTCGGTTTTACTTGAATCGTTTTCTGGGTAGTTTTGAGTAAATAGCAAATACTTAGATTAATACAAGGATAATGAAATAGCACTCCTCAAAAAAGTATGCTCATTTTGAAGTCTGAATAACAAAACACTTTAGAATAATGTTAAATCGCTGTGGTAATTAATACCAAGACAGCTATAGCAAGAACCCGAGCATGAGACTTCCCTGGTGGCGCAGTGGTTAAGAATCCGCCTGCCAATGCAGGGGACACAGGCTCGAGCCCTGGTCCTGGAAGATGCCACATGCCGCGGAGCAACTAAGCCCGTGCGCCACAACTACTGAAGCCCGCGCACCTAGAGCCCGTGAGCCACAACTACTGAGCCTGCGTACTGCAACTACTGAAGCCCGCGCACCTAGAGCCTGTGCTCTGCAACAAGAGAAACCACCGCAATGAGAAACCTGTGCACTGCAACAAAGAGCAGCTCCCGCTCGCCGCAACTAGAGAAAGCCCGCGCGCAGCAACGAAGACCCAACAGATCCAAAAATAAATAAATAAATTAAAAAAGAACCCGAGCATGACTTCTTACTTATCCTGTGATATCCTGTAACTTATCCTTATTCCTCTCACTACCTGTTTACTAATCAGTAACAAGAAGTAACAAGGAATTGACTTTTCTGGCCTAAGAAGGATATGAAAGAGGCAAATTCTGAGATGTACAGAGACAGGGAGAAACTTTCATCCTCACAAAAATGAAGATGCTTGAAAAGGTTGCCATAAATCATCTCTTAGGTCCCTCTATCAAAAGACCTCACCAGGGCCTTCCCTGGTGGTCCAGTCGTTAAGACTCCACGCTTCCACTGCAAGGGGGCGCAGGTTCGATCCCTGGTCGGGGAACAAAGATCCCGCATGCCGCCCGGCATGGACATAAATAAATAAATAAATAAATTTTTAAATGAAAAAACCTCACTCTTCTCCCTTTTAAAATTCCTTCTCTAGAATTGTTTCTAACCCCTACAGAGGGATTAAGAGACTTGAAAGAGGGCTCACCCTGGGGTGCTTCCGGGGTCACCTTCCTAAGGCCTGCCTTCTCTTCCCCCACCTCCATCCCTGGACCCCTCCTCAGCCCAGGGTTTCTCCCTATGAGGCCTCAGAGCTGGAGGAGCTTCCAGTCGTTTCGATTTCACACACCACTAAAATTCACAAAACAAATTTGGGACTGGTAAGTGGTTGCTACCTTTGTATTTTGCCAAGAGAGGACGTGAGAAAAAAAAAAAGCAAATAGTAAAATGTGTGCAACATACAACCTATTACCACTGTGATTTTAAGTTAAAGGACCATTTGAACACCAAAGAACATAAGAACGACAATCTCAGAACGAAAGCAAGTCCTTCCCCAAATGGAGAATTGGCAGCTTTTCACCAAAAACATTTGGACACAAAAACTTAAGGAAGGAAGAAATTAAGGAAAGAAGGGCTTAGGAAGTAAGGGCTTAGGGAGGGAGGGAGGAATTTTTTAAATTGCAAATGCAGAAGCACTAGATCTTTTCAGTTTTACTAAATTACGTTGTATATAAGTGCTAAGTTCTTAGCACAAGTCTGTTAGCTGGGGGATAGACAGTAAAAGTTGACGAATGAAGTAGAATTTAAATGTCCGACTCGTTCCAGCGTTTCGTTTTGTCCAGAGTCGCCACCAAAACTCCATCTCCTCTCATGGGAAGCGGGCGCTGCAGGAAGCACTTGGCATGCTCACCCGGCTGCCCGGGGTCCCGAGAGCCCAGCATCGAGCCACCTGGAAGGGACGGGTGAACACTGGCTCCCAGCCTGACCTGATGTGAATCGTCCATGGGGAGGGGGCTCAGTGCCTCAGGACAGCGTTCTTCACACACTTCTGACCATGACCCCCGGTAAGAAATATGTTTCCACGGCAACCGAGGATGCATACGCAGCATGTATGTACAGACGGTCCCAAATTGAGATGCTCGACCCAGGATTATTCGGCTTTGCGATGGTGAGAAACCAATATGCATCCAGTAGAAAACGGACTTCGGATTCTGAGTTACGATCTTTTCCTGAGCTGGCGGTACGATCCTCTCTCATGATGCTGGTCAGCACCGCAGCCAGCTGCCGCCTCAGTGAGCCACGCGATCCCGCGGGTGAACGGCCACCGTCCACACGCCGACCACCGTTCTGGACCCAGGCAACCCTTCTGGTTTTCACTTTCACTACAGCACTCGATAAATTACCCGAGACACTCCCCACTTTACTGTAAGATAGGCTTTGCGTTACGTGATTTTGCCCAACTGTAGGCTAATCCAAGTGTTGCGAGCGCTTTTCTTTTTTACATCTTTATTGGAGTATAACTACGTTACAATGTCGCGTTAGTTTCTGCTGTACAACAAAGTGAATCAGCTCTATGTATACATATATCCCCATATCCCCTCCCTCTTGCGTCTCCCTCCCACCCTCCCTATCCCACCCCTCTAGGTGATCACAAAGCACCGAGCTGATCTCCCTGTGCTATGCGGCTGCTTCCCACTGGCTATCTACTTTACATTTGGTAGTGTATATATGTCCATGCCACTCTCTCACTTCGTCCCAGCTTCCCCTTCCCCCTCCCCGTGTCCTCAAGTCTGAGCAGGTTTAAGGTAGCTGAGGCTAAGCTATGGTGTTCAGTGGGTCAGGGGTATTTAAATACATTTTGACTCAATGAGATTTTCAACTTATGATGCATTTATTGGGCTGTAGCCCTGTGGTTAAGTCGAGGAAGATCTAGATAGGTACGTGTCTGATTCCCCACATAAATTTTCACAGGACAATGTTTATTCTGACTGTAAGCAATACACTCAGATATTTCCTAGTTCAATTTTATTCTCATTGCTGGTCACAAACACTGAATTTATTTCATGACCCACAGTTTTGAAAAACTACTTCCTTTAGGGGACTTTTCACCAAAGGGCTCTTCCCACTGTCAATTCCTCCCAAGAGGAAACGAATAAACAAAGACGACAAAGGCTGTCACGGTTTCCAGTCTGGGGAGGGGGGGGCTTTGGGGGGCAAGGGGGAAGGAGGGGAAAGGCAGAGTTGGGAGGATGGACAGGACCAAGAGGAAAGAAAGAGCCGTCAGGCACCTGGACTCCGAACTCCTCGCTGAGGTTGGTGAAGAGATACTCGTACCCGTAGGCGGCCTTGCAGCTCAGCCACACTACGTGGTAGGGACTCCGCGTGATCCAGCTGCGAACCAGCTCCAGGATCCCGTGCAGACACTCCTCCTGGGCAGGAAGGTTCAAAGGCAGTTAACGCTGTTCCATTCTCAGGATTCCCAGATATTCACGCAAATGGAGACAATCACCATGCGATCTGTAATCCCACAAGCTTCCCTCTAAGAAATGCGGGCCGTGCTCCAGGGAGACGTACCCGACTAGGAATTTGGTAGTATTTCGGATCGCAGAAAGTCGTGTCTAAGTACACACTCTGGATGTCCTTCACTCTGAAAACAAAAATGAAACAAGGGGTGTGACTCACCTCATGGGAAAGAAAATATGGATAAAATCTAAACTCTTCGTTAGAGAGAGAAAATCTGAGACATCCAAATGGATGGTCCATTTGGAATTTTTTTTTTATTAACAACTTTGTCAGGAAATGATTTCCATATAACAAAATAACACAGATTTTGCATATGTGGTTCAGTGACTTGTGACCAATTCACGTAACTACTACCGCAGTCAGCACACGGAATGTTACCATTACCTCGTTTCAAGAGGAAAAGTTTGCTTTACTGTTACAAATATTATTATAATCGAGTTAGATTTCTAATAGAAACAAAGGCTTATATTTGGGGGGAGGGGGGAGAACAATGAAACCTTTAAAACAGTGCAGCCTTAACATTCAAGAATTACGTAAAGCCCAGAGTACCTGCCCCCGGAGTGCAGGAGCTCCATTCGGGCAGCTTCTCCTTTTGCCAATCTGAAGTCTCCCGTGTACAAGACGGTCCCATTGTTGCCCTGAAATAAAAACCTGAAAAGGGTACAGACCTCAGTGACTTCTAAGTCTCAGACAAAATCCTAATAAAGCAAATATATACTAAATCCACAGCCCATGTTGCCTGCCAAGCACAGCCACTATGATAATGGAACTTCCACAGCACTAAACCACACCAGGCACTCAGCTGCACCTCTTCCCAAAGGGGGAAAATAATAACATGATGGAGATATCGCTGAGTTTGCAAGAAATGTCCTCTGAAATACATCCGCACCTTCCACTGTGTACTGAGATCATCCCTGCTCATGGAGAGAAAAATCCATGTGATGGGAAAATGCAAAGCCAGTGGAAAGACTGCTACTGAAGACTTCCATTGTAAGAAAGCCACGTTTCGAACGTGACCTGCACCTCAGTCCCCCAAGTTCAATTTGGAAGCAAAGATTACAGGAATTGCCATCATAAGACTCGAACCTCCCTGTACAGGTTATTTTCTAGACCCTACAAGTTTATTTCCACAAATATAATACATATCTACACAAAATAAATGGGCAAAATAGATGAGCCCCTTACATAACTGATCCTGGGCAATGACCAGCTGGTAAGAGAGTCACAACAATCTCTTCCTTCTAAAAAGAAAATAAAAGAAGAAAATAATAATCATACAAGTTATCATTGGGACCCAGCTAAACAAAGCCCTCCTGAATACAACACACACAACTACTTCCCAAGAACGTGGTGTGCCTTTCTCCTCATTTCCCCACTCTCCAAACCCTGGAAACAAGTGGAATCCTCACCCACAAACAAATGGTTAAACGGAGAGTTACAGTGTGACACAGCAATTCCACTCTTGGGTATACACACGAGAGACGCGAAAACTCAGGTCCACACAAAACGTGAATGTTCACCGCAGCGTTATTCACACTAGCCAGGGGAGAAGCAGCCAAAATGTCTACTGGCTGACGACTGAACCGGCAAAATGTGGTCTAGCCACACGATGGAATATTCTTTGGCCAAAAAAAGAAATGAAGAACTGATACATCCTACACCATGGATAAACACTGAAAGCATTATGCAAAGTGAAAGAAGTCACGAAAGACCGCACACTGTATGAGTCCATTTAAATACGATGTCCAGAATGGGCAAATCCACAGAGACTTACACTAGACTAGCAGCGGCCAGGAGCTGGGGGGAGGGAGAAACAGGGTCCCGTACTTCTTTCTGGGCAATGAAAATATTCTGAAATTGATTGTGGTGATGGATACACAACTCTGTGAATACACTAAAAGCCATTGAACAGTGTACTTTAACTGGGGTGAATGGTACGGTATGTGAATTATGTCTCAATAAAGCTGTTATTTAAAAAAATAAAAATAAAAAGGAATTTCCTGGCAGTCAAGTGGTTAGAACTCCACGCTTCCACTGCAAGGAGCACGGGTTCAATCCCTGGTCAGGGAACTAGGTTCCTGCAAGCCACACGGACAGTTAAAAAAAAAAAAAGTCTGATGCAGCCTGGTCCCAAGTCACCATGCAGCACGCTGTACTGTCCTGTTAGGCGGAGCCTCATGGGCACTACAGCCTCTCGGGGCTCAGTACGTGGTGGGGCAGAGCTCTGGATGCGTCAGCTCTCCACTCGACCATGGTAACTCCCCCTGGATGTCTGACATCGTTCGTTCCAAAGGCCCTTTAGAAGGGGCTTTCTCGCTGGTTGGAGCTGGAGACACACAAGTCTCAGTGGAAGAGGAGAAATGGAAAGGGCAAGAGCGGAGCGGCTGGACTCAGCTCACCAAGAGCCACCTGCTGCCCGGTGCCCGATTCTGAGAAAGCCTTTCACCAACACACATTACAGGCCACCGGCACTGACAGCATATCCCCAAAAGTGTCAGCTAACTGAGCTCAGGATGGCATTTAGGAAGGTTCAGGCCATCTCTTTCCCCTCCCTCAGGACAGTAAGTCTAGAAGTACTCCAATGCCTGATCTCCTCCAGGGAGGACAAGTAAAATGTCGGCCCCTGTCCCATCACAGTCACACCACCAAGGACACCCTTCAGAGTTAAATGTGTCCACAGAGCAGGTTCTAATCGGGCTACGGAACAAATATTAACTAGATTTGCCATAAGATAGGAAAACAACGCCTAGCCCTAGGTATAATTTGAGATAAAAATAAATAAATACAGAAAAGGTGGGTTGGTACTCCTACTTAGTATTAAGAAAGATAAATGCACAACACAAAATACCTGCCTCTAAATTTAAGGACAAAAAAATAAATTGGATCCACTTGGACAATGTCTTTTTCTTGAATACGAAAATGATTCAGAAGAAAAAGATCACAATATACATAAATTTGCTGTAAAAACATTAAGCACGGTTTTATATCCTGAACATTATAATAAACTTAATGAATGTGACAATCACACTGTATGGTAACATCATTTCTATGGAGCTCCTATAGTTAGCATGTGACACTAAACAGAAGCAGTTCCCACATGGTCCAGTCCTTTGGATGTAGAAAATAAATACATCACAAACGTTTTTTCCCTACAAACTCACTCATTTACTATAAATGTTATTTCTGGTTACATGAGCAATCAAATCAAGGAGAAAGATAAACAATCATTTAATGCTGAGTATAATAATAATTTTTAAACACACAGTATTTAATATTTAGTTACCTCGCCTGACGCTTCATCGACTAAAGATATCTGGGTAGGAGTTTCAATTTCAATGGATATCTATTAAAATAAAATAAGAGGTCATGTATACATTGCATTATACATTTTCATGGGTTTTCATGGCTTTATATGCCTTTGCCATCTCAAACACAGAAAGGGAACTAAGAGACGTTACAGACTCTCTGTGGAACAATTTCTGATTTCACTATAATAATGGTTTAACAGCCCCAAAACATGATAAAGCTAACACAGCACCTTTCCTGAAGTTGATGTGGCAATATGGATTGAATGCCTTATAAACTTACACATCCTCAGACACAGCAATCCTACATCTATGAATTCAATTTCCCTCCCTTCACCTCCCCATGTATTCTATGTGTTTAGGTTTTCTGCTGCAGAACACAGTCTGCCATCAGTCCACGGTGTGTTGGCCTAATTCACAGATTTGAGCTGCTATGAAAAGGTCGGAGTGTACGTGCACATTTTACTAGAAGAGCGAGGAGCACAGAGAGGCATCCAGTAAGTAGCTGATGAATAAACAGAATTTCCCACCTTTTTAGCCCACTGATGTCATAAGATTTACAGTGACTGAAATTCAGGTGTGAAAATATCCTTGCATTTCTGGAATAAACACACTGTATTCATGATACACTATTTTTTAATACTGCGAGATTCAGTCAGCTATGACCTTAATTAGGATATTCACACGTGAAATGGCCTTTTTCCCCCCACTTACTATCACTATCCATCCTGCCAGTGAGGTTGAGCAGCTTATCTTTTTAGTCTCTCCTACAATAGGGATCATTTGTTCTTTGAACATTTGGCAAAACGCACCTATAAAACCATCTGGGTGTGGGGCTTTTTTGAAGAAGAGATCTTTGAAAACTGTTTTAATGTCTTTGACGCCTACTTCTTTATTCAAGTGGTCTACTTTTCTTCCCTCAATTTGGTATTTTCCTACTTTTCCAGTATTTATCCACTGTGTCTAAATTATTGAATATACTATCATATTAATTTTCAAGACAAGGCACTGCTATTATTAATAGGTATTTTCCTTTTTATCATTCTGTATTTTTATATGCATCTTTGTTCTTTTAATCGATCTTGGCAAGATTTATCTCTATTTCGTTTTGTTTTCTTTTGTTTGTTTTGTTTCTTTGCTTTGGCCACACTGTGCGGCATGTGGGATCTTAGTTCCCCAACCAGAAATCAAACCCGCATCCCCTGCATTGGAAGCACAGAGTCTTAACTGCTGGACCACCAGGAAGTCCCTAAATTTACCTCTATTTCTCTAGAAACCAGCTTTTACTTTTGTTAATCTTCCCTTTTATTTTCTGTGGTAGTTAGTCTCTATATCACTAACCTGTCCTTTTCTCTCTATTATTTTCTTCTTTCACATATCCTTAGGTTTGCTTTGTTGCTCCTTTTCATTCTTCTTGAGTCAAAGACTTATTCCATTTAGTTCCAGTCTGTTTTCTAAGAAATGCATTTAATGCTCTCAATTTCCCTTCAAGTACTAACTTAGCTGTGCTCCACACACTTTGACATGTCACACTTTCATTGTCCATCAGTCCTAAGTATTGTATGTTTTTCTTTACAATTTCCTCTTTAACCTAGAGTTGCTTGTGGTATGCATTTAGCTCCCATATGTATGGGATGATTTTAACTCTCCTTGTATGTCTGATTTCCAACATCATTGTATTACCATCGTATTACCATCTTTTACCATTGTATTATGGTAAAAGAACAGATCACTAGGGTTCCTTGAAACTTCTTTAGTGACGTAGTACATGCTCAGTTTTGATAAACGTTCCAAGTTTACCCAAAGATCTCTTCTCTGTTCGGTTTAAAGCTCTGTGTTTCGATTGGTTCGCATGTATTAATTACGCCATTTAAATCTTCTGTATATTCACTTACTTCCTGTCTCCTTCATTTCTCAGCTTCTGAGAGTGGTCTGGGTAGCTCTCAGCTTCTGAGAATGGTCTGGGTAGCTCTCCAGCTACCCTTTCTCCCTTAGATTATGAGGTGGCCTTGAACTACATCCACTCAGCTGACCTGGAATGATCCTACAAGCCCCTTCCACGTACACTTCCAGGTTAGCAGTGGCCACAAGAAACACCTGTGTGAGATTTGGAAGGCAGAAGTGAACCAGCAGCCATTTTTCAATGCTCTGAAAGGCACCAGAAATTATAACAGCTCAGGTACGCTGTTGATCTGTTGGCTTACCTCACTGACATGGGCAGTACGGCCGCAGCTCCGTCTTCCGCTGGGCATCCTCCCGAGCTTCTTGGAGCCCTGGGCCACGTGTGTGGAACTCAGTGACCGAGGAGCGGGAGGCAGACATGGGTCCCCATTTGTCCCTGTGGACTCCAGCCTGCCTCTGCTCTTCTCTCCTTCTTTTTCAGCTTTCCTTCCTGACTGGTGGCCAGATTGACCCACAGTAACTTCAGGCCTAATACCAAGGCCAAGGTTACAGCCTTGCTGTTGTGTCCCTCTGCAGAGGGGGGACGGATCCCACCCAACTGACAGATCAGAGGCTAAGACTGAAGATGCCACACATGAACGAAGAGAGTGTGAAAACACTGCGGTATGTTCACTGTGGGACTTTCTGGGGAGAGCAGGCTGGGAGGAAGTGGTTTGTGTGACCTGAGAAAATGGGAGCAGGTGGCCCTGGTTTTTATCGTGGTTACGGGGTGGGCCTGGGCTTGCATGTTTGAAATCCATGTAGGCACCAAGGAAGGGGGAGGCTTTTTTTTTTTTTTAATCAGTTTGCCCAGATGTGGGGCAAGTGGAGGTGGGAGCAGAAAGCTGCCAGCAATCAGACATCAAACATTCCTGGTGATGCTTGTTCAGACTTCTCTGCCAGCACCCCCAGTTCCTGACCGTTTAATCCATATCACAAACCCTGATGCTATCTGCTCCTCGTGGTTCTTCCTCTGCTCAAGCACTGGGTGGTCAGGTACTACTGCATCCAGGTTGAGGCTACTTTGTCAATTGCATTTATGTTCATATCTTCTTGATACTATTAAAAGGTAGTTCCTTTTAATAGTAAATAACACCTTCTGTGACGCTTATGGTATTTTTTTTTGCCTTCAATCTCTGTATGATATGAAAGTTGCCACTCTGGCATGTTTAGCTTCTAATTGTTCATTATATTTTTTCCTTTTTATTTTTTCCCCTTTAACCTGCATTTTTCCTTTAGAGCAATTTATGTCTCTTGTAGACCAAGACTGGTGGATCTTTTTTTTTTTTTTTAGCCCAAACCAAGAATTTGTCTTTTGATCCAGGGTTGAAGTAAATCCATTCATATTCATAGCGATTACTGTTATAATAGAACTTTTGCCACCATCTTCGCATTTTCAACGTGCCATGCTTTTTTCTCCCCTTTACCTTCTGTTGGATAGATCCATTTTATTCTGCCACATTCAAAAGTATCCATTCTATTTTCATTCTGATTGTTATCCCTTTCTTATTATAACCCATAAATTCTGTTTGTTTTTCCTAATCTATCCCATGATCTAAATAAAAGGATTTATCAATTATGTCAATGAATGTTTTATACTTTAAAGTAATAAAACGTAACTCAGCAAGAGAGCCTGTGAGATTAGACAAAACTAAGAATCTAGGTCAACATGTTGAGGGACAAGAAAGAAAAATCAGCAGCGATAAAATGCCAACCTCTTCCAAACTAATGAATTACAAAGGCTAACCAGCAACACTGTAATTACTGCGGGTAGATACAGTGTGGCGGAAGCGGGCTTTGAATAATGCCAATGCTTTGCTCAATACACCTCGAAACATATTTCCCACTTGGAAAGAAGAATTAGTGTCATTCAAAAAATAAAACTTACGATTCGTTTCTCCCAAAATCTGTACCTCGGGCTCGTTAACAACAGCTCTTTAGTAACAGGCGAACAGTATAAGTACACCTTCAAGCTGAAAACAAGAGACCAAAAAAATCGAGAATAAGACATCTGGGTGACTAGGAAATATGTTTCAAAGTATGTCAGTTGCCTTGAATAATTCAGAAACTGAGCTGGCAGGCCAATACTCCAGTGCCCACCTCAGTCCCATCGAGACTATAAAGGGACGGGCAAGAAGCAGAGGAGGGAAAATACTGTGTCCTCTGACCTCCTCAAAGGCTGGTCCTCACCATTCTCATCTTAAAGACACAGGTTTTAGACAATCAGGTATGTCTGGAGAGATACCACCCAATGGTAAACTACCTCTGCAGAACGGGAAGTGGGACAGGAGACGGCTGCCTTTTACTTCATATAAATCTATTCTGTTTATGTTTAGTGGGCAGAAATCAACTTCATGACAATCTTTAAAAATTCAACACTCCAGTTCAGAGGTTAGGAATACAGTCTACAGCGGATCATACTTTCCAGAGATGCCCACACTGATGTATACACCCTAACCACACACCGTCTTCTTACAAAGTGGTCATGGAAATTCCCCCACTGACAGGAGGCATCTGTGTTAACCTCCCCTTGAACCCAGACAGAGCTTTGTAACTGCCTTAGCCAACAGAATGTGATGGACATAATACAGCAGGCCTTTCGAGGCTAGATCTCCAGGCAGTGTGGCTGCCGCTGGCCCTCTCTTGGGACATACACTTTTTTTTTTAGTTTCCATTTAAGAAGTCCTGCTATTCTGAAACCACTATGCTGAAGAGCTATTTTTTAGAGACAGAGATGCCCAAAGTGCCCCAACTGTTTGAGTCTCCCCAGCCCAGATGTCAGACATTGAATGAATGAGCCTTCAGGTAATGTCAGCCCCCATACGACACCCAGTCAGGCAGAAACCAGCCATCCCCACTGTACCCTGTCAGAACTCCTGACCCATAGAAACAGACAGAGAGAATACATGATTAGTGTTGTTTTAAGTCACTGAGTTTGGGGGTAGTTTGTTACGCAGCAATAGATAACTAATACATAGGCTCTAAAATCAGACAGACCTGGTGGGAATCCTGGTCCTGCCACTTACTGGCTGCGTGACCTTGGGCAACTAATTTAACCCTTCTGGTTCCTCAGTTTCCTCATCTGTAAGATAGAAATAATAATAGTATCTATTCAAAATATTATCAAGAGGCTCTAAGGAGAATGTCAGCTCCAAGAAGAGAGGGATTTTTGCCTATTTTCCTCACTACTGTATCTTCAACATCTAGTATGAATATATATATTTTTTCCTCTTTTTTTTTTTTTGCAATACGCGGGCCTCTCACTGTTGTGGCCTCTCTCGTTGTGGAGTGCAGGCTCAGTGGCCATGGCTCACGGGCCCAGCTACCCTGCGGCATGTGGGATCTTCCTGGACTGGGGCACAAACCCGTGTCCCCTGCATCGGCAGGCGGACTCTCAACCACTGCACCACCAGGGAAGCCCATGAATATATATTTTTAATAAATATTAGCTACCATTATCAAAAACACAGACTATTGATATCACTTAGCAAAGAAGCCTGCTAAGTCAAAGATCAAATAGTCAAAAAGTCAATAGGGTCCTTTCTATATACAGTTGACCCTTGAACAACATGGATTTCAACTGGGAGGGTCCACTTATGCATGGAATTTTTTTCTTCACTAAATAAGTACCATAGTACTACACAATCTGCAGTTAGTTGAACCCATAGATGCGGAACCAGGATAGGGAGGGCCAACTATAAAGTTATATGTGGATTTTTGACCTCATAGAAGGTCGGTGCCCCTAACCACTGTGTTGTTCAAGGGTCAACTGCATATATCTTGAGAATTTGGAATCTGACTTAGGCAATGACTGCAGGAAAAGAATGCAATGACTCAGCTTTAAGAAAGGATCCAACAATATTATATGACTCTTTATAAAGGAACAATCATTTACGCACACACACAGACACACTCTTACAGAAATAAAAATGAACAGACTATTACTGCACCCAATAGCATGGATGAATCATTCAAATATAATGTTAAGTAAAAGAAAACAAGTAGAAGAGTCTATTCAGTATGATTCTATTTAAATAAAGTTCAAAAACAACCAAAGCTAAACGATGATGACAAAAGTCAGAAGAGAGGTTACCTGTGGGTGGGGAAGACTGACTGGGGGAGGGACAGGGTTCTGTCCCAGGATATTGATGCTGTTCCATTTCTTGGACTGGGCAGACACTACACATGTGTTCACTTGTAAAAGTTCATCAGACTATTCCCATATGATGTGAGTACTTTTCTATGTAGATGTTACAGCTCAATTAAAATTTTTACTTAAAAAAATAGAACACACAAATAAATAGCAAAGGAAATTACCTGGGGACCTCCCCGGCGGTCCAGTGGCTAAGGCTCCACGCTCCCAATGCAGGGGACCTGGGTTCAATCCCTGGCCAGGGAACTAGATCCCACATGCCACAACTAAGAGTCTGTATGCTGCAACTAAAGTTCCCACATGCCGCAACTAAAGATCCACATGCCACAACGAAGATCCCACATGCCACAACTAAGCCCCAGCTCAGCCCAGTAAATAATTTTAAAAAAGAAAAGAAAAGAAATTACCTGCACTCCAACCTTCTTTTCAAGGTAGGGGCTCTTAATCCTTTCATGTGATCTGAAAACAAAAGAATCAGAAATCATAAATACATTATCTTTTTCAGAGGATTCCTTGGCCCAAGGAAACTGAGCTGTCTGTTCTTTTTAGGCTTCCTTTTAAGAGAAAATAAATGAGAGGTTCACTTTGATAGGAGCACTGATTTGTATGAGCTACTGGCTCTTGCTTCTGCAGATGAAGAATCCACTGAAAATAGGAAAAGAACCACTAAAAGTTGACCATCTCTGAGCCAACAGAAGCCATTTAAAAGGAGAATGATCCTCCGCATCTTAGGGCTAAATCACTCAGAGTAGCCACAGGAGAATGCATGACCTCATTCAGAACTGCTTCCATCACTTTCCTTTACTCTCTTCTTTCATTTCAATCCAACCACATGCTCTCTGTGACCTCTGCAATTCCAGTCACTAAAGTTAGTCCATCTAGAAATTCAAGTTTGCTTCCATGGAATCCTTGAGAAAACCATTCAGGCTTAGGCCAGAATAAGAAGAGTTTCATTATCTTCTCAGCCTACTGTGACTGCTGTGTTGAAAGGTGGGTTATTGCTACCCACAGAGGCTTGCTCCACAGCTTGCCAAATTAACAAACACAGAAAGGTGACTTTTAAAGAAAGGTAACATTTAAACCAAATGGTACATTAAATATATAGTGCATTATAATATTACATTTTGAATCTTTAGCATGCAAAAGCCCAGATAACAAGAACCAAACATTTTGAAATTGCTTAGTTAAATCAAACCAATTCTAATTATCTTAATTCCAAATAAAAACCAAAAGAAAGCTGGAGTAACTATACTTAGACAAAACAGACTTTAAAACAAAGACTCTAATAAGAGACATTATCATATTACATATGATAATGTAATATTTACAAATGTTATATCCTCTTGTTGGGTCCATCCAACAAGAGGATATAACGTTTGTAAACATTTATGCACCCAACAGAGGAACATCTAAATACATAAAGCAAATATTAACAGACTTAAAAGGAGAAATAGACAGCAATACAGTAAGAGCAGGGGACTTTAATACTGCACTTAAGTCAATGGATGGATCATTCAGTCAGAAAATCAGTAACAAAACATTGGACCTAAACAACACATAAGATCAGATGAACTTCACAAATATATAAAGAACGCTTCATGCAAAGGCAACAGAACACACAATCTTCTCAAGTGCACATGGAACATTTTCCAGGATAGACCATATATTAGACCACAAAATGAGTCTCAATAAATTTAAGATGATTAAAATCATATCAAGCATCTTTTCCAACTACAATGGTATGAAACTAAAATTAATTACAAGAAGAAAACTGGAAAATTCACAAATAAGTGGAGATTAAACAACATGCTACTGAACAACCAATGGGTCAAAGAATAAATCAAAAGAGAAATTTTAAAATACCTTGAGACGACTGAGAATGGAAATAAAACATACCAAAATTTGTGGGTTGCAGAAAAAGCAGTTCTAAGGGGGAAGGTCAAGAGACAAATGCCTACCTCAAGAAACAAGAAAAATCTCAAATAACCAACCTAACTTTACAACCCAAGAAACTAGAAAAAGAAGAACAAACAAAGCCCAAAATTAGCAGAAGGAAGGAAATAACCAAGATTAGAACAAAAATAAATAAAAAACAGACTAAAAAGGCAACAGAGAAACTAAGTTGTGAAACTAAGAGCTGGTTCTTTGAAAAGGTAAACAAAATTGACAAGCCTTTGCTAGACTAAGCAACAAAGGAGAAGGGGGGGGAGAGAGAGAGAGAGAGAGAGAGAGAGGGAGAGAGGGAGGGAGGGAGGGAGGGAGGGAGAGATAGGACTCAAATAAATAAAATCAGAAATGAAACAGGAGCTATTACAACTCTTAAAACGGAAAAGAAAGGGTAAGAGACTACTATGAACAATTACACACCAACAAAGTGGACAACCTAGAAGAAATGGATAAATTCTTAGAAACATACAACCTACCAAGACTGAATTATGGTGAAACAGAAAATCGGAATAGACTGATAACTAGTAAGGATACTAAATATCTCTACTAATATCAGTAACTTTAAAAATCCAACAAACAAAATTCCCGGACCAGATGGCTTTGCTAGTGAATTCTACAAACATTCAAAGAACTCAATTTATGAGGCTAGCATTACCCTGATACCAAAACCAGACAAGGACATCACACAAATTACAGACCAATATCCCTGATGAACATAGATGAAAAAAATCCTCAACAAGATATTAGCAAACAGAATTCAACAACACATTAAAAGGATCATACACCATGATTTAGTGGGATTTATTCCAGGGATGCAAATTTGGTTCAACATCCACAAATCAGTCAATGTTATAATCACATGAACAAAATGAAGGACAAAAAACCATATAATCATCTCAACAGATGCACAAAAAGCACTGGACAAAACTTGACATCCATTTATGATAAAAACTCTCAATAAATCAGGTATAGAGGGAACAAACTTCAATATAATAAAGACCATATGTGACAAGCTCTCAGCAAACATCATAATCAGTGGTGAAAAGCTGAAAGCTATTTCTCTAAGATCAGAAATAAGACAAGAACACCCATTCTTGCCCTTTTATTCAACATAATATTATAAATTCCAGCCATAGGAATTAGGTAAGAAAAAGAAAGAAAAAGCATGCAAAGTTGAAAGGAAGAAGTAAAACTGGCACTATTTACAGATAACATGATACATATATAGAAAATACTAAAGACCATCAAAAAACTGTTAGAGGAATATTGGTCAAGATGGCAGTGTCGGAAGACGCAGAGTTAGCATCTCCCCACAACTAGGGTGCCTGAAGGCCGCGGGTGGGGAACTCTGACGCCCAAGGAGACGGGAGGAACTCCAAAGTGAACCGGTAGGATGTAGGGGGACTGAGAGGGGAGGAGAAGTGGGTGCCAGACAGGATCAGTGCCCCTGAGGCCAGGGAGATCAGGAGAGGCAGGAGGGAGGGGCCCTCTGGGAAGAGCAGGAGAGGAGTGGAGGGCAATCTCCCAGCCCACTTGGGCCAGGGAGCCTGCTGAGCTCCCAAACCAGTACCCACCCCCCCAAAGCCTGATCCAGGCCACATGGGTCCTGGAGGCATAAGAGGGAGGCTGGGGAGATCAGGAGAGGCAGGTGGGAGGAGTCATCCAGGAGGAGCGGGAGAGGAGCGGAGGGTGATTGCTCCACCCACTAGAGCCCAGGAAGCCTGATGGGCTCCCAGGTGAGGTCCCCTGCCCTCTGAGACCAGGGGTGGGGGGCACGCCTGGGCCCCTTCTGTTCCTTGAGCCTAAGCCCCACCCCACACGGCCCCCAGGACCTTTTCCAGCCCTGTGGGTCCTGAGCATAGGCCCCGCCCACCACCCAAACCTCGCCCTTGCTTAGGCCCCGCCCTCCACAGCCAAGGCCTTCCCCCCTTTTTCTTCTTTTCCCTCCTCCTCTTTTTTTACTATTGTGGTACTGATGTACCTTCCAGTTGTTGATTCATCTATATTTTTATTTTTATATTCTTTCTAACATATCTGTTAGTTTCCTAGTCTAATTTTATTTTTTACTTTGTTATTGTTCTTTTTTTTTTTTTTTTTTTTGCCGCCCCATGCAGCTTGCGGGATCTTGGATCACAAGCCCAGGGTCGGGCCAAAGCTCCTGCAGTGGGAGCTTCAAGTCTGAACCACTGGACTAACAGAGAACCTCAGACCCCAGGGAATATTCATCAGAGTGAGGGCTCATGGCGTTCCTCATCTCAGCACCAAGATCCAGCTCCACCCAATAGCCTACAGACTCCAGTGTTGGAAGCCGCAGGCCAAACAACCAGTAAGACAAGAACACAATCCCACTCGTAAAAAAAAAAAAAAAAAAAAAAAAATGAGACAGCACACAAATATGTCACAGATGAAGGAGACAGGTAAAAACCTACAAAACCAAATAAATGAAGAGGAAATAGGCAACCTAGCAGAACAAGAATTCAGAGTAATGACAGTAAAGATGATCCAGAATCTCGGAAATAGAATGGAGGCACGGATCGAGAAAATACAAGAAATGTTTAACAAAGATCTAGAAGAACTAAGGAACAAACAAACAGAGATAAACAACACAATAACTGAAATGAAAAATACACTAGAAGGAATCAATAACAGAATAACGGAGGCAGAAGAACGAATAGGTGAGCTGGAAGACAAAATGGTGGAAATAACTGCTGAGGAGCAGAATAAAGAAAAAAGAATGAAAAGAATTGAGGACAATCTCAGAGACCTCTGGGACAACACTAAACGCACCAACATTCAAATTATAGGGGTCCCAGAAGAAGAAGAGAAAAAGAAAGGGTCTGAGAAAATATTTGAACAGATTATAGTTGAAAACTTCTCTAACAGGGAAAGGAAATAGTCACCCAAGTCCAGGAAGCACAGGGAGTCCCATACAGGATAAACCCTAGGAGAAACACACCAAGACACATATTAATCAAACTAACAAAAATTAAATTCAAAGAAAAAATATTAAAAGCAGCAATGGAAAAACAAAAAATAACATACAAAGGAATCCCCATGAGGTTATCAGCTGATTTTTCAGCAGAAACTCTGCAGCCAGAAGGCAGTGGCAGGATATACTTAAAGTGATGAAAGAGAAAAACCTACAACCAAGATTACTCTATCCAGCAAGGATCTCATTCAGATTCGATGGAGAAGTGAAAAGGTTTTCAGACAGGCAAAAGCTAAGAGAATTCAGCACCACCAAACCAGCTTTACAATAAATGCTAAAGAAACTTCTCTAAGCAGGAAACACAAAAGAAGAAAAAGACCCACAAAAACAAATCCAAAACAATTAAGAAAATGGTAATAGGAACATACATATTGATAATAACCTTGAATGTAAATGGATTAAATGCCCCAACCAAAAGACACAGACTGGCTGAATGGATACAAAAACGAGATCCATATATATGCTGTCTACAAGAGACCCAGTTCAGACCTAGGGACACATATGGACTGAAAGTGAAGGGATGGAAAAAGATATTGCATGCAAATGGAAATCAAAAGAAAGCTAGGGTAGCAATACTTATATCAGATAAAATAGACTTTAAAATAAAGAGTGTTACAAGAGATAAGGAGGGACACTACATACTGATCAAAGGATCAATCCAAGAAGAAGATATAACAATTATAAATGTTTATGCACACAACACAGGAGCACCTCAATACGTAAGGCAAATGCTAGCAACCATGAAAGGAGAAATAGACAGTAACACGTTAACAGTAGGGGACTTTAACACCCCACTTACACCAATGGACAGATCATCCAAACAGAAAATAAGTAAGAAAACACAAGCTTTAAATGACACAATATATCAGATAGATCTAATTGATATTTATAGAACATTCCACCCAAAAGTGGCAGAATACACTTTCTTCTCAAGTGCACATGGAACATTCTCCAGGATGGATCACATCTTGGGTGACAAATCAAGCCTCGGAAAACTTAAGAAAATTGAAATAGTTCAAGCATCTTTTCTGACCACAACACTATGAGATTGGAAATCAATTACAGGAAAAAAACTGTAAAAAACACAAATACATGGAGGCTAAACAGTGCACTACTAAATAACTAAGACATCACAGAAGAAATCAAAGAAGAAATTTAAAAATACATAGAAACAAATGACAGCGAAAACACAATGACCCAAAACCTATGGGACGCAGCAAAAGAAGTTCTAAGAGGGAAGTTGAGAGCAGTTCAATCTCACCTCAAGAAACAAGAAAACTCTCAAATAAATAATCTAACCCTACACTTAAAACAACTAGAGAAAGAAGAACAAGGAAAACTCAAAGTCAGTATAAGGAAAGAAATCATAAAGATCAGAGCAGAAATAATGAAATAGAAACGAAGAAAACAATAGCAAAGATCAATAAAACTAAAAGCTGGTTCTTTGAGAAGATAAAAAAAATTGAGAAACCCTTGGCCGGACTCATCAAGGAAAAAAAGGCAGAGGACGCAAATCAATAAAATTAGAAATGAAAAAGGAGAAATCACAAGTGACACTGCAGAAATACAAAGGAATATAAGAGACTACTACAAACAACTATATGCCAATAAAATGGACAAACACAAAGAAATGGACAAATTCTTGGAAAGGTACAACTTTCCAAGGCTGAAAAAGGACGAATTAGAAAATATATACAGACCTATCACAAGCAATGAAATTGAAACTGTAATTAAAAATCTTCTAACAAACAAAAGTCCAGGACCAGATGGCTTCACAGGCGAATTCTATCAAACATTTAGTGAAGAGCTAACACCAATCCTTCTTAAACTCTTCCAAAAAGTTGCAGAGGGAGGGACACTCCCACATACATTGTACGAGGCCACCATCACCTTGATACCAAAACCAGAAGAAGATATCACAAAAAAAGAAAATTATAGACCAATATCCCTGATGAACATAGATGCAAAAATCCTGAACAAAATACTAGCAAAGAGAATCCAACAGCACATTAAGAGGATCATACACCATGATCAAGTGGGATTTATCCCAGGGATGCAAGAATTCTTCGATGTACGCAAATCAATCAATGTGATACACCACATTAACAAATTAAGGAATAAAAACCATATGATCAACTCAATAGATGCAGAAAAAGTTTTTGACAAAATTCAACACCAATTTATGATAAAAACTCTCCAGAAAGTGGGCATAGAGGGAACCTACCTCAACAAAATAAACGCCACATATGACAAACCCACAGCCAACATCATCCTCAATGGTGAAAAACTGAAAGCATTTCCACTAAGATCAGGAACAAGACAAGGATGTCCACTCTCACCACTCTTATTCAACATACTATTGGAATTCCTAGCCACAGCAATCAGAGAAGAAAAAGAAATAAAAGGAATACAAATTGGAAAGGAAGTAAAACTGTCACTGTTTGCCAATGACATGATACTATACATAGAAAATCCTCAAGATGCCACCAGAAAACTACTAGAACTAATCAATGAATTTGGCAAGGTTGCAGGATACAAAATTAATGCACAGAAATCTCTTGCATTCCTATACATCAACAATGAAAAATCAGAAAGAGAAATTAAGGAAACACTCCCATTTACCATTGCAACAAAAAAATAAAATACTTAGGAATAAACCTGCCTAAGGAGGCAAAAGACTTGTACTCAGAAAACTATAAACCACTGATGAAAGAAATCAAAGATGACATAAAACAGATGGAGAAAGATACCATGTTCTTGGATTGGAAGAATCAATGTTGTGAAAATGACTACACGACCCAAAGCAATCTACAGATTCAATGCAATCCCCATCAAACTACCAATGGCATTCTTCACAGAATTATAAAAAAAAAATTTACAGTTCGTATGGAAACACAAAAGACCCCAAATAGCCAAAGCAATCTTGAGAAAGAAAAATGGAGTTGGAGGAATCAGGCTCCCCGACTTCAAACTATACTACAAAGCTACAGCAATCAAGACAGTTTGGTACTGGCACAAAAATAGAAATATAGATCAATGGTACAGGATAGAATGCCCAGAGATAAACCCACACACATATGGTCACCTAATTTACGACAAAGGAAGCAAGAACATACAATGGAGAAAAGACAGCCTCTTCAATAAGTGGTGCTGGGAAAACTGGACAGCTACATGTAAAAGAGTGAAATTAGAACACTACCTAACACCATAGACAAAAATAAATTCCAAATGGATTAAAGACCTGAATGTAAGACCAGACACTACAAAACTCTTAGAGGAAGCCATAGGAAAAACACTCTTTGACATAAACCACAGCCAGATCTTTTTTGACCCACCTCTTGAGTAATGGAAATAAAAACAAAAATAAACAAATAGGACTTAATTAAACTTAAAAGCTTTTGCACAGCAAAGAAAACCATAAACAAGACATAAAGACAACCCTCAGAATGGGAGAAAATATTTGCAAATGAAAACAACAGACAAAGGATTAATCTCCAGAATATACAAACAGCTCATGGAGCTCAATATCAAAAAAACAAACAACCCAGTTAAAAAATGGGCAGAAGACCTAAATAGACATTTCAGCAAAGAAGACATACAGATGGCCAAGAGGCACGTGAAAAGATGCTCAGCATCTCTAATTATCAGAGAAACGTAAATCAAAACTACAGTGAGGTATCCCCTCATGCTGGTCAGAATGGCCATTATCAAAAAATCTAGAAACAATAAATGCTGGAGAGGGTGTGGTGAAAAGGGAACCCTCCTGCACTGTTGGTGGGAATGTCAATTGATACAACCACTATGGAAAACAGTATGGAGGTTCCTTAAAAAACTAAAAATAGAACTACCAAACGACCCAGCAATCCCACTATTGGGTATATACCCTGAGAAAACCATAATTCAAAAACAGTCATGTACCACACTGCAGCACTATTTACAATAGCCAGGACTAGGAAGCAACCTAGGTGTCCATTGACAGACGAATGGATAAAGAAGATGTGGTACATATATACAATGGAATCTCACTCAGCCATAAAAAGAAACGAAATTGAGTTATTTGTGGTGAGGTGGATGGACCTAAGTCTGTCATACAGAGTGAAGTAAGTCAGAAAGAGAAAAACAAATACCACATGCTAACGCATATATGTGGAATCTAAAAAACCGGTACTGATGAACCTAGTGGCAGGGCAGCAATAAAGATGTAGACATAGAGAATGAACTTGAGGACATGGGGTGGGAGGGTGAAGCTGGGGCAAAGTGAGAGTAGCATCGACATATATATACTACCGAATTGGGAGATTGGGATTGACATATATACAGTAATATGTATAAAATGGATAACTAATAAGAACCTGTGTAAAAAAATAAAATTCGAAAGTTAAAAAAAAAAACATATATACACTACCGAATGTAAAATAGTTAGCTAGTGGGAAGCAGCAGCATAGCACAGGGGGATCAGCTTGGTGCTTTGTGACCACCTAGAGGGGTGGGATAGGGAGGGTGGGAGGGAGACGCAAGAGGGAGGAGATATGGGGACATGTGTATGCATATGGCTGATTCGCTTTGTTGTGCAACAGAAACTAACACAGTATTGTGAAGCAATTATACTCCAATAAAGATCTATTAAAAACAAAAAACTGTTAGAATAAAGGAATTCAGTAAAGTTGCAGGATATCAACATACAGAAGTCTGCTGCATTTCTACACACAAATAACCATCAGAAAGAGAAATTAAGAAAATGATCCCATTCACAGCTACATCAAAAAGAATAAAATATGTAGGAATAAATTTAACCAAGGAAGACCGGTATATTGAAAACTACATGCATTAATAAAAGAAATTGATGACACAAATAAATGTAAAGCTATTCCATGCTCATAGATTGAAAGAATCAATACTGTTAAATTGCCCATACTACCCAAAGCAATCAACAGGTTCAGTGCAACCCATATCAAAATTCCAATGGCATTTTTCATAGGAACAGAACAAATAATCATAAAATTTGTATAGAACCACAAAAGAACCCCAAATAGCCAAAGCAATCTTGAAAAAAAAACAAAACTGGAGACATGCTCCCTGGTTACAAAATGTATTGTTTCAAATGTATAGTAATTAAAACAGTATGGTACTGGCATAAAAACACATAGATCAACAGAACAGAATAGCAAGCCCAGAAATAAAGCCACACATATAGTGTCAATTACTGAGAATATATGATAAAGAAACCAAGAATATATGATGGGGAAAGGACAGTCTCTTCAATAAATGGTGGTAGGAAAACTGGACAGCCACATGCAAAAGAATGAAACCTAACCATTACCTTATACACCACACACAAAAATTAACTCAAAATAGATTAAAGACTTGAATCTAAGATCTGAAACCATAAAATTTCTAGAAGAAAACATAGGCCGTAAGCTCCTTGACATAGGTCTTGGTGGTGATCTTTTGAATCTGACACCAAAAGCAAAACTAAGCAAATGACATCAAATTAAAAAGTTTTTGCACAGCAAAGGAAAGCATCAACGAAATGAAAAAACCTACTGAATAGGAGAAAACATTTGCAAATCATGTATCTGATAAGGGACTAATATCCAAAATATATGAAGAACTCATAACTCAACAGCAAAAAAACAATCTGATTTTTTTAATGGGCAGATCTGAATAGACATTTTCCCCAAGACATACAGATGGCCAACGGGCACATGAAAAGATGTTCCACATCATTAATCATCAGGAAAATGCAAATCAAAACCACAATGAGATACCACCTCACACCCATTAGACTGGCTATTATCAAAAAGAAAAATAACAAATGTTGAAAAGGATGTGGAGAAATGGGAACCCTTGTGCACTGTTGGTAGGAACGTAAATTGGTGCAGCCACTATGGGAAACAGTATGGAGGTTCCTCAAAAAATTAAAAACAGAACTATCATATGATCCAGCAATTCCACGTCTGGGTACTTAACTAAAGAAAACAAAAACACTAACTCAAAAAGACATCTGCACCCCCAGGTTCACTGAAGCATTATTTACAATAGCCAAGACATGGAAACAACCTAAGTGTCCATCAGTGAATGAATGCATAAAGAAGATGTGGTATATATGCACAATGAAATATTATTCAGCCATGAAAACTGCTGTCTCACCACGAATTAACAATCTTCATTATAAGTTTTCTAAAAACTGATAAGTTTAAAGCTAATTATACAAAATTATTTTCTCTATATAACTTTTTTCCAGCTCTTTTAAGATTAATACATAAATGCTGCTGGAAAGTTAATTTTACTTAAAAAAAAAACTATAACCAAGTAGATTATTTTGAAAGTCTTTTCCTCCTCAAATCATTTACCAAAAATGACTTTCATCTGCATTTTGATTAATTTATGTAAACACTGCCTGTTACCACCCTTGATGAAGGCAAACGGCAAAGGCAGTCCAGCTGGGTTGATGGGGAGACAATGTTAAACAGCCTAACAATAAACCACAAGAAAAAAATCTAATTATCCTAATTACCACCAACACATGTGCCCTCAAATTTGTATGTGACAATCCTTAACTCTTGAAAACAAGGCCGTCACCACACCTCAAGTGGGCGACGTTGACCAAACACGTGCCGCCACAGGACAGTCCACCTGCCCCCTCACAGTGTGCATCTCCTCAGGTCACTCCTGGTCCATGCTTTTAGGGCCAATGAGTGCATGCCAGGGCAGGACTCTCCCTTATGGGGGTTTCCAGAGAGTCTGAGTCACGGCAAACACAAGGCTGACTCAGGACTCTGCTCCAGGCTTCCCAACTACCTCAGTGCGCAGCAACCCGTCCTATCAAGACAACCCAGCCCACCACCCCAGTCAAGGGAATCTGGGGAGTTTACTTTGTGATGCTAGGACTGCACCCAGCATCTCCCTTCCAGGGCCTCTTTCCTTTTCCTCGACCAGAATAAATCATCTTAAGTGGTCTCCAGAAGGGGTCCTCCCCCACGCTGGGCCACTATCTCAGGCCACGGGTCCTCTCGTGTCCTCCAGGCCTCACTGGTGCTTAGTCAATTCTGCCCTGAGCACAGCGCTGGGTTCCAGATGGGCCATAAAGAGGCATCAAGCGGGTCCATGGCCCACCTCAACTTCTATCAAACTGTGATGTTAACATGCTCATGTGCATTTTTTTTTAACAAGAGTCCATGGACCTTGTCAGATATTCTATATTACTCAGCTCAGGCAGGGTAGCTTAAACAGAATGTATTTCTAACAGTTCTGGAAGCTAAAGTCCAAGATCAAGGTGCCAAGGTTGGTTTCTGGCAAGGCCTCTCCTGCCTTATAAAGAGCCCCCTTCTTGCTGTGTGCTCACATGGCCTCTCCTCAGTGTGAGATCTCTCTTCCTTTTCTTCGAAGGTCACCAAGCCTATCAAATTAGGACCCCACCCCTATGACCTCATTTAACCTTAATCACCTCCTAAAAGCCCTTTCTCCAAATACAGTCACACTGGGGGTCAGGGATTCAATACATGAATTGGGGGGGGACACAATTCAGTCCATGGCACATCCAAAGAAGTCTTGTTTCCCAAAAAGGTTAAAAACCACCAGTAGGTAATGTGGCAAACCTCAGAAAGCAGAAGTTGAGTTCTTGCCCTTGATCAGTTTACCTCCTCATTGGGAAAACAGACCCACGTGGGATTAGAGCACAGGAAAAGTTAGTATACACTGCTGGACAGGAGAGAGTCTTGCTTAATGTACAAACTAATGACGCTGCCTTCACAACTACACTTCAATTTAAAAAGTAAAATCAATAAATAATATAAATACACAAATAGAAAAACAAACGAACAAATTCCTCTAGATGAACTCATTCTCCAAACTCACTACTCCAAAACATGAAGGCCAAACCCAAATCCATTCTTTAATTGTGGCCACCACATGTGAGTTCAGAAATGCTGGCAGACTCAACACAAAAGGTAAAAATATCCTCCTCCACCAGTGGCTTCTCAATGAAAAACAAGACAAAAACAAAAATATTGTCCTCAAAAAGAAGCAGAAAGACCCTCACAGAGGCTCATGTGCTTTTTTAGCAAATTGATAGAGGAGGTCCAGATTTTCGTCATTAAAGAGAGAGAATTAGGGACTTAGAACCAGAAAGCAGAGCCATTCCCCAAAAGCAGAAATTTCAATGATTTACACCAGGTTAAAGTGAGTGATTCCACACACAACAGCTGATCTTCACACCAACTGTGTGATGAAGGGCATGTTTTGATATCTGTAATTTACTTTAAAATCACACCGTGTGATATATACGTGAATATGTATCTGAGTCACTCCTCAGAAGAGGGGTTGGGGGCATCCTGCTTAAGCTACTCTGGGAGTCCACACTCCAAGAGTAAGCTTCTAGAACGCTTCAGTTAAGCTTCATCTCTGGTCAATGCCCAAGGCCGTGCTAATTAGCACAATGAATATTAAACCTGTTTTCATAGGTAAAGTTAGTGACGTGTCAGTCAGCATACTAGACGTTAAAAATGGACAGTGGTTGTGAAGTTAGTGTTGCTCCAGCTCTGGAGACCGGCTAAAATGTTTTAGAAACGCTCCAGTCTTGCCTGGAGCATCTAGCCTCGGGACCATATCATTAGGGGGTGATGCTCCAAGCTTAAGTCCTAACCGCCTCCAGCTGTGAAATCTTGGTATTCTGGTTGCCTGACCTGGCCGTCTGTAAAGTAAACCGCATCCTACCTCTAGACCAAAATGAACCTTTCATAGGGGAAAAGAACATCTATAAGGAGGCGGAGCTTGCACTTCGCCGAGCTTACAGACAGGATGTTTAATTTGAGTGCGTGCATGCTTGCTAATTAATGTCTGCGGGTATGGCACAATTTCATCTAAACTTGTCTTTATAACATGATCGCGAGGATATGGGGGAAGAACTAAGTAATCCTTGCCAACCTCTGACTATTGGGCCTTGGGAGAACTTCCCCCCAAATCGAATAGTTGTGCCTGATCAAAGTGGCTTGGGTCAGTGACAACTGGGAGTCGCTGTTCTGTCCCGCGGTACCGATGAGGAATTAAAGCGTCAGACGGGCTGAAGAGCCCGCCGGGACAAGGCGAGTCGCTAGTCTCTCCCCTGGCCTCCCAAAGCCTGAACTCCCTCCTGAAGGACCCCGACCCCCGCCTTCCCTCCCTCCAGCCCCTGGGCGACCTCGCTGCGGGGCCCGAACCCGCGCAACCCGGCTCCCCGGGACTGGGCGGCGCGCTGCGCTCGCTCACCTTTGTGGCAGTGGGACAGGAAGTAGGCGCGGGCCCTCAGGTTCTCCCGGTCGAAGCGGTCTATGGAGATGGTTGGATACTCGGCCATCTGCCCCTCGAAGCAGCTCATTGCGTCCGCCAACCCGGCCCGACTGGCCCGCAGCCTAGAAAGCAACGGAAGCCCTAGCCGCCGCCGGCCGCGCCGCCACTTCCGGGAAGCTGCCAGCGCCTCACCATTGGCCGGCCGGGCGCAGCCACGTCCAATCATAGCAGCCCCTCGGCCCGGGGGGCGGGAGGGGGGCAGCGCCAAGGAGCTTCCAGTCAGTTCCCGCAGCCCGCGACCTGCGGGGTGAAACCAACTAATTGGGCTACCCTGCGCTCAGAGCTGGGAGGCCGGGTGGAGGAATCTAGGGTGCAGCGCGAGGAGTGAGGCTCCTCCCGGATACCTTGACACAACACGGTGTCACTCTGGTGAAGAGTTGCCCGTGTCTGTGCAGGATCGAGAACACCAAGGGAGACAACACCCAGAACAGGCGGCTCCACCCAGGGATGCGGCGCTTGGCTTTGAAATCGGATGCATTCCACTTCCTGCTTGTCAGCTGCGATCCTGCAAGCCTTCTTTTGCTTCTCTTCCTCTTTCTTGTCCCTTCCCAATGTCTACCTTATAGGATAAATGTCAGAATTGTGTGAGAAAACGGTATCAGGCTTGTGGTAGATTCGAAAACTCTTAGTCCCTGCTTCCCTTTATACGTAATCTACAAACGGAGTAAATCCACGATCCCTGATGATCACAGCTCAGATGCATGATCTTAAGGTAGATAAGTAAAGATCCCAAGGAGAGCTGAGCTGCTAGTCTCCCCTACCTCCACCCCTTTTGACCTTTTTCTTTTTTCTAACATTTTTTTTTCTTTTGGAAGTTAGATGTATAAAAGAAAAAAGATTGATAGGGTAATGGGCGAAAGGTCTGGAATTTTTTCACCACCAAAGCAACTTTATGAAAAGGTTTGCTAAAGTATTAACATTCACCGAATAGTCACAATGGCATTACCGGCGCCCCTTAGCAGCAAGTCTCCTTAGACACCACAGTATTATTAATCACAACTCCAATACTTGAAGTCCTACTTTGTGCACAGCACCGAACAAGCCCTGCCGTGATGACAGAGACGACTAAGATGCGCCTACGAGTCATTTTCAATCTGTTTGGAGACAAGAACTTTGCAGAACTTTCCACAGAGACACAAGATAATGTAGGAATAAATTCAGTAACAATGCGTTCTAGCCAGGGAAAACAAGAATCAGAATGCCACCCTCAGAGAATATCGGCGTGTTCCCTGCAGCCACGGCAGACAGTTCTATTCAAATACAGAGTCTGGTGAAATGCTAAGGAGGAGGGGGGGGAGAAAAGGGAGGAGGTGTGGACACATTGTCACGAATCTGAGTAAAACACCCTGCTAGTGTACATTGCCAACACCTTTGATTTGGCATAAGATGGTTTGTCATAGGATAAAAGAAGGCTGTCGCTGTGACTAGGCTGTCTATACCTAAAACCAAATCTTGCACTGAGCCTGGTATTTGCAGAATCCAGTGTGTCTACCTCTGACAATGAAGCTCCTGGCCATACAGGTCAAGATGAGGCTCGTATTCTTATTTATTTGTCCCCGTGTTTATTCCCTCCTCTAAACAATGGATACAGGACAAGAGAATAAAGGCAAACAGAGAGTCAGGATTAAAAGATAGGGTATAAAATAGTAAAGATGGGTAAGCATAGCCCAAGCACATGTAATATTGGCTCTTGTAGAGGAAGATTCAGTCACTTACTAGACTTTGGCATCCTCACAATACAGATGAAATGGACTTTCGGAAGAAGCCCAATTACCTGGATACTAAGTCCCAGGAGAAATGCCTCTTGTGGTTGCTCGTAAAGAAAAGAGTGAAACATGATTAGTCATTGCTATGTCCTCCTTCCCCAGCTGGGAATTTCTATCCTTCTGCAATCTCAAAGCTCTTTGGACTTCCAAGTCCTCAATTTATTCTGTCCCAGAAGGACAGAAAACTGCTATTAAGTTTATGTTAAATACCTAAAAACTACTTATTGAGGTAGATACAAGTTTTTGTTAGGAACTCAGTACAGAATATCTTTTTCTTAATTTTATGTACTTATAAATCGTTGTCCATAGTGTGGAGGAAGAATGTCACTTGCCATATCAGTCAGCAGAGGATGTTTCAGCCATCGAGAAATCAGCCACTGCAGTTACCCCCCCCCCCCAACAATGCACCCTGAGGGGATTCAGGATGGAGAAAAATAGGATACCAGCCCTAGATAGTTAAGGTGCAGATCAAGGGAATAATTTCAGTAAGCCCAGACTCTTGCATCCTCCCATACATAGAAACGCACTCAAGGAGATGTCTGGTTTTTCTTTAATTAGCCATAATTTTTTGATGTTTGACTACCTGATTTGTTGTTGTTTTGTTTTTTGCAGAAACTCCTATATATCCTAGCTCCTCCCTTACCTCTTTGAAACAGACCCTGAGAGCTATCTGAGAGGCTGTATCCCAGGCTTAAGTCCTCAGTCTGCCAAATAAAACATAAGTCTCAACTTTTAGGTTGTGATTTCTTTTCTTCAGTTGACAATATAAACAACTTGCATTATAAATTTACTGTATCCTATGCTATTCTTTTATAAAAAATACAGGCTCTGGATAGCGCTGCATCTGAGCCACTACTATTTATGTGATCTTGGTTAAGGTAACCTCTGCATAACTCAGCTTTCTCATCTTAAAATGGTGGTAACAATGAAGTCCACACAACGTCCTGGAAAACTGTAAGAGCTCAATAAATATTAGCTATTATTATTTATTCGGGGTATTTACTACTGTATGATCTCACTGATATGTGGACTTTAAAGAAATTGCACTCATAGAAACAAAGAACGGACTGGTGGTTGCCAGAGGTGGGGGAGGGGTGGGAGAGATGACTGAAGGTGGTCAGAAGGTACAGACTTCCAGTTATAAGATGAAAAAAATCACGGGAATTGTAATGTACAGCACAGCGACTATAGTTGACAATACTGTACTGTATACTTGACAGTGGCTGAGGAAGTGGGTATTAAAAGTTCTCATCACAAGAAAACGAAAACTGTATGCTCTCGGGAGTGCCAGAGGACTGGGGGAAATAGAGACTTCAGTCTTCAAAGGCACACACAAAATCTCATGCACACCGGGACCTAGAGCAGAAGCTGAAATGTTTTTTATTTTTATTGGCTGCGTTGCACGGCTTGCGGGATTTGAATTCCCCAACCAGGGATCAAACCTGGGCTCTTGGCAGTGAGAGTGCAGAGTCCTAACCACTAGACCACCAGGGAATTCCCAGAAGCTGTAATTTAATAGGAGCCTGGGTCAAACCTACCTGCTGATCTTGGACAGTCTCCCAGAGAGGCAGGAGGCGACTGCAGCTCTTCCTGGAGACGCAGACACTCGGAGCCAGTTTTAGGAGCTTGCTCTACCTTGTGGACACTGGCGCTGGCAAGCACCAGTACGGAACCCTTTCTCTAGCTTATGAGTCCCAGGACCCAGCCCTGCCCTGGCCCCACAGCCTACAGGGGCAAGTGCGGGGATGCCTTAGGCCAAGCAACTAACTGCATGGGCCCACGGCCCTACCTACCAGCAGACAGGCTGCCTCACTACCTCCTGAGCCCCCAGCCGCTACTGGACACAGCCCTGCCTACCAGAGGGCCCAGGACATAGCTCCACCCACCAGTGGGCGGGCACTGGCCCCATACTCCCCTGGGCCTGGCTCCAGTCTCCAGCGAGCCTGCTCTAGCCTCTAGACCATCCTCACCCACTGGGGAGCAGACACCAGTCACGAGAAAACCACAGCTCCACAGCCTGTGGACCCAGCCTGCCTACCAGGAGATCAGACCCTGCACTGGGACCAGCTGAGCCCTGGCCCTGCCCACTAGCAGGCCAATAAAAGCTTCAAGATGCCCCAGACCCTGCCTCCAGCTGTGTCAGGAACCAGCCCCACCCACCAGCAATCTGACACCAGCTCTGAGACCCCACCCCACCCCAACCCCGGGCCATGCAACAAGATTGCAGGAGCCAACTCTGCCTGCCAGTAGACTGGCATTAGCTCCAGGACCTGGTTTCACCCACCAGTGGGTAGCAACAGCTCCAAAGTCTTCTGGACCCGGACTCCTCCTACCAGTGAGTCAGCACTAGCCCCAGGACCACCCCTACACACAGGGTTCTGCAGTCAGCCACCTCGTGATCTGGTCCTACCAGCCAGTGGCTGGCAGCCTCCATACAAGGCAGGGCCTGGCAACAAACCAGACCAGGGGCCAACCAAGCCTACCAACCTGCCTACATAGTCAGCCTGCCACAACAGAAGGACCAAACAGCCCTCATAAGAGGGAACCTATAGATCGGGTGACAAGAGGGGAGTGTGCTGATGGGATGCACAGGATATCTCCTACAAAAGGCCAGTTCTCTAAGGTCAGGAAACAACCAATCTACCAGACACATAAAAATAAAAACAGTAACCTAGGCAAAATGAGGTGACAGAGGAACATGTTCCAAATGAAGGAACAAGATAAAATCCCAGAAGAAGAGCTAAGTGAAGTGGAGATAGGCAATCTACCCAAGAAAGAGTTCGGGGTAGTGATAGGTAAGATGGTCAAAGAACACGGGAGAAGAATGGATACACAGAGTGAGAAGTTAGAAGTTTTTAACAAAGAGTTATAAACTGTAAAGAACAACCAGAAATTAAGAATATAATAACTGAAATGAAAAATGCACTAGAAGGCATCAACAATACAAAGGAACAAATCAGCAACCTGGAAGACAGAGTAGTGAAAATCACTGATGCTGAACAGAAAAAAATAATGAAAAGAAATGAGGACAGTTTAAGAGATCTCTGGGAAAACATAAAGCATACTAATATTCACATTATAGGGGTCTCAGAAGGAGAAGAAAGAGATACAGGGGCTGAGAACATACTTGAAGATGTAGCAGCTGAAAACTTCCCCAACCTGGGAAAGGAAACAGATATCCAAGTCCAGGAAGCACAGAGAGACCCATACAGGATTTACCCAAAGAGGAACACACCAAGACACATTGTAATTAAAATGGCAAAAATTAAACATAAAGAGAGAATATTAAAAGCAGCAAGGAAAAATAACAAGTAATGTATAAGAGAACTCTGATAAGGCTATCAGATGACATTTCAGCAGATATTCTGCAAGCCAGAAGGAGTGGCACGATATATTTAAAGTGATGAAAGGGGAAAATCTACAACCAAGAATACTCTACAGCAAGGCTCTCATTCAGATTTGATGGAGAGATCAAAATCTTTACAGACAAGCAAAAGCTAAGAGTTCACCATCACCAAGCCAGCTTTACAAGGAATGTTAAAGGAACTTCTCTAAGTGAAAAAGGATAGGCCACATCTGGAAATCTGAAAATTATAAAAGGAAAAAGCTCATCAGTAAAGGCAAATATACAGTAAAGGTAGTGAATCATCCACACACAAAGACAGTAGGAAAGTTAAAAGATAATATAAGTAAAATCATCTATATTCACAATATGCAGTTAAGGGATACACAAAACAGTTAGAAATTAAATATGATATCAAAAATAGTAATTGTGAGCAGAGGAGAGTATAAATGCAGAGTTAAGATGCATTTAAAATTAATCAGCAACTTAAAACAATCACACACACACATTTATTTATTTAAAAACCTCATGGTAACCACAAACCAAAAATCTATAATAGATACACATAAAAAAGGAAAAAGGAGGGCTTCCCTGGTGGCGCAGTGGTTGAGAGTCCGCCTGCAGATGCAGGGGACACGGGTTCGTGCCCCGATCCGGGAGGATCCCACATGCCGTGAAGCGGCTGGACCCGTGAGCCATGGCCGCTGAGCCTGCGCGTCCGGAGCCTGTGCTCCGCAACGGGAGAGGCCACAACAGTGAGAGGCCCGCATACTGCAAAAAAAAAAAAGGAAAAAGGAATCCAAATATAACACTAAAGATAATCATCAAATTGCAAGAGAACAAAAGAAGGGAAAAAAAAGACCCACAAAAACAACTCCCAAACAATTAACAAAATGGCAATAAGAACATATATATATCAATAATTACCTTAAATGTAAATGGACTAAATGCTCCAATCAAAAGACATAGAGTGGCTGATTGGATACAAAAACAAGACTCATATATATGCTGCCTGTAAGAGAATCCCTTCAGACTTAAAGACACACACAGATTGAAACTGAAGGGATAGAAAAAGATATTCCATCCAAATGGAAATCAAAAGAAAGCCGGAGTAGCAATACTTATATCAGACAAAGTAAATTTAAAATAAAGGCTGTTATAATAGACAAGGAAGGATAATACATAAGGATCAAGGGGTCTATCCAAGAAGAAATTATAACAATTTTAAGTACATAGGCACACAATATTGGAGCATCTAAATACATAAAGCAAATATTAACAGATATAAAGGGAGAAAAGACAGTAACGTAATGATAATAGGGGAATTTAACACCCCAGTTAAATTAATAGATCATCCAGACAGAAAATCAATAAGGAAACACTGGCCTTAAATGATGCACTAGACCAGATGGACTTAATTGATTTTTATAGAGCATTCCATCCCAAAGTAGCAGAATACACATTTTTTTCAAGTGCATATGGAACATTTTCCAGGATAGATCACAAGCTAGGCCACAAAACAAGCGTCAGTACATTTAAGAAAATTGAAATCATATCAAACATCTTTTCTTACCACTATGCTATGAGACTAGAAATCAACTACAAGAAAAAAACCCACAAGCACTCGGAGGCTAAACAATATGCTACTAAGCAACCAAAGGATCACTGAAGAAATCAAAGAGGAAATCAAAAAATACCTGGAGACAAATGAAAATGAAAACACAATGATCCAAAATCTATGGAATGAAGCAAAAGCAGTTCTAAGAGGGAAGTTTATAGCGATAAAAGCTTACCTCAGGAAATAAGAAAAATCTCAAATAAACAACCTATCCTTATACCTAAAAGAACCAGAAAAAGAAGAACAAACAAAACCCAAAGTTAGTAGAAGGAAAGAAATTATAAAGATCAGAGGAGAAATAAATGAAATAGAGGGCTTCCCTGGTGGGCAGTGGTTGAGAGTCTGCCTGCTGATGCAGGGGACGTGGGTTCGTGCCCTGGTCCGAGAAGATCCCACGTGCTGCGGAGCGGCTGGGCCCGTGAGCCATGGCCTCTGGGCCTGCGCGTCCGGAGCCTGTGCTCCGCGGTGGGAGAGGCCACGGCAGTGAGAGGCCCGCATACCACAAAAAAAAAAAAAACAAAAATGAAATAGAGACTAAAAAATATATATATATAGAAAAGATCAATGATCTGATTCTTTGAAAAGATAAGCAAAATTGACAAGTCTTTAGCCAGACTCATCAAGAAAAAAAAGCGTGAGGGCCCAAATCTATAAAATCAGAAATGAAAAATAAGAAGTTACAACTGATACCACAAAAATACCAAGGGTTATAAGAGAATACTACAAACAACTATATGCCAATAGTACGGACAACCTAGAAGGAATGGACACATTTCTAGAAATGCACAATCTTCCAAGACTGAACCAGGAAGAAATAGAAAATATGAACAGACCAATTGCCAGTAATGAAACTGAATCAGTAATAATAAAAAGGAAACTCCCCAAAAGTCCAGGGCCAGATGGCTTCACAGGTGAATTCTACCAAACATTTACAAAAGAGTTAACACCTAACCTTCTCAACCTATTCCAAAAAATTGCAGAGGGAGGAATGCTTCCAAATTTATTCTACAAGGCCAGCATCGCCCTGATGCCAAAATTAAAGAGATCACACACACACAAAAATTACAGACCAGTATCACTGAGGAGTATAGATGCAAAAATCCTCAACAAAATATTAACAAACTGAATCCAACATTACATTAAAAGGATCATATAGCATGATCAAGTGGAATTTATCCCAGGGATGCAAGTATTTTTCAGTATCCACAAATCAATGTGATATACCACATTAACAAATTGAAGAATAAAAATCATATAATTGTCTCAATAAAAAGCTTTTGACAAAATTCAACATCCATTTATGATAAAAACCCTCCAGAAAGTGGGCATAGAGGGAACATGCCTCAGCATAATAAAGGCCATATATAACGAGCCCACAGCTAACATCAAACTCAATGGTGAAAAGCTGAAAGCACTTCCTCTAAGAACAGGGAGAAGACAAAGTTGCCCACTCTTGCCACTTTTATTCAACATAGTATTGGGAGTCCTAGCCACAACAGTCAGACAAGAAAAAGAAATAAAAGGAATCCAAATTGGAAAGAAGAAGTAAAACTATTGCTGTTTACAGATGACATGATACTATACATAGAAAACCCTAAAGATGCCACTAGAAAACTACTAGAGCTCATCAATGAATTTGGTAAAGTTCCAGGACATAAAATTAATAAACAGAAATCAGTTGCATTTCTGTACACTAACAATGAGCTATTGGACAGAGAAATTAAGGAAACAATCCCATTTACAATCACATCAAAAAGAATAAAATACCTAGGAATAAGCCTACTGAAGGTGGTAAAAAACCTGTACTTGGAAAACTATAAGACAGTGATGAAAGAAATTGAAGACGACACAAACAGATGGAAAGATATACCATGTTCATGGATTGGAAGAATTAATATTGTTAAAATGACCATGCTACCCAAGGCAATCTATAGATTCAAAGCATTCCCTATCAAAATATCAAGGGCATTTTTCACAGAACTATAACAAATAGTTTTAAAATTTGTATGGAAACACCAAAGACCCTGATAGCCAAAACGATCTTGAGAAAGAACAGAGCTGGAGGAATCACACTCCCTGACTTCAGACTGGACTACAAAACTACAGTAATCAAAACAGTATGATACTGGCACAAGAACAGACACATAGATCAGTGGAACAGGACAGAGAGCCCAGAAATAAACCACACATTTATGGTTAATTAATCTACAACAAAGAAGGCAAGGATATACAATGGAGAAAAGACAGTCTCTTCAATGGTGTTGTTGGGAAAACTGGACAGCTACATGTAAAAAATGAAATTAGAACACTTCTAACATCATATACAAAAATAACTCAAAATAGATTAAAGACCTAAATGTAACACCAGAAGCCATAAGATTCCTAAAAGAAAACATAGGCGTAACACTCTGACATAAATTGTCACAATGTGGGACCTCCCTGGTGGTGCAGTCGTTAAGAATCCACCTGCCAATGCAGGGGACACGGGTTCGAGCCCTGGCCCGGGAAGATCCCACATGCCGCGGAGCAGCTAAGCCCATGCACCACAACTACTGAGCCTGTGCTCTAGAGCCTGCGAGCCACAACTACTGAGCCCACGCACCACAACTACTGAGCCCACGTGCCACAACTACTGAAGCCTGTGTGCCTAGAGCCTGTGCTCCACAACAAGAGAAGCCACTGCAATAAGAAGCCCGCGCACCACAACGAAGAGCAGCCCCCGCTCGCCGCAACAAGAGAAAGCCCGCGCGCAGCAACTTAGACCCAACGCAGCCAAATAAATAAATAAATGATAAAGTTAAAATAAAAGATTGTCACAATGTTTTTGGAGGTCTGTCTCCTAAAGCAAAGGAAATAAAAGCAAAATAAACAGATGGGACTAATTAAGCTTAAAAACTTTTGCGCAGCTAGGAAACCGTCAACAAGCCCAAAAGATAACCTACTAAATGGGAGAAAATATTTGCAAGTAATACGACCTATAAGGGGTTAATATACAAAATATTTAAACAGCTCATACAACTCAACAGCAAAAAAACAAACAATCTAATTTAAAAATGGGTAGAAGACCTGAACAGACATTTTTCCAAAGAAGACAGACAGCTGGCCAACAGGGACATGAAAAGATGCTCAACATCATTAATCAACAGAGAAATGCAAATTAGTACCACAATGAGATATCACCTTACACCAGAATGACTATCATCAAAAAGAACACAAATAAATATTGGTGAAGGTGTGGAGAAAAGAGATCCCTTGTACACTGTTGGGGGGAATGTAAATTGGTGCAGCCACTGTGGAAAACAGTATGGAAGTTTCTCAAAAAACTAAAAATAGAACTTTCATATGACCCAGCAATTCCACTCCTGGGTATATATCAAAAAAAAAAAAAAATCCCCACTAATTCGAAAAGATACATGCACTCCAAGGTTCATAGCAGCATTATTTACAATTACCAAGATATGGAATCAACCTAAGTGTCCATCACCAGATGAATGGGTAAATAAGAGGAGATAGATATATATATATATATAAAGTGAACTACTACTCAGCCATAAAAAAAGAATGAAATTTTGTCATTTGCAACAACATGGATGGACTTGGAGGGCATTATGCTAAGTGAAATAAGGTAGATAGAGAAAGACAAATACTGTATGATATCGCTTATTTGTAGAATCTAAAAAAATTTTTAAAACTAGTGAATATAACAAAAAAGCAACAGACTCACAGATATAGAGAACAAACTAGTGGTTACCAGTAGGGAGAGGGAAGCAGGCAGGGGCAAGATAGGGGTAGGGGATTAAGAGGTACAAACTACTATGTATAAAATATACAAGCTACAAGGATATATTGTACAACACAGCGACTATAGCCAAGATTTTATAATAACCATAAGTGCAGTATAACATTTAAATATTGTGAATCACTATGTTGTACACCTGAAACTTATATAATCTTGTACATCAACTGCACACCAATAAGAAAATTATTTTAAGGAAAGGACCAAATCAAGAAGGTCTTGTACACCAAGCCAAGGAGTTGAAACTCTAACTTGAGTGACAGTGGCAAGCCAGGGTGGTTTGAAACAAGGCAGTGACAGGTGAGATTAGAGCAGTATTTCTCAAAATATGACACCTGGAAGAACATCACCAGTAGTATATTTGGAAATGGGTTAGAAATGAAAATTCTCTCCCCCAGCCCAGATCTACTGAATCAGAAACTCTGGGGATGGGCCCAACAGTCTTTTGGGGGGTTTTTTTGTTTGATTGTTTTTGTTTGGTTGTTTGGCCGTGCCACTTGGCATGTGGGGTCTTAGTTCCCCAACCATGGATGGAACCCGCACCCCCTGTGCTGGAAGCGCGGAGTCTTAACCACTGGACCACCAGGGAAGTCCCATGGCAGTCTGTTTTAACACACCTTCCCTCCAGGCGATTCTGATAGATGCTAAAGTTTGAGAACCACTGGATTCAAGTTTAGAAAGACCACTCAGTCTGGGGCTGGGTGTCTGGGTAGGGAGCTACTGCAACACTCCAGGAAATACGATAGTGAGAATTCATTTTTTCATTTAACAAATACTTGTTGACCATCTACTATGTGCTAGACACCGTTCTAGACACTAAAGATTCAGCGGTGAGCAAAGCAAAGCCCATGCGGTAATGGAGCGCACGTTCTAGTGGAAATAATATCTATCGACATCGTTTATGCAGTTCCAGATGCTGTCCTAAATACATTTAGGTGTATATTTATTTCTTCATCCTCACAACAACCCCATCAGATAGGTACAGTTTTTGTCTTCATTTTACAATTAAGGAAACTTAGTTTAAGTAGTAGAACCCAGATTCAAATCCAAGGTCATGCCCTAGATGCCAATGTCCTAGGCACCATGCTGTACCGCTTCCACAGCATCATAGTGGCAGTGGTAGTGAAAGATATTTATTCAGAATATATTGTTTTAGTACCTACTGAGTGCTAAGCACTGTTCTAGGAATTTAGTTAACAAGATCTCTCTCTTGATGGAAACTACATTCTAGTGAAAGATAAATAATAAAATTAAGAAACAAGCAATATAGGGCTTCCCTGGTGGTGCAGTGGTTGAGAGTCCACCTGCCGATGCAGGGGACAAGTGTTCTTGCCCCGGTCTGGGAAGATCCCACATGCCGCGGAGCGGCTGGGCCCGTGAGCCATGGCCGCTGAGCCTGCGCGTCCAGAGCCTGTGCTCCGCAACGGGAGAGGCCACAGCAGTGAGAGGCCCACGTACCGCAAAAAAAAAAAAGAAAGAAAAAGAAACAAGCAATATAAAAAAGCATTATGCTAAGAAAAGGGAAAAAAAGAAGCAAGCAATATAAATAGTATATTAGAAGGCGATAAGTCTTGTGGAAAAAAGAAACACGAGAACATAGTAAGACAGATAGAGAACGTGATGGGAAGAGAGAGCTACAGGGATTGGGATGGGCAAGTTGAGATATCAACAAAGACTTAAAAACAAGGAAGTTAGCCAAGGGAATAAATGAAGACCATTCCAGGCAGAGGAAGCAGCTACATCTAAATCCTTAATGTGGGAGCAGGGCGAGGAACAGCCAGGCCAGTGTGGCTGGAGCAGAGTGATCCCCGGCTACAGAGCAAGGGAGGAGGGATTGCATGCAAATCTTGTAGGGCTTTGTTGGTTTTTACTCTGTAAAACGGGAAGCCATTGCAGGATTGGGAGAGAGAAATGACATAATCTTGTTTAGGTTTTAACAAGATGGAACCTATTGTTTTGTTGAGAATGGACTGCAGGGGACAAGAAGAGCCTGTTGGGAACTATTGCAATAACCAGAGGGGGAAAGGTGATGGTGGATTGCGCTGGATGGGATCAGTAGAGCCAACAGGTTTTGCGGATGGATGGATATTTTGCTGATGGAGGGCCAGAGAAAGTGGACTCTAGGGACCACCTACCGAAAGGGGGAGAGCGTGGAAGGGGCAGGTTTGAGGGTGGGTGCTCGGAGGGTGGCTGTTTTGGACAACCAGACAGACGTTGAATACACGTTGGTTACACAAGTCTAGAATTTGGAGAGAGATCTGGTCTAAGGAAATAAATTTGTGAGTTGTAAGTAAATAGGCAGTCTTTTAAATGATTAATAATGTAGGTAATGTTGGGAAAAGATAAAGCTATAGGTGTCATTTCTCATAGGTTTACTAATTGTCAGGCACTGTGCTCGACCCAGTGGATTGGCTCATTTAATTCCAACAAAATAAGAAGAGGTGGGACAGATAGGAGGTATCTACCATCAGGGACCAGAAGCACCAATGGTCTCTGTTCTCTGACCGGCTTTTTTAAGGAATTCCGTCTGTGATTGATGCAGCGGCAAGCAGTCCTCTCTCCACCTCGAAGTGGGGTTGAGAAGTTGCAAGGCTCCACCCTGCGATCGACTTTCACTCTCCAAACTGGGCCCCGCCCACGCGCTTGCGCACAAAGGCCCGATCGCAGGGGGCGGGGCCTGAGCGAGCACAAAGGGGCCTGAAAGAGTTGCGCGCTCGTGCTGCGCTGGGCGTTGCCGGGCGAAGCGAGTGTCGCCGAGGCCGCTACAGTTGGCCTCTCGCTGGCCCAGCCCAGCCCACGGATCCCGAGTGGAGAACACGAGCACCACCGGACTCGCTGGCGAGCTCCCAGGCGGGGCGCCCCGGCCTCTCAAGGGTGGCCGAGCGAGGGTTACCCGGGCGAGCAGGACCCACGGGTGAGTGGGCGTGTCACTGCGGGGCCGGGCCCTGCCCGCCCCGCCCCTGTGCCTGCCAGGCCCCGCCCCGAAGCCCAGGCTCCGCCCCTTCTGCCCCGCTGCTCCTTCTGGGTACCTGAGATCTGTCCACCTCGCTCCTCTTTTTTCTCGTTTCCTCTTTTTTTAGGAAGGGTCTTTAATTCGAGTCTCCGTAGTTTCCGCGCCCCCTTTGTCTTTAGGGGTCTCGATTCTGGGGGCTCCTTTCTGAGTTCCTCCTGCAGGTCAGTCATTTGATCCCCAGGGTTTAGGATACTTTCTCCATCTCAGCCTTCTCTAGGCAGATTGTACCTTACAGACGTGATTGTTGATTTCTGGAAGAAGAAAAAAAAAAGTTTGAGGGACCAGAGAAGCCCCATCGGTCAGCTCGCGGGGTCCCCGAAAGGAGGGACTTTCTGCTGTGCAGATGCACACTAGCACACCTGGACCGTGGACCACCAAGGCCTGTTATGGAAACCAATTCTGTTGTTCAGCTGAACCCCCAAAAACTTTGGGAAGGGAAGTGTAAGAACTGTAGAGATAATCTAGTGAGACCTCTTCTCGGTTCAGGAAGCAGAGGCCCGAGAGAGTGAACTGACTTGGTCCAGGTTACATGCTAGTTAAAGGGCCCCTCCGCCCGTATTCCGCTGTGTCTAGGAATGGAAAAAATAAAATGGGGAAAGAAATGGAAGATTAGCCTTTCTTATAGCTCTTGGGGTTTTAATACGACTATAAAAGTAAAAGCACTTTTCAGAGCTAGAAGAAGGTGATGGATGGCTTTTTGCATAGAAGGGAGTTTGAAATTACATCAAAGGCTTCTGTTAGATTAAAACCTCAGATTGTCACGGACTTAATATTGGTGGGATTTTTAAATACCCACATAAACCCTAATACTGTTTAATAAAATTTGATTTTTGCAAACTAGAGAGTCAGGCATTGCCATTTCCTGTTTTTCCAGACACAGCTTAGTATTACAGAGGTCAAATGTATTTTATATAAATTATTTTTTGCCACAGCTGTCATTAAAGAAACCGCTAACTTTCGCAGTGCTGAAGGCTACCAGCAGAATTAGTGCTGCCAGTGAATTTCTGGAAATCACGGAAATCTTTAAGGAATTTTAAGTTGATCTTTCCTATTTTTAGTTGCATTCTGTTTTTAATAAGTAGTAAGTGGTAAGAGAGACCAAAAGAATTTACACCATCACCATATAGTATAGCCACTAGGGTTCCTCTTATGGTGAAAATACACTCATGTCCCCTTTAGATATTTTGGGAAAGCAGAGTATTGAAATGCCTGATATGTTTATTTATTTATTTGGCCGCGTGGCATGCGGGATCTTAGTTCCCCTGTGCAGGGATTGAACCTGTGCCCCCTGACGTGGAAGCACAGAGCCCTAACCACTGGACTGCCAGGGAACTCCCAAATGCCTGATATGTTTAGGGGGATGCATATTTCTACTGAGAAAAATGGCGATTTCCCCAGTAGTTAAGCTGAATGCAGCATATTTTTCTGCTCTATTAAATGTTTGAAAATGATGAAAGGTTACATAGATAACATTTAGGAAAATACTTTTTTTTTTTTTTTTTTTTTTGCGGTACGCGGGCCTCTCACTGTTGTGGCCTCTCCCGTTGCAGAGCACAGGCTCCGGACGCGCAGGCTCAACGGCCATGGCGCACGGGCCCAGCCGCTCCGCGGCGTGTGGGATCTTCCCGGACCGGGGCACGAACCCGTGTCCCCTGCATCGGCAGGCGGACTCTCAATCACTGCGCCATCAGGGAAGCCCGGAAAATACTTTTTGAATGACTTTGAGTAAATAGAAGTATTTTATTATATATCAAAAAGCCAAGCCTCAAGCAGAAATGGCTTGGGTGAAACAAAAATTAAGATAGTGTCACTGCTGGGCTTCCCTGGTGGCGCAGTGGTTGAGAGTCCGCCTGCCGATGTAGGGGACACGGGTTCGTGCCCCGGTCCGGGAGGATCCCACATGCCGCGGAGCGGCTGGGCCCACGAGCCATGGCCGCTGAGCCTGCGCGTCCAGAGCCTGGGAGAGGCCACAACAGTGAGAGGCCTGCTTACCGCAAAAAAACAACAACAACAACAAAACGCAATAAGCATTTGTAATTATAACTGAAAAAATTCAAAACTTTGAATTCATTTACAGGATGAGACCTACTTTATTAGGTCTGATTTTAATGTATTTCAGCCAATAGAAACATATTTAAATAGAAGAATGAATTCAAGGAATCATGGTGAAAATTCTGGGCACTTTATTTTAATAAATGACTGTAACATATATTAATATATAATAATTATATAATATTAAAATATACATATATTGTATATAATAGGTATTATATAATATTACATATAATAATAAATGTTAAATGAATGATATATTTTGGTAATAAAATAAGAAGTCACCAAAAACACAAGTGCAAGATTATGTCTTTGAAAAACTGGCTATACAAGTTTGGTGACTAGACTGTTACGTGAACTAGAGCTGAAAATTTAATTTTAAGGACTACATTGTTTTAAAGTCAGGGATCTCAGTGTCAGGACAGCCACACAGCTGTCATTGACTGTGTCAGTAGTCCATCTTCTCACATCAGGACACAGTGGCCTAAGTCAGTGGACTGCAGTGACTGGCATGTTTCCAAACAGTCAAGAAAAGGAAGAGGAAGAAACCATTGCTTCCCAGTAAGAAGAAAAGGAAGAGAGTGAGAAGACTGATCTTACATTCCCTTAACGGACAAAAAGGGAGATAAAGTTTTGAATATGATTAAATGAAATGGTGGTGGGATATTTTGACAATCTCCTGAGCAGTTAAAACCAGGAGTGTGATTTCAGAAATGTATAAACTATTGTCTGAAATAGCAGAATTAGTCTGCAGCATTTAGGACAGCACTCTGTAACTCTGAATGCAAATTTATGTATCTTTCAGGGTTGATTTTATTTTATTTCCAAAATAGAACATGAATCCTTCTCACTCTTGGAATTGAATGTTTAAAAATCTAATATATTTAATGGGATTCTTAACTCTCTAATTTTTTTTAAATGCTAGTTTTGTCCATTCTTAAAGGGATTTCCCAAACTGTCACTATTATGTTATCTATTAATGTTGTTTTCACATCTTTCAGAAATAACTGGTAATAAGACCTCTGTAGGCATGGCTAGTTCTGACGTGAAACCAAAATCAGTAAGTCATGCCAAAAAGTGGTCAGAAGAGATAGAAAATCTGTACAGATTTCAACACGCAGGATATCGAGATGAAATTGAATATAAACAAGTGAAGCAAGTTGCTATGGTAAGACTTATGCCTCTACAAACCTGAACTCAATATGAGTTTGTTAGGTGGTGAAAAGCACTAAAAAAAAAAAAAAAAAAAAAAACCCCACACCAGGGCTTCCCTGGTGGCGCAGTGGTTGAGAATCTGCCTACCAATGCAGGGAACACAGGTTCGAGCCCTGGTCTGGGAAGATCCCACATGCCGCGGAGCAACTGGGCCCGTGAGCCACAATTACTGAGCCTGCGCGTCCGGAGCCTGTGCTCCGCAACGAGAGGCCGCGACAGTGAGAGGCCCACGCACCGCGATGAAGAGTGGGCCCCGCTCGCCGCAACTAGAGAAAGCCCTCACACAGAAACGAAGACCCAACACAGCCATAAATTAATTAATTAATTAATAAAAACAAACAAACAAACAAAAAAACCCACCACCAACAAAGAACCAGAGAATACTAAAAGGGAATTCTACTCCAGCCTCTCGTTTTACTGATGAGGAGCTGAGGCCCAGAAGAATGATTTTCAGGCTGACTGAGGCAAGAGGTGGTTCCTCAGCACAGAAACATTAAGAATTTTCTAGCTTTTACTGACAACTGCGCTGTGAATCTTTTATGGTAGACCATCAAAGCAGAGTCATTTTCTCTCCCTAAGGTAATTCTATTATCAGATATTCAGTTTGCTGTGGAACTATTATTTCTTTCCTGTTTCTTTTTTATTTTTACCACAAATTATAAAGGGGTTCAATTCTTCTGTAGGTGACAAAATCTCCCGACTTTGGTTGTGTATTCCAGACTTTCTTTTTTTTTTAGAAGATGTTGGGGGTAGGAGTTTATTAATTATTTTATTTTTTTGCTGTGTTGCATCTTCGTTTCTGTGCGAGGGCTTTCTCTAGTTGTGGCAAGCGGGGGCCACTCTTCATCGCGGTATCCAGACTTTCTTGAGAGACTAGAGACATGGTTTTGCTTTTCAAAGATTATACCAAAATCTAGATACGGCCCCAGTTTATAATGTGATTTTTAAAATTCATTTATTCTACTGAATACGAGGAGGCTGAGTTCGGAAGGATATTATAGAATATAACATAGTATTCATAAATGTATTTTAATTTTTAGAGCTGAGGTTGCAACAAAGTGTTTATTATTAACTTGTTTTTTATTTTTGTTTTATGTTTTTTTATTGTTAACTCACCATTGTTCAGAGACTAATTCTTAGGTGGGTTTTTCAGATCCCCATATTCTTTTTCTTCCTTCATTCTACTCTTTGATCTCTACTTAACACGTCCTAAAAAAGTAGATAGGAAAAAAGATGGAGGCAATACAGAGCTAAAATGTAATAGACTCTTTCATTTAACGGATGTTAATTCAGTAGAGATTATGTGGGGTGGTAAGGAATGAAATTAAACATACTGATCAAATGAGGGTTTGATGGCTGACTATGACTTTCACATATCCATTTCTTCATATCTACTAGCATTTTACTCTTTGGTACCCATTACCAAAAGGGAGTTTTCATTACTCTATCATCTGTGGCTTCTAAATAGTTGTAAAACACAAGCATCAGCATTTTAATACAGTTCAAACATAAGCTTCATACACTTGCCTTGAGATTGGGATAGGCAATGCCCCTGAAAGGGGTGTAAGAGCCAGGATCATATAGGCAAGGTGATCACACAGGCGCTGATGCACCGACACCACCAACCACCCCAGAAACTGCTGTGACTGAGATCAGATAAGAGATAAGAGACTGAGATAAGATCAGATTTAAGGGAACACAAACAACACCCTTAAAGGGGAAGTCCCAAAAAGCACCTGAGGGTTGTGTGTGTGTGTGTGTGTGTGTGTGTGTGTGTGTGTAACAGCCCGATCCACTGTATGACTTGACAGTTGTAGAGAGGTTTTGCATTTCACTTCAGTGTATATTTATTGGGTACCCGCCATGTGCAAATTTCTGTGCCAGGTGCTTTAAAAAGATAAATATAAAAGCAAGTGCCTGACCTCAAGAAATTTAGAGTACAGGATTTGGAATCAGTCTGCCCAGGCCTTGCATCCTGGCTCTCCTCCTTGGCTAGGGAACCCTGAACAGGGTTCGTAACCCTTACTGAGCTCAAGTGTAAAATGGCGATGCCACTGCCTGCTTTAGAAAATTGTCTCAGGAACAAAATGAAACCATGTGTTGCAAGTGCCTCCTATTGTAGTGCTCAGTAGTAGTTTGTTGAGTGAATGAATGGTGTTCAGTGAATGATAGCTTTTATTATTCCTGTATCTTGGAGTGGAAGATTAAGAGTGACGAACAATAAAAACTTATGCAAGTGAAAATATATGCCCCCCCAAATTAAAGGAAGATAAAATTTTCTTCCTTCATGGACAATCTTCCAAAAGGGCTTCATGCCCCGAGAGGCATTTGCAGTGGGCCTTAAAGGATGGACAGGAGGATAACTGAAGGCTTGCCTTGATTGGCAGTGGTCTGAAGGGTTTGGGTGATGTTCTTGTCCTTACCTAAAGCACACGTCCTTATGGGCACTATTAGTGCTTACTGATCTCCTGCCCAAGGAGCGCTGACTTGAGGACCATAGCACCCGCCTCCACCATTCTCTAAGGAATGAAGGTTTCCTAGGTTGAATGGGAGTGATGGGTAGAAAGCCAAGAAGAAAAAATTATGAAAGAGCAAAGGGTTATAGAAAGAAAAAATCCTAGAGGTTGATGAGGCAGGACCAGCACATCTGTTTGGAAGCCCCCCCGATTTCCTAGGGTGAGGCAGCTGGAAGCAGGACCTCAGTCCTTGTCTTCTTTGAAGAAATAATTCAGCAAAGTGACAAAGATTGTGAAGCAGATAAAGTGTTCATTGGGAGTAAAGTACGTGTTGAAGAACACACAGGCAGACTCAGAGTTGCACGCAATAGGGGTGGCTGAGATCGCTTACATGGGGGCAGTCTTCTGGGTTACCTCTGGCCAATTGTCCTGTTCGTGCTCACAGTTGGCCCGACTCAGGGTCCTTCCTGGTGGGTGCACACGTATCTCTCAGCCAAGATGGATTCCAGCGTGAAGGTTTCTGGGAGGTTGGCAGGACATATTATGGGCTGGTGGCTCCTCTCTCCTTTGGCACCTCCCGAGACTGAGGACCTTCTCTGCGCACGTGTCCAGCTGGAAAATCCCCTTTGCCACAAGAATGAGAAGACTGTGGTCACGTTGTCTTCCACCCAATCAGGGCTCTGCTCCTGCTGGCCTCTTATCTCGAGGTGTCAGCAGGAGGCTGGTTGCAGCTGCTCAGCCTGGGCCCATCTGTCTCCTTCCTCAATCCCACATAAAGTGCTGTGGGTATTCTGAAGCAGCAGCAGTGTACTGTTTCTTCACTGAATAAGGTGGTTGGGGGACCCTACTAAATGAGAGAGCCTCTTGGCCCCAAGAGGAAGACAGCGGTAACGGTATCTTGAGAACTTCTTCCTTTCTCTGCTGAGGGTAATGGAAGCAACAAAGGGCAGGCTTGACCTAAGTGATGGAAAGCATTGCTTTTCTCTATGATGTACGTGTCAGAGAGCCTGCCAAGGTTTACCAGATAGGCTGCTACCCGTTTTTGCTAACTCCTAAATAAACGAGACCACAGAAGAAAGCGAAAATATGTTGCTAGAAAATAAAGGATGTGTGTTCTTTTGTATGCGTGGCATGTTCGTGTTCCAGTTTGGAAGCTGTGATTTATAAGTGGGGGATTGGAGAATGAGTAGCTGCCTGTAGAGATGATGTTGAAGGACAGGACTTGTTTTTTATGCCGGGAACACAAAAGGGAAATACTAGGGTCTTGACAGTGGTGGAGTACATGTCACACAATCCAGAAGCAACATACCTAACCACAGCAAAAATGCACTGACCTGAGCAAGAAAGCATAACGCGAATTCAGAGAGGAAGGGGAGGAAAATGTCCAAAAAGATCGAGCCGAACGATCAAGTAAGCAAACCAATGTGGCGAACGAGAGACTAGTGGGGAGAAGGTAAGAAGAGATTGCTAAGGACTATGTTCATGACCTCAATTTCTATGAAAAATTGAGTTTGCAGGTGTGAACTTGAAACATGGACATGAGGAAATACACGTGTATTTCTCTAGATATAGAGATTTTCTAGATGTAGAGATTTAGATATCTCTAGTCTAACTGCTTCCTTTAGTCACCCCTGTGGCCTGGGCCTAGCCCTAATTTCCTCCTTGGGTATTATTTTTAGAAGTTAGTAAGTAATAATGCTTAAAATAGTTTGTAAACATAAGGATAAAGTTTAGATTATTTTGAATGTTTTATCTTGGCTGCAGAGTAGAAATTGGGATCTGAATTAGTTGCCCTGCAGTATAAGGCTGCCACTTAACGTATGTTGTGTGTGTTGTGTGTGTGTGTGTGTGTGTGTGTGTGTGTGTGTGTGTAAGATATCACTAAGAGCTCAAGTAGTTTTAAATTTAATGTTGTACTTTAATTGTTTGATGTGACTTGTGTTTTTAACTGTTTGATAGTGAAATATTATATAAAAAGAACATCAACATTACAATATTGGTACTCTGGTTTTCAATATACAGGTAGATCGTTGGCCAGAGACAGGATATGTGAAGAAACTTCAGAGACGGGACAATACTTTCTATTACTACAACAGACAGAGGGAATGTGATGACAAGGAAGTCCACAAAGTGAAAATTTATGCTTACTAGCCTTACTTCTTTGTATTACCTGTCATTATCTTTTTAAAAATCCACTGTTTGATTCTACATATGTAAGTGTCATTTTACAAAAGACTCCAACATGCAGACTTCAATGGAATGTTTTGAGACACAAAAGCCATGAAACTTGGTCTCCAATAATCATCCCATTCTGTTCTAAAATATAACTGCAGTAGCATTCCGTTGGTGCCCGCCTTGGTCTGGTTCTTCCCGTTTTAACCGTGGTAGCAGAACTACAGTAAGTCCCCTACATACAAACGAGTTCTGTTCTGAGAGCGCGTTCGTGAGTCCAGTTTGTTCGTAAGTCCAACAGAGCTAGCCTAGGTACCCGACTAACACAATCGGCTATATAGTACTGTACTGTAATAGGTTTAGAATACTTTTCACACAAATAATACATAAAAAACAAACACAAAAAATAAAGAAGACATTTTTACTCTTACAGTACAGTCCCTTGAAAAGGACAGTAGTACAGCACAACAGCTGGCATCCAGGGGCTGACATCGAGTGAGCCGGCAAGAAGAGTTACTGACTGGAGGAGGGAGAGGAGGTGGGCGACGGTAGAGCTGAAGGATCGTCAGCGATAGGAGATGGAGGGCGAGCGGCAATTCCACTCACGCCTGACACTGATGGAACGCACGTTCGCATCTTGGAAAGTTCGCAACTTGAAGGTTCGTATGTAGGGGACTTACTGTACTACGCAGGGGAAGAAAGAGCCCCACTTGAAACTATTGCAGCGGTTGTGTAGAGATTGTGTAGAGGTTAGTCCCCCCACGCCCATCACTTTGAACTGCTAGATCTGCATTCTGTGGCCCGAGGGGCTTTCTCTTGCCTCTGGAGTCCTTTGCCTCTCACTGAGTTGAGTGAAAATGCCAAGAAATGATGGTGCCTGGGGCGGAGAGGTATCAAAGGCCCAGCCACCTGCTTCCGCAGGGAGGAATCAACCTGAGGTTAATCTTTGCTCACGTGCAGCAGTAACTCATTGGATGACGCAGGCAACTGGCTCTCTTCCGTCCTTGCTCCCTTCCCCCACTCCCCTGCCAGCGGCTCTTTCCCTCCTGAATCACCTCCTGGGACTTGGAGCCTGGTCCTGGGGTCAGCTTCTGGGTCCCCTCCCTGCCACCACCACCATAGAAGACGTGTTCCAGTGCTGCCTGGCATCACTGCAGAAACTGCCCAAGTGCTAACGTGCAAAGAAGACAATTAAACCCCGGGAGACTTACGAAGTCCCCCCAGATCAGTGAGCCTTGAGGCTTTGAAATTAACTAGCTGAAAGATATCATTTTCATTATAACTTTTTTGTCACTGATAAGACTTTTTGTTCCCATTGATAAGTTCTGACCTTTAAATAGCTTTTGGGTTACGAGCTCACATATATCAATTCATTCAACTTCAGGTCCTGTTTTCCAGAACTACCTGCCCCACGAAGCTCCGTTAGTTTTTCCCAGTTCAAAACTGTGCCTTTGGGACTTCCCTGGTGGCACAGTGGTTAAGAATCCACCTGCCAAGGCAGGGGACACGGGTTCAAGCCCTGGTCCAGGAAGATCCCACATGCCACGGAACAAGTAAGCCCGTGCGCCACAACTACTGAGCCTGTGCTCTAGAGCCTGTGAGCCGCAACTACTGAGCCCATGTGCCACAACTACTGAACCTGCGCGCCTAGAGCCCGTGCTCTGCAACAAGAGAAGCCACTGCAATGAGAAGCCCACGCACGCAACAAAGAGTAGCCCCTGCTCGCCGCAACTAGAGAAAGCCCGCGCACAAAAACAAAGACCCAATACAGCCAAAAATAAATAAATAAATATTTTAAAAAATGAAAGAAAAGGCAAGGCACTGACTGGGAGACTAAGTCTGCAAAACATACACAAAATAAAGGACTTATGTCCACAGTATATAATGAATTCTCAATATTAAGACAAGACAATTAAAATTAGGCAAAAAAAATAAAAATAATAAAATTAGGCAAAAGATGTGAACATTTAAAAAACAAAACAAAAGTGTGCCTTTTCAGAACAAACACATTGTGGAAAGGATAAATAGATTGGTAAGCCTCTTTTATGCCTTTCCCATGCTGCCCGGGGTCATCTTATTTAGCACTTGTTTCAAGTCATTTATCTGTACCTCTATGGTCAGGATTTCTGTCACTGTCTGTCTTCCAGGTTTGGCACACCACTGGGTGCTGGGCATAGGAGGTCTTCTGAATCTGATAATGCTTTTAAAAAAAAATTACTGTGGTAGAATAATTGTCTGCAAAGGCAACCACATCCTTATTCCTGGAACCTGTGGACGTGGTACCTTATATGGCTAAAGAAACACTGCAGATGTGATTAAGAACTTGATATGTGGACATTATCCTGGAAAACCTAGGTGGACCCCATGTAATCGCCCGGTATCTTAAAGAGGGGAGAAGGCAAGTCAGAGTCAGAGAAGATGTGATGAAGGAAGCAGAGGCCTGAGACGTGCAAGGAAGGAGCATAGAATACATAAAGCCCCAAGAGTCTCCAAAAGGAACACGACCCTGCTAACCCCTTGGTTTTACCAGATAAGACCCGTTTCAGACTTCTGGCTTCCAGAACCGTAACAGGATAAACTCATGTTGTTTTACACCGTTTGTGGTGATCTGTTAGAGCAGCGGTAGGAAGTGGACACTGACATGGAATAGATGAAGCCGTAACCATCCGTAGTCTCGAAGTAAGCATGAGGGTCAGCCGTGGCCTGCCACTTTGGACATTTTGCTACAGGTTCAGATTCAATCCAAGGAAGTTGGTCAGGCAGTTTTTATCTGGAAAGCTCTCAGTAATTAGCTCGAATGTTCTAAATGCGACGGTATCTCTCTGCAGCAAGACTCACTTCAGAAACATGGCCCTTGGGACCACGAGATGCAGTTTTGGTTCGCTGAGTCCGTGTGACCAGTGCTTTCCCAATGTGCCTTATGGGGAGCATAGCGGGTGCCAATCTTTCTTAAAAACTGGGTAAGCCACTTTCCTCTCAGCTCCTTTTGGCCACTTTTCATAAGTGCTTGTGCCAGCTAACCAGTATGGTGCTGTGGAGAGCGGCGTTGGCAGTCACTCATAGTAGGGTGTCTGTTCTGTGTTGGGACTTGGCCCACAGGCTTTGGTCCATGATGGCAAGAGAACCCCAGTCCTGTTCCATACTAGATACTGGAGAAGAGCTGTCCCAACACGCAGTTGCCGGTTTCAGACTGAAGCAGCAAGAGGGCCAGGCTCCCCAGCTTGGCAGGACATCCCCAGTATGAGTGAGCACTTGGGGAGGACCCCTCTCTCCAGGGGATCAGAAACCTGTTTCGTTTCTGCCATTAAGTTGCACTTGGTGATGCTTGTCAAGAAGCAGCTGATTACTCACTAACCATGTATTTATTCTTCCACATTCATTGGTTCTCTAGCCAGGCTGTGCACTGGAATAGCACAAGGCATTATTTAAACAATACTGATGCCTGGACCCCACCCCATTCCAGTTAAACCATAATCTCTGGGGTCAGATCATGGGGAAAAAACTATACACACACACAGACACACAGACACAGACACACAGACACACAGACACACACACACACACACACACACACACACACATCTGTCCTCAGTTGCTAGCACAGAGTTCCTGAAACCCTTGTAACTGAAACAGGAGGGAAGGGGGCAGGGCACAACCTTTAAAAGAATGACATAGCCCGAGGACACGACGTAAACTGATTAGAACCAAACAGGTCCAAGATGGTGGATGAGTCGACTTCCACTAGACCTTGAGTCTCAGTAAACGCTCACTGTAACACGTCAGCAAGCTAAATGACACACCCACAGGCGCCATGACAGTTCCAAGGCTGACCATAAAGGTCAAAAAGTGGGCGGTGGCCCAATTCCTGGAAATCCCCGCCCCTTCTCCAAAATAGCTGGAATACTCCTCCCACTCATTAGCCCGTGAAATTACCCAGCCCTATATAAAGACAGAGAACCCCATACCCTGGTGTTGCTCTTGCCTTCTGAGATGGCCCACACTCTGTGGAGTGTGTTTCTCTCTAAATAAATCCACTTCTTACCTATCACTTTGTCTCTCACTGAATTCTTTCTGCGATGAGACATCAAGAACCCGAGCTTCATTAAGTCCTGAGACCAGGTGTGCGACCTAAGTTAGAAGAATGTGGGTTCAAGTCCCAATCTGGATGGCACGGTTTCACAACTTCCTAAGTGTGAGACCCCCCCCCCCAGAAGCATCTCTTGCTCTCATATTCATCTCTGACCCCCGTCTCTGACACAGGGCTCCTAAAATCCTTGTAAATTCCTAAGTGACGAGAGGACTGGGCGCATCTTTTGTTCCACTGAGGCGACTCTGGGTGAGCTCCTGGATGGGGGCTGGTCACCAAAAAGATCAAGTTTGGAATTTTCAGCCCTAACCCCACATCCTCCAGAGAAGGGAGAGGGGCTAGAAATGGAGCTAATGTTCCATCGTGCCTAGTGACGAAGCGTCCGCAGAATCCCAGTAGCAGAGGGTTCAGACAGCTTCCCAGGGTGTGGGACAAACATCTGTATGGAGAGGGTGTCATGCCCCAACTCCACAGGGACAGAAGCTCCCGACCTTGGGACCTTCCCAGGCCTCACCCAACTTCCACGCTGGTTTCCCAGCCTCCGCTCTCGTCCCTTCCGACCCATTATCTTCACTGCGGCCAGAGTGAGCTTTCTAAACCGCAAATCTGAAAGCTGCCTCGCTGGTAAAACTCTTGGAAGTTCCCTATCATTCTGAAAACGAAGCGTTGATGCCACCCAGTGTTCCGCATGGCCCTTCATGACCTCGTCATTGTTTAGTCCTTGGGCGTCTTCTCTGAAAGCTTCCAACCTCCACACCTAATTGACCTGTTTTCAGACCGTTAAGGCTTCTCACTGGCCGCATGTGGCTCTCCCCACAAGCCAGCCCGATGCTTTTTTCCTGGTTGGCTTCCACTCTTCCTCTTGCTCAGCTGGGCCACATTTCAGAGGAAGACTTTCGTCACGGTCTCCACCGCCTCCAATCTGGGTGAGAGGTCCTTCCCCTGATAGAGCCCTTTTATTTCAGCACTTGTCACAGTTTTCTCACGCCCCTTGTCTCCTTACAAGACGATGAAGTCAAGGAGGCAGAACTGCCCGTGTTTATCGTCTTTGTGTCACTTAGCACCGAAGACCTAGCACGGATGGGTGGGTAGATGAATGAATGAATAATACTAATACTGGGCTTCCCTGGTGGCGCAGTGGTTGAGAGTCCGCCTGCCGATGCAGGGGACGCGGGTTCGTGCCCCGGTCCGGGAAGATCCCACATGCTGCGGAGCGGCTGGGCCCGTAAGCCATGGCCGCTGAGGCTGCGCATCCGGAGCCTGTGCTCTGCAACAGGAGAGGCCACAACAGTGAGAGGCCTGCGTACCGCAAAAAAAATAATAATAATAAAATAAAAAAAAAAATAATAATACTAATACTAAACAAACTAGTAAGAATAGTACCAATGACTAGTAACTAACAAAATAGAATTCTATTGTTACAACCGAGGTAGAACTCTAGGATAGAAAGGTAGGAATAATTTATTACCAGAATAAGTTGGGTCCATTGGAAAATGGAATCCAAGTGGATTCCGAAATGGAAACTCTGGATGAATTTCTTTTTCTTTTTTTTTTTATTTGAAAGTGGTACACGTTCATTAAACAACATTTAGGAAATTATCCTAAGTAGGAAAAATTAAGTCACCTATGGTTTCATGCTCAAATACCAAACATATTACAATGTTGGTGTATTTCTTTCTAACCAAAAGGACTACAGCTAACATTTGAGACTCCCGAATTCTCACGGTAACCCCATATGGCACAGAGAGATTCAGTAACTGGCCCCAGGTCACAGAGCTGGTTAGATGGTAGAGTTGGGAGATGAACTCGGCATGTCGGCTTCAAAGCCCTCCCTGTACCTTTCTAGTCATTCTAAACTGCAGCTACCTAGACGTTCTGCATTGAGGAAAAGCTATTTTACTTTCGCTTAATTTATCGTGTTATTTTCTGTCTTTCACAGAATGATTTTTTAGTGGTGTACAGGGTTCCTCTTGTTACCACACATAATCTATAAAACAAAGATGAAAACTTTAATGAAAACTGCCCTAGGGCCGTACGGATACTGTCCAGCATCTTTACTGTCCAGCATCTTTCGTGTGTTGCCTTATTGCCCGGAAGGTAATAGGCAGTTTGTGGAAATCTTAGCATGATGCTTCTCAACAAGAACACAAATAAATCCTGTAAGTGAAAACTACCCCAACAGGTGCATCGCAGAGAATTTTGTGACTTGCTGGTCAAAGTGCCACGTACATTAGGCTTCTCACTACTGCCATTTCTGGCATGAGAAGGGATTTCTAAAGGGGTTCTCAGAAGGCATGAGGTCAAAATGTTCTTAAATTCAGAGAAGTGGAAATTAAATTCCTCTCTACCTTTCTATCTCATGAGAAAAACAGCTTTCTTCGTTCTGATACCTATCAAGGAAGGAAAGTATTGATCTCGTTCAGCGATTTTACTGACTTTGGATTTTGTACTTAGGAAGAATAATTGCTAGAAATCAGTGGTTCCTAACTTTTTAAGGGTCATAAGTTCAGATTTCTGGATGTACTTAATCAAGATACTGGGTGACAGAAAAGGTCAAGTCCTTTCCTAAGTTAAAAATCTAGGCGTAAAAGCATGACCGACTCCTTTTTTTTCTTTACCATTAACATATGCATAGAAAGAAAGCAGTAGAGGATGAGGAAGGAAAGAAGAGAGGGAGGAAGAGAGGGCAGGGGAGGGAGAGGTGTGGAGACAGTAAAGGAGACAGACAGACAGGGCCAGGTAATGTGGAAATTTAGGGAAAGCTGCTGGCGGTGGGAGCCTGCTGGCTGTTCAACAAAGTCCCTCCTCTTAGTTAAGTGAGCTGGGGCCAGATAGCCACCTATGGCCCTAAGGAGAGTATGGACCTTTTCTAACTCAAGGAGGGCTGCCCCACCCAATAATCCTTAGCACGTGGAACTGCTAGTAGAGAAAGAGGTGAAGAAATTTTTACAGGAGGCACGGAAGCCTTCTTTGATGGGCAAGGAACTCCAGAAGAAAAGGCAGTGATGGGAGAAGGCCAAGGCCATCCTGGGGTCTAATGGTGGTGAAGGAAAGCTAGCCTGTGGCAGACTGTGCTGAGGCTGGAAGCAGCCTGCGGCCTGCCATCTTGGTCTTATAGGTACTCTCCACGACGGACGAATGACTTGTCATCTTGGGAGTCCACCCTGGGTACCACTGTAGCTGTTGCTGACACTGCAGAGTGTCTGAGGATGTAGAGTCAGTTTTCCACTGGGAAGCCCTGAGAGTTGAAAAGCTGGGGTCCTTCGTTCAACTTGCTGGAAGTAGGAGTTGAGAAGGAGCTGGGAGAGAATGCAGCGAGGGAAGGCGCCGCACGTTCTAGAACGTGGAGAAAAGCAACAGGAGAGAAAAGGAGGCCACAGGCCAGAGAAAGCTTGGCCCGTTGGAGCAGTGGCATTCCAAATCCTGGGAATAGCACCAACGACACCATCTTCCGTGCCCTGTTTTTCTTCTGAGTCAAAAGCATCTCACCCTTTCTTTTCGTGGGGCTGGGTTGAGACCCCAGGAGGAGGTACGGAGGTAGAACTGACCCGGTGGGGGTGAAGGAGCACAGGCGCATCGCATGCCATTTTCCAACTTGGCAAGTCATGAAATCGAAGAATGTCAGAACCAAAAGGCGCCTTGGAGACCACAGGGCCCAGCACCCCTCCTTTCCTCGTTCATACTGTCCTCGGATCTCACACCCATCCCCTGAGGCCGTGGGGGAAATCCAGGCCCACAGAGGTGTGTGCTTTGCCACTGCCTCGGGGTGGCTGAGATGTGAGAAGTAGCCCAGACGCCTCCAGCTCCCCACAGTGGTGTCGGCTTGGGTGGAGGAGGCCGCTAAGGAAACACTGCAGATGCAGCTTTCGAGAGGCCCTCGTCTGGGGAATTCCCCGGCGGTCCAGTGGTGAGGGCTCCGAGATTTCACTGCCGAGGTCGTGGGTACGATCCCTGGCTGGGGAACTAAGATCCCACAAGCCACGAGGTGCGGCCCCCAAAAAAGAAAATGTACAGTTAATCAGCCTGTTCCGGAGGCTGATTACCACGGATTACCACTCCATCCCAGCAGACTGAAAAGTCAACAGTTCTTCTGAGATCCCTAAGGGTGGGAGGCAGGGACACAGGACAAACTGCTGCCCCCAAGATTGGAGAGACAGCTTCTGGGAGCAGAGACTCACGCGTGGTAACCTCCATGGGAGCCAGCGCTCAGGCAGGAACCCCTGGACCGCAATTCACAAAGCCCTGGAGGCTACATGTAAACAAGACCCAGAGTCAGGAGCCCAGTCACAGGGTCTCCCACGCTTTTGTGAGTTCTACCCTCAGGAGCGCAGTCAGGTTCCCACAGTAGAGAGCAGAGAAAAATCCCCTCGTGCTTCTGGTAGAGGGAGGGGAAGAGGAATCATTTCTGAAAAACGCCAGACGTTCTGTGCTTCTTAACAAGGTCTGTCCTCAGCAGAAACTAGTCAACCAGAGCCTAAGCAGCTGGCCTACGGTCAGAGCCTGGGCTACGGTCAGAGCTTAACTAATCTGGGGAAAAGAAATACCTGGCTCCAGCCCCCGTTAGCCATCCTGTTCACATTTGTGAGCTCACGGTCCAGAGGCGCAGGATCACTGAAAGACTGAGGCTGGATCACAGGACCCCGCAATGCCTCCCGCCCCACACGCCTCACCACCACATGACCAAAGGCCTACTTACAGCAGTTCCTTTCACCCAGGACATCATGTCTGGCTATCAGGAAAAAACTACAAGGCATTCCAAAAGGCCAAAAACACGCCTGGGAAAGATACCGCAAGCATCAGAGCCAGACGTGGCAGGGACGGTGGAATGATCAGGCATGGGATTCGAAACAACTCTGATTAATATGCTAAGGGCTCAAATGGACAAAGCAGACAGCACGTGCGAACAGACGGGCGATGTAAGCAGAGATGGAAATCCTAAGAAAGAACCAAGAAAAATCAAAAGCGCTGCAACAGAAATGAAGAATGTCTTTGATGGGCTTATTGGTAGACTGGACGTGGCTGAGGAAAGAATCTCTGAGCTTGAGGATACAGCAGTGGAAACCTCAGAGACCCCCCTAAACCTGAAAAGCAAAGAGAACAAAGATGGAAAAAGCAGAACAGAACATCCGAGGACTGTGGGAAAACTACAGAGAGTATAACATATGTGTAATGGGAGAACCAGAAGGAGAAGAGAGGAAGAAATGGAAGAAATACTTGAAACAATAATGACTGGGGATTTCCGCAAGTCAAAAGCAGGTGCTAACCCACAGGTCCAAGAAGCTCAGAGAACACCAAACAGGATAAATGCCCCTAAAATGGCATCTTGGCAAATCATTCTCAAACTACAGAAAATCAAAGATGAAAAGAGCCGGAGAGGAAAAATTACCTTACCTGTAGAAGAACAAAGGACCAAACAGTAAATGAGAACAGCAATTTCCCTATGTCTTTGCCAGCACTGAAATATAACCATTCTTTTTCATCCCCGACAATCTGAAAGGTAGAAAAAAATCTCACTGTAGATTTAATGTTCCTTTATTTAACCAGGAGTGGGGCTACATATCTTTTCATATGTTTATGGGCCATTTATATTTTTCCACAAATAGCTCATTCATATCCTTTTTCCATTATCCATCTTTTTAAACAATGATTTGTAGGTGTCCTTTATAAAAGCATGGATAGAACCTGTCATTTATTAAGAATTTTTACTTTGGGCACTTTAATCTCATTTAATCCTCACAACAGGCCTATGAGAGATACTCCCCTCTGCTTATATTCCATTGCCTAGTTTGTTGTCTATTGTTCAGACTGCAAATACTTTACCCAGTTTAGTTTTTAGCATTCAGCTTAATTTATGGTATTTTCTCCTTTATAGACACAAAATTTTTATGGGGTCTACTATTTAAAATTTTCCCTTATGGCCTTACGGCTACCTTGCTTAGAAAGTCTTCCCAATTCCAACATTACATAAGTATCTTCCTATAACCTTTTCACTTTTAGCTTTATAACTTTTGGGAAAAAATATTTAGCTTTCTAATTCATTTAGAATAAAATGCATACAGGATGTCTACACGGGCAGACTTCATTCCCTGGTGGTCTCTTCAGCAAATATGCAACCCATTTCTCCTGAGCTGTCCACAGACAGTGGAGCATCTGAATGGGGCAAAGGAATGGTCCAGGAATCCTGCACGCCCACAGCTCCTGGGCCTGAAGTCTCTACATTTGGGAGGCATTGAACTTAAGCGGCCTCTTCATTGTAAGTGCTGGTCTTTACTCTGTTTGACAACAACTCTGCCCGAGAACAAGACTTCTCCAAGCTGTACGGCCAAGGCAGAGAGCCAAAGGCCAAGACCGCAGTCTGGATGGATCAGGAGAGGCACACCCCAGTCCGCGGGGCAAACAGCAGGTGTAGGAGTCTCTGGCAACTTGACCCATATTGGAGAGATTTCAGGAGAAAACACTGGATGTACTAAAAGTCACTAAGAGGGGATGCGGTGGTAGCTTTGAAGGGCAGGTTCTCAGAGAATTTGCCAATCTCATTCATGTGTCTGTAGCATGACCACGCTGCACTCTGGCAAAAATGGTCAGCTCATTAAAAAAAAAAAAAAAAGCTGGAGTCTTAAATATCTCCCTATAAAGTTGCACTTGTAGGTGTTTTTTTGAGACCCTCAGCCAGCACTGTCCTGCTGAAATGATGTCTACACCACTGTCCAGAGTGTAGGGCCCAAGCTGCGGCAGAGGGCCCTCTTCCTGAGGGGGCTTCTTGCTCACTTTTCCTAATTTCCTGGCTGCCCCATCCAAGCTTCCCTTGGATTCGATACTAGTGAATCCTGGAGCTCTGTCCTCACCCATTTTCTTGTCGCTCTTAACCTGAAACCCACTGACCCTTACGGAATCTATGGGTGGGTTTGAGAGAGGGCATCCACAACCCTCACCTCCACTCCCACAATGGCACCAGGCACAAATGCAATAAATAGGCAGGGGCATTTCTTCTAGAAAGAGCGTCCGCCGTACATGTCTGATATGGCGTGGAGTCTCTTACGCCTCCCCAGCCTCCACTCCCAGTTGAGAACACTGTTCTCAGTTCTCTGCAGGCCTTCTCATGCCCTCCCCTTGAGGCAGACAATCCCCAAATCTACTCCCAGACACTCTCCTGAGATCCAGATCCCTACAGCCAAATACTCTCTGGAAATCCCCCCACAGATGCCTCACAGATACCTTAACCTTAACAATCCGAAACGAAACACACCACCTTTCCCCCAAATCCACTTCTCCTGTTTTCTGTCTCTAGAAATGACATCACCACACACTCTGTCTGTTGCCTAAGCCAGAAAGCTGGGAGTCATCCTGTTTGGAGCTCTCCCACACTCCTCATATCTAATAAATCACCAAATCCCATGGACTCCAGGGGTGGAAGCAGCTGTGGCACGCGATGCACAATGCAGAGTGTGGTGGCGTATACTGGGGTTTAAGAGCACAACTTCTGGAACCAGGCTATCTGGGTCTACTCCTTGCCAACATGTGTCTTTTACTCACTTAACATCTCTGTGCCTTAGTTTCTTCATTTTCAAAATGTAGATAATAATAATACCTTGGGAATTCCCCGGCAGTCCAGTGGTTAGGACTCCGTGCTTCCACTGCAGGGGGCATGGGTTCGATCCCTGGTCAGGGAACCAAGATCCCACAAGCCTCACAGTGCAGCCATAAAAACAAATAAAATAAAATAATAATTTTATAATATTTTATAATAATACCTTCACCATGTGGGGGGAAGAATGTCCACATAATTGTGAAAATTAAAGACTTAATACATATTAAAATTATGAGTGATGCCTGGCCCTTAGTAACTGTTCTTTAAGTGTTTCCTAATGTTAGGATTACCCCAAGTATCATCCTTTCTCTCCTAGATCTTACAAGAGCCTCCTAACTTTCTCTTTGCCATGACCTTGTAGTCAGAGGCATCATCCTGAAAGGTGATTCTGGTCAGTGTACCTTTCCATGGATTCTCATCGTTGTTAAGATCAAGTCCCAAACCTTTCAAGTTGCTTGCTCACAAGGTCATTCACAATCTGTCTCCTACTTATATACTTGCTTGTTCTTTCACCACCTTCCCATCCATGCTCTGCCCTCCATCCATATACAAATCCACATCCTTTCAGTTTCTGAACTGACCATGCACCATCTCACTTCTGGGGCTAAGGCACCTGTTGTTCTTTCTGCCTTGTTCTCTGGCACTCCATTCTCCATGCCTTCTTTTCCACTGCCTAGCTGGTAGCTAGTCATCTTTCAGAACTTGTTTCTTCTGTGCCAGAGCCTGGCAGTGAATATTTCACATTTGAAATTATTTCAAAATCATAAGAGTAATATCTTACTAGATATGTCTCATACACACAGCATTTAACCAAATCTGATAATTTTGCATCATTCCTAGAGAATTTAGTCCATTAATATGTAATATAAAACACAGTCACTGATATTTGGGGTTTAAATCTGCTATCTTGTATTTTCTGCTTGTTTTACCTGTTCTATGTTTTTCCTTACTTTTCTCGTTTCTTTCTGATTCACTAAACATTCCTCTCTTCCAGTTTGGGTGGCATATCATGTGTTTCTGTTCTTTTAAAGGCTTGCCTTAGAAATTAAAACATGCATATTTATTAACATTAATATTAATTAATTAATTAATATTAATATTATCATTTTCTCAGGGTATATGCCCAGGAGTGGGATTGCTGGGTCATATGGTAGTTCTATTTGTAGTTTTTTAAGGAACCTCCATACTGTTCTCCACAGTGGCTGTATCAATTTACATTCCCACCAACAGTGCCAAAGGGTTCCCTTTTCTCCACACCCTCTCCAGCATTTATTGTTTGTAGATTTTTTTGATGATGGCCATTCTGACCGGTGTGAGATGATACCTCATTGTAGTTTTGATTTGCATTTCTCTAATAGTGATGTTGAGCATCCTTTCATGTGCCTCTTGGCCATCTGTATGTCTTCTTTGCTAAAATGTCTATTTAGGTCTTCTGCCCATTTTCGGATTGGGTTGTTTGTTTTTTTGATATTGAACTTCATGGGCTGTTTGTATATTTTGGAGATTAATCTTTTGTCCGTTGCTTCATTTGCAAATATTTTCTCCCATTCTGAGGGTTGTCTTTTCATCTTGTTTATGGTTTTCTTTGCTGTGCAAAAGCTTTTAGGTTTCATTAGGTCTCATAGTTTATTTTTGTTTTTATTTTCATTACTCTAGGAGGTGGGTCAAAAAAGACCACTTGCTGTGGTTTACGTCAAAGAGTGTTTTTACTATGTTTTACTCTAAGAGTTTTAGAGTGTCTGGTCTTACATTCAGGTCTTTAATCCATTTGGAGTTCATTTTTGTCTATGGTGTTAGGTAGTGTTCTAATTTCACTCTTTTACATGTAGCTGTCCAGTTTCCCCAGCACCACTTATTGAAGAGGCTGTCTTTTCTCCATTGTATGTTCTTGCCTCCTTTGTCATAAATTAGGTGACCATATGTGTGTGGGTTTATCTCTGGGCTTTCTATCCTGTACCGTTGATCTATATTTCTGTTTTTGTGCCAGTACCATACTGTCTTGATTACTGTAGCTTTGTAGTCCAGACAGGGAGTGTGATTCCTCCAGCTCTGTTCTTCTTTCTCAAGATTGTTTTGGCTATCAGGGTCTTTTGTTGTTTCCATACATATTTTTAACTTATTTGTTCTAATTCTGTGAAGAATGCCACTGGTAATTTGGTAGGGATTGCATTGAATCTTTAGATTGCTTTGGGTAGTATAGTACTTTCACAATATTGATTCTAAGCTCTCTATTTTGTTCCATTGGTCTATCTGCCTTTCTCAAAAATTTAAGGCACTCCAATGCCTTGTCCCTCTTGGCCACCCTTTAAACCTGGTATTTTATTTTCCTGATACAAGCAATAAACAGCCGTTCTGTTAGCACAGGCTCATGACTGGAATTTTCACTCCCTCTTATTTTTTTTCTTCTAGGTATTCCATTTACCTTATTGTGAGCCAAACTCTGCACACATGTGACTCAGCTAGTATTTCTAAATGTTTTATAGTTGGAGAATATTTTTCAGATACTTAGTCTGCTGTACTTTGTGCTCTTTCTAGTCAGCAAATTCCAAAACTTTTCTCTCCTTACATTGACCATTGCTATTCATGTCTTTGAAACTGCTCCCATCATATTAACATAAGCTCTCTCACAGTATCACAGCATTCCTCTCGCTGTCTCTATGTATTAACTGTCTTCCTCAATCTCCAGTGCATGCCATAAGGCTTGCTGGGAGAGAAAGTTGGCTGGAAGATCCTTTTCCAAGTGACATCTACCAGATGGTTGATGAAATTGCCTGTGCTCTGCTGCCGGTCCTCCAGGGTGAAAATTTTGCATTTTTTGGCCACAGGTATTTAATCTCTGTTTTGAAAGACATTTGGGGGAGTTTCTTCCACCACAAATCTATGGTTAATGTTGTCCTTTGTGTCTTGTGGGATGCATGCCTTTGTTTTGGTTACACTGCTTCACCACTGCTTGAAAGAATGATTGATTCAATATGGTTATAGCTGTTCTCAGATGAGAAAGTCAGACCAAAAGAAGCCCTGCAGTAGGGACCAAAAAGATAGAAATGTCAGGTGGTGAGATTAACTGAAATCTGTTTTTCAGGAGTGTGTAAATCCTAGGCTCCGCTTGGTATCTTCTCCTTTGAAAACAGTCCCAGCATGTTGGGTAATTTTAACCAGCCACAGCTCTTACAAATGGCCTGTGTAGTCTTCTTACCTTTTATCCTTTTAGGAAAAAAAAAAATCAAGACTTGTAAAATCAAGACTCTAGGCAGCAACTTATATTCCATTTATTTTTAAAATTTAAAAAGGATATAAATAGTATATGTTTCTTAAGCTAAGTTATAGAATTGTACGGTTAGGTCATGAATTCTGGAGTTCTGTCTGCCTCCTACTCCGTTCGAACTTGGGCAACTTCCTTAGGCTTCTAAATTAAGTTTCCTTCTCTGTAAAGCTGGAATAATAATGGTTCCCATTTGTGAGGATTAAATGGATAATAATCATAAGTTACTTGGTATTATGGTAAGGACTCAATAATTTTGGCTACTATATTATATATATTGGGTTGGCCAAACGTGCCTTCAGTTTTTAAGTTAAAATAAAAGACACATTTTTCATTTTCCCCAAGAACTTTATTGAACAACGTATTCACCCTTTTGTTCCACTACCTTCTACCATTTTTCAGGCAACTTCATAATTCCATCTTCCTAAAACTTTTTGAGCAAAGAACTGTTCCAGGTGCCTTTTACAGTCTTCCAGGGAATTGAAATTTTTTCCATTAAGAGAATTTTGTAAAGACCTAAATAAACAGAAATATGAAGGTGCGATGTCTGGTGAATACAGCAGTTGAATCAGAACTTCCCAGCCAAGCTCTAACAGTTTTTGCCTGCTCATCACAGAAACCTGTGGTCTTGCGTTATACTAATGGAAGATTATACGTTTTCTGTTGACAAATTCTGGACGCTTTTTGGTGAGTGCTGCTTTTAGTTGATCTAACTGGGAGCAGTACTTGTTGGAATTAATGTTTGGTTTTCCGGAAGGAGCTCATAATAGAGGACTCCCTTCCAATCCCACCATATACACAACATCACCTTCTTTGGATGAAGACCGGACTTTGTTGTGGTTGGTGGTGGTTCACTTCACTTGCCCCACGAGCTCTTCCGTTCCACATTATTGTACAGTAACCACTTTTCATCGCTCGTCACAATTTGTTTTAAAAACGGAACGTTTTCATTACGTTTAAGGAGAGAATCGCATGAGGAACTATGGTCAAGGAGATTTTTGTCGCTTAACTTCTGTGGAACCTAAACATCGACGTGATTCACATAACTAAGCTGGTGCAAATGATTTTCAACGTTTCACTTGGGTATTTTTGAGTATGTCGGCTATCTCCCGCGTGGTATGACGTTGACTGTTCTCATTTATTGTTTCAATTTGATCGCTGTTAACTTCAACTGGTCTACCTGACTGTGGAGCATCGTCCAGCGAGAAATCTCCAGCGTGAAACCATTTTTGACACGTTCGATCAGTCACAGCACCTTCTCCATACACTGCGCAAATCCTTCGGGGCATTTCAGTTGAGCTTTTACCTTTCTTGAAATAATAAAGCATAATATGCCGAAAATGTTGCTTTTTTCTTCCACCTTCAATATCAAAATGGTTAGACAAAAATTCACCAATTTTGATGTCTTTTTTAAATGCACACTGATATGACAGCTGTCACATGCAATCTAACAAGATTGTTTTTAATGAAGTTAAAGACAACCAAGTGCTGCTAGAGCCATCTTATGGGAAAAAACGAACAAACTTATTGGCTAACCCAATATTTATAGATATGCTCCAGCAAAAAATGAAAAATAAAAAGTATCCAGTATCCTAGATAAGCCTTCAGAATTGTGATGTGGCTTCATAGTATTTTTGCATTATGAGATCCTATTTTATATTTTTTCCTGATTTTTTTCCCCACTTACTATTGCTGTGGAGACCTTTTACTGCTGTCAGATTACACTGCTTCATGACTTTATCAATCCCCTTTTGTGGAGAGAAAAGTGTTTTCTGTTACGAAAGCACTTCAATTAACACTTTTGTAGAAAATTTAGTATACACCTCTTATAAATTTCCTAAGGACATATCTCCAGAATTTAGGTTATTGATATGACATTGATAAAGCTCTTGATATATATTTCCAAATTACCTGCAATTTACACTCCATCAGCAGTGAACATGGGACTGAGTTGCCCTTTCTTCATCCTCCAAATATAGTTACAAAAAATTACCTCTGGCAATATTGTCTACAAAATATAACTACATAATGTGCACAGCAGCCCATAAACTTTTTGGTCCCAGCACTATTTTAATACTTCTAAAAAACATTGAGGACCTCAATGAGGTTTTATGTGTGATATATCTGTCAATATTTACCATATTAGAAATTAAAACTATGAAACTTTAAAAACACTTGAGACTTCCCTGGTAGCTCAGTGGTTAAGAATCCACCTGCTGGGCTTCCCTGGTGGCGCAGTGGTTGAGAGTCCGCCTGCCAATGCAGGGGACATGGGGTTGTGCCCCCGTCCGGGAAGATCCCACATGCCGCGGAGCGGCTGGGCCCCTGAGCCACGGCCGCTGGGCCTGCGCGTCCGGAGCCTGTGCTCCGCAATGGGAGAGGCCACAACAGTGAGAGGCCCGCATACCGCAAAAAAAAATAAAATAAAATAATCCACCTGCCAATGCAGGGGATACAGGTTCAAGTCCTGGTCCAGGAAGATCCCACATGCCACAGAGCAACTAAGCCCGTGCACCACAACTACTGAGCCTGCGCTCTAGAGCCCACGAGACACAACTACTGAGCCTGCGTGCCACAACTACTGAAGCCCACGTGCCTAGAGCCTGTGCTCTGCAACAAGAGAAGCCACCGCAATGAGAAGCCCGCGCACCTCAACAAAGAGTAGCTCCCACTCGCCGCAACTAGAGAAAGCCCACACGCAGCAACAAAGACCCAACACAGCCAAAAAATAAATAAATAAATTTATAAAAATACTTGACTTAACATTAATAAATCCCTTATATGCTGACATAAAGAATATATATTTTATGTAAAAGAATATATTTTTCCAAAAAACATAGTGAGAAGAGTAGCACCATTTTACACTTTGGCATATCTTTAACATCTGGCTTATTAGAAGGCAGCTAGATTCTCCCTTCTGTCTCTGCATTCCAACTGCGGCAATACCCCGTATCACAAATGCGGTATGGAAAATTCAACAATGCTCTCATGAAAAAATGAGAGTTTTAAAGGCAAACGATATTTTAGTATTATCCTAAACTAGTTTTAACCTCATAGGCCACCTGATAAAACCTCATAGACCACGTGAGAACGTCTCAGGAATTCCTGGAAGTCCCCAGACTGTACTTTGAGAACTGCTGATAACTATTATTAAAGACATAGTGATATATCTATCTTTCACAGAGAAAAGGAAATTGAAATTAATTTTAAGACATTGTGGAAATCAGTACCAGATCTTAGTTTGAATTACCTAGGATGTCTTGAAACACTTCTCATGCTGCTATAAATCATTGAAAATATACCTTTTACAAATAAGTTAGTTATCAACTAAGGTATGCTTTTCTTTGGACTATTTCATGACCATTGCCGTGCGCATGATGCGTGTTCTTGTGGAGTCCCGATGGATTATCAAGAGTTTGGTTGAACAGTTATTATCATGTTTTTCTTCCCTAAATGTAGTATCGGATCTTATGTTACTTTTATGCCCGTGCTACATCTAAAAGAAAAATATAAGCTAGAACCGGTGCATTTATTTGTGTCAGGTATAGTGCTCCTCATGTAAGTAATTTCGTTTTCCTGAGGGAGGGTGGTGGAAAGGAGGGAAATGTGAGGGGGCGGAAATCAAGTTGTTATTTTCCTATCTGGTGAATTTTGATCCAGCGGAATGAAGGATTAATGAACGATACTATTGGTTAATGAAACACCCACAAATCTCTTTCAGTATCTTCTCTCCTCTCCTCTGAAATGCACTTTAACTGTTTCTGGTCAGTGCCTGCACTGGCCCTAGCATCTCCAAGCTAATATTGACTCTAAGTGTATTTTCTTTCATTCTGAGGCAGATGAGAACTTAACTTTCAGCAAACTAACTGGATCAGAGAATTCTTGAAATCACCAAAAGGGAGAGTGGGATAGCTTTTGGTGTCTGAACAGGTGTGTTACATGAAACATCAGACTAATGTTCTTAATGTTTTAAGTCAAAGGCCAGGCTTTGTTTTTCCGAAGATCTGTCAGAAGAACAAATTACCTGTCTCCTAAAGGATTTGGGAGGCACTCCTGTGGATTTTGTTGATGACAAGGCATTTTACCAACCATTTCCCAAACTGGTGACAGATAGTCCCATTGTTAGTAATTCCATGTAAGTAATCAAGACAAGTTTTTTTCTGATATATAATTATCTATGGAAGATGCAGGTTGGCGGTTCTCTGGGGCTGCTTATCCAGGAAGGCAGTTTGACTTCCTTCCCTTTGAGGCCCACCTGTAATATTTTTGCTGCCTTAGAATGGAGCTGGGCCTGGAAATTACATCAATCAAGGATGAATAGAGCATCTTTTTCTTCAAAAAAAAATGTATGTTTTATCACATAAATATTTGCTGAATAAATTACTAATGCCAAAGGATTTTCATCTTAGGGGGTCAGCAAAAGGGGATCCCCACTTATTAAGTGTGGAGGTGACCCAGGACCGGGGAGTGGTTTGCTTTTCTGGGAATTTTGTTCCAGAGCTCATTGGCTCCATGGTACATGACCATTCCTCTGTCTCCTGAGATGTCTCATTGACACTTGACTCTTCTAACAGGACTGACGTCCTAACATTCCAGATGCTGGCCCCAATAATCGGAACCTACAAACGGTTCTTCCTATTCTAACTTCCCCATGGCAGGCACTATGGGGCCAGCATGCAGCCCTTGGTCACCGTTATCTACCGTCATGCATTTCTTCTAGTTTGTCTGGGCTTTGTCTCCTCTGTGGAGGAGGTAGATGCTTGGGCCTGTGTTTATTTCCACCAAAAAAGCCTGGAACTGGGCCTAGCGCCACCTTGGGCACTGCCTGTGACTAGAAGTTTACACAAATAGCTTTAAAAAAAAAAAAAAGTGGAGCAGATTTGAAGCACCTTGAGAACAGAGACAATCGCGTTCATCACATCCCCGCATTCACCCTAATGCCCACCTCTACTCTATCACTAGGTCCACCATCCGTCTCCCAGCTGCCCCAAGTCTGACCATCTCTCTCCATTTCTACCCCATCTAAGCAAACGTGGTCCTCACAGGGCTGAGCTGTCTGTGTTCCTGGCTTAGCACAGAGTCAGAATCCAAGAAACACCCGTCCGGCCACGGACCTGTGACCGTGGCAGAAGCCCAGAAATCAGAAGGGGCGGGCCAGGGTCTTGCTGGATCCTCTTGTTAAGATGCTACTGAGCGTTTTTATCCAAGGATGGTCTCCCAACAACTGCATCCCTCCCAGCAGCCCGAGTGGAATTACCAATGTGAGAAGTGGCCTGCTCTAACGCATATGCTGTACCAGAATCAATACAACCGCCCAGCTCACGATACTGACCAGAGCACCTGATGTATCCCCGGGTGAGAAGTGCTCTTAACAGCAGTCCCACCGTACAGCTGAACAGCTGAGCCACCACCTAGACCAATAAAGCCAGTGAGGCCTGAGGCTATGTACAAAGCCACATGCCTGTGAAGGGCACTGCATCTGGAAGGTGCTGAAGCCATCCTTGCTACCCTTGTGCTTCGCAGAAGTTCTCAGAGTTCCCTGATCTCCTCCTCCAGCTCCCGCTGGTAACGAAGGCAAAATCCAAACCCCCGTGGGCATTCACTGAAGTGATACCGTAGGCAAAAGCTGCTTTTTAATCATTAAGCCTCGCACAAGCATGCCGTCCGTAGAGTCTGCTTCCCAGGATCCAAACCCTTCGCTTAGTAGCTGTGAGATTCACAGCAAGGGTCTCATCTGATGAGAGTAACTCTCTCCAGGTGTGGTGGTGGGGATTCAAGGGGACCGTGTTTAGGAGACAGCACGGCACCTCACAAACCTCATGCAATTTTAAAAACCAAACACAACAAAACAATTCACTACCAAAGGCTCTAGTGACTTTGTTGAACTAACATTTGTTAAGAAGAACCCTGGGTGTTGGAAAGGGAGCAGAAGTTCAATAACAGACCCCAAGAGAAAGTGAAATAGAGAAGCTCACAACTCAGGTCCTGGAGGATGTCCACGGCACAACTGGAGGGGCCGCACAGAGAGGTCAAGGCGGGCTGCAGGCAGAGAGGTGGCAGGACCTGAAGGACATGCCCTTATTAGGGGGTGCTTTATGCATGGGTGGAGGGCTTTGGGGTTCCCGGGCTATAGGCCAAACTGGTCAATTCAAACCCCAAAGAGCGGGTTTTGGTAAACTTCACGGGAGAGTTTTCTAAGAGGCACACGAGGGAAGGCTCTGGGAGGCCAGAAGAAACCTATCACAAAAGCTGTTGGGAGGGTCCTATGAGGAACTCACTTTTTTTTGCCAAGCTGCACGGCTTGTGGGATCTCAGTTCCCCAACCAGAGATCGAACTCGGGCCCTCGGCACCGAGAGCGCAGAGTCCTAGTCACTGGACCGCCAGGCAATTCCCAGGAACTGACCCTTATTTGTGACGCTACGTGTGCCCACAGGAAGGGCTAGTGTCGTGCAAAGCTCCCACAGGCCACTTGGCCACGCAGCGTGGATGCCGAGGCAGCAGTATTATAAAGTACTTCTGCTAAATTCCCAAGAGCTCTCAAAAGAAACCTCCTCCAAACCAAAAATAAGACAAATCACTCACAGGGATATTCCACTCAGAGAACAAAAAAACCAACAAAAACTCTGTAACGTTCTCCCCCTCTCCCCAGAGAATCAAATCACAGTAGCTACTCACAACGCTTCGCTTCCTCTCCCCAAATCCCAAACGTTCTCCCCAGGCCTGCTCATTGCAGTCTTCTCTTTTCACTCCTGCCCCTTCCCCTTGCTCAGTCTATTCTGTTCTCTCTGCCTCGCTGTAGCTCTCAGGTTTTTCCAATAGAAATGAAATCAGAATGTCTCTCAGCTCTTTCCCATCACCCAACCCCAAGGCTCAGAGCCTGGCGGCCAAAATGCAAATCTGTGACAGGTGGGAAAGCTTTGTCAGCTCCCACCTCACTTAAGCTGTCCTCCTGCCCTACCTGGCCTAAGGTGCTGCTCTCTTCTCCGTCTGGGACCCTGACGACACCACATGTCAGGCTGCCTGATATTGTCCCAGGGCTCTCAGATGTTCTCTTTTTTTAGCCCTTTTCCCTGTATGTTTCAGTTTGGGTAATTGCTATTAACCATCTTCAGGTTCACTGATTCTTTCCTCAGCTGTGTCAGGTCTCCTGATGAGCTTCACAAAGGAATGCCTCCTTGCTGTTGCTGCTTCTTTCTAGAATTTCTTTTGGGCTCTCACAGCCTTCATCTCTCTAATGAACTTCCCCGTTTGTTCATGCATGCCTACCTTTTCCATGAAATGCTTTGACATCTGAACCGTAGGTCGTGTAAAGCCTGTGTCTGATAGTTTTGACATCTGGGTCTTATCTGAGTCTGATTCTTTGGATTGCTTTGGCACTTGACAATGGAATTATTTTTTGCCTTCTTTTGTGTCTGATCAATTTTTTGGATTGAAAGCTAGATATCATGCACGAAACTGACATACGTATTTTTTACAAATTGGATTTGAGCACATCCCCTCTTCTGTCAGGCCATTAATGTGGGGAGTTGGGTCAACCCAGACTGGAGATGAGCTGTGTTTGGATTTTGTTGTTACTATGGTTACTCCAGGACAACACTGCTCCCAAGTTACTGTGTGCGTACTGTGGAGTCTGGGCTGCTGGAGAATTTTTCTCAATTTTCCTGTCTTCTCTATGCCTCATAGCACAGTCTCTCCCCAGGCTCGCGCCACTGACAGACAGCTGTTGCTTGGTACCCTATGTGAGGTGCTAGCCTCTGGGGTAACATGGGGAGTTCTTGGACATCCTAGCCAGTTTTCTTGGTTTTTGTATACAACTGTGGCCCCGGGGACTTCCTGGCAGTCCAGTGGTTAAGACTCTGTGCTTTCAATGCAAGGGGCACAGGTTCGATCCCTGGTCGGGGAACTAAGATCCCACGTGCCACATGGCATGCCTGAAAAAAAAAAAGAGAGCAAAAAGAAAAAAAAGAAAATGGAGCAAGAGAGAACTTCTATGGGAAACTGGTATTTAAAGGGAATTAGATGTGTAGTTGTGTTTCTCAAGCTTATCCAATAAAAATGACTCATGATCTGTCACCTTTATTTAAACAAAGAAAAAGAATTGTGGCCCCAAGACCCTTTCGCACTCCTTCCCCAAGGGTAGAGGGTTAATGCTTCTATCCTCTACATCTGTGGGTCTCCTCCTGCGCCTGGGGGTGGAAGTGTTTGATGCCCCGACTCCAGCAGCTGAGGCCTGCTTAGTAGGAGGGGAGGACTTGGGCAGGGGGCAGGGTTAGTGCCCAGTTCATGGTCACATCCACTTTCCTGCTGCCCACCTGCCCCACAGAGAAGGCTCTTTCTGGCCTCTCGCCTTGTTCCCAGTCTTTCTCGTGACACCCCTAGTGGGGGCCCATGGACGGGAGCCTGTGAGTCAGTGTGAACTGCATCTGACACACCACCCCACGCTTGGTCTCCAGCACTTGCACATTTTAGCGGATTTCTTCTTACCCACATGGACAGCAGGTACCCCTTCCTCCATGCTTTGCCCATGTGAGCCAGTCCACATGTACCACCTCTGCTTAGAGGGGCCTGACCTTCCCTGGAGTTCGGTTTCTAGTTTGCCTTGCAAACGCAGCTCTCTGATGGGCTCGAGAGAAGTTACGATGTTGCAGTCTGTTGGGCTTTTGTTCCTCCTTAGGCTACGAGTCATGTTCCTAGTTTTCTACATTCTGAGCAGAAGTGGGAATTCTTGCCTGGACGATTGAAACAACCCTTTGCCCCTTTCAGTCCCACATTACAATGTGTCCCTCACATTATACCCAGAGGGATAACAGTCAAGTTTGGTCATGATTTGCCTCCCTTAAATCCTCTTGGGGGCTTCCTGGCTGTCTTATGACCGAAGTCCTTCATGAGGCCTACACTTGGCCCTTGCTTGCTTTTTCTACCTCAGTTTGTCCCAATTCCCCATTCGCTCTTGGAACAATAGCCATTGGTTTGTGCTCATCTGTTCCCTCTTCCCCTGCTGCCTCTCTCCCCTTTGCCAAGTTTTTCCTATTTATTCAGATCTCAGGTCCATTTCCCAGGGAGTCCCTGCTTGATGACACCCTACCCCCACCTGTCAAGAGCTCACAGATGACCCTGAACTTGGTGACACATTTCTCCAGTCGTCCGATGATTTAATTAATGTCTGTCTCCCCAGCCAGTCTCTAAACTGCAGGAGGAAAGGGACTGTGCTTATTTATTTGAGTGTCCCTAGGGGCTAACACAGCACCCAGCACCGAGCTCAGTCAATATTTCCTGCTGTTGTGATTAAACTGAGAATTGGTGGAACCAACTCAGGGGCCCTGCTTCCATAAACCTGCTTCTCTTCTGTACACAGCAACCCTCTGCCGGACAACGGAGGGCTGGGGAATAGAGAGGTGGTCATTTTGGGGGAATGACGCTTAAAGATACTATATAACCAGCCTCACCCTGAGCTGGACTGGGTGCCCAGGTGCCATCCTGCTGCCACTGGCATTGTTCTAGAAGCCAGATGATCTTGGAAAATAGCCTGGACCACAGTGACTCTCAGACAGGTGCTGACAGGTAAGAACCATGGATAAAAAAATGTTTGTATTGCTGTAAATAGCAAAAGGGAAAGAAGTGAGGACACGCCATGTTTGATTTAAATGAAGTTATTAGGGCTTCCCTGGTGGCGCAGTGGTTGAGAGTCCGCCTGCCAATGCAGGGGACACGGGTTCGAGCCCTGGTCCGGGAAGATCCCACATGCCACGGAACAACTAAGCCAGGGTGCCACAACTACTGAGCTCTCATTCCACAACTACTGAAGACCGTGTGCCTAGAGCCCATGCTCCGCAACAAGAGAAGTCACCGCAGTGAGAAGCCCGTGCACCGCCACTAAGACCCAACGCAGCCAAAAATATAAATAAATAAATTTTTTAATAAATAAATGAAGTTATTAATAGGAAAAGGTTCTGGGCATGTCTATTGTGAAAAGTTCCCACCCAGCTCTTCTATGTTTGCAGCTTTGATACACCCTCTGAGGCTGTTCTTTCTTGTGAGTTAACATGGCTCAACATGCATTACTGTATCTGAAGATACACCAGCAGATTTGGAAGGTGAAATTATTTTGATGGTTTGAGGTATTTTATTGAGATATCTGATGATTCTTCAGCTAATGTCAACTAGCGTTTACATGGAGTAGAAAATTGGCCCAAGTTTTATTTAGTGTAAATGGAGAGATGTTGGTTGTGTATGAAATGAGAGAAGGCAGGTAATACTGCTGTATACTGATAGGTCTCTGAGAAATTAAAAATACAGGATAGGGCTTCCCTGGTGGCGCAGTGGTTGAGAGTCCGCCTGCCGATGCAGGGGACACGGGTTCGTGCCCCGGTCCGGGAAGATTCCACATGCTGCGGAGTGGCTGGGCCCGTGAGCCATGGCCACTGAGCCTGTGCGTCCAGAGCCTGTGCTCCGCAACGTGAGAGGCCACATAGTGAGAGGCCCGCGTACCGCAAAAAAAAAAAAAAAAAAAAATACAGGATATATGGAACCTGAGACCTTGGAAGTAACTCAATCACTGGTGGCAGCTCTTAGAAATGTAACATCTGGAAGTTAATCTTCTATTGGTGGTGGTGTCATTTGTTATTGAATATAATTCTGTTTCTTTTTAGCCTGGGAAGATGTAACCAGTGGAAGTTTTGATATTCGTGCGCTTCCAGGATGCCACTTTTACCTTTTGGAACCTTCCAACGAGATCTTCATCAAGAGTTACATAACCAAGTCTCTAGAAGTATCGATGCTTCACTGTTGTTGGATATTTTCCCTCTAGGTCTTAAAATAGTCCAAATGATTATCCGATACTCCTCTTCAGTTTTCAGAGTAGCTTATGAGTTTGATTCAGAGATTGGAAAAAGATACATTTGCTACTGTCAGGGTGATTTGTTACCTACAAATGTATTTCCCCACAGAGCATTTAAGTATCTGGGGGATGAAAGACAAACCAGTCGAGAATACTTCTGGGAGGGTCTTTCTTCTTCATATTAGAATCTCATTTGAGTCTCATCTGTGGAAGCTCTGTCAATGAAGTTCCTGCTTGGTCAGTGATCCATTTCTTCCCTTCAGTTATTTTGACAGTGAAAATGATAGACAGGGGAAGTGCTTGAAATGAAATGATTGTTTCATAAACACACTGTGGCTCAAAGCCTGATTTCATCTTTTGAAATATAGGGTCATCCCATTCAATGAGGAAAAGCAGCCTACTGCTTTGTTAAAATAAGACAGTCCCGGGCTTCCCTGGTGGCGCAGTGGTTGAGAGTCCACCTGCCGTTGCAGGGGATACGGTTCGTGCACCGGTCCAGGAGGATCCCACATGCCACGGAGCGGCTGGGCCCGTGAGCCATGGCCGCTGAGCCTGTGCGTCCGGAGCCTGTGCTCCGCAACGGGAGAGGCCACAACAGTGAGAGGCCCGCGTACCACACACACAAAAAAATTTTTTTAAAAATAAGACAGTCCCGACTAATCATTGCTGCCTGTCCTGGCAAGTCCTCGGAATGCCCATAGCCCTGGTTCTCCTCTAAGGGGTTCCTCCGACCTGGACTGCCCATTGTCTCTGTGTGGTCCTGCTGTTGCTCTGGTGGTGACAGACAGGGACCCAGGGCGAGCCTACCATGGACAGCCCTTGGCGTACAGAGGGTCAAACACACCCAACAGGCTGCCTCAGATGTAGGGAGAAAGCGCAACAGTTGGAAACAGACAAGAATAAAAAGGGAAATACGGAAAATTATCTGAGACGGAGCAATGACAGAACACTACAGACAGGATTCACAGGGAATGAAGAGGCACCATATACCCAGAGCTGCGTGCATCCTGCGATCTCCAGCAATTCCCAGACCGTGTTTGTCTCTTGGAATCCTGGCTGTCCAATCGGTATCTTGATTTGTTATCTCCCACTGATCTTCGCAATAAACCCCCCTACTTGATGCAACCGATGTCTCTTCCTTATGGCTTAAACTGCTTGACACAGCATTATACACTAAAATGTCACCTTTTAAAGCATGGATATATTTAGGATCACATAATATGGGTTCATGTTTTTGTTATGATTTAAAAATAGTATATAGAGAGTCTTAGTACATAAGATTAAAGTGCACACAGGAGGTATTTTTTAGAATGTATCATTCCTTTTTAACCAAGTGCAAATAATATACATTTCATTATGGGGGCAGTTTTGGGTTTTGAGTTAGAATTCATGTAATAAATTTGAGCTAAAAATAACCTCAAGTGAGATTACTACAAGCAACTATATGCCAATAAAATGGACAAACTAGAAGAAATGGACAAATTCTTAGAAATGCACAACCTTCTGAGACTGAACCAGGAAGAAATAGAAAATACAAACAGACCAATCACAAGTACTGAAATTGAAACTGTGATTTAAAATCTTCCAACAAACAAAAGCCCAGGACCAGATGGCTTCACAGGAGAATTCCATCAAACATTTAGAGAAGAGCTAACACCTATCCTTCTCAAACTCTTCCAAAATATAGCAGAGCGAGGAACACTCCCAAACTCATTCTACGAGGCCACCATCATCCTGATACCAAAACCAGACAAAAATGTCACAAAGAAAGAAAACTACAAGCCAATATCTCTGATGAACATAGACGCAAAAATCCTCAACAAAATACTAGCAAACAGAATCCAACAGCACATTAAAAGGATTATACACCATGACCAAGTGGGGTTTATTCCAGGAATGCAAGGATTCTTCAATATATGCAAATCAATCAATGTGATACACCATATTAACAACCTGAAGAATAAAAACCATATGATCATCTCAATAGATGCAGAAAAAGCTTTTGACAACATTCAACACCCATTTATGATAAAAACTCTCCAGAGAGTAGGCATAGAGGGACCTTACCGCAACAGAATAAAGGCCATATATGACAAACACGGCCAACATCGTCCGCAATGGTGAAAAACTGAAACCATTTCCACTAAGATCAGGAACAAGACAAGGTTGCCCACTCTCACCACTCTTATTCAACATAGTTTTGGAAGTTTTAGCTACAGCAATCAGAGAAGAAAAAGAAATAAAAGGAATCCAAATCAGAAAAGAAGAAGTAAAGCTGTCACTGTTTGCAGATGACATGACACTATACTATAGAGAATCCTAAAGATGCTACCAGAAAACTACTAGAGCTAATCAATGAATTTGGGAAAGTAGCAGGATACAAAGTTAATGCACAGAAATCTCTTGCATTCCTATACACTAATGATGAAGAATCTGAAAGTGAAATTAAGAAAACACTCCCATTTACCATTGCAACAAAAAGAATAAAATATCTAGGAATAAACCTACCTAAGGAGACAAAAGACCTGTATGCAGAAAATTATAAGACACCGATGAAAGAAATTAAAGATGATACAAATAGATGGAGAGACATACCATGTTCTTGGATTGGAAGAATCAACATTGTGAAAATGACTCTACTACCCAAAGCAATCTACAGATTCAATGCAATCCCTATCAAACTACCACTGGCATTTTTCACAGAACTAAAACAAAAAATTTCACAATTTGTATGGAAAGACAAAAGACCCCGAATAGCCAAAGCAATCTTGAGAAAGAAAAACGGAGCTGGAGGAATCAGGCTCCCTGACTTCAGACTATACTACAAAGCTACAGTCATCAAGACAGTATGGTACCGGCACAAAAACAGAAAGAGAGATCAATGGAACAGGATAGAAAGCCCAGAGATAAACCCACACACATGTGGTCACCTTATCTTTGATAAAGGAGGCAAGAATATACAGTGGAGAAAAGAGAGCCTCTTTAATAAGTGGTGCTGGGAAAACTGGACAGCTACATGTAAAAGAATGAAATTAGAACACTCCCCAACAGCATACACAAAAATAAACTCAAAATGGATTAAAGACCTAAATGTAAGGCCAGAGACTATCAAACTCTTAGAGGAAAACACAGGTAGGACACTCTATGACATAAATCACAGCAAGATCCTTTCTGACCCACCTCCTAGAGAAATGGAAATAAAAACAAAAATAAACAAATGGGACCTAATGAAACTCAAAAGATTTTGCACAGCAAAGGAAACCATAAACAAGACCAAAAGACAACCCTCAGAATGGGAGAAAATATTTGCAAATGAAGCAACTGACAAAATTAATCGCCAAAATTTACAAGCAGCTCATGAAGCTCAATATCAAAAAAACAAACAACCCAATCCAAAAATGGGCAGAAGACCTAAATAGACCTAAATTTCTCCAAAGAAGATACACAGATTGCCAACAAACACATGAAAGAATGCTCAACATCATTAATCATTAGTGAAATGCAAATCAAAACTACAATGAGGTATCACCTCACACTGGTCAGAATGGCCATCATCAAAAAATCTAGAAACAATAAATGCTGGAGAGGGTGCGGAGAAAAGGGAACCCTCTTGCACTGTTGGTGGGAATGTAAATTGATACAGCCACTATGGAGAACAGTATGGAGGTTCCTCAAAAAAACTAAAAATAGAACTATCATACGACCCAGCAATCCCACTACTGTGCATATACCCTGAGAAAACCATAATTCAAAAAGAGTCATGTACCACAATGTTCATTGCAGCTCTATTTACAATAGCCAGGACATGGAAGCAACCTAAGTGTCCAACGACAGATGAATGGATAAAGAAGATGTGGCACATATATACAATGGAATATTACTCAGCCATGAAAAGAAACGAAATTGAGTTATTTGTAGTGAGGTGAATGGACCTAGAGTCTGTTATACAGAGTGAAGTAAGTCAGAAAGAGAAAAACAAATACCGTATGCTAACACATATATATGGAATCTAAAAAACAAAACAAAAAAAATTGTCATGAAGACCATTACTGTCAGCTTTTATACAGTGTATGCTTTAAAATGGACGTAGGGTAACTACAGTTACCTCATTCAGTTCTTACACCCCTGTGAGACTGACATTTTCCCCCTACTCCACAGATGAGCTTAGCAAGCTTCGGTAACTTGCCTCAGGTTACCTAGTAAATAAGTCACCGAACTGGGACTGGAACCAGGTGTGCCTGTGACTGCCAAAGCCCTGTGTAAGTGTGAAACCCAGTGCTACACAGTGAAACAAAGAGTCTTGTGATTAGTTCTTAATAAACTGTTCTGATTATACCAGTAAGACCACCTCACTGCAGAAAAAACAGAAGCCAAAAGAACAGCTGTTAATGTCTTTAGGCAAAACTTAGTAAGTTAAGTCCCCTACATACGAACGAGTTCCATTCTGACAGTGCGTCCGTAAGTCCAATTTGGTCATAAGTCCAACAACGTACCATCAGAGCAACACTTTTTTAAAAAGAACTTTTAAAAATCACCTGAAAATTTAAAAATTTCATTAAATATGTAGTTTCAGCATACCTCTAAATAGGAATTACAATTCATGTTACTAGCAAAAATATGGATGATACATAAAGAGTTAACCGTGCATTTCTCCCCAAAATATTAGGTCATGGTACCATCATGAAGTCTTCAAAAGGAAAATTTTCTCACATACTGAATTCTATATTCCATATTTTTCTATTAGCTCTTTTGCTTTAGAAATACAGGCACTCATGGCATCTGCCTTTGATAATCCTAGAAAGATACAAACAGATTGACTCACTGACCGATGTTATTGGGAAATTAAGAAGGTTTGTTTCACTTATTTACAAATTAACCACCTTGCTGAGGTTCCAAGCTTCCCACTTAGCCTTGCCTTTTAGATTTAACAGTCCTGGACACTCTGCCAAAAGGAGGACAGATATATTTTCAGGGTTACTTTTTACTGTATGCTTCTAGAAACACTGTTCAGTGAAACGTATTGTTATTTTTTAAATGACAACCCAGTACCAGTATCTACATCTCCAATTACAGATTGTTTGTAGAGCCCATAGGGTTCTTTTAGTTCCTCATCATCTGGCCTGGTTTTCAGCTTCCTCATGTCTTTGGCCGCCTTTTCAAAATCAGCCTAAAGCAAAAAGGCACAAAGTGTGCATTTGCTAACTTTCGGCAGGTCCATCTGCTTTGGGGAAACGTAAAGAGGAGGAGGGAGCTTTCAAACAGAAATGAACTATTACTGCTCTGGTTCCACCAGAATTATCCTAACCTATTTTAATTCGTGGACACTTCTCCTGGTCCTTACCTGCTACATAGACAATGTACCCACGTATTAGATACGGAGAACTAAATAAAATTCTTAACACATTACTGACCACAGACATATTAACACATCTTTTGTTACCCGAATGTTATTGACCAGAGACATTTCAATATTCATTTACGTAACAAATCGCTGGCCACAGGTGTTAGTTTCTGCAAAAATCTCCTGGTCAACAATGAGTTAATATTTAAAATGTTTAATTTATCTATGTTTAAAAACTGAAGAAGACATGAATAAATGGAAAGATATTCCATGTGCATGGATAGGAAGAATTAATAGTAGTAAAATGTTCATCCTACCCAAAGTCATCTATCAATACAAATTCAACTCAATCCCTATCAAAATTCCAATGGCATTTTTCACAGAAATAGAAAAAGCAATCCTAAAATGTGTATGGAGCCACAAAAGCCAAAGCAATCTTGAGAAAGAAGAACAAAGTTGGAGGCATCATAATTCCTGATTTCAAACAATATTACAAGCTATAGTAAGCAAAACAGTATGGTATTGGCATAAAAACAGACACATAGATCAATGAAACAGAATCAAGAGCCCAGAAATAAACCCTTTGTAATTTATGACAAAGGAGCCAAGAATATACAATGGGGAAAGGACAGTGTCTTCAATTAACGGTGCTGAGAAAACTGAAGAGAACATGCAAAAAAAAATGAAACTGGACCCCACCTTACACCATATACAAAAATCAACTCAAAACGAATTAAAAATTTGAACGTAAGGCTTAAAGCTGTAAAACAACTAGAAAAAGACAGAGAATAAGCTCCTTAACATCAATCTTAATGATTTATTTTGGATTTGACACCAAGAGTAAAACTAGCTAAAGCAAAAATAAACAAAATGAAAAGGCTGAGTGGGACAAAATATTTGCAAATCATATGTCTAAGGGGCCTTTGAATATATATATTCAAAATATATAAAGAACTCATATGACTCAAAAGCAAAAAAAAAAAAAAAAAAAAAAGCAAAAGGAAACAATTTGATTTAAAAATAGCCAGGAGATTTTTCCACAGAAGACATACAGGTGGCCACACCATTAACCAACACAGAAATGTAAATCAAAACAACAGTGAGATATCACGTCATACCTGTCAGAATGGCTATCATCTAAGAGACAAGAAATAACAAACGTTGAGGAGGGTGTGGAGAAAAGGAAACCCTATACGCTGTTGGTGGGACTGTAAATTGGTGCAGGCACTGTGGAAAACAGTATGAAGTTTCCTCAAAAAATTTAAAAAATAACTACCATACGATCCAGCAATCCCACTTCTGGGTATTTATCTAAAGGAAATGAAATCACTATCTCAAAGGGATATCTGCACCCACTGTGTACACTGCAGCTGTATTTACAATAGCCAAGACATGGAAGCAACCTAAGTATCCGTTGATGGATGAATGGATAAAGAATGTTTTATATATATATATATATATATATATATATATATATATATATATATATATATATATATATATAAAATATTCCATTATATAGATATAACAGAATATTAATCAACCATGAAAAAGAAGGAGCTATCGGGCTTCCCTGGTGGTGCAGTGGTTGGGAGTCCGCCTGCCGATGCAGGGGACGCGGGTTCGTGCCCCAGCCCGGGAAGATCCCACATGCCGCGGAGCGGCTGGGCCCGTGAGCCATGGCCACTGAGCCTGTGCTCCGCAACGGGAGAGGCCACAACAGTGAGAGGCCCACGTACCACAAAAAAAAAAAAAAAAAAAAAAAGAAGGAGCTATCGACATTTGCAACAATATGGATGGACTTGGAGGACATTATGCTAAGTGAAATAAATCAGACGCAGAAAGATAAATACTGTATGATCTCACTTATATGTGGACTCTAAAAATAAAAAGAAATTAATAGAAACAGAGAGCAAATCGGTAGTTGCCAGAGGTGGGGGGAAGAATGGTTGAAGATGGTGAAAAGGTAAAAGAAAAACATGCAAAAAAATTATATCTGAGAAATTCCAACGCAAAGTTTTTCTCATAAGTTAGAAGTATATAAATACAAGTTTCTATTAATTTTTTTAGATGGCATTACCTTCACTTTCTTGATCACCTCATGAGCACGTCCTCCTCTTCTTCCAAAATCTACACTTTGCTGTATGCAATAGCTTTGCTGCCAATGAATATCTTTGTCCAGGGCATTCATCTCCCAGCGCCTCTCTGCCCACATGCTTCAACAGCAGTATTATTTATACCTATTGAGTGGACTAGCTAGTTTCTGAGGGTAGTACTTCTGATTGCGCTGAGTTGCCTGTATAGATTCCTTTAAAAATTGAGACCAAAACTTCTAAGACTTATTTCAATTGATTTCCAGAAAAGAGAAGTTGTTCAGTCAACTTAGCTGATTAGTAAAAAGAAACTGACTTCCCGGAAATTCTGTATATAAATATACTGAATAATAAACCTGTCCTCCCCATTCATGACTTACCTCTGAAAACCCTGACCTGCCTAGTTCCCAAGCCACTAGGGCTGGCCGAGGGTTCTCAGCCCGGGGCTCGGCCAGCAGCCATCCCCTTCCCCTGTACTGTTCCACATAGGGATAAGGTGCTCCTAGCAGATTTATTCCTTTCTCCTTTTAACCTCTTAGTTTATATACAAAGGCTTTGTTGATTACTTTGAACAATGGAATTGTTCCATTCTTTTTTTTCTCCATTTTTCCCCATTCTTTTCTTTTTTCCATTCTTGTGTTATTTGTTTGAAATCAGGAGTAGGCGGGAATTGTCAGCAGCCTGTGTATGAAACAAGAGAGGTTCAAAGAAGCATTCTACCCCTACCTACTACTTTCCTTCTCTGAAGCCAGAGCTCCCTTTTGATCCAAAGACCTGGTAGAGAAAGTGGAGAGACCACTGTGACATCAGAATCCCTGTGATCTCAGCAGAGTTGCTGGGTAAAACTTCCATCAACCTCCAAAGACAGGACAGTAGCACAACTAGAATAGTTGTATTGCGATGAACAAAAATCACTTGTAAGCCAGAGACCAGTGTCTCTACCCTAAATATCCTTGAAAATAGCCCAGCCACCTAATCAATCTTTATGGGGATCTGAGAAGTGTGGGTACATGTGACTAGGATGAAGCACAGACCCCCTGCCTCATCTGAGTTTTTTTCTAGGAAATTGTCAGCTGCTTTATAGATAATATCATGGTTAAGAACACAAGCCCTGGACCTAGACTGCCTTGGTTTGACTCTCAGCTTCAGCACTTAAGAGCTGGGTGGGTGGTGGTCTTGGGCAGGTTACTTAACCTCTGTGTGTCTGTTTCTTCATCTGAAATATGGGACAATATGCTACAATACCACCACCCACCCACTTGTAAAACTTATTTATGAGGATATAAGTTGACAACAACACACGCAAAATATTTTAAATAGTGCCTGGCACATAATGAGTGTTCAATAAAGTACAGCTGCTACAATTTTTATTATAAGGCTTTTTGAAAAAAAAAGTTCTAGAATAAAATGCAAAAAGTACTTGCAATGAAACAAGATGTGAAAAGTGCTTTTTATGACTTAACAAATGTTAGTATACACTCAGCTTTTAGAAAACAATGAATAGAAAATATATACTAAAACGTGTCAATACTAATTGCCTCTGATTATTGGTAAGTTTCCTGTTTGTTTGTTTACTGTCTGTACTCTCTAAATTTCCTATAATGTGCACATATCGTGTCTATAACAAGGACAAAGTTAAAATGCCACATTACTGCCCTCAGCTTCCTAAGGGCAGAGCAGGGCTAGGCTGTCCAGAGGCATAGGGATCCTCCCCTGCAGGGTTGGCAGGCATCTCAGGTGTTGTTTGCTGTCAAGTCTCATGCCATTTTCCAATGACAGCAACTCAGTGCCTTTTGGCAAGCTAAGACTCGATTAGAATTCTAAGGCTTCTTAAAAACCATGCTAAGTCCCTGCCTTCCAGGAAGGAGTTTCTGGAAAATTGTGCTTCACGTTTTGAGGGTAGGGAACCATTTGGTGATCCCATGAATGTCTCGGACCCGCTCCACACAAGAATGCAGCCCCTGACAGTTTCCCAGGCAATTTCAGGGGTCCCCTCCCTCCTCCCTCCCCAGGTAGAGAGAAGCCCATTCCAGAGCAGGGCCCAGGACCGCTCTTCCTCTCCAGCATGCCCTTCCCTAGCGTCCCAACTTGATACACTCCTGCTGTACGTGGTAGTTCCAATGTACAGCTCCCCCAGTCCAACCATGACGAGCTGCCGTGGGAAAAACAACGGCCTTGCATCAGGAACCTGGATTTGAATCTAGCTTTGAGACACACTGCCACGGGACTCTGCACAAGCAATGAAGTTCCTCTGAGATTCAGCTTCGGCCAAAAAAAGGATAATATCAACCTCAGCAGGGAAGTGTGAGGATTAAACAAGATTAATAACGTAGATAGTCTTGATTTCATTCTGTTAACTCTGCCCACCCAGAGCTCATCACTTGTATCGTACTATTCGCCACGCATCGAACACCCCTGATGGGCCAGGCCTTGGCGGAGCACACAGGGGTGAGCAGGGCAGCCGGCTCTCACAGATCTCGGCATCTAGCGGGAGATGAGCAGGTCACAGTGACCTGGGATACCTGCTCTAACGGAGGAGCAGTGGGTGCTCTGGGACCACAGAGGAAGGAGCAGCAGCGGGTGTGGAAGAAGCTTCGCAGAGGAGATGGTGCTTAGCTGAGCCTGGGGGGTCAGCGCCTGGGGGATGGACAGAGGCAGGGAAGGGTTGCAGGCAGCCCCGGACAGCATTTATTAGGACCCGGCACAAAGTCTGCTGGAAACGTATTTATTTGTTCCCCCACGCAACCATGCTAGAGGACAGGCACAAACATTCATCTTGGTAGCAAGAGCCTCGGCAGGTGGTAGGAACCCATCTGAGCCCTGCGCCTCCTTGTTGAAGGAATGCATGATGCGTGAGTGGATATTAGGAGGGCCTGAGAGTTACCATAGGTGAGCCACAGCTTTAGACGTACAGCTGTTTACATTCGATTCCAAGCATTCTGGGCCAAAGGGAAAGTTTCATGTTCCCGCGCTGCTGTAGAGCTGGGCTCAGTGCTTTTGGTGAGCAATTTCAGCCTCCGCTGAGCTGACTCTCCTGGAGCTGGGTCCTCAGCATCCCGGCTGAATGTGCGTGCACTTCATTTCCCCCGCATCTGTACTCGAGGCTCTTCAAAACAACTGCCTGAAGGCCTCTCCTCAGACCTTCTGTTCATGTTTTCAGGTTTCACAAGGCCCCCGACCCCGCCCCTAATGTAGCAGTGACCCCCGTGTCACCACCGACACTCGCATCGGGTGCATCCTGCCATGCACCCAATGCAGACATTTAAAACATTTTAAAGAATATTTAGTTTTGACAAAACGCTCATAATGCAAAAAAAAGGAGCAAAACTATATAAATAGCAAAATCGGTATGTGTATAAACACGCACATATATATGCACATGCGCACATAGACAGTTAACGTGGTTATCACTTGGGTGAAGGAATACCTGATGGTTTTACCTTATATTTGTGCTTTCCTGCAAATTTCCACACTGAACATTTTTTTCCCAAAGATCATAAAAACAGTATTTTTAGATCGTGGTTTTCCAGACTGCACTTGCCTGGGAGAGCCCCTGGACACACCAAGGAACAAGGGGCGCGGGTGAGACCGCAGGCGCCTACACCTTCTTCTCCAGGATGGGAAGAGCCGGAGGATCTTCCCGGAGCAACTCGGCGCCCGCCCTCCCCCTCGGCCCATGCCTATTTTGCGTCTAACCAATCCCCGGGGTTCACAAGAGTTGCCATAGGGAGCTAGGTTCGCCGTCAACAGCTGGCACCACCGCTGGCTACCGGCAACCACGGGGCGGTCGCGATGGGGTGGGCGTGTCTCGGGGTCCCCGCAGACGGCTTGCGGGGGCGAGCACCCTGGGCTGCCCGAAGCGCCGTGCCATCCGGGGGGGTATCACGCCGGCCCCACGCCCCACTCGAGCGCTTCCCTGCAGGAAGCACGCCTCTCCCCACCCCCCGCGGCCGACGCACCCCCAGCTCACCTGCGGGGACACGGTTGCGCGACGCCCGAACGCTGCGCCACCCCAGGCGCTGGACTCCCCCGACGCCGCGGCCCGCCGCTCCTTAAAGGGCAGCGCGCCTCCGCCCGCCGGTTCCCATTGGCCGTGCTCTCGGGCCCGCCCGTCTCCCATTGGTCGCTGCCCTTGGAGAGCGGGGCTGGGCGGTGAGCGGCGCCCGCCCTGCCCGCGGCGCCTGGCTGGGCAAAGCTAAGGGACAGGAATTCAAATGAGTTCTACTCCGCCTCTGGCTCGCTGCCCTATTCTTTCTCAAGAGGTTGTTTGCAGGAAATCCAGAGAGGTCTGTCTCCCTGGGGCACGGACCTCACTTGGGATTTCTTTTGATATGTATCTCTGTCCTCTGCATGATTCCTAAAAACCTGGAAGGCAGGCAGGTGTTTCTTCAGACCTCTCTGGTCTCCCCACCGGTCTCTACGCACAGCCCATCAGGAATGAAAAAGGCTGGTGGTAGTTTGTCTCTTTTCTCCTCGTTAGGCCACTTAGATTCTGAATACGCGCTGCAAACACCCCGAATTAGGGTAAAAAGCACAGGACTCTTCAAGTTGACCCCATTCTCCAGGGGAACAAACCCAGTGTCACTCCAAGTCTGCAGACACAGAATGGGGTTTTGATTCACATTTGATTAAATTTTCAAAGAACTGGAACTGCATTTTCTGGTCTTCCGAGGAGTTCATTTCGGACTCTATATTTACATAGAAGCCTTAGTGGGGCAAAGTGACTGGAAGAAACGGCAAACTTAGTTTTAAGAAAGTTACTGATTTGAAATGTCTAACAATGCAACAACGTATAGCAATTCGAGGCCCCGAAACACCGTAGCTTGTTTTTGCATAAAATTACATTTAAAAATTATTTGCTATTTTTTCATGTAAATCCCTTGATTTTTTATTTTCTCCTCGAAAATATTTCCATGGTGAAATCAATGAGTTTCCAAATAAAGAACAAAAACAAATTTTAGAAAAATATACTGGGGGGAATTCCCTGGCAGTCCAGTGGTTAGGACTCTGCACTTTCACTGCTGAGGGCCCCATTCGATCCCTGGTGATCCCTGGTTGGGGAACTAAAATCCCACAAGCCTTGTGGCATGGCCAAAAAAAAAGAAAAGAAGAGAAAGAAAAATGTACTGGGCAGGATTTTTTTTTTCTTTCTAATTTCCCGACTATGAGAAACACAAAGGCGCAAAGGAAACAGCAGCTTAAGAACAGCGAGCGCTCTTGTCTGCTGGGGAGAGCCCTGTTTATCAGTGTGTCAGCAGGGAAATACTGCAGTGAGGTCCAATATCGGTGTGCATTTGCAGCCGAGATAATTTGGCATTATAGTCATTATAAGAAATCGGAAGAAGAGGAGAGAAAAGATATTTTTTTATCCTCCATTTTATCCTCTGAGTCTAGAAGGTTCTTTTAAGAACTCTTTTCAAAACATGTTCTTCTCTTACCATCCTCCGACTGGATGCCAGAGCCATTGATGGCCTGTCTCAAGGAGCAAAAAGAAAGAGACAATGGAAACACTGGTGTCCTCTATTCAGCGATAATGACATACTAGGTATAGTGAAAACTCAGCTTTGTGGAACCCTTAGGGAGTCAGTCAAGTTGGACAATCAAGTTCTTTTTTTTTTTTACTATGTAATTAAATATTGATTATAAACCAGTATGCATACATACATAAGTAAAATTTTAAAAATAAAGGGCACATGTATGAACATACCGCCAGTTTAAGAAACAGAACATTCCCTTTACCTTTGTGACTCTCCTCTTTCCAATCCATCCTATCTGCCTTATTCATTCATTCATTCATTCAAATAGTTACTGAGTGCCAACATGAGCCAGGCACCATTCTAGGTTTCTGAGAATCATCAGTCAGCAAAACAAACAAGGATCCCTATCCCTGTGTCACATCCTGGTAGGGGATGACAGATAATAAACACATATAATAAGCAAATTATATAGTCTATTAAAAGATGTTAGGTGATAGGTGTTATTTTTAAAAAGAGCAGAGCAAAGGGATGGAGGATCTTGTGTATGTGGAGTGAGGAGATGACTTGCAACTGTAAATACGGTGATCAGGGTATGCCTCTCGGGAAGATGACATTTGAGTAAAAACTGAAGGAGATGAGGGAGCTGACCTGGAAGATCCCTGGGGAAGTGTTTCCCTTGCAAAAGCAGCGTCCAGTACAAAGTCCCTAAGGAATGAGCTTCCTGGCAGATGTGAGGAACAGCGAGGGGCCAGCGTGGCCAGAGCAGAGGAGCAAGAGAGGAGGTAAGAGCGAAAGAGATGGAGACCAGATCATATGAGACCTTGCACAAAGGCATCTGGCTTCAAGTGGGAGTGAAACAGAACCACTGAATGGTTTTGAGTGAGGACTGACATGATCTGACTTACTTTTTTAAAGGATCACTCCTGTTGCTATGACTACAAAGAACACGGTTGGAAGCAAGATTCTTACTGTAATAATAATCCAGGGGAGAACTTATGGGGGTCTCCAACTCAGGTCGTAGCAGCAGAGGTAGTGAGAAGTCGTTCAGATTCTGGATGTATTTTGAAGGTAGAGTCAACAGGAGTCCCTGAGAGATTCTACGTGCAATGTGAGAAAGAGAGGCGTCAGGATAACTCCAAGATGCTTGCCCTGAGTAACCGGAAGGACCATAGGTGGAGTAGGCTTGGTGGGGTGGCAAAGATCAGAAGTGGAGTTTTGGACATGCTGCGTTTGAGATATCAGACATCCAAGTGGAGACGCCGAATAGGCAGGTAGATATTCAAGTCTCGACTGGGCTGGGTATATAAATCTGGGACTCATGGTCATAGAGATGGTGTTTAGAACCTGGAGACAGGATGGCCCTAGAAAAGAAATGTGTATAGAGGAGAAAAGGAGAGAGAACTGAGGAGTGAGCCATGGGAAATCCCAACACCAAATGTTTGGGGAGAAGAGGAAGAAGGAGCAAAGGAGGCAGAGAAGTGATCACTCAAGTAAGAGAAAAACCAAGAGAATGCGGTGTTGAGAAAGCTTAAGGAGTGAGAAAGTGTGTTAGGTTAGATGAGAACTGAGAATTAACAACGGGATTTAGGTCATTGTCAAGATCACTGATGACCTAAAGGGACGTGGTGATGCAGTCATCGCGGGAGGGGGGCAAGCCTGATTAGAGTGGGTTTAGGAGCAAACATGAGGGGCAACATAGAATAGTTAGAATCGTTTTTTGGCCTCTGCATTTGTTTATCCCTCCACCTACACCACACTGTCTTCTTTTTTGGGGGGTGGGGGGTGCGTTGTGTCTTTGTTTCTGCCACACGGGCTTTCTCTAGTTGCGGCGAGCGGGGGCTACTCTTCGTTGCGGTGCACGGGCTTCTCATTGCGGTGGCTTCTCTTGTTGCGGAGCATAGGCTCTAGGTGAGCGGGCTTCAGTAGTTGTGGTGCACGTGGGATCTTCCCAGACCAGGGACCGAACCTGTGTCCCCTGAATTGGCAGGCGGATTCCTTTTTTTTTTTTTTTAACACCTTTATTGGAGTATAATTGCTTTACAATGGTGTGTTAGTTTCTGCTGTATAACAAAGTGAATCAGCTATACATATACATATATCCCCATATCCCCTCCCTCTTGCGTCTCCCTCCCACCCTCCCTATCCCACCCCTCTAGGTGGTCACAAAGCACTGAGCTGATCTCCCTGTGCTATGCTGTTGCTTCCCACTAGCTATCTATTTTACGTTTGGTAGTGTGTATATGTCCATGCCTCTCTCTCACTTCGTCTCAGCTTACTCTTCCCCTCCCCGTGTCCTCACGTCCATTCTCTACGTCTGCATCTTTATTCCTGTCCTGCCCCTAGGTTCTTCAGAACCCTTTTTTTTTTTTTTAGATTCCATATATATGTGTTCGCATATGGTATTTGTTTTTCTCTTTCTGACTTACTTCACTCTGTATGACAGACTCTAGGTCCATCCACCTCACTACAAATAACTCATTTTCGTTTCCTTTTATGGCTGAGTAATGTTCCATTGTATATATGTGCCACATCTTCTTTATCCATTCATCTGTCGATGGACACTTAGGTTGCTTCCATGTCCTGGCTATTGTAAGTAGAGCTGCAATGAACATTGTGGTACATGACTCTTTTTGAATTATGGTTTTCTCAGGGTAGATGCCCAGTAGTGGGATTGCTGGGTCGCATGGTAGTTCTATTTTTAGTTTTTTTGAGGAAACTCCATACTGTTCTCCATAGTGGCTGTACCAATTTACATTCCCACCAACAGTGCAAAAGGGTTCCCTTTTCTCCACACCCTCTCCAGCATTTATTCTTTGTAGATTTTTTGATGACGGCCATTCTGACCAGTGTGAGGTGATACCTCATTGTAGTTTTGATTTGCATTTCACTAATGATTAATGATGTTGAGCATCCTTTCATGTGTTTGTTGGCAATCTGTATGTCTTCTTTGGAGAAATATCTATTTAAGTCTTCTGCCCATTTTTGGATTGGGTTGTTTGTTTTTTTGATATTGAGCTTCATGAGCTGCTTGTAAATTTTGGCGATTAATCCTTTGTCAGTTGCTTCATTTGCAAATATTTTCTCCCATTCTGAGGGTTGTTTATGGTTTCCTTTGCTGTGCAAAAGCTTTTGAGTTTCATTAGGTCCCCTTTGTTTATTTTTGGTTTTATTTCCATTTCTCTAGGAGGGGGGTCAGAAAGGATCTCGCTGTGATTTTGTCATAGAGTGTTCTGGTAGGCGGATTCTTAACCACTGCGCCACCAGGGAAGCCCCCATCACACTGTCTTAATCATTAAAGCCTCTCAATTTTGTTCTTCAGGAAGGATTGTCTTTGGCACTTTGCTCTTCTATAGAAATTTTAACATCCATGAGTCACGTTCCATAGAAGAAAGTTCTGGAATTTTTCTCGGCATTGCACTGAAACTCTAGCACAAAAAACAACTTGGCAAAGCATGCTCCCATTTTTGTATTCTGGAATTAATCACGTAGAATGTAAAAAATTACGAAGGAGAGGTCACCAAGCAGCCAGTGACATTTGAGCTGACTTTTTTCTTGCTGTCTCCCTCACTTCCAATCCCTGGGGTAAAAGCCCACTTTCGAAACACAAGGAAACTTGGCCGCTTATCCCATGGCTTCTCCACCCTGCAGCCACAGTTAGTGTCCTGTCATCCAAAGGGCATCCTGCACCCCTGCTGCCTGCATGTTTCAGGGACCTCCCAGCTCTCTTCTGATAAACCCCAAACTCTTTTTGTCATACACGTGGCTCTAATGCTCGTCAGGCCCTCGGTAAAGCTCACCTATGAGATTTTCCCGGGAAGAACCCCTTCAGGGCTCTGATACGGTGCCATACTGCCATCTCGCCGCACTGGCTCCCCTCACCCACAAGCACGGGAGAAGAGCAGGCGAAGGACGAGCAGCAGAGGGAGGCGGCCCCGACGCAAACGGGGCTCCTGGAGGCTCGCGTCTCCCTGGAGCCTCCCGGCCACCTTTTGAAGGTGAAGCTGCAGTGAGTTTTGGAGGGAGTGCTTTCCAAGCCCGCGGACGTGTGGCTGTCCACTGAAACGGGACTGCGCTGAGCGATGGCTGTGACCGGCTGGACCCCTGCGCCAGGTCCTCTCGGCCGGGCTGCCCTGCATCCGGAGCAGCGCAGGTTTCCTGTTCAGCCCTCACTGGCCGCTGTTTCCTTCCAGCACCTGGTCGATCTTCTGCACCTTCTCCCTGGGCTCCGTGACGCTCATGATCTTCAAGTGTAGTGAGCGCGGCCTGGTCTCCCCACGTGTTTTCTTTTTCCCTGCCCCTGTTCTCGCTCCACGAGGTGTGAGTGCCTGCCATCGGCCTCTGCTTCAGGTTCCTTCTGACAAACCTGAAACACGGCTGTTTCAGGATGAACTTGAACTTGAAGCTGGTGACGAAGCCCCCTGCTGGTCCTTCGGAGGAAAGGCTGGGAGGGCTTATCCTTCGGAGGTTGCCCAGTGGATGGAGTTTCCTTTGGACACAGCCTGGGGCAAATTGGTTCTTTCTGTGGCTCTGCCACTACTTCCGATGTGTGGGTGGAAGAAGTGGCCAAAGGGACGCACTTGGGAGTCTGTGCTGGGCTGGGGACACATCCCAGCTTCCCTCTGTGGGGCACAGCCCTGAGGCCTCGGTGAGCTGCACTGCTTGGATCCCCATGCAGGCGTGGCTTTGTCAGGGAGACTGGGGTGTGGAGGGGTGCAGAGGCCGTGGAGCTCTTGACCTTGGCACAGTTAGGCCACCACTAAACCGTGAGCTTGAGAGGACAAGCTTGAGGGCCAGTGCCAGAATTCAGAGGATGGCAAAGGGCAAGTACAGAAAGCCCTTGGGATTTTGCTGAGATGCTGTATAGGCAAATGAGCCAATCATGGAAAAGATCCGGACTTTAACGACAGATAGTAACTATTGAATAACGACTTTCAGGAGGATGCTTTGTTACCTGCAGACTGAAAAGGTCATTGATTTTGCAGCTCATCACTAAAGTTCTTCTAGTCACTGATTTTAAAATAACTGATTATTGTTTGTATAACAACTGTTATGTATGATATAGCAATCATCACACTGTGATGGTTAATTTTATGTGTCAACTTGACTGGCCCGATTAAACATTATTTCATTATTCCTTTGTGTGTCTCTGGGGGTGTTTCTGGATGCGATTAGCAGTTGAATCAGTGGACTCAGTAAAGTAGATCCCCCTCCCCAATGCAGGTGGGCATCATCCTATCCACTGAGGGCCTGAATAGAACAAAAGTCAGAGGAAGGAGGAATTTCTCCCCTTGCTTCTTGCTTCCCTGATTGAGCTGGGACATCCCATCTCACCTTCTCCTGCCCTTGGACTGGGATTCACACCATCAGCTCCCCTGATTGTCAGGCCATTGGGTTTAAACTGGAACGACATCACCAGCTTTCCTGGGTTCCCAGCTGGCAGAGAGCAGATTGTGGCACATCTCAGGCTCCATAATTCACGTCTGTTATCTCCTACTGGTTCTGCTTCTCTGGAGAACTCTAATACACACACACAGAGCAAAGATTAGGATGCCACAGAGGGAAAGAAGAATCTGGTGCTCAATTCTCTTATATTCTTCTATTGACAAACTTTCTTGTTGCTAACTTTCTTTCATCAAAACATTGTGGCTAATGACATAACTTATCACCAAGTCTCTTAAATCATTCTTACATCATGGCAAGCATATAAATCTAACCACAGTCCAATTCTAGAATGAATATAAAAATAACGTTTTATATTCAAAGATCAAGTTGAGGTTCTACACGGTAAAATAACAGTAACAGCTACTATTAAAAAGTAAACTGATTAGAATAGGATACCAAATATGAGTTAAAGTGATAACTTGAAGACTATGCTTGGGAAATATGGGGAAAAAATGTTATATGGAAAGAAAATGACAACACAAAATTTAATCTATATTATTTAACAATGTAAGTGCACATTTAAATGTGAAACAAATTATAAGGAAACACTGAAAGGAAATGTGTTTTGAAGTAATTGGGTCATGGGACAATTATTTTTCTTTTTACTTTTTTGTTGCAATGTTTGTGTGATACAAACGGGAGAGAAATCACCTTTGAAATGTAGTCATTCATTTTAGCAAAATTTTTGTGGAAATTATATTGATTAGTCTTAAAATAGAACAGAAGCACTAAAATCATAGAGGCTCAATTTTTTTTTTTTTTTTCGGTACGCGGCCCTCTCACTGTCGTGGCCTCTCCCGTTGCGGAGCACAGGCTCCGGACGCACAGGCTCAGCGGTCATGGCTCACGGGCCCAGCCGCTCCGCAGCATATGGGATCTTTCCAGACCGGGGCACGAACCCGCGTCCCCTGCATCGACAGGCGGACGCTCAACCACTGTACCACCAGGGAAGCCCGAGGCTTAATTTTTATTAACCTAATTCCTAATTCAGATTGTCACTAGATTAAGCAATTCCATTTACTAAGCAGTTTGTATGTGCCAGGCACTGTACTAAGCATTTTGAGTAGATTATTTCTTCTAATCCTCACAACAGGTACTATTTTTATCACTTCATAGACAGGGTTAATTAGGTTGCTTTAGGGTCATGTGACTAGTTAGTGATGAACTTAAGATCTTGACCTTAGCTGGTCTTGCTCCAGAGCCATGGGTGTAGTGGCTGCGAATTTTCATAGAGCAACTATAAGCAGAGAAGATGCTCAGGCTACAAGTCTGAAACCTTAGGGGTACAAAAACGTAGACATATTTTTTTCCCATTACTCTAGCATTTCAATCAGATACGTGTTTCTATTTGTCTTACAGCTTAAAAGCTAGATCTGAGAAGACTTTATTATTATTTTTTTAGATTTTAAAATACTTATCAGATTATTTTTAAAACATAAGATTCACAAATAGTTCATTCTTTTAAAATTATAATTACCTTCCAATTTGATTGAATAATTTCTCATCTTTTTATCCAAAAATTTCTACTGAGCTTTAAAACCTTATATTTGGTGGCATTACTTAAAATGTGATTTACGTTCATTATTTACCTTTGAAATGATACTTTATCATTTCTTAAATCAGCATGGGTTCATTGAATGTTTGAGAGGCACTCTGTAGGACTAAGTCATTAGCCTATAATTTTACAGTAGATGAAGTACTATGTTTTCATTACTTTGAAAAAAAAATAATGACTTTGCAGTTGACTCTTACATTTAACATTTTAATCTCAGCTTTGCCACCATTAAGTATAACTGTTTGCACTGACCACATAAGAAGCCAAAAAATTACTGGGTCCAAGGTTAATCTAATTCAATTTAAATCTAACAAAGATAACCATAATTAGCAATTTACCACAACAAAAGCCAGAGTTATTACTTTCAAAACTGTATCGATTTGGGAGTAATTAGCCTTAAAATTTAAAACATTATTCTGGGGGTGCTGAAGCTCTTTCAAGAGTTTAATAGTTTCAAGGGTTGAGTGATTTATGAAGTCTAAGCTATTACCTAACACAGGTAACACTGTGGTTGGACCTACTGTCTGAATCTTTATAAATAGACCTTTTTTTTCACTTGATCTGCCTTAGGATCTAGGGTCACAGCCTTTATCAGTGGTAGTATAAAGGCTAGTCCCCACCAAAAATTTTAAGTATTTTTAAAAATAAATTTATTTTATTTATTTTTATTTTTTGGCTGTGTTGGGTCTTCGTTGCTGCACGTGGGCTTTCTCTAATTGCAATGAGTGGGGACTACTCTTTGTTGCAGTGCACGGGCTTCTCATTGCGGTAGCTTCTCTTGTTGCAGACTACGGGCCCTAGCCATGCAAGCTTCAGTAGTTGCAGCATGCGGGCTCAGTAGTTGTGGCTCACGGGCTCTAGAGTGCAGGCTCAGTAGTTGTGGCACACGGGCTTAGTTGCTCCATGGCACGTGGGATATTCCCAGACCAGGGCTCGAACCCATGTCCCCTGCATTGGCAGGCAGATTCTTAACCACTGTGCCACAAAGGAAGCCCCAAAATTTTAAGTATTTATTAAAAAATCACAAGACACGAGTTTCTTGCCTTCCAATGCCCAAAACACCCATCTTGTTTCTAATGAATAAGGTGACAGACATGACAGAAACAGGGCAGAGATGAATCAGGACAGTCAGTGACATTTCAAGAACAGAGGAATTCTGTTGGGCAACGAGGTCGGGCTGCCCAAAACTGTTTGTGATCTGAGACTAGTTTAGAACTGCATGTTTGCAACTCATCATGACGATTTCTCACTATTCATTTTATGAAACAAAAGCCTGTTGTTACACTCAAACTCGTAAATTCATTCTTTTTAATTTTTCTAATGGTGATTTTAAAAAAATTGCTCTTTACCCCGTCTAACCTGTAATACTCTGACCACACGCATAGCTTTCCGTTTTGTTTACGGCCAGTCGGGTACTATGTCGGTGATGAAAACTGAAAACACAGAAACTAGACCAAAGAATGGGAAACAAAACGAGCAGTGAAGAAGAGATTGAGAAAAGGAGGAAGATATTTAGAAGAGGAATAAAAGTGCTAAGTTAGACTGGAAAGGGAAAAGAAAGGGGGTAGGGAGGGAGGAAGCTCACTGGGTCAGAAGCAACCTAAGGTTTCGGTCTTGGTTCTCGACAAGGGTAAATCAACAGATTCAGACCCCTGACCTTGAAAGTGTTCTTCAGCTGACTTACAATTGCCCATGACTTCTCAGCGACTCCATTCGTAACTATTAAAGTCTCCATTGGCTGGAGTAGCCACAGCAGACATCTGGTGGAGTTTTCTGAACCGCTGTCGCAACTCAAGATAACCTTTATTCTCCTCTTTCCGGGGCTCAAGATCTCCTACATTGGTGCCTGTAAACACGTGGTTTCCTCAATCCACCTCCCCATCCCCCATTTATCTTGATTTCCACGGTGCCGGGGATTCGGCAGAGGCTCGGTGATGGGGGAACTGGGTCAGAATTTTGCGTCCCTTAGGCAAGCCAAAAGCAGAAAAGTGAGGGGCTCAGACTGCCAGGCACTGAAAGGTAGAAATTGGGTTAGAAGAAAGCGGCGTCAGCCGGCACCGCCAGGTTCCGGAGTCTAACCGCGGTACAATGCTCCCCAGACAGGGCAACCGGGAGAGCAGGTGGCCGGTTACCAGGCAACCTGAAGTCTCGCGAGACACACAATGCGCCTGCGCACTGCCGCTGGAGGGCCTTATTCAGAGCCTCCGACCCGCTCCTAAACTCAGGGTTTTTATAGAAACTTTTCGTCGCTCTGTCGCGACGCCCTGGGCCGACTTTCCCGTTTGGAAATGGCCCGATGCAGAAGAATGAAACGTGTTCTCTGAGCCGTTCCTCCTCCCCTTCCCCCGCCCCACCGCGTCGGAAGGCGGGGCCCGGGAAGGCGTGGGCTCTGCGTACGCACAGCGCGGCCCACGTGGAACCGGCGCAGGGACGACTGTGAGTGAGGGTCTGCGCTGGGGTCTGAGATCCGGAGGGGCCGCTGGTGGGGATCGAGCCTGGCACTGGGCCGGGTGCGCGCAAGGTCTCCCAGGCTCCCCGTCCCTGGGTCCGCCCCCGCCCGTACCGGCGTGTTTTCCTGCGTCCCGGCCTCGGCTCACGCTCCGCTCTCTGCCTGGAGTTGAGCGTCTGTCGGGTACGAGAAATAGGTAAAGCCCCACCCTGGCCCTTCTGTACTCCGCGGTCTAGAAGTGGAGGGGGACCAGAAAATGACTCCAGTCGCGTGTGTTAAGTAGTGAAGTAAGTAGGCACTCGATAGAGAGGCGGCAGGCCATAGGAAGAGAGTAACTCGGGGGTCGGCTACCAGATCCAGAAACTCGGAGTCCTCCCTGAGTCCTTCTTCTGCTTTACCCCGAGTTCATCACTGAGTCGGGCGGATTGCACCTCTTAACTGTTTCAAGTAGCATGCATTTCCGTCCATCCCCTCTGCGGCGACTCTAGCTAAGGCCACCGTCACTCACCAGGACTACTCTGGAGCCTCTTTGCTGCTTCCGGTCGTGGCAAAGGACTCCTCCTGGGCCGAATCCCCAAAGATCTTTCTGTGCCGCCTTTCCAGCCACGCCACTCCTCTGCTTTGAACGTTACAACCGCTTCCCACTGTAGGGTTTGCAAGTGTATTCACCGTCTGGTCCTTCCTCGCCTTTCCCGCTCTCTCCGCTCTCTCTAGCATCTCTGCCCCGGCAACACTGACATCATTTCCTTTAATGCAGTTCCCTGGGATGCTCTTCCGAATAGGTACTCCCTTTGGTGTCACATGTGGGTTAAAAGGTCACTTCCTCGGGGAGGCCCTTCCTGACCCCCTCAACTGAGTCAGGCCTCTGCTCAGGATCCTGTAGGTCCCTGACCTTAATGTGCATCACATCTTATATTTTACTTGTGGGTAAGTCTCCCACATAGATTCTAAGCCCAATGAGCTCAGTGGCTGTTTTTGCTTTAATTCATCATCTTTCTGGCTTGGTGCATTGTGGATAATCCACAAATACTTGTTCAAGTAAGAAAGGTGGTGGTAGGGCTGAGGGTGGGAATAGTTCCCCAGGCAGAGGGAATGTGCGTAAAGCCATGGAGGGGAGGAACTGGTGACCTCATTAAACAGTATGTGGTTCCATGGTGGGGTGTAAGGAGGTAGGCTGATGGTGACATGGGGGCCCTTGGATGTCACTCCAGTGAGTGTGCACTTGACCTCATGGGCAGCAGCGGCCTCCAAAGGCACCTCAGCAAGGCCTTCCCCATTTTCTCCTCCAAAGCTGTTACTTGTTCCACTTCGGTTTTGGATTATATCCCATGAGACTCTACTTATCTGAACCACTTGGCTCTTGTCTTCCTCGCCTAGATTCTGAAGACAGGAGGAGCTGATGCCCAGAGCAGCACGTGACTGTAAGTACTTACTCCCTGTTTGAATGCTGAGGCACATGAACTGCAGTTTGTGGTCTGGCAGAGCTCCGATAGAGCCTCATGTTTGCTCCTTGGTCGTTTATTTCCCTTTTCCTGACCATCTTCAACCTGGTGCCAGCCTCTGCCAGTCACTTCCTTGGATTTGGATGAGCTGCCTCCTGCTTTGCACGGGGATGATGGGGATGGGGGGGGGGGGCTGCACCGGAAGGAAGCAGCTTAGGGGGCAGACGCCGAGTCTCTAGCAGTGGGCAACGCTGACACGAACGAGGTCTGAGCTCACACCCCAGGGAGCTGAGTTTTGGTGTTCCGTGAGAAGGTGATGTAGGAGGAACGTCTAAGGCCGGTGGAGGTCAGGAGACCCTGTCTCAGGCCTTTCCACTGTGGAAAGGCCCCCTGTCCTACACCAATGGTGCCCAATTCCGGTTCTGTATCACATTAAGCTGGGCAGCCTTTTGACAAGTACAGGTGCCCTGCTGTATTCCCCAGGATTCTGATTCAGCAGACCTGGGGTACGGACCAACCATCTCTGTCTTTTGTAAAGTCACAGATTATTTTTTAGGTGCAGCCAAGATTGAAAGAGCATAAAATTTGGATTTGGGAAACCAGCTGTGACTCTGGCATGGTACTTAACCTGAGTCTGTTTCCTCCTCCACACACAGGGCCATCACGCAGGAATCGGGTGAGAACCAAATAATTCTTGGAGAACGTGCCTTATGACACACTCCACGGGACACCCGCTCCTCAGCAGCAGCAGCCGGGCTCTTAGGAGGGTGTTTGATTGAAGGAGATTTCATTTTTTTTCATCCTGCCAGGGGTGCTTGGGGAAGCGGGTAGCAGGTGTGCGTGGGATGAATGACCTGGAATGAGAAAATCTGGTTACCTGAAAACAGGAACAGTTCCAAAACCAGACTTCTCCAGAGCTGGCTTGTTTAACTTCCTTCAATTCTGCACCTTGGGTCCCTGTGGTTCCCGGCTGAGCCCAGGAAGAAAACTGAGGGAAGAAAGAGGAATATGCAGTTGCCTCTGGGCAGGACAAACAGGACATGCTCCTCTGAACAGTGGTTTATAACATTTCCCCAGCAAGGATCCCTGTTACTATTTTGCCTTAATGGATTAATATCTTTAAATTTCATTACGATATTTCCCTAGATTTCATCACATTGTCAGCCAGAGGAACGGCCAGCTTGGACCTATCAGGGGAAGGGGGAATCTGTGTATCGTGTTTTAGGAAAGACAGACAAGAAACTTAGGGTCCAGGGAGGGAAGGAGACTTACCAAAGGGCACAGAATGAAAGCATCATTTGGACTTTTAGTCATGTGCATACATTATGGTCCCAGTTCTTAAAAAAAACCACAGCTGGTTAATTATGAATGGCAGAGGCTTCCACGGCCCTTAGAGACTGTGTGCTGAGGCAGGCGGACTCGGGGACTCACAGAGGTGGTGGTGGGAACTTGCTCAAGGCTGAAACCCGGTACCCGTGACTCAAGAGTTGGAGGTGCTCAGTGAATATTTGCTGAATGGATGGACGGAAGCCTAAGTAGAGGGCAATACAGAAAATGGTAACAAATCTATCAGACTAATACCAGAGGTCCTGAAGAGGATAAATAATTATGAACAAGTAGCAACATGGAACATTTTAAAGGAAATAAATAGATTTCAGTATGATCACAGTAACGCAAAACATTCATAAATTGCGTGTATATGAATGAAGACCGAATCACAGAAAAAAATGGGGAAAACTTAAAAGAGAAGTTAGATGTATGGTCACATATATATATGTATGTGTATATATGTCGTATATAAGTAGGCTTCCTTTAGCCTTTTCAAAATCAGAAAGGGCACAGCCAAGATATCCTTAAGGTGTGCATGTCTAGTTAACACGTGTTTTCCTTTGTCGTTTTGCTCCTGTGAAGGGTCTTCAGAATGGCCGCAGCCCCCCAGGCACCAGGGAGGGGCTCTGTGCGGAAGACCAGACCTTTACCTGTGAAGACATCATTGAACAACCCGTATACCATCCGCTGGGGTGCCCTGGACAGGGAGGATATGCACTTCATACTACAGACCCTGGAGGACAGGATTAAATCTCTTGGGCTTCAGAAGACTGAGGACAGGAAGAGAAAGAGAAAGCAGCCCGCTTTGAAAACACAAAGCGGAGACACGTGCAGCATGGATGTGGACACTGGTGAGGGTCTGAAGGAGGAAAAGCCAGAAGGTGAGCCCCAGGCATCAGGGTGGACCCCTGCCGACGTCAGAAAGCAGCTTGCCATCGGCATCAATGAGGTCACCAGAGCCTTGGAGAGGAACGAGCTGCTCTTGGTCTTGGCGTGCAAGTCGGCCAAGCCGGCCATCGTCACCGCGCACCTGGTGCCGCTGAGCGCCAGCAGAGGTGTCCCTGCCTGCCAGGTGCCCCGGCTCAGCGAGAGGCTCGCACCCGCCATGGGCTTGACGTGCGTCCTGGCCTTGGGGTTCAAAAGAAACACCGCTGCCTTTGCGGAGGAAGTGAGGGCCATCATCCCCAGAGTCCCCCGTCTGGACGTGCCGTGGCTCCGAGACACACTTGAAGACCCTGGAGAGAACCCGGAGATGGAGTCTTTGGAAAGCCAAGACAAAGAGATTTTGGACACTTCCTTCGAAGACCTCCCTAAATCCAAGAGAAAGCTTGCTGAGGGTCAGCAGGCTGCAGTGTTACAACCCCTGAAAATAAAGAAACTGATTCCAAACCCCAATAAGATAAGGAAGCCACCCAAAAGTAAAAAAACGGCTTCAAAGTAACCTTGTATAAACCTGTCACTTCATACAGTTGTAAAACGCCACCTCGTAGAGAAGCCGCGAATAAAATGACTTTTACATATATTCTTGGGACACTGTTTAGTATCGTTCCTTTCGAATGTGTAAGATTCTCTGACTGTAGAACACAGATAGGCTGAAGCTTAGGGACACTAAGTGCAGAGAATGTTCAGCAGTATGAGTATCAAAACAAAACTTTATTGAAACTAATGTCCATGCTTGTATAAATTCCCTTTTTAAAAGGCTGGCACGATGCTTGTGAGCAAGGATATCTGTATCCTGCAACACTGGACATCTTTCTGTCCGAACTTGGCAAATAGGCCACACAGACACGGTTCTAGTTGGCGGGGGAGATGAAGCTGGATGGCAGGTGCACCATCAGTTGTAAAGGAAAGATGGTAAATGCCAAGCAATACACTGTCCTCAGAAACAATACATTATTATTTTTTACTGTCAGTTTGCCTTTCTTTGTAGGCAGGCCTAAGCGTGGGCTTGGGAGAAAGGCTAAACATCTATCAAAATTGCCAGATAAGCTATTCTGACTAGGTAAGAATTCACTCCTTTACACGGTTAACTTACCTCCTTGGGACTTTAGCATGTATCCAAAGTATGATGGTAATTAGGTGAAATAAAGCGGGAAGAGAATAAAAAAATAAGTGGAGGAGCTTGGATGCTCAGAGGTGGGTCTGCCATGACCGGGGTCGCTCGTGTTAGTATATGAACAGGATCGGTGCTCTGTTAACGCATCCGCTCTTTCCAGCACGTGTTTGGAAAGGTGCTTTCTGTAATTTACGGGAAAGGTACTGGCTTGCCAAGGTTTATTTTCAGCCTAAATTCTGGTTGATCTGTGGATTATGCCACCTCCGTTTAAATTTACTGAATGCCATCTTGACCAAAAAATGGTGGGGTGTGTGGGCAAGGGTACGTCATGGACCAGAGCATTTCCATTACTGACAAAGGACACGGGGTGGTGTGGGTTTTTTGAATCTGTAAGACACTGTGTATTGCACTGAAATTTAGTTCTAACGGCTACTTTATAAACACAAGCAGCTGTACTGATTTTCTACTTTAAAATGCTCATTGGTAACATGCGTAAATTATAAAGAGGCATTATAAAGTGGCAAATGTGCTAATAATTTATAAATTACTGTATTTAAAAATTACTGAGTAAAAGAACATGAACTCTATTAACTGCAATTATGTAAGTGAACAGAGGAACAATGCCACAGTTTTGTCATGGGGTGAGCCCGTGACACAATTTCTGAGGGACAATCCTGCAATTATTCGAAAACCTACTTCATGTTAAGATTGCCATAAAAATGAGTGGAACGTAATTCCCAACTGGAGCCTCGACTCTGGATTATGTTAAAAATCTTGTTTACTTAATTCTGGTGTTTCAGTGAATTGGTTCACTTCTGCTTCTGCAGGCATCCTCCTCACGTTAGGAAAAGAAAGGTAACGCAATTGGGTTTGAATCATCCTATAGGAGAAGTCTTCTCTCGCGTCTTCGAGAAGGAAAACTGTGGTGTCCTAAATTAAGGACGACTTCGGAGCCCACGCATGCCCCCTAGTGGAGGTCCCAGGGTGCCACAGCTGTGGGGTGGCCTTCAGGATGACGGGAAGCTGCAGAAAGAGGCTTTCTGATTTTTAGAGGAAATCAGAGGCAACAGAACTTTTTCCCTAAAGGGCCAGGTTTAGGCCTTTGGGTCCACAGTCTCTGTCGGAACAACTCAACCCTGCCTGCCACGTACAGGCAACACATGAATGAATGAGGCCTTGTTCCCATAAAACTTTATTTATGGATGCTGAAATCTGAATTTCCTGTAATTTTTATGTCACAAAACTTTTTTTTTTTCCTCCTCAACCATTCAAAAATGTAAACACCATTCTTAGCTCGTGGGCTGTACAAAAACAGGCGCTGTGCTGAGTTTAGCTCATGGGCCACAGTGTGCCAGCTCCTGCCTGTTTTTATAAGGTATGATTGTGTCCTTTGACTACTTGTAACATGAAGGAAGGGCATCCTGTTGTCGAAGGTAATTAGATTTTTCTGGACTGAACGGCCTAGGCACTGGTACATAAAGGCAGGAAGAAGTATCTACTTTGTGGTATTTGAGTCGAGGCCGTTTTAGGTGGCCTTGTCCAGCATCTTTTTCCCCTTGGGCTATTGGTGATATATACATTATCTATGTACACCGAGAAACTTGGATTTTCAAATCCTAGATAAAAACACCATCAGTAACAAAACCACAAGACTTATTTACAATTAAGACATCTTCCTAGAGCACGACAGCTTTCATGATAAATTAGAGTCAGGATAAAGAAATATGTGCAATTCTGCATAAGTAATAAAAAACATTCAAATTATCAGTGTCCTGATGGCACTCATAAACGCCACTGGGCATGTCTTCTGACTTGAGGGCTTTGATTTTTCTTTTCCTCACGTATCCTGGCTGTTGCTGAGAAGAAGAGAGTCTCTGCAGGAGCAGAACAGTCTAGTTTGTCAGGGTTGTGTGCTCTTCAGAGAACACAATGTTTGCCCCAAACCTTGCTTTGGAACCAAGCCACGAACCTGCTGAAGATCAAAGTACCCATTTGTGTGTTTATTGATTTGGCAACTTTGCTTCTAGAGAAATAGTCAACCAGTACATTTTTATCTCACTCTTCACTTTAACACCTACCGCTCATCACTGCGTTACAGAAATGCTGGCTCCATAGGTGTCCCCGATGAGATCATGTGCAGTGACATAAGTAAACCCTTTCCAAATGGCTCCCTCATTCTGCTACATGGACCCACAGACCCTCACTTAATAAACAGAAAGGCAGCAGTTTATCTCCACACAATGGCAAAGATTTTCCTACACGATTCTGTGATTTCTGTTCAATCCATAGAAAAGCCGTCCATTTTTCTAGAGAGGGACAAATACCTTCTCTTCATTGGGAGACAGTCAGAAGGTTGAAAATTAGAGGAATGTGCTCTTTGTATCCTCCCTCCATCCCTCCTACAAATGGGTCAACAGCGAAAAAAAGGATGAATGTTAACATTCTAGCTAGAAATGTGTTCTATTGGTCACCAATCGATGTTTTTCCATCTTTTCTGTTACTGACACTTCGATGTCACTTAGGTTGTGCTTTTATTCTTTGGAATGGCAGTTCCAGGAATCATTAACTAGGATATTAACAAATGATGACATCAGAGTTCTAGAAATAGAAATATCCATCTACTGTAATACGAGTCCAACCTAAAGGGAGGGAAGAAACGGAATAGCAAAAACAAGTGAGCAAGAAAAATTATAATGTAGTACAATAGAGCTATATTTTTAAAAAGCTACTAAAGAAAAAACCTCTCAACAATCCGAAGAGAAGCAAATATGGGATTTTCTAGGTAAATTTATCAAGTTTACAAAGGTTTATCAACTTCACTTACCTTTTCGGACTCTGTCCCTGGACACCTCCAGTTGTACAAGTAATACTGTAAATTGCCATCGCCTATGCCAAACTTGAGTTTTTCCAAGAATGTCTTATTTTCCATCAAATCTAGTGCATTGAATACATCAAATCCTTTCTGTCAATGTAAAAAAAATTTAATTTTAAAGTTTCAAAGGATTAGAGTGTTTTGTATATTATGTATTTCAGTATAACATTTCATTCCCCTACTAATAGCTTGAAATGATAATGCATTTATAAGGTTTAATGTCTGCAATATATAGTATGGGTTAGGAATTCAGTTCAAAACTGTCTTATTAAACTAGCAAGCAGTGAATCTGATGGAGTTAGCAAGATTATCCAGAAATGCTGAATCGAAAAGTGCAGTCTGATGGCTGACAAAAAAGAATCTATTAAAATTTCAGGAAATATTTTGTCCCTGTTTTTTTTTTTAATTTATTTTATTTATTTATTTTATTTTTGGCTGCGTTGGGTCTTCATTGCTGTGTGCAGGCTTTGCTCTAGTTGGGTCAAGTGGGGGCTACTCTTTTTTTTTTTTTTTTGCGGTGTGTGGGCCTCTCAGTGTTGTGGCCTCTCCCATTGCGGAGCACAGGCTCCGCACGCGCAGGCTCAGCGGCCATGGCTCACGGGCCCAGCCGCTCCACGGCATGTGGGATCTTCCCGGACCCGGGCACAAACCCGTGTCCCCCGCATCGGCAGGCAGACTCTCAACCACTGCACCACCAGGGAAGCCCTTGTCCCTGTTTTTGAAGCAAACAGCTGCCTAGATGGCTCTATCACCAGAACTGTTAGTTACTGGCCTTTCTACGTTCTGACTTACCTGAACCTACGCCAAGAAATCAAAGCTGTAAAGACTTTAAATCGTGTATCTGTCTTGGGCTGATAATGGGAAATAAATTTAGTAACATTTCAATAGTAAAAACAGAATTTAAAAAAAGCTTAGATAATACTATGCAAAATGTGATATAGATGAAGCACCTACATTTCTATTTCTCAGGGGTTTTACCTTAAATAACTTATTACTGGCCTTTTTGGGGAGGTAGTTGAAAATGAGCTACAAGATCAAAGAAGCAAAGAAGAATGCTGATTTAGGGATCCACTTATAATAGATTAAAAAAAATGTTTCCAATGATCAAATACTAGAAGACTACAAGGAAGACACTTTTGAAGGGTTGCTCCCAATTTCTCGTGAACAATATTTATCTTCTCACTCAGCAATTACATCAAAATGTCCCCATCAGCTGATTTCAATTTCTTTTTAAAGAAAAATGTTTATTTGTAGCAAGAATTTAACAATTATCCTTACTACCACACTGAGGAAATAGAAAAATAATGCAAATATTGTAAGGAACATTTTGAATTTAATTCTTTTCATTTCAAATCCTTTTAATAATAATAACTCCAATAGTTAAAATTAAATTTCTTTAATTTTAAAATTCACAGACTATTTATTTGAATCAGAAAACTACTGTTGCCAATTATTCACTGCAATACACTCATATTTTCCCCATACAGACAGACCTTGTTTTATTGAGTTTCACAGATTCTGGGTTTTTTACAAATTGAAGGTCTATGGCAACCTTGCATCGAGCAAGTCTATCAGAGTCATTTTTCCAATAGCATTTGCTCACTTCGTGTCTCTGTGTTCCACTTTGGTAATTCTTGTAATATTTCAAACTTTTTCATTATTACATTTGTTATGGTGATCTGTGATCTCTGATACGACTACAACTCGCTGAAGGCTCAGATGATGGTTAGCATTTTTTTTTTTAGCAATGAAGTATTTTAAATTAAGGTCTGTACATTGTTTAAATGTGCTAGTGCACACTTAACAGACTACACTATAGTGTAAAGATAACTTTTATATGCACTGGGAGCCAAAACACTTGTGTGGCTCTCGCTTTATTGCGACGCTTGCTTTACTGCAGTGATCTGGAACCATCTGGAACCAAACCCACAATATCTCCAAGGTATGCCTGTATCATGGGATCACGTTAGTTTTCTTATATTCCTTATATTATGAATTTCGTGTATCTTTATATAAGGGTTACAAGTTTCTAATTTGTACAAAATGTCTTTTTGGTTAAGTTACAACAGAATTAATGATGAAAATAGCCATTAAATTTAAAAAAAAAACCTCTTATCAAAATTCTTCCTTTGACTGTCAACAGTAAGAAGTATCTCAAACAAATCCCCCCACCGTGTGGAAGAAAATACAAGATGTTTTATATATTCCAATATACGTATTTGGAGACACACACGGGATGACAAGGAGTGAGCTGCATACCAGCTTGGCGATGATGAGCGCGTCGTTCATGAGGTCCAGCAGCGGCGTCTCTGTGTGGATATTGTAGAAGGAGTAGGCGGCTTTGAGGCTCTTGTGGGCGGGGTGATGCATGACTGTGGAGGGGAGCGTGTAGAAGCTCAGGAAGTCAGTTAGTTTACCACTGGAGTTCTAAAGAACAAAGGCAATGTCAGGTAAACATCTCCTTGAACAAGTTTCATCCAGGCATCTCAGCTCACGTCTTGATCTCTGACTTGCACCACAGCTTTCCGTTAGAATGAAAAGCAACAGCTCATGCTCCGCTCTCCAGGTCTGATGTGGAGCCCCTTACCATATGCTGGGCAGAGGCCAAGGAAGAGCGTGGAGCTGTGCCTCAGCCTAAGTGCTCGTCAGCAACTAGCATCAAGTTCTTACGAAGCAGAATGTTCTAAAAGGAACGCTCTCTGGTTGACTAATGAGTCTCTCTAGACTTATGGGACAGTGATAAAAGTAAATTCATTGTTTTTGCAGGAATAAGAGCACCAAGGATTAGAAGGCTACCTTTTCCAACTAAAGGATACTGTATAATAATCTTCTTGGCACAAGGCAGGAATTGTATCAGCTTAAAGTGAAGTTGGATAGGATTTGGAAGCTAGTTTTTTAGAAGCTTGTAAAAAGGCACTGGTACTGCACCAAAATATATGTGTGTGAATAACTGAGAAAATCTGAAGCTATCAAAAATCAAAAGGGATGCAAAAGATGGTGTTTGTTTTGTCATCACTGGTACACTTTCAATACAAGAAATTAGCCAATATTGTTTGCATTGTTTCTATTACCTGCAGTGACCTATGCAAGTCTGCATATAATTCAAACCATGATATATTTGAAGTATACAGCTGCGGAGGCTAGACCACATATGCCATTGCTAATATTTGTTTTAGCAGAAAATTCCAGAGGATGTATTATCTGGTTTTTGAGTGCTTCTGATTCGTTAAACCTTTTTTTCAAACATTATGAAATTAAAGATGTTAAGCAAAAGTGAGAGATGACTTAAAGACCTAAATTTTCAGCTTTATTAAGGATTTTCAACTTGAAAACACCACAGCAGAAATTAGAGGAAAAAAAAATCACTGGATGGGCTCAACAGTAGAGTGGAGATGACAGAGGATAGAATCACTGAACTTGAATTTACCCAATCTGAAACAAGAGAGAAAACAGAATGAAAAAAAAAAAAAGAATTAAGCCTCAGGGATCTGTGGGGCAGTAACAAAAGTTTCACCATTCATATCATTGGAGTCCCAGAGGGAAAGAAGAAAATGTGGGGCTGAAAGAGACAATGGCTGAAAACTTCCCAAATCTGGCAAAACGGACATAGTAGATTCAAGAAGCCATGTGAACTCTAACAGGATAAACCCAAAGAAATCCACACCAAGACACATCATAATGAAATTTCCAAAAACTAAAGACGGAGAGAGATCTTGAAAGTAGCCACAGAGAAACAACACATTACCTATGGGGAAATACTAATTCAAATGACAGCAGACTGCTCACCTGAAACCACAGAGGCCAGAAGCAAGTGGCACAAGAGCTGAAAGAAAAGAACCGTCCACCATGAATTCTGTATCTGGCAAAACTTTCTTCAGGAAAGAAGGGGAAATAAGGACATTCTCAGACAAATGAAAACTAAAAGAATTTGCTGCTAGCAGACATACCTTTAAGACTGGATGAAGTACATCCTTCAAATAGAAAGGAAATCATAAAAGAAAGCATCATGGAGCATCAGAAAGGAAGGAAGGAAGAAGGAACAGAAATCTGGGTACATACTTTGAGCTATGCTTCTTCTCATGAGTTTTATAAATGACACGATGATTGAAACAAAAATTATGACACCATCTGATACTCAAGACAGTGATATTTAAACAATGAGACTGTACAGCAGAAACTAACACAACATTGTAAAGCAATTTTACTCTAATAAAGATGTGAAAAAAATGATGAAAAAGTAAAGAGAAGTAAAGTCACTTGAAGTGGTACAACATGGATACCAGAAGACTGTGATAAGTCACATCTGTACACTGTAATACCCAGAGCAACCATCATGAGACCTACACAGATATACTCAAATGCACTATAAATAAATCAAGACATCCAAAAATGTTCAAGGAACAGGAAGGCAAGGAAACAGAAACAGAGGGACAGAAACCAGAAGAAACAAACAGAAAACATGTATTATAATATAGAAGACTTAAGCTCTAACATATCAATAATCATCAAATGTAAATGCCAAAAAACACCAATCAAAAGATTCTGGCAGAGTGGATAAGGAAATATGGCCCAAATATATACCGTTTACAAGAAATTCACTTCAAATTCAATGACATAGATGGGTTGAAAGTAAAGGGACTGAAACAGATATACCATGCAAACATGAATTTTAAAAAAGTAGAAGTGGCTATACACATATACCTCAGAGATGCTGTGGGTTTGGTTCCAGACCCCTCAATAAAGCGAATATTGCAATAAAGCGAGTCACATGAATTTTTTTGTTTCCCCAGTTTATATGAAACTTTTGTTCACACTATACTGTAGTCTGTTAAGTATGCAATAGCATTATGCCTAGAAAACAATGTACATACCTTAATTTAAAAACACTTTATTGCTAAAAAATGCTAACCGTCATCTGAACTTTCAGCGACTAGAAGTAGTAACATCAAAGATCACCATAACAAATCTAACCATAATGAAAAAGTTTGAAATATTGCAAGAATTACCAAAATGTGACACAGAGAAACAAAGTGAGCAAACGCTGTTGGAAAAAATGGCACCAACAGACTTGCTGGACGCAGGGTTATCACAAACTTTCGATTTGTAAAAAATGCAGTATCTGCTTAGTACAATAAAGCGACATGCAATAAAACGAGGTCTGCCTGTATTAATATACAAGGAAGTAGACTTCAGAGCAAAGAGAACTACTGAAGACAAAGAGGGGTATTACATGATGATAAAATGATCAATCCACTAGAAACTCATGCAGGTCCAACATGTATAAGTACCAAACAAGACCCTCCAGAGACATCAAGAAAAACTGACAGAACTGAAGGGGAAAAAGACAAATCCAGAGTTATAGTTGGGGACTTCCACACCCCTCTCATTAACTGACAGAACTACCAGAATTAAATAAGGGCTATGACTACAGATTCTGTAGCCATTAAAAGGGAATACTATGAACAACTTTATTCTTACAAATTTGACAATTTAGAAGAAGCAGACCAATTCTTCTAAACTGTATTAAAACTCAAACAAGATGAACAGTCCTATAATCATAAAAGAAAGTGAATTCATTATTTCAACACAAAAGAATTCTCTAAGGTCAGATGGTTTCAACTGGAGAATTCTAGCAAACATTTAAGGAATTAACACCAATTCTATATAATTTCTTCTAGAAAACAGAAGAGGAGGTCATACTTCCCAACTCATCTTATGAGGCCAGTAGTATCTTGATACCAAAACCAAACAAAGACAGTACAAAAAAAGAAACTGCAGACCAGTATCTCTCATGAACTCAGCAAATACTCAACAAAATATCAGCACCTCAAATCCAACAATGTATAAAAATTATATACCATAACCAAGTGGATAATTTTTCTAGGTATGCAAGGGTGGTCAAACATTTGAAAATCAATAAATGAAAATCAATAAATGAAGAAGAAAAATCATGATTGTATGAATTGAAGCAGAAAAGGCACTGGACAAAATCCAACACCCATTTATAATAAGAACTCTCAACAAGTTGGGAATTTTCTCAAATCAGTAAGGTGCTTCCATGAAAAACCTACAGCTAACATCATGGAATAAGATTCATGGGGTAAGACTGAATGCTTTTCCCCTAATAACAGGAACAAGGCAAGGATGTTGATCTTTACCACTCTTATTCAATAAAGTACTGGAATATCTAGCCCCTGCAATAAGGCAAGAGAAAGGAAGAAAAGGCATACACATGGGAAGGGAAGAAATAAAACTGACCCTATTTGTAGATGACACAATTGTCTATGTGGAAATCCCAAGAAATCTCCAAGTAAATTCCTGGAACTAATAAGTGATTTCAGCAAGCCTGCAGGATACAAGAGCAACAAAGAAAAACCAATTACATTTCTACATACTAAAAATAAACATGTGGAAACCAAAATTAAAAACATAATACCATTTATAATCACTCCAAGGAAATGAAGTATTTAGGTAAACACTTTAAAAAATATATACAGGATCTGGATGCTGAAAATTACAGAATGCTGACAAAATAAATTTTAGAAGACCTAAATAAATGGAGACATGCCATGTTCATGGATTGGAAGACTTGTTAATTCTACCTAAATTAATCTACAGAGTTAATGTAATTCTTATCAAAATCCCAGCAAGGTCTTTTGTAGATAACGACAAGCTTATTCTAAAATTTACATGCAAAGGCAAAGGAACTAGATTAGCTAAAATAATCTTGACAAAGAAGAATAAAGTAGGAGGAATCACTCTACCTGGTATCAAGGCTTACTATACAATTACAGTAATTAAGACAATGTGGTATTGGTGAGGAAACAGACACAGAGATCAATGGAACAGAATAGAGAACCCAGAAATGGACCACAATACAAAGTATCAGTATTCAGGCTATATAAAACTTTGACAGGGAATTCCCTGGTGGTCCAGTGTTTAAGACCTGGTGCTCTCACTTCCAGGGACCCAGGTTCTATCCCTGGTTGGGGAACTAAGATCCTGCAAGCTGCACAGCATGGCCAAAAAACAAACAAACAAAAAACCAAAAAAAAACCTTTTACAAATCAAGAAGACAAGGGTTGAGTGAAGTGGTTGAATTATGCCATCTTGAACAAAGGCAGTTCAGTTCCAACCAGTTTTGCAAAAGCAAAACAATATTAAACTTTGGGACACATCCTTCTCAGATGAGATCATCCAAACTGGCCTTTTCAAAACTAAGAAAAGCAATTAGTCACACAGACAACAACAGAGCAGATCAGAACCCTGATTCCCCATGATCAAGTAGTAAAAGTGTGCTCTTCTGCCAGGAATGGAAGCTGTAAGAACAGCTGGTTCTGAAAGGGTGAGCAGGAAGCTGGTTCAGAAGCACTGGGTCATGTGGGCAGGAAGGGAATGGACACTCTATGATCCTTCTGGAAAATGGACTCAGTTGCACAGCGTTCTCATACTTCTCTGTACTATCTTATCACCTTCTCTTTACCTCCACTACAAAAGTGTCAATGATGTGCTCCTGGGGGAGGAACCAGTGGGCTACTTCCTCTTCATCCATCACCGGGGCTAGATGAAACTGCTTCAGGTAACTGTTGGTTAGTTCTTGAACAGCTTTGATATCTCTTGGTTCCATTGGCCTCAAGCCTGAAGTTTTTGTAACCTGTTGGAGTGAAAACAAAACCAGTTGGGACGGGCTTCCCTGGTGGCACAGTGGTTAAGAATCCGCCTGCCAATGCAGGGGACACGGGTTCGAGCCCTGGTCCAGGAATATCCCACATGCTGCAGAGCAACTAAGCCCGTACGCCACAACTACTGAGCCTGCGCTCTAGAGCCCGTGAGACACAACTACTGAGCCTGTGCGCCGCCAACTACTGAAGTCCACGTGCCTACAGCCTGTGCTCCGCAACAAGAGAAGCCACCACAATGAGAAGCCCGCGCACAGCAACGAAGAGTAGCCCTTGCTCGCCGCCACTAGAGAAAGCCCACTTGCAGCAATGAAGACCCAACACAGCCAAAAAAATAAAATAAAATAAAATAAATAAATTTATTAAAACAAAAAAAGTTGGGAGGTTTAAATAAGAGGAGTAAACAAACTTGGCGTCAAAGCATGATCCCCAGACCAGCAATATTAGCATCCCATGGGAGCTTGTCAGAACTGCAGAATCTTGGGCCCACCGCAGACCTACCAAGTCAGGACGTGCAGTTTCACAAGATCCCCTGGTGATTCGTATACACATAAAGCTTGAGAACCACTAGTTTAGAACATAAGCTACACGACATGTTCTATCCTATCTCTGTGTACCAGGTCTTTGGTCAGTATTGTCCATGACCCAGACAAAACCAACGGGAACACTACAAGTTCATCTATATCCCCATGCCAAGAACTTTAACAGCCTACACGATAGGGCAGAACAATCTCAGCATGTGTTCCGGAGGATCACGCTTTTAAGACTGCCACGTCTGACATTTTGAAAACAACAGTTGAAAATGGCTGAGAAACTTTTTGTCCAATAGCCCGTGGAAAAGATGTAGCTCTTCTGTTCTCGTGAGCAATAAAAATGAAAGAAAAGTAAAAATCATATCGGTCAGTATGGGAAGGGAAGCATTTTAATTGCCAAGAATGAATGGCTGGTTGCCAAGTAGTGGCCCTGGTCTCTTATGCCATCTTTTGATTAAAAGGTGATCAGAATAGGCATCTGAATCCATCATTCCAGAACATCAAAATTTTTACATTAGGCCATGGGAATAACAAACCCTCAAGGTCAGGACAAGTCCCCATTTGGATTTGTTCAAGTCTTATCCTTAAAAGAGCTCCAGACAGCAACTATAGGAAGTGTACAGACACCAGGATACTTGACAACAGAAGTGAGAAAGGTCACTACATTTGCTTGTTTGTACAAAGAAAAAACTTAATACAAATACAACTGCATTTTCCCAGTTAACTCGATATTTTTTTTTCTTGAAGAAATATTGGATAAATTTTAAGTGACAAATAACTTGCATATAAATAGTGCTATTCTATCTTTTCTGTCCTAAATTACCACTAAGTACTTTTAGAATTTTTTTTAATTGAAGTATAGTTGATTTATAATGTGCCAATCTCTGTTGTACAGCAAAGTGACTCAGTTATACATATATATACATTCTTTTTTTATATTCTTTTCCATTATGGTTTATCACAGGATATTGAATATAGTTCCCTGTGCTGTACATTAGGACCTTGTTGTTTATCTAAGTACTTTAAAATTAAAAACTGCCTTTAAAATTAGATCATCACAATTCCTGCATGCCCCCAGACTACTGGTAGGGGAGAAGACCAAGGTGGAAAATGGGTTTTCATTTTGAGTGTCGGCTCTGATGGATGTTAGTAGTTGTGCTGAGGTTTCTAACGTTCTGTGACAAGAACTGCTGATTGATTACTGATTCACTTTGGGAGGAGATGGGCTTTGTGTTTACAGACCCAGCAGTCCTTAGCTGAGTATTTACTATGTGCCACTCAGTTATGATTTATGGAATCTACAAAGATGCAGTAATGCAGCTAAAATAGTTTAATATTCTAAATTGAGAGAATTTAAGTCCTTGACATTTAATAGAGAACTCATACTTTTAGTATTTCTGTGGATCTCAAAGCCAAAGGACCCGAAATCTCCAGGTCCCAGGTTCCACCCAAGGCTTAACCCTTGGTTAATAATGGCCTGAATAGGTGTTGAATGAATGAATGGATTCCTAGGTTTTTAGCACAATCATTTACCCAAAAAGGTGAGGTGAAGGCTGCAGACACGGAAAAAAGTCACTGTCAGCTCTGAAGAGATGATATTTCTACAGCCTGGCATTTAAGTACAAGCCAGGAGTGAAACTGTATTTTTCTTTTGTTTCCCTAAGCCAATTTTAGTTATTCGGAGCATTTCTACACTGCAATTCATGGGAAGAGGAAACCTATGTGATTGCTAAATGGTGTTACATGAAATAAATATACATTTCTAAATGCTGGTAGGAAGGCCAAAGCCATACCAAATGTATACTGCAGTCATTTGAAAAGATTATTTTTTACTATGAGGATGACCTTGATACATTTTTAAACAGCCTTTCTCAACATCAGATTGTTCTTTCTTTTGTTACTGGTTCAGTAAGAATCAATAATATCAAGCAATGAGATTAACTAATGAAAGCAACAGGATACATCTTCTCTGTTCATAGAGAACATTCAGAAATGAAGACTGAAGCTGGCCAACTCCTTTTTGGAGCAAAATATGCTTCTGCAGCACAGTTCTTATTCACTGAATTTTCATACTGTGTAATCACTAAAATCAACATCCTTTCTGCCCAGAAGACACCCTTAAAGCGGCAGTTCTCAAATATTTTGTTCTGGGACTTTGTTATGCTCTTAAAAATTATTCAGTACTCCCAAAGAGCTTTGCCTACATGGGTTATATTTATCCGCATTTATCATATTAGAAACTAAATTAGAAATTTTAAAAAAAAGAATGTATAAGCTCACATTCCATATAGCCTCTGGAAGACTGCACAGTGCACTTATAAGACAATGAAATGAAAGATGCAAATTATACTTTTGTGTTTTATAAAAAACTGACTTCACAGGCCCCCCAGAGGTTTCTGGGAACTTCAAGGGATCCCTGGACCACACTTTGAGAACTGCTACCTCAGGTCTCTGAAGGTCAGAAAAATGGGTAATAGAATTTAGATAAGGAAGACTCAGTGAAAACAGTATTGTTTGGCAAACCGGCAGGGAGAAAACACATAAACTTGGTAATTTCCAAGCACTTCAAACAAGTTTTTACAGGAGCATTAAAGCAGGAGAGAACATCAGACTATATCCAGCTATAAAAACATATAAGGTCCTAGAAACAGGGGAAGAATATTTACTTTTGCTGATTAACAATGGCTTATGCGTCTCAGAGCCTAAACTTGTTTCTTTCTAATATCAGAAAGTCACATCCTCTCCAAGAAATCTACAGAAGCACGAAATAAATTTTAAAATATAAAATTATATTTTAGGGAGTTCCCTGGTGGCCTAGTGGTTAGGATTCCGGGCTTTCACTACTGTGGCCCAGGTTCGATCCCTGGTCAGGGAATTGAGATCCTGCAAGCTGCCCAGTGCCGCCAAAAACAAAAAAAGAATCATATCTTATATAATAGCTGTTGTCTTCAGGAAGAGGTGGGGGAAATTCTATACCTAGACAAAAATCTCAGCTTTGGCATAATCTGAAAGAATCAAGTGGCAATGTTTTCTGAGACTTCAATAAGAAGCAGAAAAAACTTCCAGTAACTGAGAAAATCTTAACTTACAAAAACAAACTCTATTTCTGAATCAGATACTTTCCCACCATCCAACTAATATGCATTGCTTGTTGGACTCTATATGCACTGAAATCTGCGTAAAATCTGCTTGTAAGTACATAAGGAAACAAAGCTCAGAGCCCTATTGAAAAACAGAAGCAGTGCCGTTCTCTGTCAAACTATGTGGTGTGAACTGATTTGGAGCTAAGATTCCACAGTAGAGATGTCGGCAATGATTATGATTATTTATTTGATTTAAGAAGGAGCAGTAGGACGTTAAACACTAAAAAAACATCGACAGTTACTAAATCGAGAACACCTGAGTCTTAGCATGTCTTCCCAGGCGTAAAGTTCTTGCAACACAATGTAAAGACACTGGGAGATTAACCTGACTCCCGCTTTTTATCTGCTTCAAATTCCTTCACCTTGAAGAGCACCGACTAAAAAAAAAAAAAAAAAAAAACCCAACGTGATTTGGAAATTCTCAACACCAAATTAAAAACAAACCAACACTGAAAGGGTAGGAAACTGTGTTCCTCTTGGGAAAACCTTAGTCTCGCAGGTAACAGTAGCTAATGGCATGGGCCCCGGGGATGGTTCTGTCCTGATTGGAAGACTCTGGGCAGATCAATCTGGTGTCTCAATGTCCTCTTCTGTGATTGGGGACAGTCACCCGCCCTCTCTGATTGGTGTAGATAATAAATGAGATAATGGATGTTAACTGTCTGGCATAATGCTGGCTGCAATCAATGTTGACTTTTATAGTCAGATGTCCACAGCAAAGATGTAAAGCCGGCACGGTAAGCAGAAACGGGCCTGGCAAATCAGAAAACGAGATAGAATCAAAGAGCAAAAGCTGTATTCAGTAAGGTTCTTGTCTTTATGCTTCACGGTACAAAAATGTTCTTAAATGATGCAGTTGCCAGAGGGGGCATCATCCACCTGGGCCCTCGGGAGAGAAGGAGGCGGTCTGGTGTATGCTGCCTCGTCCAGCTTCTAACTCAGGAGCTGACACCATGGTGGCTGCTGGAAGCACCTTCCAATTTTCCAGTGTCTCTACTTGCATCTCTTCTATCTTCTCTCTCTCTTTTTTTTTATAATTTACTCTTTAGTTTTCTTTCCTTCCCTATGACTTAAAAGGAGGAAGGGAGGCTGGAACACACCCATGAGAGGTGTTTGGACCTTGACACTCATCCCTTCCTGCCTCAACCTGGTCTCTAATGACGGCACAGTGAGACGTCTGGTTGGACTGGGCCTTGGTGCCCCCAAGGCAGTTGTGTTAGAGGTGAGGGTGGAGGCAAAGGGACCTCACAGGAGAAACATGGACGTCTAGGGCCTGCCTTCCAAGTCCTCCACTTATTAGTGACAGGCCCTGGTCTAAGCATCAAACTTCACAAGCCTCGGTCTTTGCATCTGTACGATGGGGATAAGAATACTGACTTCAAAAGTTGGTTGGAAGAATATACTGAACAATATACGTGACAGCACTTTATAAACTTCAACTTATTAGGGAAGAAAAAAGGCAATCACCATAGCAACATGGCCAGAAGAGGACTGCTCCACCAAGGAAACTAGGTTAACCACAACCAAGATGCCAAGGTCTGGTTTCACCACCAATGCCCGCCCCACCAGCAATTTATCACCAACTTGTCAAAACTTTGTTACCTATGAGTTGATGGATGCTTGTACAAAAATATGAAGGCTGATGGAAAAAGTCAAGTCAAAACTAACTTTCAGTACCTCTAATTCTAATCATCCTGAATAAACCAACGCCAGCTACTAAAATTCCTTATTCTTCAGTCTACGTTAGGCAACTATGTGTAAGGGGGCACTTTCCTTACCCACAACTAGACAGGTTTAGGCTCAAGAAACTTAAATCTGGGGAGACCAAAGTAGAACAGCATTCGGCCCTAGTGAAGAAAGTAGGCACGCCTCCAGTTCTTATTTCAACTCACATACGGCAAAGTATTTGACAATTTGCAAGGAGGAGGCTGAGAATCAATGGTGTCCTGTCTTAGCTGTGCACTGTGCCTCCCTTGTTCCTCTTTATTTCTCATGGCCACTTGTGCCTCTACATGACTCTGTCCCGCTCAGTGGCTCTGGGTCTCGGCCACTAGCAGAAATTATTTCTAGCTGATCAGTAAATTACGATGGTCATGATCATGGTGTGACCCCTCAGAGCAGTTTCCTGCATCTCCATTTCAGTGCACATGTCTCCATACACTTACCTTCAATTCTGTCACCCCAACTTGAGGGGGCCTGGTCCTTCTTCCTCAGGACACGTGGACCCTCCTTCATTATGTCATCTGTGCTTTTTATTTATCTCTGTTCTGATCTACGTTCCCCCCTCTGTCCTTGACCTCACAGATAGGCAGTGAGTTCATAGTTCAAGCCCCACTGTCTGCAACTACAGCTTAGGCAGAAGGGAGACAGTGCCTTCCAGGCCCTCTACCAGGTGGCGGAGCCTCGGAATGATGACCCTGACATCTCCAACACCTGGTTTCCTTCACCTCCACTTTTCTCCTTATGAAATTCTGCGTGAGTCAGCAATTAGTTGATTCTGGTCTGTCATCAGAAAAAAGACATCAATTCCTGCAGCCGCTGATCACATGCATTTGGTAAACACACAACCGGCCCAAGACAAAAGGCGCTAGAGTTGGCTGCACCTTCCACAGGTGAAGTCCTCTCCTTCTTTGGGAGGAACATGGCTATATTGCACAAGAATCCCTCAATCGAGTTAAAATATCTACTACAACCCAAAAGAAAGAATAGCTCTGACGAAACCAAAACTTTACACAAAAGATCCCATCTTTGGCGGACAGATTCCACGATGGCCCCAGTGATGCCTGCCCTCCTGGAGTTCATGTCCCCGCCATCCACTTGTCTCGAGTGTGGGTGGGGCCTGTGACTTGCTTCTAACCAATGACATACAGCAACAGTGATTCCACTTTAATTGACTATGCAGCGTTCTAACTTCCATCTTGCTAGCAGATGCTCTCTGTAGACTCTCCTCGCTGGGTTCGATGAAGCAAGCCGCTGTGCTGTAAGCTAAGCTACAGAGAACCCCAGCCGACCAGGAGCTGAGGCAGCCTCAGGCCGATGGCCGGCAAGGAACTGAGGACCCCAGGCCAACTGCCCACAGAGAACTCAAGGCTGCCAACAGCCATGTGAGCTTGGAAGTGGATCCATCCCCGGTCGAGTTTTCAGAGGAGGCCCCGACCCTGGCTGACACCTTAATGACAGTTTTATGAGAAACCCTGAAGCAAAGGCCTCAGCTAAGCAGTGCCTTGATTCCTGACCCACAGAACCCAAGAGATAGCACATGTGTTGGTCTGAACTTCTACATTTGTGGTAATTTGTTATGTAGCGATAGATAATTCATTCACCATCTGAGCCCTGAACAAAGCTAAGACTGATAAGCACGTTTAAATTTCCACTTATTAAGAGACAATTTTTCACACTGGGAATTTACTAGTTTAAAAATATGCTAATTTAATGAGACATTATTTCCTCTCCCCGGGTTTCTTCTTTAAACCTTATTCCTTAGTTCCATGTGTTAAGATATCATCAGAAACCTGAACTTTTCTTTCCTCTTCCTAAACAGAATATAAATACTCAAAATTTCAAAACTTACATGTCTGGAATTCAAGCCCTTCCAACCCCAAGCTGAAGAACTTTAAAAAGCCTTAAAAAAAAAAAACCCCACCTCCTTTTTTCTGGCCCCAGAGTTCTATGCAGTCTTTTTAGCTGCATATTCACATCCTCAGACCCATGAGCCAGTTTTTAGCTTCCTGCAAATAATTCTTTTCTACATTAAAAGTTTCAGTTATTAACAGCTTTGAAAAACTGCAAATCATTCTTACTTACATCTGGAAGTCTGTACAGCTTCATTGTTCTCTGCAAAGTCATATTTCTACTCAAGTGAGAAAATTTCACTTCTACCAATTTTCTGGGGTTTAGTGATCGATGCCAGTATCTGGAATACAATACAGATTTTAAGATCTAACTGATTTCTGACTCTCCAAGTTTTTCACCTTTGTCTAAGCTCAGCTGTTATAGAAGCAGTGAATGGACACTTATGTTGGGCCCAGTGCAGTGCTGGGTGCTGGCCCTCTTCCTATGCAATTATTTTATCTGTCATTTTTGACCTCTAAATGATGTCCCAGTTATGTTCCTTTGTTGTTTGTAACCGTCCATCTCTTTCAATAAAGAGAAATCTTAGAATTGCAGAAGGAATATTGATAATGCTCAGTCTGTAAGTATTGAATGAGCATCACAGATTCTAAGATAGCAAACCAAAAAGTTTAAAAACATGAAAAAACTCTCCTTAAGTTTAGTAGCCTTCACATTTATATAACGCACACCAAAGAAGACAACTTTTTGAAAAACAAGCTTGAATTTCTTAAGTGTTTCTAGTTTAGGTACTCGGATGAATGATTATATTAAAATAACACCTGTGAAGTCTTATTTATTCTGTTTATTTATGAATAAGTTAATAGGAGAGAGTCATTTTACAGTTTTGTCTTTTATACTCTGTTTTCCTGAAGTTTCATCTTATTTGAGTCAATAAAAATAACAGAGGGAGAAACTCTTTCTGAGGCTGTAGGAACAGGTTATTCAAGTGACAATCTGATAAACAATTTTCTTACTAGATTAACCTTTAAAAGCTTGATAAGAGCAGATGAAGAAATAAAAACAGCTTTAGCGGGTTTTTCAGCTGATGTTTATCAAGCTTTCGGAGTAGTTCCTGATAGCACTGGTGTGACAGTGAGTGTTAGAGAAGGAAAGAAAATCGTACTACAGGGCATCCCGAGATAACTGATGCCCTGGGTTTCCCAAGGCAGAGACTATGCTTTCAAATGGAAGAGACACAGAAATGGAGATGTAGCACCATTAGTATCACGTGACTGTGGGGTTTACTGCGAGAGTACTGGGCTAGTGGTTCTTGGTTCTATCTCCATCTCTGCTACCCACCAACCACATCATCACGGGTCAGCCAAAGTCCCTCTGGGTTACGCCGGTGGAGAGTAATACTTGCAGCAACATGGGAGGGAGGCTCAAAGCGTTAGGTACAGGTGACGTGCAAGATAAAGGTGGGACGCTATTACCTGCATGTGGCCACTGGCTTGGGAAGAACCACTCCAGCAGTATAAACGGCCTGGAAAATCCCTTCCAGGTTCACTCTTCTGGTTATTTCTCGAATCAACACTGGGGCTACCCGTTTGGACCTCAATTTCTTATGAACACAAAGGAAGTTGATTTCGACCATCTTCTTCACGCTAAGAAATAAAGGTGTTGAAAATTAGAGCCACCGTTAAGAGGAAAACATTTTCAAAAACAAGACAACACCTATAACATTTCAAAGAATGAGAAACTGAAAGCCCTCCTTTAACACAATATTTAAGAAAAATATCCTATCTTTTAGATATTTCACAGATTTAGCTATTTTCCACACTCCCCCACCAAAATGATCAAAACTCCAGGCTGTGGAGAAGCAAACCCTCTTGTTCTAAATAAATTTGAGAACTTTGGTCTCTTCTGAATTTTCAGTGTAGAAACTGGATCAGCTGTGCCTCAAAGTTTCTATATCTGTTTTTCCTGTAATGTATACAGTTACGACATCTGGGTCACCCAGATGCAGAATCTAATAGGACGTTGCTTTGGAGCATAATGCAATACCCAGGATCCCTGGGAAGTGCCTCGACCAGGCCAGAGCTGGTGCTTTTCTGAGCGACCATAAACCTTCTAGAGCTCCAAAGCCCATCCTCTGCTCTGGTTCCAGATACGGAGGCATTTCATTTGGCACAAAATATTCCTTGAGATCAAATGCTTTTTAGCAGTAAATAAGCTCACCCAGTACATTGAAAGGTGAAGAGACCTATTACGCATTAGATCTTCGCGTTTCATAACTGTATCTTTGACTTTCTGGGCTGAAGACCCAGAGCAAAAATGGAACAGACATATCTGTGGATAGAAAGACTTAAAAAGAATCCCTCGAGTAATTATTTTCCCCAGAAACAAATCTGAAATACCTATTTACAGTTTTGTTTTTTCTGCTACGGACATATATACATACCTGTGTGTGCATGTATGAGACTGAGAAGCAGAGACAGAAAAAGAGATAGAGAAAAATACAGCTCTTTTTTTTTTGGTCACTGTTCACAACCTGTTTTTTATGAATTATTTTTAACTTTATTTTTTAGAGCACTTTTAGGTTCCCAGCAAAACAGAGCAGCAAGTACAGTTCCATACACCTCTGCCCTCCCCACGCACACAACCTCCCTCAACATCAGCAGCCTGCATTCAGTCATTTCAAAAAGCCTATTCTAGGGGATTCCCTGGCGGTCCAGTGGTTAGGACTCTGCGCTTCCACTGCAGGGGCCGCGGGTTCCATCCCTGGTTGGGGAGCTAAGATCCCACATGCCGCGCGGCACGGCCAAAACCAAAAAAAAGCCTATTCTAACCACAGTTCTTGGAGAAGCAATGTATCAAAACTGACAAGCTTCACTATGTACCTGTCGTAGATCCGAATGTTCGCGGGAATGGCGCTGATGAACCCCACTAGCTTTTTGTTCGAAGATACCCTGACTCCACAGTGCCACTGGAGGAGCCAGCCTGGGGGACGCAGAGCCCTGAAGTCAGTGCAGGCAAGGAAAACAGATGCGGTGAGTGTCCAGGAACACAGGGACAGACAGAGACAGGCCGACCCCCCCTCGCCCTGTCCCCAGCAAGCACACGTGACCGGCGAGACTCACCACAGCAGGAACTCGGGCGAGTAGTCAAAGCGGAACATGTTGTCGTCATCCTCCACGTAATTCTCATTCAGCAGCGTGTACAGCTCCCTGAGCTACGAGACCAAAGAAGCGTCCTGCCTGTGATGCTTGGGACCAGCGCAGAAGCAACCCACGCCAAGTCGGGGAACGAGGTCGAAGGTTTTACTCACCACTTCGGCGTTACCCAAATCTAAAGTGTCCCACATAAAGCCCTGCGGCAGGGAATACGGTTCTTGACGCACGTTTTCTTTATCAGCTTCAATTGCGCCATGAGATGTTATTACTTCATCTGGGACGGGGAGGAGGGGAAAAATAAAGACAAAAAGAGAGACGATTCAATTACAGAGTTTCCTGACGATCCAAAATGGTCAGTTACAGGAAACAAAAGCGTGCTTAGGGCTCTTGAGTTCCACATAATCCTTAAAAGTACTGTATCGTTTCAGCTGCTGCCAGTGCGAAGCAGGGTGGTTACGCAAGGTGGAGGGTAACTGCTAGTGGACAGTTACGGGAGAAATCCTCTGTCATCCACTGGCAAACTGGACATTACGAAACAATGGTGACTTCTCAGTCTGAACTCCTAGATTACAGATTAATCATTCAGCACAACTGCCGGCGACACAGGCTTGATATGACCGCCTTAGAGATGTTTTCTGTTTAACTGCTTTTTCAACCAACGGGGGGCAAGGGCTGCAGTGACCTGACCCCTCCCAGCAAAGTTCAAAATTAATTTCAGGACTGTTTACTTCTGTCTGGGCTGCTGGCAGCACAGTTCAAGCCATCAGTGTCTCCAGCGATTTCCACAAAGGCGCCCTTTCCCACTTCTTCCTCCGGAGCTTCCCAGTGAGGTTGGGATAAAGTCCAAGCCCTTGATCGGGGCCACTGCTTGCCTGGCCACCGTCAACACATCTACCCAGCCCTGCCCTCAGGGCTTCGGGCCCACTGCCCTCCCTCCGACTGGGCCTCTGCCCAGAAGGCCCATTCCCGGTCTTTCACACGGCTGGCCGCTGGCATTTTTTCAGCCATAGCCTTACACATAACGTCCTCACAGCATCCTCCCCGACTAAAGCTTCTTCCTACGTGGAGTATGTCCTCACCGCGCGCCCACCGTTTATCCTACTTTCCTACCACTGTTTCCCGGGTCTGCGCCCCAGTGCCTGGCATTTAGTGGGAGACACTCAATAAACATCTGCTGAATAAATGAGCTTCAGGTACAGTTATTACCATCACAGACCTTTTCACAGGGGGGAAGTCACAGGGTTTGTACCAGCCCCAAGGGGTTTCTTCTTCTCTATTTCCTAATCCCTAACTCTGCACGTTCATCTTATCTCCACTCCACCAGCTCATCCCCAAGTGAATACCTCAGGCTCCAGGGTCAGCCCTAGAAGCCAGATTCCCAGCTGTTCCCCTGGGGTTCCTTGGGAGTTGCTCAGGGCTTGTCTGATCCACATAACAACACCGGGGGCCCACCCCACGCAAGCAGCTCCAAGCAGCTGGGTGTGTTTGACTGAACTGGGACGTGGCTCTGGAGAGAAACGAAGAGGCAGAGTCTCCCTGACTTTCAAACGTTCTCCCCGACCTCAGGCTCCCTCTTCCACCATTAACCTGGTGTTGCCTTAATTGAGGTATGTAAAGAACATTCTAGGAACCCGAGAACACTGCAGGGATTTAGGGGAGGGGCCGAAACGAGGTGAGCGGCGGGGAAGTCTTCCCAAAGAGGTGCGCTGGGGTGAGGCGCCAGCTGGAAGAGAATTTTCTCCCCTGGGCACTGACCCAAAAGGCCCCAGCAAAATTTAGCCCAACCCAATACATTCAGATCAATAAATCTACACCCCTGTAGCTAATGGTCACTCAACTCAATGTCATTTAAAATCCAGTAAATTCATTCTAGAAGGTCTTCCTCCACTACCAAATAATTTCTAGAGCCTGAAAGAAAAATATCAAGCAAAGATAATTGCTTTCTTCTTTCTTTCATGCTCTGAAGCTCACGATTTTGAAGCTGCTTGGCGTGGGCAAGGGTGGAAAACGAAAGGTCACTTTTTAAAAAGTTTGAAACCCATTATTTGAAGGCACAGAGAAGGATTGTTCCTTGCTTTATATTTGTTAAAACTGACTATGTGTACATAACTGGGCTAATAAGAGTTTGGGATGGCAACGAGTACCTTCTATTATACAGATTTTGAACTGGAACTATCAAGGAAGAAAAGTATGGAAATAATATATGGAAATATGTATCTTCATATAAACGTACGACAAAGCAGCAGGTTTAGCTTGTAATACATTGAAAAACATTTTTATACATTTATATCATCTTTTTTCTGGCATAATGTGAAAGAGTAACAATGAAATTATTAAGTTTCTTTATTAATTATTAATTTAATAATTATTAAATTATTAAGTTTACAGAACCTTAAGTGGTAAAAGTTTAAGTGAAATGTGATGGAGCAAGCCGGGCACTGAGGGAAAGAGGCCTATTACAGATTTCTACACGACCCAGAGCACTTATGAAGGCCTTCACGGGGTGTCCCAATTCGCTTATTATACTGGAATGTTATCACATTGGTAATAATTAACAACATGGGTGAGTGTTCAGAATCCTATTGTTAAACAGAGCAAAATTTTCCATTTCAGTAAGATTTAATAGGGCAAATTTTCTGTGTCTTTTGGGATAACTGAGGTGTGAGATTGCTAAAAATTTATGCAGAAGAAAAACCACTCCATGAAGATCAGAACCAAAAAACTGGGGGTGGGTGAGACCCCTCTTATATACATATATTTAATACACTAATGTTTGAAGTGTGGGGAAATTAGATTTCTTTATAGGGACAGGAGTTAGATTAAAATTGTTGTTACTGAAAGCCAATGTCGCCACCCAACACTTATTTTAAGAAGAAAAATATGACTTTTGTATAAATTTCGAATCTGTGGTCTAAAACAAATCATATAAGTGAAGTCAAGTCTCTTTTGTGTTTTTTTGTTTGTTGTTAACCCAGCTTTGTTTTTTGGGGGAAAAGGCAGAAAAGCTTACTTAGTTTGGGTACCGGCTGTGTGTCCCAAAACTGGTATCTGTGTTTGGCAGCCTCATCAATGTTCCTGGCGGGGCCCTGGCATGCGGATAACAGCTCCATTGCCCTCTGGATATCCTGCAACTTCTGCATTGGAATGGTGGGATTCTACAACAGCAAAGACACACAGACACAAAATATGAGGAAGCTGCCGCTGCTCCCAAACCTGGGGCAGGTCCACGTGCACCTGCACTGGAGACTACACGGCGTTCGCTGGAGAAATGCACAACCCTCCTCTAAGTCTGGCCCTTGGGCTCAAGGATGCTAACGTATTAAAATATAAGCAAATGTATTAGGTTGAAGGCAACAACAGTCCTATAGCTTCAATGGGGCTCTGACAGTCTGGGAACTCTCAAGTAAACCGAACCACTCTCTGCTTCAGTTTCCCACCCATCTGCAAAGGGTCCTCGGTCCTCACCATTAATTACTCGTGTGGGCGGAGCAGCAGAGAGGAGTGCCCTGCAGTGCAAATGCTACCATCATACAGCAGCCAGTCAGACTCCAGCCTCGGCTCCACTGTTGGGGTTAATGCTCGGGAGGAGCAACGTGGGGACAAAGGAAATAACTTCTAGAACGGAAACCAGGCAGACGAGGGACATTTTAGTTCATAAAAAGAAAGAAAGAGGGGGCTTCCCTGGTGGCGCAGTGGTTAAGAGTCCGCCTGACGATGCAGGGGACGCGGGTTCGTGCCCCGGTCCGGGAAGATCCCACGTGCCGCGGAGCGGCTGGGCCCGTCAGCCATGGCCGCTGAACGTGCGCGTCCGGAGCCTGTGCTCCTCAACGGAAGAGGCCCGTGTAACGCAAAAAAAAAAAAAAAGAAAGAAAGAAATCTGAACTTAGTGCCGGGCTGGGAAGGAAGTGCATCAACAAAGGACTCTCTAAGGATGCCTCCTCCTGGACCACACCCCGCCCTCTGCCAATCCTGACGCCCCCTCCAGAGGCCACGAGGATGTGCAGTTTCCTCTATGGATTCAGATCTTCTGCAACCATAAAAGCCTTTTCCCCCCAACCCAAGTGGTGGAAACAACCTCCCTTTTAAGTAATACGTATCCTCAGTCTATAAAATTGACAATGCCTTTAAATACTAAAGTTCCTTCCTCAAAGCCAATATTCCTGTCATCTCTGAAGATCCCGCAGCTCTTTTTTTTGGGGGGGGGGCAGAAATCCCTCATGGAAAATGAGACTATAACTGAAATGAGCAAGTGGCATGTAGGACTGAATATGGAAATCAGTGAGGTTTTTTCAACATGTGAAATTATTGATTCATTTTAGAATTTTGATGCCATACAAAGAATGCTCTTCACTGTGGGCTCAGAATTTGTTAGAAGGAGTCTCAGAGTCTTCGGTTTCCCTGTATGTCAACACCATGGGCACCAAGGAAAGGTACCATCGATCCTCAATGGTTTATTAACAGCAGCTCTGGACTTCTGTTCCGTTTTGACTCTGAACTCTGTGGTCTGGAGCAAATCTTTGAATCTGGAAGCCTGCTTGTTTGACCCAGTACAAAACAGGGTTTATTTAATACAGACCATCCTGTGGTGGCTTTACTCACTGGGTTCCCTTAAGATTCTTGCCCCTAAAATGATTCCAAGAAACAAAGTGCTGGAGTCTAACCAGAGGTAGGTTAAAGTCTTAATGTCTCCTCTTGGAAGTCTAACAGCCTCACCCAGGACTGCCACAAATTCTGTAAGCCGTTCATCTTATATTTTGATTGAGGTCTGAATCATCAGGTTCATATATATCAGTTACACGTACTAATTTAACAAAATAGTTTTGTTGTTCTAATTTACTGTATATTTATATTTCTCTTGTTTGGGCCTCTTTTGAACCTCCCACAGAAAAGTAACTGATTTCTAGCAAAATGAAATTTACATTCACTTGAACTCCCAACAGTGCAATCAACTAGGAGATCTGCAACTTACATAGGGTGAGAGCACAGCGTATTTCAGCTAGTAATGCTTGAACATGCACCCCTTTATCTTAAAATAGGCCACGTAGAACCCAGTCTTACAAAAATATACCTACAGTATCTGCACCGAATTTGCCATGGTAACCCTTCTTTCCTGCTATTTGAGTTAAATCCTCTAACAGGGCTATACCAAACTCCAACCCTTTTGTAACAAACATGCATCAGCATCTTTGTTCCAAAGGAGCCAATGATGGTACCCCGTCTGCATGAAGAAGCCTTCAGAGTGGTTTCTGCCTTGGCAGGTTGACCAGCAGTCTTTACATGAAATCACCATTCATGAAATAGTCATATTCCAATGCTCACTATTAAATGCTTTCGTTTTTTACTGAAGTTAGGTTGATTCACAATATTATATTAGCTTCAGGTGTACAATATAGTGACTCTTTTTTTTTTTTTTGCCGTATGCGGGCCTCTCACTGCTGTGGCCTCTCCCGTTGCGGAGCACAGGCTCCAGACGCGCAGGCTTAGCGGGGCCATGGCTCACGGGTCCAGCCGCTCCGTGGCACGTGGGATCTTCCCGGACTGGCACACGAACCCGTGTCCCCTGCATCGGCAGGCGGACTCTCAACCACTGCACCACCAGGGAAGCCCCGTGAGTCAATATTTTTATAGATGACACTCAAAGTAGATTCAAGTAAGTACAACTTTCAAATCCATAGCGACAGAGCAGTAAGGAAAACTCAGCTATGATAAATTCTTAAACCTATCCAACCACCTACCAGAGCAGCACCACACGGGGTGTTTGGAAAGGTAAGAATGTGTGCTGACCCCGCATTAGCCTCCCACTATCATATGCTGGTGTAAGAGTCAGACATGCCTCTTTTCCTCCATATCTGTTCCTTGGGAAATACTGAACACCAACTGTACTCTTTGCCCATTATTTTCCAATTTAATACCTTGGAAAAAATGTTCAAGTCCTTCATCACTAAGAAGTGTACAAGAACCCAAATATCATTTTATTTTGGTTCTTGAGCGTAGACTGCAACATTCTCTAAACTGAAGAATCTCTAAAGGTCACTGTAAATGACGGTGTTATGTAGAGCTGACATCAGTTTCAGGGAAAGGAGCCGCAGTTTTTAAAATGCAGTGAAAAGCCCACATTAAAACAATTTTGACTTAGTCTTCATGAAAAAAGAAAAGAATTTCTCTACCATACCACGGTAGCAGTTCCTCCTGCCTTGCTTGGCTGTAGTTTCTTTTTCTTCTTTTTTTTTTTAAATTCCAACCACCCACTCATTTTATTTTTTATTTTTTTAAAATTTATTGAAGTATAGTTGATTTACAATGCTGTGTTAATTCCTGCTGTACAGCAACGTGACTCAGTTATACATATATGTATTTTTTTCATATTCTTTTCCATTGTGGTTTGCCACAGGATATTGAATATAGTTTCCTGCGCTATACAGTAGGACTTTGTTGTTTATCCATCCTACACATACTAGTTTGCCTCTGCTAATCCCCGATTCCCATTCTGTAGTTTCTTATAAGTGACCAGAGGCAGGGGAAGGGCCCTAAATCACCAGGGGTACAGGGCTGGGCAGCAGCTGATGGTGATGACAGAAAGAATAAGGAGATGGTCACAACTGCATGTAAATAACACCACATTTGTCTGATGAAGCAACGATGAGAAATGGACAAGATATCTTGCCAGCTTATGGTGCACCTTATATGAGTTACCTTGGAACTTATGTCTGTGGATAGACTATTTATTACCAGAGAAGCAAGTTGAAAAGCTAGTGAGGGAAACTGCACTTTCTTCTCACCCCACAAAGGCAATCAGGGAAAAATTGGGGCAAGGAATTTTCCTTCCCAGTGATTCCTGGTCCTTATGTGTAAAACAGGTAACAACGACAGCAAAACTACCTGCAAGACTCACTCAATGTCGTAAGATGTAAAGTTTGTGCAAGAAGAAAACCTGAGACCCCACAAAACTGGTGTAACGGTAACAACTGCCATGTATACACAGTGCTCCGCAGCAGAGGTCCCACCCCCCAGGCCATGGACTGGTACCGGCCCGTGGCCTGTTAGGAATCGGGCTGCACAGCAGGAGGCGAGTGGCGGGCGACTGAGCGAAGCTTCATCTGTATTTACAGCCGCTCCCCATCGCTCGTGTTACCGCCTGAGCTCCGCCTCCCGTCAGAATTATGGTGAGTTGTATAATTATTTTATTATATATTACAATGTAATAATAATAGAAATCAAGTGCACAATAAATGTAATGCGCTTGAATCATCCCAAAACCATCCCCCCGGCCCTGGTCCGTGGAAAAACTGTCTTCCACGAAACCGGTCCCTGGTGCCGAAAAGGCTGGGGACCGCTGCTTTACATGGTATAAAAACCACATTATAAAGATGGTCTGATTGTGACCTCATTAACAGCCTATGAGCTGGGGAGGAGGCATGTCCCCAAGCTGCAGATGAAATGAGCTTAAGGAGGGGCAGAGCCTGGCAAAGGCTCACAGCTTGAGAGCTTTGGGGCAGGACTGAGCTCCTGCCATGACACCACGCACTGCCCAACTTACTTGGAGCTACAACAATCAGATGACCTCTGCTTTGCTATGCTTCTAACTCTACCCCTTTTCGCTGTGAGTTTCTGGCATCGAGGACTCTGTTTCCTTGGGCCCAGCACACGAGGTCTCTGTTCACAGCCAGGATGATGGGTGGCCCCAGGGAAGTGGCGCCTGGCATCGGCATCTCCAGAAGCATACAGAGATGCAGGGCCCAGTAGGACCACTTCTGGTTTGGTCCAAAATGGGTTACTTCCTACCCTTGGCAATAGAATTAAGAATGGCCACTGCAGACTGGTCCAAGGCAAAGTCAACGTGAGACTTACCCATGGTTGCTCCTGCTGAAACCTGCTGCCAGATGGTGCTGTGTTATTCAGGTAATTAGACACCCAGAAACATGAAAATGTGAATATCTTCTGAACAAAAGGGAATCAAATATTAAGCGTAACTACAAAAAAAATTCCCCCAAAACCAGAAACAAAAATCTAACAAGGTCACCGTGAGACTTTCTTCTATGACTACAACCTATGTACTAATTCACTGAGAAAGGGGGGATGTGGGCAGAAAACACACAGACATAGAAGCCCAGCACGGACCTCTTAGTTTTCTGGGTGCCAACGTCAGTCCTGGGAAGGCTGTAAACCTGCTGTGACCACACAGTACACAGTCACGGCAACACCCTAACTACACCTCTGAGCCAACAGGGCACTCGCCTAAGCTGCCCGGACCCGCTTTCACACACATGGGACACCACGGAGGTTAAAAGAAAACATGGTTCTCACTTTTGAAGGCGGCTGAATTTTAATCTCCTGGGAATCAGATGCCGAGTCTGACTTGGTGCCTCCGGAATTCGGTTTCTCCTTTTTTCTCTTCTGTTTCTTCTTTTTCTTTTTGGCACCCAGGTCACCTCCGGGACTCCTGTTAGGAAATTCACAGGGTTTGTAAAAACAACAACAGGTCATTATGTAAAATCTGAATTGCATGAAATTAATCATTTAGGAAAAACACATGTTATACACAGGAGGGAAAAACTACGTTAGGATGTGCAATATTCTGATTGATAAAAATATATATATATTTGCAGATGACCAAAATATATATTTTTCATCTATATTTGCTCTTGATCCATGGTTCCTGGGTCACGGCTTCCAAACTCCTTGGAGTTTCCTAAAAGATTAGAACTTTAAGGTAGGTGTCCCTTATGTCATGTTAAGAAGGTCACTTCTCGAAGCACCTAAGGACGGGGGCAGGTCGCCAGGGGAGCCAACCCTGTGATTAGAGGGCTGGAATTTTCAATCCCACCTCCCTGACCTCAGGGAGGGGAGAGGGGCTGGAGGTTGAATCAAACACCAATGGCCAATGATGTAACCAATCATGCCTATATAACGAAGCCTCCATAAAAACCCAAAAGGATGGGGGTTCAGAGAGCTTCCAGGTTGGTGATTTCTCTCCAAGGGGAGGTTTGGGGACAGTGTCGCCTGGAGAGGACACGGAAGCTCTGTGCCCCTTCCCCACACCTTGCCCTGGGCACCTCTTCCATCTGACAGTTCCTGAGTTCCATCCTTTTATAATAAACAGGTGATCTAGAAAGTAAATGTTTCTCTGTGAGCTGCTCTAACAAATTGACCGAATCTAAGAAGGGGGTCTTAGGAACCTCCAATCTGTAGCCCGGTCAGAAGCACATGTGACAACCTGGGTTTACACCTTGGAGGGGTCGGGGGGGATAGTCTCGTGGGACTGAGCCCCTAACCTGTGGGATCTGATGCTGTCTCTGCATAGACGGTGTCAGAACTGAGATGAATTTCAGGACACCCAGCTGGCGTCTGAGAATTGCTTGGTGCTATGTGAGAACCCTCCACCCCTACCTCCCCACTGGAACTGGGTCCAGGAACCCAGAAGAATATTAGTCTACGCTCAGTCATCCTGCAGGGTGCTTAGATGTCACTGAAGCAGGAAAACTGTAGCAATAAACTCTATTTTATCGCCAAAGTCAAATAGCTTTCACAGGTATCACTGCTCCACTAACTTACTTTTAAATCAGCCTTTTCAGGGAGAGATACATGTCATAAAATATTCCATTATAAACATCTCTTGGGCACAACAAACCACTAATCTTGACACAAGAGAACCAAAGAAAGGGCATCTCTGCAGGGGGTGGCTTTTTTCCTGATAAAGATTTTTATTAGAAGGATTAACAATAAAAAAACTCTACAGGAAAAAAAAAGTTCACTGGCAAAACATTTCTGTTTGGAACCCTTGTCATATTAGAGCTGTAATCTTCTGAAAGAGAAAAAGAGACACAAGGAGATTTAAAATTTCCCTTTCTTTGGGCCTACTCTCCCACAGTATTCCCAGAAGGTAAATTCAAATTTTGAGTCATTATTATTGCATTATCCCCTGATGCAGGGAAAAGTGATGGAAATAAGCAATTCTGTTCTATTGTTCTTAATTAGCTCTATCTGTTCCTATTTTCTTTCTTGAATTTTTGCCTAATTATCAAATACATATTCATTATATAAGACACAAATGTCATTAATTAACAGCCTTATAACAGGGTCCCTCAAAGGCAGCCAATAGTTCTTCTGGTATAAATTCTTCTAAAATAGCCTTTCTTCTCTAAGCATGCCTTCGTTTTTACTACGAGTAAGTTTTCAACAAAAATTGAATCTTAAACACACTATTTTGAAACTTGGCTCCTTTTCTCCTTCCATTTAACAAATGTGTCTTGGATTTCTTTCTTTCCATGTCAGGATATATTGAGCTACCTCATTTCTTTTTAGCAACTGGGTAGCATTCCATTGTGTCAGTGTATCATATTTTATGTAACCATTCCTACATAAAATATGCTGCTGCAAAAAAATATTCTGGTACTTACATCTTTGTGCATTCATGCTAGTTTGTCCAAAGGTGGAAATGTGAGGTCAAAGGGCATGCACATTTTTAGTTTTAGTGGATAGTTAAGCCTGCTTTACTAAATACTCTTCCAGTTTCCACTATACCAACAGTAAATCAGTTTCTGGTTCTGAATACAAGGAGCTTGGAAGTCACCACTCCATCCCAGCAGACTGAAAAGTCAACAGTTCTTCTGAGATCCCTAAGGGTGGGAGGCAGGGACACAGGACAAACTGCTGCCCCCAAGATTGGAGAGACAGCTTCTGGGAGCAGAGACTCACGCGTGGAAACCTCCATGGGAGCCAGGGCTCAGGCAGGAACCCCTGGACCGCAATTCACAGAGCCCTGGAGGCTACATGTGAACAAGACCCAGAGTTAGGAGCCCAGTCACAGGGTCTCCCACGCTTTTGTGAGTTCTACCCTCAGGAGCGCAGTCAGGTTCCCACAGTAGAGAGCAGAGAAAAATCCCCTCATGCTTCTGGTAGAGGGAGGGGAAGAGGAATCATTTCTGAAAAATGCCAGACATTCTGTGCTTCTTAACAAGGTCTGTCCTCAGCAGAAACTAGTCAACCAGAGCCTAAGCAGCTGGGCTACGGTCAGAGCTTAACTAATCTGGGGAAAAGAAATACCTGGCTCCAGCCCCCGTTAGCCATCCTGTTCACATTTGTGAGCTCACGGTCCAGAGGCGCAGGATCACTGAAAGACTGAGGCCAGATCACAGGACCCCGCAATGCCTCCCGCCCCACACGCCTCACCACCACATGACCAAAGGCCTACTTACAGCAGTTCCTTTCACCCAGGACATCATGTCTGGCTATCAAGAAAAAACTACAAGGCATTCCAAAAGGCCAAAAACACGCCTGGGAAAGATACAGCAAGCATCAGAGCCAGACGTGGCAGGGACGGTGGAATGATCAGGCATGGGATTCGAAACAACTCTGATTAATATGCTAAGGGCTCAAATGGACAAAGTAGATAGCACGTGAGAACAGACAGGCGATGTAAGCAGAGATGGAAATCCTAAGAAAGAACCGAGAAGAATCAAAAACGCTGCAACAGAAATGAAGGATGTCTTTGATGGGCTTATTGGCAGACTGGACGTGGCTGAGGAAAGAATCTCTGAGCTTGAGGATACAGCAGTGGAAACCTCAGAGACCCCCCTAAACCTGAAAAGCAAAGAGAACAAAGATGGAAAAAACAGAACGGAACATCCGAGGACTGTGGGAAAACTACAGAGAGTATAACATATGTGTAATGGGAGAACCAGAAGGAGAAGAGAGGAAGAAATGGAAGAAATACTTGAAACAATAATGACTGGGGATTTCCGCAAGTCAAAAGCAGGTGCTAACCCACAGGTCCAAGAAGCTCAGAGAACACCAAACAGGATAAATGCCCCTAAAATGGCATCTTGGCAAATCATTCTCAAACTACAGAAAATCAAAGATGAAAAGAGCCGGAGAGGAAAAATTACCTTACCTGTAGAAGAACAAAGGACCAAACAGTAAATGAGAACAGCAATTTCCCTATGTCTTTGCCAGCACTGAAATATAACCATTCTTTTTCATACCTGACAATCTGAAAGGTAGAAAAAATTTCACTGTAGATTTAATGTTCCTTTAGTTAACCAGGGGTGAGGCTACATATCTTTTTCTAAAAATAAATTTATTTATTTTATTTATTTATTTTTGGCTGCGTTGGGTCTTTGTTGCTATGCGTGGGCCTTCTCTAGTTGCATGAGCCAGGGCTACTCTTCACTGCAGTGCGAGGGCTTCTCATTGCAGTGGCTTCTCTTGTTGCAGAGCACAGGCTCTAGGCGCGCGGGCTTCAGTAGTTGTGGCACGTGGGCTCAGTAGTCGTGGCTCGCGGGCTCTAGAGCGCAGGCTCAGCAGTTGCGGTGCACGGGCTTAGTTGCTCCGCGGCATGTGGGATCTTTCCAGAGCAGAGATTGAACCCATGTCCCCTGCATTGGCAGGCGGATTCTCAACCACTGCGCCACCAGGGAAGCCCTACATATCTTTTTATATGTTTACAGAGCATTTATATTTTTCCACGAATAGCTCATTCATATCCTTTTTCCATTAGCCATCTTAAAAAGCAATGATTTGTAGGTGTCCTTTATAAAAGCATGGATAGAACCTGTCATTTATTAAGAATTTTTACTTTGGGCACTTTAATCTCATTTAATCCTCACAACAGGCCTATGAGAGATACTACCCTCTGCTTATATTCCATTGCCTAGTTTGGTGTCCATTGTTTAGACTGTAAATACACAGTTTAGTTTTTAGCATTCCACTTAATTTATGGTATTTTTTCCTGTACAGACAATTAAAAATTTTATGGGGTCTAATACTTAAAATTTTTCCCTTGTGGTTTTTTGGCTTTCAAATCTTGCTTAGAAAGCCTTCCCAATTCCAAAATTACATAAGTATCCTTCTGTAACTTTTTCTCTTTTAGCTTTATGACTTTTGGGGAAAAATATTTAGCTTTCTAATTCATTTGGAATAAAGTGTGTAGAATGTGAAGTCCTGTATTCCTACTTTCCAAAAGTACGTTTCAAATACAAGAAAGCCCCTTTATAACACAGCTTGTTATTACAGGGGCCACACTGAGCGCCCAAAGACTAACAAGCAGATATAATAAGAGGCGGAAGTGCCTACTCGCTGGATACGATTGCATGGCAAGGCCTTGCTGCCAGACACTGCTCCGGGTGCAAGCGGTTTCGAAATACGTCTTCCAATTCTTTGATGCTTCTCCCATCGAGAGGTGGGAGTCTCTTTCCCTCCTCTTGAGTCTGGGCAGGCTCGTCACTTGCTCGTAACGCAGTGTAAGTGACACTACATGACTTCTGAGACTAGGTCACAAAAGACCACGCACTTTCCACATGGCTCCCTTGGGATGCTCAAGTCTGGGGGCAGCCAGGAGCCACGTAAGAGGTCTGACTGCCCTGAGACCACCCGCTGAAGCCACGGGAGGGAACCCTCATGAATGCCCAGCGTGGTCAAGTCTGCAGAAGACTCCAGCCCAAGGCAACATCCGTCTGTAAGCGCACAAGAGACCCTGGATGAGGAACTGCCTTTCCCAGCCTTCTCCCCCACCGGATCTGCAAGCCTGATAAAGCAACGTTGTTTTGTGTCACCAGGCCTGTAACGGTGTTGCATGCAGCAATAAAAACTCAGCCAGATACGTGGGGTGTGAAAGTGGAGGGCTGCTGTAACTAAAACCCGAAACACGCGGCCCTGGCTTTCAGACCAGATGGAAAGAGCCTGCGGCGACTGTAAGCAGAAGCCTGACGGTCTCAAGGAGGCTGGTGGTGAGGGCCTGGGAAAGTAAAGGAAGTGATATGGGAAGATCGACGGAAGGGGACCCCCGTTATGTAGTAGAGGAATGTTTATAAAACTGCCGCCAGAGATAACGTGGGAAATAGAGAATGGACGTAATGAGCATGAAAATCTAAAACGATTTCTGGGCAGAAGGCTGAAATCGTGCTGGCTTCTCCCAGCTGTGAAAATGAGAGCAGAGAGACATTAACTCAAGAATGAGCTTCTCAGCAGTTGAGAGGAAGTTAGAGAATACACGGGCCCAGGCAGGGCTTGTTAGACTCAAAATTAAACTGTCCCTCATCCCCAGCATCCCCAGAAGGCAAAGGCTGTACATATTAAGAAATGGTCTCAGGACAGAAAGTCAAACCTGGAATGCAGCTGTGGTTAGGACCTCAGAAAATCTTCAAGGTGGTGTTCCATAGACCATTTCAAACAGACAAAACACCCTCTCGGTTTCTGAAGGATGTGCCTCTTCTATTCTGTCTCTAAACAGTACAGCTTCTAAATCTTCTGGACATTCAGCCTCACATAAAGACCAAGGTAGAGAAAAGCTTATCTTGAAGAAGAGGTTGGTGGGTGTGGCTTTTGTGCAGTACAGTGGTCCCCAACCCCCGGGCTGCAGACTGGTACCCGTCTGCAGCCGTTGGGAACTGGGCCACACTATTAGAGGTGAACAGCGGGTGAGAGAGCGAAGCTTCATCTGCCTCTCCCCATTGCTTGCATTACCGCCTGACGCATCCCCCCACCCCTCCCCGTCCGTGGAAAAACTGTCTTCCATGAAACTGGTCCATGGTGCCAAAAAGGTTGGGGACAGCTGGATTATACATTGAAACAGGAAGTCCAGTACATTTTTTAAAGAATTACACCAGCTTGAAAGAGACAGAACAGGACAAAATGCAAAGAGGCCTTTGGACCCTCAGCCTTTTACAGGCAGGAAGCAGACAGAGAAGGTCACTCACTCAGATGCAAAGTCATCTTTTCTTTTGGAAGGAGGATTTAAAGGGCAGAACCCACAGCCCAAGGGACAGAGGCCAGAGCCATGGAGAGCAGCTCCTGAAGATTAGGACTGAACTCAAACCAAGGGACTGGCGACAGGTTCCTGGCTGGATTTCAGAACGGCTATGGACCACTGGCTGTGCTGTGCTACTTCCCCCTTTTTGAATGGAACCACCACCGTGGCTCCCCTATACCTGTCCACCCTTCCACAACGGGCATGTGGGGAGCAGACAACATACCTGCTCATTTTACAGGTATTGAGATGGACTCTGAGGGCCCTCATCCACCTAGACTTGGTTTAGATGATGAGATCCTGCACTTCAAGCCTGAGCCTCATATATAAGCCAAAACGCGATATGATTTGCAGGAGAGCCTCAGGGAGGGTAAATGTATTCTACTTGTGGGAGAATGTGCATACTTTTAATGGCCAGAAGATGGACTGTGGTAGTTTTCAATACATCCTCAAATTTTTTAGAGACTCCTCCCAATGAACGATGGAATCTAGCTCCCCTCCCCTTGAATGTGGATGGGCTTGTGACTCACAACCAATCATTCACAACAAATGTGTCAATATATGACTTCCCAGTCTAGGTGAGAAGCTCCCACCCACTTCTAGAGGTGTGCATGCTGGCGAGGCCACATGGGTGGGCTCTAGTCAACAGCCAGCATGGACGGACAGTCATGTGAGTGAGCCCCCCCGGGCGTCCACTGCAGGGGAGCCTTCAGCTGACTGAAGCCTGAGCTGAAATCTGACTGTGACCCCATGAGATCCCCAGCCAGAACTCCCTCCAGCCATGCCCTTTCCAAATTCCTAACCCACAGAATCTGTGAGCCTAATAAAATGGTTGCTGGCTTATTAAACAGCAAGCTACTGGAACATCAAGATACAGCAATGAACAAAGCAACGTCCTGCCCTATGGAGCATATATTCTTAAGGCAACAGACAACACACAGATGGGAGGCTTATGGGAAATTAAAGGAGGCGGAGCCTGCACAGTGTGTAGCTTAGCGTCTGGCATGGAGTAAGCCATTCAATAACTGATAGGTACTGTTCTTATCACACATTTAGGCATGTTGTTTCCTCTGCCAGGACACCCTTCTCTCCTTCATTTCCTGGCAGATTGCTTTTCGTTCAAGATTTAGGCCAAGACAATAGACACATCAAAGAATGCTCCACATTGCTAATCATTAGAGAAATGCAAATCAAAACTACAATGAGGTATCACCTAACACCGGTCAGAATAGCCATCATCACAAAATCTACAAACAATAAATGCTGGGGAGGGTGTGGAGAAAAGGAAACCCTCCTACACTGTTGGTGGGAATGTAAGCTGGTGTAGCCACTGTGGAAAACAGTATGGAGGTTCCTCAGAAAAATAAAAATAGAGTTGCCATATGATCCAGCAATCCCACTCCTGGGCATATATCCAGACAAAACTATAATTCAAAAAAGATACACGCACCCCTAAGTTCATAGCAGCACTATTCACAATAGCCAATATGTGGAAACAACCTAAATGTCCATTGACAGATGAATAAAGAAGATGTGGTATTCCATATATACAATGGAGTACGACTCAGCCATAAAAAGAATTAAATAAAGCCATTTGCAGCAACATGAATGGACCTAGAGATTGTCATACTAAGTGCAGTAAGTCAGAAAGAGAAAGACAAATACCATATGATATCACTTATATGTGTAATCTCAAATATGACACAAATGAACCTACCTATGAAACAGAAACAGAATCATGGACATAGAGAACAGACACGTGGTTGCCAAGGGGGAGGGGGTTGGGGGAGGGCTGGGGTGGGAGGTTGGGGTCAGCAGATGTAAACTGTTATATATAGAATGGATAAACAACAAGGTCCTACTGTACAGCACAGAGAACTGTATTCAATATCCTGTGAAAAACTATAATGGAAAAGAAAAAAAAAGAATGTATATGTATATATGTATAACTGAATCACTTTGTTGTATAGCAGAAATTCACACAACGTTGTAAATCAACTACACTTCAAAAAAAAAAGATTTAGGCACGCTCAAAACCCAGTGCTCTTACCTCTTTCCCCACTAGAGTGTAAGCTGCCTAAGAACAGAAGGTCTCCCATTTCTTTAAAAAATGTGTGAAATAATAGAGAAAATATCTATTGGTCTTTGACCCCAGTCCCTGGCACAGAGCTCCTAAAACCCTGGGAATTTCCTGGGAGCGAGCAGTGTCTTTGGTTCCAGTGCAGTGCCTCTGCGTGGGCTCCTGGATGGTCACCACAAAGACCAAGCCATGATCAGAAGCCTGACATTTTCAGCTCCGTCCCCAGTTCTCCAGAGAGGGGAGAGGGGCTGGAAATGGAGTTAATGATCGATCGTAAGCCTTCACAGAAGTCCCCAGAAGTGCAGGGTTCAGAGAGCTTCCAGGCTGGTGATCACACGGAGGTGTCGGGAGGGTGGTGCCCGGACAGGGCATGGACACCCGTCCCCCGCACACCTCGCCCATCTGGGTGTTCATCTCCATCCTTTACCACGTTCTTTCACAATCAACTGGTGAACAGTAGAAAGTGTTTTCCTGAGTTCTGTGGATTCAAATTAATTGAATCCGAGGAGGGGATCTTAGGAAACTCCAATTTGTAGCTGATCGGTCAGAAGCACAGGTGACAACCTGGACTTAGCATTGGCATCTGAAGTGGGGAGAGGGCAGTCTGGCAGGACTGAGCCCTCAACCTGTGGGATCTGACGCTGCCTCCAGGCAGATAGTGTCAGAATCGAGTTATATGGTAGGACCCCAGCCCACGCTAGCGCTGCAGGAATGCTCGGTGTGGGGAGGCGCCGACGCCTGGTGTCCGAAGCGCTGAGGGTGACAGCAGTGAGAGTCAGGAGAACACAGAAGGAGAACTGCGGTTTTCCTACTCAGGTGAACACTATCTGTGCTCACTGATATTTCTGAATTCCCCTCCTGTGGACATTCCAGAGGATGACGCATACACTCCGCATCCCACCCCACCCCCCAAGTGAGAAAAGTAGGCCCAAGCAGGCTGAGCCAATGGAAGTTGAGGATGGAACAGGTGCTGCTGCCAGGTGAGAGCACGTGAGGGCCGCCACACCTTCTTCTTTGCAGACTTCCCCTCCCAGCGAGCCCCAGGGCCTTGTCAAGATGACGCATCGGGAGGGGATGGGCCTCCTTCAGCTGAGGCCCGAGAGGCCTCCGAGGAGTAGAGGTCCCCACGTGCTGCGTGTAGTGCCGGGGGAGACCAAGTTTTGCTGACTTAACATGACAGAATTGTGGGCTTGGTCTTTACCACTTAGAGGATCCCAAGGGCCAGCCTCATCACCCACAATCTACGTCACAGACAGACAGGCAGTTATTCATGTGTTAAAATCAGAAAACTTTCTGAGTTAAAGTAATTCATTCCTCTGCAGAGTCAAAGCATGAAAGCCGTGTTCAATAGTGAGAAAAAGTGTTTAAAAGACAAGCGCATGAGCTATAGATTCGTGTTTCCCTCTTCTCCCTAATCCTGGAATAGAAACTAGTGTTCATTTTTAGAGATACGAGAAGACCCCGCCAAGTGGCACCCTCGTGGTCTAAAAACAGTAATGCATTCCCACCCCCAAATGAGCAGTTTGTTTCCATCAGTAGAATCAAATCTGTACTATGTATTGTGATGTTTATGTTTAAAATCATCTAGTAGTTAAGGACTTCCATAAATATCTGACTAGCAATTGGGCTTAAACAAACATATCACAGCCAGATACCAGAGCTAGAAATATGCCATGGATAGTATGGTTTTGTACATTCTCTGGTTTGGGAGTCTGACTATTTCGGGTTTTCCTCCCTCAGTGTTCCCAGGGTTGGCACCTCATAAAGTGGGGAACTTGCTGTGCTGCGCTTGTGATTTATGTGCGCATTCGTGTCAGTGTGTGCAGGGTACAGAAGAAAACTATTCCTGTGTATCCCTAAGGTCGCTAATGATTTAATGCCTGACACTAGTAGATTTTTATAACAAATGTTTGTTGAATGAATGAATAATCCTTGGGGTAGCTCCAGTCACACACTGCCAGGAAGGAGACTATCTCTGAAAGCTACAATTCTCCCTACCTGCATGGTAAAGTTGATTGCAGCCTATTATCATGTATTTACTGAGCCATCTAGTATGTGCTCAGCACTGTGTTGGGTGCAGGGGAAGGGTGGAAGGGGTCTAGCCTCAAAGAGACTAGAATTTGGGAATCAGAGCTGACAGGCATACCACTAGTCCCTCACTACGACAACTGCAACCAAAAAAGATAATAACAAGTGTTGGCGAGGATGTGGAGAAACTGGAACCCTCACACACTGCTGGTGGGAATGGAAAATGGTGCAGGCGCTTTGGAAACAGCCTGGCAGTCCCTCAAAACGCTAAACAAAGATTTACCACATGACTTAGCAGTTCCACTCCTAGGTCTACGACTAAGAGAAATGAAAATATTTGTGCACACAGTCACTTGTATACAGATGTTCATAGCAACATTCTTCATAACTGCCAAAAAGTATAAACCACCCAAATATCCATCAACTGATAAATGAATAAAGGAAATGTGGTATATCCATATAATAAATATTAATTCAGCAATAAAAAATTGTAAATAAAAAAAAGTATTGATACATGCAACAACATAGATGAGCTGTGAAAACATTACACCAAATGAAAGAAGCCAGTTACAAAGGAGGGATGTGGAGTTTCAGTCTGGGGTGACGAAAATGTTCTATAATTGATTGCGGTGATAGTTGTACAACTCTGTGAATATACTGAAAGCCGCTGGATTGTACACTTTAAATGGGTGAATCACAGGGTATGTGGACTATATCTCATCAAAGCTGTTGAAAAACTGGCAGATGGAAATTCCTGTCCCCGGGGGGTGATAAGATGCTGCAAAGGGCTCAGGATAATAGAGGAAAATCCCAGCTCAAGAAGATCCTTCTTCGAAATCTGATGAAGAAAAAGATTCAGACTCTTAAGTGCCTGAGGCTGATTACTGAGTCCCAGACGTTTAACCATGGAAATCATGCAGCCTTTTTACAAAGATCTCTTGCCTCTTTAAGAACAGAAGTTCCATTTCCCACCTCCCCAAGAATTCGTACAAAAAATCCATAAGGAAAAGCCTCTCCGTTTTGCTACCCCAGGAAGGAAAGATACTTCCGTCTGTGCCTAAAGAGAATCTTTGGCACATTCAAACCCCAAGTGCAAACCAACAAACTCCTTGTCAGCCACGGAAATGTCAAACTAAGTTTAATAAGCACATCCAGGAAATCTCTTCAAAGATATATACAGGGATTCTGCAGACAGGACTTAATGGAATGAGCAAAGTAACACATTTTACAGGAAACTGTAAACGTTTTACAGTTGCCCCAGGAGAAACGAGTGAGAGAGAGACCGCCAGCTGCCCACAGAGATCCATCCCCCCTTCGTCCGGGAGCTCACAGCGTGTCAGCGAGACCACACTTCCCCACCGCTGGCAGTCAGGTGCGGCCATGTGGCTGAGTCCCAGCCAGCGGGATGGGAGTGGACGCGAGCCTGCCGCTTCCTGCTGGCCCAGACAGGCTCCGGGGCTGCTCCTCCAGGCTCCCCCTCCCCTGGGCCGACTGAAGGCAGGTATAGAATGAGACAGTAGAGGACGGCAGAACCACGTGACAGGAGGAGGCAGCATCTGATGGACAGGATAAAGGGAAGTTCCCTCGCCATCCACTTGAACACCTGTCTGGGACTGTCCCATCGATACGGAAAAAAACTGGGACCTCCCTGGTGGTCCAGTGGTCAAGACTCCGCACTTCCACTGCAGGGGGTGTGGGTTCCATCCCTGGTCGGGGAACTAAGATCCCACGTGCCGTATGGCGTGGGGTCCACCACAGGGTTACAGCAGCTTAGCCTGTCGTACCTAATACATTATTTAAGAGCTCGATTCACGGTATGCAAACCCCAAAGATAAGAAAAAATTGAGATTTCACAGGATTCCACCAGAGAGATCACTTAGCTCCTCCCCACAAGGACCATTAGTAGTTTGATATTATAATCATTTTACAAAATTTTCCCCCTTGATTTCCAACTTGCTGCATAGAAAATGGTGGGATTATAGGTGATTTTAATCGCTGCTGTATTTTCATGCATTTTCTAAGTTGTCTATAAAAACCACAATGCCTCTGCAACTAAAACATTATCAAGATACAACAGAGCTCAAGAACAGATAAACAGATCAAAGAAATGAAGTAGACAGACCAGTTACAACTCACAGCATACAAGAACTTGATATATGATAATGATTACATCATGAATCAGTAGTGAAAGCATAAAGTTTTAAATAAATAGTATCAGAAAAACTGACTTTCTATACAGAAAAAATTAAATTAGTTTGCTACTACCCAATAATCACAAAAACAAATTCCAAATAAGTTAAATACCCAAACATGGAAAACAAAACCAAAGGCGGTGATTAAGGCAATGATTAAGACCGAAGGCAATGATTTTTGTTGGTTTTGCTAACATCTAACCATGCCTAGTACAGCGTCTGGCATATATGGTCAAATAAATATCTGTTGAATGAATAAGCAGAAGAATGACAATAACTTCATAATATCAGTGAAGAAAAGAATTCCTTAAATAAGGACCCAAAAGTACAAACCGTAAGATAAAAAGGGGTAACCTGACAAAATCAAAGTTAAATATTTTGTGGCAAAGTGATTATAGACAAAATTTTAAAACTACAGAAGTAGGGGAGGTATTTATAAAGCACATGATAAAATATTAAGTCAGAACATATAAAAAGCTCTTTTCCCATTCACATTTTATCTCCAGCATAGTATAGACCGGCAACATAATATCCAGGTCAAGACTGCAGGCATTAGCTAGATTCAGACCACCTGGTTTTGAATCCTGGCTCCACTACTTCCTAGCTGTGTGACTTGGAATATTTTACTTAACCTCTCTGTGCTTCAGTTTCCATACCTGCAAAAGGATGAAGCTTTCAATGAATGGTGTTACAAAAATTGTCAGGATAAAATGAGCTAATACATTAGTATCAATAGTTGTCAAAGAGAAATCACTCAGTCAATGCTAGCTATTATTATGATTATCCTGCTTTACTTTTCTTCATATAACTTATCGCTAGCTAAAAACGTATTATTTATTTATTTGTCTTCCTCTGACTAGAACATAAGATCCATAAGACAGCCTTTTCCGTTGTATTCTTAGCACCTAAAACAGTGTCTGAGGTATAAAATAAATATTTGCTGGGTGAATGAGAAATCAATGCAAAAATCAATAGGAAGACAAAACACTGAGAGAAGAATGGGCTGAGGATACGAATAAATGATTCACAAAAGAGGAAACCCTAACAGCCAATAAACTTATGAAAGGATGCTCAACCTCACCAGCAGCAAGGAAACTGAAAATGAAACCCACTTCAGATTCTACTTTTTATCCACTGACTCGCCAAACGTTTTCAAGTCTAATAATATCAGAAGAATGTGAGGAAAGGTAATATTTATATAATGCTGGTACAAGCAATTTGGAAACAATCTGGCATCCCCACCATAACTATCATCCACATCATCACTATCATCATCACCATCACCACCACCATCAACATCACCACCATCATCACTCCCACCATCATTACCACCATCATCACCATCATCACTGTCATTGTCATCATCGTCACGGTCATTGTCAGAGCAGCTAACACTTTAGTGCACTCACCGTGTAAGCACCTTATATATATCAACCTTGTAAATTGTCACAACAACCTTGTGAGGTTAAGTCCTACAATTATAGTTAATCCCATTTTATAGAAGAGGAAACTGCAAGACATAGAGGTTAAGTAACTTGCTGAAAATCACAGCTAAATAATGGCAGAGCCAAGGACTCAAATCAGCCAATCAGGCTCCAGGATTCAGGTAATTACTACAATATATCATCTCTTGTTTATGCGTTTCCACTGGATGAATATCTGTTTAGATATTTATTGGCAATCTTGAGGTCTTCTTTGGGGAATGACCTCTTCTTTTGTGAACACTTTTTTTTTTTTTTTTGCGGTACGCGGGCCTCTCACTGTTGTGGCCTCTCCCGTTGCGGAGCAACAGGCTCCGGACGCGCAGGCTCAGCGGCCATGGCTCACGGGCCCAGCCTCTGCGCGTCATGTGGGATCTTCCCGGACCAGGGCACGAACCCGTGTCCCCTGCATCGGCAGGCGGACTCTCAACCACTGCGCCACCAGGGAAGCCCCTGTGAACACTTTTTATTAGCCTAGTTGTCTTTTATTGAATGGTAACAGATCTTTAGTGTGTGTGTGTGTGTGTGTGTGTGTGTGCTTAGGTGTGTATGTGTGTTCTGTTTGGGATACCAAATCACTTTATTTAGAGGGAAATGCACTACCCAGGAGAGAAAACACATGAGGCAGTTTGGGCACAGTTTATGAAAAAGGTAACCCAGAGCAGCATCACAGTGCCCAGGTGATGGAAGAGAACTCACAGCCACAGCTGCGGGGCAGGTGGCTGTGGCAGACTCCAACTCTCCTGGGTATTGGCCACAGGCTGTTCTCATGCTGGACTGGGGCACCCATCTGATACAAGCTGATCACCCGGCCGCCCAACTCAAGAATGGATTTTATCTATAGTTCAGGTTCTTGAAGGCCCACGAGTGAGTCTGTTTTGTCAGTGGCTCATGTGTGCGACTCCAGTCACGACTTCTTCACCCGCTTCCTGCACAAGCGTGATGCACAGTTCAGAGCAAGAAGCTAACCAGGCCGCTGGCTTTGTCACGGCCTGACCTCCAGCAGGATTTCAGCCACCTCTTCGACGCGGGAGCTTCATCCCTTGCTCTGTACCTTCCTTCCCCTCCTGGGGCTGATGGAGGAAACACCTGTCAGAAGTTCTTTAAAGCCACATCATCTCTGGTCAAAGCAGTATGTCACGGAGAAGCCCTTGGAGGGTTCCGAGCTCAAAGCTGCCCTAGAAGTTTATGATCAGTGAGGGGTGGAAACCTGACAATGATCCTTATCATTATAAAGGTCAGCCAAGGAGGCAGGCAGCGGTAGCTACTGAGGCTGGAGCATTGGGTAGAGGTCACGGTAGGACCAGCCAACAATTCCAATATTTCCATGGGTGTCAGCAGCAGAGGGTGGCTGGCTCCCGGCAGTGGCTGACCAATAAGCCCTGAGCAATCCGGGCCCAGCTGGAGTAGGACCTAGATGATTCCCTTTGCTAGCTTCTGGTCTAGAGTTTGCTAACCAATTCCCCTTTTTTAGAGACTGGGCTGTTTCCAACGTTTTAGTTCTTTTCCCTCTTACTATAATCTAAATGTGGGAAAATACGTTCTCTCTCATTAGCCTTCTCTTTCCACAAGTATTTCATTATTATTCAACACATTTAGGGCCTACTTCCCATAAAAACCCAATTCTAATAAGAGTTAATGTTAACTCATCATAAAATTTTATCAATACTCATTGGCCAGAAACCAGTCTACTGTGAAATTTAGTTTGTGAAGTAAGACCTGTCTTTGCAGATTATCCAAGATCAGAATAAAGGAAGAAATATGTAAAATGCTCCTAAAAATTGTTTGGATATCTTTAAGATCACTACATGTAACTGAAAAACTACATTCAAATTGCCCAGCTATTCCACAAGCAAATTTCTTAAAGGCTTACTTCCTTGCATCTTAGGTAAAACTGTTCCAAAAGATAAAATGGTGAACAAAACAAGCAGAAAAATCAAGTTTTCTAAAAAGGTTAAGCTTGTTGGCAGAGTGTAACCTTCGAGACAGTCTAGATTAGTGAAAAACTACCCTATTTCCTACAGCCTTTTCTTACTCATGCTCACAAATGTTTTTCTGATAGAAGAATAGCCCATTCACACTAGCTCCTACTTCTATGACTTTTCTCATTTCTGGGCCTTCCAGAGTTTACTGAAGGAAGACGATTAACAAGTCAAAAAAAATGTTTTTTTCTGGCTGAGATTCATTTCAATATTGTATTAGCGCTGTTACAGATAATAAGATTAATGTGTCAGCAAAGTTCACAATTCAGTGCTTTTCAAATGATATTCCTATTTGTGAATTCCCTTGCTAAATCCAATACTCATTTTTTACTCTCTCTTTTGTATATTCCGATGCTGCCCATGGACCTACTCAATTCTTTCATTAAATGAACGTTCCAAATGAACGTAGCAAAATATTAGGCTTCCCCTCTCCCCTAGAAAAATCTGGTGAAGAAGTAAGGGGCAAGACATGCCTGGCGGGAAGGGCAAATCACTGTCTCAGGCCGTTAAATCTGCAAGGAGGGGCCAGGAGGCGCCAAGAGCAAGAAGGTGATGGTCAAATCCCATCTAGCCTGGAGGGATTCCAGGGACTGATGGCTCCGAAGGGGTAGAAACACCGGAACAGAGAAAACACCAGCTCGACCTCGAGTGGAAGGGCTGAGCGATGAGTCTGGGATATGAGACCAAGTACAAAGGCCAGAAATGGGATGCAGAGAAAACATGATTTCAGTGGACAGTCAAGGGTCAGAGGCCAAGCAGAGGTCGCACAGGTGTCTCTCTTCTCCAGGAATCACAAAGGTGGACTTGGAGTTCTCAAACACAAAGGACAGGACCTCCCAGATCCAGAAGGGAGCCAGAGGTCACGGTCCACTTTGCAGTGGCAGAGGAAAGAGACAAGGACATTTTTTAAAAGCACAAGCATATGCAAACTATTATATACAGAATGGATATAAAACAACGTCCTACTGTAGAGCACAGGGAACTATATTCAATATCCTGTGACAAACCACAATGGAAAAGAATATGAAAAAGAATATGTATATGTATAACTTTGCCGTACAGCAGAAATTAAAACAACGCTGTAAATCAACTATACTTCATTAAGATAAATTAAGAAAATAAAATAAAATAAATGTAAAAAGCACAGAAACACCCCAGGGCTCAGAGAAAGTGTCTAATAGAGAAACAACAGCTGGCAGTGCCTAGAAGTACAGCTAAAAAGTGGGACAAGCCAGGAGATGGGCAGGACAGGGATCTCTCTTCTGCCTACGTTTATCATGCCCCCTGACCTTTGGGCTATGGAAGCAGAAAGTCAATCCAAGGAGCTCTGGGGGCCTGACAGCACCCGTGGCACAAGGTCTGTGGTCCTTATCCCTGAGGGTAGGGACCAGGCCCAGGACCACGTGTGTACTTGTTAAATCCCTGTTAGATCCTAACAGTTTGAGAGCCAAATGCTTCAATTTCCCGACAAGACACTCCTACCCAGAGAGATGCACTGACCAGTATTCCAACATCCAACTGAGAGTGAGTGACAGGACTTTCTTGATTCCTGGTTTAATACTCATTTCCACACACCACACCGCCTCCTTAAAACTTGTTATCTGGAAAGCTTTTTAAGATATTTATGAAGAAATATTCTGGAGAAGTGCTATACATCCTAGGATACTCATTTCAGTGCTGTCTGTTAGCACAAAAGATTGGAAACAATCTCATGATCTATGAACAGGGGACAGATTAAATGAGAAATGGGACATCCATTCAACAATGGCATGCAGCCTTTTAAAAAATGAGGTTGGGGGAATTCCCGGTGGTCCAGTGGTTCGGACTCCACACCTTCACTGCCGAGGGCCTGGGTTCAATCCCTGGTCAGGGAACTAAGATCCCCCAAGCTGTGCAGCACGGCCCAAAAAATAAATAAAAAATGAGGGTGGTCTATGGGTTTTGATATATAATATATATGCAAGGATTTCCAAGATACACTGTTAGGTGAAAAATCAAGGTGCAGCAATGGAAGGTCACATTCCCACTGCTGGTGAATGTCCGTGCACACGTAAGCACGCCCATGCACGCATGCACCTGCCCTGCATCCTTGTATGTGTACAGAATGCCACCAGGAGGGCGTGCCAAGAACTGGCATCAGGAGCTGCTCACAGGGAGGGAAGCTCAGGGCTGGCAGAATGAGACTTCCTTTTCACTGGATACCCTTTTTATGCCTTTTGAAGTTTGTACCATATGCTCATACTACCTATTTGAAAAATAATAATTAAAAATGAAGGTGTCTACAAAATCAAAGGTAATATACAGATGCTCTATTAGTTAGTGTACAGGTCGAGCTGTGCGGGTCGAGTCCCAAAATAACAGCAGCACGGGACACAGAAGCCCACGTCGCGCTCACAGGAAAGTCTCGCTTCCCTCAGTGGGGAAGTTCTGCCGGAAGAAGATCCTTCACCTGCTCTCGGCCATCCCCAGGATCCCTGGCACGTGTGCCGGGCTCACCTGGTCCACGGAGACTTACCATCTCAAACAAGCACACCCTGGCCCTGCTCCTTTGGAAGAAGGGGCCACTAATGGCCTCAGCCACTGGGACCCAACAACAGGAGACTGAACAGACGAGGATATTCTATTATCTCCACAGAGTCATATGATGGACTAGCCAGCCAGTTCCCGTGACTCCGGAGAAGGCTCTGTAACACCCTGGAAAGATGGTCCTGGCACATCAAGTGACAAACAGGAATTTCCAGTACCAGAGAAGCAGTATATTTGCATTTTTGTAAACATATATGAATTGGAAAATGTGTAAATGAATATGCCAAGTCATTGTCTTTTTGCTTGGTGATACATTCTAATGTTCAATTTTAGAAATGATGCATTTTTGCAAAAAGGTTTTTTTAAAAAACTTCAACTGGAAAAATAAAAAAGGAACTCTGCTTTCAGGGGCTCTTTCTTCGGTTTCTTTAAAATGTTAATAAATACCCACGGGCAGTAAAGAGCAAGTATCTACCCCACCGCCAAACACTAAATGAAGAAATTGTGGGAAAGTATCATAGTAACTGAGTTGCCATCTTTCTCTGGGAAAGCAGTACATGAACTTGACCATGGAGTGAACACAGAATAGAGGAGCCCACATTCCCCTGGCGTGTGTGTTCAAGCCAGCAATAGAAGTGCAATGTGCTTACAAAACAGAATTTGCAAAGGTAAATCCCAGCTCAGCTTGGGGCCCGCACCGGGTGACCGTGTGCTGTGGTTCTCTCCCATGACGGGCCACCAACTGAGAGGAACTCAAAGCGTCGCCCAGAAGCGCTACCCGTGGCGGGCGCTCCACAGGCCGGGCCGTGGAGCTGGGGTACCGGGTACTGAGGGGCTGACGCGGCTTCCTCCGGCAGTGCTACCACCCAGAGATGTTCAGTAACCAGATTCCTAAGCCCACGTTGCTTCTTACAAAAATCTGACTTGGTGGAGGCGTGAACAACGGCAGTGCGGGAGGGAAAGGATGCTGGCATGTGACAGGCTACTGTGGGCTACACGGAACTCGAACCAGAAAGGAGAAGAGACAGCCAGAAAAGCAGCATAGAAGAAAAAGGATCTTATTGCAACTACTGATGCTATCATTAAACGCAGTCCTTTGACGAGACCAAAAGACAAACTCCGAAAGGGTCTTCTATAATCGAGGTGCAATGTCTTTTAAAACAAAGAAATGTATGCATTTATTTCCTTTTAAATTCACTGACATTTATTAGGTTGGCCCAAAAGTTCATGTGGGTTTTTCCATCACATCTAACGGAAAACCCAAACGAACTTTTTGGCCAACCCAATAGTATGCCCATTACGCTGGTGAATCTTGGCTCCAGAGGCACTGAAGCTGGTAATCTACAACATATGGGGAGATGAACTTGAAACATTATCAAACAAACTGCTCTGTATTGAGAGTCCACTAGACCATGCAGTTTGTGAACAGGCAGGGGTCGGACAGTCAGACAGCAAGAGGCCCCAAGACCTAAGTCTGAATCCAAGATGTGGCCTGGGCAAGTTATTTAAACCTGGAGAGGCCTTAGTCTCCTCACCTGTTATTATAATGATTCAGTGAGAAAAAAAAAAAGTATATACAAGGAAAGAAGCCCATAGCAGGAGGAGTTCAAAAGATGAGCTATCATTTTCCCATGCTGGGTCCTATACAGCAAAGAGCACAACTAAGAATGCCACAGTCCACATCCTTCAAAAGCAGAAATAGGAAAAGGAAATCCTTCACGTCTTCATAATGCACACAGGGGAACATCTTTTAAGTTAGAAGTTAGCCTGTCAGTGAAGATGGGGAACCACTGGAATCCACTCAAGTGACCTTCATGAAGCTACCTATGTGTGCAATTCCCAGATATTACAAGGACTGGGGTGAGCAGACAGGTAGACACATGTCTCGTGTTCTGTAGGCATGTTTTGAGGTGCCAGCCTTGCTTATTATCTCCTTCTCTGAAAATTACTTTGATTCCAGACCTCCCTGAAGACCTGGCCCTAAATGGCCATGTTGTACCATGTGACAACCCCCTCCGGCTGCCGGCTCACCCTCTGCCACCCCTGCCTGGACCCAGCCTGCTGGTAGCGGACTGATGGAGGGAAGGCTAGACAGACAGACAGACCCGCCTTCCTGACCTGCTGGTCCTCAATTCTAATAAATTTCAGCCATGCTTTATTTCAAGACAACCTACTGTACGTGTAAAATAAAATCTTTTATGTGAGCCAGCGTGCAGATGTTACACATACATGTTAAACAAGAGACACCAGGAGTTCCTTGGAGGTCCAGTGGTTAGGACTCAGCGCTTTCACTGCTGAGGGCGTGGGCTCAATCCCTGGTTGGGGAACTAAGATCCCACAAGCTGCGTGGTAAGGCCAAAGGAAAAAAAAAAAAAAAAAGAAGAGAGAGACACCAAAAACTCTGTTCCCACCTACAACACACCATGTGACCCTGGAGAAGTCACTTACCTAGGAGCCAGAGCTTCCTTCCTGTAAAACAAGGGTTTGCCTGAGAAGATGGCTGGGAGACAGAGCGACTGGTAGAAAGGCACGTGTGAAGGATACACTCAGTAAGGGTCCCAGGGCCTTCGCCAGGGGTTGTCACCCTCAGTTCTAATGACCAGAGAAGATGTCATGAAAGAAAGCACACCGGAGCTGGACCTTGAACTTGGAGAAGAGGCAGAGGTCAGAGGATTAAGAGACCACTCTCAGAGGGACACTGAGGGAGGCCGTGGCCTATGGGGGGAGCGGAGGATGGACGCCAGTAAATCCCTTTGGTGAACAATGATGTCTGACATTGAGCTGGAAGTTGTTTTCTGCCCTAGGCTATAATCAAATATCTGCACTCTTGATTCACTAAAGCTTCAGCAAATGCTGTGCAGGACAGCCCTGTATTAGTGGTTCCTGCCGGGGGAGGGGGATGAAAGAGAGCTGACTGGATTCCACCAGGGTCAAAGGTCTGGGGAGAAATGCTATAGGACCCAAAGCATTAGGAGCTAGTGATGGGGCAGCTGGGGCCACATGGACGTGCTGGAGGACCACGAAAACCTCGGTCCCCACGAGACCGCCACAAATACGTATGAGCTTGAGCCATTTTGTTAGATATTAAAGAAAAAAGTGATCCTGGAAGGTTAAAGGATGTGGAAACACTTGAGTTTTGGGAAAATTGGAAGAAAAATCCTACCAGCTTCTAGACTAAAAACAAGTCAAAACAAAGAAAAAGAATACGGCTACCTATAAAAGAAAGAGAAGAGACTGGCAGAGAAACATCTGTTCCACTAAATGCTAGAAGATAATAAAACAATGTTTCTGGAGTTTGAAGGAAAACGATTATCACAGAATTACACTTACACCCAGACTCTGGTTCATGCGTAAGAGCAAAAAGAGGCATCTTCAGACATATAAGAAGTTAGAAAATATATCATCCACCTACTCTAATAAAAAAATTAAGGGAGAAAATAATCAAAGAAGAAAAGGAGGGGGTGTAGTTTATAAGAAATAGTGGTAAGCAATGAAAACAGTAATGCAGTCAGGAAAGTTTAAGAAGTTTTTGATACTATGGATGTGACTGTAATGTTAATAGTTAAGAAAAAGCTTTAATATGACATAAGGGCAAAAATAAAAGAAGGCACACGGAATTGAAATTTCAGATTATTTCAACAAAATCTAGGACATGTAAAGGAAGGAGAAATCCAAACATCCTACATGGTTTGTCTTGTTTGGTAGTACACAGGATATTTTGGACATTGGTTAATTTTTGACATTGATAGAGAAATACAGAAAAAAAGCAAGCTTGCTTGAACTTTAACGATAATTCCTAGAAGAAGAAAAATAGGATATAGAGCTCCTAAACCACTAGAAGGAGAAAAAAAAAAAGGAAGAATGGAAACTTGACATATTCTGCAAAACAGAAGAAAAGAATAAGGAAATATTTTGAGTACCGAGAAGGCTTAAAAAATTCAAAGGCAGGATATGATCTGAGCTGTCCAACACAATGGCCATGACCCACATGGTGCTATTAAATTTAAATGAATTAAAAATGAATAAAATTTAAAAGTCGTCTCCTAAGTCACACTGGTCACAAGTGGCCAGTGACCTCTGTATTGGACATTTCCATCACCGCAGAAAGGTCTAGCAGACAACACTCACAGTCAGTGCAAAATACAACGTAATATGAGTCTATGTAAAGTATGATCCTATTTATGCTAAATATACATTTATATATACATATAAACAGATACATATAAATGCAAATTGTCAGTGGAAAGTAATAGATAACAAAAGCGTCTGTGTATAAAGTATAAAGTACGACCTTATTTATGTAAATATGCGTGTAGGTGTATATATATGTATATAAATAAGTCTGACTTGATTACACTGTCAATAGTGGTAGCTCTTAGAAATGAGACGATGGGGGCTTTTACTCTCCATATACTTTACTGTTTGCATTTTTTTTTTTTTTTCCAGTATGTGGGCCTCTCACTGTTGTGGCCTCTCCCGCTGCGGAGCACAGGCTCCGGACACGCAGGCTCAGCGGCCATGGCTCACGGGCCCAGCCGCTCCGCGGCATGTGGGATCTTCCCGGACCGGGGCACGAACCTGTGTCCCCTGCATCTGCAGGCGGACTCTCAACCACTGAGCCACCAGGGAAGCCCTGTTTGCATTTTTAATAAGCATATTTTACAAGACAATGAGTAAAAGTCATTTACATATTTTCAATGGGAGTAACCGCAAACCAACCAACCAACCTCTTTCTTGAACTTGGTACAGAACCTGGTTCCAACCCCAGGGTTAACCCAGTAACAACTCGAACTCGTAAATATCTACTGTGTACATTCAGGTTAATAAACAATTTCAAGATGGCACAGTAGGTGGCCTATACTTGGAGACTTTCTAGAGTTTAGCCAAGCTCTGCAAGAAGTTTGTTCCGGGCCTCAGGGTGATGTCACCCTTTCAAATGTTAAGCCTGAACCGACATTTAATACTTTTAAATGTCATTCCCTAAATTGGGAGGTTGCTTGGGCAAAGGCTGTTAGCTCACCCTTCCATTTAGATTTTTATACTATTGATAACAGATCACGTTTCAGAGAAGCAGCTCTGAATTAGCCCTAAAGTTTTCCAGGACAAGAAAAATCTCTGGAGAGTTACAGTAATTTTTTGCATCTTCCCACCGACTCTACAGTTGACTAAGGAGAAGTTCCCACCGCCCATCTCAACAACAGATAAAATCAGAACTAACAACACAGTGCACACAGAATAACTTCCATTTTTCCTCTTTAAATTGGGGGTAAGAAAAGAGAGGTTAGGGTCTCTGTTCAAAGGATTCCAAAGTTTTAATTTTAATCTTTCCCAAATACCAGATCTTTAATTTTTCTAAGAAAAATAATTTATTTAAAATGTCTGGGAATACCCCTCAAATACCAAAACTATTTCAGATCTACCCCAGGGAATAATTTGGTCATTTATCTGCCAACATAGGCACCTTCATATATGCTTATTTTATTCCCTATGTAAATATTCTTGGTAGCTGTCTCTATTCACCTCAGTGAATAATGAGGGCAAGGCTCTCTGCGTGAAAAGGAGATGAAACACATCAGTTCATCCAGGAACTATGCATTCTGCAAGCCAGTGTTGGTAAAGCAAGGAGAGAGATTTGCCAACTTGAATGCTAATTTCATGTAGGGCCAACTGTGTGCTCCCGTTTCCGGCACGGGGCAGTAACGATGCTTAACGCGGGGTAGGCAGGCTAAGAGATAAAGACCAGGACCCACTCTATTTTACAAACGGAGAAGACGCAGATCAACGGGGCAAGGAGAAGAAGACAGGTGAAGGTAATTCTTACCTATGTAGACAGATTACCTTAGAACATTTTGGGGTGGTGGGGGCACGCTGCGCAGCAGTCAGGACCTTAGTTTCCTGACTAGGGATCGAGCCCGTGTCTCCTGCAGTAGAAGTGCAGAATTCTAACCACTGGACCGCCAGTCCTACCTTAGAACTTTTAATATGCTTTAAAGTTTTCAAGTTCCCTCAAACGCTTTACAAAGACACACTTCCCCTAACTGTAAATCATGTGCTCAAGCAATATTTAAAGCATGTTTCTCGGTAATCCTCTATTGGTCTACTTCTAATTGCTGCATATTGTTTGAAGATAATAAAGCTACACTTTTTTGAATTCAGTCTTGCTAATTAAAATGGACAATCCCTGCCCTCCCCCATGATTTTTGGAATTCATGAAATCTGGGTAGTGGTGTGCCACTTTCATACTTGGGTGGACCAAAAAGTTAAACGAAGAGCACATTTTCCACAAAAAATAAGATACAGAGATAGTGAAATGCAAGTATTTTATAATATGTCAGCCATTGCTTTTAACTGAACAAAAGTCATATTTCATTTATGGACTTCTGGCATTATCCACAAAATGAAATACATGTTTTAATTCATAAAATAAAATTCTACAAAAATGTAAGTAAAGCATACACAGTAGTATTTACATTGTGCGGACAAAAGAGTCTAATTTGGTAATTTCCTTTTCCCTGAGGCTCCAGTTTTAATATGTCTAAAACAGCCAGTAAATACATTATACTCAATAGCGTGGGTGAATTAATTCTTATAGGCCACAAGGGTACTATTTAGTAAATGACTGCTTTGTGCACTGACCCATACCTAGTGGCCTCAAAGTGATAACTCACCTTTAAAAGGTAAAGTGTGTACATACCCATTCCTCCAAAGTCTCATTATTTGTCACCTGATTAAACTGGTGGAATGAAGAGGCCAGGTGTCAAAAAGAGGAGTCTTTCAAATTTTAACATTTACAAACTTGAGCTACTTAAGAAAAAACTCTAGGTTTCCACTGAGCCATATCATCAGTACCCGAGCCAAATAAAACACAATTACTCTCCCAAATTTGGCCACAGCATCTGAATTCAAATCCAGAAAAGCAGTTCAACTAGCACAGCAACTTGGATTTTCACTAATCTCCTTACATTTTAATAGACTACAATAAACCCATTACAACCATTTCTTCCTTCTAGAACCTGAAATCATGTTATCTGTTCTTGGTGAAAACCTTTCAGTCCACTGAGCAGCTCTAATTTTGAGTAACTGTGCTAACATATAATTAACGTGCCCGTGTCCAAAACTGAAAATGTCTGAAGAAGGCATGGAGATGCTTCTGGGTGCTAATCTGGGAACTTCGCACAGCCTCCTGCAAGGTTCCCGGGGGCAGGTCCTGATCAATGGGTACACAGATGAGTAATTCTCTGTACCATGGACATTCTTGACTGTATAAGCAAAGAAGTACATAATCAAACCTTCCGAAGGATGAAGAACAACAAATAGACATTACAGTGGAGAAGGCAGACGTCCAGGGCCTTTGCCAGAAAGACAGGAGCTAAAAAGTTTTTTGGGTAATGCAACATATTTGCATCTGGGCCCACTGCTGGCACCAGGGCCACTGTTTCAATAACATATCTATATTTAGCTATCTATCACAGACAAATTTCTATCACTGCACAAACAGAAGTCGAGCTCAGATGTCTGCAGAATTTCCTTTCCTCTCTTAAAAAAAAAAACATTCTAGACCAGACTGATAACATTCTGTACTTGCAGCTGCCACTGAAAAATATTCATGCCAATGAAAGATACATTTAGTCAGCTTTTCTTTTTCTTGATCTTTTAATATTTTATAACACATTAAAGCTCAAAGTTCCTTTCTTAAACAAATCTTCAAGCAGACGTTAAACAGAATGCAAATACTTTACACTTTAAATCATCAATCATTTAAAGAATCCTCTCCATGAACTGAATAAATAAGCCATCTGTGACTACGGCCTCCCTATCATGTTTTTAAGCTGACCCACTTCTTCCCCGGTCACCATGGTTTGTAAAATCTCACTTCTAAGGGGATGAGTGCTCGGTGCCAGCTCATAGTTCGCATTCAACTGGGTAAAAGGGTAACGTAAACCCCAGGCAGCATTTAAAATGACCTCCTCTACCTACAAAAACAGAACTTCAATGCCCTCCCCCCCCACCACCGGAAGCAATCTTTTCTCCAACCGGAGAGCAAATCAAGTCTGCGAGGGAGAAAATGAGCCAGTTAAAGGAGGAAGAAACCTGATCAGGTGTTAAAACGCATGGCTCTGGACATCAACCAGCAAGCAGGATCGGGTCCGGTCGGCGGGAGCTGCTCCCCAAGACTGAGCTGAAATCAAGGTCGGACCCGCTTCTAGAGATGCTGACCCACTTCTAGAGATGGGACCCGCTCGGCGGCGGCGGCGAACCTGCGCGTCCCCAGGAGCCTGGCCGGGACCCCCGGCGCCCCCGGCCCGGCCCGGCGCGGGGCGGGGCGGCCGGGGAGGCACAACTTTCCGCAGCTCCCCGCCAGCGGCGCCGAAACGGGCAGGAGCGAATCTCAAGCCGCTCCCCGCCATCAGCGACTCTTTTCTCCCGGTGGTGGTGGCGGCTGGGGGAGGGGTGGGAGGACTTCAGGAGAGGATGACAAGGAGCGGAGAGAGGAGGACCACTTCCCACCGGCCAGGCCGCCACAAAGGGAAGGGCGCCGCGCCCCCCTCGGTGTCACCGAGTCTCACGCCTGCCGGGATGGGAACGCGCGAGGGCCGGCGGGCCGCGCGGCAGGTGACAGCGGCGTGGCGGGTCCCCGCGCCTCCCCGCCCACCCGGGGCCTCGCCTCCGCCGCGCGGCTCCGCGAGCCAGACGCGCCCCCCGGACCTCCCGCCGCCCGTGAGCCCCGCGAAAGCCACGCGGGGGGCCGCCCGCCGCTCAGCGGTGCGGCCGCCGCGCCCCGGAGCCGGCGCCCGCGAGGAGCCCCGGGCGCGCCTACCCCTTGGCGTGCTCCGTCTCCTCCTCATTGTCCCCGTCGATCCCGCACGTGTCCTGGTCGTCCAGCTCCAGGCTCTGCTGGCTGGCCGCGGACTCGCTGTCCTCCGCCATCGCGGCGGCGCGGGCTGGGGCGGCGCTCCGGGCAGCTGGCGCTGAGGGCCGGCGCGGCGGAGGCGGCGCAGCGAGCAGCTCCCTCTAGCGCCGCCCGCCGTCTCCTCAGAGCCGGAGCCGCAGGCGTGCCAGCCCCTCCTCGCCCCGCCCCTCCTCGCATGGCTCCGCCCCGCCCCCGGGCCCGCCCCCTGCGGCCCGGGTTGGGTGGCGGGCGGTCCGCGCGCCCCCGCAACCCGGGGTAGGGAGCGGGCAGGGCGGAGGGTAGTAGAGGTGGTCGCGACCCGCTGCGCGCAGGAGCGCGGTCCTGGATCCCGGCCGGTGCCTGAACCCTGCGCTCGCCTCTGAATGGCGCAACCTGAAGACCCCGAATCCTGAGTCTTCGTTTTGGGAGCACAGGCAACGCGATTTTACATCTCTTCGTAGTAGGAAGACTTTTAACTCTTTGCAGGAAATTCTTAGTCAGGGGTAGGCGTGCCAAGACCACTGATTTCCAGAACCCTCACCCCCGCCCTTCACCTCATCCCCAACCACGTACGCTTTGTAAAAGTTCCATTTCATATGTCTCTGTCTTTCCAGTATACTATAAAGTCAAAGCCAGAGTCAAAACAGAGTGCTTCCAGCCTTCCCGCCTCTCCGTTCCAACGAGACTCGCAGCCCTAAAACTCTTGACAGAGAAAAATGTAGAACTGCCCCTGTTTTTGCTGGACGGCTTAGACCACAACCATCTTTGGGGAAATGGGACTTGTCCATGATGCTGGGGCCTTGGACAGTGTCAGTGAGTGAGGCCACTCTGGCGTCCTCAAGTGAAGGTTATGACCTAGACCTCCGAGCAAAAGTGGGTGGCCTTCTAGGCTCAGATGGTCCCGTTTCTCTCCCCGTGAACACAGGAGGGGAAGGAGGCACCCCGCGGATTGCCAAATAAAACGCGGGTGAAGTCCAAACTCTTATTTGCTGTTGCAGTCTGTACACCCCGGTCCCTTCCTTTGTTCTCCTTTCATGAGCAGAGTTCAAGGTCCCACTGGGTCATGGGAAGCCTACATGGCTTTACAAAGGCAGTGGAAAGATAGTTATCAGAAATGCTCAGAGAGGAAAAAAGAGGCTTTTAAAAGCCACCTGAAATTTTTGGTGCGGGTCCTTTTTTTTGCAAAAGGCATTGGGAGCATTTGGGGGCTCCTTTTTTTCCCCACAAGCCAGACCGTGCCCTTAAAATACGGTAAGATAGAAGTATCTAGAGACAAAAATTGCAGAGCTATTTCAAAGTTCACCAGACTTTTATGACTGACTGAGGATGAGCCAGCAAAGGTTCTGTAAGAAGTGCAAAATGGGGCCAAACCACGAAGGAAATACAATGCTTTCTTTCACAATTGCAATGATTTCTGAGGCAGAAAGTCACATGTGGCCCTCTAGCTTCAAACTTTAGGCAAATATAGATCAGTGAATTTCCCGCTGCTCATCCCTGTGAACGGGAAGAGTTGGCTAACGGTAACCTGGTTGGGTAGTCAGCAGGACGCTGCAAATCCATCCCATCGGTTGCTATAGCCTATTGGAAGGGTTCTCTAAAATGTTTTAAAAATACAAAGCCGAGTCAGCAGACACGTATTATTTATATGAATTCTCAAGAAATTTTGACTGAGAACCTCTCAAAAAGAATAACAAATAATCCTGGAGAAATATTAAAATGAGGGTATCAAAAACCAGTTAAGGGCTTCCCTGGTGGCGCAGTGGTTGAGAGTCCACCTGCCGATGCAGGGGACACGGGTTCATGCCCCGGTCCGGGAGGATCCCACATGCCGCGGAGCGGCTGGGCCCGTGAGCCATGGCCGCTGAGCCTGCGCGTCCGGAGCCTGTGCTCCGCAGCGGGAGAGGCCACAACAGTGAGAGGCCCGCGTACCGCAAACAAAACAAAACAAAACAAAACAAACAAACAAAAAAACCCAGTTAAACACTGGAAAGCAATGATAAATAGGGAACATCTGTTCCCCAGAATGCAAAGAAGTTGGCCCAGATGACTCTTTGGTACTGGATGGAGGTATTACATAATACAAACGTGTGTCATCATTAATCATTTGAAGGAGGACAGAGTTTGCCGACAACCCTGGAAAATTCTTAAATCCTATTGTTATGCATAGAAACTCACTATGTTTCTAAAAAATTTTGCTTCTTCCTCTGGTTTAATCCCAGAGTTTGGGGGACTGGAAGCAGGTGGTATCTTCTAGAATCTCAGATCCAACATTTATTTGGGGGAAGAGAGTACTGTACAGTGATTACTAGTGTGTTAAAAGAAGCTCTTGGAAATTTCCTATCCTACTTGACTCATCTCTTATTATAGATGTAAGATCATAGTTGTATAATTAGTCTTGTTTTATTTAAACTATGGTAACTTTTTGCTTTTAAAAAAAATTGTGCTAAATTACACATACCATAAAATTTACCATCTTAACCATTTCTAAGTGTACAGTTCAGTAGTGTTAAGTACGTTCACATTGTTGTGCAAGCCCACCTCCAGAGCTTTTTCATCTTGCAAAACTGCAACTAGAACCGTTAAACAACTCCCCATTTACCCCTCTCTCCAGCCCCTGGCAACCACCTATGGATCTGACTACTTTCTATCCCTCTGAATTTGACTCCTCTAGGTACCTTGTATAAGTGGAATCTTACAGTCTTTTTGTGACTAGCTTATTTCCCTTAGCAAAATGTCCTCAAGGTTCATCTGTGTTGTACCATGTATCAGAATTTTCTTCCTTTCTAAGACTGAATAATATTCTGTTGTATGAATAACATTCTGTTGTATGAATAACATTGTATTATTGTAAATCATAAGATCCTAAACTTTGAGGCTGATGCTGTGATTTGGGTGAGATGTTGGGGAGTCTTGTGGGCGAGAGGAAAATGTGAACATAAGATGGATGTGATGTAAGAAGGATGTGAATAACTGTCCAGAAAGTAGATTGATAGATTCATTGCAAAACTATGGCCTCAAATCTCTACTCCTGTCGTTGGCAGCTCCTCCCATCAAGAGATGGAACCAACGTCCCCACCACTTGGTTCTGGGATGACCAACAAAATTTGGCAGAAGTGACGGTGTGGCAGTTTGGGTGCATAGAGTATACCCTTTCGCTTCCTCTATCCCTTTACTTCCAGCAAAAAGAAATTCTGATGATACAGGGTGTGTATCTAGGATACATCATATTTATTAATATGAGAACTAATGAACTCTGGCCAAAGGGAGGCTTGCACACTCTACTCTACCCAGTGGAATGCTTCCCCTCCACAGGCACAAGCCTAGGTTAGCCTGTGGGCTGGACCTGGAGTGAGCTCAGACCTCCTGGGCTCTCCAGTTCTTGGTCAGTCTGCCAACTGACCACGGACACGTGAGCGAGCCCCACTGAGTTTAGCATAACTGCCCAGCTGACCCATAGATGTGTGAGAAATAATCCATGGTCATTGTTTAAAGCCATTAAGTTGTGGAGTGTTTTTTGTTTTTGTTTTGTTTAATGAAGCAATAACTAAATGCTATACTACAGAAGAGCAAAGACCAAAAGAAAATCTTAAAGATTGACACATCCTTTATCATCAACTTGATAACCGTCTATGTATCAGGGTACGTCTGAAAAAGACTCCTGCCAAGTCGAAAGTTTGCACGTGCCGCTCTGTACTCACAAAAACAATGCCCATTACTTTTGCATTGTGTTAACTCTTCCTGATAGCCGGTCTGCTTCACACTCAGGTTGACTTGATTGTAATTAAAAAAAAAAAAAAAAAAGTGACTCCATTTCTAATTGTGGAGGAAACTATGACTACGCTGTACCTTTTGCAGTTGTGTGTTTGACAAGCACTTCTTAGGGTCAGTGTGAGCGCAATTTTCACCTCCCATTGCTTATGATCCTGCTGAAAAGTTTTCCTACTTGTCCAAACTAGCAGGGTGGTACCAGCAGGCCAGCTGCATTAGGCAGCTTCACTGTTGGTGCGACCGTCTCGCACCCCGTAGGACAAAGCAGAGTGTGAGGGGGACGCCAAGGAAACTGCCAGAGGATGTAGAGATGACGCCATAGCATGAGCTAGAAGGTGCCTTAAGTCTGTAAACAAGGTCATTTCACGACCACACCCTGTTGCCACCTGTGAATATAGCCAGGCTTTGTTCACCAACACATCACTGGATGGTGTAGTGCCAAAGTTTATCAGTTCTTTCATGAATAAAAACTGTCTATTCCAGAAGCACATTCTCATCAGAAAGTTTTACTTGAAGTATTAAGTACGAAAGGAGGCAAAAGGATCTATTCTAGCCTGTCCAGGATTAGGGTTTCCCAGTCCTCTCAGGAAGAAAGGGTGGAGGAGAAAGGAAAAGAGTAAAGGAAGTAGGGAGAGTAGGTAAGGGAGTGGAAGGGGGGAGGGGCAGATCAAGAAAGGGACGCTAGTGGGGTACAGGGAAGCAAAGAAAGGCGTAGGGAATCAGCTGCCAGCAACCCAAAGGCCACAAGGGCCTCCCAGATGAGAGGACTCCCTGCCTCCAGCCTCTACCTCCCTTTAGATCCTTTTCAACAGTGCTACTCAAATGATCCTTCTATAGCAATCTGATCAGTCCCCTGACTTAGAACTTCTGCAAGTCCCAATTGCTTTCTGCACTGAGTCAAAGCTCCTTAGGTGAGCATTCAAGGCCACCCACAAACTAACCTCACCTTGCCTCTGGTCTCACACTCCTCAAGCCTCCCCATGACCAGCATACTGTTTCCACTAGGATACTCCATCCAGTCTCTAAACGCACCAGGTCTTTACTTAGATTTCACTTGTCTCTTCCCCCTCGTCTCATCCATCACTGATGACAGGTCAAATGTTGCTTCCCTGTCAAGCTTCCCAGACACCAGAGAGTTGCCCAGTGTCCTCTGCTCCCAAGGCCCTCTGTTCATGCCTCTGTTACCAATGCAGTAATTAACCTTTTTCTATGCCTGCAACCATCCCATCATGTGACTGTCAGCTCTGAAGAGTCCTGCTCCTTTTACTGGTCTCAGTAGCCCTATCACCCAACAGTGCCTGGCCCAGAATGAACGAATGAATGAATGTCTCTTCCACCTCATTTCTCCCTATATGCAAACCCATCCCCTTTTGATGGTTTACTTGCAGAGGCATTCAGGCAAAATTTCTTACCATGGAAATCCCTGGTAAAATCCCTACCATGGATTTTCAGGAAAACTTAAAGATGGGAAGTAGAGACACAGTTTAACTTGTTTCTTCTAAGGACAGAGATTTCTTCCAGGAATCATATGTGAGCACAGGATTCTTGTTCCCACTTTTTCAAAAGTAAAATATGTGAGGGAAGAAGAGGAAGGGAATCTATTTGAACAGTAAAAGAGGAAAAAATGCTTCCCCATTGCTAGGACCTTTCGTCTTTATACAAGCTAATACCATCACTGGTACATCAGCCCCTGAAGCCAAGTCTCCCCGGGAGCCTCCCATGCACACTCAGTGGATCTGCCAGAAAGGAAGATGTACATCTCGCCCAAGCTTGCTAAGATGCAGACACTCACGGGCTCACACTGGCACTCCTGTGTCAGAGCTTGGTGAGAAAGTTCCTGGGAAAGCCAGCTATATTTCCTCGGAAGTTTGGGAACACACATGAAGATTGGATACTGGCCACCCAGTGGGTGTTGATATCCAAGAGGAGCTTATAGCTGCACCAATTAGGTAAAACAGGTTACACCATTTTTCTCTAATCCCTCTTCCCTACCACCTGGGCTCTGGAGGCCCCACAGCCCGGCATGTGGAGAGATCCTGTGAACCACAGGGAAATGCCAGAATCAAGGGTGGGGTGGACTTGGCACTGGACAGAAAAAAGATAAAAGATTCAAACAGAATGTGACTGGAGTGAACTTCTTAATACCTGCCATCACTGAAAGCTCTGGGATCTGCCCAAGATATCACTAAGGGTGGGGAAAGGGAGATTTGAAAGCATGGGTTTTTTTGGTTTTTTTGTTTGTTTGTTTCTGGCTGCACAGCGTGGCATGCAGGATCTTAATTCCCCTACCACGAATTGAACCCGGGCCGCCTGCAGTGGAAGCGTGGAGTCCTAACTACTGGACTGCCATGGAAGTCCCACACCCATTTTATTTTATAAAGACAAAAACAAAGCCAAAAAAACCCCACCTATGTATCATTTTAGTTATTTGTAAATAGTGTCTCCGAGCAAAAATGGTACCATCCTTTTAAGAAGAAACTGTAGATAGATTCAGATCCCTGTACCTTCCTATTCCTGTTTATGGCCAAGGAAGATACATATTCACAAGATTTGCATAGCGTAAACCTCAGTGTTAAAATGTGTTGAGGGTTACAGCCTGGTTTAATTTGTAAAACTTCTGAATTGGAGAATGTTTTTACAGAAATTTGTAGAAAGTGATTTAAGTCATACTTTTTCATTAGACACAACCATTTACCCACAGAGATTTCTTAGTGTTTTCCTTCTTGTCCACTCAGGACGGGCACTTCAGTCATTTGCTCTGCAGTGGAAATGGGTTGGTGCAGATCCAACCACGTTCTCTCATCCTCACTGGCCTCAATTTCCACCCTTTAGTGTAACCAGAATCTTGCCTACCGGCAGTACATCGTGTGACCATCAACTGAGGAAACCAATTCGACCCTTGCTAGAAGCCAATGCGTGATACTGGAGTTGTTGAATCCTCATAGCCTAACTTACAGAAGAACAGAAACAGACTCACAGTTACAGAGAACAAACTAGTGGATACCAGTGGGGAGGAGGTGGGGGGAAAGGGTGAGAAAGGTGTAGGGGATTGAGAGATACAAGCTACTGTGTATAAAATAAATAAGCTACAAGGATATATTGTACAGCACAGGGAATATAGCTATTATTTTGTAATAACTTTAAATGGAGTATAATCTATAAAAAATTGAATCACTATGTTGTACACCTGAAACTAATATAATATTGTAAATCAATGACTTCAATAAAAAAAACCACTAATTTGAAAAGATACATGCACCCCAATGTTCATAGTAACATTAGTTACAATTGCCACACTATGGAAGCAACCTAAGTGTCCATCAACAGATGAATGGATAAAGAAGATGTGGTATAAATTATATCTACAACAGAATACTACTCAGCCATAAAAAGGAACTAAAATTTGCCATTTGCAGCAACATGGATAGACTTGGAGGGCATTACATTAAGTGAAATAGTAGGAAGTTGTGCAAGAGAAAGTATTTCAGAGATTTTCAAGCACTACATAGATGTATAGAATTACCATGAGGCTAGGCCTCCCACAGAGCATGGCAGCGCTTACAATTCCAGTGAAAAAAACTAATGATTTCTCAGTGTCCATTGGTTTTTCTGCCCTGTTAAAGACCAAATGTTCAAATGGTCCTGTTTAGTGGGACAGATATGACTTCCCATCATTGCTGGTATGAGTTTCCTGGAGGTTGTGGGTTTGGAGATGAATTTTGCAGAAAAAGAATTCTTGGATGTTGGGTAGAGAGAGCAGGAACCTTTGATGACCAATTGGAGCAGTGAGAAGAAAACCAAATGTCTTTTGCATAACTGGCAGGGAAAGAACCCGTGAGTGAAGCGGGGAGGCGATATAATTAGGCTACTTTGATAAAGACTCCTGAAATCAAATGTGAATAAATTGAATCCACTGCAGAAGCATCCACCGATTATGTTGTCAAAGATGCAGGCGGGAGAAATGGATTTCACTAGTGTTTTGAATGCCTTGTGAGGAACAGAGTCTAGAGGCAAAACTGCCAGTTAATATGACTTATTTCAGATGAGAAATGATCACAGACTGTCCCAGAGACTCTACAGTGGAGGAAAAAAACCAGCCAAACACACACAAATTAAGAAACAACAACCAAAACCCCCCAACACTTTAGCAACGAGCCAGTTGCAGGAAGGAGCAGGACGTGATTCAGAGTCTCCACGCCTGAGGGAGGGTGACAATGGATACTCCCAGGATCTAGGGGAAATGTGTTAGACACTTCAGTGTAGTTACAGAGCTTTCTTGTAAATACGACGAAGCATGATTTCATTTTAAAGTAATTCCTACCAGGCCAGCCTTTGGATTTTTTTATGTTTACTTTTATTTTGCATGTCAAGTTGATTTTTTTAAAACAAATATCCAAAAATACCCAAGAGGATCATGTTCCAGGTGAACGCTGTTTTATTTGGTCAACAAGTATTTATTGTGTATTTATGGTGTCAGGTATTGAAGCAGAGACTTTGTACTGTATTATTTCGTACTGATCTCTACAACAGCTCTGTGATGTAGGCATTATTCTCATTTTCCATTTAGGCATCTGAGCCTCAACGAGGTTATGTAACTTATCCAAAATAGTGTCTTAGCAAATTCTTACAGCACTTACAGCTCTGCGTGGCAAGTTCCTGTTTTCTTGTTAGAGAAGACACTTGTCTACACGATGTGTTACCCTATTCTGTCATCAGAATCCACCTGCCCCTGTAGACACTGCAATGCCAGCTACTCACTTTGGTGGCTTCTCTCGCCGCTCAAGGTGGTGCTATGACCCCGTTTTGTCCATGAGACATAAAGACTCCTCCTGGGGGCCATCAGGGGAATTGAGCAGCTGCAACTACTGCCCAGCCGCTTGGCAGAGGGAAAGATGTGAAGAGCTTGATCCTCAGCGGGGTCACAGAGCCTCTGAGCTCTAGGACCACCACCTGCATGCCTCTTGTTAGGGGAGAAAAATAACTCCCTAGTGTTTGGGCTCCTTGTATTTGGATATTGTCTTACTTGCAGCTGAGAGCATTCCATCAATACAGGCAGGCCAGGCTTGCCTCTGTATGCCCAGATTCTCGCCACTCGCTTTGAGGGAGAGGGCCCTGCTAGCAGGTCACTGCAGGGAGACAAGGCAGCCTGCCTGGGGCCAGCAGGACCATCAAACGGCCCTGCATGAAAGCATCCCCCCCAAAAGGGTCTGAAGACCAAATTGGATTCTCTCTTTTGGGAATCTGAACTGCAGATATAGGCAGATGGCTTTTTATTTAACAGAGGAGGGAGACATAAGAACAAAAATGAAACAAGACAAAACAGAGGCTACGAGAAAAGCTGAGTCATATCAAGGCAGTGAAGTGCACTCCAGTGAATACCGTCTGTCAACTCCCGACGCCCGAAAGATGGGATGACCAGAGGTGGAGATCCTGGTGTGGACCAGTTATTCTCATCAATTCCATGTAGGCCTGAGGCCTCAGCTCCTGCCTCAGCTGAATTCTGTGATTTAATGATCCTCTTCTCAATTTCATTTTTAGTTTCCAGGGAGAAGTGGCTGAGAAGGGAGGGGGGGCTAAGAGAGCCCAGGCTGAGATTACTGTTTAGATAAGTGGCTCTGCTGTCTGCTCCTTAAGCATCTAAGAGCTTAGGAAAGCAGGCCTTGGTTTCAGGGGCTCCCAGAAGGCCATGGGTTCTAGGAAAACCCCTGAGATCTGATGGATGTGGAGGCTAGTGCACCCCCAGGACAGAATCCAGGGAGCTCTGAGCAGCCTAGGCCTTCCTCTCCACGATCAGGACCATGCCGTTTCCTTGCCAAATCCTCCAACTAGACTAGCACATTCTTGTTTTCTTTTTTTATTGAAGTGTTGTTGCTATACAATATTATATAAGTTACAGACATACATTATAGTGATTCACAATTTGTAAAGGTTATACTCCACTTATAGTTATTATAAAATATTGGCTGTATTCCCTGTGCTGTACATTATATCTTTGTAGCTTATTTTATGCATAATAGTTTGTGCTTCTTAGTCCCCTGCCCGTATCTTTCCCCTCCCCCCTTCCCTCTCCCCACTGGTAACCACTAGTTTGTTCTCTATATCTGTATTCCAAATCAAATGCTGAACAAGTGCTGGGAGATATATATATATATATATATATATATATATAAAACATCTTCTTTATTCATTCATTTGTTGATGGACAATTAGGTTGCTTCCATACCTTGGCAACTATAAATAATGCTGCTATGGGGTACATGTATCTTTTCAAATTATTTGGTTTTTTTTTTATATATACCCAGGAGTGGAATTGCTGGATCATACGGTAGTTATATTTTTAGTTTTTTGAGAAACCTCCACACTGTTTTCCACAGTGGCTGCACCAATTTACATTCCCACCAACAATGTACAGGGTTTCTTTTTCTCTACATCCTTGCCAACATTTGTTATTTGTGTTCTTTTTGATGATACCCATTTTGACAGATGTGGGGTGATATCTCATCGTGGTTTGATTTATATCTCCCTGATGATTAGTGACGTTGAGCATCTTTTTATGTGCCCGTTAGCCATCTGCATTTTCTCTTTGGAAAAATGTCTATTCAGTTCTTCTGCCTGTATTTTAACTGGGCTGTTTGTCTTTCTATGTTGAGTTGTATGAGCTGTTTATGTATGTTGGATATTAACCCCTTACTGGTCATATCATTTGCAAATATTTTCTCCCATTCAGTAGGTTGTCTTTTGGTTTTGTCAATGGTTTCCCTTGCTGTGCAAAAGCTTTTAAGTTTCATTAGGTCCCATTTGTTTATTTTTGCTTTTATTTCCTTTGTTTTAGGAGACGGAGCCAAAAAAATATCAGTACAATTTATTAGACCAGCACATTCTTAAGCAGCTTCAGACTTCCATGTCATTCATCGCCCCAATCACTCCCTGTACCTGTGCCCCAGCTGCTGCCAGCGTCTGGGCCCAGAGCAGCGGCTGGTTCCCAGCTATCTCTGCGAGGCCTGGCAGCAAGGCCGCTTCTGGGTTTCTTGCTTGCTTCACTGTCACAAGTAGCTGTGTGGGAAGCTCCCACCAATCTGATGTAAGTTGATCAACATCCTGCTAACAAGCCAGCTGCCTAACACAGCTCATGTGCCTCTTCTCCTAAATCCTCATTTCTTTACGTACTAGTCTGCTCGGGGTACTGTCACAAAATACCATAGACTACGTGGCGTCAACAACTGAAATTTATCTTCTCATCATTCTGGAGGCTGGAAGTCCAAGGGCAAGGTGCCAGCAGGGTAGGTTTCTGGTGCGAGCTCTTTTCCTGGCTTGTAGATGGTCAGCTTCTCGCTAGGACCTCACATAGCCTTTCCTTCGTGGGTGTGCAGAGAGAGAGGGCACAAGAGTAAATTCTGGGGTCTCTTCTTATAAGGACACTACCCTATCGGATCAGGGCCCTGCACTTAATGACATCATTTAGCCTTAAGTACTTCCTTAGAGCCGCCATCTCCAATTACAGCCATACTGGATGTTAGGGCTACAATATCTGAGTTTTGGGGGAGACACAGTTCAGTCCATATTGCCTTGAAAGCGGTAGCCACGCCTGACTAAGCTTTTACTCCCCCATTGGAGCATAGACCGGACATACCTTGCGTCCAATGAATGCTAGTCAGGGAAGTCATGAATGAAATGACAGAGCTTGGATTTTAACACAGGTTTTCTAGCCTCCAAATCAAATGCTGAACAGCTGCTGGGAGTTAAAGGAAGAAAAAGGCATGGTTCTCCCTCTAGGAGTTTAACCTTTTTATGGAGGCAGGTCAAACCACTGAAGTAAATTATATTACGAAGCATCATGCCGTGGTGAGTGGGCCCATTGGGACACACGGAAAGCATTCTAGAAGATCCTTTAGGGACACGAGCTGACCCTAAGAGGCTGGTTTGCTTCGGGACCTTGGAGGACAGATGCGGGGAGAGGGAAGGGCACCCAGCCAGGAAAACTTGGGATCTGAGATCTGAGATGGAGGTCTGAGATTCAGCGTGGTGGGGGCTGGAGCAGAAGTGCAACACGGGGTGAGAGTTCCAGAACAACCGGGGCGGGAGGGACCAGACAGCAGGAAAAAGATGGGGAGAGTTCTGGAAGAGGCCAAAGGAGACGATGACAACTTCAAGTCTAAAGTAAACTTTCCACTGAGAACAAGAGCTCTGACATTTTAACCAACCATTTAAACATTACTAGAAAATGTAATCCTGTCCTCAGTAGAAGGAATTATTTCATAGTTTAAAAAGGGTTTGTTTGGTTTTTTTTTTTGGTCATATGGACTGTTGATATAGTTGTGCAGAAGATGCTATCATTTTAAAGTTAGAAGTGCATCCAATATTCATGGTGAAATTTTAAGTGAGCTCTTTATACAACTAAGTATATCTTTTCACATATTTGTTTCAATCCAGGTATTGGATTGTATAATACCTGCAGTCATGCTTTATGCTTTAACTCGTACTTCGTTTTTCTAAAATTATTTGTTATTTGGGACAAGTGAACTCACAGAAGTATCTTTCTGAGACCAAGCCTGACTTCAGAATTTTCATATATATATTTCAGGAGACAGTGCTGAGAATACTGTATTTTTCGAAATAGAATAACATGAAAGAGTAACATGCCACTCTTTAGCAAAACTATTGAAAACCACACCTACTCTTGGGAAAATATTCCGATAGTGTGGTAAGATGACCTGCTCTGTAAATGTTAAGAAATTCAAGCTTGAAGGGCACCACACTCCCACCATACACTATCTACGATGTGTCATCACATCTGTCCCCCCAGCACCCTCTGAGGGTCCACCCATGGAATCAGTGATGTTTGAAAATTACTGTGAGACATGTAGAGTTTCTCAATACAAACTTAAGGAAGCCAGAAGCTTTTAAGAAGTGTGGGTATTTAAGAGCGTTCCTTCCTATTTGTGAACGTGTATGTCTGCGACCTTTTTCATAGTATAACGCTAAGAGAAGTCAGCTTTTAAATTGTCACACTACTTTACAATGATCCTTCTGAATGACGTCACCCAACTTTCCATATTTAGTGGATCGATCAGTCCATTCATTCTTCTATTCATCCTTTCAACATCTACATGCGTATGATTACCCCAACTTTGGGCATATTTGGGGCGTAGAAGAACAGCTATTGAGGTGGTAAGAGTCAAGCTAAATCCCACTTCAGTGTTGAGTTTGTCAGTTTTGGATAGAATGTTCTAGAGCCCCATTATTTCACACGCAACATTTTCTTTCATTCTTCTTCCTCATTCAAATCGGCATATGGTTGCCCTGGCAGTCTCTGCCCTTACCCTCCCTCCTCCCTCTTTCTTTCTCTCCCTTCGGATAAAGTAAAAAGAAATGAAGTGTCATTTTACTTTTTGGAGATTTTTCAGGAACCCGACCTCCCCGGAGGGCAGAAATACTACAATAGAAAGTAAAGGTCAGGTTGACCACGGGGAAGCTCAGGCTTCCGTTTGGCTGTCCTATGGGCTTCTCTACTGGGGCCTAGAGCCTCTGACTGCTGCAGCTTTCGGCAAAGGAGGAACAGCCTGGTGCCCACAAATCCTGCAGCTGCTTTCATCGCAGTTAGGGACAGGAAGAGAAGGCTTGGGTGTCAGGGAAGCTGAATTTCTAGCTGCCTTTCAAACTTCTGGTGAGCCATCCTTTACTCTTGGACAAGTAGGAGTAAGGATACGGAGTGGCTGAGGGTAGGCAAAGATGCTACCTCCCATTTACCTCCTGCTTCCTGCCCAAGCATCACATTTCCTAACCAGATCCCAGCTCTGACTTGACACCTTGAATCTGGACTGTTAAGTCGGGTTCATTTCACTCCTGGCTCTGAACAGCCTGCTTCTTAGCTTACCCGTGTCTGGCTTTGATCCTGGATTTCAGAACCTGATACTGCTTCCTCCCTTCTGATCATCTAGCATAGATTTATTCCCCCTGCTGCTCTGGATTCTCAACCTTGGTCTCTGATAGGGTGGGGCTGGGAAACAGAACCGGGTCCCTGGGGAGCACTGGGTCCTCGGCTCTCTGTGCATCTGCTATTGGATGTGGCCACGCAGATGCAACTTGCCTTGCTGCCAGCATTCCTGAGCTCTCGAACGGCTATACCTTATTTTCTAATCCTCTTCCTTTTAAAAGGTAGAGTGTTCTGCACGTCTGCCTGTGAGTAGAACAAATCCTTTGTGCTGTGGGAATTAGAGACGAAGAAAGGAGTTTTGCTTTCATCACAATTTCCTAAATTACCTGTTGTACTCGTAGCTCAAATCACACCTGATTTTCTTTTTAAATAACTGACAGTGAGATCTATCACCTAGCACAATCGCACACCTCTGTGGTGGCATTTCTCCGAATTGTAATGCGGCCAGGGGGACTCCTGCGGGCTCACACGAATAATCTACAGACATGCAATTTCAGTTCTCACACACCGAGTGACTGAATCCCATGAAGCGTTCTTTGACACCAGGCTTTTGGAAAACAAAAAGGCTATTTATGAGGAGATGAACAAAAGGAAATGATAAAAATTGCAAGTGAAAGCACTGGCCCAACTCTAATTTCATAACCCTGACCCTGTAGTTAGAAGGTTCTCGATGCTGGACATCTCTCCTTAGGAAATATTTGATGGGAGAAGGATGTAATAATGTTGATGACTTTCTCCAGCCAGGACGTGGCTGTCCCTGGGCTTCCACTTTTAGTGAATTTTTTTGTTCTTATGGAAGCTTGGGAAAGGCCAAATTGGCTCTTAAGATATCATCTGAATGTAGAAAACAGACTTATGGTTACCAAGGAGGAAAGCGGGGGGGAGGGATAAACTGGGAGATTGGGATTAACAAATACACACTGCTGTATATAAAACAGATAAACAACAAGGACCTACTGTATAGCACAGGGAACTCTACTCAATACTCTGTAATGACCTATATGGGAAAAGAATCTAAAAAAGACTGGATATATGTATAACTGATTCACTTTGCTGTACAGCAGAAACTAATACAACATTGTAAATCAATTATACTCCAATACAAAGTAATAAAAAAGATATCATCTGAATAAGCAAGATATCACTGCTGCAGCCCCTGCATGGGACTCAGTACTCTTCAGAGCTCTTCTCCCAGCTTGGGTCCTTCATATCCCACTGGCCCTTGTCCCCTAAGGCCATTACAGCAGATGGGAATGGCCGATCTCTTATTGTCCCATTTATTTTTACATGCGAGTACGATACTGAACCATACCAGACCTCAATCCACTTCTCTGTACTTCTTGTGCTGACCAGTACATTCCATGGCATGTCTTAAAGCATTTCTGAACCCTAAACATCAGCATGTCCATAATGATTTACAACAGAAGCCCTAACACACAGGAACACTGTTTCACCTTTCGTGGTTCTTACAAGGTGAGATAATCACAAACAGAGCTTTAAAAGTAATCAGTTATGCTGGATGCTTAAATGGTTGCATGAGTGAGCTTTGAGGGCAGAACCCTGTCGCATTTCTTTCTTTTAATAAATTTTTAAAATTTTATTTATTTATTTTTATTTTTGGCTACGTTGCGTCTTTGTTGCTGTGTGCGGGCTTTCTCTAGTTGTGGCGAGCTAGGGCTACTCTTCGTTGCAGCGCGTGGGCTTCTCACTGCAGTGGCTTCTCATTGCGGTGGCTTCTCTTTGTTGTAGAGCACGGGCTCTAGGTGCACGGGCTTCAGTAGTTGTGGCATGTGGGCTCAGTAGTTGTGGTTCGCGGGCTCTAGAGTGCAGGCTCAGTAGTTGTGGCACATGGGCTCAGTAGTTGTGGCACACAGGCTCTAGAGCGCAGGCTCAGTAGTTGTGGCACGCAGGCTCAGTAGTTGTGGCGCACGGGCTTAGTTGCTCGGCAGCATGTGGGATCTTCCCGGACCAGGGCTCGAACCCATGTACCCTGCATTGGCAGGCGGATTCTTCACCACTGCACCACCAGGGAAGCCCCTGTCACATTTACATCTGTACCCCCAGAACTTTGTTTAGTGCTTACTGCCTGGTTTACTACTGGAGAAATAACTGCTTAATACTGAATGATCCTGCATGAACTAAAACAACATGCACTATTTTCAGATAATTTATCCTCTATTACTTCAGCCTTTAAGGATCTCAGTAAATTCAAGAGGAATCACTAGAAAAACTGGAAGATACAAATGGACTAAAGATACAAAGATACAAATGGACTAAATCTGACAGACACAAATGGACTAAATCTGACTCTTATTCAAGAGGAAATTTTGCTCAGCAGAAGTCACCCACCTTCTCCGATAAAGAAGGGAACAGGGAATCGTTAATGCAAATTCAAGTTAAAAATAGCAACATGTAATTTACGCATAGATATTTTTCAGCTATCACCCCCCGAATATCTTCAGGGTTGAATGCTTTGGGTAGATGATGTCAGGGAATCCGTATGCAGGGCAAACAGCGTGTGAAAAAATTCACCAGTTGTATCAAGTTCCTGATGTTCTGTCTTTAAAGATCCTCAGATCATTCCCTTTACAAAGCAGCATGTCCATTTTTAGAGGGCTTACCTCGGGCTGGTTGGCCACTCTTGCCGTTCACAGCTGTAGGTCGCCTCTCTGTGGTCAGTGAAACCAGCCTCAATCTAACCCTCCATTAAATCTGCAAATAAGGAGACTGGACCAGGGGACCTCTGAGGGCCTTTCGGCTCCCCCTTCTGGGATGACATCAAACCATCAGAGTAGATCTGGAAGCAGTGAGCTTCTCTCTCTGCATGTTTTCCCCCGGGTTCCTCTGAGTTATAGCTGTGAGGGCAGATGTGAGGTTAATTTTTAAAATCCCTTAAATGGCCCAATTTTGGCAGCTCCTGTACTCCCTAAGCCATCCCTTGAGAGCCAGCGTAAGAGGTCTCGCTGCTCCCCCAGAAGATGCCGAGTGGATTCAGGCTCCCCACTTTGTTTCTTCTTCTGGACAAGAGGCCCCGCCCCCCATGCTGTGAAGTACCCTCCTCGGTCCTCGGACTCCTGCTGCCATTCTCCACGGCCTCCTTCTACGTACTTCTCTCCTTCTGATACTTAAAACGAAAAAGCCTAACAGCAGGACTGCAAGCTAAGAACAAATCCTTGTTGCCACTGCCTAGCACAATCCTTTTCAAATGCTGTTATTTTTTAAAAAACTGAAATCATTTTAGAAAAAGTCATTACACGAGGCCCCCTAATATATAAATCAGTAAAGACTGGAAGATTCTGTCTTGGCTTCTGGCCTCAAAGAACCCCAGTATACTTCAGAATAATTTTAAAACCAATTGCTGGGTTTCCCTGTTGGCACAGTGGTTAAGAATCCACCTGCCAATGCAGGGGACGCGGGTTCGAGCCCTGGTCTGGGAAGACCCACATGCTGCGGGGCAACTAAACCCGTGTGCCACAACTACTGAGCCTGCGCTCTAGAGCCTGTGAGCCACAACTACTGAGCCCTCGTGCCACAACTACTGAGCCCACGTGCCACAACTACTGAAGCCCGCGTGCCTAGAGCCCATGCTTCACAACAAGAGAAGCCACCGCAATGAGAAGCCCACGCACCACAACAAAGAGTAGCCCCCGCTCGCCACAAGTAGAGAAAACCCCGCGTGCAACAAAGAAGACCCAATGCAGCCAAAAACAAATAAATAAATTTATATAAAAAACCCAAAAAACAAACCAATTGCTTAGGATACTGAAGAAAGAGAAATTATTGGGGGAAAAAAATAAGTATCAGTAAAAACACTCTACCTGCTCCCTTAGCTGTTACAAATATTTGGTAAAAGGAAATAAGACCAACTTAAGCTCACTTTTAAGACAGCTTTCTTTGGGTTCTTTCATTTTCCCATTCATATTGATGGAGGCGTTATGACCTGGGTCAACCAAATAAAGAAAAAACAAACTGGAGTAGGAAGTCAGAGATTGTGAGTCATAGAGAACTATCTCTTTACCAGGACCAGCTCCAACGAAAAGAATGATGAACAGGAAATGTCCAACACCATAGCATGAGGTTGGAGTTAAAGAAACAAGTTCTACTTAAGTATAACAAGAATAGAGTCAACTTCATGGGCTTGTAACCAAAGCCAGATAGCGTGGCTAGCGTACTCCTTCAATCTCTTAGCTGTACTTTGTCCATGCCTGGCCCTTAGTTTAACGGCCATGTGTCTGTCTGGGCTTCTGCCCTGGAGAAATTCAAAATAATGATTTAGGACGGGGAGCTCGGTTCCTCTGTTGCCTGTTTCTACACTGCGTTCCAGCATCCGTGCCGGCAGGGTTAGCGTCTCTGTGTTTAGCGGGAGAATCGTGACTCCCTCCAGCCCTGCTCAGCTCTCCTGCAAGCTTTTCCTCTGTTGATCTGAAGCAAAGAGTTTGGCTTTTTCGACCACATCAGACTCAAGTCTGTCCATCCATTAAAACTGTCAGATTGATGACATTTCTGGTCACTCTCAAGGAACAACAGTCTTACGGACCAGTCGGTGAAAAAAATGAGTTTCGATTTCTTAATCAGAAGGCTCAGTCCTGCGAACAATCAAAACTTCTGCCGGTTTTGGCATTGGACTTTTCTTCCCAGGTGGGGCCGCCATGATGGAGAACACGTGGTCAGACAGGAGGGCTGTGGTCTACGCCCCTCCTGCCACTCCAGCCTTTTCCCTCTCACAGGTTTTGCCCCCTCCCCAGGGTCTGGCCCTGGGCTTGGGGGCAGGTGGCTGGAGTTCACAGCACCGTTCTGTTTAAAGAAATCCTTCAAGATGCTCCCACTCTCATGACCTTTTTATAAGTGGGCTAAGAGGGTGAGATCAGTTTGCAGACATTTCCTTTGTAAGTTCTGCACACCCACTCTCTGCTGCACTCACTTCAAATTCTGGGAGAGTCCTTTCCCTTCCTGAGTCATTCAAGGCATTCTTTGCAAGACTAACTCTTTTTTTAAAAAATTGATGTATAGTTGATTTACAACATTGTGTTAGTTTCAGATGTGCAGCAAAGTGATTTAGTTCATATATATATATATTTAGATTATTTTCCATTAGAGATTGTTTGAAGATCTTGAGTATAGTTCCCTGGGTTATACAGTAAATCCTTGTTGCTTATCTATTTATGTATGCATTTATTTATTTGTTTATTGATTTATTAGCCATGCCGCGCAGCATGCGGGATCTTAGTTCCTCGACCAGGGATCAAACCCATGCCCCCTGAAGTGCAAGCTCGGAGTCTCAACCAGTGGACTGCCAGGGAAGTCCCTATCTATTTTATGTATAGTAATTTGTATCTCTTAATCCCATAATTCTAACTTATCTCTCCCCCGCCTCCCTTTCCCATTTGTTTTCTATAATACTAACTCATTCTTAAGAGAGTGAAGGCTGAAGTTTATAGATGAATCTGCTCCTGGCCTCCCCGAGGTCTCTGAACTCTGTGCCACGTGTGGCTGCAACATTATTTAGCAAGAGGCATCCCTCCTCTGTGCTTCCACACAGAAGCAGCTGATGTGCCACTCTCAGTAATTCCATGGCATGGTTTTCTCCAGCGGTCGGAATTTGTCTTTCAAAGACGCTTGCTCTGATCACAACTTCACGATCTCGGACAGGGGCATGCTGACTGTACCCCTTAATCCATTAACTTCTTCGTGATCTTCTGGGGGCTCCAGGGCTTCAATCCTTCATGAAACCTATACTGCTCTTTCCATTTAGTTTTTCTGTGTGAATTAACCTAAACTCAACCTTCCTTCGGAATGGGAGCGTTTCATATATAGACACAGAGTCTTATATCCTGTCTACTTGCATGGTTAATGGCTCAAGTATGTATATTTGTTTCCTCAGCAAAATTGTAAGTGTATCAGGAGAACCAAGGGTGACAGCCCGGCATTCCAGGGGCAGGAGCCCACTCCTCTTGGACGACAGCAGTTTTACAGGTAAAGTAGTTGGAGCATCTTCCACAGAAGCAAATGCTGCGGCTACAGGGCTTGGGGCTCTGTAGACTGGTTAGGAGTTCCACAACCTGAAGCAAGAATGTGAATTTTCTATTCACAACCGTTTTAAACATCTCACAACCTTTTTATATTGGGGCTGATGACACTTGGAAGGAGGGAATCAGATAGAGCCATCACCCTGTTACTGTCTCAGTCATAAGCACAGGGTATGAATAGATACGTAACAGAAGGGCAATGATATGATTTTATTGGTAGATCCACACATTGAAACAATCAGGAGTGACTTTATCAAAGGAAGCAGATAGCGGTTAAGCATCCTGGTGAGTAATCTCATTGAGAATGTGGTGACTTAACCCACCAAGAGTTTCTGGAATCCTGAATTCCTAGGGCAGCGTCCACGATACAAGCCTCAGAGGACAGAGGGAGAAAAAATTTTGAGTCATACTATGACATTTTTCTAATTATTCCAAAAGTTATTCTCAGATGAAAAAAGAAGGCATTGTTACTATGGTATTCCTGAAAACGGAGAAATTCTGATTCACAAGAGATGCCATCATCTGACACCTAATGTCTCCAAGGATAAAGTTAAAGACACTTTTTTTGTGTGTGAAAGGATTCCGACCTTTTAATTAACACATGCATCACCTCACATATTTATCTTTCTTTTTCTTTGGTGAGAATGTTTACATTTTGCTCTCTTAGCAAATTCCAATTACCATACAATACAGCGTTATCAACTATAGTCACCGGGTTTTTCATCTTAGAAAATTTGTACCCTTTTACCAAACTCTCCCTGTTTCTTCCGCCTCCCAAGCCCTGGCAACTACTCTTCTACCTTCTGTTTCTATGAGTTTGATTTTTTTTAGATCCCACATATAAGCGATACCATGCAGCATTTTCCTGTGTCTGTCTTGCTGACTTAGCATAATGTCCAGGTCCATCTGTGTCGTTGCAAGTGGCAGGATTAATTTCTTTTATTCAATTAAAATAAATAATTAAGGTACAGCTGAGAAAGTCAAGATGTTACCATGGTAGTAAGTTCACCTTTATATCTTCTAGGTACATCTCTCTAGAGTCTTAGGCACAAAGAATAAGCATCCAAAGAAATGCAACTTGGGAATCGGAGAACCGACCACATCCTACCCTTGGTTTCTGTTGCCTCCCCATCCATCTCTTTTCTCAAAAAAATTTCCTCCCTTAACGTTCTAAACTGAGCGTAAGTCTCACCTCCTTCTTGGACCCTCCCGGGCCCTCCTTCTCATCTTAGCCCTTATCTATTTTACCTGTGAATTGTGGTTAAGACATTCCCGGCTTTGTCTCAGCAGAAACGGCACCTGTTCCTAAACTGACAGCTGTGATTCACATTGACAGTTAGCACTTTGATTGGTCAGGTGAGCTGGTTGGCTGTTCACTTCCTGTGCTTTCGGCTTATCATATGGTTGCGTGTTAAGGCAACATATCACCATAAAGTCAGCCACAAGCACATCTGTCCTTATGCAAATTCACAGGTGTACCTGCCAAGGCGTACAGAAGGTTGAATGTAGGCCTTAAGAGAAACAAAGAAGCTTAGTTAAGAAAAAAATGGAAGAAGATTTTTTGAAATTAATTAAAAGCAAATCAACACAGAAGAAAAAGGAACTCTCCTACACTGTTGGTGGGAATGTAAATTGGTGCAGCAGCTATGGAGAACAGTAGGGAGGTTCCTTAAAAAATGAAACATAGAGCTACCATATGATCCTGCAATCCCACTCCTGGGCATATATCCAGAGAAAACCATAATTTGAAAAGATATATGCACCCCAATGTTCACTGCAGCACTATTCACAACAGCCAAAACATGGAAACAACTTAAATGTTCATCAAAAGAGGAATGGATAGAGAAGATGTGGTACATGTATACAATGGAATGCTACTCAGCCATTAAAAAGAATGAAATAATGCCATTTGCAGCAATATGGAGGGACCTAGAGATGATCATACTAAGTAAGCCAGACAAAGACAAATATCATATGACATCACTTATATGTGGAACCTAAACTATGATACAAATGAACTTATTTACGAAACAGAAATAGACCCACAGACATAGAGACCCAAACTTATGGTTACCAAAGGGGAAAGGGCGGGGAGGGATAAATTAGGAGTATAGGATTAACATACACACACTACTATATATAAAATAGATAACCAACACGGACCTACTGTATAACACAGGGAACTGTACTCAACATTTTGTAATAACCTATAAGGGAAAAGAATCTGAAGAAGAATATGTGTGTGTGTGTGTGTGTGTGTGTGTATATATATATATATATATATATATATATATATATATATCTGCATCACTTTGCTGTATATCTGAAACTAACACAACATTGTAAATCAACTATACTTCAATAAAAAAAATCAACACAAATACGGGGTTTAAGAGACAAGTAAATTAATTTAAAAACTCTGTTAATCAGACAGTTTCTGCATCTTAACTTTGATGAGTCTTTGTTCTCACTCCTTAATATCAAGGGCAGAGACTGTTTTGTGAACCAAGTTAGAAAATGATTTTGATTATCATTCAAATAATTCATGATTATGTACCTTCTCTCTATCATGGGAAAATAGTATAATTCGAAAGTAGGGTAAGTTAGGAATGCTCCTTCATTCTTATCTGTAGAATGGAGAGCATTTAAAGTGCAGCAAAATGAGAGTTTATTGCGTTGTCATGGTGACTTGTGGTCGCTACCGTGGTGACTTACGCATGTAATGACTGGGTAGCATGAACAATCTAGGACTTTATGATGCAAATGTTCATATCTTTCCACAGAAGTCAGGTTAAAAACTTCTAGAAGTGTATATTCCAGTTGATTTAGCCTTCCAAATCACAAGCATGTCTTCAAGTGTCTAAGTTGTGGTTGCATCATGTAATGCAAATAGATACCCCACCTTCACTGATGAGTTTATTTCACGAGCGGAGTTGCCAGGTGTTGAGATGCTCAGTTAAGACAACACGCCAAAAGGAAAGTCAAGTCTTTAATCACTGCTCTAGGATAAGCCAAGAGGCCAAACAGGAACACGCACCAGCCCCCGAAATGTTCCATCTTCCCCATGGAATGGATATGTGTGTGTACACATTGTCTGGTGTGGGAGAGCAGCTTCCCTACCCAGCAAATCTTTGCAGTTGCCTATGCTTGGACCTGAAAAATCCCACGTAGGTTTTTAACCAGGTGCTACATCTGGCCAGTAGGATGCTTTATTTCTGGGCTCTGTGAGACACTAGTGACAAACAAACTAGAACTATCTGGCAATAAAGGGGAATTTACTGGAAGGGTATTGGAACATTTTAAATAATGGAAGGGAGCGGATGAATAATAAAATTACGGGAAGGACAGTGATCCAGGTGAGCATTGGCAGCCGGGATTCTCCTCTCACTCACCTCTTCTCTGTGTGAGTCAAGTTCACTCTCTCTCATTGTGGCCTGGATGCCTTAGGCAAAACAGGGACTTTACTGGAAAGTTAGTGGAGTGGCTCGGATAATCCAAGGAATACGCCTATTAGCAGCTTTAGAGTTTCATATATGCAGTTCCACCACTAGCCCTACCTCTCGCAGTTCTAGTTAAAAAAATAAAAAAGCCAGAGAAGAACTCTGATTGGCTCCTGCCTAGATCAATCACTGTGAATGTGACTAATCACTCTACTCCCATCATGGAGACATGACCACTGGGCTCCACCCTATTGGGCGTTCCAGAGACGGAATTCTCAGTCAGAAAGAGGCATAGAAGATACCTCTTTAAACACATGAGAAGAAATGTCATTTTGGTACCATGTCTAAGGATGGAAAGGAAAAAAGGTTATTGAGAAAACTGAGCTAACACCTTTTCATCTGCCAGATAACTTGTTTTATAAGTAGAGGCAACACCAAAAATCACTACATCGTTCAGTAACTTTGTTTCTCTAATTTTAAAGTTAATTCCTTTATGAGCCAGTGTTTCTTTGAGCTTATATACACTGTCCCTCTTCTCCTTTACACACACACACACCCAAGTGTGCAAGTCTGAGGATACAAAATGGATGAAAGACGAGGTTTCTGTTCTTAAAGGAAATTGTATTTCCTCTGTCTCTCTTGATTGTCACCTTCAGTGTGCTAAAATTTTAGTGGACTAGCCTATATAATTAATGCAGTACATGTACCTCTGGAAGTATACCAGCTTTCCAACCATAAGATTTTTCTGAAAGTCTACATTTTATTCTATTTGCCCAGTGAAAAAGTTAAGCTCACACAGTGTGTCGTATTCTTAACAGAAGGACCAACTGTAGTTCTAGTTCATATGAAACGACAACTGATGCTCACATGAATAAGTTTCATTTGCAGTTCACAATGACTATTTGGCCATTTATTTGTTGAGACTCTGTGTCATTCCAATACCCACTGGAGACAAGCTAACTTTAGTATTACAAGATAATAACCACTTAAAAAAACAACTCCCTTTCACATGAGACTCACCAAGCGCTCTCTGGCCAAGAATCACCTCTCCTCCATGAAGCTCCTTCTCTGAAGATGCCTCTTTCCAGCTTTCTTTTACCTCTCAATCTAGAAAAAGGCAAACCTCCCTGAGAAATAGTTGACATTCTTCTTCTCTCACTCAAGAGAATGAAAATCTGTCTTTCCTGGCCTCTTTGAAGGAAAAATGTAATTGATCTCCAATGCAATTTGAGCTATTCTCTATTTCCAAGTAGTTCTACTGATATATTCATCACCACGATTCCCCTTTTGTGTGTCTCCTTATATCAAACATGAATCTTTTGGCTGCTGTGCAGTTGATCTCACTTTAACCTACTTTCCTACCTTGTCTGGCCTTTAAGGGGTGACTGATATCACAGGACTCCACAATTTCCCCCCTTGAGGAATAAGTATCAAGTTATCTTCCTAAGGCTCACAGGATCCCTTAGGACCTCAGTGACCACTGCCATGTTTCTCGAAGGAGTTTATAATTGTTATACTCTTTATCAAGTTGTTGGCATTCTGGAAAACAACACTTTTAGCTTCCCATAAGACAGTTAACACTATGTCATAAGCATTGCAGAAAGGTAGAGAGCATACGTCGCCTGCCATATCCGTAAACAAAGGATCAAGCCATAGCCACTGCAGCCTCCCCTGAATGTGCACCCTGAGGGGATTCACCCTGAGGAGAAAAGCGGGATATTGGCCCTAGATAGTTAAGGTGCCTATCAAAGGAATGATTTCAATGAACCCATATTCTTGCATCTTTCCACACATAGAAAAGTGCTAAATTCACTAACTTGAGATGTATGTTTTTCTTAAATGAACAGTAATCTTCTGATGGTCTGTCTACCTGTTTTTTGTTTGTTTGTTTTGCAAAAACTCCTATATATCCTGGCCCTCCCCTTACTTCTTTGAAGGGGTCTCTCAGAGCCATCTGAGTTGCTGCCTCCTGGGCTTAAGTCCTCAGCAAGTCTGCCAAATAAAACATAATTCTCAGCTTTTAAGTTGTGGATTTTTTTCAGTCGACAGGTCCATAAGGTAAGTTTCTCTGCTTCTCTAGTTTCCTCATCTGTGAAATGACAGAGTACTGACCTCACAGATTCTGGTGAGGATTCAATGAGCTGATCCACAGGAAGTGCTTAGAACCTTACCTGAACACAGCAGGCACTCAGTGTTAGTTCTGTGACCATCCCTGGAATTCGTCTCTGTGAGGCGGCCAGGTGCTTCCGGGAGAATATGTACTGTACTTCCGGGAGAAGCGTCTGGGTTTCTGCTCAAATCCTGGGTCTTTACCACTGTTTGGGCAAAACAGTTCTTTTCTGTATCTTTGGATGCCAAAGTAGACTCACATCACCTGCTTTAGCTAGATGACAGGGATGTCATGATCAAACAAGGTCATGCATGATGAAAGCAGTCTATAAACAAGAACCCCTTCACAGGGCTATGACTGCAGGCAGATAGGGTAGTGGGTCCCAGGAGGAAGGGAAACGGACATGACGTTTTGACATAAGAGAAGCCATTTTAGGCCTAACCCATTCTGTGATCTAAACCTGGCCACAGCGCTTGCCCTTGCAGAACAGGTCTCAGTAGTTAATGATTTTAAAGGAACGAAAGAATGTAAGAACAAATAGCTATGACCAGCCCAGGGAGATATAACCATACTGGGGACAATACATCAGTTGTAAAGACTCCCAGTTCTGTTTCAAAGGTAAAGATTAGCCTGAAGCACATTCTTGAGCTGTTTTGCAGGATCAACCCCCCTTGAGCACTCAACCACCAGACTAACTAGAGCCTAAGTACTGACGATGCTGACCTTTGCCGACCCTCTGACTTCAATCCACTAGAGCCTGGGCGCTGTCAACAAACATTTGCCCCAGTTCTATGCTGAATTCTCCCCTGCCCAAGCCCCTTCATGCATATGCATGTACCCTGAAAACTTCCCCAATTTTGCCGCTCGGGGAGACACTGCTTTAGGAAATATCCCTGGTGTTCCCCTTACTTTTGCAAATAATAAATCCTTTCTTTTCCTGCTCTTTGGCTTGGTTGTATCTTTTGGCTTGACACTCACCAAGAGGTGAACCCAGTTTTGGGGTATCATTATTATACTCTGCCTTTTGTGGTTTGGTTCCATGGCACAGTTTGGATACCAACTCTGATATGTGGGTGTCAACACCACCGAGCAATTCTCCAACACCAGCTGGGTGCCCAACAGTTCAACTCCATTCCAACACTACCCACCTGGAGATAGCATCAGATCTCCCGAGTTAAGGGCTGGGTCCCACAAGACTGCCCCCGCTTCAGATGTCAGTCTCAGTCCAGATTGTCACCTGTACTTCTGACCACATGGTGATACATCAGGGGGTCCCACCACCCCCGCCTTGGGTTCCATTCATTTGCTAGAGTGGCTCACGGAACTCAGAGAAATATTTTACTTCCTAGATTACTGGTTTGTTACAAAAGGATATAGCTCAGGGACAGCCAGATGGAAGAGGTGCACAGGACAAGCTACGGGGAAGGGGGGGAGGAGTTTCCATGCCCTCTGGGTGCAGCACTCTCCCCGAATCTCCACGCATTCCCCAACCTAGAAACTCTGACCCCCATCCTTGTGGGTTGCTACGGAGCCGTCATGGCGTAGGCACGGTTGACTACACCATTGGCTGTTGGCAATCAGTTCAACCTCCAGCCCTGCTCCCCTCTCCCAAGGTTAGGGGTGGGACTGGAAGTTCCAACCCTCTAATCACAGGGTTGGCTCCCCTGGTGACCAACCCCCATCCTTAGCGGTGGCCCCAAAGTCACTTCATTAACATAACCTCAGGTGTGATTGAAAGGGGTTTGTTATGAATAACAAGACACCTTTATCACGCTCATCATTTAAGAAATTCCAGGGGTTTTAGGAGCTCTGTGCCAGGAACAGGGATGAAGACCAAATACAGATTCCTTTTTATACATCACACTATCACAACCTTATTTCACCCACCTCCCAAATCCCCCTTTAATGATGACGGAGTCCCTCATTTAACTGATGCTAGTTTGAGTTTGGCTTCTGTCATCTGCAACACTATTACATATAAGTGACATGACTGGATTGTACATCACACTTGTGGCAGTGTGGGCGTAGATGGTGAGGGGTGGGGTGGGAGGCAGGGGGGCTGTGACAGCCCCGCCGCTTAGAAATGGTGATGGGGGGACAGGAGGGACTGTCTGGGAGACACTTAGCATATGATAAGTCTTTATGTATTTTATCCTGACAGCAAAAACAAGGTTTTGGATCAGAGGCTGATCTATTATTTACTTTAAAAATACCTTTACATTATGCTTCATTTTACCCCTTGGGGGATGCGATGAGGGCAGATATCACATCACATATATAAAGGAGGGTCTGTACTACAGGAGAGGAACCCCTGAATTATGAATTTTGGAGCTTTTATTTATTTTATTTTTGGCTGTGCTGGGTCTTCGTTGCTGCGCACGGGCTTTCTCTAGTTGCAGCGAGCGGGGGCTACTCCTCGTTGTGGTGTGTGGGCTTCTCATTGCGGTGGCTTCTCTTGTTGCGGAGCATGGGCCCTAGGCACATGGGCTTCAGTAGTTGTGGCACGCGGGCTCAGTAGTTGTGGCGCACGGGCTTAGTTGCTCCGCGGCACGTGGGATCTTCCCGGACCAGGGCTCGAACCTGTGTCCCTTGCATTGGCAGGCGGATTCTTAACCACTGTGCCACCAGGGAAGCCCAATTCTGGAGCTTTTAAAACAATCCTCTCTGGGAAGAGAAGGAAAGGTCCTTCTCTGTTATAATGAATGTAAATGAAGATCAGTGAATGAATGGCTCCAGGGGAGATAAATCTGTAAATCTCTCTGGAGTAATTCACTCTCTTTGTCTTCCAAGGAATGGTTATATTCATGCATCCTTAGACCTAGGATGCCGGTAAATCTTGCTCAGAAAGCCCTGGCCAGCCAGAAGCATGAAATTTTCATACTGCTTCTTGACAGCACGTGAAATTGATAGGACATGATGCCTGAACCCAGGTGGTAAGGTTGACAGAGGTTTGGAGGGTGACCCTGACGTTTCCGGCTGGGGAAATTGTGTATGGTGAGGCTCTTCACTGGGGTGGCAGATGTGGGAGGAAAGTAGGAGAATTGGGCTTTTTTTTTTTTTTTTTTTTTGGTGGGGGGCAGGCAGGGAGGTTCATGGGATGATACATGATGAATCCATCTTGGGACAAGTTGGTTTAGGTGTTTGAGGGTCATCTGGATGGAGCTGCACGGCCAGCAGGTGGAAACTGAATCTGAATTTCAATAGCAGATTTGGCTGCCCATATAGCCATGGGAATCCTTCACAGGCAGTACTCTGAAATAGCCATGGTTGTGATAACAATGGGTATGTGTAGTACCCCTGAGCAGGATAGATGACAGAGCCCAGGGGGTGTCAACATCCAGATTTTTGACAGTGCGAACAAAGCAGAGAAGAGCCCTGGTCACATCTCTTAGGCATGTGCCGCTCAGCTGGGGGCACTGTTACTGACTGCGTTTGCCCTTCCCAACTGCAAATCTAGGACAGGGCTGCTGACCTACCCTAGAAACAAAGGGGAAATCCATCACTCTCAGAGTTGCCCAACAGAAGGCGCTACGAAACTGTGATGTATCTTCAGAGCTTCTAAGGCAGTGGTTTACAAGCCTGACTGTATCAGAATCAGCTGCGGAATTGTTGTTTTTGTTTTTCTCTTTTCATATCAGTGCCGGGTTTCCCCTGCAGAGATTCTGATTCTGATTGGTCTGTGGTGAGGCCAAAATACTTGAGTACGTTTTCCAGCTCCCAGGTGATGCTACTGTGCTTCTGGGTTTGAGCACCACTGTTCTCAGGTAACAAGCACAGGAGCAACTAAATTAAGGGATGAAGAGGCTGCTGCTGTGTTTTGCAAAGGTATTTATCTTTGTGGCCAGTAGCAAGTAATTTATGGTTATTGGGCACCTACCCCAATGTTATTGCCTTGTAAGCATGTCTTCATACATGTTTCGAGACCACCGTGTAAGGAGGCTGCATATTCATTGAGCTCCCTGGTTTATGTCAAATACCTGGCAAATCATCTTACTTGTGCAGAGATAGGGATCACTCCACTGAAGGTTGTGGGAAGCAGTAAGCACGGGAAAGAAGAAGATCCTGTTGTTCTGTCTACCATTTTCCTAAAAACCAGCAGAGAAGCTGCTGGTGTAACAAAAAAAGATCATTGTTACATTGTAGCAGCAGGATTAGGGAACTACAAGATTCAAAGAATAATTAGGAAGAGCCACAATTTATATTTGTACTGTAACTTACATTTTACAACGAACTTTAATTATTCATTGTCTCATTTGAACTCAACTCCCACCCGTCCTCCTCCCGAGAGGTTGGCAGCCAAGGTACCACCATCCCTCTTCTGCAGTCCTTGAAGTTAATCACCTGTCTCATTCATAGAGTCAGGTCTGATGCCCAGGTGTTCTGCATCCAAATCCAGGGTTCTTCTCACAGCCCTGAAATTTTAATAATTGGCATGGCTTACAATGCCTTACATTCTGGATACTGAGTATCTATTGTACATGGAATGTGAACAGATGGCAGAAGGTACAGAAGAGCTGCCAGGAAAAGCAGTGGATGGGGAAGCCATCTGAGGAGGTGGACACACACAGAGCCAGGTGTTGGGGCCCTGTCTCATGCTATGGCCTGAATGTTTGTGTCCTCCCCAAATTCATATGTTGGAATCCTAAAGCCCAAGGTGATGATGGTATTAGGAGGTGGGACCTTTGGGGGTGATTAGGTCATGAGGGTGGAGCCCTCATGAACGGGATTAGTGCCCTCGTAAAGGAGGCCCCACAGAGCTGCCTACCTTTTTCCACATCGTGAGGTGGCAACAAGGTGAATAAGGAAAAGGGTCCTCACCCAACCACGCTGGTGCCCTGATCTTGGACTTGTGGCCTCTAGAACTGTGAGAAATAAATGTTTGTTGTTTATAAGCCACCCAGTCTACGGTATTTTGTAGCAGCCAGAACAGACCAAGACACCCCCTGTGGTCTCTCACTGCCTGCGTGGGGGAAGTCATCCCAACACTCTTGGCTCTGTTTCCTCTGGTGTGAGATTATCGAGGCTCTTTCATGTTCCACATTCTCAGGGACTCTAATGCCTGTTCATCCCGCTGAGGTGAAACAGCCTTACAGGAATTACTAGTCACTTTTCGGGTACCAGAATACCAGCATTAAACAAGTCACAATCTCTGTACAGAATGATAAAACATTTATCAGGGATATTGGTGTGTATTTATAGCCACAGCTTTGAAAATACAGTTTGCAGGGGTTGAAATTTCCATTTCACCTAAAGAAACTGCAAACTTCTAGTTATAAGATAAATAAGTCAGGTTCTTTTTTTAAAATATAAATTTATTTATTTTTGGCTGTGTTGGGTCTGTTGCTGTGCGCGGGCTTTCTCTAGTTGCCGCGAGCGGGGACTACTCTTTATTGTGGTGCCCGGGCTTTTCACTGCGGTGGCTTCTCTTGTTGCAGAGCACGGGCTCTCAGTGCACAGGCTTCAGTAGTTGTGGCTTGCGGGCTCTAGAGCGCAGGCTCAGTAGTTGTGGCTCGCGGGCTTAGTTGCTCCGCGGCATGTGGGAATCTTCCCAGACCAGGGATTGAACCTGTGTCCCCTGCACTGGCAGGCAGATTCTTAACCACTGTGCCACCAGGGAAGTCCCAAAAGTTCTTTTCACAAGAAAAAAATTCTGTAACTACGTACAGTGACAGATGTTAACTACACTTAATTTGTGATCATTTCACAATATATATGAATATGGAATCATTATGTTGTACAACTGAAAATAATATAATGTTGTATGTCAATTATACCTCAATTAAAAAAACTCTAAAGACAAAGAAAACCCAACAACTGTGGAACTATGAAATAGCTGAAAAATCCCCACACATTTCTACGTTTAACTGTACTCATTTTTATCCCCTTGTCCTCCAAATACAGAGGGTCTGAAAAAGTAAAAGTTTAAGAGGATGAACACAAGAAATCATAGAGTTTATCATACTTGTGGCTGGATTATTTTTAGGTTTTATGGTCTATTTCCTTTTTGGTTCCAGTCTCATTTTCTTGGGCACTTTGCCCCACTGTTTTAGCATTATCTGTGTTAGTTTATACTAAATAAAGTTCCCGAAAGCACAGGGTCTCTGTCATTTAAATGATGTTGCATATCTCCCAGCATGGTTTAGGGCACATAAATTCATTTCTTTCACAAATTCCTCCAAGTCCCGCGGCCAGACCCAAACCACAAGAAGATACATGGTTCTTTTCCCAGTGAACACTGCCCAGCTTTAACTCGGAGTGACACTACAGCTTGGAAAACAACTGCACCTCGCATTTTCCGTTCTAACTAGGGGTTTCAACGTGAAGCTTCATAAAGCAAGAGACCAGGCTCTGGAGTCAAGCAGACCGTGTTCCCAGGCTCCTACGTTCTTGCTAGTGGCCCGTGGAGTGTTCTGACTCACGCCCCGAACAAAGCTTAGCTAACACACGTCCTCTCTACACCAGGCACATCACAGCCTTCTTGCACTTAGGAAAGCTAAACAGCGCTTCGGCACTACGCTTGGGGGCCGTCTTCAGCAGCAACATCACCAACAAAAAGATAGAACTGCAGAAAATGTGGCAATAAGCGGACTGTAAACTAGGGACACTTATTTACAGTCTGAGAGCTGAAACAAGAAGGCAAAGTGTCGCCCAGTTCAGCCTTGGCTGGGAACATGCGTGTTGGGCAACTCAGATTTTTCATTGCTCCGTGCTTGTCTGCGAATGATCTCGAAAGCCCAGTGAGGGGTGATTTGGGGGTTACAAATAAATTTTAGCAAACAGGCAGATTCGTCAATATGGAATCCTCAAATGATGAGGATTAACTTATATTTGACTATGCTCTGAGGTTATTTAGAGCATATGTGCTACTGTGCATCTCTCCTAACTTTTGTGTGTGGTGATGTCACTTTAGTGGCTTGAAACCGGCCACATGGGAATATTTACACCGTGGATATGGACAAATGCTACAAATCAGAGCTTGCTTTGTTGATTGTACAGATTTAAGAAAGCGATGGAGAAAAGTTAATAGTGCAGATACACTTAGAACTGTATCATGTCTGGAGCCATTACACTGCCAGTAACACACACAAAATATCGAGGAATTATTCTTACAGGTTCAAAAACTATTATGATCCAGCAAAGAAGTCACTCCATGATTGATCAGTGAGTGAAGTTCTGACACGTATCTTCGTTGTTTCAGTTACATTAATTAATCATTAATGTAAAAAAAAAATCAACAAGTGTTTATGTCACAACTACATCCTTCTGTCAATTGCAACAGGTTGGCTCTGACTGAAATCAATGAAAGCATTCTGTGAGAACGAATTATCAAATGGAATTGACAATTATGCATTTTATTACGATTTGTAATACAGTTTTACCTTAAATGCATTCATTTCCAGAGAGCTGGCCGTGTAAGTGACACACCACTGATTCTAGCTGAGTGACCTCGATTACTTAACCCCCAGCCTCCATGGAGTTAGGTGTAAAAAAAATAAAATAAACCTCACAAGATTTTGAGAATTGAATGCATTATTGTTTCCAACATAATGTTTCCAGGTAGAGACTCAACAAACGTCAGCCCCATCTCCTCACTCATCTCACCAGGGGTTCAGAAGCAGCATCTGAGGCATCCCTGTACACACACTCACCTGTCTTCCCAGACCTGGCCGCAGAGAGCTGTTTGACTAAAGTCTCCTTAAGAGGCAGGTGAAAACTCACCACTAGGTGGCATAAGCAAGGTGCTTTTGAAGGCTTTAGTTCTTCACACAATATAATTGATTCGGAACACGGAACACTGCGATGAAAAGATAAATACAACGTTTAAAGTCCACACAGTTAGGGTGCCCTTTCCAGACAGCTCTAGTCTGGTGACCAATCTTGGCTCCCCGAGCAAAAACATTAGCCTCTGAACCTCCTTTTGGACAAGCGTAAAACGAGTGAGCTTCATCTTCGGCAGGACCAATTTCCCTTTGGCAAACCCACTGTCTTGTCTTTCTAGGGACATAGCGTCTCATGACCACTGCTGGCTGCTCTACACCTTCCATAATCCTGGTCGACCCAGGTATGTCCCACCTAATGAGAAGGAATCAGAAAAGCACCCCCCCACCCCCGTCTTCCTGCTCAATCTCCCATCATCAGTACTGACAGGTAACAGGTCACCTACAAGTCACACGTAACATGCATTGTAAACGAGGCTCTTCTGGAAACTAATGCTTTAAGGAGATTATTAGCAGATTATTAGCAGATTATTAGCTGCTATTAGCATTAGCAGCGCGGCAAAGTCAAAGGGGACCTTCTGGCATTCCCCCATCACCCAGGTCTGACCTGGGTATGCTGGGAGAGGCCGCCTACTTCTCCTTTGGAGAGTGACAAATGGTTCTTACCTGGAATTTTAGTGGCATCTGCCAGGGTTCACCTGCCACCTATTGGTGAGAATGTTCACTCCCAGTCACTCACTTGACTCCCATCCATTCATATGCTTCCACACTGTCAGGGACTCTCTCAACCATTTTAAAAGCAAAACACTAGACATCGGCATTTGAAAATTAAAATCGTAAAAATCAGCTTGACTCATTTTTCTGCCTGTGTGAAATTCATGAATAAGATTTTATAACGAAGCTAGCTAGCTTAATTTATTTCCACCAATCTGTGCTATATGCTGACGGCTCCAGTAATGATTTTGATTAATAGTTTCGCACATCTGGGATGGTTCTGGTCATTTGAATGACATCTTTTTGAAGCTGGATCGACACTGAACATAAAAGAAAACATTAGTTTTTTGTAAAGTGCGGAAACACAATAAAATGTTACCTTGTATTCTTGAATGAAATTAAACAGCAAGGTGGATTTTTAGGATTTAACCATCATGTCAACTCCGAGGCATCTATGTGTTAGTCTTTTTTGTTTGTTTGTTTTTTATCGGAGTTGATTTACAACGTTGTGTTAGTTCTCCTGTACAGCAAAGTGAATCGGTTATACGTACACATATATCCACTCTTTTTTAGATTCTTTTCCCATATAGGCCCTTACAGAGTATTGAGAAGAGTTCCCTGTGCTATAGAGTAGGGCATTATTAGTTACCTATTTTATCTATAGCAGTGTGTATATGTCAATCCCAATCTCCCAATGTATCCCTCCCCCCACCATGTGTTAGCCTTTGAATATAAATCCAACAACTGGCCTTCCAGACTGCCAAGGGATGAAGAGAGCATTCTTAATGGCAACTCTAAAACCGATTATGGCTCAGAATGAATGAAAAGGACCACAAGACAGGTTTTTGTTTAAGAGTTTATTCTGAGTTTTCATTTTTGGATAACCAAGCAGCTCTTTAAGGAGAATGCACAGAAGAATCATTCTGGCACTTTTGGATAGTACATAAGATTTGTTTAATAGTCACATTCAGTCTTCTTGCTCAGCCCATACTCTGTGTTTGGTAAGCAAGCTCAGCCCATAGGATTCCAGAGTTAATACGTAACCATATATACAAACAGCCAATAAAACCATAATGGTGCCTAGCGGCCAAAAGGATGGCGGAGGGAAGGGGATCGCTAAAGTGTCCTCTAGGCTAGCTTAGCTAAACAGAATCCACGTCACACGTGAGAACGACAGAATACACTGAGCTGAAATGAGAATTCGGAGCACGAATGGGCACTTGGCGGCATGCAGTTGAAAGAAAAGGGGGATCGTTTCATAACTTTATAAAATCCAGGCAGTTCAATGAAAGAAGTTAAGAAAAACAAACGAAAAAAAAAGCCAAGTAAGGGACTGTCTGTTGTCACTGTAAAAAAAGGCACTTGGAGTTAATGGGACCAGAAGCGAAGGACTGGCAGCTGATAAAAACTTCAGTACGATTTCATTAAGAGGCTTGGATGTTCAGAGGTGACACTCAGAAGTTCCTGAAAGGAGATACCGAAATAAACCACAGGCGAAAACGAAGGAATAGATTCCTTACAACCAAATTGTGTGTGTGTGTGTGTGTGTGTGTGTCTGTGTGTGTGTGTGTGTGTTTAACAAAAGCAAATCGGAAACGAAACCTAGCCAAAGCAACAATCTAAGCAAAGTAAGACCACGAAGCAGCGATGCATAGTTTTCCTTTGAGATAATGCATACCTCCAGACACTAAGTGCCAAGCTAATTTCTCAATAATAACTTCACAGGAGCATTATTGTGATAGAATTGATTCAAGCAATGCAAAAAGAGTTTCATCTGTTCCCAGAATCTGCGGGAGCAGTGAGGTTATCATCAGAACTCAGCGACATCACGTGTGGTTTTTTGGTGTCCTCGGGGGTGGACACATCAAGTACGGGGAACGACGCGGACATTCTGACACTCCGTTCGGCCATCTCCCTGGAGGCGACGCATTCTTTCTTCTGAGTAAGAACTTTACTTCCAAACACTTTGACAGCAAACGGTAATTGCAGAAAAAAGTCCACTTCCCACTGTGGACGTGGTTCCACTTCCTCCGCAAACAGGTCAGCGCTTCCGTAAGAAAGAATTTTTGGCAACTGGATTCTAGTCCCCCTGTTGGGCGGCTCGGGGCCGCTCATTTGATGTTGAACGCCATCAGGGGTCGCTCCTCCCGTTTCTGCCACGGGCTCTTCTTGCCTTCGCCCTGGTCGTCGTCGTCGTCTTCGTCGTCCTCGTCCTCCTGAGCGGATCGCCTCTTGTCGGGACTGGCCGATGGCGCCGGGGGGACGTCCGAGGTTCGTTTCGTCGTCTCCTCCTGCAGGCTGGGCAGCTGGCCGCCGCTTCTCCGGCTGGAGCCGTCCAGCAGGCACCGCAGGGCACTGTCCTCGGGCGTCCCGACCGCGGTGCCGCCCTCGCTGCCGCTCTGGTCCATGTCGTCCAGGTACACGAGCTGCGTGTAGGCCGAGCTGTCCGCGGCCCGCGGCTCTTTCTGCGCATGCTCCTGGACCGGTGGGCGGTTCTGCGGCAGAGACAAGGGGTCTCCTCTTCCCTTTCGGGCAGATTTGGGTTCATTCATATCCACGCCAGAATCCAAACTGGCATCATTGCTTCCGTTCCTCCCAGCTCTTTGGAGATCAATGTAGGAATGTCTGACGTGTGCATTGGACCGGCCGTCCAGGGACACGAACCAGGCCCGAGGGTGGGGAAGGGGCTTCCCACCCCCAAGTTCCAACAGCGCCTTTTCGGTCAGTAGCTGGACCTCGCTGTTCATCTGAGCCAAGGCTGCGTCGTTCAGGGATGCCGGGATGGAGAGGGACTCGGACATGGATGCATTCTGTGGGGTCCACTCCCGGGTGCCCGCGTCCTGCAGGTGCTGCTGCGAGATAGCCTGGCAAGACAAGGGCTGGGCCTGGATCTGTGAGGAGGCGTGTGGGAAGATCCCCGCGTGAGGGCTGGCGAGCTCGGCCTGCAGTCTTTCGATCTCGAGCTGCTGGTCGGCTGGGACGACCAGGGGCTGGCCCACATACGAATGGTCCCCTGGGAGTTTCATGTAATGAGCCGGGATGACCAAGGCGGGTAATACTTTCCTGTAAACGCTGTCATTGACCTGGTCCACGGAACTACAGCAGATCAGCTGGCCGGGCCGCGGGAAAGAGGTAGGTCTCTCCAGGTGGTCTACCGATCGCGACATCATACATTCAGTGGGTCTGCGTTCCATCAGCTGGTCTTTCTCCGGAGATGAAGGCGCGGGGTACATGTGTTCCTGAATGGTGAGCTTACTTCCTGTGGAAATGTGGGTCACGGAGGCCTGCCCGTCTCTGTCTTGCTTTTCAAATAAAGGCTGCGAGAGCATGGCATTGTAATTCCTCCTGTAGTCACTGTTGCCGGGGGACTCATAGCCTTCCCTTTCCACAGACTTCCTGGCCTTTAAGGGGAACATCTCCACCGACTTACAGTAGTCTTTTCCCAACGTCCCACTCGGTGTCAGGTTGTCAAAGGAGATTTGGCTTTTATCCTCCTCCTTGTGAGACAGGAGTTCCTCCCGAGAGCTGAACTCCTGCGAGGTGCTGTAGGAGAGCTTCAGCATGGGCGTGTGCATGTCCACCTCCCCGCTGGAAGACATCATCTCTAAATGGACTCCGCTCATCAGCTCCTTTGAGCCCGGGGCGTCGGGGGGGCGGCCCTGGCTGGTGACGGAGAGCGGGCCAGGGAATTCTGATTCCCGCCGAGAAAACAGCAGGTTGATGTGTGACATGGAAGTTGACTGATCCCTTTTGGTACTCTCCAGGGTGGCAGGAAGTTGCAGTTTTCTATGGTGCTGGCGGGGTTTCAAGCACTTCCGCCTGCGATCAAAGATACAAACCCCAAGATTAAAGATTCTCAGAACAGTGAAGGTTCAAGTCGAAACCTAATTCTCAATTCCCACAGGAAGAAACAAGACAACACAATGAATTGGCAGCCAGAAGCCTTCTCACCCCGCACCCTCAGCCCTAGTTTGATTCTGAGGGTCGCAGATTTTACCCCAAGTACATCCAAGTTATCCATTCAAAAGCAGAGTCGACGATAAACCTTCTTGCAAGTCGATCAGATGAGGCATCAAAATAAGAACAGTTCTGCTGTGTCCTTGAGAATATCATCTCTTCATTACCATGTAGGACTATTCTGAACGAATCATGACAACTTATTTTTTTGTGACCGCCCTTCTAAGAAACATTTTACAGTGTGCCTCCCACTGTTTGCAACTTACGTGACAGATGTTCAGTTCTTAGGTACTTTTTCATGAGAAAAAAAGGACCTCGACTCAGAAAAGGACCTCGATATCAATGCTTGCGCAAGAAATTCCAAATTAAAAAAGACAGTGCCTCAATGGTAACACTTTACCTGCAATAATATAAAAGGAGACACAGCAAAACCAAAAGAATGAAAGCCATTCCTCCCAAGATGGCCAAAAGAAACACCGTGTGATACGTGGCGATGTCCTGTGTGACAACGGGACCTAAAAAGTCAGAAAAGGGCATTTGAGATTTGTGAAAACCTTTCAATAAAAAGAGGGGAGATGAACTGAGAGCGTGATGTTTTCCTTGCTCTTATTGGCTGGGGTGTGGAGCGGCAGGCGGATGCAGACACCCTTTAGATGGTGTGCCTGCAGCATCACCGTCACTTCCCTCAGTGAAAAGGGATTAACCCAAACCATCACTAGAGCACTCTGAGTACTCAAATTCTGTGTGCAGTGTCCAGGGTCCTTCCTTAGCATTGGGTACCATTTTCATCATTCTAAATATGTGATCTTTTAATAAAAGAAAACTAGATGCATGATCATATAATGAGGGGGACTCATCCATTCACAGACATGGCCTGAAGACCTGGGGATTTTATGATACTGCAGAAGAAAAAAAAAAAAAAGTCATGAAATTTGATTCTCACTTTCCCTGGGCAATGATTACTGTGTAATCATTGGCCTAAACCCTTGGCCTAAATGAATCAGTTGAAATGTATGAAATAAATTTCTATGACTTAAAAAAAATAATCCACAGCTTATTACAGGGGTATCAAGGGTTTCTAAAATGCCTCCTGTTTTTAAAAAATAACATCTTTCTCTCTAGTATCTGTTCAAAATGGCTAACCTGATGTGGCAACAGACCTTTCCAGAACTTACAGACAAGGTGATCAGAGGTAAACATATTTTCTTTTTAATCTACATTAAAATCCATTAGAATCCATTAAATTAAATCGGGATTTAATTTACATTAGAATCCCAAGAGGTAGTTTAACTTACTCCTTATGTTCAATAGTAGTAAGAATCTATCTTAATGTTGCTAACAATGGATTGACAGCAATAACGAAAACCTCCCCAAATTACAATATTGGGGCACCTATTGGTGTCCAGGTATCTTGGCAGTGCTCCAAAAGATGGGAAGGAAGGAATGTGGTTATATCGTACATTATATCAGAGGAGCACGGTTATGATGACTAAACACCATAAACACCCATTTTTTAATTGATTTTTTATATTCGAAGGGACAGATTTCTTCAAAAATCTCTTAAAAGCTAGATAAATCCAAGGAGACTTGTGGATTTTTGAAAATAGTGACATTACTTAAGTTCAAAAGATGACATCATTCTCTCCCAATTACAAATCATCTCAACGGGGTGAGGGTGAATATTTACAAAAGTTGGAAAAATTACTGACAACTATCTACCGCCTTAATTGTTCAGAGAAACTTTTTTTTTTTTTGGAAAAATTACTGACAACTACCTACCGCCTTAATTGTTCAGAGAAACTTTTTTTTTTTGGAAAAATTACTGACAACTACCTACCGCCTTAATTGTTCAGAGAAACTTTTTTTTTTCTTTTTTTTGACACAGAGACAACCCCACAGACATACGTAATGCCTTGGCAGGGGTCACCAAGAAATCTGGGGTACACATAAAAATCATTTCCAAATAACTGAAGCTTGGTCCTTTTAAGTACTTAAAATGCTATTATTTTAACTTCTGCCAGTGGAAATCTTGACAAACTTCACAGTCATACTTCATTTCCTTCTTAATGAAAGAGAAAACTCTATTTTCTTGTTGGTTTTGGGCTCATGAAAGCACAGCATCACTGTAATTTGTTTTAATATAAGTGACGGCTGTGTGGTTACCAATATACACATTCCTACGTTAAATGCCGTCAGGGCTGTACTATGTGTGCTTTTTATGGCTTTTTGTCTCTTCCTTCACTGCTCTCAGGAAGCTTGGGTCGACCTACATCTAGCAGTTCTTCCCCTCTTTACAAAAGTATCTACTAATCTGTCGCATGATAGGAACACCGATCGCCAGGGTTCTTTGAAATAGATCTAAAATAAAAGTTAACTTTAATGCATGGGCTTTGTGGTCTCTACTTTGGTACTTAAGGACTTTTTTTTCTTTCTTACCTTACTCATAATCATATTCTAGATATTTCAGATTTGGAGACTGAGGCATTCCTGTAGCTGGTTCATGCCTACGTGGCTACAAGAACCATACGGTAAAGGGAAACGCATAGTCTTATAACCCAGATGTGAAGTGTACATTTTCCCAGGATTGGACTATCAAGTAAATGTAACTGACTTTTCAACACCCATCTAGGGTTGGCCTCCATCAAATTAGTTACTTTGGGAGTCTAAGTGTTCATCCCAGGGATGATTCCATTGGTAAAGTATTTTGGACTCCCATTTTGAAACTGCCTTCATGGTTAATTGACGAGACAACTTTTAATCACAGCACATGTTGACCTAGCTCAATTACCGACTTTATTCACCAGCCTTGGAGGTGGGTGACTTTTAGATGTGTCTAAGAAAAATCAAAGGGACCCTCTGGGCAAAAAGATTGGCCACCTATGAAGAGTTTCTCTAATGATGACAGTCCAGGGGGAAAAGGTTCTAAAGGCATTTTGAGTACTGGAAGCCATCCACTGGAAAGACTTCTCCTAAGGTGACTATTTTGAAAAAAGCAATTCTAGAATACTCCTAGGGATAAATCAGCATGGTTCGGTTAAAAAAAACCCAAACTTTTAGTCAAAATATTTGTGAAATTAAACTTCAGTGAAAAACATGAGTTAATTCATGTATCCTAAGTGGAGATGAATATTCTTTTAGATATAAAACAGGCTTCCTTTGAAGCCTTTCAGAAATGCCCGATCAAGGGTTTTGCCCCAAGAAGCCTCCAATGGTGACTTTCTGCTGGTCCCTCTAGTGATTGCCTTATACTACGTGTTCTCTTGCACCAGGCCACAGCTGTTTCAGAAATTAGGGAGGAGGTCTGACCCGCCTCTGTGGGCTTTAGATTAAGAATTCCCTACGGCAGCTGTCTGAGCAAAACAGAGATTCGAGACAAGGCTATTTTCTATGCATGATTCTTATCCTGGATGGGAGAGTTCCAACCAGAACTCCCCCAACCCCCAGGAAACACCTTTGACTCCTCATTTGCTTTTTCACACTTTCAACCATATTTAAGGAAGATCTGATCTCCCTGCTGACATCGCTTTCAAAAGCACACTTAGCCTGAACCCTCAAAGGAATCGGTTCCCATCACTGCAGATTTCGGGGGTCCTGTTACCTGGGTTGGGAGGAGACATGGCTGCCACCCAGTACCCCAACTGAGGGGCGATGTATGTCCACGTCAGCTGGCTGCCTTCCTGGTGCACGAGGCCGAGACCACTCTTCAGCCACGTTCCTGTGGGAGGCAGAAAAAAACTTCAGCCACATGCACGCTAAACTCCTATTTAAGGCTTAAGCTCATTGTACAAGTCACCTTCGGTGTCGTGTTTAGAACCCATCAGAGAGCCAAAAGGGTCCACCTCTCACGGAGGGACTGCATTTCGCTTTCAGGAAAGAGTCGAACTTGTTTTTCTTCCTGATTAAATGACTTTCAGCCACTTTATCACACGTTCCTGCTTCCAAATGCAGATACTTTTAGCAGAAGCTTTTGGAGTTTACTCCTCCACCATCATGTCCCATCTCCTCCGGAAGCCTTAGGGGTTTAGAACCAGAATAAAGGTAGCATGAAAAGGGCTGGTGGGACGGGAACGAAGAGGGGAAACTCCAGCTCTGTTTATAGTCTTCATCCTCAAGCAAATAAACGGATTTCCTCTCTGGAATCGCAGACTGGTGACATCAGAGTTGCTTGGGGAAGTTTTTTTTTTTTTTTTTTAACATCTTTATTGGAGTATAATTGCTTTACAATCGTGTGTTAGTTTCTGCCTTATAACAAAGTGAATCAGCTGTACGTATACATATATCCCCATATCCCTCCCTCTTGCGTCTCCCTCCCACCCTCCTTATCCCACCCCTCTAGGTGGACACAAAGCACCGAGCTGATCTCCCTGTGCTATGCGGCTGCTTCCCACTACCTATTTTACGTTTGGTAGTGTATATATGTCCATGCCACTCTTTCACTTCGTCCCAGCTTCCCCTTCCCCTTCCCCATGGCCTCAAGTCCATTCTCTACATCTGCGTCTTTATTCCTGTCCTGCCCCTAGGTACTTCAGAACCTTTTCTTTTTTAGATTCCATATATGCTTCGGGAAGTTTAAAAAAAGTATATCGATTCCTTGGTCCTATCTTTGCAAATTCCAACCCATAAGACTGGCTTAGGCGAGTATTTTAAGAAGCTTCTAGTTGGTTCTGATGCTGGGAGACATGGAGTACGTCCAGGTCAGGGCTGTCTTCAGTCACTACTGTGGGATACTAGTTAGGGCCGTCTTCAGTCACTACTGTCACTAGTATCTCACAGTAGTGAGCACCTCTGTGTGCTGGCCCGTCGCAGCAATGTGCTTCCTATACAAGCTATCTACGGTTCTCACAGCGACCCTACAGAGGAGGACTTATTTTCCCCTTTTAGACACTGGGCACTGGTGAGACACGGAACTCTTCCGAGGCCTCCCAGGGGTAGAGGGCAGAGCAGGGGCAGACTAGGTCTCTCTGTGTGTCTGGCCTCAAGGCCGGTGCTATTTCTTCCACTCTGCCCTGCCGCATCTCCTACGAAAACTGCCAGCGTTTGAGAACTTTTTTACTTTGTAAGGTTTCCAGGAGCCGGTCGCCCAAGGCTGCCTGGCTGTCACCTGTCTCACCTGCAGAGAACCTTGCTTTGAGAGCCGGGGAGCAAGGGAGATTGCTGGCTAGGTCCCCACCAGCCCGGAGACACGGGTCTCTCACACGGGGTTCCTCCTATGATCACCCACCCCCTGAAATGGCTGCATGTGGAATCCTGTCCCCTCCGGGACTAAATGCGCCAGCTGTGCACCAAATATTCCACCTTCCAGTCTCCAAACCCCTGCCTTTCCTAGGTATACACATCACCGACGTGGCAAGAGCAGTTTTCTTTCCCTCCTGAGAAAAGAAGCAACACCTGGCAGACTTCCTAGGGCCTATCAGTTGCCATAGCAACATTCAGATGTAGGGGGTGGAAAGGTGCCCCAGCAACGCCTCCCGCAGCCCTCCTCCCCTCCCCCTCCATCTCCTCCCCCTCTTCCTCCTCCATCTCCTCCCCTCCCCCTCCTCCCCCTCCTCATCCTCGAAGACAGAAGGTGAACAAAGAAGGAAGATGGGAAGAGGCCAGGCGTCAGCGGGTGCCCTGCGTAGTCTGACTGCCCCCTGCAACAGGCTGAATCATGGCCCCAGAGGATTTCAAGTCAAGTGAGACGAGAATATACGCTGGAAGGTTTCCAAAGTGAGGATGAGGATGCTCACTTCAGATTCACGTGCTGAAGAGCATCAACCCAGAGGTGGTCCAGCCACTCCGAGCATCACTCACTCCACAGGGCTGCTGAGAACATGGAAACAGGGAGCATGTGACACAGGCGGCTAACGTGGTTCTGCGTCGGGTCAGAAAGCTCGCCTGAAGGCAGCGAACGGATGGTTTGCCACCACTTCCGGTTTTCCCCTCGGGGACCCCATGCTGTTTAGCTCATGACTTACACACCCGACCCCACTCCCACACGCGCTCCCACAGGAGTGGGCCTGCCAGGATCTCCTATCAGCCAGGAAGCCGCCTGCACTCTTTGGTTTGCAGTTTCCTTCTTGAGTCACTGCTCTTCAAGTGGAGTGGATTAGGTTAGGCTAAAGGCGACCAGAGGAAAACAGCTGGAAGCTCAGAGCCCTGAGCGCTCACTCAAGGGCGAGCCACCTACCTGGATGGCTAAGTCGCCTTGGCTTTCTACGACACAGCCAACTGGAAACGGGCTTTTTTTTTTTTTTTTTTAACCTGTACGCGGGCCTCTCACTGTTGTGGCCTCTCCCGTTGCGGAACACAGGCTCCGGACGCGCAGGCTCAGCGGCCATGGCTCACGGGCCCAGCCGCTCTGCGGCACGTGGGATCTTCCCGGACCGGGGCACGAACCCGGGTCCCCTGCATCGGCAGGCGGACTCTCAACCACTGCGCCACCAGGGAAGCCCTGGAAAGGGGCTTTTAAAACACCTCCCAGTTACACTGGGAACAAGCCTAAAGGGTGGACGGACACACACACCCCGCCCCCAGCTAACAGGCCCGCAAGTCCAGCCTGTGATGCTTGTGGGAGCCAAAAGAGCCAGGGAAAGGCGCAGTACAAGCTGCTTTGGGAGCTCAGTAAGAACGAGTGCCTCTTGCGGTGGGCAGAGAAGGCTGGGACGAGCTGGGCTCCGGTGAACAGGCAGGACTGTCACCGGGGTGGAGGGTGGCCAGGAGCAGAGAGAAAAAAGAGGGAATAGCATGCACAGAGGCATGGTAAGTTACTGGCCCGGGGAACGGGAGGGACAGAGACTGGGGACGGCTGGGCAGGGCTTCCGGCGCCATTAGCAATGGAAGGCCACCCGCCCCCACCCCCAGTTCTTCCCAGGTTGGGCCTCACAACACACACTTTTACCAGAGTCTGTGACTTTGCCCTCAACTGTTATTCCAACCTCACATGCTTTTCCTCTCTTCCAAAAATCTACCCACCCTTCAAGATTCAAGTCACATCCTGTGTCCATCCTGAGTCCCTCCTGCGCGCAGGGACCTTCCAGGTCTCGGCGACCCCAGGGCACGTGTCACTACATCACCCGTTTTCCAAAGCATACCTCGCCGAAGTTGCTAACCCTCATCCTATGTTCCCTTTGTCTTCTCAACACCCAGACACATCCGTGGCGTGGGAACGTGACAGTACTTGAGGGTGAAAGCCAGACGTGCAAACTCCCCATTTCCCCTCGAATAATATCAGATGACCTCCTGTGCAAAGGTGGGTGTGGCTGGCAGGAAATGCAGTTAAGCTTGGGATTCTACTCTTTCAGACCAGAGGGAACAAAGCCAGCTGGGAAAGAGGCATCTATTTCAGCCTAAGTTTTCTGTGAAACATACATGTGTACAATGAATAAAGGGCAGCGCTGTCTTGGGATTTGGCAATCACGTTGTTATTGGCAAAAGCCATTTCCAAGCTTTCTGTGTAGGAAATTAGCTACAGGGAACACAAGAATTAATGAATTGTGTACTAGAAACATATGCTTCTCATTACTGAAATCCTGATGCTGTGGTGTGAGGCTGTTTTCCCACCTGAGGAACCTCCGCACTCGTGAGAGATTCTTGTGCTCATGGCTGGAGAGCCAGCGCCCGGAATGGTCACTGGTGACCGGACAGCCGGACAAACAGACCTCTGGAGAGTCTCTTTTGTTGAGCAGGTTATATGACCGCCAGACCCGCGGACAGGGTACCAGGGGCGGGTCCCTTCCATCTCTGTGGGAAGACCCGGGTTGCTCCTGCTTAGAAAATTCCAAGTGCAAGGCCACTGGCTTGTTCCCCTCCCTCCCGGGTGGGGCCAGCCTCTGAACACCCCTTGGTCATCACAGCTGCTGGTAGGGCTGCCAGGGTCAATAAGCTTGTCTCCCCTGTGGTCCGGACATTAGGGCAGCTGCTGAGGTCATAACAGCATAACGGGGCTTCCTGCCGACTCCCCGGGGCTCTTCGCAAGCGGGCCGTCCAGGCAGGTCTCAAGGTGGGTCACCTGGTGAAGGTGTGCAGGTAGGAGGAGGGTGCCATGCTTCCTTGTGCTCCACAACACCAGCCCAGCCAGGCTGCCACCTTCATTAACGGCGGCCACTGCCCAGGGAGGGTGGCTGGCTGTAAAGCGGGTGTGCCAGGAGCAGGCGGGCTGGCGGCCGTGTGCGTCTCTGTGCTGATGGAGCCCCGTGCCGCGTCCATTACTGGGACTCTTATGTGTGTGAAGGTAGGAGAGCGATCTCTCTAGCATCACCGAGGGATGAATTCCGCAGTACTGAAATTTCTAGATCATCAGCTTTCAAAGCATTTGAACTCTTTCTCTTTAATGGAATCTTTATATTAAGAAATTAATATATAAAACAGATAAAAGACAAACTTCTCGGGACTTCCCTGGTGGTGCAGTGGTTGGGAATCCGCCTGCCAATGCAGGGGACAGGGGTTCGAGCCCTGGTCCAGGAAGATCCCACATGCTACGGAGCAACTAAGCCCGTGAGCCACAACTACTGAGCCTGCGCTCTAGAGCCCATGCTCCGCAACAAGAGAAGCCACCGCAATGAGAAGCCCGCGCACCGCAACGAGGAGTCCCCTGCTGGCTGCAACTAGAGAAAGCCCGCACGCAGCAATGAAGACCCAATACAGCCAAAAATAAACAAATAAATTTATTTTTTAAAAAATTAAAAAAAAAAAAGACAAGCTTCTCTGCAAACAAGTGACGAGAACCGCCCCCCCCCCCCCCCCCCGCGCGGCACAACCCCCAAGACATCTCCTGAACACGGTTTGGAAGCTATTCTTCTACAGAACTTGGGTCTTATTTGCCAAAGTTTGAAAAGGCAATTTTCTGTAATTCTAAAAAGTATCATTTACTCCTGCCTTATAAAGTTGAATATAATTTTGATGTTTTTCATGATAATACAGGGTCATGATTATGATCAACTGATGCTGGTCCTAAAATACTGATGTGCTTAGGTCCCTACTGAGGAACGAAGTTGTTTGCTCTTATGCTAAATACTCCCACCCACAAATGTGTTTTCCTCGCTCCTCCCCCCCCTCCCCTCCCCTCCCCCACCCTTCCTACACACTGTTATCAGCGGTTCTGTTATCAGCTCTGCTTCCTCACCACCAATGACCCCCAACTCCCCACCAGGGGCACCTACTACTGGGGACTAGATAACCCACCTGCAAAGACTGCATCTAGAATAAACTCCACAGGCAGCCACATGAGAGACAAATCCAGACGTGGAACAGAGATATGCTAAATCCAAGTTTCTTCAACACACATCCTCAGATAGGTTTTATTTTTTTCTTTTCTTTTTTTTTTTGCGGTACGCGGGCCTCTCTTGTGGCCTCTCCCGTTGCGGAGCACAGGCTCAGCGACCATGGCTCACGGGCCCAGCCGCTCCACGGCATGTGGGATCTTCCCGGACCAGGGCACGAACCTGTGTCCCCTGCATCGTCAGGCGGACTCTCAACCACTGCGCCACCAGGGAAGCCCTTAACTGGTTTTTGATACCCTCATTTTAATATTTCTCCAGGATTATTTGTTTTCTTATTCTTTTTGAGAAGTCCTCCTCAGATAGGTTTTTGTCTGAATTCTTATTCTCTAGAGTGAAACCCTGCACAATGGAAAGATTTTTCAAGGAGAAATACTTTGTTGAAAAACCGTCCTCATCTTTTTTTTTAATTATTTTTTTAAAGATTTGTTTATTACTCATTTATTTTATTTACTTTTGGCTGTCTTGGGTCTTAGTTGCAGCACGCGAGATCTTTGTTGAGGCATGCAGGATCTTTTGCTGCGGCGCAGGATTCTCTGTAGTTGTGGCGTACAGGTTTTCTCTTCTCTAGCTGTGGTGCGCAGGCTCCAAGGCGCGTGGGCTCTGTAGTTTGCGGCACGTAGGCTCTCTAGTTGAGGCTCTCGAGCTTAGTAGTTGTGGCACGTGGGCTTAGTTGCCGCACGGCATGTGGGATCTTAGTTCCCTAACCAGGGATTGAACCCGCGTCCCCTGCATTGTAAGGCGGATTCTCTACCACTGGACCACCAGGGAAGCCCCTGCCCTCATCTTTTGAAAGCGTGTTAGTTATGTATTCTGCTGGCAAGGTTCGTTGTGTTATAAAGCACCACAAGATTTTAACTTGGAAGCTACATTTAACTGCAATGAGTATTACACACAATAATTGACAGGCTGGAAAAGACACGCCTTATGCTCGTCTGTAAGATCTGATGGAGTCTCTTAGCGATCACCAAGGGTGCCGTTTTCTTGCTTGGTTACCAAGCAGGAATGAAAGCAGCTTTTATTTGCAAAATATAAAGAACACTGAGTTCAAAATTTAAACAAATGTCTATTGAAAGGGAAAAGAACTCTAAAATATGAAAAAGGGCCAAAAGTATAATGTCTAATTAGAATACAACTGATACGGATCAGATTTGCCTTGCTTTTTCTGCCTGGCTCACTTATTCTGCCCAGAAGCCCCTATTTTATCAGCTCCACGAGCTCATCTCAGCATTTGGTAACAAGCAGAAAAACCCTGTTAGGATGAGCACTACTGATTTTGAAAAGGCAACTATATGTGAAAACCTGCCCTTTTACACATTGAAGCTGGCATCTTGCACCTTTGCCAATATACAGAGAAAGAAGTCATTGCTCTTATACCGGGACTTGTGACCATGCCACACCTCAGGACACCGGGCAGATAAAAGTCCAGTATGATCAAGGGCCGAATGAGTGCATAGACGACTTGCCTGGCCTAAGATAACCCCGCATGTGAATCCCAGCTTTGCCACTTTCCAGCTGTGTGACCCAAGGACACGCAGAGGATGGCCCAGCTGGGGGATGGCTGCTTCACACTTCCTTTGTTACATAAATAAATGGTCTCATCATTTAAGCACTTGTAGTTGGGGATTCTGCTACCCTGTGCAGCTAACATATCCTAACTGATGTATTTTTCCTGAAAGAGGCTGCAGTGAGTTCTACTAGGCCTGTACGCTGGGACATGAAGAAATGCCACAGCCACGCAGAAAACCCATCTCAAAAAAGTTCTATCAATTAAAAGGTGAATATTCACTCTGTGAAATAGAGCCATGTCTCTTCCTACGACTTAATGGTTCACTGTGAACTACTTGGGAACGTTCATGGCGAGAGGTGAGACATATATGCATGACACACGCGTGAATTTGGACAGTAGGAACCTCTGCTGTCCTGCCCTTCAGCTGTTGGTTTTGGCCAATGACTGTCTCCTCGCTTGGGCTGTGGTGACTCTTGCTGAATGATCAGGATGGCGGGGGCATTAGTTCATTTGAGGGCAGTCCTCTTAAGGGGTATGTACCGCTCAGATCCACAGCGAACAGTTATTACTATTATTGCTACTTATAATCATAGGGGTTCCCCAGCTTCCGGAATATGCTGGATTTCTCTAGAAACCAGCACAGACTTATTTCCCAGGATTACCATCTGCATTATCTTAAGCTATAACCTCTACTATATTTTTCTACCAGATGTACGATTAGCAGTGTCAAGGTCTGAGCCTCTTTTATCACATGCTTTAACAAAACTTTAGTGGGACGAGATCACCCAGAAAAGTCCATCCGCCCTTAAGTCACATTAATCAGTAGAGCAGAAACAGCGACAGTGTCAGTTTTTATGACATTGTGGAGTAGCCTTCTTTTTTTCCCAAATTAAAGTCTATGCCTTTGAATAGTTATGTTCCCTTTTTTGGAATTATTTTTTCATGAAGTCTGTGAGGAGGATACATTCCTTGTTAATTACACTGCAAAGTGTTTACCTGGTGGTCAATTACCTAACCATGCTTGTTAAAAGCAATGGAACTGAAGAGTGAAAGTCCTGTACAGATGGTTGCATTCCTGTAGCTTCCGGCAAGTACATTTCAGGACCCGTTTAAACAAGAATAAAATTAAGGGCAACACACTACAACCAATGACCTTCTGTTCAAAGCATAAAATCACAGATATAATCAATTATTAGAAATTAAAACAAGAAATGCATCTGTATTCAGCTACAACATGTTCCCTGGGTATTTTTAGGGTAAATTTTGAGGAATGGATTCTTAAAAATAAATTTAATCTAAGTGACTGATTTTTTTTTTTTCCCTTTCAGCTTTAGCTGAGCGATCACAAGACTTACTGAAACAAATTTTAGGAGAGAGCAGTAATGGGAAACCATAACGCTTCTGGCAGAGCTAGAGAAAGCGTATGCCTTAAATAGGTGGCCAAAAGTATCAGCATGCATAATAGCATTAATAAAATTTAATGAGAGAATTTTGAATTTACGATAGGTATGTATAAATTTCCAGAAAGCAGCATCGGAGGACTGGCTAATTAAGCCCATATGGAGAGAAATTTTGTTCATTACCCACTAAATCCAACATCCATCCTGCAATTACATGTCAGATGGGACTGGGTGGGGGACCCAGACCAGGACTCTGGGAGGCACAGCCACAAACCCCCAGCATTTAGAAAACCTGCTCAAAACGAAGGGTGGTGGAACAGAGAAGGCGACAAACATCTGGACAGATGCGGTCAGATGCTCTCAACCAGTGCTTGTTCAAGAGCTTGTGGCAGTGGAGATCTTGTTAAAATGCACATTCTGATCCAGTGGGTCTGGAGCAAAGCATGAGATCCTGCAGTTGGAACAATCTCCCCGTCCACAGACCACTCTTTGAGTAGCAAAGCTCTAGATGGTTTGCACTTTTGTGGCGTGTGGCGACCCTTTCAGAAAACCCTAAGACCATTTCCCACAATGTTTCCGGGGTACACCAACTGGGTGGCCAGTACTTGAAGCAACTTCAGAAATATTTCTAATATATTCCAGAAATAATCTAGTCACTTGTCAGATTACCGACGGGGAGCTGACAAACACTTACTTATCTGAGTTTGTTCCAGATGCTTGAAGGGGCAGTGCCTCTCAGTGAACTGGCTGCTGTGGTTGTGGACAAATTGGTTCCAATCTTAAGACCTTTGCGTTGACCATTTTTTTTCTGCCCAGAACGTGCTGCCCCCCAAGACATTCCCATGTTAGACTCAGAGGTATCTCTGGGATCTCAGCTCAAGTATCACTCCTCCATAGGCTCTGACCAGCCAACCATTCTCCCCGACATCACCCTGCTTACCTGTCTTATAGCACTCATGCCAATGAAGTAATAAACTGGTGCATTGTCTGTCTCCTCCATTTGGAACAAAGACTTCATAATTACAGGGACCTTCCCTGGCTTGTTTTGTAATTGCTTTATCCCAAGAGCCTAGGACAGAGTAGAATCTGGCACAAAGAAGATGTTTACTATCTATCTGCTGTAATGAACGAATTGTTCAACTTTTAAAAAGAGAAGCCAATCCCTGGTGGCGCAGTGGTTGAGAGTCCGCCTGCCGATGCAGGGGACACGGGTTCGTGCCCCGGTCCGGGAAGATCCCACATGCCGCGGAGCGGCTGGGCCCGTGAGCCATGGCCGCTGAGCCTGTGCGTCCGGAGCCTGTGCTCCGCAACGGGAGAGGCCACAGCAGTGAGAGGCCCACGTACCGCAAAAAAAAAAAAGAAAAAAAAAAGAGAAGCCAAGAACAGAATTCCTCAGGAAATCTTTCAATATTTAAATGTTGACAGTAAATGAAAACACAACAAACAAATAAATGCCCCTAAATCGACTGTATGGGCCAAACAAAACATCTGGGGATGGACTGTTGTTTTGTAAACCCAGATCCAGTCCATCATTCTATTGAGCCACATTAAGTCTTGGCACAGAAGCAGGAATGCACCAAAATCGGAGATTCTAGAACAGGAAGAAGATTTGAAGTCTGAAGGAAACCATGTTTTGTGTCTCCCCTTCTCCCTTCCCAGCATACTGTACATGTGCGCCAGGTACTTCCCTGTGCTGAATTTCGGCTTCTTTCTGATTAAGAAAGAATGTAGTCCCCCAACCTCTAGGGCTGCTTTGAGCACAGTGATGAAAAATGTTGGTTTATGGTCACACCTGTTTTGCTAATGAATAAGCTCAGCTGAGAATGGGTAGACAAAAAAAGGCTTTCCCCAAACGCTCCTATTTTTCTTCCCCTTCAATATAGGCGTATTTCAAACTGCCCACCGTGTGAAATGGCGGGGCTGCCATGTACAACTCCACTGCGGGTCCTAATGAGAGCCAGCAAGCACGCTTCTGCAGAAACCTCTAACGCAGCACATTCTCCGTGGGCTGGGTTGGTTCGATGTGTGTGTTCTGTGGATGCATGTGCATGTGTGTTTATGCAAATAATTTTAAAGGGGTGATTCAAGAGAAGGGGTAAAAAGAACCACGATATTAAGAACTTAATACGTGCCTGGCAACGCGCTAGGTGCTTTATGTACATTATCTCAAGTCAAATTAAAAGGCAACACCTATTCTGAACTTTGAGTCATTTAGAAACAGGGAGACAGCAATGACATTCAAAATATGGGACAACTAGTAGAACAAGAGTACCAACCAATTAGACTGGATGTCCAGGCATACCAGCTACAAAGCAGCCTTCGCTGAGACTGGAAATTCCATTTAAAGACACTAAGACTTCACTGTACTTGTCTGTCTTGCTTATAACACGCTTTACCCAAAATGCACAAACTACATATGGGCTGTAGAAGGGCAGTGATGATTATAATAAGGGCTAACATTTAGAGAGCACTTTCCCCAGTGCCAGGCACCACTGTAAGGGCTCTCCAGTCTCGACAGTTCTATGAGATGGGGATGATAGCTATTATTATGCCCATTTTATAGATGAGAAAACTGAGGCCCTGAGAGGCTAAAGGGCTTGCTCAAGATCCAGAGGAGCCATTGTTCATGTCCAAGCTGTCTCAATTGCTGGGCTACAGGCTACCTGTGTTCTATACACTCCTGCCAAATGCTGTACAACCAGTGCAATATTCAAATCAAAGATAATTTTACCTTTTAATTACCCATGCCAGTGGAGATCACTGAAAACAGGAGACATTTATAAAATATTTGGTTTTAAAATAAATGATGTGGCAGCTTTGCCTTCCTAGTTATTTTTCACCCAGGCTGATCTTAGAACGAGCATGTTAGATGCAGTGCTTAAAATCCAGGCCACGTGGTAGCAAAGCAAGGCAGCTCTGAGGCTTCCAGGTGGTGGGCAAGTCACTGGAGGATACACACTTGCCACAGATAATCCACAAAGTGAATATTCCGTAAGTGGTAATTAAGGGCTGACTATAACATGAGACATTTTCTTTTAGGAGGAACATGGATCTATACACTCTAAGGCCGCAAAGCGGGCGACCATCATTTGTTACGCTTTCCAAAAACTGTTTCTGTGCAACTCAAGCATGGGAAGTTCTCATTCTATATAAAAGGATCCTTTAGAAAAATTAAGTCTCTAAGAATAGGTTTCAAAACAAAAGCGGCCCTGAACCATGGCCACAATATACCTAATGCGATGGTGTTGTTTTCTAAAAATTCTCTTTTTTGTTGCTGTTGGGGCGTATGGCTACAAACACAAAAGGCTTAACAATTTTTAGGAATGGACTGGTGTTAGACAGTGTTTTTCGAGTTGCTAGGCAACATCAGAAAACAAATGTCCATGTTCTGAGATCATTCTGCACTCGGTCTCCCCACGGACAGCCCACATGTTCCGTGGCCGGACTCCGTTCCACTTGGTCAGCAGGGGTGGAATATCCCAACTGTGATGCTGATGGTCCGGAGTGGTCAAAAGACACCAATCTGTGTCTGAAAAACAGATCACAGTTTGCTGGCCACCTGGCAGTCAAGATCTGTGGCCAAAGTTTTCGCCGGACCGGTATCGTTTATCCAAATGAAGTCCTACACCTTCAGGGTTCTTTTTGATGTGTTACATCACTTCAGTCAGCTTTCTTTGCAGGTACATTATCTTTTTCTCCCCTCCTATATCTAAAGGAAGCCCAATTCACTTTTATGGGCAATTTTAACATCTGGGAACATAGAGGCTCTTCCTGAGAATTCTTTCTTTGTTTCTAACAAATCACCTTCATCCTCAGAAGACCCATTTCAGATCATCTTTCTCAAGGATATACTGACATTGTACTTTGACAGGTAAGTCTGCTTCCTTCTTTGTTTGATTCCATTAACTATTGAGTCCGTTCTTTTTGAAAAAAAAATTATAAAGATGATACACATGGGTCTACAATTAACATCACACATGTAAATACATACTGAACCGTTAGAAACATGAACTCCCTTCTTTTGTTCTAACTTTTGCCCACGCGATGCACTACAGTTCATTCTTGTAATTCAATCACTACACCTCTGCATGACAATACGTCACCTCCTATGTAAGACGCATGGCTCATGAGAGGGAAAAAGACACACCAGTAATACTATTTTCATTTTCTTAAAGTGACAAACAGAATTTAGTGCTTTAAGAACTCCCATCCCTTTCTCCCCCCGAAAAACAATGAAATGGAACAAAATCTTAGATCTGTATTTTAAATCAAGCTCCACCTTCAAGGGCAGGCTGGCCATGACTTACCTAAAAGGACTAGTTCAGTGAGCACAGCATCAGCAGTAATGCTCATCACCTACGCAGAGATGAATCCACTACAGGCCAATTATGAGCGGGTATTGCTGAGGGCCCGATACGTGTGCACCATATGTGATAAGAAGCTGGTTCAGTAACCACCATTTCTATAGCAACGCACACCACTCTGCAGGCTGCATTCTGGGAAGGCAGTTAAAACTGGATCCTGCAATGTAGCTTCACTTGGAATCTGCTTTTATTTCTGTCACCTCATTAGAATGAGAGTCTTCAAGCCACATAACTTATTGTGAAACAGCAGAAACTTATTGCATAGAGGATCTTAAATCGTGATTTCTCTGCCACTCAAGGTCAGTCAGTCACTTTCAATTCAAACCACTGACCTGGTTTGCTTATTCATAAGTGACCATTCCCCAGGGCACCACCCAGGACATGGACAGCCATCTGTTGTCCCAGTTACAGGCTGAAGAGAGTAAATGCCTGTGAAGCTGAGCTGACATGCCATCTCGTACTGTCCAGAAAGCCTCAGCTAAGGTGCATTCACCATGACCCACAAAACTGCACCTGCCAGACTCGGGGAGGAGAGCTGCTTCTTTCAAAGGTCAAACTGGCCCCTGAACGTGACCGATAAGGTCACTTTATCCCACCCCCTCAGACACGCCTGGACACCCAGGCCCCAGGCACTGGCACTGTACAACTTTTCAAAAGAGACAGCGCCTTTAGAAGATCTAGGTGAAAAAATCTGGTAATTCCTCAAAGGAAAAGACTTACACTCACTAAACAGAGGCCTCCCTCGCACCATAAACCCAGTGGCATTTTAACACGGTAGCTTCAGCAAAATCAGCATTGCCCATAAATGTGGCAAAAGTTTCGATTCTAATATGTGCAAGTCAGGCTTCTTAAAAAAATCATTTTTCTGAGAGTGCATACGATAATCAGCCAATTCATACTGCTGTAACACACGAAACAAAATCCAACTTTACTTACGTTCTAGGAGACTGTTAATCTGTTAGGTCACCCTCGGATGAACACGTGAGTTAAAATATAGAGATGCTGATTATTATAATGGGAAATTCTTTGCCTGTTCCCCCCACCCCCCCAAAAAAAAGACAACTGTGGCCGTTAAAAAAAAAAAGAAAAAGAAAACTGTGATAAATGATAGCACCAAATACTGATCCTCTCTAATGGTGCTGGAGAGGGTGTGGAGAAAAGGGAACCCTCCTGCACTGCTGGTGGGAATATAAATTGATACAGCCACTATGGAGAACAGTATGGAGGGTCCTCAAAAAACTAAATATAGATAGAGTTGCCATATGACCCAGCAATCCCACTCCTGGGCATATATCCTGAGAAAACTGTAATTCAGAAAGATACATGCACCCTATGTTCACTGCAGCACTATTCACAATAGCCAAGACATGGAAACAACCTAAATGTCCATCAACAGAGGGATGGATAAAGAAGATGTAGTGTGTGTGTATTTTTATATATATATATATATATATATACACACATATATGCGCGTGTGTATATATATACATACATACATATATACACACATACATACATATATACACACACACAATGGACTATTACTCAGCCATAAAAAAGGAATGAAATAACGCCATTTGCGGCAACATGGATGGACCCAGAGATTATCATACTAAGTGAAGAAAGCCAAACAGAGAAAGACAAATACCATATCATATCACAGATATGTGAAATCTAAAAAGAAAAAAGAAAAGAAGTACCTCTACATTTCTCTCATGAGTAAACTTTCAGTTATCCAGCAGTCAGGAATGAAAGTATTTGAGTTAGCATTAAAATGTGGATTTATTTTTCAAATAGAAGTCCCATGGAACTTAAAAAGAATTTCATTTTTCTTTAAGAGTTTGAAATCGTGCCCTATAACCAAGGTGTTATCACCGAGCATCAGCTGTCCCTCGGGGCCAAATGCTGGAAGGCTGCCTGGATAACAGTACAGAGAGACTGTGACTGAATCAGGCACGCTGTTCGGCCCTGCAGATGGAGAATACACTTGCATTTTAGTAAGAGCTTCCCTGTTGAATGTATCTCAGATCGGAGGGTCACAGACATGTTCTGTAATAGTCCAGGTAGCAAATATTTTTCAGTTTGCGAGAACATACACTCTCTGCTGCAATTATTCAAACTCTGCTGGTGTAGGAAAAACACTCACAGACCACAAATGAACCAACAGGCACGGTTGGGTTCCCATGTCTTATTCCATTTGGCTTGCTGTAATAAAATAAACTGGGTGGCTTACAAGCAACAGAAATTCATTTCTCACAGTTCTGGAGGATGGGAAGTCCAAGATCAAGGTGCCGGTTGATTCAGTGTCCACAGAGAGCCTGTATCATTGATTCACGGATGATGCCTTCTTGCTGTGTCCTCACATGTGGAAGGCGGGAGAAAGTTCTCTGGGGCCCCTGTTATAAGGGCACTAATCCCATTCAAGAGACCTCCACCCTCATCACCTCATCAACTCCAAAGGCCCAACCTCCAAATACTAATGGCTTTGGGGGTTAGGATGTCAACATGCAAATTTTGTGGGGGGGGAATACAAACATTCAGTCCACAGCACCCAATAAAAATTGATTCAGGGATGCTTACTTTTCATCTAACTTTCATGTGTCATGAGATACTCTTCTTCTTTTGATTCTTTCTTCAAACATTTAAAAATGCAAAAACCAGACTTCCCTGGTGTTGCAGTGGTTAAGAATCTGCCTGCCAACGCAGGGGACACGGGTTCGATCCCTGGTCCGGGAAGATCCCACATGGTGCATAGCAACTAAGCCCGTGAGCCACAACTACTGAGCCTGTGCTCTAGAGCCCGCAAGCCACAACTACTGAGCCCGCGTGCCACAACTACTGAAGCCCGCATGCCTAGAGCCCGTGCTCTGCAACAAGAGAAGCCACCACAGTGAGAAGCCCGCACACTGCAACGAAGGGTGGCTCCCACTCACGCAACTAGAGAAAGCCCGCGCACAGCAACAAAGACCCAATGCAGCCATAAATCAGTCAATCAATCAATCAATCAATCAAAATATATAAAATAAATAAATAAAAATGTAAAAACCATTCTTAGTTTTCAGGCCATAGTTTGGCGATACTTAATTAGACGAAAAATTCTTAATGGATTCATGAATTGCTATTTCTGGCTGTTAAACATTTTGAAATTGCAATTACTTTGATATACCTCAAAAGTAGATAATTAAAGTGCTAAACTGGTTAGAAGTGATTATCATATTTGACTTAATCATAAATAGCAGATAATTAGTAAACAGTGAGTGCTATGTGCTTAAGATGTGTTCCTATTTTTTTTTCTGATCTTATAATACACTCTTGGAACTTTTCATTTAACTGCAATAATATAATTTCTACCTGAATAATGATATTATTGATTACACATAACAGAAAACCCCTTATGAAATATGTAGGCTTCTTCTGAGTTTAGTGAATTAAAGAACATATGGTTTCTTTGAAATGTCCATCCAATCTTAAAGTTTTCAGAAAACATATTTTAATTCATTTGATCGTTTCTGAATGACTATCCAAATGTTGGCTTTTCTCTGCACACATACAATCTGTTAGAGCCAGGAATTGGCAGTTACATTTTTCACTGTAGATGCTAAGTTAAAAAAGACCATTTAAGTGGGAAGAGATCAACGACACAATGGAGATTCTCAATGACAAAAGGAATAATGCCATGGGGATTATTTCCAGAGAGGAAGTAGAAAATTGGATAACTTATATTTCAGAGTCTTTATAACACTGCACATTTCTTTGTTTTCACTGACTTCTATAGTATATTAATTTCCTTTTGCACCTGTGATAAATTACCACAAACTTAGGGGCTTAAAACAACACAAATTTATTCCGTTATTGCTCTAGAGGTCAGCAGTCTGAAATCAGTTTCACTGGGCTAAAGTCAGGGTATCAGTAGGGCTGGTTCTTTCTGGAGACTCTGAATGAAGAATCCATTTCTGTGCCTTTTTCAGCTTCTCAAGGCTGCCTCTGTTCCTTCGCTTGTGGCCCCTTCCTCCATTTTCAAAGTGCATCCTTCCAATTGCTGCTTCCGTCATTACGTTGCCATCTCCTCTGATTCTGATTCCTCCTGCACCCTGCTTATACAGACCGTTGTGATTACAGTGGGCCCACGAGGATAATCCGAGAGAATTTCCCCATCTCAAGATTCATAACTGAATCACGTCTGCAAAGTCCCTCTATCATATAAGGTCATATTCACAGGGTCCAGGGATTATGATGTGGAGATATTCAGGGGGGGCATTATTCAGTCGGCCATAGATATCAAAAAAAATTTTTTTATATAAACTTTTGTTGTTTGTGAGCTGTATACAAAATAAACCAATGAGAGCAAGGATGCTGCTTCTCTAGACCTGTGCCACATTGTTATGACGTATCTGTGTACGACTCTCTAGTGAAAGCATCACTGTATTAGGAATACAGCCTTTTATACCCCAGCCTTATTTATCTATATTCAAGTATATACATTCAAAAATGATGAGGCAGGAAGGAGTAGAATCATAGCAGCAGGGTTGGAAGCTCCAGGATGGAGAAAATCCAATATAACTGCTGTCTCTCTAGACAAGCGCTCAAAGCACCGTTCTTTCATTAAACATATATATACACAGATATGTAAAGGTAAATTCTGTGTATAGAGTCATCTTTTTTTTTTAATTGGAGTATAATTGCTTTACAATGTTGTGTTAGTTTCTGCTGTACAATGAAGTGAATCAGCTACAGGTACACATATATCCCCTCCCTCTTGGACTTCCCTCCCACCCCCTCCCCCCATTCCACCCATCTAGGTCATTACAGAGCACGGAGCTGAGCTTCCTATGTTTTATAACATGTTCCCACTGGCTATCTATCTTAACGCACGGTAGTATGTATATGTCAATCCCCATCTCCCAGTTCATCCCACCCTCCCTTCCCCCACTGTGTCCACATGTCTATTCTCTAAGTACCAGTGTTACATTGTAATATCTTAAACCGCCTCTAAGTACCAGTGTTACATTGTAATATCTTAAACCGCCTTGAATCTTAGAACACATAAAAGCTCCCCATCTGATTCAATCATTTAGCAAACATTCTGCTTAGACACCTAGCAACTGCCAGGGACTGTGTGTGATCATGAAGACTCAAAGATGAGGAAGACTCAGTGAGGACACAGATAATAACTGAGACACTGCAAGGCCATGTCTTCACAGACTTCTAGTGCCGCTGCTGAATGGACAACATGCTCGAGAGAAACCAAACTACTGTCCAGCACATGGAGAAAGGGATTTCAGAGGAAAGGTCCTGCTCACACAATGTGACAAGTGATGAGGGAGACCCAGGCGCATCCAGGGAACGGCAAACGGTTTGGTGTGGGAGTGATGGAGGGTGTGCAGGGAACAGAGGCTGGGAGTGAGCTGGGGAGCTAGGCAGGGACCAGCTCTGCAGAGATCTGTGTGCCGTGCCAACGAGCGTGGACAGCCTCACGACGAGTACCTCTGAGATGTTCTCATGTGGGAAAGGGGTCTGTGCTTCTGAAAGACAGCCCAAGCAGCAACCCAGAAGTCCTGGTGGAGGGAAGGAGAGAGGAAGACAGGCAGACGGCTGCAGGAATTGGCCAGAAAACAGGGAAGAGTCTGCACCCAGACAGAGGTAACCAGAGAAGGAGAGGAGAAGGTAGGTTGGAGAAACGCTGATTTGACATCAACATGACCTTGCAAGGGAGCAGACGTGGCTGCCGGTGGGGCAGGGAGGTGAAGCAAAAGAGTAAATGGGGGATAAGTCGGGGGTTTCTACTTGGATGGTCTGGTGGATGGCACCCTTAACCAAGAGAGGAAACACAGAAATGAACAGGGGTAGGGGTTGAAGTGAAGCGAGTCAGTGGGTCCGTGTCAAGCACGTGAATCTGAGTTTCCTGCAGGACATCCGAAGATGGAGGCCTAATGGACAGTCAGGAACACAGATCAGAGAGCAGACGTGGTTGCACGGGGTGGCTTTGGGAGTGTGAGAGGCAGGTGGATGTCCCAGCGACTGCATGTAAAGGAAGTCAGGAGCTGGGCGTGGGGCAGAGCCCATATGACAGGAGACGAGGACCCCAGGGACACTGAGTCACAGAGCCGAGGGAGGCGGGCCTTCCTCTCTAGAGAAAGGAAACCCTCCGATGCTGCAGACACGTCCAAGGGGATGAGGAGGTCACCTGATTCCACCATCAGGCAGCTGCTGCTTAACTTCATGACTGTGGTTTCAGGAGAGCGGAAGGTAGAAGCGGGACTGCAGTGGGTCGAGAAGTGGAAGCAGCACATGGAAAACAGTCCTTCAAGAGATCTGGGCTGGGGCTTCCCTGGTGGCGCAGTGGTTGAGAGTCCGCCTGCCGATGCAGGGAACGCGGGTTCGTGCCCCGGTCCAGGAAGATCCCACATGCCGCGGAGCAGCTGGGCCCGTGAGCCATGGCCGCTGAGCCTGCGCGTCCGGAGCCTGTGCTCCGCAACGGGAGACGCCGCAACAGTGAGAGGCCCACGTACCGCAAAAAAAAAAAAAAAGCGATCTGGGCTAACGGGAATCTGGGAAAGTGGTTTAGAGGTCACAGTTTGAGAAACCCTTCTGCAGAGGAGGGGAGACCTTTGTTCCCTGAATAAACTCTTTGGGTGTACCATGTACCAGGCACTGAACTGAGCTTCTTACAAATATTAACTCATTTATTCCTTGGGGTGCTTAATTTGATGTGTCAACTTGGCTAGGTCACAGCACCCAGATATTTGATCAAACGCGCCTGGAGGTTGCTGTGAAGGTATTTTAAAGATGAGATTAACAATTAAATCAGTAGACCGAGTAAAGCAGATTACGCTTCCTGTAGGTGGGCCTCATCCAATCAGTTGAAGGCCTCAAGCAAAGGCTGACCTCCTCCAAGGAAGAGGAAATTCTGCCAGCACGTGGCCCTTCGGATTCAAACTGCAACATCAACTCTTCTCTGGGTCTCCAGTCTGCTGGGCCACTGCAGATTTTGAACTTGCCAGCCTCTTCAAGTGCATAAGCCAATACTGTAAAATAAATCTCTCTCCCCTTCTCTCTCTCTCTCTCTCACACACACACACACACACATGCACACACACATATCCTACTGGTTCTGTTTCTCTGGAGAACTCTGACTGATAAACACACTCTTCATAACAGCACTAGGTATTGATACTGTTATTATCCCCATCTCACAGTTGAGCAAACTATGGCACAGAGAGGTTAAACAACTTGGCCAGGGCCACACAGCTGATGGCCAGCAGAGCTGCAATTCCAATCCACTGTGCCTCAGTGTTGCTGCTCTTAACCACACGCTCTACTTCAGAGCACTGCCCTGGCACGTTGGGGCCCAACCTGGACGGACAACGTGAGCGGAAGACTGTACAAGGGACGGAGAGCCTCGATCAATGTGCGTCCTGTACAAGTGAGGAAACAGGACAGGTGATTCGCCCAAGGTAGGCCTTAGAGTTTTCCAAGTGGCAGATCCAGGGTTTCAGAAGGCCAAGTGCAAGCTTTCCCCTCTCCTTCCTACTTTCTTTCCCTGCTTTGTTATCCACGTCCTTTCCTCCCTTCAGAATTCCCGTCTTCCCCAGGGGTTCCCTCAAGTCCCTTTCTCCCGGAGCCCAGGGCTCCTTACATCCTGATCAGGACCATGTGCCTCAAGAAGTCACCAAGCCGTGGAGAACACACGCCAATGACAAAGTGCCCACATGACCCAGTGCCGCATGTCCACGCAGCAGCGCGATCCTTCTAACAACATCAAGTTCGGTGCATCTGGTAAAGCCAATGAATTCCACACAAATAATTATGTGGTCTGTTAGTAACCGGAAAACAAAACAAAACAAACCCCAACTCCCCCCAAACTCCAGAAAGCCCAACAAGCATTTATTTCCAAATATAAATTCCTAGAACTAGAATTTGACTACTCAAGGAATTAGGTGTCTTTGAAAATACATTTGACACCAAAAATCCCCCAAGAATTTTTATGCGTGGTCTAACAGTTTAAAACTCTGAATGGGGTTATTTGAAAACCGGTCTTTTCAAGTTTGACTTTCAAGTCTGGGATTCAGAACCAACAGGGTATAGGGACCAATGTGCTGTCCAAACCCGAAACACAAGCACGTACTTCTTCCCACATTCTTACTACGAATGTCAACTGTAAAACCTACTGGAGGAAAATTTGGAAATATGTATTAAAAGCTTTAGAATTTTGTACTTTTTGAAGTCAGCAATTCCACTTCTTCTAAAATTTTATCCTGAGAAAACAATCATGGCCGTGTATAAAGATTTTGCTACGAAGATATTTATCACAACGTTGGTAAGAAGAGTAATTTTTTTTCTAACTTAGGGGATTGAGCAACTGAATTACGACATAAACATATAAGGGAATACCATGCAATCTTAATATTGACATTGCAGAATAACGGCTGCTATGGAAAAATAATGCTAGGGAAAGATGTTCATGACATACAAATGGTTTTCAAAGGCAAGTTATAAAACAGTACATAGCGTATAATCCCCTTTCTGTTAAATGTGTATTTTTGGAAGGCAGTCCCTAAGAGGGCCCAGTGACCCCCCCCCCACTCCTGGTGTTCACACACCTGTGTGGTCCACCTCATACTGTACCAGCATCGGGCTCTGCGACCACCAGCATATGGAGAGAAGGGAGCGGAGGCCACTTTGACCTTAAGTGATAAAAGACGGTGACTTCCATTTTGCCCATGTGTGCTTTTGTACTTTCTGTTTATTTGTAAATTTCTCTTGGGTCACTTGCTCTATTGGAAGCTAGCTGTCACGCTGCAAGTGGCCCTGTCGGGATGCCCACGTGGCAAAGGCACTGAAGCCTCTGGCCATCAGCCAGTGAGGAGCTGGGGCCTGAAAGCGTGCGTGCAGCCCCTGTTGAACCCTGAGATGAACTGGCTGACAGTCTGACTGCAACTTTATCTAGAGACCCTGACCCAGAGCCACCCAGCTAGGCTGTGCCCGGGTTCCTAACTCTCCAAAACTGTGAGACAACAGATGTTCACTGTTGTTTAAAGCTACGAGTTTTAGGGCCATCTGTTACGCAGCAAAAGATAACTAATACATACACCCATAGTGCAATGGCTGGAAGGAAATACAGGCTCACTTTGGAGATGCTGTGGGTTCGGTTCCAGACCTGGTGCAATATATCAAACATCGCAATAAAGCAAGTCACGTGAATTTTTCGTTTCCCGGTGCATTAAAAATTATGTTACACTATACTGTAGTCAATTAAGTATGCAATAGCATTATGCCTAAGAAACCAATGTACATATTTTAACTAAAAAATACTTTACTGCTAAAAAATGCTCACCATCATCTGACAACACAGGGTTGCCACAAATGTTCAATTTGTATAAAACGCAGTATCTGCGAATGCAATAAAACAAAGTGCAACAGAACGAGGTCTGCCTGTAATCCAAAATACTGTTAGCGGTTTCTCTACATGTGGGATCATGGGTAATTTTTCTTTTCTTTTTTTTTGTACAATATTGGCAATGTGTTTTTCTTTTTTCAAACACAGGACCAAGAGAGATCATGTGACCATCTAAAGACTAAAAGGATAAAGGTTAGGAGAGCCAATTTAGTTCTAATAACCTTTAAAGATTCTTTTCAAGCAAATTAGCTTAAATGTGAAAAAAACCCCAAGTCCAAAGAGCGTGTAAGACTTACCCACTAGAAGCCATGCAAGGCACCATAAACAGCAGCATTCAATAATTTCAAGGAAAAGGAACTTGCACAGGCTTCTTAAAAGGGAAATCAGACAGTAACGGAGTTATCTGTAGCCGATCGCTCGCACAGGAGCCTGCTTACCTAGCTTCTGGTCAAACCGCCACGCTGTGACATAGGCATTGTGCCTCAGACTGCTCTGCGTGGCCAGGGGCACGGTGACATAAATGGGGCCATCCACCAGCACCGGCGTTCCATCGTTGCTGAGCAAGTGCACGCTGACGGCTGTGATGGGGGTCAGGTCGTACCTGGTGCCGTTTCCTGGAAGCAAGAGACATTCTCCATCACGTGCACACACAGGACTTACATGGGGCTGCAGAAACTGTTCACAGAGAAATATCATAGCTACCATCTACTGAGGACTGGGCCTCCTATAAGCCAGGGACTCTGTTCAGCATCTTACACACATAATCCTCACCACGACATTCTAAGGTAGGTCAAATTCCCATCTCACACATAAACAAACTGAGGCTCAGAGAGGGTAGTCATAAGAGCTGGTCTTCGGATATAGGCCAGTTTGAATCTGCAAACCTGATCCAAGCTTGGGTTTGCACATTCTAACCACTGTGCTGTGCTTTCAAAAAGGGCCTCAAGGGACTTCCCTGGTGGTCCAGTGGTTAAGACTCTGAACTCCCAATGCAGGAGCAGCGGGTTCGATCCCTGGCCGGGGAACTAAGATCCCGCAGGCTGCGCCCCTCCCCCCAAAAACAAGGGCCTCAAAAGAGAAGGGATTGTCTATAATGGAAGAAGAGGTGTGTGTGGAAATCCCTGAAATCAACATCTACACAAAGCAAGCACTGCACACATGTTAATTACTCGGCAGGTCACCATAATGGAACCAAATGATTTAAATCAGAGACTGCTGGAAAAAAAAAAGGAGTGAATTTCTTCAAGGAGTCCTTCAAAATATTAACTTACTGCTACGAAAAGTACACGATTGAAAACTTGGATCTGAAATATTTATGAGTTATTTTGGTTGCCACTGTTATTTTGATCTGTTTAAAAGGAATTTAATATACCAATTATTTTGCATTAGAGGCCTTTTATCCAAGCAATGCTTTAATGACTGTCTACAGATAAACTGGGGAATGCTTATGAGAGCAATATTATATTTATACAGTTAAGCGGTCCATTTGAGAAGAATTTTTCTCCAGTGAAATATAATATATCATACAAAATGTATTCGGTCATAATTTAAAATCTTCCCTTGAACACGATGAAAACACACTGATAGAAAAATGTAAGCTACGTTAGAATACCATTTATAGGATTTCTTAGTAAGCTACTTATATACTCACCTACCTATCAACTAACTACCCAAGCTAATGCAAACCTCCAATGAGGACTAAATTTAAACATTTAAAACAAATCTGGTGGATTTTAGAGTCTGAACAACCAGTGGGAGCTAAACCCTTTGTAGAGCAATCTCTATACGGCTAATGTTAGCACCATCTTTTATGATTCATGCCCATCTCTGTTTTCCAGTGAAGGGAAAGGCATGGAAATGAGGATTTCATCCAAAGGTCCACGTTGGAAGCATAGATTCAAGTTCTGAAATCTTTTTATCCTGTGGCCATTTCACTTGAGGGTGAAGAAAAACCAAAGCACAGAATTTACCATCTTTCTGGTCCAACTACCTTGTGGATGGAGGACCTAAATGGGTCCATTGCCCAAAGGCAACACAGAAGCAAAGCCAGGTCTCCAATGTACCTCTCTAGGCTCTGGTAGACTCTCTAGATGAGACAGGACTTAAAACAAAGAGAGATTAAGTAATTTACTAGACCTTACATAAACAATTTAAAGATAATGTTTTCAATCAGGAAGCACTGCTTCTTTCATCAAACCCGAGGTAGGAAGTCTGCCCGGGGAAGCTGCGGGTAGAGCAGAAAGGTGCTCCAGACCCATCACCCTTTCGTCCCACTTAACACTGCCTCTTGATTCCCAGAGATGGCATCCCCGTGGTCCCCACTCATCCCCTTTCGAGACTTCCTTCCTATAATCTTGCACATCCCTGGCCCAGGAAGCCAGGGTCCCAGTATCAGGTCCGCCACCGACTACTTATGTGGCCTCTGGCGAGTTACTTCCCTGCTCCGGGGTCCATTTTTCTCATCTGCAAAACTAAGGAGGTTGGACTAGATGCTTTCCTGCGAGGCTACAGAAAGGAACAAACTCGACTATAAACATTCAGAAGTAAGAACGGCACTGCAGAGAGGGGCATATTCCTTTAAAGCAACATGCCCTAGGTGCATGTGCTTTATGTTCTTTAAAATGTTCTCTGTTAGAAGACATCACAGGCAATTATACCTGCTCTCCTGAGGCCTCTTGCCTCTCTCACTGCTTCCACTCCATGCCTTCCAGATGACAGTCTACCCTCCCACTTTCTTTATTCTGGACATACTTTGAAGGGCTACACTGTTTTCCTTCCAGCCCTCGTTATTAGACGGCAACACAACACTGAGTTCTCCATATAAGGAGTCTCTCCTTCCTGTTCGTCTTGATGTTACCTGACTCCCATCATGTCCGAAGAAAGACAGGTGTCTGTCAGGCAAAAGCAGCAACAATGGACCAAGCTAGGAGGCCCCCAATTCATCACTTAGAACAAGAGGGGTTTTGCTCGGATAGCATCTCCGGTTCTGTTTGGCTTTGGACATCAGTCATACTACTGACTCCTCTGCTTTCTTGGATCTCCGAGCAGAAGTAATTTCTTGAAAACCCCTCGGAAGCATCACGGAACAGGTCTGCGCTTTCTTGGCAACCACAGGGGAGAGCGTATGAGGGTGCACGGGAACGAGCAAGTGAGGAAGGGACTGAAACCTCCACATGGCTGCGTTTCTCTGTCTACAACTCTGGATCCCTCCAAAGGGGGGAAATAAACAACCCCCCTTAGGACACGGCGGGGAAACCAGCCTCTTTCCAACTGCATTTGTGGCCTCTGTTTATTTTGCTGAATTCTGGTGATAACCTGTCACCTCACACGGGTTTGTGTGGTCCAGGCTCTCACACTAAGTTGAAATCTGTTAGATGCGGTTTATGAAACGGGAGGCCAACGTGGGGCAGAAGAGAATCCCTAGTTGATGGGCTGCTGGGGTGCTAGGCAGACACCACGCTGCCCTTCCTTGGCAGGAAGTCTGATGCTTCCTAGGTCAACTGGCCAGTTATTTCAGTGGAAAACAAATTGAATGTAACCTTCCAAAGACCTTCTCTCTTCCATCTGAAATAAGAGAGTGATTTTAAAATAAAACAAACTCCTCTAAAATCAATAGTCCTAGGTCTTCTCTATCTTACTGTCGTCTCGGATTTCATAATTTATTCAAGAGCTCTTGGAATTGGGGCACAGAAAAAAACTGAATGAGCTCCAAGGAACGAGGCTGTTCTTCCAACTCGGGGCTTTATGATGGAGGCTGAATGGAGGTTTCATGATGGCCTCGGATTATCCTGTTCCCCGAAACACTACTTTGCTCCCAGGCCTGTCCATTTAAATGAAAAGTCAACTTTTTTCTTCCCAATAATATTCACTTAAGATGACCACCATGCAACTTTTCTGGTGGTCAGTGACTGACATATTCATTGCATCATTATCATGCAAAAATTCAAGGAAGAAGAAACGTTTCTCCAAACGGGTATCGCAGAGGGAAGAAAAGCAGGTAACTAATCACCACGTGAGCTTGATCTGTAACCAGACGTTTATTAACATTCTATAAAGCGGATCAGATGTGGCAGGTATAAAAAGCTTTTGCAGAATGATCCGTTTCTGTAAAGCACTAGACAATTAAGTGAAATTCAATCAAAGCGTCCCTGGGAAATGCAGTAACGTACTCACCTAGCGGGATTTAACCCAGAACAGCCTTTGGTTTTCAAGTTTATGTTGTGACTCGTGTAAAGTGTTGGGGAAAAGAAGAGGGGGAGACAGGAAAACGATTCAGGGCGTGAGACCCGGCCACCATCCATTCACCAAAAGGAGGGCCGGGGACCACGTCAGCACCGAGCTCTGTCGGCCGGGAACGGAGGTAAGGGTGGTCTTTCACTGGTAAGGAACGATTACCTATTTTCTGGCTGGTGGCTTTTAGTTTCTGTGATCTTTGAGCAGTGTGTGTCCTGCCAGCCTAGGGTGAGAATGACCAAGCGGACTTAGAGGCCTTCCGGGAGATGTTTCAAAGTCAAGTATGAAGGCTCACCACTCTTCGCAGAGGAGAAGGCAAAGAGAGGGCAAACTCAGAGAAACGGAGGTTGTGAGAAAAGGCTGGATGGACTCAGCCGGTGGAGCCCAGAGGCTCCCTGCCCGCCAAGTGCTCCCTGTACTGGTGGGAGGGGGCATGGTGTGTTCGTCTGGGAATCAGGCCCAGGCCCACCCCCGCCCCTCCCACTTGTGACACGTGCCCAGGGTGGGGGGGGGGCGGCGGGGACAGTGCATCTCCGCACAGCTGGGCAGGCTGCTTCACCGAATACACGTTCCGGGGGCAAGTGGGGCGAGGCTGAGAACAGGGGGACAGAAAACCTCTAACTCTGATCGGACACTTAAAAAAATTCAATTAAAAGAACTTCTGGGAATTAAATATACTTCATTGGCCAACGGAGAGCTCAGGCAACTGGTACCAAGAGAGAGGCTCAGGGAGACAAGCTCATGAAAGTGGCGCAGGCTGAAGTCCTCAAATGACACTTTCAGTGCCCTTGAACTTGTAGACGACAGATCTGCCCTTCTGCACCTCGGGCTGGGTTCTCCCACTTATAAAGACACAAACGCATATAAAGATGCAAACGCAGACTGCCCGGCTGGAAAGAAACGAGCCTCGAGTTACCTGTTCCGTTTCCATCTAGTCCCCGCAAATAAGGAAAGCCGTCCACCTCCGAGGGGGAGCCGGCGGCCGTGAGAAAGGCTGTCAGGTCACTGTAGCTGGTGTTCTCCGGCAGCCGCAGAGCTCTCCTCTGGAAATGCACGCGAGGCTGCGGCCGGGCACCTGCGGAAATGAACCCTGGAGTTACCTCTCGGAGGGGCGGTTTCTGTTTCCAGAAAACGCAAACCCCGGAAAAGCTCCTCTAAGGTTTCAGCGTGGCTTCCCCGTCTCCACTCCTCTCGACATCCCCTCACATCGCCCATTCTCGCGGGCACAGAGATGTGACAGCACGTTATTATGGGGAGAGAAATAACAGCCCATTGTCACGTTTGCTTTCACACAGAACGTTATTTAGGTTTTTCACAAAAAGCTCTGTTTGTGAGCAGTCTTTTCACTGCCCAGCCTTCGCCTATGGGTAGGGGTAGCGTTTTGGGAAAAAGTCCACGTAAGTGAAATGAGTAGGTGACAATTAATCTCTTGATACAAACAAGGCAGGAGAGACCCTTTGACACCGTTACAGACACATCCTTAGTCTTCCTGGTAAAATCTGGTCCAAGCTGAAGCAGAGCAGGGCAACAGACCAGCAGCTGGACAAGACACTGCAAATAAGAACCCATAGTAATGAGTCCTTTCCCTTCGGCGGACGCTGCCTTTTGGCATTCCATCCACTCCGGTGGGTGCATCTGACTCGCGACGGATCATGTTACAGATTCTATGATGAGCTTCTTGAAAGGATGTGAGAACTGCTCTTTTCAGCAAACTCAACTGTGTGCAGGATGGCTTGAGCCAGTGACCCTGTTATGCAGTTACCTTGTGACACCATCCGCAGTTTGACTTTGCTCCAGGTCTTATTTTGACTGTAAAACCTGAACCCGTTTTTATCTATTGCTGTAGCGAAGGTCACAAGACGCAGACGTGCTATATCAGTTTGCACACACAACCAGCAAAAACATCGTGAAGACAAAAATGAATAGAGATGGGAGTTGGAGCATTTCCCGATGGAAGTACACATCTCTCTGGGTTAAATAAAGTGGTTCCTTGGACTTCCCTGGTGGTGCAGTGGTTAAGAATCTGCCTGCCAATGCAGGGGACACGGGTTCGAGCCCTGCTCTGGGTAGATCCCACATGCCACGGAGCAACTAAGCCCGTGCACCACAACTACTGAGCCTGCAAGCCACAACTGCTGAGCCCGTGTGCCACAACTACTGAAGCCCGTGTGCCTAGAGCCCGCGTTCCGCAACAAGGGGAGCCACCGCAGTGAGAAGCCCAGGCACCGCAACGAAGAGTAGCCCCCGCTCGCCACAACTAGAGAAAGCCTGGGTGCAGCAACAAAGACCCAACGCAACCAAAATCAAATTAATTAATTAAAAAAATAAATAAAGTGGTTCCTCAAACGTGGTGGTCTGCCCTGATGTTCTGGTCATCATATATCCCACCCCAGCCTTGAGGGAGGCCATGTTTCCCTGTGGTCGGCTGGGGGCTTCCTCTTCCCCACCCATGGATGTCCTGACACAACAGCCCTGCCCAGAGTTCATGGTCTTTATGTCTACACCAAGGTTCCTCTTCACCCTGGATCAGACATTTTTAAAGGGGACTTACCTAGTGGCACAGTGGTTAAGACTCCGCGTTCCCAATGCAGGGGGCCCGGGTTCGATCCCTGGCCAGGGAACTAGATCCCACATGCATGCCACAATTAGGAGTCTGAATGTCGCAACTGGGGAGCCCGTGTGCTGCAACTAAGGAGCCCTCGAGCCACAACTAAGGAGCCTGCCTGCTGCAACTAAGACCCGGTGCAACCGAAAATATTAATAAATAAATAAATATTTTTTTAAAAAAGAAACTTTTAAGGGAGGAATAAGCCTATCAAGAAGTGTTCTAGGGGAATTCTCTGAAGGTCCAGTGGTTTGGACTCTGTGCTTTCACTGCCGAGGGCCCGTGTTCAATCCTTGGTCAGGGCACTAAGATCCTGCAAACTGCAAAATAAAATAAAATAAAATAAAAAGCAGTGTTCTAGAATAACAGAGCTCTGGAGCTCCAAGGATCAACTAATCCAAGTCTCTTCTGACAGGTGAGCCCACAAAATGGACTCACCACCAACACAGACTTAGGGGGTGGGCTGCCTTGACCATGTGTGACCAAGGCGGTCATGACGGCCCCTGAAAATCACTGACTGCATTTCTCAGATGACTGGTTCTCCATAAACACTGGTCCAGCTCCAGATCCCATGGGAGCCAGGTGCCCAAACTCACAACAGTCCTATCTGAAGCTAAGTGGACATGGACGTCGGTCCTGTTCTAGACCATCGATGCCCTTTCTTGGTCCCTAAACCAAAGCTATGGTGATGCACTGGCATCCACATAGCTGAATCTTCTCACTTTCAGCTCTTGTGAGTCTGCTCTCCTTGTCCTCTGATTTCACATGACAGCAATGCCTTCCTGCTGTCACCTCCTGGTCTGCGCAGGGCTCAGATGCCTCATGCTCCCAGGGGGTGGGGCGTTCTCCACGCCGGCCCGGAGCATCGTGCCTCACCCCATCCCTTTTCCCGCAGCCCGCTTCCCGCACATGCTGTCTGCCTCTTTCCTTCTTCTCCGAGCTGCCCTCAGAGACGGAAGGTCAAAGCGAACCCTTTCTCGTCCATCTCCTCACCCCCAACTACGTGACAACATTCTCTCCTCCTGTTATCATTTTCTTTCAATGCTAGTGAATGTCCTGCGATTTGTTTCCTCTTCTCCACCGTTCTTCAGCCTAAACAATGTTGCTGCCGCCTGGGTTTCATGCACTGGCAAATGGGGAACTAGCTACTAGGAAGGACAGAAGGGCGTGTCTGCAGCGTGATGGCGCAAAGAGGGGCTTGTTCTCACAAGGGTCAAGGCAGAAAGCAGGGGCCAGGCGGGTTACCCCAGAACACCGCGGGTCCTGTGTGCCCCTCCGGGCCCCGTGAGATGGGCAGGTTGAAGTCACCGTGAAGGCCCCTTTGGCTGAAAGGAAGAGAACCCACTCACCCTGGACCAAGGAAAAGGGGACGTTGCTGAAAGATGAAGGGGAGTCCTGCTGAGCGCCAGGAAACTAGCCCAGCCAGGCCTTATGGGGACCAGCCTGGGACCCGGACACCACAACCGAGGCTGTTCCCAGCTCTCGGGCCACTGGGCGTCTCATTCCCATTCTTTTTTTTTTTTTCTTTCTGATTTTAAATTTTAATAAATTGAAGTTTAAAGAAGTCCTCCTTAAATTCAATTTAAAATGGTATCCCTTTCAGATTGAGGGAGATTTTAAAGAGGTGGCTACTTTTGTCATCGGTTCCTCTTTTTTTTTTAATGTTTTTTACTCTATTGAGAGATGTTAGGTTTTAGTTCTTCTATTTATTTTTTGGCTGCGTCGGGCCTTAGTTGTGGCACATGGGATACTTCTTTGCAGCGCGCAGCCTTCTCTCTAGTTGTGGCGCTCTGAAGCCTGTGCAGGCTCAGTAGTTGCGGCACGTGGGCTCTCTAGTTGAGGCATGCAGCCTCAGTAGTTGTGGCGCGCAGGCTTAGTTGCCCCGTGGCATGAGGGATCTTAGTTCCCCGACCAGGGATCGAACTGGAGTCCCCTGTGTTGCAAGATGGATTCTTAACCACTGGACCACCAAAGAGGTCCCAGTTCCTCATTTTTTTTAGTTGAAGTATAATTTAGTTACAATATTGTGTTAGTTTCAGGTGAACAGCAAAGTCATTCAGTTATATGTGTATTTTTTCAGATTATTTTCCATTATAGATTACAAGATATTGAATATTATTCCCTGTCTTATACAGTAGGTCCTTGCTGCTTATCTATTTTATATATAGTAGTGTGTGTCTGTTAATCCCAAACTCCTAAATTATCCCTTACCCCCTCCCCTGCTCTTTCCCCTTTGGTAACCATGAGTTTGTTTTCTATGTCTGTGAGTCTATTTCTGTTTTGTAAACAGATTCATTTGTATTATTTTTTTAGATTCCACATATAAGTGATATCACATATCATCACAGTTCAGTGTCTTTCTGTCTGTCTCTGTGTATGTGTCTATTTCTCTCTGCCCCTGTGTGTGCTTCTCTCTCTGCCTTTTTGTCTCTGTGTGCCTGTCTCTGCCTCTGTCTCTCCCTGGCACACCATGCGTTTCAGTGGGAGACGCACCTCTCCCCACTCCTCTTCCCCTGCTGCCCCCCTTCCCTTTTCTGTGCAGAAGAATTCACTCCCTGAACAGACACCGTGTCTGTCCCCCACTTCTGGAGGAGTGGGGGGCACAGAGGGGCGATGCTGGGGCAGGTTTACTCGAAGAGGGTGTGGCTGGTCCAGCTGCTTTGACACACGCTGTGAACACACGCTGTGATGCCGCTGGGGGATTGAACACAGGAGCACGGGCTCTGCCTGATGAAATGCCCCGAGAAACGTCTGAGGGGTGTAAGGGTCGAAGTACTCTGAGCCGCAGCATAAATACGATCTAAAGTGGGTACGTGTCGGGTTGGGGGGTGGTTATGCTCTTAAGCCTAAGTTTACGGATTAAAGCTGCTGAGCTCCCACGCATTTCAGGAGGGGGACCTGACTGGGTGGGGAGGGGAGGATGGAGGGGGACGGGTCTGTCCCTCTTCTGGGGATGCCTCTCCTCCACACTCCCCACAGCAGCTGTGTCATCCTCCATCCTCCTTGGGGCTCCACCATTATCCCCCCAGTGCTCAGACCCAACTCTACTAAAAACACTGGGGTGGGCTTCTCGTTGCGGTGGCTTCTCTTGGGAGCACGGGCTCTAGGCACGTGGGCTTCAGTAGTTGCGGCATGTGGGCTCAGTAGTTGTGGTTCATAGGCTCAGTAGTTGTGGCGCACGGGCTTAGTTGCTCTGCAGCACGTGGGATCTTCCCGGACCAGGGCTCGAACCCGTGTCCCCTGCATTGGCAGGCGGATTCGTAACCGCTGCGCCACCAGGGAAGCCCCCTCCGGCTGCACTTTAAAATCTTTTTTCCCTCTTCTCTGCTGCCTCTTCTGCCCCTGCCCTCCCCCAAGGTCAACCCGAGTTTCCTAACTTTTGCTTGTTTTATTGCAAGACGTGACTCGATCCACTATTCTTGCCTTCATCAAAAACCTCTCTCCAGAAGCTTTTCCTCCCCAACCAACACATATACTCCTTTCTTCCTCAGCTAGAAAAACCACAGCAAGACACCACTTTCGCTCTTATCCCCGTAAGCCTCCTCTCTTTCCCCTCAACGCCCAGGGACGTGGCTTTCACCCCCCTCCCCCACGCTGCCCTTGGAAATGTCACCTGATGACTGTATAATCTGCAAACCCGTGACCCTGGCTCGCCTTCCTGCCTCCAGCTACTCACAATGATGCGCGCTGTTCCCCGCCCCCGCGCGGGGTCACGGTGCTGCACTCCGCTCTCCCCAGAGTAGCCGGCTTTTTCCTCTATGAGTGCTTGTTTCTCCTCCTGCTTCGGATGCGACAGCTCCCGAAGGCTCACCACAGTCGCCTCTGCTGTTCCTGACTCTCTCCTGCCTTGCCTGACTCTCCTCCCTGCTGGAGCCTCACCAGTTACCTTCCGGTCGTGCCGGGGACTCCACGCCTGCATTCCCGCCGCCTCTGCACCTCGACTCGGATGCCCGTCAGACACTGAAGTCATCACTACCTTCTGTCCAACTTAAAGCCCCGCTCCCCCCCGACACCTGTGTTTGACTCCAGGTTGCCACCATCGCTTTTTGTCACACAAGTGCCAGGACGGCCCAATCTTCCCTTATCAACGTTTCTAGCATCTTCTTTTCCCTCCATCCTGCCTCCACCCTACACTACCCTGTGACGTGACCCCTCAACTATTGCAAAAGTCTCCTACCTTCCCCTGTGCTTCAGCTTCACCCCTTTCCCGCCTCATCTACTGATGGTTCTCCAGTTCCACTCTCATCACCGCCTTTCCCCACCCAGAAACCTTCAATGGATCCACCGCTTCCCAAATTCACAGCGGCAACAATCATAGACCAACACAGACCCGAACTGCTGCCCCACTTCTCTCATGGGAGGTGTAGTTCAGCACTTTAGAATTTACAGAGATCTTACATACACATTATTTCACTTAATAATCTACAGCAGGATAAAAAGGTGTGGTACATGTACACAATGGAATATTACACAGCCATAAAAAAGAACAAAATAATGCAGCCATTTGCAGTGACAGGGATGGACCTAGAGATTGTCATACTGAGTGAAGTAAGTCAGACAGAGGAAGACAAATATCCTATGATCCCGCTTATGTGTGGAATCTAAAAAAAGGGTACAAATGAACTTGTTCACAAAACAGAAACAGAGTCACAGATGCAGAAACGAACTTATGGTTACTAGGGGATAAGGGGGGAGGGATAAATTGGGAGACTGGGATTGACATATACACACTACTATATACAAAATAGATAACTAATAAGGACCTACTGTATAGCACAGGGAACTCTACTCAATACTCTGTAAGGGCCTATATGGAAAAAGAATCTAAAAAAGAGTGGAGATATACATATATATATATATATATATATATATATATATATATATATATATATATATATGACTGATTCACTTTACTGTACACCTGAAACTAACACAACATTGTAAATCAACTAGACTCCAATAAAAATTAAAAAAAAAAAAAAAACCTACAACAATCCCGTGAAGAAGGAGCTCTCTCCTCTCTTTACGGGGTAGGAAACTGAGGCCCAGAGAGGCCCACAGTCATTCTGTTTGCACGAGGTGGAAATGAATTCTTTGAATTCCGACCTCTGCGTCCCTTCCTAGCACACCTGCCCACGTCAGAACAGATGCTCTGCTATTACTGCCCACGGCCCTCATCCTCTGGCCCATGCAGCTCTGCTTCTGCTCACGAGCTCACGTTCTTCCCCGCATCTGGAGCTTCTCTGCATCGTCTCTATTTGCAGATCCCACCCGTCATGCAAGGTGCACCTCCATTGCCACCTCTCCTGTGTGGCCTTTCTGGATCCCACCCCAAGCTCTAAACTCTACTTGTATGTCTCTTACAGAACCCATCTTCCTGCGCCTGGTATTGTATTTATTTGTGTATCTGAGCATCTCCCTAACCAGAGGCGCCATGAGAAGAGGACATGCGTAGGAGCATCACTGTGTATATCTCTCTGTTTCTATCTCTCCTCCACCACCTTTGAGCTGAGTGACTTTGGGGTTTGGGTTCTTTATCTTGAAAGTGGGTGTGGCCCACGCCTGTCTCATGATATGGCTGCTAGGATGTTAGCTCAGAACACACATGCATTGATACGATGCCTCACATTGCCTCCTGGTACATACCAGGTACGGGATCAGCAATAACTTCCCGCCGCCTCTCCCCGTTTAGATGGCAGCTCCTTAAGAGCAGGTGTCCTGTGAAACCCATGGTACCACGTTCTGGGAATGCTTATAGGATTAAATGTAAAGATGAGTTATTCCGGGCAACTCACTGGGTCCTAGTAATGGTCTGTCTCAATTCTGACTAGGTCACCATCCCTCATTCTCAGCACTATTAACGTTGCTGGGGGACAACGCTGCTGGGGGACAGGGGCTGTCCTGTGCATTGCGGCATCTACCCACTAGATGCCAGGAGTGGCTCCCAAGCTGCGGCACTGCCAGATGCCCCTGGGGGGAAACTGCCCCTGACTGAGAGGATTCTACAAGATACTCTGAACGTCCTCAGAATGACCCAGAGGACACGGACAGAGTCTCCTCTGCCCCGGGGCACAGGATACATGATGGGGAAGAGGATGAAGGTCCTGACATCCTAGGACTCCAGGGTAGAGAAGGTAGTCATGGCAATGGCTGAATCATCATACTGTTTTGATGCCAAAATAGAGGGTTACGCCCAAAAAGTACAGGAGAAGCTTCAGCAGAGAACCATCAACCACCCAGGAGAGAAATTCCAGGGGTGACAGACATCTGGACCGTGGCTAGAGGCCAAGGCCTCCCCGTGAGCCCCGTGCAGGCTGTGTGGGCTCCGGACAGAGGGGGAGTCTCGTGAAGGGCCTGGTGCACCCCGGTCAGGAGTCTGAACTCGAGGCAACCTGCAGGGGAGAGAGTCTCCGGGGGTTCTCGGAACGGGAATGAAGGAATCGTGTTCGTTTTGACCAAATTCCGATAGCAGAGTTGGGGGTGGCTGTGGGTAGAGAAATCCTAGAGTCAGAGCGTCAGCCAGGCTCTTGTGAGATGTTCGGTGAGAAATGATATAGCTCCAAATAAAGACAGTGGCCTCGGGGAAGAAAACAGAGGAGGTGGCTGGAGCTGAAAGCCACCTTTGGAATGTGGGCGAGGCGGGGAAGGGAGAACCGGGGAGGAGACGGGGAAGCGGTGAACAGGAGACAAGGAGGGAGGGGAAGTGCAGGAGGAAGGACCCCAGCTCGGGGATGCAGGGAGGACGAGGCCACCGGAGCTGGCACGAGAAATTCCTAAAGGAAATTCTCGAGGGCAGACGGCTCCGAAGTTTGAGTGGGAAAGGAAGTGAGGAATAGGGATTAAGATGGGTTTCCTTGGAAGGGCGGGCTTCGTAATTCTGGGAGCTGAGAAGGAACCAGAGGAGAAAGATGGAAGATTCGGCGCAAACAGAGGGAGGTGGGAGGGGAGGAGATTAGACGAGGGATTGACTCTGATGTGACGAGGCTCCTGGTGAGAGGGGAGCCACGGGGAGCCACGTCACAGTGTCCCCTTAGAAGAGGATGCAGAAAAGCAGGCCACAGAAAGCAGCCTTCCCCGACGGCCTCTGTGTTCCCTGGACCCACCGTCAAGGTCATGGCTAAGAGGAGGGCACGCAGGTCGGGGGTGTGTGCAGAGCGTGGGAGAGTCTGACAGCACTGCCTGGGGAACAGAAAGGGGACTGTCCTGGGGACCGTAAAGAGAGCAGCACAGAGGCCCCGCAGGACAGACACTGCTGGTTTGGGTGGTACCAGCTGGCCTGATGACAGTGCAGCCACGAGCAGCCCGGGCATCTTGACGGTACTTTCTTATTGACCGTCATCACATTCTGAGTCGACAACGTGCTGTTTCTCCCGAGACAGCGTGAAGGTCTGAGAGAGCCGGCAGTAGAGCAACGACTCCTACCTTATGGTTCATCGTCGTGAGGTTACATTTTGGAATCACCATCAAACTCCTCCTTGAAAGCTTCCAGTTCCTCAGCAAAGTACAAAAAACTCTCAAAGAAAATGGTCCTTATAAAGCAATTGACAAGTGTTCTCTCTTTCCACTCTCCTATGATCTCATTGCAAAGTTTAAAAGCCATTTGCACTATCATATGATCCAGCAATTCTACTCCTGGGTATATATCCGAAGAAAATGGAATGAAAACACTAATTCAAAAAGACACATACACCCCAATGTTCATAGCAACATTATTTACAGTAGCCAAGATGTGGAAGCAACCTAAGTGTCCATCAACAGAGGAATGGATAAAGAAGATATGGTATATATACACAGTGGAATACTACCCAGCCATCAAACAGAACAAAATAATGCCATTTGCAGCAACATGGATGGACCGAGAGGGTATTAAACCTAATGAAGTGAGACAGACAAATACTGTATGTTTTCACCTATATGTGGAATATAAAAACGAAAACAAATGAATGACTATAACAAAACAGAAACAGACTTGTAGATACAGAGAACAAACTCATGGTTTCCATTGGGGAGAAGGGCAAGACAGGGGTAGGGGATTAAGAGGTATAAACTACTAGGTATAAAATAAATAAGGTACAGGATATAAGATACCACATACGGAATATAACCAATATTTTATAATAACTTTAAATGCAGTATCATATATAAAAATATCAATCACTATGCCCTACATCTGAAGCTAATAGAACATTGTAAATCAACTATACTTCAATAAAAAAAATGTAAAAGCAATTTGCAAGCATTCTGTGATAACGAGCATACTTTTAGACCCAGCCTCTGTTGGGAAAGATCCCTATACGTAGTTAATCAATGACTATGTTGGTCCTTCCCCTTCACCACACTGTTATCATAAGACTGCTCCAGGTTTTCTATATAAAATAGTGTCAACAATGACAACGCAATCACTTTCCTCACTTTTCAAATGAAATCGAATGCTAAGGCCAGTTCCATTGGAAACATGCATTTACTGTGTGTGTGTGTGTGTGTGTGTGTGTGTGTGTGTGTGTGTGTGAAGGCACCCACCTCGTCTGATGGGAATAGTTTTAGGGTGTGTATGGTCAGAATTTAAATAGATACCATACCTAGAGAGAGGAAAACAAGTGAGTAGTCTTTTATTCTTCAAGGAAAACTCTCATTAACCATGAGCTTATTCTAGTTTATTTGGCTGTAAACATTTCAAAACAAAAACTTCACCTGAAGCATTGAACATCTTCCCATAGAGAACATCCCCGCCTCTCCTGTCTCCACCTCTCTCACCCAGTGGCCTTTGTGCTTTCAAATCTTTTGCTCCAGTGTCACGTAAAACCAAACAATGGGGCATCACCCAAAACTATGCACATAACACGGGTGAGGCTTTGTCAAACTGTCATCACACTACCTCCCCATTTCCTTGGGGGGATCATCTGACACACGGTAACATCCAAGCAACACAGAAAAACTCAAACGGCTGACAGTACTTACATTTCTGATCAGCAAGAGTTTATGTTTTTCTCCTCTGATTCCATTAAAAAAAAAATAAATGCACCTACACTTGACCAGTTTGAGAATAAAAATTTGATGTATTATTTGGAAATTCAGTTCTGTATTCGCTTTATGGAACAGAACTGCAAAGACCAAAAATTATCTACACGTGGCTCTCCTTCCAAGTGGTAAGAAAACGTGAAACAAATTCACCCAGTGTTATTCCTGCCGTGCCTCAACTCTACTGAGACAAGGAAAAGTACAACTAGCAATAGTTAAATTCACGAAGTGGCGTAAGTTAAAAAATTAAAATGTAGACAATTTAAAAAAGCTGGAATGTTAAATGAGATTTTTGGCAAGGGAGAAATAAATGGTTCTCAGTTTCCGGTTACATAGAGGAGGGAAGTGATACACTAGACTGAATAAATTAACCATAACAAAAACTACCATAACGAAAGCTGCCATGAATGTCTTACATCCTTGGGTTTCTAACACGACCGTACTTCCTGCTCCTTAGAGAGAGAGAGTTACTCAAATACTCTGTATGTCTGTGTGCGTGTGTGTACATGTGAACGGTCCTCTTAGCAGCCACAACAAAGAAAATAATTAATCCGAGCTTGAGTGATCTATACAGGAAGTGCAAAGAAAGGTGGGATTTGGACAGTTTTTAAATATTTACTCAACCCTTCAGTGAATTGCTCATTGTGGACGGATCCGAAGGCGGGCATGGGGCCAGGCCCTGGGGATGCTAAGGTGAACGTGACCCCCGCCTTGTTCTTCAGGTTTTTCAGTTTTAGTCCGGGAGGTAAGATATTACTACCAAATATGGCAGAAGGGGCGGCATCGGATACAGAACCCCCAGCTGGAGGACTGTTTTAATCCATCCTCCTGGTTACTGATAAGGACAGGAGGGGGCATAAGGGAGACAGGATGTGTGGAATCCAAGGCTGGAGCCGGGGGCGGGGGGTGCGCGGAAGGCACGGGCCTGGGTCTGGGCTCAGGGCAGCTCTGGGACCACGTGGCAGGAGTTTGTGGATTTCACCTGAATGCTGTACCATTAACATGACTCCACAAATCCCGGTCTGCGGTCTGCTTCTCTCTGGCCTGCTACCAACCAGCTCCCTTTTCTGACTCATACTTTCTGTTCCCTTCAAACCTGGGCTTGCAGATGACCTGGTGTAATTACAGACCCACTGCATCTCGTGACCACACAGTTAGCTGAGAGTCTCATCTCTTCTGGGTTCTCAGTCCCACCCCGGCAAAAGGAAGAGAGAGAAGAACTGATGGCTCCAGCGATTCTCCTCCAGCTGGGTCCCAGCCCCTGGCCACACTATGGACTGGTGACCCCTCTGAGTCGGGGGTCCCTTGGCAGCCGAAGGTGAAGGACAAGACACTGGCATGAATCTCGTCTCCAGGGAAGACACAGAAAAGACCTCCTGGAGGGTGTGGCCTTGAAGTGGGTCTTGATGTCCAAGGAGAATTTGAAGAGAGATTGGGAAGATGGGGTGGGACATGTCAGGTGGAAAATAGAAAAAGAAATTCAGTTAGGCTAGAACACAAGACATGGAGGAGAAGAGCTCTTAGGAGGGAGGTTGAGGCCAGGTCGGGAGGCCGGGGCATGCCGCGTAAGGAGGTGGGATTTCACTCTGTGGGCAAAGGGTTCTGCTCCAGGAAGATCACTCGGGCAGCTCAGTGCAAGGTGTGTTGGGAGGAGACACAAGAGATGGGACATCTGGTTGATCTTCTCAAGTCCAGCACCAACGCTAGCTCAGCGAGCGGACACCAGCACACTGGCTGGAGGCCACTGCAGTGGCCCGGGTGGAGACCGAGACCAGGACTGAATCAGGGCATGGGCCGTGCAGTGCAAATGTGCAACATGTGGGCAGCAGAAAGAAGGCAGGTGTGGGACTTCCCCGGCGGCACAGTGGCTAAGACTCCATGCTCCCAACGCAGGGGGCCTGGGTTCGATCCCTGGTCAGGGAACTAGATCCCACATGCGTGCCGCAACTAGGAGTTCGCGTGCTGCAACTAAGGAGCCTGCCTGCCGCAACTACGGAGCCCACGTGCCCCAACTAAGGAGTCCTGGAGCCACAACTAAGGAGGAGCCTGCCTGCTGCAACTAAGGAGCTGGCAAGCCACAACTAAGGAGCCCACCTGCCACAACTAAGACCCAGTGCACCCAAACAAACAAATCAATCAATCAATAAATCTTTAAAAAAAAAAAAAGAAGGCAAGTGTGGGCAGACCGAGGGATAACCACTGTGGGATTACTCGGGCTAAAGGGCCAGGCTGGCCATAACTCTGTGCGACTCATGGGAGATGTAGGTCATCAGGACTGCTGCATGTTCAGAAGGTGACTCTGCTTACGGAGGGCAGACGACACGAGCACCGAGGTCCTTCATGAACCCCCTCGGAGCCACTGGAGGGGACAATTCAGCATCGGGGCTGGAAGACGGCAGGGAGAAGCAGAGCAGGGGGCGGCGAGGAGGCCTGGCACCACGATGGGGTAAAGCGTGGCCATAACAATGGACCCTGTGGGCTGCAGTTTGAGTCCTTGTCACAAACACCTTGCTAAGGTTAGTGCCGCTCCTGGGCAGGGGGACTGGGAAGGGATGACCCATGAGGGTGCCGGGCACGTCCAAGGTGGCCGTGAAGGAGAAGAGCTCGACAAAGGGAATTGTGGGGCTGAAAGGGAAGTCAGAGGGGGAAGGGGTGCAGGGAAGATGCTCTGTGTGTAGATACAATCTCTGCCCCTTCTCATCAGTGGCGACCTTCCAGGTAACTGTGGCAGCCACCAGAGGCTCAGGGCCAGGGGCTGTCCAGCCCTGAGTGTAAGGAATTGGGATTTTATTCCAAGTACAATGGGAAGACCACTGAAGAATGGAAGCAAGGCGACTTGATCGCTGTAACTTTGTGAAGATTAGATTACAGGTTGGCAAGAGTGGGCACAGGGCAACCAGTGAGAAACCCACCGCAGTTCTCTGGGGGAAATGGTGGTGTCTTGGATTCACGAGGCAGCAACACCTATGGAGAGAAGAGGGTCTGCAGGAGAACCAGATGTGAGGAGAAGAATCAAGGATGATTCCTAGAGTCTTGGCTGGAAGCGTAGGTGTGCGTTTACACCATTCACTGAGATGGAAGGTAAAAAACATCAAGAGTTCTGTGCGTCTCTGCTGAGTCTGAGATGCCTGGCAGACGCCCAAGTCAAGACGTCAAATAAGGGCCTCCCTCTAGGGGGAAATTGGGAGTCATCAGTGTCCGGGGCGCATGAAAGCCATGGGTCTATGAGCTCCTCTAGGGAGAGCATTGGGAAGAAGAAACAGAGGCCCAGGACAGTCATGGGAGCGTCCAGAGAAGACGTAACCGGAAGCTGGAAAGAAAGGCAAGGCATGATATGGAAACGAAAGGAAGAAAGTCTCAAGACAGAGTGACCAGCTGTCTGTGTTGAATGTTGTGCGGACATCCCGGGAGAGGAAGAGAGGTGACCTTAGGTCTGGTTGCACGGGGGCCATAAGACACTCTGATGAAGCGCTGAGGGAGGAGCCCGGACCGGAGTGTGCTGAAGAGGCAAGGAGAGGCGAGAAAGCAGAGATGAGGGAGCAAAGTCCTTCCCAAAGGACAGCAGAGAAGCAGGGCAGTGGCTGGAGCACAGGACGCTCAGGGGAGCATTTCTGGGGGATACACGAGCTTGAACGCTCACCCGCTACAGAGCGGGAGAAAACGGCAGTGTGGGAGTGACAGGGCACAAGATAGGCATCTCGGAGAGTCAGGAAACAAGTAATTAGGAAGTGGCCTCGGTCCTGCAGGGCTGATGCCCACCTTGAGGTCTGTGTAACCAGTGGATGCAGCTGTGAGGTTCCCTCCAGCCACTTGTTCCGGTGTGGCCATGAGCGGCTGAGGTCACCCAGGGTCAGAAGTTACTTATTCAGGCAAAGATAGGAGCATTATTCACAAAAGCCAAGACATGGAAACAACTGAAGTTTCCACTGATGGATGAAGAGATACAGGAAATGTGTGTACACACACACACACACACACACACACGTATATGTATATATATGCAATGGAATGTTACAGTAAGTCCCCTACACCTTCAAGTTGCAAACTTTTCAAAGACACGAATGTGCGTTCCATCAACGTCAGGCATGAGTGAAATTGCCGCCCGCCCTCCGTCTCCTGTTGCTGAGGATCCTTCAGCTCTACCATCGCCCACCTCCTCTCCCTCCTCCAGTCAGTAACTCTTCTTGCCGGCTCACTCGACGCCAGCCCCTGCATGCCGGCTGTTGTGCTGTACTACTGTGCTTTTCAAGGGACTGTACAGTAAAATTTTAAATGTTTTCTTTATTTTTTGTGTTTTTTATGTATTATTTGTGTGAAAAGTATTCTAAACTTATTACAGTACAGTACTATATAGCCAGTTGTGTTAGTTGGGTACCGAGGCTAACTCTGTTGGACTTACGAACAAATTGGACTTACGAACGTGCTCTCGGAACGGAACTCGTTCGTATGTAGGGGACTTACTGTCTTCAGCCATAAAAAAGAAGGAAATCCTGCCATTTGGGACAACATGGATGGACCTGGAGGCTATCACGCTTAGTGAAATAAATCAGACAGAAGAAGACAAATCCTGTAGGATGTCACCTATAAGTGGAATCTTAAAAACAAACAAACAGGGCTTCCCTGGTGGCGCAGTGGTTGAGAGTCCGCCTGCCGATGCAGGGGACACGGGTTTGTGCCCCGGTCCGGGAAGATCCCACATGCCGCGGAGCAGCTGTGCTGTGAGCCATGGCCGCTGAGCCTGTGCGTCCGGAGCCTGTTGCTCCGCAACGGGAGAGGCCACAACAGTGAGAGGCCCGCGTACCCCCCCAAAAAACCCCCAAAAAAACAAAAAACAAACAAACAAAAAAAAACAAACAAACAACCTATAAGTGGAATCTTAAAAACAAACAAACAAACTCGAAACAGAATAGATTGGTGGTCACCAGAGGCAGGAGGTGATGAGAGCAGATAAAGGTGGTCAAAGGGCACAAACTCCCAGTTATAAAATGAGTAAGTCCTGGGGATGTGACGTACAGCGTGGTGACTACAGTTAACGATTCTGTAGTGTGTATCTGCCAGCTGCTAAGGGAGTAAATCTTAAAAGTTCTCACCACAAGAAAAAACTCTGGGTGGTGAAGGATGTTAAGTAGACTTACAGTTGTGACCATTGTGGAATATATACACATCTCAAGTCATTAAAGGTATATGTCAACTATATCTCAGTAAGACTGGAGGAGAAAAATTATCTTTCACTTTCTTCCACTGTCTTTCAGTTGTGAAACGACAATAGCAAAGCTAACTAAAGAGAGATTGGAGGTACCGAGGCCAGTAGGCCCCAGTGTGGTTCCAACGTGAAAGGGTGCTGAGGATTCGGTCCTAGCCCTGCTCTCTCTTAGGAGGAGAAAAAATAGTTGCCAACTTAGGACTTTCACTATGCAGATGACATGAAAATTTGTGTCTCTGTTCCTCTTTTCTCTCCTAACTCGAGTTCACGTACGCTCCCAGACGTTTCTACTTATTTCTCTTTACATACGTCTTCTAAGAACAGCACGTGAACCTCCTTGTACGTTCCCACAGCTACTCGATAAAAAAAGGAATAAATCAGGTCACCTCGTTTGCAAATGGCACCTGGATGTGGTCAGGTAGAGAATGACTGGTGTAAAATGGTATTAAAAGAAAGGAATACTGGGGCTTCCCTGGTGGCGCAGTGGTTGAGAGTCCGCCTGCCGATGCAGAGGACACAGGTTCGTGCCCCGGTCTGGGAAGATCCCACATGCCGCGGAGCGGCTGGGCCCGTGAGCCATGGCCGCTGGGCCTGCGCGTCCGGAGCCTGTGCTCCGCAACAGGAGAGGCCGCAGCGGTGAGAGGCCCGCGTACCGGAAAAAAACAAAACAAAACAAAACAAAAAAACAAACAAACGAGGGACAAGGGAGAGAAAAAGGCCACACTCGATCACCTAGGCACCTTTTGTTTTTTCTTTTTTTTTTTGCTAAGGGAAGAGTTTTTTTTTTTATTGTAAAAAACACATAACAGTAAATTTACCATCTTAACCAGCTTTAAGTGTACAGTGCACTAGTGTGAAGTATATTGACATTGTTGTGCAGCAGATCTCTAGAACCATTTTGTCTTGCAAAACTGAAACTCTAGGGAATTCCCTGAGGGTCCAGTGGTTAGGAATCCGTGCTTCCACTGCAGGGGGCAACTAAGGGGGATTCCCTGTTCGGGGAACTAAGACCCCGCAAGCCATGCGGCGTGGCCAAAGAAAAAAATCCAAAAAACCTGAAACTCTATACTCTCAAATGCTTATGCACCTTTCCAGAGAGACCCCGCCCAATGGTCAGTGAGGCGCAGACAGGGTCCGGACTCTGACCCCAGGATGAATATTCTCGCCTTCGGAGAAGAGAGAGATGTGGTGTGAACAGAGGGTAGAGCCCCTTCTTCCCTCTCATGCACTTAAAGGCTGGGCCGAGAAGAAAAAAGGCCACAGCCAAGAGACATTTTACCAAAATGCCAATGCGTCATGCACTCGTAGGGACCGCAGGCATTGTTACTTCCAGCTGTGGACACATTCACGGCCATCACTACCTGACGAGAGTCATCCCTCACGAGATTTTCAGAGTTGGCCCCAGAGTTACCTTCACGTCTCTTTTTAACTATCAAACATACCTTGGAATCCTGAGACTATTTGGACAACATCTTCATACACCATCAGAGTAGCAGATCGTTCTGGAAGCAGGCCCAGGCTCAGTGAAGAAAACACTGCAGAAACAAGGATGGATATGAGGGAATTCGAACATTTAAATCAAGATGCCCACTCCAGTTTTTTAAGCACTCTGCCTTCCTTGGATTCTCTGATTTCCACTCAGTCGGCAATATTGATGTTTCGCAGGGTGGCGTAATAATAAATACGTATTTGGTCTCTGCCTCTGGTTCCTGCCTCTTAAATCCCTTGTAATTTCCTGAGTGATCAGAGTATCTTTTGTTCTGTTGAGGAGACTCCGGGTGGGCTCCTGGAGGCGGGCTGCTCACCGAAAAGGTCAAGCCATGATGAGAACCTTGGAACGTTCAGTCCCACCTGCCATCCTCCAGAGAGCACAGAGGCGGTGGACAGCTCATGATCGATCATGCCTGCCATGACTGATGAAGCTACCATGAAAGTCCCCAAGGTACGGGCTCTGGGGAACTTCAAGCTGGTGAACAAGTATGTGTGCTGGGAGGATGGTACACCCCAATGCCACGGGGACAGAAGCTCCTTTTGGACCCTTCTGGATCTCCCCCTATTGTACCTCTTCATGTGGCTGTGTATCTGCATCCTTTATAATATCCTTTGTAATAAACCCGTGAATGTAACTGTCTCCCTGAGTTCTGTGAGCCACGATAGTAAATGAACCCAGGGAGGGGCTCATGAGAACCTCTGATTTATAGCTGGTTGGTCAGGTGACAACCCGGGGCTTGTGTCTGAAGTGGTACTCGGTCTTGTGGGACTGAACCCTTAACCTGTGGCTTCTGAGCTAACTCTGGAAAGTTACTGTCAGAACTGAATTGAATTGCAGGTCACCCAGTCGGTGTCCAGAGAGCTGGAGAACTGGTTGGCTTAAGAAAAAACCCACCCATCAGGTGTCAGAAGTGCTGTAAACAGAGAGAAAAGAAACCGTTTTTCCTTTAAGTGTTATTAGCAAAAGGCTTTCAAAACGCCCAAAGAGTCCTGCAATCTCTCCTAGAACAACTGCTTGCCCTACAATAGTCAACTATGTAGTTTTTATTCGTTAGAAGCTGTTTGTAAAGCATCTGAACCTCCTCCCATTAGGAATCTATTAAAAGTTACAATGTACACACTGCATGGATGTAACACATTGGGTATTAACATTAAGAAAGACTTTAAAAGTATGTGCTTAGATTACTGTGTGCCTCATGATAAAAAAAAAAAAAACAACTTTCTTCCCTACTCTGGGAACTAATAAGATGACAGAACTTGTGCTATGTTTTAAAATTCTTGTTTAAGTACCTGGACTTCCAACTAAAAAATTCACAAAGCCTACATGTTTCTGGGGAGATCATGAATTTTAAGAAAAAAACAAATCAACATATTATGGAATAACAATAATCACTAACATTACTGAACCCTCACTAACATGTCAGACATTATTCTAGGTGCTTTAATTTTGGTAATTTATTTAACTCTCAAAACAGCTTTATGAAATAGGTATTATTAACATGCCCATTTGACAGGTAAGGAAACAGATTTATGGAGAAGGAATTAACTTGTCCAAGACGCCGCAGCTGGTAAATACTGGAGCCAGGATTTGAACTCTGGAGTCCGACCTCGACTGCTACGCTTCGCGGACTCAAATTCAGAGGCTTCTTGGACTCCATCCAGCCTAAGTCTCTAAGTTTAAAGAGGAGGAAAGGGAGGCCTAGAGAGGTAAAGTAACTTTCAAGGATAATATTAGGAACCAGAAACATCAAATGCTAAGAATATCAATTACTTGGCACAACCGGCTCTGGACAATGTTGGGGCGACCAGTGAGCGGCTGGCCTTGGACATGACACTTCTCCCTACACATTTATTCCATTTATTTAGCTGCCAATATGTACAAGGCCCAGAGCTAGACGTGCGGAACAGATCAATGTTGGGGGCAGTCTGTGTCCTCAAGGGTTCTACGTTAGAAGGAGACTTGGACGCACAACCCATAGCTGTAGGACAAACAGAACGTGGCAAGTGTCAAGACAAAGATAAGGACGTACCTTGGTGCTGTGAAAACAATCCGGCAGTTCCTTCAAATACTAAACACAGAGTCACCATGTGACCCGGCAATTCCACTCCCAGGCATATAACCAGGAGAACTGAGCATATATGTTCATGCAAAAACCTGCACATGAATGTTCACAGCAGCATCAGTCATACTAGCCAGAAAGTGGAGACAACCCAATAGCCATCATCTGACGGGCAGATAAACGAAACGTGGTCTATCCACACAACGGAATATCGTTCACCCATAAAAAGGAATAAAGTGCTGATTCATGCTACAACATGGACAGACCCGGAAAACACCATGCTAAGTGAAAGATGCCAGACACAAAAGGCCAACACGCTGGAGGATTCCATTCATCTGCAATATGTGGAACAGGCAAATGCATGGCGACAGAGGGATTAGCTGTGGCTGGGGGCTGGGGGGGTGGGAAACAGCGAGTCAATCCTAACGGGCGTGAGGGCTTTTTTGGAGGTGAAGAAAATAATTCTGGAAGTAGACAGTGGTGACGGTTGCACAACCTTGTGAATTATACACTTTAAAATGGTGAATCGGACGGTGATGTGCATTATATCTCAAAAATAAATCAAGCAAGAAAAAAAAAGAATTCACCTTGGGGGTTTAAAGTTGGAAGAAAAATCTATACCAAGTTGCGGGAGGGGGGATCAGGTCCTGTGTGTGAGCCAGGACTGAAGGGAGGAAGCCTGACTTGGGTAAATCCTGCAGAACCACGTCCCAGGGAAACTTAACCTTCTTAAACAGAGATCCCTTCACCCAAGGGCACAGGGCACCTACTGGCCAGGAAAGAAGAACCAGACTGCTGGTGCTGGTAGGGAACAGCTCACCTCCAGACCATGGCTTTGCCCTCCCCGCCTCTCTAGGGACAGACCTGGACCACACTGCTCCCTTCAAGAGCTCACACAGAGCCTGAAGGCATTTCCTTGGTCCTGAAAACCTGTGTGTTGTCTGGCTTGGGGGACTCTGAGCTGGAATCACCTGTGACTGGTCTCTCGAGATGTGTGTGACCGTTACACGATGTTTCGAAACGCTTCTTGCCTATAGCATTTGGTGCTTCCAAACATCAGACATCTGCTCCAGCAAACTCTTCCGCAAACCCTATTTCATATATGAGAAAAGACGATTTCTTGTAATGACTATGATGAGACGTGGGTGGTAGAGACCCCTGCAAGGACTTCCTGGGCAGGAGGTGGCAGAGACGTCTCAGACCTGCAGGCAGACGGTATATTACCCATCAGAGAGGAGATGCTGACTGCTGTCTTGTTTTTTGATAAGTAGAGAGAAAGGAACATCTAACTCTACCTGGGAGAGGCTGGAACACTTCTGAGCGCAGAGAACAACCACACTGGGAATGAATGGATAGAAGACAAGCTTGCAGAGAGAACAGTAAAGGAACAACAGTGCAGACAAGCACAGAGCGGGTACAAGCCAGATTCCTTCAGAGAATAACAAACTGCCCAGGGTGACCAGACCGTGAGAAACGTAGGGAGAAGCGGCTGGGGAGGAGGTCCCTGTGTTCTGTTTAGTCTAAACTTGATCCTGAGGACATCAGATGCCTTTAGGCAGACATATAACGTAGTTAGACAGACATATATACAGGCACACCTCGGAGACGTTGCGGGTTCAGTTCCAGACCACCCCAATAAAGCGAATATCGCAATAAAGGAAGGCACGTCAATGTTCTGGTTTCCCAATGCATACAGACGTCACGTTTATATTATACTGCAGTCTATTAAGTGTGCAATAGCATCATGTCTAAAAAACAACAGATATACCTTAATTTAAAAGTACTTTATTGCTAAAAAGTGCTAACCATCATCTGAGCCTTCAGTGAGTTGTAATCTTTTTGCAAAAGTAACACGAAAACCACAGATTGCCATAACAAATATAATAATAATGAAATATTGGGAGAATTACCAAAATGTGACACAAACACTCAATGAGCAAATGCTCTTGGGAAAATGGTGCCGATGGACTTGCTCAATGTAGAGTTGCCACAAACCTCCAATTTGCAAGAAATGCAACATCTGCAAAGTGCAATAAGATGAGGTCTGCCTGCATATATATATGGATGTATAAATATACATCCATATATAAATACATATATCTAATATATAAATATGTGAAATTATTATATTATAAAAATAATATAAATATATATTTAAAATACATTTTAAGACACTAATGGTCAGTAATGTAAAGGGCGTTTTGAAGGGGTCAGACTGAGCTGGCCAGAGGCCACTGCAGTAGCCCTGAACTGTTGCAAAAGGCCTGAGCTATAGAGCTAGAAATAATTAAGATGTGGAATCACAGTCTTTAGTGGATGGATGTCACTTCATATAGCTAAATTTGTTTCTACCTGCTACCAAAGGTACAGGGTACTCTCCTTTTGCTGTGGTTTCCTGGTGCCCAATATGTAGCCCCTTCCATGCAAGGGGAAAAAAACCCCCACATCCTCCAGGAACTACTGTCAAGGCTGAGAAAAGAAATCTATTCCCAAATCTCATAAGAACGCGTATGCAAACAAAACCACGTGCGGACATGTAGTAAAGAAATTATTTTTTAGTGTCAAATTTTAAAAATATTTTAGAAGAGGCTCCCAATGCTTCTCTCCTCCTCGCTCAATTACCTGGAATACCAAAAGCGCACCTTCAACAACAGACGTGAAAACAACAGTATACTCTGTTTTTCACATCAGACCAGTCTAAGTTTTGTTCACGTTGTCCATTAGATTCTAGTTAAGAGGATCTTGTTATGCTGACAGGACAAGCAGAGAAAAAGAAAGACATGGGAGGGTCCTTGAAAATTATTCGGTCTAACTGATTTGGTTTTAGAAACTAGAGATTTGGGCTCAGAAAGCTGTGATGGGCCCCCATGTGTGGGCAGAGCTGGGGGCGGGCAGGCCTAGAACCCAGGCATCTTCAAGCCTAGTCCAAAACTCTTAGAATGAAACTACATTTTTTTACCATTATTTACTCATTTAAGAAGAATGGATATTATGAAAATGGTTGCCTTTTTCTCAAATGATCATGTTAACAAAGTCAAAACAAATGTAATTAAAGTACAGTCCGTCCTTATTTGTCGGTTCAGTATTTGCAAATGTGCCTCCTTGCTAAAGGGTATTTGTAACCCCAAGTCGATACTTGTGATGCTTTCTACGTGTACGTACAGAGGGGCCAAAAGTCTGAGTCTCCTCCCAGCTGAGGTCGACCAAGGCGACGGACGCTCTGCCTTCTCGTTTCAGCTCTCACACCGTAAGCATCCTTCCTGCAGTCAATTTAGTGCCAAGTTTTTGCATTCTTGTGCTTTTTATTGGTGATTTCCCTGTTTCACACAGCCCCTGAGTGCTGGCCCAAAGTGCTGTCCAGTGTTTCTAACTGCAGGAGGCTGGGATGTGCCTTATTACACGTTAGACAAGCTTCCCTTAGCCATGAGTTACGGTGCTGTCGGCCATGAGTTCAAGGTTAATGAACGAACAATATATGTTGAGTCAGGTACCTTGCAATAGAAACACACATCAAACAAGGAGATGCACTGATCAGTGGATGAAAACGTGACCAGAGGCTCTAAGGAACCTAACCCTGCACTTCACCCGGGAGCAATGGCTCAGCATTCACGAACTCAGTGTTCACGGTGACTCTGCAGAACGTAACTCCTATGATGGTGAGAATCAGTGGTATTTTGTGCTGCTGCCCGCCCCCCGCCCTCAGCAAAGGTGGAGTTGAGGTGTCTGGATACCATTTAGACTTCCCCCAGGGTTGTTTGCAGTGATTTCTCAGTATGAAAAATGGGGGAGGTCAAACATTTTCTTTAGCAAGAACCTAACAAGGACCACCTTTCTTATCGTGCTGGCCTTCCCAGGGTTCTGCCCCAGGCCCACTCCCCTCCACTCTCTGGGTGAGATCACTGTTCTGAGTCTCCCTTAAAAACTGCTGATGACCCCAAACTCCACCTCCACCTCCAAACCTCTTAAGCCCCAAACTCTTTTCAAACTAAAGCCCGAACACACTTGGCGTCCCAGAGGCAGCTCCAATCCAATCCATGCTAAATTCATCACCACCTACAATCCCGACACGCACCCCTTTCTCCCCATCTCCCCACCTCCACTCCCACTTCCACCCACCTTTGCCTGAGCCCCAAGCCTGGAGAGAGGGGTGCACACGGGAGGGAGGAAGAGGGCTTCTTTCAGCCGACGGCATTAATCGATCAAGTCAACTCGAGGGAACCACACGGTGGCAGGTCTCCCAAGCCCACCGCCCGTCTGTTATCCCATCCACTCCATCAGCAACCAGAAACCCGAGACTCAACTTCCATTTATTCTCACTCGTCCCTTCCCTCACATCTCTCCCACCCATTCTCCAAGGCTTTCTGGATTTTACCTGCTAAATATTTCTCAGGTTTATCTCCTTTTCTCTAACGTTTTGCTAAAGGATTTCCTCAGTTGTACCTATTTCAAATCCACTTTCCATAGCTCTCAAAGCAGTGGTTCCAAACTATAGTGAACATTTTTATCCATAAACACCCTGGGGGGGCGGGTAGGAGTTGCTTGTGAAAACGCAGATTCCTGGGTCCACCTGCCCAGTCTGCATGGCTGAGTCCCGGAATCGGGATCATTATACAAGCACCTTCTGATGCTAATATCTATTCATCCTCAAGACTCAGCTCCCCTCTCAGCCTCTCCAGGAAGCCTTCCTTCATTTGCTCACCTAGGCCAGTGAACTGGTCCCCAGCATCCCCGTAGGCACCTACATCTATCAGAGCATTGATCCCATCAGGAGGCATCGGGTTCTGTGGCTGACTTCATAACTAATTGATGAAGTCCCTAGGGGCGAGTTCTGCGTCTTTAGACCTGTATCCTCAGTGACCAGGGCACTGCCTGGCACACGGCAGCTACTCAATAAGTGTAAACTGAACTTAAGGAGAATTTTGTGGCTGAGGGTAGATGCCGGGGATGGAAAAGACGGGCACAGTCACGCTTAGCTCCCACGTGCCCCAGGGGCAGCAGGGACCCTGATGGGGCGTGTCCAGTGGCACACAGGTGAGCACTAACGTTGGCATTTTGCCAGGCACTGTGTCAGATGCTACACGTTTATCAAGCCCCTACTATGTTGTAGGTACTGTAAGCTAGTGCACCTGCATGAACCCCTTTTTACTCAGAACCACTCTACTACGTGGTATCAGCTCCCTTTTGCAGAGACTGGCATCAAAGCTGGAGGGGCTCAAGCACAGACCCAGAGCCAGAACCCAGGTCCAAAGCCCATGCTCTTCCCACCCGCCCACCCTCGCTAGCCTCAGAGCAATAGTGCCGGCAGGTAATGCGGTCCAGGCACTAGATGGAGCCTGAGGTGAGGGGACTGAAGCAGCACCGTCTGCTGCTTCCCACCTACTCCATCCCCAGCTGAACCCATGTCAGGGACCATCCTAGCCCCTTGTGGTAGACCGGCTGCTTTGCAGTGGTGAATGGTAATGTGCTATTGTGATTTATAATAAGTAATATATATTTGCTCTTGGTCTCATTCCTGCCTCACAGCTCCTAAAACCCTTGGAATTTCCTAAGTGATAAGGGCAATAAAGGTATATTTTGTTATTTATAACACGCCACTTACCATGGGAGTTTCAGTTAATATAGTAATTTTTGGAAGGCCCCTAGATAACCCAAGGATGGGGGCTGGTTGCCAGGGGAAACAACCATGTGATTAGAGGGTTGGAACTTTCAGTCTCACCCGCCCCCCTCCCCAAGCTCCAGGGAGGAAAGGAGAGAGGGCTGGAGGTTGAATAAATCACTAGTGGCCAATGATTTAATCAGTCATGCCTACATAATGAAGGTTCCATAAAAAACCAAAAGGATGGGGTTTGGTGAGCCTCTTGGTTGGCGAACACTTGGACGTGCTGGGAGGGTGGTGCACCTGGAGGGGATGGAAGCTCCACACCCCTTCCCACAGACCTTGCCCTACGCATCTCTTCCATCCAGCTGTTCCTTTAATAGCCTTTGCAACAAACTGGTAATCTAGTAAGTACCCAGCTGGTGTCACAGAATCCGCAAATTGCTGGATGTGTGGCAAAACGCCCATGTTTGGTGATCAGACACGCCAGAAGTGGAGTAGAGTGTTGAGAGGGGAAGAAACACACAGCAGTGTTCTTCCTGAGCAGGTGAGAAAGGTGGGAAAGAGAAAGACAGTCTCGCCATCATTCCCCACCTTTTGGCCAGCCTTGGTCTCAGACCCTGAAGCAAGACGAGAAAGCCCCACTTCAGGGCACCGCCCCAATCCCATCAGCTGGTTACGATCAGTAAGGTACAGAGCGGAACGCTGGGGAAACGAGTTCCATTAAATGGATAGTAACGTACAACCAGCTTCATACTGGGATCCCACCTTTTCCTGCACATAAGGGGCCCCAAAAGCTAAGGCAGTGAATGAACAAGTATTTTCCTGATTGTCTGACTTAACACTTACAAAATTGTTTCTATGTCTGACTCCATCCCTAGCCTGACTGTAAGCCCTGTTTTACAGAAAGGTTAAGACCACCTTACCAGGTAACCGGATGGGCTTCCACGGGGCAGAGTTTGGCACGTAGGCGTGCTTTGTGGCGGTGACAATCAGCTGACTGCCCAGCTTATACTGGAATTTGAGGAAGGCGATGCCATCTGTCCCCGAGGTGCCAGAGGCGATGGAGACCTGGTTGGTGAAAATCTCAATGAGGGCATCGGGGACGGGCTGATGGGTGCTGGCATCACTGATGTGGACCTTCAGGGTGACCTCTGGAAGAAGGACAGAGCAACAAAGAACAGTGGCTATTAATTGGGCAACTCCAACAGTGATTCTGCTATAACCGCGATAGGTAGCAGAAAGTGAGATAGGCTAAGAAAATCTCGATCTACATCCAAACTATAAATCATTTTAACCGGGAATGTTCTCTTCTTAGAGGTCCTTTTTTCACTTTACATGATTTCTTACCTTCCTCAAAACCACTGCCCATAACAAACTGCTTTCCCCCTGGCTCCTCCCGGCTCACACGAACAAATAATTGAGAGAAAATTTCTATCCCTTTAAATAAACACAATGCTCTTTTATCCTGCCCAGCGCTGCTGGTAAACACAGCCTAAGCAAGGCTCGGGCTGCTACAGAAAGACCCTGCAGGTGCTAAGATTTGCAGCAAAATTCTTCAATGGTCCTGGTGAACACGGATGTGTAGAGTTCAGGGTTGCTGTGCTAGTAATCATGAAGATGTTACTGAAAAGTAGTCAAAAATACCTTTAAAAGGGAGGACCCACATAGTGGAGAAGGTCAGAAGAAGAAAAAAATAAAAGTAAACATTTGAAAAGATGGCTGAAGTTGAGTTAGTAGTATTGGCAAAACCAGAAAACGGATGTGGGAAATGGACTCCAAATTAACGGTAGAAATTACACTGGAATGAATACTTTTCATTTATTCATGCAAGAGATGTGTATTGAACTGTTACCCCACACCTAGGATCACGAGCAACTGCGCACAACTACAGTGGTGAAGGGAAGGGAGTAGACAGGTAAGTGCTATGCCCGGGGGGCACCTGGTGGAGCCACCAAGGGGGCACTTACAGAACAGCACATGCAAAGGCCCAGAGGCAAGAGAAAGCCCTGCTTCCTGGAGAAACGGAAATAGGAAATAGGTTCTGACAGCTGGAGGGGGAGTGTGAGGGGTACAAAGCCCAGGGAAAGACAAGGCTCGAGAGGCCCACAGGGGCCAGATCAGATATGGCTTTCTAAGTGACCTAAAAGGATCGTTCTTTATCCTTCATTGTTCTTTATCTTTATCGCTCTTCCACCTTGGTAACTTGCTGGAAATCCAATTTATGCGTAGAAACACCTGGTTTTGGACGAAGGATGGACTCAGGGATTGGCAAGACTGGAGACTGAGTATCTAGTTAAGAGATTTCTGTAATAACCCAATGGTGGTGGACCATGGTGGACATCAGTGAAGGGATGCTGATTCCACATATATTCTAGAACGATCCGTGTATTCTGCTCCAAGAAACCCCCTTTGCTAAGGTATGAAGGGAGTAAACGGTGGCCAGTGTCCTAAGTTCACTAGCCGCTTAGAGGCGCTACTTGCCATACACTGTGAGCTGCCTCAGTTCTGAAAGCCTTCCTTTCAGAGGAGAGGGACGTGGGACAAGGAATCGGTGAGCAGGGAGGCTCACGTTTAAAGAACCACTGGAGAACCGCTGGCTCAGTGGAGAGACCACTGGGGAGGTCAAGGCTGGCTGGGGGCAACCTGAGAGTGAGGGGAGGAGGCGTCCAAGCTAGCCCCATGGGAACTGCCCAGCGTGCATGTCTAGCGTTCTGGGCAATTCACACTCTAGGTTTGACCCTCGGCTCTACCAAGCTCTAGCCACGTGGCCTTGGGCAAGTTACGTATGGTTTCCAGGTCTTGGTCTCCTCATCTGCAAATGGGGGACGATAACGACATATATCTCAGTATAATTACGAACACAAGCTAGTGTCATTACGTTGTTCCAGTCACTATGCTCGAGAGCATTCGGTCACAGCGTCCAAGGGTCCCAGGACAGGGCACAGGGAGGAGAGCTGAAGGGGAAAAGGGTATGAAACTAAGTGGAGGGATGAGACATCCTTCTCGGGGGCTAATAACTCAACATCCCAAGCTCTTCCCCAACTGGGGCCACTACACTGACTAGAACTTCTTTCGGTTCGAGAACTTCCACCTTGGTAACTTGCTGGCGATCTTATGATGCGAAAGCAACCTTTTCAATACTGCAAATTTCACTTAGTCGATCACTTTCTCACCCTTTTTTCACATACTGATGAGATAGGCTGGGAGCCGGGACCCTTTAGCAGAATGACTGCACCTGGACAAACGTCTCCTTGAGCAACAGAATAGAAAGAAACTATAAAGGAATAAAAAGTAACTGCACGCACGCACAGTTGGGGCAATTATGAACAATAACATACAAAAGGCCACAAACCAACCGCCACTTCTTAGGGGCCGGGAGCAAAAGCAGGGTCCTGTGCATGGTCCCTGCACACAGCACCAGCAAGGGGGTGGGCAGACCACCGAAGCGATGTGCCCTGCCCGGCCCAGAGACCTGCCCCTGTTGTTATCCCATTTAAGGAATCAGTTCACCCCTCCTCGGGGAGTGAGCAAGGGCACCTATTACTTGTTTCTGCTCCCTCGTGCTGCAGCCTCCCTAATAAAACCTTGCCTGAATTTTTCGGCTGGCTTCTCCCAATTTCTACTGATTAAATAGTCCAAGGGCTCGGGCTGTATCACTTACTTAATCCATTTCTTGACTAGATGACCGTACGGACCTAAAGAATCCTAGACCTTGGTGCTATATAAGGTCTGCACCAAATAAATCCCTCGAAACCTTGTAGAGGGGCTTCCCTGGTGGTGCAGTGGTTAAGAATCCGCCTGCCAATGCAGGGGACACGGGTTCGATCCCTGGTCCGGGAAGATCCCACGTGCCGCAGAGCAACTAAGCCCGTGTGCCACAACTACTGAGCCTGTGCTCTACAGCCCGCAAGCCACAACTACTGAAGCCCGCGCGCCTAGAGCCCATGCTCCACAACAAGAGAAGCCACCGCAGTGAGAAGCCCGCGCACCGCAACGAGGAGTAGCCCCCGCTCGCCACGACTAGAGAAAGCCCGCGCGCAACAACGAAGACCCAACGCAGCCAACAATAAATAAGTAAATAAATAAAATGCCTTAAAAATAAAAAAGCCAATTGATGAAACCATTTGTGGAAAGAAAAAAAAATAAAACCCAAAAACCTCGTAGAGAAAAAAAGTGCTACAGAAACTGAACCTGGTTACTTCATACTACAGGAGAAAACTGCCAAAAGAGAGAGAAAATCAACATCAAGAAAATCAAGGATATGGCATTACAAAACATACTTCGTTGATTCCTTCCAATCTTACCATTGTTATCTCAATGCAGGTTTGCAGTATGTACAAACACGCATTTGTTTTCTTACTGAACTGGGGTCTTCCTTGTCCCCAGGTGGTATGAGAAGTTATAAATGAATTAACATGCGCGTAGCAGAAATCCTCTCAAACAGGGCAAGTGGGAAGGTGGCTTCGTAGCCTTGCAGTGATGATCTATGTAATCTTATGGTAGTGCAACATTTACTAACAACTGGGATTACAAGGTTTCTGCTTTCTCTTAACTGTTTGCTGAGAAGGCAAAAGCAGCTGAGATTTGGCAAAAGCTAAAGGATTTGTGAATGAACACAAGAAAGGAGTTCGCCTATAATCAACGTCCTAGGTTCTACCACTTGAATTGCTTCTAAAACGGGAAGCCTAGTTTATGTTCTGCAATTGTAGTCCTTGAAGAGATTACGTAGCTACTTCTTTTGGTGTGCTAGGATGTGAAAGCATGTCACTATAGTTAAGAACTTATTACAGACCACTGGGGTATCATAGTTTTAAAACGTTTGCAATTTGCTTTATTCATATGACAGTACAGCATGAACAGTCCTCTCGTTCAGTGGTTCTATATCTAGTTCATTTTTTAAGAAATGGACTTTATCTTTTAGAGTAGTTTTAGGTTCACAGCAAAATTGAGTGGAAGTCACAGAAATGTCTCACTGGAGTATCATTTTTATAGAAATACTTATATTATCCATTCAACAGCAAATAAAATTATTCCCACTAAATAACAACCAGGGGAGTGATCTTATGACGAGGTGGAACACTATTAACTATTTATTAATCTCATCTTACAGATAAAAGGAAGCCCCTATACACGGCCACAGACCTAAATGTGCATTAAGATCTACTCCTGGGCATATATCTGGAGAAAACTCTAATCTGAAAAGATACACGCACCCTAAAGTTCATAGCAGCACTATTCACAATAACCAAGACTTTGAAGCAACCTAAGTGTCCCTCGACAGATGAATGGATAAAGGAGATGTGTTACACATATACAATGCAATATTACTCAGCCATAAAAATGAATGAAATAGGGCTTCCCTGGTGGCGCAGTGGTTGAGAGTCCGCCTGCCGATGCAGGGGACACGGGTTCGTGCCCCGGTCCGGGAGGATCCCACATGCCGCGGAGTGGCTGCGCCCGTGAGCCATGGCTGCTGAGCCTGCGCATCCGGAGCCTGTGCTCCGCAACAGGAGAGGCCACAACAGTGAGAGGCCCACGTACCGCAAAAAAAAAAAAATTAAAAAAGAAAAAAAGAATGAAATAATGCCATTTGCAGCAACCTAGATGGATGGACCTAGAGATTATCATACTCAGTGAAGTAAGTCAGAAAAAGACAGATACCAGATGATATCACTTATATGTGGAATCCAAAACATGGCACAAATGAATTTATCTACAAAACAGAAACAGACTCACAGACATAGAGAACAGACTTATGGTTACCAAAGGGGAAAGGCGGGGGAGGATAAATTAGGAGTTTAATAATAAATTAATAAATTAGGCATTAGCAGATACAAGCTCCTATATACAAAATAGATAAGCAACAAGGCCCTACTACTGTATAACACAGGGAACTATATTCAATATCCTGTAATAAACCATAATGGAAAAGAATATGAAGAAGAATATATATACGTATGTGTGTATATATATATATATATATATGACTGAACCACTGCTGTACAGCAGAAATTAACACAACCTTGTAAATCAACTATACATCAATAAAAAAAAAATAAGATGCACTATGTTTCTTTGTTGGTCATGACAGCTGATGTATCCTGCTGAGACGGGGTACCTGATTACTAATTCGAAGCTGGGACATTATTCTTTTACCCTCTACCCTGAACATCCATCACCAAGTTCTGCTGATTCTGATTCCGGAATATAGATCTCAAAGCCGGCCTTTCTTTCCCATCCCTTGTTAACACTGCCCTATCTCAGGCCGTGGAAATCTATCACCCAGACTGCTGTTCAGCCTCTTCACAGAAATTGCCACTGTCTTAAGACTTGATCCCTGAGCTCCCACCGAAGCCAGTATTTCAGGGGGCCGCCTGAAATACTGATCTCACCACTTCCTGTCCCCCTTCAAACCCGACAGTTCTCCCCACCAAATGTGGCCGAGGGCCAGATGTGGCCAGCTGCCTGTTTTGTGTGGTCCATAAGCCAAGAATGGTTTTTCCACTTAGAAATGATTGGGGGAAAAATAAATTCAAAAGAATAATAGTGAAATGAAAATTACCTGGAACTTGAATTTGTGCGCATAAATAAAGTTTTATTGGAACACAGCCACACCCAGTGATTTACATATCGTCCAAGGCGGTTTTTGCATTTCGATGGTGGAGTTTAGGAGTTTTGACAAAGCCCTGAGGCCTGCACAGCCTGAACTATTTACTTTCGGCCCTGTAAAGAAAAATCCGCCCACCCCTGACCTACACGATCCATTTTAAGGCACCCAAGGTCCTCCACGATCCAGTTCCACCTGATCCCCACATACCACAGGCCCCAGACACTGTCCCCTACGTTTCCTACTTTCCTTCCTGCTGCTGCCTCTCATCTGTGTAGGAAATGCCGTTGTCCATCTTCGCTCTCCTGTTGCTAAGGCCTGTTCATCCTTTAAAAGCCCTGGTTAAGGTTTATTGGAGAAACTGCTCCCAACTCACCAACTGCTCTCCACGCTGGGTCAGAGGCCCCTCACCTGGGTCCTCAGCACTGCATACACTCAGACTGCTCCCTCTGTCTCCATCCCAGCTCGTTTTAATTGCACACCAACAATGTGGGTAGACAGCGGTGAACGGACCCCCAATGCTGAGGAGCTCTTGGCTTTAGACATTAAATAAATAAAGACCAAGTATAATTACAAACTGGGAAAAATGCCTCCAAGGAAAGCTGGGTACCACAGGGCAGCAGGATGGAGGAGAGCCGAATTTCAACTGCGAAGGCCTTTCAAGGAGGTGTCACGTAAGCTCAGGCCTGAAGGAGGCACAGGAACCGGCCAGGCAAGGGGGCGCAGGCGGGGCTACAGACACCTGGAGGTGAGAACGACCTGGTTGCTTACGTGGAGTTAGGACCAACGTGGAGGGAAATTCCGGAGAACGGCTAACCGTCTCCTAAGACTGCAGTGTGGGAGCCACCAGCCACAGGGGGGAGTGTCAATTTAAGTTTAAATTCATTAAAATGAAATTAAATTAGAAATTGAGCTCCTTGGATACACCAGGCACATTTCAAGTCCTCAAGCGCCATGTGCGACCAGTGGCTCTCATACTGGACAGCACAGAGAGAACATTTCCACCAACACAGAAACTTCTACCAGACGGCACTGATGATGCATTACAAACGCTCGCCTCAGAGTCTGAGTAAAGAGATCCAGGGTATCTGGGTGGCTCAACAAACTCCCAGGGAAAGCACGTCAAGTGTGATTCTGCAGCCCGCCTGGATCTGACCTTGACTCGAGGCCCCTGCAGTGACTTTCAGGTTCCATGTGTTCTCCACCCCACAGCCAAATTACCTCCCAGACTCAGCTCCTACACGGCTCCCACCCCCAATTCAAGGAGCTGCAAGGGGGGCAGGCTCTGTGGGCTGTTTCCTTCCTCGGCAACCTCCCCCCACAAACCCATTCCCCGGGGCTCCCTCCCTCACCTCCTGAGCCTCCGCTTAAATGAGGCCTTGACTGACCATTAGTTATGCCTTTTAAACTTTATTATGGAAATGTCAGAACACATATAAAAGTAGAAAAAACAGTATGAGGATCCCCCCCAGCATTGATAAGCTTCAAATATCAACTTTCTACTATTCTTGTCTCATCTGTGCTCCCCGCACCCGATTTTCCCTTCCCTCTCTCCCCTCCCCCTCCCTCCCTCCCCTCCCCCTTCCCTCCTTCCTTTCATCATTCTTTCCTTCCCTTCCTCATTTTTATTTTTGTGAAACATTTTGAAGCAAATCCCAGACATCATAACATTAGGTCACATTATTTCCCCATAAATACTTCAGTTTACAACAAATGAGGATTTTTTTAAAAATACCCCAAATGCCATTAACAGGCCCAGTTTATAGAACCACCTCTTTATATTGTCTCATACCCAGCAAATCTTCAATTTTCTCTGATTGTTTAAAAACAATCGTTTTCACAATTCTGCCCATCCTCTCTAAAATGTCAATCCCAGTGTCTCCCTGAACTTCTGATATTATCAAGCTCTGCCTTCTCTTTTATGCGTTACACTTGATTCTAACATGTTTCTAATTTATATGTGTATTAACTGTCTGACTCTTCTGGGACATAAACTTTGAGAGAGCTGTTTTGTCTGTTTCTCTTCCCTTCTTTATTCATGTATCCCGAGCACATAGAATAGTCTCTGGCACATAGGCCCTCAATATCTATGCTGAATGAATTACTAAAACTAACAAGCATTTCTGGGTATCATCTGGTATATGGCCTAAATATACCTGTTTTTTGTTGTTGTTCCATTGATTTCTTATTCACTATTGCTTTATTATTATTACTATTAATTTTGTTTTGGCTGTGCCGCATGGCTTGCGGGATCTTAGTTCCCCCACCAGGGACTGAACCCAGGGCCACGGCAGTGAAAGCTCTGAGTCCTAACTACTGGACCACCAGGGAACTCCCCATCATTACTGGGTTTTTTTTTTTCCTCATTATTTTTTTAAATAGAAACTATCAAAATTCATTTGAGGAGCATTAATCAATCCAGATAACTAATTAATTGTACTTAATCGGAAAATATTTATTGATCAGCTACTATGTGCTTGATATTATACTAGGGACTGTGGAAGATGAAAAAGAGAAGAAAAAAAGACATGGTTACTGTTTTTAAGGAGTTTACAGTTTTTTGGGGGGTAGGGGTGGGGAGAGGTAAGACCAATCCACGTGCCAGAGAGCAAAAAGTCTGAAGCTGGATAAGACAGAGGAAAAAAAATAGAGCAAAAAAGAGACTAAGAGGGTCTGGAGTTTACAAACACAAACACAAACTAGCAAAGAAAAAAGATCTGAAAGTACCTAGAGAAGTAGAGGTGATGTAGGGGTGATATTAACAATTTAAAAAGGGGTACCATTGGCTACACAGCATGTATGGTACGAATACTGGCCGTGATCATGGTTTATTGAATTCAATGGGGGAATGCTTCTTGGAAGAGAAGAAAGTTGAAGCTGGGACTGGAAGGGCGGGTGGCACAGGAAGATGAACTCTGATGGCCAGCCCAGCATTTTCGGAAGATTTCAGTATGTTCCTGCATCACATGTTTGGTCTAAGGCAGAAGCCAGAGACTTGTTTTCCCAGCCGCCCTGGTAGCTAAGATGGAGGAATGGATTTTGGCCTTGCTGACCTAACTTCTGCTAATCTGCTCCACCCTCATGCTGGATTTTGATTTAGAAGACAGCAGGTGCTAAAGCAGGTGCTAACAACAAGGCCCTACTGTAGAGCACAGGGAACTATGTTTAATATCTTATAATAATAACTATAATGGAAAAGAATCTGAAAAAAATATATATGTATAACTGAGTCACCTTGCTGTACACCAGAAACTAACACAACATTGTAAATCAACTACACTTCAATAAAATTAAAAAAATAATAAAAAAGAAGCAGGTGCTTTTTCTGACCGAGGGAGCAGGGAGGAGACGTCTGGTTGGGGGCAGCGGTGTGAGCGGCCCCGTCTCAGGGAAGGAGGGCAGTGAGGTGGTCCCAGCTCAGTCTCCTTATATGGCTGTGCACCTCGTCCTCACAGGAGTTTTGTGAGCTCCCTAGCTGGAGTGGGAAGGGGTGGGTTGCACCCCTCAGGTTCTGTGCTGTCCTGGGATGACCCTATACGACAGAGGACCATCTCTTTGAAACTGCACCCACCTGGTTCTCCTCCCACCCCCTGGCCTTCCTTCTCAGTATCTGTGATGGTTAATGGTATATGTCAACCTCACGGGGCCATAAGGGCGCCCAGATGTTTGGTCAAACATTATCCTGAGTGTGTCTGGGAGGGTGTTTCTGGAGGAGATGAACATTTAAGCAAAGCAGCTCAGCCTCCCTCATGTGGGTGGGGCTCGTCCAATCAGTTGAAGGCCTGAAGAGAAGGAAAAGGCTGACCTTTCCCAGAGTAAAGGGAGACTTCCTCCTGCCTGCCAGCCTTTGAACTGGAACATCAGCTTTTTCCTGCTTTCAGACTTGAGCTGAAATTTCGGCTCTTCCTGGATCTCAAGCCTGCCAGCCTTTGAACTAGAACTTACACCATCAGCTCTCCTGGGCATCCAGCTTGCTGACTCACCCTATAAACCTTGGGACTTGTTTCCATAATCATGGGAGCCAATTCCTTAGAATAAATCTCTTCCTAAATGTCCGTGCATCCTACTGGTCCTGTTTCTCTGGAGAACCCTGAATACCACAGTCCCCATCAGGGGTTCCAATTCTGCAGCATGGTGGGTGGACCCGTGGGTGTGTGGCTCAGACCTCTTCTTGCATCACACCTCCACTAGGATTCAGAACTCCTTTGCTCTTGGCAGGTTGGAAGAGTTTGACTCTGCAGGCACGAACCAGTCCATTTTCGAAGAGCACCTGCTTGGTGGGTAGAGCACTAAACATTATCTTTTAGTCCAGCATGCCCTTCTCGTCATCTCCTTTCTATCGGCCACAGACTCAGAACTCAATGCGACGAGTCTGTTTCAGACTGCTGGTTGGAGAGGAGGCACCCACACAGCAATTTAGAGCAAACATAACGGCAGGGCCAAGAGGAAGGAATCGCAGTGCATCCTTCACAGGTGCGGTTTAACAGAACTGCCTGCAGACACTGGGAGGCCACGCAGCAAGCATGCCTTGTCTTCTCCCCTTTCAGCTTCAACTAATAATTCACGGCTTTAGTTATTTTTCTACAAATGACAGAAGCCAGTTATTTCATAACTTCTCACGCAGACTCCAAAACCAACATTCTCCATCTAACAGTCACCTGCTAACAGATACTACTCCGGATCACAGCGCCCTCTGTGGCTGTCACTGGGAGCACAGCTGAGAGGACCACTCTCGCCGGCGGACTGAACAGCCTCCGGGCCTTGGTTTCAAATCTATTCGAACAAACTCTGGCTCATCATGGAAGGGAAAGTGAACCCTGTAGGCGCCATCTTTTTTTTTCCTTCTTCTTCTTTCTGTGAAGATTTTGGCTGCCTCGGACCATTCTTCATGCCTTTTTATATTCCCTCAAATTGGCCTTGATTCTGGGCTTTTAATTTTTTTCTTTCCTTTTGGTGTTTAGAGCTGTTGGTTTCCACAGCAACCCACCTCGTTGGGAACCCGGTGTTTGCTGGGTTGGCCGTGGGGCTCTGTGGAAAGAAAGTCCATTTCCACCAGCAGATCAAGCAAAGGCTTTTATCCCAAGCTGCCTGGACCCCCTGTGGCTGCCAACCACCAGGGAAAGCAGCAGAAAAGCAAGTCACTCGACTCAGAGCCTCCAGCACTGTAATTAGTTATACTTAACCCAAATTCAGGGGAGTCACAACGGATTTCCATCTCTTAAGTCAAAATATAAAAAATTACTTGCTCATTTAAAAACATTTTCTAAATGGGAGGTTACTTTTAAAATGCTACCAGAACTTTGCTCTAAGAGATCCTGCCCTATATTACTTGGTGCTAACACTTAACAGTATCTGTATACATGGAATTGCCAGTCCTTATACAGCAATTACAGGTACATCCTGAGCTGCCCAACATGTTAAGGGGCAGCTTTCTATCCACTTATTTTATTTCTTTTAGAAACATGAAAGGTTTATCTTGCTTTGCAATCTGATGAAAGGAGAATGCACTTTGTTACACTAGTGTTTTCTTATAATTTATTTTCTCTGGTCTCATAGAGTGCATACGCACCTTATATAGTGTTCAATTTTATTTTCTTCCCCGAATTAGTGAATCATATCCTTCAAGCAAATTATGTTTTCTAAAAAAGACCTATCTATAATATTATAGATTGTATAATATTAGCTATCATCTATAATATTGTGCATTATATAATCTGTATTAACATATAATGTATTATTAATATTAGTTATTAATAAATTATATTAATATAGTATATACATACATTATTATATGATAACAATATAGCAATATTAATAATCACATTATATATTAATTATATAATTATATTAGGTATTAATATATCACATGCATTATATACTAACAGTTATATTCTGTATTATATAAATTAACATATAGTGTACTACAGGATATTATATAAATATTATGACATTCTTATATTGATATATTATCTATTATATATAATAAAATATACAATATAGCTCAATAAAAATCTGCTACAGTTTGTACATCCTAGGACTCCCTTATACCCAGTTTCTAGCTGCACTAAAGCGTTTGGCAATTTTTGTGTATTTTCATCCTAAAAATAATATTCAGTTTGGTATTCTGCGAAGAAGAGAAGGGACGGATGCAGGCAAGTGTCGGGGGGACACGTGCTGGCACTAGTCCCTCCTAGCGTCACTGATGCTCCCCTCAGCGCCTGTTCTCTATTCAAGCAACTTTGGCTCTTGACCGTACCAAGCGCTGCCCTAAAACCTCTCTATCAAGCTGCGGTCACAATATCTGATACAGAATTCCCACCCACACGAGGCTTTCCTCGTAAAAGTGTCCCTTAGTTTGCAGTGGAGGATTGTGATCTCCGTACTTCCATTGGAATTTCTACCCACTTGAAAAAGCATATGAGATATGTTTGCTGCGGCAGCCCTGGGAACTCAGGATCTCATTTTGTGCCTTTCTGTGCTCTCCAGTTTCTGGCAACTGACTCCTACCTGAACTTCATGAAAAGACGGCTCCGTGGTGACTCATGGTCACAGCTTCAGTTTGGAGCACGGACGAGAGCCCTGTGTGAGCAGCCAATGAGTGCTGTCCCCAGGCGCCCTCCTGCTGGCCGCCCGCCTTCCGCAGGGCACGTGCTTTGAGCTTATTCACCATCACTATCTCTGCAGGCTCTGCACACGAACATTCACCTCAACCCCTCGTGTCTGTCCCTCCCAGACATGAACTTCCGTCTTGGCAGGGCTGCGAGGATCCCTGGGGCCATAAATCAGTGGATTCCTCCCTCTTCCCGTAAGACGTACGTATGAGGATCACACCAATGATCATCTTGTTAACAACGCTTTCTAACCGACATCGTCAAGTTGCCAAGAATGTCGAAATACACAATAAACATTCATCACAGAAGTACAGCAATTAAAGAAGCTCTGATAAATGCATACAGGATACATGATACACACATGTATGACATGTATGACATCGACCTTCTGCTTTTTCAAGTGACAGGATGCCTTCTTCTCCCCACATGAAACCCTCTATAATGGAAATAGAAAATGCAATACTCAAATACCAACAACCTCCTACAACTTTTTGGATAAGGATGCTGCTTAAGTTTATCTATTCACCAATAAGTTAAATGGCAGAAGTCATTCTCTGTTATTGCGCCTGGTACAACATGAGACTTTCTGAGGCTGGGTCCACATACAGGTTATGCTATAAAAGCAACTATAAAGTGATTACACTCTCGCAACTAATCAAGGGGTTATTTAGGTTAAACATCCCAGGATAACCTGAAAACCATTGCTGGATATACCTGATTGAACTGTACAACTTACGTATATAACCAAGTGCTCCCAAGCAAAATAATTTCACAGTGTTTCTATGATCTCACCTAAAAAATTATCTGACAGCAAATGCCACTGACACAATCCCAGTTTTTTAAAAATGGCAGCAGGAATCACGTAGATTTCACTTTAAAGCACTATATGAAAATATGACTGCTTGTCTTGGGGGAAACCTCTGAAAAAAATTCAAACCGATTTAAAATAAAAGAAAGCTTTAACTGTTCAAAAGTAATTAGAATTGAAGCAGTTATTGAACACCAAAATGATGCTCAACATAGCTAAAAAGAAAAGTTGGGGTTCCAACTTTAAAGAGCTTTTCCAGAAAAATCAATGCATATATATAAACCTAACAATTTCCTCGTTTTACTCAGATATGGGAAAGTACGTAACAAGTACAACAGGAAAATGTAAATACGGTAAAAGTTTCTCTAAGCTTCGCACAATCTCCTTCACAATTAAACAAGAGAATAATGATGATGCAATACTGCATTGAAAGAGGACCCACAAGTATTTGTAAGGAAATTACCATAGAAACCACTTGAAGGTGACTTCAGTTTTGTTGGTATTTTAAACTTTTCACAGAGGCATAAAAGTTCCCTTAAGAGAATTTAGAAGAATCCAGAAACCATGAAGTTAATCAGCAATATTAAGCACGTCTATAAAATTTACATACACACCTCAACCAAGCTTTAAAGATGTGTTGGAAGATGCTTGTGGATAGGTTGCCAAGGGAACCTGGTGGAGGAAAAATTCTGCGTGTGTGTGTGTGTGTGTGTGTGTGTGTGAGTGTCTTTCCAGATCTCCTTACGTTTACAGATATGCTTTTTTTTTGGCGGTACGTGGGCCTCTCACTGTTGTGGCCTCTCCCGTTGCGGAGCACAGGCTCCGGACGCGCAGGCTCAGCGGCCATGGCTCACGGGCCCAGCCGCTCCACAGCATGTGGGATCTTCCCGGAGGGGCACGAACCCGTGTCCCCTGCATCGGCAGGCGGACTCTCAACCACTGCGCCACCAGGGAAGCCCCAGATATGCATTTTTAATACGTCTGTCCAGGGCTTGGTCAAGACCAAGATTACATGGCATTTCTTTTTAATCAGAAGGCTTCAGATGTTTATTATTTAAAAAAATCTGTTTTAACAAGTCATTTCTCTCTCTAGGAAGAGACCAGCTAGAAAGTGCTAAATGGAGCTGGCTGGGAGAAAGCTGACATTAAGTACTTTTAGAATTTAAAAAAGGGTCAAAAAAGGCAAGCAGAAGAGGCTCACTGGAAGGCTGTGAATGGGCCAAGTGTGTGAGGCTCGCTGGTACTTGAAGTACATGAGAGAAAGATAAAGGTCCTTGAAGCAGCTGTAGTGAGAGCAGTGGTTATCTTTCTAAAGAAAGAGATATTTAACAAGCTACCGTGAACCGATTATTAAAATTTTCTTTTCGGAACTGTAAATGGAAAGTAACCTTTAAAAACTGTATAAAAATTAAAAATTAAAAATATAAATAAAATATTTTAAAAATGCTATGTACCCATAAAATTTTTCCTTTCCTGTTTCAGAAGCAGCTTAATTATCTAGGGCACTTCAGGGTCTTCCACGTGCACATACCTGACTACCGGGGAGTGTGTACAGAACGCATGGCTCACAGCCAACCTATCTGGGGTCGGCTGCCAGGCTCCTCGCTTAGGAGCTGTGTGGTCTCAGTCAAGTCCATCAGCCTCCTTGAGCCTCTATTTCTTCATCCATAAAACAGGGGTTCCAACTGCCTTGAAAACATTGTAGGATTCGCAGGACGGGGATGACATGTGTAAGGCGTCTGTGGGCACAAGGTCATTCCTTATCTTGCCTCCTTGCCAGTATCCCTCTGACTTTACCTGGTGAAACAAAATCTCAAAACCACCCCTCACAGCCCTTCCTCCTCCAAAAGCCTCTCGATGGAAGAAAAATTAAAAGACTGTGCTTTTCAGAGCACAGGGCTTAGGGCTCTGACCACCTGGATTTGAGTCTCATCTCTCCACTTACTGCTTCGCACTCTTAACTGGAGTTTTCCTGTCTGGAAAAAAACAGGGGTGATGCCCCCCATAACCATCTCAGAGAGCTGTCGTGAGACAGTAAGGGTAAGGTGCTGGCATGCAGCATAGCACACAGTGGGGGCTTAATGAGCTTCCTCTCTCCCAGCATTTGACTCTGAAACAAGGATCATCGAGGGTCTTCAGGAAGTGTATAAAAGCCCTCCCGAAAAGGTTCATGCAAGGAGCTGACCACAGCTGAGTAGGTTCACGGAAGCTTCCCTTTCTCCTTCACACCCACCGCTGACAATTCCCAAGGTGACAGGGAGCTGGAGGGGTGGCAGAAGCCATTGTTAGGCTCTCTGCCAAACATGAATTCTCCTTGGGCTCTTGCGTTTCTGCACACTCCATGAGCCAGGCACTGACTACCCTGGTTGTGGACTCTCTCTTCAAGGATGTTTATTTAAATGCAGGGGAGGGTGTGGAGAAAAGGGAGCCCTCCTGCACTGTTGGTAGGAATGTAAATTGGTGCAGCCACTATGGAGAACAGTATGGAGGTTCCTCAAAAAACTAAAACTAGAATTACCATATGATCCAGCAATCCCACTCCTGGGCATATACCCTGAGAAAACCATAATTCAAAAAGATACATGCACCCCACGTTCATCGCAGCACTGCTCACAATAGCCAAAACATGGAAACAACCTAAATGTCCGTTGACAGATGACTGGATAAAGAAGATGTGGTACATATATACATCGGAATACTACTCGGCCATAGAAAAGAACGAAATAATGCCATTTGTAGCAACATGGATGGACCTAGAGATTATCATACTCATGAAGTATGTCAGAAAAAGAAAGACAAATACCATTTGACATCACTTACATGTGGAATCTAAAATATGGCACAAATGAACCTATCTATGAAACAGAAACAGACTCATAGACATAGAGAACAGACTTGTGGTTCTGGGGGACAGGGGAGGGAGAGGGATGGAGTGGGAGGTTGGGATTAGCAATGCCAACTTTTATATATAGAATGGATAAACCTTATAATGTTCTAATTAACACCGATATTTACGAAATCCAATGTATAGGGGTTTTCTAAGAAATTTAGAAGCTTTCACAACACAATTTAACTTTCTTGCTTCATCTGAGGGGGAAGAAAAATTGGACTCTTCTGAACAACAGAGTACTTGGTCCTTGTGATGTTTTTCCACAGTGATCTTCAGCATACAATATTTTCCACACTGTTTACGTTTATAGAATTGGTTCTTCGTTTGTGCCACATGGATCAACATTTTGCCTTCTAACTTTCATAGCTCGTGTACTGGCATCAATGTCAATAAGGGGATTTTATTTTCTGCTCTTGCCTTGAAAAATAAGAGTTCCACGCTCTTCACGGCCAACTCGGTTAATAATTCTGCAACGTAAGATGGATAATTTTTCCAAGTTGTAGCACAGAAGGTCTGCCATGCTTTGTCTTATACTTGGAAGTCGATGCTATTTTTAGCTCTGCCTTCACAAAGGCATTATTAAATGTCACCTGTCAAATGGGTCACAGGTGTAGAGTGCACAGGGAATAGTCATTTGGCGCAGGCCAAGAACTCAAAAGTTCTAAGAGTGGCAGGGCCAATGACTGCATCCCAAAGGCACCCCACTGGCCCAAGGTGTTCAGGATACAAACGTAGGCAGCGAAGTCCACATATGAAAGAGACTAAAGTGAAGTTCCAGGGCGGCCCGTGGCTGGTGACTTTCTCTGCACATTATCAGGGAGGAAGAGACTGCCAGTGACTGAAACTTCTGCGAACCTGGGATGGGGACAAAGTAGTGGGAGGTGTGGGAGGCTTCACCTCCACAAGGAAGAAAGAATGAGCTCTTGGCTGTGCTATAGCTGTTACATCTCCACTGCATCCAAGAGGAGCTGGAGTGTCTCATTCAAGGTGACAGAGCTGGTCTGTACCTGAGATGGGACAGTCAGGGTTGCCAGGTGTACGAATCATGTCTTTTTATTCTGTACTTTGATGCTTTGATATCTTGGGGCTTTGCTGACTCTCATGGGACTGCAATTCCTAAGGCTAGTTGATTCCTAGTGATAGCAAAGTACTGTCTTGGAGGGCCCACCTTTAAGCTGCCTTCAGATGCAAACTAACCCACCCAGAACACACACCCACACCCACCTCCTTCATGGGGCTCAATTCCAGCCCCAAGCCACTATCCACCTGCTCTAATCTCCCCGGGGCCTGATATCAGACAACTACAGGCAGTTCGCATGCCCCAGAGCCTATGAAATCATTCAAACTAGACAATCCTAACCCTGCCTGGCCTGCTTACTCTGCTTCACTCATTCCTTCCCGAGAAAACCACAAGAAAGGCTCTTGTCCTGTGCTTTCCCCTCAGTCCCTCTGCCTCCGAACGGTCCCTGGTGCTTCCCCATGTGTCCCCCTGTGGAGTGATGTACCCCTTCTTCTTGGGAACTGTTGAGTATAACAAAGTATCTCTTCGAGGGCAGTCAGCTCCTGGTCTGTTGGCCTCCCCATACCTGAATAATAATACAATTTATATTTTAAAGCAGTGGATGACTCAAGGTTTTCCTGGCTGAGGCTAAGCCACGAACAGAGAATTGGTGCAGAATTAGTTAGGATTACGCTCGTGATGACGAAGAACCTTCTAAAAGGTCTCGGATGCATGAAGAAACAGTATGTTCCACATCACAGAAAATACTTCAGCAGCAAGAGGAGAAACGGGTTTGTCAGCCAGGCACAATAGAGCACTTAGATCAGACCTGATGAACTGTAAGTTACCTTCCAGACTCTGTGACAGCTATAAAGGACCTCATGTATTAGGCAGTGAATGAGGAATTGCAGACCCTCAACAGCGCAGGGTGACTGAAGATTTCTGAGCAGGGGAGGGAAGCAATTAAATTTTTAACACTATGCAAAATGGACCACAACAGAAAGAGACTGTTGGCAGAAGAAATAATGGGGGGATTCCTGGTGAAGTCCAGTCCCAAGAGCACAGAGAGAGGCTCGCTGGTGCATATGTGGGGTGCATAACGGTGGGGACAGAAATAGGAGGAAGAGTACACCTGAACTTGAACTGACCCCCCTTCTCAACACAGGTGAGGAGAGAGACCTGGGCAGAGGCTCTGAGTGGAAGAGATTCAATATATCATGAGGGCACGGTCTGACAGCATTGGACAGTGACCTGCAAAGGACCCACCCGAGCGGTCCACGCATATTATGATCGTGGGTTTCACATTCGTGTGCAAGAAATGTACAGACATTTCTTGCCAGGACCCACCCCCATCTTCCCACTCAGAAGCACATTTATCTGAATCAGTTGATGCAAAAAGATTTTAAGTTACGGATTTAAGTTCAGGTCTTTCACTGAGGCTATGACAGCTAACGTATTTTTGGTTCTCCTTTGAAAAAGTCACATTCAAGTATTAGAATCGTGCAAAAGAAAAATGTTTAAATCATCCTTTCGGCAATATCGGGAAATTTAGAGTCATTGACTTAGCTTTTTTAGGATGAGATGTCCTTTTGAAATTGATGGTCACGATCGTCCAATTTGGGGGTGAAGACTCTCAAGGACGACCCAAAAAATAGAAAATGAGGGCAGTAGCAGAAAATTGCATCCTAAACACAACAATCTGCACACAGAGAACCAGCAATTACTTCCAGATTCCCATTCTTCTGCTCAATTAGGTCACATCTACCTTCTCATCAGAACTAAATTCAGCAAACATCTACCGTGGTGATCACCTCTGCCAGGGCAAGCTTTCTAGAACAAGGCTTTCCATCATTCCACAGTAATTCTGGTGGGACCTGGTGATCCTTTCCAGGGCTTTGGGTTGTGACATTCTGTGGGTGCAGACACATGCTTGGATCCAGTGTACTGTTGAGATGGTCTCTGTTGAGTGATCTTATTTCCTGCTCCCATGTGTTGACCCAAGTGTATATGGATGACACCATCCATGCATCCTCAATGGGGCAAAAACTTTGACTTGTTTTTCAGGAAGTTGGGAATCAGCACGAATCCTACAACTTCCTACTCACTTGCCTAGTGAACCCATGAACTTTGCAAAACATCTAGGGGGTTTTAAAAAGCTTGAGCTAACAGGGCACACACAGGATTAAATAGTTATGATTTTATCCTAAAAAAGGAAGGAACTTGAGGAAGACTCCAAAACAGTAACATCGACCACCACAAGAATGTAAATATATTCTTCCAACGTTGTGATGTTTCCTTTCCAGTCAACAAACTACTTGAATAGTTAGTGCTTTTTTAGGAACAGGGAGGCAAGGTGGGGAAATGAAGACTTTTACCTTTAATTATTAGAAATAATTAAACATTTTTATGATTCTCATGCTGTCCATATTCACACCTTAATCTTTTAAAAACAGTGCTTGCTATGCATACAATCCAAGAGCAATACATTCTACTCCATGTCCAAGTATACAGTCCAAGTACACACAGGATTTTCTTAGGAAGGGCGTGCACTGCAATTAGCCAGAAAGCAAAATTGTTACTTCATTGCGAAAGTTAATAAATGCTAGGGGGATAAAGAGAAAGTCTTATAAAAAGACAAACATATGCTAACATATAGTTTTTAAAAACAGAAAGTTTTTAAAGATTTGGAACAGCTCAGACAAATCACCTCGACAAAGCCTATTTTGATCAATATTTCCATCAAAAGCTGCCCTAGTTTTTCAACTTTAAAAAAACAAATACAACCTTAACACGAACAGCTATTTCTTGTGGCAAATCTGGTCCTACTTTAAACTTTGAACATTCTGTTTTCTTGCTCATTCCTTATCACCATGTAATTTGTGAACAATAAATTAATGGATGCAGATAACTTGAACATGAATACATATTAGAGGTAAGCAGAAACCAAGTTTACCTTATTTTCTAATGTAATATTTACTGTATTAACTGATACTCAAGTAATTATATTTTCACAACTAACTTTTTTTTTTTTTTTTTTTTTTTTGCCGTACGCGGGCCTCTCACCGCTGTGGCCTCTCCCATTGCGGAGCACAGGCTCCGGACACGCAGGCTCAGCGGCCATGGCTCACGGGCCCAGCCGCTCCGCGGCATGTGGGATCTTCTTGGACCGGGGCACGAACCCGTGTCCCCTGCATCGGCAGGCGGACTCTAAACCACTGTGCCACCAGGGAAGCCCCACAGCTAACAATTTAAAAGCTACCTAAAACAAACCCCAGCATTGCTTTAAAATGACATACTCAATAGCATGTGAATTTAAATCCACAAACAAACAGAATTTTTGGAAGTGAAGAATCTAACTTCTAAATGCTTGCTTTAGGACTTGAAGGTAATCTGTATTTTCTATGCTTTTATTAATTAAAAACACCGGAAATGCTAATATTTTAATGTAGAAACCTTTTGGTGATCATTAAATTATTTTTGCTTAATGATAGGGTGAATCTTCAATTGGGAGGAAAGAAGAACATAAAAGGTATGTTTAATTTCTAAATTCTGATCTCAAACTTTGGTAGGTCTCTGGGGTTTATTCTTAAGCACCAGAAATAAAGTTGTCTTCTGGGTCTAGGACCAACCATTCTGACTGTAAGAGAAAGTTGAGCTTCACCAACCAATTGTACTTGATAGTTAAAGTTTCTTTTTGGCCTTGAAAGACCAAATGTGTAAAAGAATGACCTGTTTCCAATTTCTATTGCCATGACTGCACGGGGGCGGGTGTGGATCTAGGGAACGAGTTTGGTGAGGGAGGAATTTGGTGGGAAATAGTACCATAAAAATGATTTTTTTAAAGCCTTATATATGTATGGAATATTACAGTTTCCAAAGAACTATCGTTATAGGTTCTGTTATTTGATCTTAGTAGCAATCTCAGGACACAGAGCAGGTAAGGTCCCCTGCTTACAGCAAGGGCAAGTGTGACCCAAAATGCTTAAAAGTACCCTAAAAATGGCAGGGTTGAGAGGCAAGCTGGACTGGTCTTGTGGCCCAGCCATGCAGTACCCCGTGACCAGCCCAGGCTAGCTCTGCAGAGAAGCAGCTGCCGGCCCCCTATACTAAAAGCTCTCTAAAAGCACTCCCCACCTGGGCTGTCTTTGAAACGAAACTTTCTTCTTGGATAAAGATCCGTTGGGTTTCAGCATCGACCCTCCAGAAATCTTCTCCCTCCCTCTCCACCACCTCCCCGGGCTGGAAAGCAGCTCTATGGCACAATGGACCTTAGCCATCAGGAACGACGGGGGAAGTGAAAAGTCCCAGGAGGGACAGAGCCCAGGTAGCAGTGAGCACAGGGAACCCAAGGGATGCAGGATGGAGGGCGCCCTAAGCATCATCTGCTCTGCCTGCAGGTACAGCCCACATGGTCCCTCCTGGTCCCCAAACAATACACATTAACAACTATTGCCTTCCTTTTCAGAAATGGGCTACATATTTTAAATTCCAAGCCTAAGCATTCCTGTATGAAGACTGAGCAGGCTTTTGTATGTTTATAAGCATCGTACGAGACAAGCTTTCTGCCAGCACAGGTATAATCTCAACGTATCATTTCTAAAATTTCCATTTGCATTTAATGTTTCAATGAATTACAATGGAGAGAAGAGACAGAAAAAAAATTAAACCCATATTCTCTTTTAATTACTTTTGACCCATTTGCTGCAAAAGTAGGGAATGGCATTTGAAGGCTCCAGTCTGTGTGAAGTGACCTTCTCTGTGCAAATGCTTTTGTTTCCTCCTTTAAACAGATGTGATCTCCCTCTTGCCATTAAAAATGAATAGTCAATAAGGCGGGATCTCCATTTATCCTGGGACTCCCCTTAAATAAGCTCTAAAACGCTGCTCTGGGGGCTTAGACTGAAATCTCGGCTCACATCTGCTAGGTCTGGTGCACTTTTTCTATTCCCCCAAAGCTGCCTACCATCCAAGTACCAGAAACTGCCTTTCAAATCTGGCCAGATCAGAAGGTCACCAAAAAAGGAGATAAAGAGTACCCTGCTTATAAAAGTGCTCTTGAAAGAACAACAGGGAAGAATGTTCAAGGTCCAAAGAAGCAAGGTTAGATGTGGAGGTGATACTCCTACTGACCTGTCACCCTCACCCCAAGCCCCCGTTGCCACGTTGCTGCTGAGCTGTGACGTGAGTCTGCTGTTACATGGGGGAGGTTCCCAGCACTGTTTGGTCTTCGAGTCCCTTCTTTAAAACACTACGCTGAAGCTAAGGGCGCGTGGAGACTGCTCTGGCTGGAGCCAGTGGGCCGGGGCTGGAGAGAGCAGGGTGGCCTGGAGCACCACATGCTCTGAGCCCTCACCTGCCGCCCCACACCTGGAGGACTGTGCCACTCAGAGGTCCACAGAATTGCCGTCTGCAAACTGAACTCCGACTTCTTAAAACATTTGGTAGCAGAGTGTCAAATCAACTACTATTCTGAGTTCAGCACTTTTTGCTTTTTGAGCCAGATGCTCTTGGTGAAGTAAGCAGAGTGCCGAGTTCATTCTGGCGTGAGCTCTGTACCTCCCTGGATGCCAGGAACAGAGCGTGGTGCTGGGGAACCAGCTCCAGGGGGTCCTGGAGTTGAACAGCCCTTGACGAGAATGTGTTTCATCCCCCATGGAAACAGTTGGAACTCCTACTCTCAACAGCATGAGCTGCTTTGCAGCCATAGAACCTTCTCTCTGTTCCAGGAATCAGCAGCTGGAGAAAGGGAATCTGAAAGATTCAGGAGGGAGACTTCCATCATCTGTGGCTGAAATGCCCCTGGATTCCCTGCCCAGGGCAGCAGCCTATTCCATGGCCCAAGAGCTTTGGATACTAGAAAATCCTTCCTTTTCCTGACCTAAAATTTTCCCTTCTGTAACTTCTCTCTCCTCACTACCTTAACTGGGGCCTCGGGAGTCAAAGATTAACACTTAGCTTCCCTCCTAAAGACCCAACCCAGCAAGAATTTGGAGACGACAGTATCTAAGCCACAGGGGGCCTGTACATCAACTAGATAAACTTTCACGAGTCAACTTTACGGGGCTCCCCTGGTGGCACAGTGGTTGAGAGTCTGCCTGCCGATGCAGGGGACACGGGTTCGTGCCCCGGTCCGGGAGGATCCCACATGCCGCGGAGCTGCTGGGCCCGTGAGCCGTGGCCGCTGAGCCTGCGCGTCTGGAGCCTATGCTCTGCAACGGGAGAGGCCACAACAGTGAGAGGCCCGTGTACCGCAAAAAAAAAAAAAAAAAAAGGGACAACAAATCAACTTTACTATGTATAGTAGAGGAAGTGACCATTTTTAAAACGCCGGAGACCTGGGCATGTGTAGATTTTAACTTTTGTGCTTTTGTATACTTCCAAGTTTTTTATAATAAAGTGCATCCAATCTAAAAGGAAAGTTAAGGTGAATAAATAAACATTGTAAGGGTAAAGAAGAAGATAGCCCTGCTAGGTGGATAACTCCACTCGCTCTCCACACTGTCATCCTGAATTTGGAGAAAAATGAAAAAAATGTATTTATGAGTTTGCAGGAGCGTGTGATCTCAGGAAAGCAAGTCTCCACCGTTCCTGAAGGAGGGCAACTTGCTTCCTGCCAGAACTCAGCAGAATTTCATTGAGTCCACACTCTGAGCAAGCAGGAATTGCTCCTGCCCTGTGGACTGAGGACAGGACAGGACTCACAGAGATCTGGCCTCTCCTCCCATGCTCTTGCCCTAAGTCGCCTCTGTCTCGCTGACAGATATTTCCTGTTGACAATATGCTTCCCTGATCAGAAGCAGAGAAGCCAACTCCCACTGCCAAAGCCCGATGACACGGAGGGGTGAGATGTTACGAGTCTGATCATACGGTCTCAGGTAGCAAACCGCCACCCTGTCACTGGAAAGGACTTCAAAACCGGAGGCCACATACAATGGTAATAAAAATATAGGCCTGAAGGCATGCCATCATCCTGACTGAGATCCTGCTGTTATTGGCAAAAAAAAAAAAAAAAAAAAAGAGAAAGAGAAGAGAAACCCATTTGGCATGTTTTAGAATTCTTTAACTTAGCTGATTAACCAAACACACATTGTTAAAAACACAGTAGACTTGGGCACTCGTAGATCTGAACTTTTGTAGCGTTGCCTATTTGCAAGTCTTTTTAAGGCCAGCAATACGGGGAAAAGCATAATTTGGGGCATGAACCATGCGCACTGTATAAGACAGATGGTTACTGAGCCCATCTGGCCAGCTACCCAACACCACAGGCTGAACGTGGCAGGGAGTTCTCTGTGCATATCATGTAATTTCCAGGGAAAGAGTTCAAGGGACTCTGGCCCCCTTCCGCATCCCTGGGCAGATCAAGGCAATTCATCCCAACCCCACAGAGGAGAGCATGACCCCCAAATGGCCCGCCTTCCTGCTCTGCCTGGAGGAAAGGTCAGGGTCATGTGATGCCCTGCTCCCCATCCCCCCCACCCCCCTGGACTGCGTCTCAGGCCCCGAGCCTGCAAGGCCGTAGCAGCAGGAGAGGGGCTGAACCAGCTCCATCTGGGCCATCACTCTATCCTCTTCTTCTGGAGTCAGGGTGTGTGCTGTGGATGGGCCTCCCCTGTCCTCATATCACAGTAGTAAATTCTCAGACTCCAGTTTGGAATTAAGGAAACAGGATACCTCCAGCCCTTTTTAAAACAACCAACTTGATAGAGGTATAATTTAGATTATACCCCATCTTAAGTGCACAGTTGGGTGAATGGTAACAAAGGTACACACCCATGTAACTGCCTCCACAATGCATACAAATATAGAAGTTTCCATCACCGCCCAAAGTTCCTTCTCCCCTGACCTGCTTAGACCCATTAAATCCATCTGATAAAAAAAGGCAGACTGGGTTCTACTCTGAAGCTATGCAGCTCTGCCATTTACTAGCTGGGTGACTGGGTTGAGTTATCTAATCTTTCTCCTGGTTTTTCCATCTGAAAAATGGGAGAAGTAATAACATTTAACCCATTGTATACTTTGTGTGTAAATTATATGGTGTGATAAGTGCAGAACATTTAGAGTTGTGCCTGGCGCGTAGCTATCCTTCCGTATATGTCAGCTGGTACTAGTGTTGTTGTCGTCGCCATCATCATCATTCTTCATCGTCTCCATCATCATCATCATCACCATCATCATAATTCATCATCATCACTATCATCATAATTTATAATCATCAGTATCATCATAATTCATCATCACCATCATTATCAACATCAGCATCATCATCATCATCATCACCATCATCACCATCACCATCATTCATCATCATCACCATCATCACCATCAGTCATAATCATTCATCATCATCACCATCATCACCATCATCATCATCATCACCATCATCTTCACCATCACCACCATCATCACCATCATCATAATCATCATCACCATCACCATCATCATCACCACCATCATCACCATCATCACAATCATCATCACCATCACCATCATCACCATCACCATCATCATCACCACCATCATCACCATCATCACAATCATCATCACCATCACCATCATCATCACCATCATCATCACCATCACCATCATTCATCATCACCACCATCATCATCATCATCACCATCATTCACCATCATCACCATCACAAGATATGGCTGGGCCTCCTTCTCTGTGGCTGAATTTCTCTACTGTGGAGGGTGCTTGTGACAGGGCCCTGGAAAAATCACCTTTAATATCACATTATCCCATAATTCTAATAGACTCAGTACATCTGCAAACACGGATTTATTCGCAAAGGTCTGAGTAACGCTCTCCTCAATTGAAAGAGTTTCCTCTACCACATCAGGCTCGCTGAGACCATGATCGCATTGGCAACCCATCTCTGATCCCCTGGGACCAACCTGGTGTCCCCCTCAGTCCCAAGCTCAAGCCTTAAGACGGTCTGATGTCCTTTTTATTGTGGACAAGGAGGGGCTGGAGGGAGCTGAGATTTTTACCTTTTTCCTCCCTGACCACTAGTATAAGGCAGAAAATTAATACAGAAAAATATAAAGAAGCAGCAAGAAAAAAAAATCCCACACACACAACCCCATCTCCCAGAGGCAACTAAATCTAACATGCTGGCATACTTCCTCTCAGGTTTTTGTTGTTTTGGTTTTTTGGTTTTTTTGCTTTTGATTTATTGCCATTTTTCTTTCTATAGCAAGAAGGTTATATCTTACCCGTACATTTTTAACTTAAATTTAGCATATAGACATTTTCCCTTGTCACTAAAAATGTATGTTAACGATTATATAACATTCCAATCTTATGGATATGTCATATAATTACCCCCTATTCTGGACTTGTCGGTTGTTTCAGCTTTGCATTACTATAAATAATGCTACAAGTACTCTTGTGTATAATTTGCCTGTTTGAAATGACAGGCATTCCTTGGTTTGAGAAGCTGCATTTTCTGTTTAGACCGTCTGGGCTGCCTCTGGGAATGCACAGACATCACCCCAGGGGGTGGCTTCCTCCCTCACCAAACCATTCACTCCCCATGTGTTGGAAGGACGTGCTTCGGTGTCCATCCAAACTGCAAAGTTAGTACTTGCTAAGTGAAGGGCTTCTTATGGCCCTGCTCTTATGACGAGAAGATTCTTCTAAGGGATCCAGTGCCCTTGGCTCTTTATTTCTAAGGAGCCATCCTAGCTTTTAGCACCTGTTTTCTAGATGCTGACGTAGTGACTGAGGCAGGATGGACACCTCCATCCAAAGGGGGCCTTTTTACCTCTTAAGACACCATCACTTTCTTTTCTAATCCTCAACAAGAGCGAAGGTTTAAGCAGAATCACAGAAAAAGCTGTAACTGTGAGGCACCAGTTTTCACCCATCCGACAGGCAAAAATCGTAAAGTTTGATGATGCACGTGTTGGCATAACTGTGTCAACACGGGCACTCAACGTTCCCTCTTGGTGGGAACACGAGTCGGCATTACCCCTCTGGAGGGCAATCTGGCAACGTCCATCCAAGTCACAAATGCACATACACTTTGACAAGGTCTCCTTTTATGAATTTATTCCACAGATAAACTCACACATTCTCTGACACAATGTAAAAAATGGTGTTCTGCTCACCAGGGGTCCTGAAGCAGGCCTGGGTGACACAAGGGGGAAAGAGTCAAGCCACGTCTGGGATTCTCGGTGTCTATCAGGAGAGCCGTCTAAACAGCTATCTTCAGGGGCAAGCTGATGAAAAATTACAAGGTGCTGACAGTTGCTCAGGGGAGAAAAATGGCCCTTTAAGAGTCAAGGAAGAAGGAGAGAGGAAGGTCATGGCAGACAAAGTGAGGCATGTGTAGAAAGAGAGGTACCCATGAAACACAGAGGCCTGAGGACAGATGGGGCCAGGGGAGGCCTGAACAGAGGCTGCGTGAACTGTCTGCAGACAGAGGGCAAAGAAAACCTGTACGGTCAGGAGGCAGGGCTGTGGTCAGCAGCAGAGGTGGCTGATGCCATAGATAAGGCCTGGATTTACCCTGTAAGCCCGCGGTCACGAAACTGAAGCGTGGAACTCACTTATATACATTTCTACCTAAACAAGAAATCCAGTTGTACTAATATTTTATACAGATACATGTGACATAACATAATTTCTATGTACACATATTAGGGGCATATGCTCCATTTTTCTTGCTAGAGGTATGCAATCCAAGAGGTGTAGAGATGAATGATCTCAGTGATGGGTAACCCTGGAACTTTCTTCACAGGAAAGTGACATGATAACATTTGTTATGAGGACACCAGGAGCTCAAGACTCCTCCACCTTAATTCCCAGGGCAAGTGAATTTGGAGGAGGAAAGAGATCAGGGACTCTTTCCGGGTGGAGCTGAGGTCCAGCTCGGCCCTTCTGGGATGGGAGGAGCTACTCAGATGAGAAACAAAATCCCACCGCCACACAGAGGAGGGTCACGAGCCTGGATGCATATGTGGACAGCACGTCGAACAGAAAGACGGCCTCCTGCAGGGAAAGCCATTCATCTTCTTCCAAGCAGCTCTTGTCACCCAAGACGCTCCCCTTTGGACCTCGGAGGACAGGCACCTTGGGCCAAATCCCCTGTCAAGGGCTAAACCTGGTTCCTCCCTGGGGGTTCAGAAAATATCAACTTGGTTGGCTACTTTTTAGGAGTTGTGAGGTGTATGCAGTCTTATTTTTCCTCTGTTACGCTTAATTCTATGCTTATTTCAACTTCCTTTATATCCTTCTAAGTGTGCTTAATATTTTAATTCTCTTCCCATCCCTTGGAGACTTTCTAGGGGTCTACGTGCGGCTACTCTGGGAGCGGCGCTGCCTGGCCCGCAGCCTGGGGGTATAGAGACCCTTTCTGTTGGGGACCACGCTTGTACCGTCCCTCTTGCTAAAAGCAAAAGATGAAGCAGTCCCAAACTGTTCCTGGGAAAGCAGTGACATTTGACAGTCACAGGAAGAAATTCAGAGGCCTCTTCATGGTTCATGAGGGATAAGCAGCTTCAGACGGAACTGAAGGGAGAAAAGAAGAAGAAGAACCATAAAGTCGCCAGTGGGATGCCCATTCCCACTCCCACTTCAGTATAAAGACCATCTAAGTGTTCAAGAACAACCAAAAAGGCTGGTGTGGGGGTAGCTATCTAGAGGGAGAGAGTCAGACTCAAAAGGATGCTGAAAAGACCTCTGGAAGCACAGGACACATGCCCATGTCAATATTCTAGCCTGTGGATGGGATGAATATTTAAAGCTGGGCAGGGCTCCACAGGGCCTTCCTGGGACAGACCCCCCAACCCCCATGTCCTCTGCCTGCCTCTTGTCTGTAGAAAACCTTTAGTCAAAAAATGAATTTAATCAGAGAAATGAGAAGATGGAGAAGCAAAGTAAAGCAGTCAAGCAGGACAAAATAATAAGTGAGTCATTAAATAAAGTCACGGACCTTCAGTTCCTCCTCAAGGGATATAGGTAATATTCTGAGCCATATCCTGTGAGCTGTTCTGTAGATCCTGAAACCCCCACCAGGTGGAAGAAGTTAACTACACGATGAGCAGACTGTAGCCATGACCTAAGCTGCCACAATTCCGATTACTGGCCTCAAGGAAATGGGAACAAATCCACACTGGACGTAAAGATTAGCTGTACTTAAACTATCAGGATGACACTGATCAGACGACCCCAGGACCAATTTCAAGATGACTGTCAGTGCTGACTGTGCTGTTCTGCCCCACGGAGCCCCCTCCCTCCACCTAGGCACTGACTCCCCTTTCAAAACTCTTGTCCCCAGGTCCACAAGGGGGAGCTGGCCTTTGGAGATGAGTCCACCTTCTCCCCAGGTTGCCGGCTTCCTCAATAAAGCAACTTTCCTTTCTACCAACACTTGTCTCTTGAATATTGGCTTTCAAGTGGCGAGCAGCTGGACCTGAGCTCGGTAACATACTGAACTGAGTCACAGAAACTCAGCCTCTCTTTTCTGTCACTTGTTCATTCCAATAGAAAGCCCATGTTTGCCACAAAAGAAAAAATACATCTCCCCTCAATTAAAAATACGACATGGCCAGGGATTTTGAACACATATAGGGAAGACTCTTAAAAGTAGAGTGGGAGTGGGGAAACCAACAAAAGCAAAAAAATTCCCCAATCAAGGAACTCAAGGAAGGCACAGAAGATATACAAAAATATTTTTATAACACTCTTCACCATCTGGAGCCCTTTTAATTAAAGATATAAAAACAGCAGGTAAAACTACTTAAGCTTTTATATTAAATAGATCATTTTATACCATATGGCAAAATGATGCCCATAAGAAAGTGTCTTCTAGTTCTACCTCCATAGTTATAGTAATACTATGCAGTGAAGAGTGCTGAAAATTACCAGTGAAAGGTATGGAAGAGTTTAGGTCATTCAACTAACTTTTAATTTGTCTCAATCAAATGGTTTCTAGATAACGTATTTGAAAAGAGAATATAATGGTGATGGAACGTGGGCAGACTTTTGTGTTGATCTTGGCCTTTAAATTCATATTACTGTCACAAGCACATTGGTTTATCTTACATTTGATCATTTTGTGGCCTGACTCAGGAAGGCTACCATATAAAAGATTTTCCTTCTACATTCAAGTTTGCTACTGGGGAGAGAAAATCCCGATGATATATACTTTTTCAAATATTTGAAATACAATATTAAATGCTTTAAGTAAGAGATAAGGTAGCTCATATGATTTTCCTGTAATGAATCAGTTTCAAAGCTTAGAAGCCACCCAACAGGTTTGTTCCACATTTTTTTTTTTTCACTAAAACTATGACCCAGTTTCACAGTCAAATAGCCCATTTAGAATTCTGTACAACTTTCACTAAAATAAAAGCTTTTCCGGCAAACATTCAACCACAAAGAAAAACCAAAACACAAACATTTTGAATTTTTTCTAAGTCTCAAATTTCAATATATTCAAATACTAGGCTTCCCAGTCAGAAACCTAAACCCTTTAATAAAAACAGAGAGGAAAAAAATGGATGCTTCGAAATCAGAATGGTTTGCGCCTCAAACGCAAAAGACCATGCCAACTGCGTTTCATATCATTTCATATCATCATAAGCTCATAAAACGGCACAGACCCAGCCTCTCTATAAGATGAAACGTTTAGAATAGAAATTGACCCGATAGTTGTTTCCAGTTCCGTAGTTATGCAAAGAATACATATAGCTCTGTTTTTTTTTTTAATTGGAGTATAATTGCTTTACAATGGTGTGTTAGTTTCTGCTTTATAACAAAGTGAATCAGTTATACATATACATACGTTCCCATATCTCTTCCCTCTTGCATCTCCCTCCCTCCCACCCTCCCTATCCCACCCCTCCAGGCGGTCACAAAGCACCGAGCTGATCTCCCTGTGCTATGCAGCTGCTTCCCACTAGCTAGCTACCTTACGTTTGGTAGTGTATATATGTCCATGCCTCTCTCTCGCTTTGTCACAGCTTACCCTTTCCCCTTCCCATATCCTCAAGTCCATTCTCTAGTAAGTCTGTGTCTATAGCTCTGGTTTTTATCTTACATTATTTATCATGTAGTTGAGAAACAGATAGTAGATACTGTTGCTGACTACGAGCCAGGACATCTATACATGATGATGTGCCACAGTGCAAAATTCTGCAGGAAATAAAACGCTGGTTCTAATTCTTTTCACATGAACACTTACTGGGCGTCTCTTTATGCTTGAGTGGTAACTTCAGGCCTGATACAAGTGTGGGTTATTAGAGCTTTTAAAACCCTTACAGAGATTAGAAGGCTGCAGAAAAATACTACTGGGGGTTAAAAAACAGCTTTCTGAAATTGCTCGAAATGAACAAATAATGCTTTGCTTTCTTGGACAGCTGTTCCATAACTGAATACAGCTGGGGAGAGGGTCGGCCGCCAGGAGATTTCTATTTGGTTTGCTACCAGGTTTTCTTTTCCAGGATGCTTTCCAACGTGCAAACGATCCTTACTTATCTTGAGCGCATGAAAAAAAGATAATTCTTATTTTAAATTCTTTTCCCTCATGCTTCATCCTTGTTAGATAACGTAAACTGTGGGTTTAAAGGAGACAGCCTTGAGGTTAAGGCAACTCTACTCACCTCAGCTTTAGCTGGACACGGGTGGACATATGGCTAATTGCCTGAAGTTACCTCTGACAGGATACTGTATTCATTCAAAGGCACTGATCCCTAGTTGACACTATTAGTCACTGTTACCAAAACACTTAATAGTAACTATTTATGTTCAAATGAAAAGCATGAGGATGGTAGAGCTCTTTCAGCAGCAGCAAGTAAGCTGTCCACGAAGTAGTCTCCTCGAGTGGGGATATTCTGGGAAATTCCTCTCAGTGTCCGGGTCTGGTCTTTAGCCCTGATCGAGATCTTGCCCCCAGATGGACCCATCTTTACCAGGATGACAGAGACTGATGAATGAAAATGAAATGCCAATGTCTTAATTTGCAATGAAAAATACCCCTCTCCTTAGGATGGCAATACTCTCATCAGATAACCTGTACGTTCTCTCCCTCGAAAGCCGACCAACCCAAGAAGCCAACTTATAATCAGAAAGTTACCTGGTGGACAATTTAGAATTAGAAAAAGGAGAGCTAACTATAGGATTCAAGGGCATAACAACGGCATCCGGCTAAAATAAACCAGTGCGTACATCTCGGCAATCAGAAAAGTCTTGTGAAAAGGTCCATGATATCCTCTACCCTACGTGCTGTGGTCTTACTTAAAGTAAGTGGGAGGTAATATAGTTGGGAGAAAAGAACATGGTATTCTGGGGTGATACAGCACCGAGTTTAGTTTCAACAATTTAAAAAAGTCCTTAAACACAGTGCAAACACTTTCAAAGTAACAGCCATCTACCTGCCAGGAAAAGCTCCTACTTTCAGCACTATTAAAAACATAACGGTGACAAAGTCCACATAGAGCATTAACTATTTCAAAATGAAGCATCAAAAATGGGAAGGCTTGGGCTTCCCTGGTGGCGCAGTGGTTGGGAGTCCGCCTGCCGATGCAGGGGACACGGGTTCGTGCCCCGGTCCGGGAGGATCCCACATGCCACGGAGCGGCTGGGCCCGTGAGCCATGGCCGCTGAGCCTGCGTGTCTGGAGCCTGTGCTCCGCGATGGGAGAGGCCACAGCAGTGAGAGGCCCGCGTACCGCCAAAAAAAAAAAAAAAAGGGAAGGCTGGTAGGTAATCAATTTTGCCAGAGTGCTATCACGTAACTTTTAGCTCGAATTCTTGAAATGCATACATAGATGGAGAGTAGAGTGAGTGACAGCAAGATAAACATGAGTGAATCTCCACCCCAAAATGCGTAAGACTGAAGATGGAAACTGACATGCGCAATGTGTCATCTGGACTGACAGGGAATTTAACACCTAGGCATCTACTTGTCACATCGACTTGTCACGTGTCCAACTGAGATCCAACTTTCTCTTCTTCCATCTTCTCCTCAGAGACGATAAAGTGATTGAAGCAGAGAAGAAGTCTACCCCAAACAGGGCAGGAATGCAATGCAGATCCTTCTCCAGTCCTCAAAGGACACGTTAAGAGGTCCATCCTTTTTCTTCTTTGGGGGAGACATTCTTTATATAGTGTAAACAAATATATTTTATTCCCACAGCATAACATACTGTTGAGCTCCAAGTTTTAATCACCATCTCCTGGCAATCGGCAATCTCTGCATTGCACTAAAGCACTTCTGGGGGCATTAGCCCCAGTCGACCTCCAGCCTCATGTACTATCCATCTATCACGCACCCCCAGCTGAGACTGACTTTGTGTTCGGTGGTTGGTTGACGCACATTACACACATCTACCCAAGGAATGGTTAAGAGGTTTCCTATCGACAATCTTAAAATCTGCTTAACCCCCAGTGTCTACTAAAGCCTTAGAGGTGAGGGCGAGGGGGAAAAAAAAAAAAAGAGTCCACAAAAAAGAACAAAAAAGAAACAAACAAAGAAACCCATCCATATCCTTGCTGCCAGGGGAGGAACCACGATTTTGTCATGGATCTAACAACAAATCACAGGCAGACCAACCCCCGACTAAATAAAGGCCTTTACACTTCTGATCACTCTCTGAGTGAAAACATCTGCCCTGATGCCGTCCATCCAGCACTGGTCCCCACAGCCCGGGACTCGGAACAAAACGGAAAAGCAGTGGAAATGACAAGACTTGGGAGAAGCTGGGGGCTCCATCACGTAACATGTCTGTCTAATGATCCGTAACTAAAAGGAGTAAACTGGTTAGAACCAAATAATAAGATATGATCTCCACCCCCTCCTTCCTTCCCTGAGAGCTAGTGGAGTGCCAGGTCCCTATCCTGCAACATCTATACCCAGAAAGCACTGTCTACAGTTCCCAGTTTCTCTTTAAGTGGAGAGAGAACTCTTAAAGACCAAAATCCTTCTAGCTTTCGGGGCTTGCCTGGTGGCGCATTGGTTGAGAGTCCGCCTGCCGATGCACGGGACACGGGTCCGTGCCCCGGGCCGGAAAGATCCCACATGCCGCGGAGCGGCTGGGCCCGTGAGCCATGGCCGCTGAGCCTGCGCGTCCGGAGCCTGTGCTCCCCGATGGGAGGGGCCGCAACAGTGAGAGGCCCGCGTACCGCAAAAACAAACAAACAAAAAAATCCTTCTAGCTTTTAATGACAGCGCCCCTTCTGATCTTTTTAATGGTTGTTATAACCCAGACCCTTTTTTGCAGTGGCTGGCCTTTATTGAATCTTCCCAAAACTTCAACTTTCTTTCAAGTTTCGAGAACTTTCTCTGTGCACTTACATGTTAATTACAGTCAGTTCAACTGGTGATAACAGTTGGAGACTGAAATTCTCTCGACAAGCTCCCAGGGCAGCACCCCGCAGTGGACTAGGGGCCAGCTGGCCACGCATCGGCCAGACACAGGCACCAGTTATGTGTTCCATGTGGGGACGTGGGTGAATCTGGCAAGTGTGACGTGCTATGACACCCCAATCCACCACCAGGTAAAAGGAGGACGACTGTCTGCTTTATAAGGTCAAATGCCTCTTAATTATTTCAAGAGCTCTCACCAGACCACCTTTCTGCTTAAGACCCCGCAGCCGTTAACTGGTCTTCGGCACTGAGTCTAAGCTGATTTCCGTGGCTCGCGGACCCTGCAGACTCCGGCCCACCAGCCTCATCCCTGCGCCCTCTCGAGGCACTCCCCTTCCCCTCCTCCATTTCAGGTCCCCTGACTGTCCCTGCTGTGGCTGGGCCTTGGCCCCAGCCCTCTCCCTGGCCTTTCCTCTGTGCTCTGTCCATCCAAACTCTTCCAGCCTTCCAGGACCGGCTCAGTTCCACCTTCCCTTGCCCCATTTCCAGGCCTTTCTGCCCCCAACGCTGTGTACCCCAAACAAACACTTCTTGTCTATGGCAGGGTTTTTCATGTTCTGCTGGAACTCAGGATTTCCAAAAGCTTACTGTGCTGTGTGGGATCCCTCGAGTAGAATTGCGCTTTATGACTGGTTGAATCCCAGAACGTGTACCCATTTCTTCTTCTCGTCTCCAGATTACACCCTCATCTTCACTCCTGGCTGGGCATGGCCTCCAAGTCCAATCAGGCCAGGAAGTGAATGACAGCAGAAGATGCTGAGTGGGGACACTGGTAGGTAAACGTCATTTGACTCTGACCTGGGTGAGGGTGAGTTGGAAGTAGTCAAGAGAAATCGCTCTGTTCCATCCCATCACTCTAGCTTCTCCTGTTCATTTGTCAACAATCATCGCTTCAGACTCCTACTTGTAAACTACACTTCTGAGTTCAACCTAGTAGAGATGAAACATGTCCAGGGCAAAGCCCAATCTAAATACTCTAAGGATGCACAAGAAATTTATGATGAGCTGTGCAGAAAAAGAATCATTTTCCATGGCAGCTAATTACCCTCTAGTTCATCTGTTGGGCAAGTTTAGATTCTTCTATGTTATGTTCTATTAATAATCCTTACAAGAGTCAACTGAACTCACTTATCTTCTCCCTGCCGCCCGCCCTGGCCCTGTAACCCACAATTTCATTCACAGTGGGTTTGTCGATGCAGACTCAGCAAGTAATTAAAAATAAGTCTCAATTGGCTGCTTCAAGTGGGAGTGAGAGCTTCCTACTACCCTTTGTTTTTTCGGTCAGGAAGTCACAGCCACACATGTTGGTTTTTTGCCACTAAAATGTGGCAACAATGTATGTGAAATGATTAACCATCTCTCTCTTCCCTCAAATATCCATCATAAATCAATATAAACTCCAGGCTTCAGACAAAGCATTCCCTTAAAAAAAATTAACTGAGATCAAATCACTAGGGGATAGTATAGTACGGGGACCAGAATACCTGGGATCAATCCCAGCTTTGCCGCTTGCCCACCGAGTAACCTGGAGCAAGGGACCTGTCCTTCCCAGTCACTGCCCTCATGGGGTGTTAGGGAAGGAACAAGGCAGTGCATCCACAGTGCTTAGAACAGTGCCTGGCTGGGGATTCCCTGGCGGTCCAGTGGTTAGGATGCTGCACTTTCACTGCCGAGGGCGCGGGCTCCTTCCCTGGTCGGGGAACTAAGATCCCGAGAGCCACGCAGCATGGGGAAAAAAACCAAATGAGAACAGTGCCTGGCTAAGTGCTCACCAGGTCCTAGCTACAAGGACAGCAAAGATGACCTGGCTGGCCATTCTCTCCATCTCCTAACTGGCCTCAGAACAGCCTAGATAAGGATAACTACGTAGACACTGCATACAGCTACCAGTGCTTTTGTACCCTTTAAGAACCATCTTTCTGAAAACAAACACTCAGTTATTGGTTTTCATCAGAAACTGGGCTATTCTGGACAAGTGTCGGCAGGTACCTTGGAATCTACACCTCTAAGTGCAGGAACACGGGTGCCCCTAAGAACTGCTGGAGCTTGTTCTTTCTGTACCTTACCCGCCGAGGAACAGAATGAGTCCCCGCGCGCGTCTCCCTGCCCTGCATGCAGTGTTGTCGGAGTCGGGCGGCTTCCACTTGGTTGAGGTCATTACTTTTCCTTCATCAGCTTCCGTGACTTCCCCACCGATTTTTGTCTCCAATCCTTATCTAGCCCCGGGGATTTGGCAACTGGTTTCCCAAACAGCTCAGGCCTTGGTAAGCACCTCCACCCCAAGTTCTAGAATCTAGCAACGGCAAGTAACTCCAGGGCACCAGCAAGGAACTCCAGGGCACCGGCAAGGAACTCCAGGGCACCGGCAAGGAACTCCAGGGCACCGGCAAGGAACTCCAGGGCACCAGCAGACTTGGCCTCTGATTATGAGGCGTGAGATCGGAAACCACACATTCATCGCTGGGCTGCGCTTTGTGACGGATACGTCACCTTAGAAAACATTCCAAACAACTCTGTCGAGAGGGCAAATTACACAAAGAACCCGTGGCTCCCAGCTGAACTCATTCACCCTTGGTCATGCAACACATAAGGAGCGCTGGCAAAACCACTGGTGCAATGAGTCACGATGACCAAGATTCCGATGGTCCCAGGTGGCAAGAACCCCTCAGGTATAGTGATGCGGGAAGAAAGAGAGACTCTCCATGGTGGGCTGCAAAGCAACGAGAAAAGACAAGGACGACATGTTTTTGGACAGATCTTCATTTATGGGTTTAAAATATATATACTAACTTGAACTAATAACTAAGAGTTGATCGACAGGAGTCCTGACCAACCAGCCATAATGAACAGATGGGGACTGAGAGTCTCCAGACTCCACTAAGGGCTCCACGTGGCCAGGGAGGTAACACCCAGGATCTGGACTGAGCCAGTCAGCACAGCTCATTCCCCTTTGCCACCGTGTCCTGGTCACATGACCAGAGCAGATCCAACAAGAAGGGATGGGAGAGTTCTTTCCGGGGATGCTGGGAACGGGGTGCATATGGCCCTGTGACCCACTGGAAACCATCTGAGGATCTCAAGGAGAGATCCTTAAAGTTGACACCAGGGAAAGCAAAGCAGATGGAAAAAAAGAAATCCGGACCCTTAGCGAATGGTGCTGACCCATATCAAGATTTGCCCGATGCCAGTACGTGCCTTTTGGCTTTTTAGTTTAATAAACCAATACGCCCTTTACTGTTTAAGCCAGCTTTGAGTTGTGTTTCTTTGACTTGCAGTCTCAAGAGTCCTGTGGCAGGATGCATGTAAGATAAGCGCTTGATTACAAAGCACGGCAGCGCGACTTGCTGAACATTGTGAGTTTAATTCACTTGGTAAACATTTTTCCCTTCAGAAATGGTTGGTATAAACAGTAAGCTTCAGTCTATTCCAGACTGGATTATTTTACTATGCGGAATCACAATCATGATTCCGTACTATTTTTAAAGGTACACAAAGCCATTTCTTTGGGAGCCACAGAGTAGGCAAAGGGAAGTGAAAGAGACAAAGCAGAAAAGCTTCTGCGTAGTAGTCCAGGGGAGAGAGCTGACAGATAGCCAGATTCCACAGATTCACACAAAAACTTCGTCCAGTCATTGCGAATAAGATCACCTAATAATAAAACAAGAGCAGTGCACCAATCAAAAGCTTTCCAGTTAATTCCTTCTGGCACAAATGTAAATGCCACCCACAGGGGGTCTGTCATCAACCTTCTCCATCACTGCCTAAGAAACACTCCCTGTAGCATGTCTCCACGCTACATGTTTCCAATAAGGACATTCCTGCAATGTAAGGACACTGGTGTGGGCTGGGAGGCGTTGTCAGGCCTGCACTGCAAACGGAGGCTGAGATCTGCAGAAACTGAGTCCTTTCCTCAAATTCACAGGACTACAAAGTGGGAGGAGCCAGACGTTGGAAGACCCAGGTCTCCTAACTCAAAACCAGAGGTCCTTCCACCATATTACCTTGTGACTCCCCAACAGTTCTGGAAGTATCTCCTGTCTATGAGAGCCAGTAGGTTGACACCAAAGAAGTCTTCCTCAGACCTCCTATAAGAGCAAAAGATTAAGAAACAAGCAAGCCAGACAATCTAAAAAAGGGAACAACCAACCTCTGAACTTTAAAAATTAGCTCTAGGGCTTCCCTGGCAGTCCAGTGGTTAGGACCCTGCGCTTCCACTGCCGGGGGCATGGGTTCAATACCTGGTCGGGGAACTAAAATCCCGCAAGCCACGCAGTGTGGCCAATAAATAAATAAATAAATAAATAAATGAATGAAATGAAAAAATTAAACAAGCAAAAAAACCCAAAAAGCAAACAAAAAAATTAACTCTAGAAACACATCCTTTCATCATACTCCCAGTTCTAGCAGCCATTCCTAATCCCCACTGGGCACAAAGCTTTGGTTGGTACTTGAAATACACAACACACCAAGTCAAATATATGCTGATGACGTCACTGATTTTATATTTTTCAAAAATATAATTAGGATTCAAGAGCTCTGGGGCTTCCCTGGTGGCGCAGTGGTTAAGAATCCGCCTGCCAGTGCGGGGGACACGCGTTCGAGCCCTGGTCCGGGAACATCCCACATGCCGCGGAGCAACTAAGCCTGTGTGCCACAACCACTGTGCCTGTGCTCTAGAGCCCGCGAGCCACAACTACCAAGCCCACGTGCCACAACTACTGAGCCCGTGTGCCTAGAGCCCGTGCTCCGCAACAAGAGAAGCCACCGCAATGAGAAGCCCACACACCGCAACGAAGAGTAACCCCCGCTCGCCACAACTGGAGAAAGCCTGTGCACATCAACAAAGACCCAATGCAGCCAAAAATAAATAAATCAAAATAAATTAAAAAAAAAAAGATTCAAGAGCTCAAGTACTAATATCTATAGTACCTAAAAATTTTTACTAGCATTTTTTGAGGCATTTGTATTTTTTCTTGAGAGTTCAGAAGTTCATCTGTTTTATCTACATATGTATGTATGTATTTTTTATTGAAACATAGTTGATTTACAATGCTGTGTTAATTTCTGCTGTTCAGCAAAGTGATTCAGTTTTATATATATACTTTTCAGAGTCTTTTCTATTATAGGCTATTTTTTTAACATCTTTATTAGAGTATAATTGTTTTACAGTGGTGTGTTAGTTTCTGCTTTATAACAAAGTTAATCAGTTATACATATACATATGTTCCCATATCTCTTCCCTCTTGCGTCTCCCTCCCTCCCACCCTCACTATCCCACTCCTCTAGGTGGTCACAAACCACCGTATTATAGGCTATTATAATATATTGAATATAGTTCCCTATGTTATACAGTAGGTCCTTGTTGTTTATCTATTTTATATATAGTAGGGTTAATCCCAAGCTCCTAATTTATCCCTCCCCCACCCCCTTTCCCCTTTGGTAACCATAAGTTTGTTTTCTATGTCTGTGAGTCTGTTTTTTTAAATAAGTTCATTTTTATCATTTTTTTAAGATTCCACATATGGGTGACATCATATGATATCTGTCATTCTCTGTCCTACTACATTTAGTATGATCATCTCTAGGTCCAGCCATGTTGCTGCAAATGGCATTATTGCATTCCTTTTTAGGGCTGAGTCATATTCCATTGTATACATGTACCATACCTTGTTTACTGATGTAGTCTTTATACAAAAAAAATTCATTTCTATGTTGTAAGGAGTCAGAGTAGGAATAACTGGAGGATCAACTCCTAAGGAAGAAATGTAAGCAGATGATATCTTAGCTTCACACCAGAACCTTAAGCTTTTCTGGTATTCCTAAACTATAGTTCACAGTAGCTTTGGTGGTTTCACCTGAACAGGGTATCCAAAGAGTATCTTTAGTTTAAATACACCAAAGGCCTTTGGAAAATAGGCAAAAAACCCACAGCACTCTAATTAACAGTAGGAAAAAGCATTCTTTCAAGATTGTTATGGCTCCCTTATCATGGTTTTAAATAAACTTCTACTTAACAAACAAAACACTCTTCTTAGCAGACATACCACGTAAACAGTCCAATTAAATATCTTCACTGAAATACTGACTTTGGAATTCATCCTGAGGTCTGATTCAGATGCGTGTGATCTGATCATGACAGTTTCAGAGCTACAGAAGCTAAGTGCTCACCTGGATCTCACCTGTTCAAAAAATAAATTTAGTACAAGGGAAATCTTAATGGTTCTCTATTTCAAACTGGTATATCTCCAAGCACAAGCAGAATTTCATCTTGCTCTAATTCAGACCTGGAACAGTTGAGGGGAAAAGTCACTATTTTGTATGCTTTCTCACAATAGGTATAAAAATAAACAATACTTATGATGTGTGTGTCAGACTAAAGTGAATGCCAATTAATAAAGGAAATTGCAATTAACCAAGTCATTATTTATGGTACTGCTTTTGCTTCTGTTGTCATGACTAATAATCTGTTTAGGCTTTTTTTGCCTTTATTATACCTGCTAATGTCCATAAATAAATAAATTCACAGTAGAGACCTAATATTATATGTACATTTTACTTGAAACCAAAATAAAGGAGACCAATGACATTTATGAAGTATATATTCTGATAGTCTTAAGGAACCCCAAATTTGAATATGACATATATTTTCTCCTATAAAACTTGTTTTTAGTTAATAAGCATCACCTTCTAAAACCTCGTCCCTTCTACCCCTAGCACCCAAATTTACCTTCCTCCTTGGGATTGTTTTATTTTTTAATAAGCTTTCAATTTGAGAACAGTTCTAGATTTACAGAAAAATTGCAAAGGTAGTACAGAGAGTTCCCACATAGCTCTCATCAGTTTCCCCCATTAGTAACATCTTATATTAAATAGGCATATTTGTTACAATTAATGAAGCAATATTGGTACACTGTTTTTAAGTAAGAGCTATACTTTTTTCAGATTTCCTTAGTTTTTTCCTGATGTCCTTTCCTGACCCAGGAACCCATCCAGGATCTGTCATCACGTTTAGTCATCATGTCTCCTTGGACTCTTCTTGGCTGGGACGTTTCTCGAACTTTCCTTGCTTTTGATGACCTTGACACTTCTGAGGAGTACCGGTCAGGGATTTTGTAGAATGTCCCTCAGTTTGGGTTCTTCTGATGTTTTTCTCATGCTCAGACTGAGGTTATGGGGTTTTTTCTGTTTTGTTTTGCGGTACGCGGGCCTCTCACTGTCGTGGCCTCTCCCGTTGTGGAGCACAGGCTCCAGACGCACAGGCTCAGTGGCCATGGCTCACGGGCCCAGCCGCTCCGCGGCATGTGGGATCTTCCTGGACCGGGGCACGAACCCGCGTCCCCTGCATTGGCAGGCGGACGCTCAACCACTGAGCCACCAGGGAAGCCCTGAGGTTATGGGTTTGAGGAGGAAGACCACGAAGGGAAAGTGCCCTTCTCACCCCATCATGTCAAAGGTACATACTGTCAACTTGGCTTATTACTGCTGACGCTGGCCTCGATCACCTGCCTGTCTGTCAAGTTTCTCCACCCATAAAGTTACCCCGACCCCTTTCCACATTATCCTCGTTGACAGGAAGGTCACTGAGCACAGCTCACACTTAAGGGGCTGGGATTATGTTCCCTCTCCTAGAGGGCAGAGTATGGACATCAGTTATTCAGAATTCTTCTGCCGAGGAGGTTTGTCTTTTCCTCCATTCATTCATTCATCCACTCCCTCCCTCCCTCATTCATTCATATCAGTATGGACTCCTGGGGCCTCAGAGTTCACTTTCAGGAAGAGGCAGGAAGGGGTTTTGCTGTTGCCTGTGCATGTGCAAAGACCAGGGAAGACAGAGGCCGCTGATGTGGACACAGGACAGTCACCAGCCTCCTGATAGCCCCAAGGCTTCCCTCACACACCAGTCTCAAGGCCCACAGTTGAACTCTCTGCTGTGATGTAAAGTCCTGTGTGGGCTCAGTCTGAGCACTGAACTGCAAGTGCAGAACCCACCCGCCTGCTCATGTCAGTGCACATCCCTGCTTTCGTCCTCAATCCCATTGTTAAAAGTGACCAGCAAATCACAGAGGGGACGCATAAACACTCGGAGTCCAGATCCTATCGGGGGGTGAACGACTAGGACTCGCCACCCACCCCGACAGCCTCTTGCACAGACCTGCGCACTTGGTGGCACGTGCGCTAGTGGATTTTTCAGGCTGTTCAGTGACTTTAGGATAAACATTTCTGCAACTCTTGATAGGGAGTGTATTTGGACCGGGAGGGGTGCCTACCTGTAAAACACGGCAGGTGACATAATGCAGGCTGTACAGAGTGTAGGGGAACCTGCAGAGAACATCACTCAGAGATGACGGCTGAGGTGGAGCCAGAATAACAAGAGTGTGTGATGCAGAAAGGGGGTGGAGTCTAACTCTCTCAATATTTGCAATGTAAATATAAAGTCGAATGAATGCTTTTAAATTTGCAATCTCGCTTCTGCCAGTAGATCTCAAATTTTTCAGGTGGCAGAACACCTAGAAGTGATGGGGAAATTTGCACTGATATGTAGGTTTACCAAACTTAAAATAAGTTTCCAATCTGGGGTTGGATAGAATTCCTCTTGTAAAAGGTTCTAATAGAGACAAGCAACATAGATAAGAAAAATGTATTGAAGGAAAAATTTGTTTAAAATTTTATCTAATTTATCTAAAGGTTTATCTAATATTTTCCAGGATGAAATAGGAAAAGTCCCCAAATATTCTTATTTGGAATTGGAATATTCCAAATATTCCTCTTCTCAAATAGGGCTTTTTGTGAGCTAAACACCGCTGCTTAGCTCACCAAAAGCCTTATTTGAGAAATTCTGGTTTCTGTTACTAATTGATGTAACAAATCCTATTTTCAGTTGACTGAAGGATATACTTCAGAGGTCATTCCGTAAATCACTTCAAAATCCAAATTAGCAAAAAATAAAGAGGTAAAATTTAAAAACTTGATATTCAACAGTTTCCTTAGTTTTTTCAATTGCCGCCAACCGTCACTGTTCTATTTTTAGCTCTGCTATTCACTAATGAAGATTTACGATAAGACACATGGCATTACTTATGAGTTAAATGTGGAAGACTCTGCTCATAGTTTAAGAAAAACTCTGCATTCAAAACAACAGGAAGAAACTATCAAAGAGAGAAAAGTGATACTATTTCAGCAAAGCAGAGAGACAAGCTGTCCTAAAATTATCAACTACTACGCAGAGCTGGAAATAACCCGGGACGTACCCGGTACTTCTGAGGATGCCCACGAGATCCTCACTCTTCTGAGAAGGCAAAGAGGTCATATACCAATGCCCCCAACAGAGGGAGGTCTGCAGAAATAGTAATAATAGCAAAAACAACAACAATAATAATAAAAATGCTCCCCACAGAGGAAGGTTCACAGAGATAACAATAATAACAATAATAAAACTGCCCCAAACAGAAGGTCCATAGAAATAATAACGACAACAATAATAGTAATAATAATAAAACTGCCCCCAACAGAGGGAAGTTCACAGAAATAATAAAAATAATAATCATAACAATAATAATAACAATAAAGAAGAAAGAGGGGAAGAAAAAGAAAGTTGGCCTCTACCCCCATCTGACTTCAGAGTCTTCTACCTTCAAGATGCAGTTTAGACTAAGCCCTTGACCCCAGCACCAGAATCAGTTCTTTACTGGACTGGAGGCCCACCCCCCAGAGATCCTGGTCCCCCAGCTCTGAGGCAGGGCCCAGGAATCTGCATATTTCACTAGCATCCCAGGATTCAGATGCAGGAGTCCTTGATGACCCTCGGAGACACTGACTTGGGGCTACAAAGCACAGGTGACCTGCAGGCCAAACCAGCCCTCCACCCGGGGACTCGCCCCACAGGACTTTTAGTAACAGGACAGATGTGTCAACCTAATTATACGTCACAGCATTAGCGAGTACCACTGGGACGGGCTTCTCTCAGTCAGTCTTTACACTGAATTATATTCAATTCCACACTCATCGCTTTAACTCTCCCACGTTAACTCCACTCGGGTCCCATCAGCCAGTCGTACAGCACAAAGGACTAATGACAAATGGAAAGTAAGCATGAATCCAGCTCCCATAAAATTTTAGCTCCCATTTGAGGCCCTCTGGTATGGGAGTCGGACCCTCGGCACCCTCACTTAGCAGTGATTTCAGGAATGCAGTGCTGAGTCGGTTTCTAAGCACTGCGCTGCTACTGAAACGGCTCAGAGGCCTCCCCTTTGAGTCACGGCTCAGAATTACACTGGCCACGTGTTCCCTCCACAAGCAGAGGTTGTGCCACTTGCCGTTCCTCCTCCGTACCCGTGCTCAGAGAATCCTTCACGACCACGTGTGATGCTGAAACAGCCGGTCTCAACTCTTGTTGAATCTGGGGGAGGGCGTTTCAAAATTATCAGTGTTCGGGCCCCACCAGACACCTGACTCCGAATCTCTGGGTGCATCCCTGGGCACCAGTGTTGCTTAAAAATGCTCCCAGATAGGGCTTCCCTGTTGGCGCAGTGGTGGCGAATCCGCCTGCCAATGCAGGGGAAACGGGTTCAAGCCCTGGTCTGGGAGGATCCCACATGCTGCGGAGCGACTAGGCCCGTGAGCCACAGCTACTGAGCCTGCGCGTCTGGAGCCTGTGCTCCGCAACGAAAGAGGCCGCAATAGCGAGAGGCCCGCGTACCGCGATGAAGAGTGGCCCCCGCTCGCCGCAACTAGAGAAAGCCCTCGCATAGAAACAAAAACCCAACACAGCCAAAAATTAAATAAATAAATTACTTAAAACAAACAAACAAAAATGCTCCCAGGTAATTATAACGTCCACCCAGGGTGCACACCCACTGGGAACGCTTTTGTTCCTCACAAGAATGTGAGCACCTTGCAGGTGCGCAGTTTCTTCTGCTTTGCCTCACGCGTGGAAGACTTAATAAATTATTGCTGAATGAAACTGAATGTACTTACATACCAGACAACTTCTACTGCCGTAACAGCTGAGCAATCCCAGGGATAAAGACGGGGCTGCCATTTGCCACGTCATTTTTCCCACTAATCCTGCGACACTGTAACCCTCCAGGTTGAAGGAGGTCCGGTGAAAGAGTGAACCACCTTCTCACTGTTCCTCCATCTTGGGGCTGAGACGTGTTCTACAAGTTCTTAAAGTTGGCAAAGGCAGTGGTTTTCACCAAATCCTAGGAGGTACCTCTGAAACACTACCGTGATTGAAAATAAGAGCCCAAAATGGCAAATCCCAGTAACTAAGTGCCTTCTGCCAGTCATAAGGGTGGCCAGACTTAGTGAATAAAAATGCAGGATGGGGGCTTCCCTGGTGGCGCAGTGGCTGAGAGTCCGCCTGCCGATGCAGGGGACGCGGGTTCGCGCCCCGGTCCGGGAAGATCCCACATGCCGCAGAGCGGCTGGGCCCGTGAGCCAAGGCCACTGAGCCTGCGCGTCCGGAGCCTGTGCTCCGCGACGGGAGGGGCCACAACAGTGAGAGGCCCGCGTGCTGCAAAAAAAAAAAAAAAAAAGGAAGAAAGAAAAAATGCAGGATGCCTGGTTAGTTTGAATTTCAGATGAACGACAAATACTTTTTTAGTGTAATTACGTCCACTGCGATACTTGGACATACATACACTAAAAATTTATTCATTGTTTAACTGCAACGCCACTTAACTGAGTGTCCTGTGTTTTATCTGGCACCTCTGCCAGTAATAGCCCATAAAGAGTCTATTTGTTGCCTTGCGTTACTTTGTTTCAGGAGAAAGAGAGGATGTATTACAAGATAAAAACATTTGAAAACCCTCTGCTTGCTCCCCAACAAAATACTTTGGTCTTCATGGCATAGGAACTGCCCAGAATAGGTTATAAGCAGAATATTCCTCTCTCCCTTTCAAAGAACTGAGTTCTTCAGCTCTGAACAAAGGACAAGGCAGAAAGGAAACTTTTGTTGCTGGCTGCAGCTGAGCAAATTTATCAAACAAAGGAAGCATTCAACTCACACTCTGCATCGCACACACACAAAATTTCAACAAACTATATGCAGAAGGCGGAAACAGTGATGAAATTTTATCTGGCTAATCCTGTAATTATGAAGTTGTATTCCCTGTTTTTGCTCCTGCCAGAGATGGTGGAAAGACACCAGCAGAAAAGGGAGACAGGAGAAGGGAGAAAATCAGCATAATCGGATTTGCTCTTTCAGCAAACACTGAGGACCCCGGGGGAGCCAGGAGTGAGGGGCAGCTCTGGCCTCCAAGGGAGACGGATGGCGGACACGCGCACACAACTGCTCGCTACAGGGCAGCAAGTGTTAGGATGGAGTTTTCTGCTGAACCCTCGGCACCTGGAACAGTGCCTGAAACACCGAAGCATTCATATTCAATATTTGTTGAATAAAGAGCAAAGGTATGTGCACAGACCTGAAGGAGTGGAAGGGGGGACCAGAGATGGCTCCCCAAGGGGATGACACCTGATGCTCTAAGAAGAGTGAAAATGAGTTAATCGGCCAAAAGCATTCTGGCCTGGAGGAGCAGCTGGTGCAAAGGCATGGCAAAGCCCGAGAGCTGGGCTCCCGGGAGTGAAGACATCCATCCACCAAACAGCGAAAGCACAGACAGGCGTTCAAGAGGGAGGCTGGACAGGGGATGGAGACTGGGGAGTCCATCAGGAAGACAGCTGGGAAAGAGGATGCTCTGGGGGTCCACGGAGGGAGCCCTGGATCACATCTTCCTCTCAAGAGGAAGTGGAGGAAAGGAGGGACCCGAAGGAGACTAAGAAAGGGCAACCCCAGCAGGAGGAGAGGAAGCAGGAGAAGCCACTGCCACGGGAGCCCGGACGGCATGTCATGGAGATGGAGAGGCCGGGGTCAAGGGAGAGAGAAAGCAGAGGGTTAAGGGATGACTTGGGGGTGACAACGGAGAGACGTCACAGACAGCAGCATCTGTGGCAATGGGGTGTGAGAAGTGGACAGTCTGAGGGATGACAGGGCCACGGAGGTGCCGTTTCACAGGTGTGTCTTTGGGTGGGAGAGGCCTCAAGATATGCTGAGATGAAGAGGTGGAGCCTCAGGCAGGAAGACCCTGATCATACAGCTCAGGGCTGAAGGCTGGGATGCTGTGGGCCAGGATGGGGCGGGCGGAGCCGAGAGCTTTTCTTAAGCTCCTTTCCCTTGTGTCGCCTCCTCAGCCCCAGATGCCCTACAGGAGGAACTAGCCTTGGCCCAGCTGTGTCTAAAGCCCACTCCCGAGCATTCTGGCTTTCACCTGGGCAAGTGGCACGCTTCCGGAGGCGAGGAAATGAACATTTCAAGAGGTAATTGACTAGGTGATGCAACTCCACCTCGTTCATTTAGAAACACAAAACAAAAATAAAACCCCCATGAGCCAGAAAGACAAAGGTTCACACAGATCAATCATTCTGCTGGTTCCTCTAAGGTCTCTGGGACTCTTCAGGCAGCCAAGAATCTCCACGGAGATAAATTACGAAAAGGTCACCCTGGAATCCTGCTGCCTCGACAGTGCCTGAACCACCTTCTACGCAGGGACAACGAAATAACACAGCTGGGGCAGCTGGCAGCTGTGTTACTGTGTTATCTAGGTGTGGTGCAAAAACCACGTCTTTTGAATAAAACAACTCAAAGATCTACTCAGTCGTTACTCTTTTAAAATAATTATGGAAAAGAAGTCGGGACTCTATATCTCTGAGTAACAACAGTCATTGTTACTGTTATTTCTTTAAATGAGCCCCAAACAGCTGGCAATAAGTGGCTTATTCAAGATGCCATTTGCACAATCTGAAAAAACCACACTACCATAACATGGATAAAAACGTGTAAGCTTCACGGTTTGTAAGAACTGCACTCCACAGAAAAAGAAACGGTATAAAAAGGCAGTTCAATATCAAGTGCAAACTGGAACCAGACCAATATCGGTACTTCTGTTGCTCCTCGAAATTATTTTCATCAGGTCAGAAACATACGCAGTCCAGCTGGAGATGGTCTAAAGGCAGGTTAAAGATAACCGAACGCGTGGGCTTCCCTGGTGGCGCAGTGGTTGAGGGTCCGCCTGCCGATACAGGGGACGCGGGTTCGTGCCCCGGTCCGGGAGGATCCCACGTGCCGCGGAGTGGCTGCGCCCGTGAGCCATGGCCGCTGAGCCTGTGCGTCCGGAGCCTGTGCTCCGCAACGGGAGAGGCCACAACAGTGAGAGGCCCGCGTACCGCGATAAAAAAAAAAAAAAAGCCGATAACCGAACACGAAGTGCACAAATCAGGATCACGGGAGCTGCGGACAGTTTTTATTATGTACATAATTAAGTACATAATAAACATTTTAACTGTATGGATGTTTAAGGATGTGAATACGCACATAGAAAAAGATGTGGAGCCCCTTCCAAGACATCTGTGTCCATCACGACACCCGAGTGGACTACATCACCTACCTTATCTTTTTTTAGTGGTAGGAGTTTATTAATTAATTTATTTATTTTGGCAAGCGGGGCCCACTCTTCATCGCGGTGCGCGGGCCTCTCACTATCGCGGCCTCTCTTGTTGTGGAGCACAGGCTCCAGACGCGCAGGCTCAGTAGTTGTGGCGCACAGGCCTAGTTGCTCCGCGGCATGTGGGATCTTCCTAGACCAGGCCTCGAACCCGTGTCCCCTGCATTAGCAGGCAGATTCTCAACCACTGCGCCACCAAGGAAGCCCCTCTAGGTAGCTTTCTTTAAACTGAGATGTTCAAAACCTAAGGAAAAAGCAGCAGCGCGTTTACCTGGTGGCAGGCGCAGTGGCCGAGTAACAGGGCATATGAGAGGAGCCAGACAAAATGGATTGCTTCCTGGCTCTGCCTCTGTCTGTCTCTAAACATTAGGAACTGACTGGCAGTGGACAGCCTCGCTATTTCAAGTGTGGTCCCTTGCCCAGCAGCATGGTAAGAGCTGCAGCATCTTAGGGGCCACACCGGACCCACTGGACCAGGATGCACGTTGAACCAGACCTGCCAGGGATACACGTCCATACTGGAGTTTGGGCAGCAGTGGTCAGCAGAGCAAGATCGGCTGGCTTTCCTTCTGGTCGTTCCACACCTAAAGGTAATACGGAGACTAGGCACATCACCTCAGGAAGTTATCAAGTGCTCCTTTCATTATATTACATTTCATTGTATAACATTTTTCAGTTGTATTTACCTTTTCTCTAAAGTAACAGAGTCTTCCTTTTCTTTACCCACAGGTCTTTTTTTTTTAATTTTATATTTTTTATACAGCAGGTTCTTATTAGTTATCTATTTTATACTTATTAGTGCATACATGTCAATCCCAATCTCCCAATTCACCACACCACCACCACCCCCTGCCACTTTCCCCCCTTGGTGTCCATACATTTGTTCTCTACATCTGTGTCTCTATTTCTGCCCTGCAAACCTGTTCACCCGTACCATTTTTCTAGGTTCCACATATATGCGTTAACATACGATATTTGTTTTTCTCTTTCTGACCCATAGGCCTTTATTTTTCAAAGTAGTTTGGCTTCATGCTACCGTCTAAGGTAATGTCAACTTTTTATATTATATACACTAATAGGGCGGGGCGAAATGGAAAATGCTTCTCAAGTTCAATTTTAGATATGATTATATAATTTTTTTCCCTCTTCTTTTTTTGGTGACAGTTGTTAATTGACTCGTTAGCAAACCGGTGTTTTCACAGCAAGCTAGGAAGTCACTTAGACCGTTATCCAGAAAGATGACATGTAATTAGAACCACACAGAAGAGGCCAGGGCTGGTGTCAACAAAAGCAAGGAACAGGGCTGCATGCACAGGTGTCCACAGCAGACCTAAGTGTACATGTCTCCGTCGGGAGCAGCAGTCCTACTCGCTGAAGAGCTCACTGCACCCACTGTACTGTAAACCCCGGCAGAGTAGCGGTCATGAATCTATTTTACACTGCCTGACAAAGAGTAGGAGGGGGTTAATAAATACCCATGAATGAATGAGTGAATAAAGGAACAGCTCTTAAATCCGGGCTCTCCCGACAACACTCTGCACCTTACCTTTCAATTCATGCAAAAGTGAGGGAATTAAAGTGACCTCCTGATTCCCAAGCAGCCACTCCCTACACTGAGAAGTCTCCCCATTGCTCCCATGAGGACCACCAGAGGGGCCTTTTCCTCTGGGAACTAAATCGCTCCCAACCCGTCACTACAATAGTTACCATCAGCTCCTTTATCTCGATCACTTCTGGACTTGGAAAGATAAACACAGCACATTCAATCACTCTTACACAAACTAAGATCTAGGCATAAGTGGTTATTTTCAACAATGGGAGTAATCTCCAAAATATACAAACAGTGCACGCAGCTCAATAACAAAAAAGCAAACAGCCCAATCAAAAACAATGGGCAGAAGATCTAAATAGACATCTCTCCAAAGAAGACATAAAGATGGCCAAAAAGCACATGAAAAGATGCTCAACATCTCTAATTATTAGAGAAATGCAAATCAAAACTACAATGAGGTATCACCTCACACTGGTCAGAATGGCCATCATCAAAAAGTCTACAAACAATAAATGCTGGAGAGGGTGTAGAGAAAAGGTAATCCTCCTACACTGTTGGTGGGAATGTAAATTGGTACGCCCACTAAGGAGAACAGTATGGATGTTCCATTAAAAACCAAAAATGAAGCTACCATATGATCCTGCAATCCCACTCCTGGGCATATATCCAGGGAAAGCTGTAATTCGAAAAGATACATGCATCCTAATGTTCACTGTAGCACTATTTACAATAGCCAAGACAAGGAAGCAACCTAAGTGTCCATCAACACTTAGGATGAATGGGTAAATAAGATCTGGTACAAATATACAATGGAATACTACTCAACCATACAAAAGGCTGAAATAATGCCATTTGCATAGATGCACCGAGAGAATATCATACTAAGTGAAGTCAGACAGACAGAGCCAAATATCATAATCACTTATATGTGGAATCTAAAAAAATGATACAAACGAACTTATTTACAAAACAGAAACAGACTCACAGATTTAGAAAACATGGTTACCAAAGGGGAAAGCTTAGCAGGGAAGGATAAATTAGGAGCCTGGGATTAACATGTACACACTACAATATATAAAATAGATAATAAACAAAGACCTACTGTATAGCACAGGGAACTCTACTCAATACTCAGTAATAACCTATATGGGGTCTTCCCTGGTGGTCCAGTGGTTAAAAGTCCTTCTTGCAATGCACGGGATGCTGGTTCGATCCCTGGTTGGGGAACTAAGATCCCACACGCTGAGGGGCAACAAAGCCCACGCGCCGCAACTACAGAGCCCTCGCGCCCTGGAGCCTGCATGCCACAACTAGAGAGAAGCCCCCTCACTGCAACGAAGAGCCCGTGCAGTGCAACCGAGACCTGACGCAGCCAATAAATAAATAAATGAAATAACCTATGTGGGAAAAGAATCTGAAAAAGAATAAACGTATGTATAACTAACTCATTTTGCTGTACACCTGAAACCAACACAAAATTGTAAATCAACTATACTCCAATATAAAACTTAAAACAACAACAAGAAAACACCAAAGTCTCCTCCTTCTGCGGCTGAAATTGACTTTAAGGAGGCTGACCTTTCTGTGCCCTTTTGGTTGCTGTGAGGCGGATACTTTCTCTTAACTGAAAAAGCAAGAATAAGAATGGGGGGGAAAAGGAAAGGAGATGGGGAACAAAGACCAGTAACTGCCTTCTAAATAAATTACACATGATTAGCAGAGGAGGCTCAGGTTACAGAAAGTTATGCTGCAAAAGCCAGAGCCTTTGATGTTGGACTATGTGGTTGAAGATTAACCAACCAAGCAGAATAGATGGGAAAAGAGGTTTTATAATAACTGGGGAGAGGAAGACAGATAGGCGTGGCAACCAGTTCACAGACTTAAGAATAACACCCACTACTCAATATGCCCCGTGGGATGAGACATGAGTTTATTAGCAAATTCAGCAACTCCACTGATACTTTTTCCAACAAAAGAAAAAAAGCAGCTCTTTTTCCAATGCTTTATCGATAAACTCGGAAGACCTCGTTGCGGATGACGCCATTATCCTTATGTCCCCCCCAAGAGCTACGATTCACATGGATGGGGGTGTGGCCCTGGGTGTGCCTCCCTGCCAACCTTCTCTACATGATTAATTCTTAGCCTTCAAACCCCGGCTCCAAAGCCTCTTCCCTGGGAAAGACTCTCGGGCAGCCCAGCCAGTCATTCCCTTCCCTGCAACCCTGCACGCTTTGCTTTTTGCTTATCCCTGTTTTCCCCTCATGGAAGCTTGAGTTCCAGAAAAGAGGGGCTGGGTCTTAATTATCTTTGCAAATTATCTCAGAAACAGTGAGTGTGAATCCCTAGAACAACTGAGAGACACGCTAAGAGGAGAGCAGAGGAGGGTGTGCGGGTGGGACCTCCACCTCCACGGTGTACCAGCACATGACTGCAAGCCACATTGCTTTTCATGTATAAAAAGGAATAATCTCTCTCCCAAATACCTCTCAGGATTATGAGGAACAAAACAGATAATGGCTCTGAAAGCACCTGAAAATCTAATGGATCCTATAAATTTAAGATAATAACATCAATGTTTTGGTGGTGAAAGGTAAGGCAAGCAGACTCTCTGTTGGATGGATGGGTGAACCGATGGGTGGGTATAAAGATGGGTAGATGGATAGATAGGTGGGTTGATAGATGGATGGATGGGTGGATGAGTGGATAGATGGGTGGATGGGTGGATGGGTGTGTGGGTGGATGGATGGATGGATGAATGGATAGGTGGGTGGGCAGACAGATGGGTGTGGAGATAGGTGAGGGGAAGGGTGTAAAAAGAATGGCTAATCAGCCATGAAGCAGCTAACAGAGAGATAAGGTGAGGAAGCATCTAACTTCAAGTCTTTCCAGACCATTCTCTCAGGTAAACATCTCCCTAGGGATTCTGAATTTAGAAATGGGAAGATAGGAGCAGGGAATAGCTTCACCTAATTAACAAAATGTTATCTAACGAGTACACATAAACAACAGCCCTGGTCTAAGAGCTGGCAACTCCTTTCTCATACTTACTTAGCATTCATATAGTATTTTAACATGTATTGATTTGGAATGCATAAGTTTAATATTTAATGTGACATCTAATAGATTTCCATCAAGACACTCAAAGAACCATCATTACAGGCAATGATTCTATCTTTAAATTTAAAAAGGCAAATGAGGTTTATCAAGATAGTTTCAAAAAACTGGTTCAAACAGTAGGGGAGAAAGTTCATAATAGGAGCATTTCTATCAAATTTAACTTCAACTAAAAACCTACGTTACAGCACAAGAATCAGTTCTAAAGAAAATACAACTTGTGCATGAAAAGCCATTTTAACAGTCTGCTCTGCCCAGAGGTGAGGGAGCTAAAAGGATCGCTTTCTGGGTCTCATTTCACTAGGCAGTCTTTAAGTTTACAGGAAAGGAAAAAATGTATCCATAAGAGTATTTGCCAAGGAACGTTGTTTAGGAAGGAGACCTAATTTTGCTGTGGCCGTACTAGTAACATTGGGACAATCCTGCAGGTACTCTGCCTGGAGAGCAGAGCCATATTTTAAGAGGGCTCCCTGGGCTCCAGCAGATGGGCTGTAAACTTGACCAGACTGCAGACACTGTGTCCTCCCCACTCACCAGTTGACTGCATTAACTTCTCTATCCCTTTCCCATATGCTTTCTCACACAGCCACAAACATGTCTAGCAGATGGTAGGTAACAGAGAAAGAAACTGATCAGCTGAGCAAAAAGTGAAAACCCTGGTTCTAAAGAAGGCATCTAAAAACCAATCTCCTCCAACCTCTGATTAAATGGGAATATTTTAAATAATCAAATGACGTGAAACACAAGTAACTTCTTTCACGCCATCCTCAAGAAGCACTGCCCTCTTGTATTACAATATTTAGAATAACAGACCTACATGGATCTAATGCTATTCTGTTTTCCTAACTCGGAATAATCACAGACTTTCTTAATATCAAAAAATATTGAGACAATAATAGAGCGACCAGCAACCCTCAGAGGATGATTTTTCTATCACATTAAACACCAAACCAATGCTGGGCTCTGAGGGTCCACATTCAGGCGTCGGACTGAATACTCCTATCTCGTGAGCATCACAGCAAGAAAATGTTCTAAGTTCGGAAAAAATCCTTTCCTTTTATAAAATCTCTATTTTAATATAAACAACAGAAAGGCTATTTATGCCACTAAATCTGTCTGTCTGGGTAGAAGTCCAAAGAACTCAAAGGACCTGGGGAAAGTACCTTCGCTGAAAGTACCAACAGTATATACAGCAGGGAAGCCGTACACAGGTGTCACTGTTCTTTATGTGGATACAGCTTCTAAAAAAAACAGCAGGCAGCTCTGAAATAGACTAAAAATTAGGAAAGGCCATATGAGGGAAGAAACAGAACTGAAAAAAGAGGACCTGACTCAAGCACCCACTTCTTCCCAAATCCCAGTGAGGATTTCTGGGATGGCTCAGTTCTGTGAAATCTATATGCAGACATGCACGTGCATCTGCAACACCCAATGTACCTTTCTATAGGTTAATGGCACAAGCAGAGGAAATAAGGGGACAATCCTATCTGGTCTCAATTTCCAAATGATATACCCAGTCTTTGGGGGTGATTTTAAATCTCAAGAAATTTCACTTTTTACAGCAGGTCATCTCTTGGTATGCTCAACTCTGATTCAAAATATCTGACTTCTGTGAATAGATATGTCTAGAACTTTATTATTATCTTAACTTTAAAAAAGACTATTAGACTATGAGGAATTGAATCAATATACTCGTGACTCAAAAGGGTTAATGAAATGTCCCAAGTAACTTCTAGAAGCTGCTTAGTCATTTTAAGAGATCCTGGTACTTGCTGGAGTGTATCGACTCTTGCACCTTCCAACTGGCATATATGTTTAGGGTTTTTTTTTAAATTAATTAATTATTTTATTTTTGGCTGCGTTCGGTCTTCATTGCTGTGTGCGGGCTTTTCTCTAGTTGCGGCAAGAGGGGGGCTACACTTCATTGTGGGGCACAGGCTTCTCACTGTGGTGGCTTCTCTTGTTGTGGAGCACAGGCTCTAGGCATGTGGGCTTCAGGAGTTGCAGCACACGGACTCAGTAGTTGTGGCTCACGGGCTCTAGAGCACAGGCTCAGCAGTTGTGGCGCACAGGCTTAGTTGCTCCGCGGCATGTGGGATTTTCCCAGACCAGAGCTCATACCCGTGTCCCTTGCATTGGCAGGTGGATTCTTAACCACTGTGCCACCAGGGAAGTCCCTGTTCAGGTTTCTTTTAAAGAGGAGAACAGGCACTGAAACAGCCCTATATAACCTCTAGTTTTGCACTGGTAGGATGCAAATAATAGACTCTGGAAGGGTTATTTTTGTTTTCTTTTTCTCTCCTATTCCTTCTCTACCCTGACACACACACACACGCACACGCACACGCACACGAGGGTGGGGACCTCATGAATGGGATTAGTGCCCTGATTAAGAAGAGATCTCAGAGAGCTCCCTCACCCGTTCTGCTATGTGAGGACACAGCAGAAAGATGGCCATCTATGAATCAGAAGTGGGCTCTCACCAGGCATCGCATCTGCAAACACCTTGATCTTGGACTTCCCAGCCTCCCAAACTGTTGAGAAATAAACTGCTGCTGTTTATAAGCCAACCAGTCTATGGTATTCTGTTACAGCTGCTTGGATGGACTAAGACACCCCCTTTTAGTCTTTATTTCAGAAGAAAGTATGATCAATATCCCTGCAAGGTACTCATCCAAATCATTAATAAAATATTATTAGAAATCAACTATAAATTATAAATAATCAAATTAAGAATAGGCAAATAAATAGAATGTTGTTAATAATAAAATAGAGACCCAAGTTACACGTGCTTTAGTTCTCTCTGTTAAGATAGATTTCCATTCACAAATGCTTGTCGTTGACCCTTCTCTCTTAAGAGGAGAGATCTAAGTGCTAATTGTGAGGCTGAGGAAACAAGGCACAGCCACACTCGACTACACCCAGTATAAAGTCATCCACAAGACTGCTACTAATTACTGGTTTGAAATCAGAGGTCTGACTAATGTGATTCACCTTATGGATTGAGGCTAGCTTTCATCAGAGCATTTATGTCTTTAGTTCAGCTCTGTCAAAACTACATTAAAAATCTTTCCTTCAATACGAATTCAATAATTTTTCTATTCGAATTCTGAGCTCTAAGAAGTCTAGGCCAATGAAACGTTCATTTGACTTGGACATGGTTGCCTCTTCTCATTACACTCAGGCTTCTCTATCCCTGTGGGGTACAGCTCAAAACAAAACAAATAAGAAACAAACCGATCTTTTACAAACTCAGTACTCACTTCCAAGTTAATTTCTCCTAAGCCAGCTTTTCCAACACCACTGGCTACTTCCCACAATCCCAAAAGATCTTGCCAGTTCTCATATTTGAGTATGTTTATATGTTTTATATAAAGTTAAGCTTCAATTAAGGGCTCAAACTATTTGAACATATTAAATCCATATTTGATCATCTCACCACCCCACCCTTTGTAAGTACTGGGAGTTTTACCTAATTGTTTCTGCAATTATTATTCAGAGCTTCAGCTGATACTGGAAATCACTACAGAACCAACACTGTCTAACCAATACTGCCCCTGCTTCAATATTTGATCACCTAAAGGACGTGTCTCACCTAACTTACAACTTTGAGGAGCACTAAGTGATGTTCTGTGTGCTTATGCTCTCTCAAATACAACTTCCTGTGGCCTACTGTGGGCAAGTCCTCGAAATTTCTAGAAATAAACATCACAGACAACTTACAGCTGTATTTTACTCATGCAACTGTTAACGGTTTCATGTTAAGAGATTCTTGCCTAATTACATTAAAGTACCTTGGTGATGTCCTTAATTTATTTTTCCATTTCTTCTTCAATTGGATTGTAAAATGTGAAAAAGTAAGCACCCCTAAAGAATCAAGCTTACCCCAAAATATACTGTCTCCTCCACAGTACCCTTTTTTTTTTTTTTTTTTTTTGCGGTACGCGGGCCTCTCACTGTTGTGGCCTCTCCCGTTGCGGAGCACAGGCTCCGGACACGCAGGCTCAGCGGCCATGGCTCACGGGCCCAGCCGCTCCGCGGCATGTGGGATCCTCCCGGACCGGGGCACGAACCCGTGTCCCCTGCATCGGCAGGCGGACTCTCAACCACTGCGCCACCAGGGAAGCCCCAAAGAACCCTTTTTTCGTCTAACAAGTGTTTAGCATACTGTTTTCATACAGTAGACATTTCACATTTAGTATTTTAAGAATGGAAAAGGGGAGCATGGCTGTGAGTGAAGGGAAGTGAGGTTGTACAACCATGACCCAGGGGACAACGATGGAACATTCTAGCCGGAGGGGGTGATCTCAACCCGGCGAAGAACGGAGCTAAAGCTGGAACAGGCACATGAGGAAAGGCCAGACGTCATAATTTAGATGCCATACTTTGGGCAACGGGAAGAGAGTTAACGTGTCTCTGCAGGAGAGAAACATGAATTAAAATGGTGTTTGAAGAGGGCCACGTGGAAAGAGCCTGGGTTGAAAGAACAGACTGAAACAGAGGGAGAAAGACACGCTGCTTTACACAAGTACCTGGAAGGGAAAATGAAGAGAGATGAGTGAAGGAATGTTGATGAGATGGGAGGGGAAGGCAAGAATGATGCCTTAACATGAGGCAAGGTCTTCGGCCTGCAAATAAGGGAGTCATTCTCTCCCTTTCTCCAGTCTTTGTTTACCTTTAGGCTAAAGCCCTGAACTCGAGATGGGTCAGGCTTCTGTCCATTCTTGGGTCTGCTCCTCAGGAGGAGACACTTCATTATCCTTCCCCTTCTCCCATCCCCACATCACTCCACCAAGTGGCCAGCGACCCCCGCAGTGGTGGCTCCCTTCTCTGGGCTAAGGTGAACGTTAGTCTTTTGCTCCCAGCGGGATAGGAACTGCAGGAGACCAAGCAGTCTCCCTCTTCCTGCATTCTGCAATCGGGGCAGTGTTGAGGATTATTTGGGTGTTTCCATACTGCTCTATCCTCCACCTGCAGGAGGCGTCTTTTTTTTTTTTTTTTAATTTTATTGGAGTCTAGCTGCTTTACAATGTTGTGTTAGTTTCTGCTGTACAGCAAAGTGAATCGGCTGGACATATACATATATCCCCTCTTCTTGGATTTCCTTCCCATTTAGGTCACCACAGAGCATTAGAGTTCCCTGAGCTATACAGTAGGTTCTCATTAGTTATCCATTTTATATATAGTAGTATATATATGTCAATCCCAATCTCCCAGTTCACCCCATCCCCCTTCCCTGCAGGAGGCATCCTTAATGGTTCTGGGGGTTCCAGGCCCCCGAGCTGGTGGGGCTCACTGGCCCAAGAGAGGCAAAGAAACATCAAGGGGATGTGCTGAGCCTCTGAGACAACACTGGGAGGCCGTTCCACGTTGGGGGTCCCCTATCATTTTATTATACGATGGCTTCGGGGGCTGATGGTGACATTCAGTCGTAACTTTCTTTTACCTCATTTAGTTACTGATAGGTATGTTTCGACAAAGATTAGAGCCAAGTGAAGCCAAATTTCTAAAAGAGGCGATCGCTTCTCCCTGCAGGTGTGAGTAATCCCCGCGCTAGAAGGAATACCGATAATTGCATGCACCTTGCTTGCAAATAAAAGTCACAGCCCACTGAGCTCCTCTGGAAAAAAAAATCGTTATTTTGGTGGTGATGGTGGGAAGGCCCTTTAGGCTCTCCCCAAGGGCCCCCAACAGGGTTGCAATTTGGCAGAATTTTGTTAAACAGATGCAAAAAGCCTCCAAATGTTATCTTCAGCAGCTTGGTCCCCCAAAGTGGTCCAAGCTGTACCATTACCCTGGCTGTATGGGTGCATCATCTCTCACAGTCCTTGGGGGTCAGTCTCTGTACTGGTTTCCTATTGCTACCATAGAAAAGTACCACAACTCAGTGGCTTCAAATAACATGAATTTACTATCCTATAGTTCTGGAGGTCAGAAGCCCCAAATCAGCATCACGGAGCTAAAGCCAAGACGTTGGCAAGGCAGCATTCCTTCTGGAAGCCTTAGGGGAGAATCCACTTCCTCGCCTTTTGCAGCGTCCGGAGGCCGCCTGCATTCCCTGGCACTGTCTTCCTGGCCAGCAGTGAAACATCTTCACCGTCTCTGGCTCTGACCCTCTGCTTGCGTTGTCACATCTCCTTCTCTGACTCTGATCTTTCTGCCTCCCTTTTATAATCCCGAATAATCTTCCCATCTGAAGATCCTTAACCTAATTAGCTCTGCAAAGTCCCTCTTCTCACGTAAAGCACTACTGTATTCTCTGGTTCCAGAGATTAGGACATGAACATTTTTCGAGGCCATGACTCCACCTTCCACAGGGTCTGTGCGGCTAGAGAACACCATTGTCTGAGGTCCCCTCACTTCTTTGGGCCTGGGTTTCCTCACCTGCAGAACAAGAAGTATAAACTTGACCAAGAAGCGCCTTCTGATACTATATAAACGCACCTACCTGGATCTAAAGACATCTACATAAATGTGCTCTATATATGCACCCTTACAATGACCAACTGTATGGATTATAAGGTAGAGGAAGGATCTAAGGGGACACCCAGATTTTGAGTCCAGTTTAATAGAGAACTTAAGGTAAGCTGGACTGGAGAAGGAGGCTGGCAGCTGAGGAGTTTGAGGTCAGCTTCCTGCGCTGAATGGAGACGTCCAGTAGCTTGTTGGACAGAAGGAACTAGAGCAAGAGAGAGAAAAGTTGGAGTCATCCACGTAATAGGGTTTAATTACTGGAATCTCTATGGGTTAATAGATCCTGCAAGGGGTAAATGAAAGAAAAATAGGCAAATGTTTGCAGCCTCACTTTTATCTGAGAGGAAGAGGAGCTGCAAACATTTCAAACAGAGGCTTGATCAGAGGAAGGTGGAGTCGCCTTAAATACGCAGAATAAACTGTTTATTTTAAGGAAACTTATTGTGAAACCCTTTCTAAAGTGGTTAATTGCCTCAAATGTTGCCTATTTACAAGTTTGACTTTACAAAAGTACGTAATGGTTTTCTGAATGTAGGGCACACCATCGGGTCACAATATAGAATTTTTAAGAACGATCACTTCTTATAACGAGTTGGTCTATTTAGGGTGCCGAAGCTTAATTTAAAAAGTACTGTTAAAATACATTCACTTCCGTTTTTGCTGGAACTGAATAATTTAGCCAGGACTGTGGTCTTTAAAGGTCCGGAAGTCATATATAAAAGCAAACTATAAAAGCATTACTGATGTATATGTGTTATCACAGGGCAAATTCTTCCAACTAGATTTCTGAAATGTTTTTATATTCAATTTTTCCTTCAATATAGAGTATTATACACGTCTGTTGCCTGTCCAACTTATTTCCGTGTGCCTTTTCAGTAAGCAGTATTTAATAAAACTACTAAATTAGCATTGGCCAACAATAATGAAAATAAACAGATTTACAGACATATCAGTAATTTGTTTAAAATGAAGGCTTGATTAAAACTGAGAAAGTACCTTCACTTGAAAGCTATTAGTTCGGAAATCCATGCAATATTTTCTTTCTTTTGGTTAGGTTTCTAAGCTAATAAGCTGTAAGTTACCAAGCATTACAGGACAAGTACAAATAGGATACAAAAATAATTCTTAAACTCATCTCAAAGACTTTGCCAGAAATTCCCTAGACATTGCTGTTGCTTCTGCATAGAATTCCCACACCTGGCGTGCAAGGAAGTCCAGAGGTCTCGGTAAGTTCAAGTCCTGCAGTTTCCCAGGATGTGAGCCCATGAGTTTTATTTAGATGTTATGCTCTTAATATACTGTCAGCATAAGTCATGCCTGTTGGATAATCCTCCTGATAGCTTACATCCCTTCCTGGTCTTTCAACTGATCACGATGTTCTAAAAACCGAAATTTGAATTTGGCCAGGAATAGACCTTTTGCAGAGAAGAGAGACAGCCAACCATTCACCTCAAATGTTATGATAGATTGTAGCTTTTCTGAGAGGAACAAAAAAATAGCACATCATTGCAAAATACTTTACTGTTAGAGAATAAGCAGCAACCTAGCTCTGACCTTTCTTCTGGCACATAAAGAGAGTGCTGGGGTTCAAGAATACATGTCATAGAGCACGTCTGCACAGCTTACCACTCTTCAAGTAGGGGCCCCCTCTATCAAGCTGGTCTTAGCGCACAGTTGTGTAAGAGGTGGAGAAAGTCAGAATTAGTAGATACTTGTGAATAACGGTTTCTATAAATTCCCAGGAAAAAAATTAGATACTATGACCACTTTAGGGCAACTCAAATGGAAACACTTCATAAAAACACGCAATCATATGCTGGAGTTGGTTCAAATTCATGACCAGCAAAGCCAAGCCTCATGGTGACAGCTAACTGTTGCCTTTGAAATCCCTTTGCTGATTCAAAGCAGCTACAGTAGGGAGAGCCAAACTTTAAATTTTATCTTGAATATATAAAGAGCAAAGTGATGCCGAGAAATTTTGCAGATGTTAGTTTCCTCTGACATAACAAGGATTCATTTAAAAAGGAAGGTGTCATTTAGGCCTAGGAATCTAATTGGGGTGCTCTGGCCCATGATTTACGTGTTTGAGGTCTCTAAGTAGTTTTTCCTAATCTAAATTTGGTTGGTGCATAACATCTATGTGAGCACAATGCATGTTCAAAGTATGATTCGTAGGGACTTCCCTGGCGGTCCAGTGGTTAGGACTCCCTAACCACTTCCACTGCAGGGGGGCATGGGATTGATCCCTGGTCAGGGAACTAAGATACCACAAGCTGCGCAGCCAAAAAAAAAAAAAAAAAAGTACGATTCATGGAACAGTTTCTACAATAAAAGCAAAACTCTTACAAATTAGGTTTCTGGGCAGGTAAGCATGAAGTTTTTTTCTTAAAGTGTATGCATGGTGCCCTTTAGTATATGCACTAGCTGTCTTCAATCCTTTACTCTTTCTTTCAACACAACCTGAGCACCAGCTCTGTGCAAAACCCTCTACAACCTGCTGCGGAAAATGCAAAGTGGAATCAGAGATAGCATTTGTCTTCGTGGTGTATGTGATCCCGGAGAGCAGAGAAGACATGAATTTTAAAACTATGTTACGAGATAAATTTCAAAATGGTCTGAAGAACTCAGTGGGGTGAAGGCGACCTTCTACAGTTAGAGGAGCAATTGTCCATTCCCTGAAAACACGGAACTAGTTCAAAATCCAGATGCCAGGTAGTGAGACCCTGAGTTCTAGCAGAGCTCCTGGGCTCAGCTCTTTAAAAAGCCATCCTACCCAAACAAGGAAGTAATCCTGGGGAAAAATATTCCAAGATACTTGATCTCCCACTCCAAACACACAATATACTAAGGTACTCCTAGCTGTGCATAAACATCTCACAGCTTGACTTTTTCTCACTCACCGCACAGAATATTCCATTTCTGAGACTTTAGTTACCAGATAAAATATTTAGCAGCAAGCTCTCTGCAAAATGTGGTGTTTGACCTAGACCTAGTAGGTTTTTTGCATGACTTTTTTGTTCCAGTTAAGGCTATGCTTTCCCCTATTTTATAAGTGCACAAACTTAATGTTTCCATATCCCTATTCCAAGTGCAAAACAAAAAATTCCACCCATTCTTTGGAATTAATGGCCTCGTTGAAACACAAATATCATATTCATTGACACAGCTGATTCAAAGAGCAGTAGGGGATTAATGAAAGAGGCTACAATTCAACACTGCTGAGCTAATGTCCTAAACATTCATTTCCTACATGAAGAGACAGTCTTTTCTGTACCTTGTCAATGTTCCCCCTTCCGTAATGTACATTACTAAGTTTATACACAACTCAGAATGGTCTTGTCCCATCACAGCTATAGAAAAAGCGACGCATGAAAGAGACTCCAGCAAATGATACAGCAAGCGATGAATATGAAAACCTTGAATTCAACATGTAGGTAACAAATCAAACCCCAACCGACTGTGGGTAGGAACTCCCTTCCCTGTCTCAACATGAGAGGTGGAAAACCACCTGGGTTCTCTGCTCCCAGGCACTCCCGGGCTCTGGGTTCTGAATATTTGCCATAAGGAAAGAGGGCGAGCATATGGAAAAGGGCGTAAGGCAGGGTCCTAGCAAGAGGATGGAGCGAGCTGGGATGGAGCGCTCCCCGTGCATTCCGTCTGCTGGGCGGACTTCACAGAACACACACCTTTCCTCGAGGAAAGGACGCGGGCAAGGAGTCTGGGGGTCGGGGTGCGGGTGAGGGTCTCCAGGGCTGCAGGGAAACCCTCCCGGGAGACCAGAGAGGCCCAGCGAGGCCCGGCATTGGTGTCCTGTGTGAACGCCAGATGTGCATCCACGGCGGCCTCACTCACCCTTTCGAAAAACCAGGCAACAGAGAAGCCCTCGATTTCGACCGCACAAACCCGTGCAAAGGAACCTTCGGGCTTCCCCCCCAAACAAATTCTTATTTTGAAAACAAAAGACAGGCTCGTGGCCATTCTCAGAGGCGAGCACACTCCTCCCAGGGTTGGAAAGCATATTTGCAGAGGCCAAAGATTAGACAAAAGCCTTGAGCTGGCGACACACAGCCGTGGAAATGATTTTTTTTTAAAAATTGATTAGGGCCTCCCAGTTCCAATTCTTTCTCCCCTTCCGGGGATGATTCCTGGGCCGCCGAGCAGAGCCCTTAAGGCCTGTTAAAGACGTCGCATCGGGAGGGGGAGGAGACCCCGAAACTTTCCCAAACTGCGGCAGGCTGGAGGCGGGCAGCGGCCGCGGACCTCGGGGTCCCGGGGCGCAGGGGGCACCCCAGGGGCGGCGGCCACCCCCTCGACCGCCGCAACAAAAGGGCCGAGCGTAGCCTTCGCGATCGGGCTTCGAGAACCGAGCCCCGAGGTGGGGAGCGGGCGATGGCGACCCGGGGTCTGCCGTTCTCGCCCGGGCGAAGGAGATGGTGCCGCGTGTCCGCGGCGCGCATAAAGGACCCTCGGATACATCCACACCAGCCACGCGAGGCGGCAACAGCTGATGCCACCCGCACCCCGGCGGCCCGCGGCCCCCCGGGAGCGTCTGCCCGGGTATCTCGGCGCCCCCGGGCGGCGCCGCCCCCTCGGGAGCGCGGCGCTGGGGCTGCAGGCCCGGTGGCGGCGGCTCGGGCTCGGGCGGCCGCGGCGACACAATGCGGCCCCGGAGCCCCGCCGCCGCCGCCGCCTCTGCAGCAGGCCCGCGGCCGACACAAAGCCCGCCGCCGCGCACCGACCTTGGGCTCCGGCGCCGGGTTCCCGCAGCGTCTTGGTCACCGCCTTCCAGACGTTGCAGCCCAGCAGGCAGAGCAGGAGCGCCGCCGACCTGCTCATCTCCGCGCCGCAGGGCCCCGGGCGGCGCGGGCTGGCCGACCACCGGCTCGGAGCGGCGCGTCAGGGGCAGCCGGCCGCCGCGCCTCCCTCCATATCGCCTGGCTCCGCGCGCGCCGGGCCCGCCGCCCGATTGGCCGCGCCCCCGCCCGGCGCGGCGCCGGGCCCCGCAGCCCACGGCCGCTCCCGCCTCCGCGCGCCCCGGTGGGTTTCCCCGAAAGAGCCGCCGCCGCGCCTCCGCCGCCTCCTTAACCCCTTCGCGCCCCGCCCGCGGCGGCGCCCAGGCCCCGGGCCGTGGTGCCACCTGGCGGCCGCGAGCCCACGTGCCCCGCCCGCCCGAGCGGCCACCCCCTCGGGTCCGCCCCGCGCGCCACCCGGTCTCCCGGGAGCAGTGAACGCGACCTTGGCGTCCAGACCGCCCCGCCACCCCCCTACCTCGCCTCTTGGGAAAGACGGTAGCTGCCTTTCAGGCCGAAACCCTCGCACCAGGTTAGCTGATGGCCCTCTCGGTTTGCGCAGGAGCGCGGCATCCTGCAGCTCTGCCTGTCCCGATCCACCCAGGAACCCCAGGGGAGATCTGACACCCAACGCCGAAGGTCGGCGGGAATAGAATCCCCCAGCCCGGGTACACCGTACGTTGGCGGCCCTCAGCGCCTGCGTGTTGACAGGCAAACATCTCCAGGCTGTGTTGGGCTTGGATGTTTCTAGAAGGTTACGGCGGGGAGGAAATTTACACTTATTGAGGCCCTAAGTACTTGTTATTTCCCACTTTTATCTTCATAATATAGGAACTCAGAGGTAGGTATTGCTATCCCCATTTACAGAGGAGAAAATCGAAGCTAGGGAGGGTTAAGGAATTTGTCCTTAATAAGTAGCTGGTGGGTGACAGAGACAAGGTTCTAATAAGACAATCATCCTGGCCCCAGGGCTGAAACTCTCCGCGAGAGCCTCAGGCTTCCTTGAAGCTGAGGTACCCACCCACCCACCAACTTCCATTCTTTTTTTTTGCGGTACGCGGGCCTCTCACCGTTGTGGCCTCTCCTGCTGCGGAGCAACAGGCGGACGCGCAGGCTCAGCGGCCATGGCTTACGGGCGCAGCCGCTCCGCAGCATGTGGGATCCTCCCGGACCGGGGCACGAACCTGTGTCCCCTGCATCGGCAGGCGGACTCTCAACCACTGCGCCACCAGGGAAGCCCCAATTTCCATTCTTTAACTCCCTCTTGTCTGTGTACCTTCCTCCATATAACCCTCATGTCCCCCTGACTCTCTCCACCCCATCTCCCAACCAGCACTGCAGGGACCCTGGGACCTCTGCCCGGGACCGCCGATCTGGGGAAATCCACACCAGGCTCACTAGAGGCCCCGTGCTGCCTCCAGAACGGTAGGCCAGAGGAGGGTTATTATCGTAGTTTTATAATTGGGCATTAAGGTATGGCAGGCACTGTACCAAAAAGAGAATGAAGGATGGCGCTTGCCCAGTTGGCTTATTAGAGACAAGTCATTGTGAGACACAATAAAACCAGGAGGAGGGGAAGCCCCTGTGGGTGTTAGCGGCACCCTCAGGACCAAGGCTGCAATTAGTGCAAATTGGGCACCTGCACAGGGTGGCAGGTAGTCGGGAAGGTGGCAAAGAAGACCCACAATTAGGGACTGCCTGATGCCTCCTCCTCTAACTTCCAGCGTCAAAGCCTTAGGGTAATTCCAGGGTACACATCAGAGCCAGGGGAGGGGAGCATAGAGAGGACCATGCAGATCAGTCGGTCCTCAAGTCCAGCTTGGGTTCCTGCCCCCAGGAGCACGAAGAGTGCAGGCCAGCTAGCTTGCTTGGTGGAGGATGGCTTTTGGAGCAGGGCGGACCCAAAGTTTTCAAATCACTTTCTTGGGGTAAGGGGCTGCTTCTAAGAGAAGTGACATTAAGCCCAACCCGGAGTTGAAACTTCTCACTTCATATCTTTTGAGGATGTGCCTTTGTCAGGGATGTTGATTATAAGAGACAGCACTAGCCTGAGCAAAATAATAATGATAACAAGAATAACCGAAAACCAGGTTATTATTGGGAGAGCACCTGGGACTCCTACAGAATCCTGGGTGCTGAAGTGTCAGGTCTCATGAGGGAACCAAGGACAGTATTATATTTGGAGTTCCTAGTATTATATATGCCACTCATTGGACTGGAGGTGTTTCCTCATGACAACTTACTTGGGTGGTATTATTATTCCTATTTTACAGATGAACAAACTGAGGCTCACTGACAAATAATTTGCCCATAGTATCTGGGTCTGATGACAGCAAACTCAAATTCCCTGTAGCAAGTTCCCTCCAAGAATAAATCTCATGCAAATGACTCAGGTTACCTCTAGCTGTGTCCACGTTGTTTTAAAAACGGGTTCTAATCGCAGTAAAGTCCGAATCCAGTTAACAGTATCTAATGAATGGTATTGTGCCAATGTCAATTTCCTGGTTTTGATAATGTGCTATAGTTATATAAAATGTTACAACTGGGGGATGCTGGGGGCGGGGAACCTCTCTGCACCATTTTTATAACTTCTTATGAGTCTATCATTATTCAAAATAAAATTTTTAAAAAGCAAAAAACCTTGTTCTATACCATTTTCCCCCCAAGCTTCAGTGTTCACCCAAAACACTGGTATTTGGGGTCCTATATCTATTCTAGTGTAGAGATCTAGAACTTTTAAGAGTGGGAGAAGTCTAAGTAAACACTAAGTGATGAGTCTATTCAAGTTCGGGTCACAATCAGGACTTGTAGATGCTCAAGATAATGGTTGTTATTATTGTGCATGTGACAGAATTTCTGTGGATGACATGGCAGTTTAGAAAAAGTTTCTATACCTTGATAGCAACACTGAGGCTTGTATAAATAGTTTCGGAACGACCAGTCCCATCCCATCTTGCAGATGAAACAGAAGGAGGTTAAATACTTTGCACAGTGCACCATCTCAAAGCCAAAAAGAGAGCTGAGGCCCCCATGAGCATTGGCTCCCCATGTGGATGTTTTCCAGCTACTTGGGTGGGAGGCTAAGAAAGCACAAATTCTGCAAAATCACATAAACAACTGCACTGTGCATATCGTCTGCCTAGAATTATGTAAGAATTAAATAATCACCCTTCTCCTCTACTGGAATAAAAGAATATGGTTTACCTTCTCTCCTGTTCCAGAAACCAGACTCCCACTTAGTAACTGGGGTGGGGATGGGGGGGTGAAATAAATCACTGCTTGGGAGGGAGTGTTTGCAGAACAATGGAAATCAGAAGTGTTCTTTCCTTCTAGAACTTTTCCTGTTGCTCTTATTAAAATCTCACATTGTTTGACTAAAGATGAATTATGACTGTACTTACTTGAAATTGCTTAGAAGTGGCCTGCCTGTGCATTTCATTTCCATTTTCGAGTTCTCTGCCAAAAGCAGCGATGCCATATATGAAACTTTTCCTGGCTGAGTTTTTCCAGAAACCTTGATGTCAGAGGCTCTGTGTCAAGGTTTACTTAGGCCAAGATCATTTCTTCCATTGAAATCTTTCCTGACATTGCTGCCCATGTGGTGGAATTTTAATTGTCTGAATTTATTTCCAGAGGCGTTGTCCTTCCTTCTCCCCTTTCTCCTCCTACCCTCCTGTTCCCCCTCTTCTGCCCCTGAGTAAGAAGCTGCCTGTGAATAACAAATTTAGTATGAGGTTTGTACAGATCAGGAAGTGTGTCATGGACATTCCAACTCCTGTTTGCTGTTGCTTTTATTAAAGTTAGATAAAATGTAGCCAGAGGTGGAAATTGGAAGGGCTCAGCATTTTTTTAGAACCTGTTGGCCATCCATTTGCAAAAGACAAAGGAGAAAGGTAAAGAAATTACTGAAAAGGAATTGATGTGTCCCATTAACCATAACACTCCCACGTTCCCCTCTATTGGTGAGTCACACCCATGTCAATCCATGTGACTTTCCCACAAGATCTTCTTTCAGCTTCATGTGAGAAGTTGCAAATGTGTATTAGCCTACAAGAGTGAATCTCTGGCAGTGTGATTTCAGATCCCCTGTATGACTGTTCTTTGCGTGCCCCGGAGTCACTAGAAGACTCTGGGATGCATCAATAGGTCTTGGCCGTTGAGGATATTCAAAGGCTGGTGGCTACCTGAGAATCTGGTTGCCTGTTCCATTAGAGCAAGGAGAATCTTCCAGTTCAACCCTTTGCTGGCCGTGGAATTACTGTCATAGAGTCAAGGAGGGCTCGAGGAAAGTAGGAAAGTCAGCTTCTGTGGACAGAGAACGTCACCTGCCAAATCAGTAAACAAAGGATGTTGTGGCCATCAAGGCCGCGGCAGCCACCCCCAGACTGTGCACCCTGAGGGGATTCAGGATGGAGAAAAGCAGGATACTGGCCCCAGATAGTTAAGGTGCAGATCAAAGGAACGATTTCAGTGAGCCCAGACTCTTGCATCTTCCCATATACAGAAGTGGGCTAAATTCATTAACTTGAGATGTCCGGTGTTTCTTTCATTAGCAGTAATCTTTTGATGTTCCAACTGCTTGTTTGGGGGTGGTTGTTTTTTGCAAACACTCCTCTACGTCCTGGCTCCTCTCTTGCCTCTTTGGGACAGTCCCTCAGAGCTATCTGAGAGGCTGTCTCCTGGGCTTAAGTCCTCAGTATGTCCTCCGTATGTCCAAATAAAATGTAATTCTCAACTTTTAGGCTGCGCAAAAACTTAAAGAGTTAGGGAAAAGACGGGAAGCTAATGGAGAAAATGGATTAGGTAATTAACATGAATCGAATTCTTGTTGTGTGGCTCATGCTGTACCTGGAACAGGGAGGAAAGCTTTGCTGTGCCTTAGAGCCTCCCTTCCCCTAAGCTCTGGTCAAGTTCAGGTGAACTCTTTCCCAGTGGTACTTTCTTACTCATTTCCTTTCTTGTCATTTCCTCTCTGCTTAGTTTTGAGGCTCTGGACCCAAAGCTACCTGCTGCCAGGTCATTTCTCTTAATGCCTGTTTAATTATTAAACGAAGGTTCTCTGCCTCCAGCAGTGCCCTTCATTACAGGCCCCTTAAACATGGAAGTGGGGATGAGGAGGTGATTTTTCTGCTCAGACAATACAACGGGCTTAAATATTAATTATTGTAATGTTAATTTAGTCGTTCAGCCACTCTCACTAAAATATAAACTCCATGAGAACAGGGTGTTTGTCCAACTCACTGACATAATTCCCGGCGTCTGGAAAAAATATTTGCCACAAAATAGGTGCTCAATAACTATTGGCCAAAGTGAAAAATTGTGTCTAACCTTGAAGAAATATTTTCTTCCAGTCAGTCTAAATATCGCTCGGCTACCTTGGACTGATATATGAATTGGCAGGTACTGACTGAGTCCTTACCATGGTCCGAAGTTTTAGAAGGTAACTCAAGATGCTTTCCCACCTTCTGGGCTTCCCTCTCACAGTTACTCTTCAGAGATCCCTCCTCAGACAGGCAGGTCTTGAACTGGCCCCTGAACTTGAGCCTTTCCCGCCGTGGGACTGGTGTTGATGCTTATCCTCTCATCCTTTCCTATCCTTCAAGATGCAGATCAGGTCACGTGGCTACTGTGTCCTCAGCCTGGCACATAAGGTTCACCACACTCACGAACCGCTTTGTAAAGTTAGTTATCATTATAACCACCTGCTCCCACCAGTTGCAAACATTTGCTTTCAACACATGAGTTTAGACCATGTACAGAAGAGATGCAGAGTGGGGTTGCACAGTGAGCTGGGGTCAGCGTTGGCCAAAGTGCATGCTGTCTGTTTGTAATAGTCAAAACTGTAACATCTGGTGCTGCTATCTGGGAATGTTTGTGTAAACTTTCGACGTCTGAAAGCACATGATTCTTCTTTTTATAACTTTATTGGGGTATAGTTGGCTGACAATGTTGTGTTGGTTTCAGGTGTACAGCAAAATGAATCTGTTATACATATGCATACATCACTCTTTTTTAGATTCTTTTCCCATATAGGCCATTACAGAGTATTGAGTAGAGTTCCCTGTGCTATACAGTAGGTCCTTATTAGGTATCTATTCTATATAGAGTAGTGTGTATGTGTCAATCCCAATCTGAAAGCACATGATTCTTGAGTTCTGACATCAGTATTTAGGGTAAAGGTTTATGTAGACAGTAACTCCAGAATCTTCTCAAAAGAGGGCACCCTTCAGTCATTTGAAATAAACTCAAAATAGTATATCTGAAAATCTGAGCATGATAACTTTTCCACAGCAATGTCTTATCTTCCCAACTTACAGGCTCTGAAGGAACCTCCTTTTCGACATCTTTGTGGCTCGCTCGAGATCCCAACGATGCCCTGCTTGGAGCTGACTTTCCGCAAAGCCACTGACTTACCGATTGGCTGGTATACATAGATTTGATTGATTGGTTATTACTCAGAGGAAATGCAAGTTGTCACGTGGAATACGAGATTTTGGTGCACATATGATCTTATTCAAAAATTATTCTTTCCACTATTTTTTTAAAAGAGAAGTAGATGACTTTTTAAAAATAATTTTTTTAAATATTTTATTTATTTATTTATTTGGTTGCACCAGGCCTGAGTTGCGGCAGGCAGCCTCCTTAGTTGTGGCACATGTGCTCCTTAGTTGGCTCTTTAGCTGTGGCAGGACAACTCTTAGTTGTGGCATGCATGTGGGATCTAGTTCCCTGACCAGGGATTGAACCCAGGCCCCCTGCCTTGGGAGCATGGAGTCTTAACCACTGTGCTACCAGGGAAGTCCCTCTTTCAACTATTTTTAAAGAAAGGTGTTACATAACACCAGCATTTTCATCTAAATAAAAATATTTTCTTTTCAAAGAACTTTTTTGAGTCACCACTCTGCAAGACTTAAGCATGTTTCTCCCACACCCCCTGCTCGACCCCTCTTCCCAAGAATCTGCCTTTACATGGGGTGAAGGTGTTGACAGATGTATGACCGGTGGTCCCGGGTATACTTCCCTGAGGAGGATGGCCTGTTCCCAGGGATGAGGGGACACAGGGACCTGGAAATCTAGTTATGAGGCAGGTGTCCTTGAAGGGAAAAGGAATGGGGTCCAAGCCACATGGAAAAGATCTTCACTCTGAGCACACTGACAGCTGACTCCCAGGAACCCCGGTGGGAAGGCATACAATAGGGGCATAAAAGGTAACATTCCTAAGCTAACAAAAAGCATCAAACAAACGGACTGAAAAATCCCACAACCTAGAGACTTCCCTTTCACCCAGCCTCAATCAGTGCCTTGCTAAATATAGGATTCCTTCGCTGGGAACCTTATTTGGAAGCACCCCAGTATCTTCCCGTATACAGTAAACCCTCTCTCCACTGAGGCGGGTAGCATGATGGTTAAACGCCTGAGCGCTGACTCTGGGCTGACTGGGCTTGGACTTCTGTGATGTTCCTCACCTTGCTTTGCTCCTTTGTCAAATGGGGATGAAAAGAGTAGTACCTCTGTCCAAGTGTTGTCACGTGGATTCGGTGAGATAAAGGACGGAGCTTGGCTTTGGTAGCAGCTGTCTGTATGCATAGTGGTCATTTTTCCCCTGCAGAAGTAGGCTGGTTCTGAAGATGGGAAGTTTCTTGGACAGTGGTGGGGACCACTAGCTTGGCCTTATACCTGCCCTGTGAGGTCTGCTGGGGGCTCCCTAGGGTGCTCCTGGCTCCGACTCTTCAAATGAAGTGGAGATGCTTTCACTGCTGTTCCTTCTAGAACAGTCACTCATGTGACTTAGCAGTTTCTTGTTCATAATCCCTTCTGCCGGGCTGTGGACCCTACACAGTCTCCTGGATGTCAGGAATGAGGGAAGTCGATGCCTCCTGGACTAAGATGGGTGCTTCCTGGAGGAGAGTGGAAATCAACAGTCCCTGGGCTCATTTCCTCGGCCTGTCACGTGGTCCAGTCTCATACTGGAGAGAGCCCAGGTAAGGATAACAGGGCTGGGAGAATAGCCAGGCTGTCTTTAGCAACGTGCAGGCTGAGGACCAGCCGAGAAAGGCAGGAGGAGGCTTCCCTGGTGGCTCAGTGGTTAAGAATCTGCCAGCAAATGCAGGGGACACAGGTTCGAGCCCTGGCCTGGGAAGATCCCACATGCTGCAGAGCAGCTAAGCCCGTGCGCCACAACTACTGAGCCTGCGCTCTAGAGCCCGCAAGCCACAACTGCTGAGCCCACGTGCCACAACTACTGAAGCCCGTGCACCTAGAGCCCGTGCTCCACAATAAGGAAGCCACCGCAGTGAGAAGCCCACACACCATATCAAAGAGTAGCCCCCGCTCGCCGCAACTAGAGAAAGCCCACGTGCAGCAACAAAGACCCAACGTAGCCAAAAATAAAATAAATTTATATAAAAAAAAAAGTCAGGAGGGAGAGAGACATTGGACCCACAATCTGGAGTCTTTAATGTTAATTTACTTACCAGTTCACATTAAAAAAATAATAAGTTGTCAGAATATGAGGATTCTTTCCCTCTTAACAAAGCCACAGAAAGTGAAACGTAATCTGGAATTGGTTCTTTTATAAATATCATTACACAAAATGTTTTGCAAATTAAAACTGGAATACTGGAGAGAAAATAAAGCATTTCGTTTTCTTGGTGTCCTTGGAACTTTATGTTCTAGACTGAGGCCTGAAGTCCAGAACAGATAGGTACCTGTGGCTGAGTCTTGAATGTGATTCCTACAGGGTATCTAACCTTGAACTTTGAAATCATTTCTATCAAATTTTGTCCCCCAAACACTCACACCCATACACCAAAAATTATGGTACAGCTTTCTTTAAAGCTTGCATAAGAATAAAAGATTTTAAAACCTGGGAGAGATGGTGATCCACTGCCCACTGACATGAAAGAAATCGTACTTGCGAGTGAGAAATTATACATGAGTTACAGACATGCAAAAATGGGCACAGCCATCCAAGAAAGAAGTGGGAGAGATTTTAACTGGGTGGATTGAGTAAAATCTGCCTCAGAAGCTCTAGAAAAAAGTTGCATATGTTAAAGCAAACTATTCAACTTCTTTTCCATAGAGGCAGCTGCAGCTGTGACTTGATCAGAGCGCACGTTCATTGTTTTGCCTGCGGGGCATCCAGGCTCCCTGCATTTGGTAGTGGAACCGGTACTTTCCTAAACTATCTACCCTCACTTTCCTCTCAGTCCAGGTGATTTAGGGCTGGCTCCAAGGGTAGACATGTGATCCACGTCTGGCCAATCAGCATGGAAGCCCCCCTCTCTAGCCAGTTCAGAGGTGGGAGCACGATCCAGTCAGTCCAAATCAGACTCAATTCCAGAACGTTTTTAGAATTTGAAACTCTTGAGAGAGAGAAGGGCTTTTCCAGCTGGGGTTAATGAGAGGAGAGCCTAAAACATCGCAACCTCTGGCAGCCATCTTGCCACCATGATGTAAGAAACTAAGAGTGGAGACAAAACAGAGCAAAGCAGAGCTTACAGATGGAGAGAGTGATATGAGCCCCTGAATACAGCCAGTGTCTCCCTGGGACTTTCACTTGTTGAGTGAATAAACTCCTTTCCTTTTTCTTTTTTTTTGCGGTATGCGGGCCTCTCACTGCTGGGGCTTCTCCTGTTGCGGAGCACAGGCTCAGCGGCCATGGCTCACGGGCCCAGCCGCTCCGCGGCATGTGGGATCTTCCCAGACCGGGGCACGAACCCGTGTCCCCTGCATCAGCAGGCGGACTCTCAACCACTGTGCCACCAGGGGAGTCCTCTTTTAGCCATTTTGAATTGGGCTTTCTGTACTTACAACTGAAAGGATCTGGCGGATGCAGTTGGAGAAGAGAGATAGGGGGTGCTCACAGTTTGCTGGTTCTTTCCTAAGGAAGAAGTGGCATTTACCTAACTTCCCGATGTCCATTGACTGTGGTTGTTATCACAGTGAAGAAAACTTTCCAGAAGACCGGACTCTTTCGGGAAGGCACTTTTTTGTTTTTTTTTTCGGGAAGGATATTTTCCACGTGGATAAGTGTATGAGAGACATACAGCAGCAAAACCAGAAACTCTGGACTTGCCCAGTCAATCCCTTCTTTAAATCTTACTTCACACCAGGTGAAGAAACCCTAAAAGCGTGATAATTCTTTGTGTATTAGATCTTAAATTTTTATTATGCTTTGAAACTTAATCTACCACCTCTCTTTTTGTTTGTCACACATACATCTGCATCACAGACACTGACAGTGACAGATCTGCTTTTTCACTTCCCTAGTGGGAACTTAATTGTCTTTTATGCCCAAGTGGTGGCCACCACCTGTGATGCCTCCTGGGCAGGAGGAGGTAGCAGCCTTTTTTGTGGAGTAAATCACAAAAGCCAGACCTGCTTTGGGAAATAGAATATAACCATCGTTGGAAACTAAGCTTTCAAGTATGAATGTTATCCTGGCCAATACAAATAGAAATCACCATAGAGGAGTTAATTAAACATAATAAACAGTCCAGGCGGAACAGGAAACTGCTATTTTTCCTGTCTCCAAAGCTTCTATCATAGGGGAAGGAAGAGCTAATCAGCTAAGAGGCAGGAACATGAGAAGAATGGGAATCTCACGGCAAGGACTGAGTGTTTGGCTCTGAAGAAAAGCAAAGTCATAAATTTAATCCCTGGTGGGGTTTCAGTCCATGCCTGGGGGGAGGGGAAGGGGTACAAAACCGTTTGCGCTGATCAGTTATCTATAGAGAGTATCACGTAAAATGGCGAAGTTTATGGTTACGACATCACACTGGGATTTGCAGGGAGTCGTACCAAAATACTTCTTTGGTGACAAGATCATACATGTCAAAGAGCTTTTGAAGACTGAAAAGCATAAATGCAGGGAATTCCCCGATGGTCCAGTGGTTACAAGTCGGCGCTTTCACTGCCGAGGGCCCAGGTGCAATCCCTGGTTGGGGAACTAAGATCCCACAAGCCACGCGGCGTGGCCAAAAAAAAAAAAAAAAAAAAAAAAAATGCAGAGAAGGGCTTCCCTGGTGTCGCAGTGGTTGAGAGTCCGCCTGCCGATACAGGGGACGCAGGTTCGTGCCCCGGTCCGGGAAGATCCCACATGCCGCGGAGCGGCTGGGCCTGTGAGCCATGGCCGCTGAGCCTGCGCGTCCGGAGCCTGTGCTCTGCAACGGGAGAGGCCACAACAGTGAGAGGTCTGCGTACTGCAAAAAAAATTGCAGAGAAGATATTCTGTGAGAAAGGGGAATACGAGCAGAGGAAGAGAGGCAGGTGGAGGAACGGGTATGATGAAGAGAATCGTTTATCTTCTGGAAATCTAGGCACTCAAAGACCACTCATTAAGAAACCAAACAGAAGATGCACTGCACTCCAAAGACGTCGGTAGGACTGAGACTTGGAATAACTGAAAAAGCAACTTAAGTGTCCATCACAGGTGAATGGATAAAGAAGATGAGATACATATATACGATGGACTATTACTCAGCCATAAAAAAGAATGAAATAATGCCATTTGTAGCAACGAGAGATTATCATACCCAGTGAAGTAAGTCAGAAAGAGAAAGACAAATACCATATGATATCACTTATATGTGGAATCTAAAAAACATAGTACAAATGAATGTATTTACAAACCAGAAATAGACTCACAGATATAGAAAACAAACTTGTGGTTACCAAAGGGGGCAGAAAGAGGGATAAATTAGGAGTTTGGGATGAACAGATACACACTACTATGTGTAAAATAGATAAACAACAAGGACTTACCGTGTAGCACAGGGAACTATACTCAGTATCTTGTAATAACCTATAGAGGGAAAGAATCTGAAAAAGAATATATATATGCCCACATACACACAACTGAGTCACTTTGCTGTACACCTGAAACTATCACAACATTGTAAATCAAATATACTTCAGTTAAAAAAAAGACTCAGTGTGAAAGGGGACAGAAGACTTACAAAGATCCAAGGCCCTTCTCTTCAACACAGAATCTTCCAAAGTTAAGGATGGGTGGGATGGGCATAAAACAAGGAGGGAACCACCTCTTTCCACAATGCTCTAGAATTGCACACATCACCTGGCATTTGTAATGTGGCTGTCGTGAGAACAGGGTCACCTCTGCTAGATGTGAGGACTCTGGGGTTCAAAAACGGATCATTTTTCCTTTCTAGGAGCTCAGGCCTCGTGTCTCTCTCCCCACAACCTGAAGATAGCTGTTCACAGCTGCTCGGGTTCCTCCCCCACTGAGCGTGCCATCTGTCCCCGTGAAAGATGAGTGAGGCTTGGGGCTGAGAAGCTGCTGCAGACAGCCCTACCACAGACCCCGGGGCCCAGCTTCTGGGGAGTAAACCCCAGAAAAACTCCTCATGCTAAGCTGGTCAATGTTCAAAGTGCAGTTAAGGGAAGATGAGGGATAAACACAAAACTTTTTCTAGTATTTCACCTTGTCCCTAAAGTAACCATTTTTGCTGAGGTCCTGAGAGCTGAAAGGGGGCCAATTACAAAGAGAAGGGGGCTGGAGACTTAGGGGGCTGGGGACTTCCCTGGTGGTCCAGTGGTTAAGACTCTGGCTCTCAATACGGGGGGCTAGGGGTTCAATCCCACTTTGGGGAACTAAGATCCCGTGTGCCACACAGTGTGTCAAAAAAAAAAAAGAGAGAGAGAGAAGGGGGCTGGAGGAAAATTTGAAGAGGAACAATGACAGAATGAGGTTTTTTTAAAATTAATTAATTAATTTATTTTTGGCTGCAGTGGGTCTTTTTGTTGCGGTGCACAGGCTTCTCATTGCGGTGGCTTCTCTGGTTGCGGAGCACAGGCTCTAGGTGCGTGGAATTCAGTAGTTGTGGCATGTGGGCTTCAGTAGTTGTGGCACGTGGGCTCAGTAGTTGTGGCGCACGGGCTTAGTTGCTCCGCGGCATGTGGGATCTTCCTGGACCAGAGCTTGAACCCATGTCCCCTGCATTGGCAGGCGGATTCTTAACCATTGCACCACCAGGGAAGTCTGAGAATGAGATTTTTACCACTTTAATACATGGTACATTTATTTATTTCTATGCCAGAAATACAGAAAGATGCAGGTAAGCTGAAGAGAATCTGAGAGGCACTAGGACCATTTAAGAGGAAAAAGAACATCAGTTTTCTATAACTGACTAGCAAGCAGTTAAATTTATGCAGAGGAATGAAGATGAAGATATGTACCTGGTTATGGTAAGAGAAAGAAGCAATGTAAGAAGAAATGAGAATATTTAAGCAAGTTTTCAAGATGGCAGTAATTCAAAGAACCAAATAAATAAAACTGAGTGAGAAATGTATCTTTGAACTTCCCCCAAGCAAATTAAAATAGTAGCCAAAACTCAATGGGTTAGTTTATTTGGAATTATTATTTTTCAAGGAAGTAATTACAGCACTCATTTCAGATTTTCTACAACTTCAAGAACTTTGCCCATTTTGGGAGAAGTGGAGACAGAGACCTTGACTATTTGCATGTTTTTTGCGAAGTCACTTTCTCTTTCAGACTCACTTTCTTCATTTCTGAAATACGGGATGAGAATAACAACTACCTTACCGGGTTTGTGGAGGTGATGAAATGTGACCATATATGAAAAATAAAAGCACTCAGCGACCTGAAAGCTCTAAAGAAATGATAATAGTGACAAACTCCTTAATATTTCAAATTTCCTTTGTCTTCCTTGCAGTCACATCCACAGAAGTCATGACTTGTAGGATAAATTTAGGGATTAGATGCTCTCTTTAGCTGACCCTAAACATTGGTCATTGGGGGGATTAGAAACACCAGCACCCTGGAGGAGGCATCTGGAAAATTCTGAAACTGAAAATCACCATGAGTTTTATTTAGGTGGCTATCCCAAGTAAACCACCATGTCTGACCCCAACTAAAAATGTTTATAATATGAGGTTAAAATAAGCGTTGGAGTACAGTGTGGTCAAACCAAGGGGACACCATCAAAACATGAGTGGCAATGACAAGTAAAGGAGAAGGGTGGGGACCAGCATCTCTCCTGTCACTCAGACCAAAAACCAATGAGTCATTTTTTTGTAGTCTTTTTTTTTTTGCGGTAAGCGGGCCTCTCACTGCTGTGGCCTCTCCCGTTGCGGAGCACAGGCTCCGGACGCGCAGGCTCAGCGGTCATGGCTCACGGGCCCAGCCGCTCCGCGGCGTGTGGGATTTTCGTGGACCGGGGCACGAACGCGTGTCCCCTGCATCGGCAGGCGGACTCTCAACCACTGCGCCACCAGGGAGGCTCTCAATGAGTTACTTTTTGATGATGGCCATTGTGACTGGTGTGAGGTGATACTTCATTGTAGTTTCGATTTGCATTTCTCTAATAATTAGTGAATGTTGAGCATCTTTTCATGTGCTTTTTTAACCATCTGTATGTCTTCTTTGGAGAAATGTCTGTTTAGATCTTCTGCCCATTTTTGGATTGGGTTGGTTGTTTGTTTGATATTGACCTGCATGAACTGTTTTGAACTTTTGGAGATTAATCCTTTGTCAGTTGCTTCATTTGCAAATATTCTCTCCCATTCTGAGGGTAAAAGAACAAAATAATGCCATTTGCAGCAACATGGATGGACCTAGTGGTTGTCATACTGAGTGAAGTATGTCAGACAGAGAAAGACAAATATATGCTATTGCTTACATGTGGAATCTAAAAAAGAAGGATACAAATGGACTTATCTACAAAACAGAAATAGTGTTACAGATGTAGAAACTAAACTTATGGTTACGGGGTGGGGTGAAGGAGGAGGGGAGGGACAAATTGGAAGATTGGGATTGACATATACACACTACTATATATAAAATACAATAGATAACTAACAAGGACCTACTGTATAGCACAGGGAACTCTACTCAATACTCTGTAATGACCTATATAGGAAAAGAAGCTGAAAAAGAGTGGATATATGTATGTGTATAACTGATTCACTTTGCTGTACACCTGAAATTAACACAACATTGTCAAGCAACTATAACCCAACTAAAAAAAAAACAAAAACCCAATGAGAGGGGAAACGAGAGTTAGTGTTTAATGGGTAGAGAGTTTCAGTTTTGCAAGATGAAGAGTTCCATGGATGGATGGTGATGCTGGGAGCACAACGTGAATGTACTTCATGTCCATCTTAACCACTTAAAAATGGTTAAGATGGTAAATTTTATGTTATGTGTATGTTGCCACAGTTTAAAAACTTATGAAAAAAAACTTATGAGTCACCGTTGATTCATACATTCATTCTTTAATAAGATGAGCTATCCTGAAGAGAGACTGAGAGGATGGGATAGAGGTTCTGAAGTCAATGAATGTTGATGTAACACTTCTGACTCCCAGGCTGGTTGCTCGGAAGCAGAGACGTTTCTGAGTACCAGGGTTTTTCTCCACCAGGTGATGCTTCCAACACAGCTTCTGTCACCAGTTCCTCTCTACCAGCCCCAGGCATTCAAACCTCTGGCTCAGAGCTAGTAGACCTACTTCTCTTCCCTTGTACCAGCTCTGAGTGAGAGGAGTAGGAAATAGAGGGGAAAGACACTCTGAAATCGAAAATAAGAGACAAACAATCCAGTATTCGTTTCCACAGAATCCTTTTTAGATTCCAACGACATGACTTGGAGAAATTTCCATGCCTTTCTGGATAACAGGAAGACTCATTATGACTTTATAAAGACTCTGGTGCCTCATTTGTTGGATATCATGCCCCCTGATGGTTTCACTGTGTAACAGAAGCAAAAATAGGCAGTGAGTGCTCTGGGAGCAGGGTTAAGGCCTTTGGCAAGAAATAATTTCCCAAAATCTGTGTCAACAGGTGATGTATAACACAAGATTCTCATCCTGGCAAGTCCAAAGCTAAAAGTGTAATCGAAATAAACCAGAGTAACAGCAGACCAGGAAACCAGTAAAAAAAACTTCCCATAGTTTATTTTTTGGAAGCTGCTTTCTAGAGAGGAGTTATGGGTTTCCATCTTGATACTGCAGAGGCCTCAGGTGTTGGGAGTGGAAGAAACCTTTGCCTCTTCTTATGACCCACAGGGAAGCAGAACATGAAGGGGGGGTGGGTGGACTTCAGGTAGATCTAGAGGTTGATCCTATGAAAGACATACATTCGTGACAAGCCATGAGGCCAGAAATGCTGTGACTTGAAAATGGCTAATTACCTTCAAAGGGAGGTTGAACTGGAACAGTATTTTAAGGAGCTTAAAAAGGTCTGTGTGTGTGTGTTTCAACTGTTTACTTTTTTTTTGAACATACAATAGGATTCTAGTATGTTTATTTCATCAGCACAAGAAACTTGGGAATATTCCATATTCGAATACATTGAAATAGAGATGTTTAGAGCCAAAAGCTATGTAAATCCCATTTTTTCTTGAAAATGAAGGTCTACGTTCTTTTGACTGTAGCTTTCCTCAATTCCTGTCCCCCATGACTCCCAGAAGTATGAAATTGATAAATATCCATTAATTGCTTACTCTTGGCCCAGCAATTCCACTCAGGAATTTTTCTTGCGAAAACACACAGTCAAGACCAGTATTGCTATGACAGCTTTTACATTGTTTTTACAGCTTGTACTAATGAAGAAAAAAACTGGCAGCAACTTAAATATTGAATTATTAAATCAATTATGATATTCTTATATAGTGGAATACTATGAAGCCATTAATAGGATGGCGGAAATCTATTCACTGATGTGAAAAGATACATGTAGCTTGGCAACATGTACCAATGCTTCAAACAAAGTATATAGACTTTAACCCTTCCTCTCAGGAATTTATCTTCAAACGACAATAATAAAACAAGTCTAGCATGTTCAGCAGAGCAATGTTTACAGTACAATGTTTACTGTTAAAAAATACTGCTGTAACATGAAGCTCTATTAATTGAGATTGGTTAAAAATATTATAATTATATCATGGAATATCATGCAGGCATTAAAATTATGCTGTAATTTATCTTTGTTACAAAGCAAGCTCACTATAATACGAAGTGGAAAAAATTTACAAAATGGTAATCATTGTATAATTCCATCTTAGTAAAAGTAAAAATATCTATAGGAAAAAGTGTGCATGTGTGTACACACACACATCTCTAAATGTATAATAGTTATCTCTGGACGGTGGAGTTTTTAGCTATCTTTTTTAATGTTTATTTTTTAATTTATTTTTATTTTATTTTATTTCTTTTTGGCTGCATTGGGTCTTTGTTGCTGTGCGCAGGCTTTCTCTAGTTGTGTTGAGTGGGGGCTACTCTTCATTGCGGTGCGTGAGCTTCTCATTACAGTGGCTTCTCTCGTTGCAGAGCACAGGCTCTAGGTGCATGGGGTTCAGTAGTTGTGGCTCAGGGGCTCAGTAGTTGTGGCACATGGGCTTAGTCGCTCTGCGGCATGTGGGATCTTCCCAGACCAGGGCTTGAACCCGTGTCCCCTGTATTAGCAGGCAGATTCTCAACCACTGTGCCACCAGGGAAGCCCCTGGGAATAATGTTATATACCCAGGGAATAATGTTTATTTTTCTAATAAACATTAATGTATTATTTTTATAGTAAGAAAATACAACAATACTATTTCCATGATTTTTTTAAAAGCACATAAAGACTAAGAATTCACCCTAAAGTGTTTCTCAACCTTTTTCTCATCACCATCCCCTAAGGAGCCTTTTAAAGACATATTTTCCAAATTACTCCTGCCATGAAATTTTAATGCCACAGATATATCATATATCTGTTTATGTACTGTATGTACATCTGCTTTATACATAAAAAGGGTATGATTTTTTTGATCCTCAAGAAGCAATCTACCTTGGGGCAATATTTTTCCTGTTAATAATTATGTTCTAAAAGGACACTAAGAGTGTGTGCGCAGTGTGATTACTTAGTCATCCTAAACTTACTCAGCCTTCTAATTAATTTCTTCTTTTGCCTGATTTATTTTATTCTTTTACATCTACGTGTCATCCAGCACCTCAAAGTATTCTACTGTCCAAATTCTCTTCAGCCTCCAATTTTCCTGAGAGGCTGAGGGTTATAACATGAGTCTGGTAGACTCATACATTCTGTCCAATCTTGCTTCCTGTCCTTTTTAATAGCTGTTATGCCCAATAACAGACCCAATACAAGTTCTGCATTCTAACCTCCATCTGGTCTGCTTTTCAAGGAGAGCTGAAATCCATAGGGCAGGCAGTCAGGAAGAGCAGGCTGGAACCCTCAGGCATAAGCTGAAGTTCTCTCCACAGGCAAACTTTCTTCTTCTTTAAAGAAGCCTCAGCTCTGTCCTCATGCCCTTTTACTTGAGTAAATCAGGCCCACCCAAAATATCAAGGATAACCTCCCTTACTTAAAGTCAACTGATTATGGATCTTCATCACATCCATAAAATACCTTCACAGCAACACCTAGATTCATATTTGAATAACTCAGACTGTAGCCTAACAAAGTCAACACATAAAATTATCACAGTCTATCCTTTGTCTTCTGGACACCCATATGCATCCCATTAAACCTTAAAGACAATAACAAGGTCATCCTTCCACCCAAATCTATAGAACTATCCTGTATTCAACCGAAAATAAAACGGAGTAGGACTCTGTGGTCATTCTCCCTCCCCCCATGTCCTCCACCTGCCTTTTGTCTGTAGAAAAACTTTAGCCAAAGAATAAGTTTAATCAGAGAAGTGAGAAAATGCAGAAGCAAAGGGGTCAAACAGGACAGAACAATAATAGTTTAGTCAGTAAACAAAGTCAAGGACCTTCAGTTCCTCCTTAAGGGCCACAGATAATATTGGGAGCTGCATCCTGTGAGCTGTCTTATAGATACTGAAACCCTCACCAGGTGGAAGAAGTTAACTACACGATGACCAGATGGTAGCCATGACATAAGCTGCCACAATTCTGAGAGCTGGTCTCAAAGAAATGGGAGCAGACCAACGCTGGAACTGAAGACTAACTACTTAAAACAATCAAGATGATGCTGATCAGATCACTGCAGGACCAATGTCGGGATGAGGGTCAGAGCTGATGGTGCCGTTTCTGCACGTAGCTCCCTCCCTCCGTGTATAACAGCTCTTGCCCACTGATGGTCAGTGGGGGAAAGTCAGCCTTTGGACACGAGTCCCCCCACCCCACCCCGCCAGGTTGCTGAAATAAAACAAACTTTCCTCCCCACCAACCTTGCCTCTTTATTGGCTTTAGCGCGGCAAGCAGCTGGACCCACTTTCGCTAACAGTTTTTGGCTCCCAACGCGGGGCTGCTGCACTCTCGCGATATCTGGCTTCTGGGGTTCTGCCAGCAGAGCTGCCGCCATGACGACGCGCCGGGGTGGCTGTGAGGAGCCTGATTCCCGTGGCTCGCTGGCCCCGAGAGGGGGTGTTTGAGGGGACGTTCCTAGCAGCTGCCGAAACCGTGTGTTTCGGGGATCCTCCCTGTTTCTCCCCTGCTTGGCACTGGCGGCCAACGTATGCTTTTCCTTGGTGGAATGGAAACGTGCATCTGGACGAGCCGACGAGCTTCAAGACCAAGTAGGTCGACCCGTGTGCACCTGGGCTAACTTCTCTTCCGAGCACAAAGTGCTATTTGGGCATTTTGCTAATTGGTTTTGATGTGTGTCTGATCTCGGCTGGCCTCAGCCTGCAGCGGCTGGAAGCAGGTTTTGGTTCCCGGCCAGAGATTGAAGTCAGGCCGTGGCAGTGAGAGCGTTGAATCCTAGCCGTGAGACCACCAGGGACCAGTGGCCAGTGACAAGGCCCTGGCCCGTCAGCTGTGTAGAAGGGAATTTCCACGGAGAGACAGAAAGTAGTGAAACAAGTAGAATGTTTATTAGGAAAAAGAGTACGTGTGCATAGGCACGTGGGCGGGCTCAGAGAGAGTTGTGCCCGCGTGGTAGTTTGAATCACTTATATGGGGCATTTCTTCCAGGTTTCTTTTGGACAGTCATCTTGCTTTGCCTGGTTCTGAGTCCGTAGTTGGTATATCTCAGGGTCCTCGTGTGCGTTTGCACACATCTCTTAGCCAAGATGGATTCTAGTGAAGAGGCCTGTGGGTAGTTGACATCACTTACTATGAGATGATGCCCCCTCTCTTTTGAACTCTGAGGACCCTTTCTGCACAGGTGAAGTTGGGAAGGGCTCCTTGACTTCGAGAATGAGGAATATGTGGTCTTTTGTCTCTCATCTGGGCAGGACTCAGCTCCTCTTGCCTCCCGCTGCTCGGTCTGGGGCCCATCTGTCTCCTGCCTCATGTCTACCATTGAGGACTGTTTGTGAGAATTGAGCGTCATTTGGGCATTTTTGCAATTGGTTCTGACATGTGTCTACCGTCAGGGACCGTTTGTGTTGGGGAAGTGTTTGTTTGGGACTCCATATTGGTCATCCTCTCCTCTGGTTTGTGACAGTTCTATCTTCTGGTGTGTGAATGTGTATTCCATTTGTGTGATTGGTATTCTTGTTGCCTTTTGTACAGTGAGAAATTCAGGTTCAATTCATTAAAAAGATTTTAACTGTGAAACTATGACTTAAAAAAAATGATCTTTTTAAACACTGTGTGGCCACCAATAGTATTCTTCAAACTCCAAAAAGTTTGGTTAAGATGAAACTCCTTTGAATTCCAAAACTGTTTTTTTTTTTTTTTTTGCATATGCAGTTAGAGAAAGCTAGCTTGATAGAATATTTTACTTTCTTCAGAATTCTGACCCTGTGATAATAAAAATATGCCTAGGAGAAATCTTGAAATTAACTCTTACCATGTCCTTGAAATACAAACACAGCCCACTTTGCCTGAGACTTCAGCCTTGGGTTAATTACTAAAACTTCAAGCCAAGGGGAAATAAAGAGAAAAGAGGGCTTGGGTTTATTAAACACACATCTTGTACCACATAAAAGAGAAATTGTGCTATGAAAAAAATATATGTTTTTAGAGGTTATGTTTTTAAGTTTGCCAATCAGAAAATGCTGGTATAACAGTTCAATTACTTGTTTCTTGGTTTTGTTAAGGTTTTCAAGGATTAAAAACGTAACATGTAAAAATGATGAGGGAGGCATTTCAGTGTGTAAAGCAAGTTGTATATGTGTTGTTGGCAAGAGAAAATATAAAAAATGGAGATTTTTTGTTGAGGAAAAAAAGGAGAATAATTTTGTCCTAGGGCTGGTTGCTTATGTATGGGAAAAGTAAGGGACAAATTAATGTGGATTCAGAAAGTGATAAAAGGTTCATGAAAAAGGGACTTCAGAAAAAGAATCTTGTACATTGTCAGAATTAAGATTAGATTGAGGGACTTCCCTGGTGGTCCAGTAGTTAAGACTTTGCCTTCCAATGCAACGGGTGCAGGTTCAATCCCTGGTCAGGGAGCTAAGATCCCACATGCCTCATGGCCAAAAACGAATGGGGTTAAAGAACTGGGCTGATAGCAACAGGATGATGAGACACAGATATTAGAGGCCAGGTGGGAGGTATGTAGCCATCAGGAGCCATGTGAGCATGAAGACCTTAGTAAGCGGTAAGATCAAAGGAGAGCCAGGGTGGCCTAGCTCCATGCTTGTTCTACACTGGAAAACCAGTGGCCAGATCTGATGTGTGTGTCTTCCTCTGCAGACCAGGCTCTAAGGGTATTTCACCCCGATACCAGAAGTAGGGGCTTGTTTCCACCAGTTCACCTCCAATATTAGAAACAAAGGCATATGTAATTTTTGCCTTCTTCTCCTTCATTTTCATTCTTTTCTTCTAATAATATTGATAATAATAAAACAACAACAATGGCTTTATCTTGATTAGGAGATAAAATACAATAATTTTGAGAACTAAAACACTTTTGCAGCAGGTCAGTGATGCTCAGGAAAGTTGGGTTAAATTTCATTTTTTAACTCATAATCTATACATATGTTTTAAAAACAGACATTTGTTCTCCTTTCCACATCTCCCAGGGAGAAATGATCACAAACAGAACTTTGCGAAATTCCCTGTGCATCTGTGGGAAGAGGGAAAGAGAGAGGGAAGATGGGGGAAGGGACTGAATTATCACAAAGCAGCTTCTTTCGGCCTTGCCAGGGAAAGCCACAAGAATTTGCCAGAAGACAATCTTCCTGAGGGACTAACTCACTGCTCACTCTTCTCTCATGCCCTGCAGTCTCCTTGTTCATGGTACAAACATTGTGTTCATATGTTCTCTGATGCTTATAATTGTGAGTTATTTCTATGGATGGGGTTGAAGGACCCAATTAATCATACCGCTCTCTCCTCTGGTCTCTGAAATTAAGAACACGCACAAAAGAAGGATGGGGAATCAATGTGTGAACTTTTCTTCTCTGCTTGCACCTGTGGCCAAGTGGGCTTCTTAGAAGCAGTTCCTTCTTTAAATTGAACAAACTCACTGCATTCCATGACTGCAGGCTGCCCCCATGGGTGGGTCTACCTGAGTGTGTATTTTGATTGGAAGAGGCAGGATTGAAAAGCGATAAACGCAGCTTGTAGAGGAGTGCCGCCCAAGAGAGTCAAAGAGATGTGCCCTTTATGAGTAGCCATTTTTACTGAGTTCACCAGTCCTGAAGAAAATAGGGAACAATACCTCAGTCTCCCACTGCCTCACCAGACGTAGAGAAGAGCCAGTGAGAAGTGGAGAGCAAGCGACTTTCTCCCACTATTTCCTCAGGAAGGTGGGAGTCTTGGTAAAATTCCCTATTTTATGGGCCAGCAGGAACTTTGGAAAAGGAAGCAAATGATTCTTCTACGGCATACAAGTGTTTCCATATAAATTTAATCCATTTATTCATTCAACAGTTATTGAAGTTTTACTGTGTGCAAGTGATCCAAACACAAATAAGACGAAACCCAGTACATCTGTTCACCATTTTGTAATGTAATATCCCACCTCATCCAGCCATTAACTCTCAATTCTCTGCAACTCCAAATGCTAAGCCTATTTGGTCTTTTAAAAGGTGGAGGAAATGCCTACCTGAAAGCATGCCCATTACTGTGTTACCAAAAAAAGCATTTTACTAATTTGTGTAAGACACAAAGTGGCTGATTTCATAAATACGATACCGTGGGAATCTTCAGTTTCAGAAAGAATCTCTACAGAAGGAAAGGGAAGGAGACTTACTAACAAGGGAAACGTTAAAGTTGATGGGACAGTGGGAGAAAAAGAAGTAAAAACTAGTAAAAACTTATTACCAGGAGGAAGTAGTGGTAGTTCCCCCTACTAGGAAAAACATCAGGCTGGACTCTTGCTGGAAGTGACCTCTATTGTCTCCAAATGTTAATCCCTCTTTCAGCACAGTAAAATCATTGATGTGTATAGTGATTATCCTAACACCAAGAAAAGGCTAACTTATTTAGAGTATTTTTGTTTTCTAAGGGAGTATATAATGTTTTAAGACATTTTATAGGAAAACTATTTAAAAAATAGAAACAACTTTCAGTTTTATGGAATATATGCTCATCTAAAATTATTTCCTGACTGGGCTGAAAAATTAAATATACACGGATCACTTGCACACAGTAAAACTTCAGTAAGTGTCGAATGAATGAATAGATAAAATTGATATGGAAATACTTGTATGCCATAGAAGAATCATTTTCTTTCTTTTCCAAAGTGGCACAACTCTGAAGTCATAAAGGAAAAGTTTAATAATTTTATTATATAAATATTAATATATCTGCATGACTAAAATTCCAGGTAGAGCTGGTTCCTACACCTTTACCAGCACTGAGGCCTGAACATTTCAACTATGTAAAAATGCTTAGAAAGGAATAGAAATATAAAAATAAGATCACATGGCTACCTCTTGATAGTATGGGTAATTTTTTGTTTGTTTATATTATATTTACACTCAGAAAAATTTCTGAAATTATACCATTAATGGGGAAATAAAATTTTTACTTCCTGGATAGGTTTGATTGGCATATGCTTTAAACAAAAGTGTTTTCACAGCTAACCCTTTTCACAATCTTGAAGGTGATCTGGGAGCAAAAAAAAGTGGGGGCGGGCGTCGGACATGGCCCCATAGTTAGGCCCATTCTTTCTGTTAGCCTATTTCTGTAACAATAAAAGAGTGAGCTGAACTATGATGTTCATGAAATTTATTTAAACTAACACAGTGTTTGGAAGGTATACAAATATTCCACTAAAACTAATACTGATATAAAAGCAGAATAGGTAGCTTTTCTTTACGATTCTTGTTGTTTGAGGGAAGTTAATCTTGAAGTCAATTCTTGGGAACAATGTTTACTTGTTAGTAATCAAAGAAATGCAAAGTAAAAAACAATGTGATACCTTCCTTTGCTTATCAACTTGTCATTAATTTAAAATAAAGGTAATCCTTCTGCTTTTGGGACTTCTGTGAATGGGCCCTCTCATCCTCTGATCACAGGAATATAAACTGGGTCTACTTTCAAAGAATAATTTGACATTACAATCACTTTTTATACATTAGAATCCTACCTCTATAAAAAATTATATAGCAAGATCTTAAAAGACTACCCACCAAAATGTTAGTAGTAACC